>NC_142094.1:19422500-20672500 GCF_054644295.1 Miniopterus natalensis | reverse complement strand
TGCTCCCCTACTATGGGCTGAGACCTGGGGAGGAGCTTTCTCTGCCTCTTGCCCTTTCCTCCAATCTTGTTGATGAGCTTCTGGTTGATACCCACTGAGAAGATCCTGTGAGTGGGTGTGAACTCTCCTTGTGTCTATGGTTTGCAAAGATTCTATACTCTAACACTACCTTATACTGGTCTTTAGCAATTTATGAAAAATTTTAGCTGAATTTTAGGTAATTATCATAGAGAAATGAAAACATGTTCACACAAAAACCTGTAAATGAATGTTCACAGCACCTCTATTCATAAAAATAAGCACATAAAAAGGTGTTTAATATGATTAGCCATTAGCAAAATGCAAATTAAAACCACAATGAGATACCACTACACACATATTTGGCTAAAAGAAAAAATGACTGATGATACTAAGTGTAGCAAGGATGCAAAACAAGTGAAACTTTTATATAGTTCTGGTAGGAATTCAAAATGGTACAGTCACTGTGGAAAACAGTTTGACATTTTCTCATAAAATTTAACAAGCATTTATCATATGACCCAACATTATCCACTCCTGAGTATTTGCCCTGGAGAAATAAAAACTTATGTTCGCATAAAACCTGTACATGAATGTTACAGAATCTCTATAATTGCCAAGAACTGTCTTTCAACAGTCGAATGGATGAACAAACTGTGGCATACCCTTACATGAAATGCAACCACAATAAAAAGGAATAAACTGCTGGTACATGCAATAACTTGGATGAATTTCAAGGCATTATACAGAGTGAAAAAAGCCAGTCTCAAAGGTTACACACCATCTATTTATACTAGTGATGGAGAACTTATCAGTGGTTGCCAGGAAATAGAGGTAGAGGAGGGTGTGACTATAAAGGGATAGCATGAATGCGTTTGGGGGAACTTTTCTGTATCCTGATCAAGGTGGTAGTAAATTGAGTCTATATTATTAAAATTCATGTATTAAATATCATAGAACTGTAAACCAAGAGAAAAAAAGTCAACTTTACTACATGATAAATGTAAAGCAATTTTAAAAGCTAGGCTATATACTGTATGATTCCATTTATATGACATTGCAGAAAAGGCAAAACCATAGCAACAGAAAACAGATCAATGGTTGCCAGAGATTAGGGGTAAGGGGAAGCAGTTGACTCAAAGGGGCATGTGGCAATTTCTTCTGGGGGTCATGGAACTAACTGTTCTACATCTTGATTATTGTGGTGAATATACGACTGTGTTTATAAAAATACTTGTGGGGCGCACTATTTAAAAGAAAATGCTGCCCGGCGGGGCGTGGCTCAGCGGTTGAGCATCGACCTAGGATCCAGTAGATCACTGTTGGATTCCCGGTCAGGGCACATTCCGGCGGGGTTGCCAGCTTGATCCTCAGTCGGGGGTGTGCAGGAGGCAGCGTATCAATGACTCTCTCATCATTGATGATTCTATCTCTCTCTCTCCCTCTCCCTTCCTCTCTCTGAAATCAATAAAGATATATTAAAAAAAAGGAAAATGCTTAGTTTTAAATACATTTATTAGAAAAGAAAGAACAAAATAAAGTATCTATCTCAACAATTAAAAGAAAAACAAAATAAAAATAGAAGAAATAAAAAACAGAAATACAAAGGACGTAGGAATGAGTCTAAAAAAAGATGTGCAAAAAGTTATAGAGAACATCACAAGACTTCATCGAAAGACTTCTTTAAAGATCTGAGATCTAAATAAGTGTATAGATATACCATGTTAATAAACTGGGGGGAAATTTGCAGAGATGGCAATTTTCCTCCAAACTAAACAACAATGAAAATCCCAATGGAATTTCAGTGGACCTTGACAAATGGGCCCTAAAATAAATCAGAAGTACAAAGGGCCAAGAAAAGCCAAGACATGTGTAAAAAAAAAAAAAAGCCAAAAAAACAAGGTAATAGAACCTGCTATAACATTAAAACTCACTACAAATCTCAGTACTTACAACAATGTGCTATTGGCACAGAGGTACAAATAAAACAATGGAAAAAATTTAAAAGGCCCAAGACAGATCCACATAAATACAGATACTTCAAGTATGATAGAGGTGGGAATAGCAGATCAGTAGGAAAAATAAGATTTCTCAATAAATGGAGCTGGGACATCGGTATGCATAAAGATAGAATTAAAATGGATTCACAATACACATATGCCAATTGCACGATTAAATACTTTGGTGAAAACGGGAAAAATGTAAAGCTGATGATATAAGAGAATATTTTTATGATATCAGAGTAGGGGAAGAAATTTTTAATAATACCAAAAAACATTAAATATAAAAGACATTATATTAAAAACGATGGTAAAAGATGTAAAATTCATAGTAAAAGATACCATAGAAGACATTATAAAGGCAACATTAAAAGACCCTACAAGAAAGTGGAAAGTAAAGTCCAGAGAGGTTCAAAATAGTTGCTACTCATATTACCATCAAAGGACTAACAGCCAGACTATATTATTAGTTCCTAAAAAAGAAAAAAAAATCAAAAGGAAAAATGGGCAAAAGAGAAATCCAAATGGCCATTAAACATGAAAAGATGTTTAACAGTATTCTCAAGATAATACAAGTTAAAATTTGTATTAAATACCATTTCACACTTTACAGACTGGTAAAATTAAATAGGCCAACAATACCATGCATTGGCAAAGATGTGGAACAATGACAACTCTCATACTTGATGTTGGGAGAGTAAATTGTCTCAATCATTTTAGAAAAGTCTGACATTATCTTGATAAATAAAGACATAAATACCTTTAACCCTGTGATTTCACTGTAGAAAAATTCAAACATATTCTAAAAGATATGTACAGGAGTGTTCGAAACAACATTATTTGTTTAATAATAAAAAACTATAGTAACCACCCAAATGTCCTTCAATATTTAAATAGATAAAAACAACAGTAATTAACATATTATAATACAATATGGTAACAAAAGCAAATGAACTACACTACACACAACAAGGATAAATCTTACACATAATAGTAATAAAATTGAAGAATAAGACAAAAAAGAAAACATACAGTTGTATTCCATTTTTATGATGTTCAAAAACACAATATTCAACCATATTGTTTAGAGATGTTAAAATAAAGGAAAACCAAGAAATTCATCATCATAAAAGTCACAATAGGGGTTATCTCTGAAGAAAGGGAGAGAGAACTGTCACAGGAACATAACACATGGGAGTGTGGGTGGTGGAAGGGTCTGGGGCTAGCAATGTCCAAATTCCTAAACTGGATAATGAATAAACAGGGATTCACTTTATAATTATTCTTTAAAGCGGACATTTTAAATACATTTTTACTTCAAATTAAACAACTTAAAAAAAAGATAGGAACATTATAAAACAAATTTCAGAAATATTTACAGCCCCCAAAATGCTTTAAAAGTAACACACAGTAAGTCTCACAAATATAATGTTGAATGAAGAGGCAAATCATAAAAAAAAATATGGTTAGACTTCATCTATATAAAGCTCAAAACCAAACAAAAACAAATTGTTTAGTGATACTCTGAATGATGATTATCAGCAAAATTTCAGATGCTACTTTATCTCCTGAGGTTGAAGATGGCTATGATCAGGGAGGCGAAACTGGGAGGCTCTGGGGTGATGAAATGTTCTTTTTTATCCTGGGTAATGGCTACCTACATGGTTCACTTTTATTATTATTCTTTAAAGTGTACATATACCCCATGTAGCCTTCTTTATATATGCTATATCTATGTATGACATATATTATACAACAGAATAAACCTAAGTGGCCTATGTAAACCTACAACCATATCTTCACTTGTAACTTGCTAATCAGCTAATTCAGCCATTGCTAAGTCTGTTTGCTTTGTTCATAAAGCTTGAACATGAAAATGTATAGCAAAAGTACTGGTTAACCTAGCCTAACTCTACAAAAGGCTGAAAATAACCCGAGAAAGAGTAAATTTTATAATTAAAAAAATATATTTTTATTGAGTTTGAGAGAGAGAGAAAGAGAGACATTGATGTGAGAGTGGAACATCGATCGGCTGCCTCCTGCACAACCGCCACAGGGAACGAGCCCGCAATCCTGGCATGTGCCCTGACCGGGAATTGAAACCAGTAACTACTTGGTGCATGGGATGATGTTCAACCACTGAGCCACACCAGCCAGGGCTAGAAAAAGCAAATTAAAAAAAAATACTGCAGTGTAAAAGGAACAAATGTAAAATACTGATCAACAACAATGCATTATATGTACTGTAGAACACAGAATACTTTATGGGCTTCCCTATTAAATTAAAACCTCTAAATCCTACTGTGATACAGAAATGATACGTGAAGACAGAATGAAGGAATCAATATTTAATAAGAATGTCACTTTGCATTTGCAGAGAATTCTGTATTTTATAAGAATTCAGTGCTCCAATGCTCATTTGCATTACATTCAATTTCCAGATGCAGAAAATTGGACACCTATATTAAAATATAATAACAATTCCATGTCAGAACTCAAGTGTTTATGACATGTTACTCAGTCTCCTTTAACAGCGAAGAATTGATTAGCACCACGGGCCAATCTGTAAGAAGAGTACTTATATATTTCTGCCAAATGAAGTCTCTTTCTGCATAAATAACAATTTCAGTGGAATAATTTTTAGCATTCATGGCAACAGACATCTTTATAGATACTCTTTTATAACAATCTGTCTTTATTTATGTTTTCTCTAGAAACAAACCTGCTAGGTTGACAGAAATAGTAGGTATTTCATAGGAAATTTTACTTCCTTTTTAACCTTTATTCCAACTTCTGTTTACCCAGGTACTTACTTAATTACTTTATTTATTTATTTATTATTTATTTATTTTTATTGGGGTGACATTGGTTAATAAGATTATATAGGTTTCAGGTGTACAATTCTATAACACATCATCTGTATATTGTATTGTGTGCTCACCACCCCAAGTCAGGTCTCCCTCCATCACCATTATCCCCCCTATACCCTCTTCTACATGCCCCACCCCCCTTTCCCTCTGGTAATCACCATATGAGTTTGTTGTGTATTTCTTTATTTTTGCTTAATCCCTTCATCTTTTTCACCCAGCCCCCCAAATCCCCTCCCCTCTGACAGCTGTCTGTCTGTTCTCTATCCATTTATCCAGGTACTTTTAAAAAAAATTCATCTTTATTATTGAAAGTATTACAGATGTCCCACTTAAATAAGATTTTCCCCTGCTTACATAAAGATATTTTAAACTTTAGGATTTAATTAAAGCCAGAATTAGAACATTACAAATTAAAGTGCTACTGAACATGTAGGTAAGTTTATATTGTTGTTGTACATTTTGTTTAGTTTTATTAAACTGAGGCCCAGAAAGCTAAGTGTCTTATTCAAGGTACTCTGTTAATTAATCCTAGATACCAGTCCTCACTAACTTGGCCTTACTGGTTATTAATTTTGAAGTAAGTCAAACCTGTGATGCCAGACTTGGCAACTTAGTGCTTCCGTAAAACAGGAATAACAACACAATGCAAATTACTATAAAGAGAATTAAATATGAAAATGCTTGTAAAATGCTGAGCACAGTTCCTACACACAGTAAATTATAAATAAATGTCTGCTTGGAAGGCAATATAAGAGGATGCTGCTGATGGTGATAATTCGAATAAAAACTGTATTATGTAATATAAATTTCACTAAAATATTACATAAATATATAATGTTTAAATGCTTCCTTTTAATGCATTTAACTAAAATGCAAAGTAAGATTCTAATCATAAACTTATCCATTATCTATCCTTGCTATTCTAATCAAGGAAATGGACATTTTTGTTCCTTTTCCTCTAACCTAAATAGAATTTCAAAGCTATGGAATCAATTTGCCATTTTTAAGAAATCTTATATTTTGATTTAAAAGCTATCTAGTCCAACAACAAAAAATTCAATTAAAAAATGGGCAAAAGGCTTGAATAGACATTTCTCCAAGAAAGATATACAAATAAGCACATGAAAAGATGCTTAACACTAGGGAATGCAAATCAAAATCACAATGAGATATCATTTAGCGCCCATTTGGATGGCTATTAATTAAAAAAAAAAAAGGCAGAAAATAACTAGTGTTGGAGAAAATGTGGAGATAATGGACCCTTGTGCACAGCTGGTGGGAATGCAAAATAGTGCAGCCCCTAAGGAAAACAGTTAAACAAAGAATCACTGTATGATCCAGCAATTCCACTCCTAGTTATATATCCAAAAGCATTAAAACCAGGGACTCAAGCAGATGCCTGTATACCAGGGTTCATAGCAGCATTAATCACAATGGCCAAAAGGTAGAAACAGCCGAAATGTCCATCAAAAGAAAAGTAGATAAACAAAATGTGTGCATACATATAATGAAATATTATTCAGCCTTAAAAAGGAAATTCACTGCTGGTAGGGATGTAAACTGATACAGCCAGTATGGAAATTCCTAAAATAATTAAGAATAGAGTTACCTACCATATGACCCAGCAACCCATCTTCTCGGTATCTACCCGAAAAATTTGAAAACATTTATTTACAAAGATATATGCACCCCTATGTTCATTGCAGCTTTATTCATGGTATCCAAGACAAAAACAACTGAGGTGTTCTTCGATAGATGACTGGATAAAGATGTGGTACATGTATACAACGGAGCACTACTCAGCCGTAAGAAAGGAGGAAATGCTGCCATTTGTGACAACTTAGATGGATGCTGAGAATATCATGCTAAGCGAAATAAGTCAGTCTGAAAAGGTTAAGAACCACATGATTTCACTCATATGTGGGATACGAGTGAAAAGTAACAAATGAACAAACAAGAAAAACAAACAAACAAAAACTCATAGACAGAGACGACAGTATAGTGGTTACGAGAGAGAAGGGAGGTGGGGGACAGTAAAGCATAAAGGGGGCCGAATATGTAACAGAAGATTTGACTTTGGGTGGTAGGCACACAATGCAATATACAGATCATGTACACAGAAATGTACACTTGAAACCTATATAATTTTATTAAGCAATGTCACCCCAATAAATTTAATAAAAAAATAAAGTACTGAGAGTAAGGTGCCCAAGGATATTTTTTCCATTGCTTTTCAGAGAGAGTGGAAGGGAGGGAGGGAGAGGGGGGAAAGAGAGAGAGGGGGAGAGGGAAAGAGAGAGAGGGGGAGGGAGAGGGAGAGGGAGAGAAGAAACATCGATGTGAGAGAGACACATGGATTGGTTGTCCCCTAGTCCCAACCAGGGCTGGGGATCGAGTCTGCAACTGAGGCACGTGCCCTTGGTCAAGCTGAACCCTTCAGGTGGAGGGCCGACGCTCTAACCACGGAGCCAAACCGGCTAGGGCTCTACCCAATAATTTTAAAAAATACAATTTCCAAATCTGAAAGCAAGTTTTATTTTAACAAGAAAGGAACGTGATTGAAATGAAAATTAACAATCATGGGAAACTACAGAATGCATATTCAAGTCTATTTACAATGATCTACAACAGCTCTGTTGAATAGAATGTGCTGCAATGAGAGCAGGTTTTATATCTTCACTGTTCAGTACAGTGACCACTAGCCGTATGTGGCTACTGAGCACCTGGAATGTGTCTAGTGAAACTTTATCACTAAATTTTAAGTTTTAATTAGCATAAGTTTAATTGTAATTATCAATTTGTCTGTCTGTGTCCACCATGTGACCACGAGCACCTTAAGGAATGGAACATGATGTTCCTCTCGAGCCAGTGCCTTGATACATATTAGACAGATGAAACGTATTTATTGATGTGTGGAAGAATGTGTACATGGAATTTTCTAGAGGTGCCCAAGTGAATTCTCTAAATGTATCAGACTGATAAAGGTTGCAGAGTACAGTCTCAATCTATTGGATCGTATCTTGTTTCTATTCTGATTTTAAAGCAGATGAAATATCTTACTAACTTATTCACCAAACATGTCCTAAGCTTGTCTATACGACAGGTGCTCAGAATATGACGGTGAGTAAGACTTGTTCCTGGAATCAAGAAACACTGTCTCAGAGACAATACATACAACTGCTCCACAAAATAAGAATAGTTTTTAAAGGGAAAAGTAATTATTACGGAAACCACAAAGGAAAATAACCACTTGATAGTGTAGGGCAGTTTTATGAAGAACTCATTAACTTAGCCTAAGGATGAACAGTAGCTCGCCATTTGGAGGATGGCAGGATGGTGAAGAGGCATTCGAGATACAGCAAGTAGCCTATGCAAAGGTAAAAAGACACAAAAAGACATGGCTTGCAGGGGAGCAAAAAGTAGATCACTGTGACTAGAACAAGCGGGAAGGTATACGAAGGGAAGGAAGAGCCCTAACAGCTAAACTAGAGAGATGTGTTAGAGCTTAGATTCTAATGTCCTTTATGTGCCATGGTAGAGAATGTTCGCTTATTCCTAACAGGATAGTAGACTGATGTTCATTTTTTAAAAAGAAAAAAAAAAAAGCTTGCCAATTTAATTCCAATACTCAAGAAACAAACTATAAAAAGCAAAACTTAAATTATACTTTAGAAGTTGGTGCTTACAAGGGACATCTGTAATGTTTTAAACAAAAAAACAAACAAAAAAAAGAAGTTGGTGCTTACAAATGGAAATCAAGTAACTGTTCAAGTCTGAACAGGCAATGTTATTAGGATAGGCATTTTAAGTTTAAATAACCAACATTAAATCACTTTGAAGAGAAATGCAACTATTATTTGTATAGCTGACAGGAATGATGAGGATCTATTTCTCAAAGATTCCACTAAAATTTCAATTTCCTCATAGTCAGTAAAACCCACTTTGAATTTATTATTAGTTAGCCTAGGAAATATTTACAATTTGCAAAAAAACTGGTTGCTCTTAGTTTGGGGAAATAAAGACTAACCCATTTCTAGCTATTTATTTTCTCATAAACAGGGCTAAAACACCTCTCCTCCTAATGCAGCAATATTTTACTTCCCCATGCCAGATCATTAATTATATTTAATGTCAATCACTTCTCACAAGCTGTTCAATTACACAGTTGTGTTTTTTGTTTTTTCAAGAAACATTCTAAACTGTTATCTCTTCCACCTGCAGGTATCTAGCATATCATATTCTCAAAGCATTGCTTCTTCACAGGAGTTTAACCCTGAACTTATCCTTAAAAATAAAAACAAATCCTTTTTTATAATTTCTATTACCAAAAGTCACCATAAATTCTAATCTGAATTTCCAAGGTGTGCAATACCTAGCTCCCCTAGTATAGTATACCTTCCACTTAATATTAAACTTCACTTAGTTCAGTTTGTGTAAAATTCTCTCAATACATTCCCCTAGCATGACAGTTATCATATTTAAATTAGGCAATCTTCAAATACTTTGGCAGTCCACTAATAATTACTTTGTTTAAACAAAGTTTTCTAGTTTATTGCTATATATGCAATATGGAATTTAAAAACCTACTAAAATCAAGACAAACTGAATGAAGAATGTAGTTAATTCCTCAGATACCTGTATGTTTTACTCTCCCCACAGTTAAACATTCTGAAACTGGGAAAATAAAATATTGTTAGACATTATTTTTTGTTAATGTTAATAATGAGAACCTACTATATCCAAGATTCTTGGCATACATTAAGTTAGTCCTTGCAATATCCCCATGAGATAGGTATTATTTCCATTTTGCAAATAGAATAAACTCAAGTTCAGAGAAATTAAAGTAACTTGCTCAACATCCAGAAGTGATGGAGTTGGGTTTTAGAATATAGATCTGTCTAAACTAAAGCATGTACTGCCAATGTCAGCAATGAAAGTTCCAATGTCCATTGAACTGAGCTGTTAACATTTCTTTTAAAGGAAGAGAAGAGAGTGGAATAAACAATGTTGCTTCAATTATATTTTCTCTAAAAATACAATGAACGTATCATCAGAATAATACATACAGATACAAAACCAGACATTAATGTTAACTATAGTTTTTAGAAAATAGATTTGAGAGAGAGAGAAACATAGATGTGAGAGACAAACATTGATTGGTTGCCTCCCATATGTGTCCCGACAGGGGACTGAACCCACAACCTGGGTATGTGCCCTGACCTGGAACTGAACCTGCCACACTTTGGTGTATGGAAGATGCTCCAACCAACCGACCCGCACTGGCCAGGGCTTAACTAGTTTTGAAATTAACACCCAAGGACAGCCATTAGTGACAATTATAGTGATATATTTTTCATATAATGCACAAAATGAAGTGGTTTCTACGCTAATAGATTTTTAAACATGAAATAATTAAAAGAATCAAGCATTTAATCATATTACCTACATACACTTAAATACTTAGAACATTGTTATTTACCCAAGTTCACCCACAGTAATAAAAATATTTATCAAAAACCAGTTTTAACAACTGGCCAAATATACATAATATTTAAAGTTAAAAAAATCTGAATACTCTAGATTAAGGGTACTATACATGTAATAACAGTACAACTACAGGAGCTTGAAGAGTTTAAATTTAATTTCTACAAGTTAATAAAATAACAGACATTGAAAAAGGAAAAATTGCCTTGGAGGGGTGGCTCAGTTAGTTGGAACATCCTCCCATACACCAAAAAGGTTGCAGGTTCAATTCCCAGTCAGGGCATATACCTAGGTTATGGGTTTAATCTCCAGTCAGGGCACATATAGGAGGCAACCAATAGATGTTTCTCTCTCTCCCTCTCCTTTCCACTCCCTAAAAATCAATAAAAACATATCCTCAGGTGAGGATTAAAAAAAAGAAAAATCAACATATAAACTATAAAATATAATTAATTTATACTGGTAAAGGAAAGTAAGTTCTTTTAATTAAAAAACAAATATATAAAAACTATTTAAGTGAACATCTGTTTTTTTTGCCTGTCGAGCAACCAGTCTCCCTTCTCTCGGAAATAACACTTCCATTTTCCTTTAGGAACTATATGCCTCCTACCCTTAATTCATGTGGCTTGAAACTGTATACTCCTTGCACCCCACTCCAGGGTAGGAACAAGAGCCAATCCTGGCCACACAAGGCATTCCATCGCTCTAGCCACAGAGATTGCCTCTAGGATGGGCAATGACCCAAGCGAGGCCAATGAGACCCACATACAGTAGTTTGCTGGAATCACAGAGAAACAAAAGTTCTCTCTCTTCTGAGTTTCTACGGTTGTAGGATGTAAGCCTAGTGCTATTAGTACCATCTTTCCCATGGAATGTGACTTCAGACTCTACTTTTCCACGCTGATTCCCAAACATGCAAGGAAACTAGTACTTACCTGGTGGCAGGGGAAAAGATAAATTAGGATTTTAACTTTCAATGTTTTATTTTCTATATATATTTTTCCAAAATAAACACCTATTACCTTTAAAATAGGAAATATAACACATTTAAAAATACTGCCCCTGTGTCCTAGCCAGTTTGGCTCAGAGGTTAGAGTATCAGCCAGCAGATTGAAGGGTCCCGGGTTCCATTCCGGCCAGGGGCATGTACCTCGGGTGCAGGCTCTAGTTCCAACTCTGGGGCTGTGTTCGGCAGGCAACCAATCAATGTGTCTTTCTCACATCGATGTTTCTCTCTCTCACTCTCATTCTCTCAGAAAAGCAATGAAAAAAATATCCTTGGATATTTTTAAAATTTAATAAAAATTTTTAAAAAATTTAAAAAATACTGCTCTTGTGTTTTCCTCTCAAATATGCTCAGATATCAATATTTAATGTCTTAAAGCATTAACAATTTTCTCATAATTTACCAAAGTGTACAGAACATCTATTTTAAAAGAATTAACTTTTTTCCTGGTATACTGCTGGTGGGAATGCAGACTGGTGCAGCCACTATGGAAAACAGTGTGGAGGTTCCTCAAACAACTAAAAATTCACCTGCCATTTGACCCAGTGATCCCACTTCCAGGAATATATCCTAAGAATCTTGAAACACTCATCAGAAAGAATATATGCACCCCTATGTTCATAGCAGTGTAATTCACAATAGCTAAGATCTGGAAACAGCCCAAGTGCCCATCAGGAGATGAGTGGATAAAAAAGCTGTGGGACATTTACACCATGGAATACTACGCAGCTGTAAAGAAGAAGGATCTCCTACCCTTTGGGACAATATGGAAAGATTTGGAGAATAATATGCTAAGTGAAATAATCCAGGCAGAGAAAGACAAATATCACATGATCTCACTCATATGTGGAATCTAAAGAACCTAATAAACTGATGAACAAAATAGATTCAGGGACATGGAACCATAGATCAGACTGATGAATGTCAGAGGGAGGGTGGGTAGGAAGAGATTAACCAAAGAATTTATATGCACATATGCACAACCCAAGGACATCGAAGATAGTGTGGAGAGGGTCTGGGGAGGAGGGTGGGTGTGGGGTGGAAGGGGTCAATGGGGAGAAAAGGGAACATCTGTAATATTCTGAATAATAATACAAAAAAATGCCCCCCCAAAATTAACTTTTCCTCTTGGCACAAAAGTAAACTATTTTTATTTTGAGTTGGGGGGAAAAGTTGTAAGTAAACTTTTTAAAAAACTGATTCTCTTTTAAAAAGGGATATAATAACCAACTCTATATGGGGGTAAAAATGGTTAACATTCAACAAGTGCTGTAGCCTCTGTAAAAGTTGCTCAAGAGGTAAAACTAAACATTAAAAGTGGCCAAATTAGGTTTGATAACTATCAATTAAATAACATAAGGTCCGAAGGGTCAGTTAAATCTTCCAGTTATAATTATTTTTACATAATACGGCATTATGGGAGAAATTACTATTGTTTTATTCTTAAACACTATACAAAAGTCAGTCTCAAGATGCTCCCCTTGGGCATGTAAAAAGTCTACCTACTGAATATAGTAAATGTTCAATAGATTATAAAGGAAGGTAGCAATACACACTTTTGTCCTCTTGCTTATTAGTTTTTATTAGTTTCTCTCCCTCTTTCTTCCCCTTTCTCTCCAGGCACACAGCCCACTCCCGACCCTTTGTTTTTGCCAGTATTACTCTATGTTTTATAATCCTCAGTAATTACTGGCACTTACAAGGCGTCGTGACACTTTCTTGCCATAATTAGGTAGCCAGAGTGGTTCTTAAGTGGAAGGCGGTAATCAGGGACCTATGAAGGGTGACAACAAAGAGTCGCTGGAGGCCAGAGCCACCTTCCCTCCCACAAGTGGGTTCACACAGTAGGTTCTAAAAAGTTAAGACGGTCATCAACAAGCTCATTCCCTTGTCCAACACCAGAAAGACAGCAGGCCCATCATCCTCCCAAGATGCCGACAGGTCACTAATTTGTCACGTGGTTGAATGAAACCTAAACTCTCCTACAGTTACCCGCTCCAAACTGTTCCACTTTATCTGCAAACTCCTTTCTTCCACTGCGAGATCCCTGGCACACAGGACCCAAAGGGGCGCTTTAACACAAACTGAAGGTACACCCAAGAGTCCACCCAAAAACACCGTGACAGAACACATCCACTTATAAAACATCAGAAAGGAGACGGGTCTGTCCAGGTACCGCAGGCAGAGAGAAACTTTTTACTCTAGTCCCTTAGCTATAAAACGCTCCCTCTACTTACAGTTCAAATACCTACAACACAGAGCAGGCATCTAAAAGAGAAGGCAAAGAAACCGTAAGCGTGAAGGTCCCAGAGACGGCAACTTAACGGACAGCCCGTTTTCAGCTCTCCCGCCAACACGCTCGGAGCCGCGGACCCCCGGCTCGCTCCGGAAACTCCCACCGTCGGGGGCCGAGGGTGGGAGGGTGCGAAGCGCGCTGGCGGCGGCCGGTGAACGGGAAGGCGCAGGGGGAGGTCACCGCCCAACAGCCCAAGGAGCCGGCACTTTGCTTTGCTCCTTCGGGTCCCCACTGGCTTTCCACTTGCTTCGTTTCGGTGACCGAGCCTTCTCCTCACCAGAGATCTAACTGTAAACTTCCAACCACACCCACAGACGCCAGCGGAACCACTCGGGTCTCCCCGGGTCCCCGGGTCGCTCGCGCGCGCGCGGCGAGACCAACGTCGGCGCCCAAGAGAAGCCAGCGGCTCGGACCTCGGCACCGGGAGAAGTTCTCCCGGGACGGGGAGAAGGGACGGGGTGAAGTGAAGAAAAGCGGAGGACTGGACGCAGGAAAGACTGCGGACTCCTCTCAAGCCCCTAAGCGGGGCGCAGCAGGGACAGCTATCCCCCGCCCCAAGACCAGAGAAGTCGCCTGATCCCAGGAGTCGCCAGACAAACGGCCGCCCCGGAAATCAGGTCCCTAAAGCTGTTTTGCACCCCCTTCCATTTTGCCTCCCGTAAATAATGGCTGTCTCTTCGCACCCTTCAGAGCGCAGCACTCACCCGTCGGTCCGCGCTGAAGCGCCAGCCGCCTCTGCGTCAAAACCTCCCTCGGCTGAAAACCATAGAGACGGAGAAACAGCGGAGACGAGCCACACCGCCGCCCACCTTCAGGTGACTCCCCTAGCCGCTGGGCCTGCCGGGATCGTGGCGAAATGCGTGTGGGCGGGGCACGGAGAGGGGCGTGGTTGGGGCGGGGGACAGGGAAACAACCCGCCAGCCCCCGAGGCCCCGCCCCGCCCCGCCCAGTCTGGCCCCGCCCCGGCCCCGGCCCCGGCCCCACCCCCTCAGTGTTTGGGCGGGAAGGCTCCGCGGCTTTTCTCCAGAGTCGCCCCTGCCACCCAAACGCGAGTTGACAGGAGTCTAAGCGGTCGGGGTACAGTGTCCCCTGCCAGCGCCTCGGGACCCGTTTACGTGTTGGCTAAGCAAAAAGGAGTCAGTGAAAAGAAAAAACTGACCACAGTGAGTTGAGAATTGTCTCTTTTGAACTGCGTTTAGGCTTCTGGTAAAGATTTCCGTATTTCCTGACCTTGAAGTATTTTTCAATTTAGAAGCCTCACCGTTTCCTCTACTGTATGGGCTTTTCAGGTGTTCTCTTTGCAAACTGATATATTGGAGAGCTTAGCCTCTAAGCTACTGATATGTTTTTCTCCAAAGTGGCTATGAGAAGTGAGGATGGAGAAGGATCCTCTCGCTGTGGAAATATAATGAAAATATTTTTATTAAGAGAGGACTTTCAAATTTAAAAATCCTGAAGAATTTCCTTAGCAGAGCTGTAGAAAAGGCTACAACTATGGAAACGGAAGAAGACAGACAGAACTATGAGGCAAATCGGGAAGTAAGCAAAACAACTGTTCTCTCCATTTCTTCTCAGAGGGCCGCCCCTCCCCTCTAAGAACAACAAATTGTGTCCCTGTGCTAGCCCTTTACATCCAACCCCCTGTTGCTTACAACCACCCTATGTGTGGGTACTGTTTTTATTTAATTGCATGAGGCGGGGAAGCAGGCTAAGCCCCCAGGAATGCAGTAAATGCTGGATGTGGCTGGGACACGCCTGACCTGAAGGACACCAAGGTCCGCACTCTTAAGCAGGATTCTTCCATCCATTGTCCCCTGGATCTGCCTGCTTTGGGAGTTAGAAATTTCGGCTGATTTGCTTCTCAGCTATCAAAATATACCTTTTCTGTGTCTCTTTCCATTGAGAGCCTGTTCTGTGTTAAATGAGAAATCTGTTCAATCCTTCCCCATTTATTAGTAGGCACTTAGCATGGTATCCTTCCCAGGCAGCATGTTCATTAACTCTGATGACGGAAATTTTAAATTGTGTCATAGGTTATTATGGAACACTTTGGAGACTCATGGAACCTGAAGTAGTGGCTGAGTCAACTGTTTCTCAAAACAAGGAACAAAGTTAAATTATCAATATAGAAGTCTGGAGAAAAATCAATTTTTAAGAATTGGTGAAATTCAACCCTGATTTTAGGCAATATTTGTCTGTCTAAAACTAAATAACCATTTGAGCTAATTATTAAATAACATGTAAAAACATAAATCACTGGTTCTCAAACTTTCTGGTCTCAGGAACCCTTTAAAAACTATCAAGGACTATTCCAAACAACTTTTGTTTATGTGTGCTATACCTATAAATACTTACAAACTAAAACTGAAATTGTTTTGTTTTTTAAATATATCTTTATTGATTTCAGAGAGAGGAAAAGAGAGGGAGAGAGGGATAGAAACATTAATGATGAGAGAGTCATTGATCGGCTGCCTCCTGCACGCCCTGGACTGGGGATCGAGCCCACAACCCAGGCATGTGCCCTGACCGGAAATCGAACCGTGATCTCCTGGATCCTAGGTCAGTTCTCAACCTCTGAACTACGCCCGGCCTGGCAAAACTGAAATTGTTTAATAAAATTTTTAAATTTATTTAGCCATTAAAAAAATAATGAATCCATTATGTTGACATAAATAACATATTTTTATGAATAATAACTATAGTTTCCAAAAAATAAAAGAACAGCATGGTTTTACATGCTTATAAATTTCTGTAATGTCTATTATATCTTTTCTTCATTAATTTGTTCTAGTATCACCCATCAGGTAGCCTTGGAAAACTCCACTGTACACTCAGAGAATGGGAGTGGTAAAGGCAAATAACAGCTTATTCTTGTTTAGAAAACAGTCTTGACCTTTGCATCACTGGAAAGGGTTTCAGGAACCCCCAGGAGTCCTTGGACCACACGTTAAGAACCACTGCCTTAAACCATACAAATGTTACCCACTATGGGACTTTTTGTCTAACCATTTTGGCATCAAGTAGAACATTTAGTAGAAAGTGGAACAAGACAGAGACAATTTATAGACTAGACCGATCTTATAAATGTGAGTATTCTTTATATTTCAGGAGCATAGAGTAAGTTAGCAGAATTCAGGGTCATAACTAAACACAACTACATTCTGCATTAGAAATCAGTCTACCAATTCAATTACTTTTGTCTTTCAGGCTGCTGTACAAGGTGGATCCTGTCACATGAATATATAATAACACTAAAGTGGGCTTATATCCCCTGTACAAACTAGTATGAAGGCTCCAATTAAATTTGAAGTCAAAATTCTTTTCATAAGTATGTATATATTCAATGCCTATTATATATATGTGCAAGGCTCATAATAGGTCCTGGGCTTATAAAAATTTTAAGTACAATTCCTGCCCTTGAGCAACTTATATATATAAAGAGACTTATATAAATGTATTTTTTGCCATGTTCAATAATTCCCAAATTAGTTTGATGACCCAATGTTTCAGAATTATCTGGGGAGATTTTAAAAATACAGATCCCTAGACTGTGAGATATACTGTTTAAGAGGACCAGGGTGGTGCTCAGACATTTGATTTGGATTTTAAAAAGTGACCCAGGTGATTCCCATGTAATAATGGATTTGGGAATGAATATTAACCACATGGAACAAAGAAATGGATTTGGTCTTTGCCCCTAGTACTATCACACGTAAAATATTTCTTTATTTCATCTTCAGTATTCCAAACGTATATCATTGTTGAAAGATCTGTGTTATCAGGAGAAAGAGTACATATTTAATTTCATTCAGTTAAAATAGAAATGGATGTACTTATTTCAAACATTTTATAGTACATCTGCCCTTATCACATAAAAATAATAATGTGAGATGTTACCACAGCAGTTTCCAATACACTACACCACTGGAAAAAACAAGACATCTTTTCAACAAGCATATGACTGCAAGAAGTGTTATTTTGTAGAGCTTTGATTCAATTTCTTTACAATGAATTCAATGAGATGCCCTGTGTTTCATTATATTTATCTTCAGGGTTCCACAGATTATGTTATAGTATTTCCAAACCTGTGGAATCTTCCATCACAAATTTCTTTTGAGGATGTATTATATGATGAGTAGCAACCTAGAGACTTATGATCCAGTGGGTGTTGCAGTGGGTGTTCTTTGCTAATAATTGTAGCCATTATTCATTATATTCAAGTAAATAAGAAAAGAAAAAAACAAGCTTAAAGTTTCCTTTCTTCTTACCATAAGGGAAAAGGGGGGAAGAGCTAAATCAGCCATAAATATGATGATTTTTAAAATTGGTGTATATTCATTTCTCTTGATTTTGTGATTGAATGTAGCTTCAAAATTAAAGACTCCCTGCCCAGATCTTGATTTCTAAATACCTTTCCCCATGAAAAGGAATCTGGGCTTATTGGGGAAAAAGCTGATTTCAGGACTAGAGCAGGAGGATGCAAGATGACCTGGCCCACCTTGTCGTGCCAGAAATAAGGAAGCGCTCAGAAAATGAAATGGAGGCATGTCAACTGGAGTCAGCTTGAAGGGTCTCTCATTAGCCATATCTGGGATAGCCAGAGTATCAAAATAAGAACACTAATGGATTAGCATTCATTGAATAAAATAAGAAACCATTATTCTGTACTAAAGAAAGAGAGGGCCTGGCCGGGTGTGGCTCAGTGGTTGAGCGTCGACCTGGGATCCAGGCGATCGGGGTTCGATTCCCGGTCAGGGCACATGCCCAGGTTGTGGGCTCAATCAATGACTCTCTCATCATTGATGTTTCTGTCTCTCACTCTCCCTCTCCTTTCCTCTCTCTGAAATCAATAAAGATATATTTTAAAAAAAGAGAGAGGTACGGGAGGAAAGGGAAAGCTATTCCTTAAAAGAGATAGCCCACTGATAGGTAAATACAGAGTGGTGGAGTTGGAAAAACATTTTCAACTCTTATGGAAAAGATGAGATTATAAATCTAGGGGGGGATATTGATGAGAAGCGGCATATTTTCATGTTTTCAAAGTATCTCCCCATAGATTGTGTACTATTTGTTGGAAGAGGAAAATAGTAACCATGTGGTGGAGAAACTAGGAACACTTTGATCAGCGATCGTGTGTTCCTGATGTAGTCCCCCAAGAAGAATGTAATATCACTGGGATTAAATCATGAAGAAATATCAACCAAACCCACATTGAGGAACAGTCTATTAACTAACAGACATGAAAGACAACAACAACAAAAAGCTGAGGAAGTAACAGTTCCATATTAAAAAAGACTAAAGAGACTTGACAACTGCAGTTGATACATGATCATAAACTGGAACTTGTATGGGGGGGTTGCTTTAAGAGATTCGTTGGAACAATTGACAAAATTGGAATATGGACCATAGGTTAGATAAAATAGCTCCCACATTTGATAACTGTGTGATGATTATATAAAGGAATCTCTTTTCCTTGGCTGGGTAGCTCAGTTGATTAGCGCATTGTCCTGATATGCCGAGGTTGAGGGTTCAGTCCCATCAGGGCACATACAAGAATCAACCAATGATGCATAAATAAGTGGAACAACAAATTGACGTTTCTCTCTCTCTTTCTCTCTCTCTCAAAATCAGATAAAAAAAGAGAATGTTCTACCCAGAGAATGATGAGATTTAAAAATAAAGGAATATTTTTTTTCTTAGTAAATACACACTAATGTATGAAAAACTAAAGGGACATAATGTATGCAATCTATTCTGAAATGGTTCAGAAAAGTAAATAAAAGTATCTAGGGAGAGAATGATAAAGCAAATGCAGCAAAATGTTAAAAATAGGCGAACTTGCATAAATAATATTCAGGAGTTTTCTATCATGGTCTTTCAATTCTTCTATAATTCTTTTTTTTTTTTTTTTTTAAGTGAAGGGCTCTCCAATTTCTGTCTCTCAGACTTCATTCCAAAATGGGCTAGAACATTCATCAAGAACCTTTTAATTTATTTAGTCATTTTATTTCCTCTATTATTATTAGTCAGATGGTATCTTTTATGATTTTAGTTTATTGTATGCTATCAAGAAAAGCAGCTGGATTTACAAAAGGCCAAAAAATTTCCTAACTCCAGTTGCAGGAATTTTTTATATTTGCAACTAAACTCTGATTCTAGATTTTTTTCTCCCCCTGTGTGTAGAACCACTGTTTTAGCATAACTGACAAGGTAACACAAGGTTCCTCTCCTTCTCTCAGGGAATAACATCACAGTTCAGTCAGCCCTACAAGCTGGAAACTTGAGGGTCATCTGACTCTTGTCCCTTCCTAATAACCATTCACACCATGAAATAAGGAAGTTCTGTTGATTATTTCTTCCTAAATTTTAAAAATTATCCATTTATTTCAATCTCACTTCTCTACTACTGGTGCTGTCTTTCTCCTGGATTAACACAAAATCCTGTTTACTGCTTTCGATCTTTTCCCACTATCCCATTCTAGATGTTTTAAGAAATTGATTAATTGATCCAGTTATTCAGATGCATCAAGGTTAAATGAAGGAGAAAAAGCAAAGTGAGTAGACTTACTCATTTCCTCAAATTATTTTAGATAATTAGCTTTTCTATTTCCCATAAGCATCATCTAAACTTTCCTCTAAAATAATTGGTTAAGCCCGAGGTGGGTTTTTTTATTGTTTTAGTATGTCTCACAATTTTTAAACATTATTTTCTAATTACAAACGTATGCGTGCCCTTAAATTCAAACAATTGAGAAACGTGAAATAAAAAAATAAGTTCTCCTCTCCACTCTAATGTTACCCACAAAGATAACTACTGTTAAATTTTTGTGTCCTTCTAGACTTTTTTCCATGCCGTACCAATGTGTCTATCTGTATGTGTGTACAGCTTTTAAAAAATGGGAATCATTCTGCACAATTTGTTCTTTTATTTCTTACTTAACAGGTAAGTCTTTTTAAATTTAATTTTTATTTTACCAAAGTTGTGCATATATAGTTTTTTTTATATGCAGTTTTAAAAGTCAAGTAATTCAACAAATAAAAATTGTTTCTAATCATTATGTAACACATCCATGTGGTTTAAAATGGAAAAAGCACAAAGATTTATACTATAAAAAAATCTCCTTTCTACCTCTGCCTCTGAGACACCCAAATCACAAGGCAACAAATGACATTAATATAGTTTTTATGTATCCTTCATAATATACAAATACACACACACTTTGAAGATATTTCATGTAATTAAATAAAGGGCTTCCTTAATATTTTATATAACTTCATGGTATTCCATGGTATAGCCATGCCTGTATTTAATTGGGCATGTCTATACCATGGAATACCTAATTAATCAGACATTTAGGCTGTTTCCAATTTTTGCTTTTGCAAATAATCTGCTATGAATACACATCATTTTGCTTGTGTGAGTAATCTGTGGAGTGAATTCCTAGAAATGAAGTTGTGGGTCAGAAGTTTCATAGGATAGGTTTTCTGGGGAGCAGATTCAGGGACAGAAATTTGGAGTTCAGGATGTTTATTAGGTCCTGCCCTTGGGTTCAACAGCTGTGGAAAGAAGGAAGTGGGATGGAGCAGAAGGAGAAGCTGAGCTTTGAGGAGCCCCTTGCCGCCTCAGCTAACCCAATAGGGAAGCTGTGGAGCTTAAATGACCCATCAGAATCAGCCCACATTGGGTGGAAATGGCTGGGCCTTTATACCCCTCCTCCATCAGTCACTGGATGTGGGCAGCCCCAGGAAGACATTGACCCTAGGTGAGGCAACTCTGCAGTTGAGGCAAAACTTGGAAGGGCTGACTGTTGAAGATTGTTGGCTGACAGAGCTTCCAGCAGCTGGGACAGCGGGGACAACAAGACCTTCGAAGAGGGATATCTGCGTCTTAGCCACTCAGATTAGGAGAAACGTGACATCTCAGTGTAGTTTCAATTTTCCTTTATTTCATTTTTCAGTCTTCTTTTTGAGGAAAGTTGAACTTGTTTTTACAAATTTAAGACCCATTTCTCCTTTTTCCCCCTTTTTCTGTTCAACTGTTTATATCCTTTGCACATTTTCTTATTGGGTTGATTTTTAAAAAAATGATGTAGGAACTCTCGATGTTAGGGAAATTAGCCATACTCTCATCACACACCCTCCCAATACAGCCAAAGGATGATATTTGGGTAAGTTAACATTTTGCGTTTACATGATTATGACTATAGAAACATTCACAACTGAACCACATGAACTACTATAAGTACCGTTTCTTTCTTATACCATTTCTGTTTTTCCTATAGTTAATAACTGGCTCATTTTAAAACTTTACTTGGTTTTCTATGTGTCTGTTACTGATTCCTCTTTCAACCTTTCAACAGATGTACCTCTGTAGTTTATACTGCCAACATCCTTGCCTGAATAATTGGGATAAGTGTCTCCTTATTATGCAATTACTAGGCAATCTAGTTGCCTCCTTGTTATCTCCCTATTTCTATCCTTATCTGCCAATAGTCTCTTTATATGGCAGCCAGAGTTATCCTTTTAAAATGTCACCCCAATAAATGTTAATTTACAAATATATAAACCAATCTAATTACAAAATAGTCATGGATGTAAAGTACAGCTTAGGGAACATAGTCAGTAATATTGTAATAATGATGTTATGGTGCCAGATGGGTACTAGTATTATCAGGGGGATCACTTCATAAATTATATAAATGTCTAACCACTATGCTGTACATCTGAAACTAATTTAAAATAATATTGAATGCCACCTTTAATTGAAAAATAAAATTTAAAATAAACACTGTAGTAAGAGATGTCATGCTTGAGGAAATTACAAATAAAGATGTGAAAAGACAAAAAATAAAAATAAAAAAGTTCCACGTCTACCTTAAAAATAAATTTAAAAAATGTAAAGCAATCATTTCACTCCTCCAGTGGGTCCCTATTTTCCTCAAAGAAAGACAGTTATTACAGTGATCTGCAAGGCCCTGCGTGACATGTGCCCCAACCAGTATCTCTCTGATACAGGTCATTTTCTACTGCTGCTCCTGCATCTCTCCCTCTCACATTTCTCCACCCCACTGACTATTCCCTCTGCCTGGAAATTTCTTCTGCCAGATAGCCACATGACTAATTCCCTAATTTCCCCGGGTCTTGGGTAAAATATCACTTTCCAATGAAGTCTGTCCTCACCACCCTGTTTTATATCATAATGCACATCTTATCCCCCTCCCTACCTAGAGCAATTTTAACCCTCCTTACCATGCTTTACTTTTTCTTTTTTATATAGCTTTTATTGCCTTCTAATATAGAACTTATTTGTTTATTATGCTTATTATCGTATGCCCTCCGCTAGAATGAAAGCTCAATGAGAATAGTTTGTGGCTCAAGCTGGTCACTTAATAATATTTATTGTGAATGGCTATCTTAAAATGTTCAAACCCATCAGAAAAGCTATGATTTCCCATTTTTGTGCCTCTTGGAATCCCCCATCTGTTTACCTTTTGTATTGTTGTCCTCCTGTACAGCTGTCATCATGCAGTTGTCTTCATTATCAATTTGAAAATTGCATTCACCTCTCTCCTACGGTGGATCTCCTAGTTCCTAGGCCCTTTGTCTTCTTTTTGCTTTTCTCTTTATCAATGAGTATCCCCCCCCCCCTTATTCTCTCTTTTTTGGTGGTAGCCTCCTGAGAAAGAATGCAAAGTTTTTCAGATTTCAGACATTTTATATGTCTGAAATTGTCTTTAGTCTCAACTGGATGCTTCATTGATAGTATGACTATGTATAGAACTCTAGATTAGAAATATTTTCCTTGAGGATTTTTAACACATCATGCCACACTGTCTTCTAGCTTCCAGTGTTAGTCTCAAGAAGTGAGATGTGATTTTAATTTTTGACCTTCTATTTTTTTTCTCTGAAAGTTCTTAGAGTTTTCTCTCCTCCCTTCCCCCATGCATGACACTGTGTGTTGTAGGCCTTTTTCTTGTTTAATCTGCTGGCCACTCAGTCCTTTATCAGGGGACTTGTGACCTTTGGTTCTAGGATATCTTCTTGGTTTATTTATTTGATAAGTTCCTCCTGTTTGTTTTCTTTGTTCTCTATAGAATTTCTTGAGATACGGTATTTCTGTTCAAAAAGCACTCGGCAGATTGGTGTCTAAATTGATATTTATTAGACATAAGTTGCGCAATAGTAGAGAAAGAGAACTGAAAGAAACAGCATGTTCCAGGGTTTAGTGACACATAAAATCCTTTATTAAGAGGCATAATCAGTATGCTGTCACTTTCTAACAATAGCTGAGCTAACAGTGTCTCTATGGCCACATTGGGAGTCATCTCCCCTTTAAGGATCCTCAAATGTTCCAAAACCTAAAACAGTACCTGACACATTGTGGAAAATTAGTAAATATTAATTGAATGAATAGATGTTCTTTGTGAGTATTTACACTTAAATACATTTATAGATAACAGGAAATGAACACTGCACACATACCCCAAGCAGCTTTATCTCTGGAAAGCTAATTTTTTTATCCCTTAAAACAATTAAAATAATTAAGAGCTAATATTTACATTTTGTGTTACATTTACTTTTTTGTCAACCTGGAGTCACAATTCACAATCACTCTGGAAAGAAGGGATTTACTTTGCTACAATACAAAGGTATGATTTTTGATATTTCAACATTTCAATATCATTTTGATATTTGATATTTATTGTCAACAATGTAATAGAGATAAAGTTTTTTCTATTAAGCTGCATATTTTCCAAGGTAAGGGGCTTAAAAGTAAGCCAAGAAAGTATAATGATACTGCTCCTTTTTTCCCAAATCAAACTTCCTTTCATTGTTCTTGATGGACATCATATGATTTTGTCCAAAGCCATACAACTATGACAATATTTATTCTTTTGGGAAATCAAAACAAAAATACTTAAGGAATCCACAGCTTCCTCAGCACAATATAGAATAGTATTTGAGGTACAAGGTAGGCAAATTAGGATCAGTTGGCTTGGGTGATGCACAGGGTTTGTTGTTTCCATTTATCTTTGATTCGAACTAGGAAAAAAATGCACCAAAGTTATAGTATTGTTGTTGGTAGGAAGAAAAATATTAATAAACCATGACTATGATTGACTTTTTCCTTCCTTTAGTTTCTGTTTCTACTGCTGATATGCCTTCTTAACAGCAAGTAGAAATACAGGTCCTTAATATTTTACAGCCACCTTAAGAGCTGAGAACAAGTGGAAAAGTAGAACCTGAATTCTGAATTGCTTATACTATAAAGTTCCTAAAGAGTTTTAAAAGGAAAGTTCTGCTCTACATAATAGCATCCCAAAACTGGACAATGGCACTTATATAGTGGATAGATGTACCTTCTAAGATCAAAAAATCCAGGATATATTCTGATGGTTTATTAAAACCCTAAAACCATTCAATAATTTACATGAAAGTTTATATTAATATTATATTTAAATTACAGAATATACTCTATCATAGTTTTCCAAGAAGTTGTTTATACTTACCATAAACAATTAATTGTGACTTTAACCTAGTGAGCTAAACTCTTTTTTAAGTGTGTCAGTTTGAATCCATGAAGAAGCACACACCAAGATGAGATCAGATGTGCAAGGGAATTATTGGAGGGAATGTCTATGAAAGATAAAGGGGAAGGGAGTAGGGTTAGACTGGGAGAGTAATGGAGGCCTAACACCTGTCACAGGAAAGAGGGAAGGAAGGGTTGGGTGGGAAGAACCTCAGACCATAAAGCAATCCTGAGAAAATATCACCCAAACCAGCATAAAGTTCCTGAGCTAAAGTTGCCAATTAAAGGACTCCTGATTTGTGCAGGAATAGAGTAGTTCTTATGCCCTACTGTGCTGCTCAGTCATTGACTGGGAGCAGCCTAAGGAAACATGGGCTGACATGAATGCATCAGAACCAAAAGTATGTCAGCTGTCAATCAGCTATGCCCCCTGCAGCAGAATCCCTTGAAGGGGAATTTAAGTGGGGCACCTCCATGATTATCACAGTCCACCTCTGGTTCTTCACTAATCCATTACTCCATGTATGTTCAGGAAGCAGATTGGTCATGGTTCCTGTTGGTTTATTTTCCCAAGGGGAAACTTAAAAGAGGAAAATTAGTAGGATAAGTTACAGTCTCCCATAAGTGTAGGTAGTCTCAGGCCACAACCAGTGCTCACCATTTCTCTCCTTTACTATCCATTCTAAGTTTCTCTTGACCTTAGCTATTACCTCCATGGGTCATTAACATGAATCAGGTAAGTCTAGCATATTCAATTGAGTATATGCCCCAATTTCACAAATATACTTGATAATATGTTCATGAGGTAGTTTGAAAAGTGCCTTCAAGAACTAGCCAAGAGCCCTAGCCTGTTTGGCTCAGTGGTTAGATTGTCGGCCTGTGGACTGAAGCGTCCCAGGTTCGATTCTGGCCAAGGGCATGTACCTCGGTTGCAGGCTCCATCCCCAGCCCCCAGTTGGGGTGTGTGTAGGAGGCAACCAATCAATGTGTCTCTCTCACATCAATGTTCCTCCCTCCTACCCCCAACCCCCTACCCCCTTCCACTCTCTCTGAAAAGCAATGGAAAAAATATCCTTAGGAGTGGATTTAAAAAAAAAAAAAAAAGAACTAGCCAAGGGCTTCTGGTCAAGATGGTGGCGTAGGTGAACACAATACTCGGAACCTCCCACAATCACATCAGAGTTACAACTAAACTACAGAACAATCATCCTTCAAAACTGCCTGAGCTCTAGCTGAATAGAAGTCCTATACTCCAGACGAAAAGATTAAGCCACATTTAGACTAGTAGGAGGGGCCAAGATTCCAAACGGCTGGTACCATACATGTGGTGGTTAAAAATTGGGAGGGATATGATCTTACTCATATGTGGAATATAATGAACAAAATAAACTGATGAACAAAATAGATTCAGAGACATAGAAGCATGGAACAGACTGAGGGATCTCAGAGGGAAGGCAGGGGTGAGTGGTGGGTGGGGAGAGATTAATCAAAGAACTTATATGCATATATGCATAACCCATGGACACAGGCAATAGTGTGGAGAAGGCCTGGGAGGGAAGATGCAGGGTGAAGGGGGGTCAAAGGGGAAAAAGAGGGGGACACCTATAATACTTTCAATAATAAAGATAAATTTTTAAAAAATCAGGAGGGATATCTTGGCCACAGATGTTCCCCTTGGGATCCAGGGTTCCCAGCCCCACATCATAAACCCCATCCCAGGTTTCCAGTGCCAGGAAGAGAAGTCTCCATAACTTTTGGCTGTAAAAACCAGCAGGGATTGTGGCTGAATGAGATGGAGAGTTCCTGGAGTCTCAGGCAAAGGGCCTGCACACTGACTTACACAGACTCACTCCCTCTGAGATCCAGCATTGGGGCAGCAGCTCAAAAATCACCAGGGACATAGGGGGAGGAATTGAATTGTCTGACTTCAGGACAAGGGTTAGAAAGGCAGCTTTCTCCCAGACAGAAGTGCTGGTAGTGACTGTTGTTCCTTTACCTTGCCCTCCTCCACAAACAGACACCATATCTGAGTATCCATCAACCTGGCTAACACTGTTGAACCCACCCTGGTGATTTTCTGAGATCCCACCCCTCCCAACTTGTGGACCCACCCAAGTGGTTTCCAGTGGCTTTTCTATACACACTGCCTCTTGGCTCATGCTTCACACTTTGCTAAAATGTCTCAAGCAAGCAGCATCTGGCCTCTGTGTACCCCGTACCACTTACTAAGTGGCCCCAGGCTTGGCACATAGCAACTAGCCTGAGTTCACAGCTTAGCCTCTCCTGGGCACCTCCAATCCCAGCACAAGTAGCAGCCATCTGTAGATTGCTCTGTACCTCATGCCAGGTGACCCTGGGCAGGGCACAAGCGGTGTTTGACCTTGGCCTGCACCTTTAGGAAGGTACCAGAGCCAGTGCACCTAGTGGGCAGCTTCAGACTATGCTAGATTACAAGCCAATCACCTTTTGAACAACATACTTAAGGGGAGAACTTGGTGGGCTTCAAAGCCCCACTGAAGCAAGACCTGCTCCATGGGGTCAGCCCCTGCATAGCAGCTCCTCTGCTGTAGTTGTAGCCAGTCTTTGCAGTAGATCAGCCTATGGGTCAATCCCTCCCAGTGATGTGCCAACAGCAATCAAGACACAACTACAACAGGAGGGTGCACACAGCCCACACGGGGTGGGGGAGTGCATCTGGAGCTACTTGGCTCAGGTGACTGGGGAAGTTGCGCCACTGGGCCCTCAGGGGCAACTACTACAGAAGGTTACCCTGCCAAGGCTGAGAGACTTAGCAGCTCTACCCAGTACATAGAAACAAACACAAAAAAGCAGCAAAAAATAGGAGGCAAAACACCTAAATGAAAGAACAGGTGAAATCTCTAGAAAAAGCAAACTATCAGATACCGAATTCAAAACAGTAGTTTTAAGGATGCTCAAGGAACTCAGTAGAACCTCAAAAGCATAACAAAGGACATGGAAACCATAAAAAAGAACCAGCCAGAAATGATGGCTACACTAACTGAAATGAAGGGTGAATTACAGGAAATTAACAGAGTAGATGAAACAGAAAATCAAATCAGCAATTTGAAATATAAGGAAGAAAAAAACCAATTAGAACAGCAAAAAGGAAAAAAGAGTTTTTAAAAACGAGATAATGTAAAGAGCCTCTGGGACAACTTCAAGCATATCAATATTCGCAGCATTGGGGTGCCAAAAGGAGAAAAGAAAGAGCAAGAAATTAAGAACCTATATGAACAAATAATGATGAAAAACTTTCTTAACCTGGCAATAAAAATAGACATACAAGTCCGGGGAGCACAGAGAGTCACAAACAAGATAAACCCAAAGAGACCCACACCAGGACACATCATAATTAAAATGCCAAAGGTTAAAAACAAAGAATCTTAAAAGCAGCAAGACAAAAGCAGTTACAAAATAGGTGAGCTCCTGATTTCTAAGGCTGTCAGCTGATTTTTCAACAGAAACTTTGCTGGCCATTAGGGATTGGCAAGAAATAGTCAAAGTGATGGAAAGCAAGGACCTACAACCAAAATTACTCTACCCAGCAAAGCTATCATTTAGAATCAAAGAACAGATAAAGAGCTTCTCAGACAAGAAAAAGCTAAAGAAGTTCATCACCAACAAACCAGTATTACCTGAAATGTTAAAGGGTCTTCTTTAAGAAGGAGGGGGGCGGCGAGAGGGAGAACAAAAAACATGAATAATAAGATGGCAATAAATATATATATCAACAATTATTTTAAATGCAAACAGATAAATTCTCCCATCAAAAGACTGAATGGATAACAAAACAAGACCATTACAAATGCTGTCTGCAAGAGAGTCACTTCAGATTTAAACACACACAGACTGAAAGTAAAGGGATGGAAAAAGATATTTTATGAAAATGGAAATGAAAAAAAATAATCTGGGGTAGCAACACTTATACCAGACAAAGTAGACTTTAAAACAAAGGTTATAAATGAGACAAGGACAGAGCAATTCCACTTCTGGGTATCTATCTATGAAGAAGCCCAAAACACCAAATTTAAGAAGACATATGCATTCATATATTCATTCAGCATTATTTACAGTAGCCAAGATATGGAAGCAACCTAAGTGTCCATCAATAGATGAATGGATAAAGAAGTGGTGCATATATACTATGGAATATGACTCAGCCATAAAAAAGAATGAAACCTTGGCATCTGCAATAGTATGGATGGACCTAGAGAGTATTATGCTAAGTGAAATAAGTCAGGTAGAGAGAGACGAATGCTAGATGGTTTCACTTATATGTGGAAGCTAAAAAACAAATGAAAAAGCAGAACAGAAACATAGCCACAGAGATACAGAGAACATTTGGACGGTTGCCAAAGGGGAGGAGGGGTGTTGTGGAGATGGATACAAAAGGTGAAGGGGTTGAGAAGTACAAATTGATACAGAATAGCCACAGGGATGTAAAGTACAGCATAGGGAATATAATTGGTAATATTGTAATAACTATATATGGTATCAGATGGATACTAGATTTATTAGGGTGATCACTTTGTAAGTTATATAAATGTCTAGGAGTATAATCATGGGGTTGTACTCCTGAAACGAATATAATATTGTACGTCAACTGTTAATTTAAAAATTTTAAAAAGAACTAGCCAAGGACCCCATTTTACATGTCTGTTTAAAAATTTGGATCATGCCCTCTTAATATCTAAATAATTGTGGTATTGATATTTCTAACCAAAGTAAGTAAAGTAGATAGTGAATCATAGGGAATATTTTGTTATTTAGACCCCAAGAGGCCATTGTATTTTACTGGAAACTATTTTTGATTGGTTGCTAGGCATTTTTTTTTTTTCTGTGGTTCTGATTTGTAATTGTTTTTAGCATTACAAAATTAAGTTTGCTCTACACAGTACATTGTATTTGGGAGAAGTGAAACAACTTATATGCCATATTTTTGTAGAGGGGCTATATTCTTTTACATGTATTTTTATATATCTTATAAATGTCTTTATTAGACCTATGTATTTAAATTACTGAATTTCCTCAGGCCACTTCCTTTAACTCTGTGGGACTCAGTTGCTCAGCTATAAATTGTTATGGTATTTTTTTTTTACTACATCATGGAAATTAACTAGGAATAGTATTTATTATAGCTACATTTTTTAAATCTATGAGTACTAATTGTTAATGCCAGTTAAGTGCCTGAAACTTTTGGTTCAAAACAAACATGGAATCATATGGAATGATTTTTTTTTTTTAAAGCAACTTAAATAGCCTTTTAACATGGCAGAAATTACTTAGAGGAAGATGAAAGCCACAGCTTTTGACTAGCAGCATAAATTTTTTTTCTTTGTACTTTTGTACAATAATTAAAAGTTAAAAGTAATTGGAGTTTCTCACACATATCACATGGGTATATTAGAATCAATAATGTTTAGATAAAAAATCTATGCAAGATAAATTGTCCAGTATTCCAAAAGTAACCAAATAGCTGAAAAGGAAAAGTTTTTCCTTATAGGAAAATTCTATCTAATAATTGCAGAAGAAATTGTGGAATTTTAAAAATGACAATTTTGCATCTCCTAATGAAATAATGGACCTAGGCAATGATTGCCAATAGATGCTAAAACCATTAAGAGAAAGGTTGAATGGAGAACTTTATAATGGCTCCATCTACCTGAAAACACTTAAACCCACTGGTGAAAATTAACATCATTAAAAGTGAGAGTTGCCTTGGTATATCTAGAACAGATAAAGGACACTAGGTAAGAAACTAAGGAAATTTGAATAAACTATGAACCTCAGTTGATAAGGTAACAATATTAGTTCATTAATTGCAACAAATGAACCACACTAAAGCAAGATGTTAGTAATAGGGAAACTTGGCAAGAGTGGAAGTGGGGTAGAGACAGGACCTCTGCACTGTCTGCTCAGTTTTTCTGTAATCTAAAACTGTTGTAGAAAATAAAGCATTAAAAAAATGGACAACTAGATATTATGTTGCTCCTGATGTAATGAAATAGGAATTATATAGAGTCACCTACAAAGTATTCCTGCCAAAAAGACTGAACCTGGACTCTAACCAAGCATCTGGATCAAATTACTATAGGATATGTGGTAGATAGCTGACTATGTTAAACACTACCACAAGGATGAAATTAACCAATTCCAGGACATGGGAATTTTGCAAATGATCTCATTTCTTAAATAAATAAATGGCATTAAATTGGGAGAGGGCCCAGCCATCGTGGCTCAACAGTTGAGCATTGACCTAGGATCCAGGAGACAGAGTTTCCATTCCTGGTCAGGGCGCATACCTGGTTTGCAGGCTCCATCCCCAACACGGGAGGGGGGGTGGGGGAAGCGGAAGGGTGGGGAGTGCAGGAGGCAGCCGATGAATGACTCTCTCTCATCATTAATGTTTCTATCTCTCTCTCCCTCTCCTTTCCTCTCTCTGAAATCAATAAAAATATAAAAAGAAAAAAGGAAAAAGAAAGACATTGGGAGAGGAGGGACTGTAATAGACTAAAGACTTACAAGATGTGTCAACCAATGCAATGTGTTGACCTTATTTGAATTCAGATTCAAAGAAATCAACTGTAAAAGATATTTGGGAAAATTTGAACATGGATGAGATATTAAATAATATTAAGGAATTACTATTAATTTTTAGGTGTGATAATGGCATTGTGAGTATGTTTTCTTTAAGTCTTTATTTGTTAGATATATATCTGAACTATTTCAGTTTCATATAAAAAAATGGGAAAATTTTATATATTTTCCATATGGAAAAGACAAAATTAGATCCCTGTCTACCTCACAGCATACACAAAAATAAATTCCATCTAGATTAAAGGCCTAAAAGTAAAAACTTCCATCTTGCAAAAGTTATTATAAACTACACGAAAAGACAAACCATTTCTATGTAGATACACTAGAGAGAAATGAGCACATGTGCATTGCAGCTTTTTTTATAATAGCGAAAATTAGAAACAAATCATATCCATGAGTAGAAGAATGCAACCAGTGTGATTTATTCATGCTGGAGAACTCTATATAGCACTAAATATAACACCATAGATGAATCTCTAAAACATGATGTTGTGTTAAAAAGGTAAATTTCCAAAGGTGATATAAATTATGCCAGTTAAAGTTTAAAAACACAAAAAATACTATCTTGTTAATGGATACACATAAGGTAGAAGTATAAAAATAAACTTGGAAAGAATATATATCACCTTAAAGTTAGTCATTATCATGAGAAAAAAAGAGAAAGACATGAAAAGGCAGGGCTTTACCTTATCTAGAACTTTATTTATTTATTTAAAAAACTGAAGCTAATAAAGTAAAACCTGCATGGTAAATATACAGTATCAGTTACACTATTTTATGTATGTTTGATATATCTCATACTATAAAAAAAAGTAAGAAGAAATGCCTGAAGTAAAAATGAACAGAGAACCACGTACTCAACTATTTTGCTGTAAATCTGATTGACATACTCAGGAAGATGACCCCAAAATGTGATCCAGAATCAAAAGGTTGAGAATCATCCTTATGGAGTGGGGTTCCCAACACTAGCGCCTATTTTTTCCAGGTTGGCTTCTCGATTCAAATGACTTTGAGTTGAAGGGGATGGGTCCAGTATTAGTATCATTATATATCATTTTATATTCCTCTCTCAATTCAATAGAAAATACTAAGTGCTTACTATGTGCAAAATACTGTGACAGGGTTCCAGCCTCTTCAAAACTTCATTTCTCTCTAAGCTAAATAATAGTAACAAGTAGCAACTATAGATGGTGAACTAAATGACATGAATCTTACTCAACACACTTGGGTACACAAGGAATGATACATTAGTTTTTAAATAGAAATTAAATTCATAGCTCCATTTGGAAAGCTAGTAGGGAATTTAGTTTTGTTTGTTGGTGCCCCTCCCATGTTACCTCGGTAGCCACCTTGCTAATGCACCCTCTATCGACTGCCTTCCTTTCCTGTCTCCCCCATTCTCCTGCCCTCCTAAATAAACTACTTGCATTTGAATCTTCTTGGGTATGATTATAGGGGAACCCAAAACGAAGGAAATTAAACATTAGGGCATCCTCACTTCAACACAACCCATTTGTTCATAAATGTTAAGAGTTGTTTAATCCATAGTAAACTTCTTAACTTCCTTCCATACAGCTGTTTACTCTAAAATGAGACTGGATTAACTTCCACTCCCAGTAATTAATTTAATTGTACTGAAATTTTAATGGCATGTTTTCAAGAACATACATATAAGAACACATACCAGTAAGACGTGACAGTAATGACTCATGGGTCAAAGGTAGTCATGGAACGTTGATACACACCTTATGGGTGTGTCATACTTCACTAGGCTTAAGCTTTCATCCAGATACTTAGGAAACTTACTTACTGGATAGTCAGAATCTGTCAGAGGCATTTTCATAAAAATAAAAGCTATAAAAAACACCAGGCACTTTGGGCACCTTTTATGTTAGAAGGTTCTCCCAACTTTTTTTCCAAATTGGCTTCTCAAGTCAAATAACTTTGGACTCACAGGGATGGGCCCAGTATTTGTATCATTATATATCATTATACAGCCCTCTCTCAATTCAATAGAAAATTACTAAATGCTTACTATGTGCAAGGTATTGTGGCAGGGTCCCAGCCTCTACAAAACTTAATCTCTTTCTAAACTAAAGCATTTAGTCAACAATACTAACTATATTCAGTCTGGGACTCTAACCCTTGAATGTCCTAATTCTCCACAGTGCATTAAATATTTCTCATCTAAAGGACTAGTAGTCTTTTCCATGGGGGATATATTCCAAGACCCCCACTGGATGCCAGAAACCACAAATAGTACTGAACCCTATAATACTATGTTTTTTCCTATATGTACATAGCTATGATAAAATCTAATTTATAAATTAGACAGTAAGAGTTTAACAATAACTAATAATAAAATAGAACAATTATAACAATATACTGTAATAAAAGTTATGTAAATATGGTCTCTCTCTCAAAATTTTAATTTTTGAAAAATTTTCAAAACATTTTGAGGATCTGCCCGGCCAATGTGTCTAAGTGGTTGAGGCCACAGTAAGGGGCATGTAGGAGGCAGCCAATTGATGATTCTCTCATCACTAATGTTTCTCTCTCTCTCTCTCCCTCTCCCTTCCTCTCTCTGAAATCAATAAAAAACGTACTTAAAACATTTTTTTGAGAATCCAAGATAATGGCGGAGTAGGTAGATGTTATACTTCCTCCCAAGACCAAACTGGAATTACTACTAAAATATAGAACAATTTAACCTGAAAAACCAACTGAAGACTAGCTGACTAGAAGTCTTATAACCAAGGATTTACAGAAGAAGCCACATGGAGGTTGGTAGGAAGAGCAGAGACACAAAAAGGACTGAGAATCCAGAGGAATATCTTAGCTATAAAGTTTCCCCCTGAGGGAGCGTAGGATCTTAACCCCAGGCTCCCCAATCCAGAACACCAAAGCTGGGAAGAGGAGCCCACATAACTTCTGACCCAGTGATTTCCACTTCTGGGAATACATCCAAAGAAACCCAAAACACTAATTCAAAAGAATATATACACCCCTGTGTTCATTGCAGCATTATTTACAATAGCCAAGCTTTCAAGGAGCCCAAGTGCCCATCAGGTGAGTGGATAAAAAAGCTGTGGGACATTTACACAGTGGAATACTACATGACCATAAAAAAGAAGGAAATCTTACCTCTTGAGACAGGATGGATGGACTTGGAGGGTATTATTTTATGTGAAATAAGTCAGTCAGAGAAAGACAAATACCATATGATTTCACTCACATACAGAATCTAAGGAACAATACGTATAAACTGAAAAAACAAAACAGAGCCCTGGCTGGTGTGGCTCAGTTGGTTGGGTCTCACCCTGTGCACTGAAAGGTTGCCAGTTCAATTCCTGGTCAGGACATGCCCGTTTCGGACTTGATCCCCTGTAGGGGAGCGTGCAGGAGGCAGCCAATCAAAGTTTCACTCTCACATCGAAACCCTTCCTCTTTCTCTAAAACTCAATAAAAATCTTAAACCAAGCCAAACAAAGCAGAAACAGACTCACAGATACAGAGAACAGACTGGTGGTTGCCGGAGAGGAGGGGCGTTAGGGGACAGGGTGGAAAAGGTGAAGGGATTTAGAAGTACAGATTAGTAGTTACAAAATAGTCATGGGGATGGATGTAAAGTGCAGCAAAGGAAATATAGTCAATAATATTGTAGTAACTAAGTATTGTGCCTGGTGGGTACTGGAAATTTTAGGTGTAACACTTTGTAAAGTATATGACTGTCTAACTACTATGCTGTAGACCTGAAACTAATACAAAATAATGTTGAATGTAAACCGTCCCTGAAAATAATTTTTTTCACCCACAAATTTAATGCCTTTTCCATCTTAATTAAGCACTTGTCCTACATTGTAGCTATAACTTGCTGCCTGAGGTGCAACAGCAAAACTTGCACAAATTTCTTTTTCCTTCCTCACAATTTCACAGACAGAAGGTTCATTCTAATTGTAGATCTTAGCAACCTCGGCATATGATTTTTTCTTTCTTTATTACGTTAAGAACTTTCACTTTTTCACTTAAAGGAATCACTTTATGGCTTCTCTTTGGCATATTCGAACTGCCAGCCAGCATTGTTACTCTTGGGCTTTGGAGTCATTATTAAGTAAAATAGGGGTTACCTAACACAAGCATTGTGATACCACGACAGTTGATTGGGCAAATGAGATGGCTATTAAGTGACTAATGGGTGGGGAGGGTCCAGCCTCAATAGCTGGACAAAAGGATAATCTGTGTCCTGGGCGGGACAGAGTGAGACACCATAAGATTTCATCACACTACTCAAGAGCAGCGCACAATTTAAAATTTATGAATTATTTATTTCTGGAATTTTATGTAATACATTCAGACCATGGTTGACAATGGTTAACTGAAACCAGGGAAAGTGAAACCATGGATAAAGGGGGACTATTGTGCTACTATTTGACTAAGGGCTGGTAAATCACCTCCTTTTGTCCTTCTGCCCTAGGTAGAGAGAGTCCACTTACTTTAGTTTCTCAGTGAGGAGTAATGAACACAACTCCACAGCCTAGAGAAGGCTTTATTCTGAGCAGCAATTAAAGCACAGCCATATCCCCAGGGAAGCTGCCTTCCTGTCTCCTGAATCAGTTCAGGAATGGAGAATTGGCACTCAAAGTACTTGCTCGAGCTGCCACATTAAAATAAAATTATACTCTTATGTTTTAATTTTTAAATTATAAATGTATGCACATTTATAAGTACCGCAAGATATAAAATAAAAATAAAAATAAAGATGTTTTCATTTTCTGATTTATCAGTTTTCAACAATAGTGATTGCTAATTATGGAAGATACAAAATTTAGCACTCAAAGTATTTTTCACTTTCCACCTTCTCTTCCCTTCAGTTGTTGTTTTCTTCTAGTAGTAATCTTTATACCTTTAAATGATATAATTAGGTCATTCTTAATCTATAAATTTTAGTTTGATAAATTTTAAATTTCACCGTGGTATTGTGGGATTGTTATCAATCCCTAGAGTAAGACAGTTGCATTATCTAGTGCATTTAAAATACAACCAATGATTCAAGGGATTGAAAGCTATTAGCATTCTTTAATTCATGGAGCATTTAGCATCAAACTAATCAAAAATTAATATTAGTTTTATAGCACTTTTAGATTTTGAGAAAAACAATAGATTACACGTCTTGTTATAAACTCACTCTATGAAATATGAAATCTCATTTATATGGAAATGAATAGAAAAATATTTACCTAAGTCTTTGTGGCCTTTTTTATATCTCATTAACAATTCAGTTTTATTAAAGAAGATAGAATTATTGTAATTCAACTCTATTATAGTTATACTTTACTATAAGAACATCAACAACTTTAATTATGAAAAGTACACAGTGCAGCTTATCCCATTTCAGGGTGTATTTGCTAAGCCCTTTGTCACGCACTTCCCATGTAAAGTACCAATTTAGATTCTATGAGATAGCATTTAATACCAAGCAATTAAAAAAAAATGATTATCTAAGAAGAGTCCTCCATTCATTTCTTGTTCTTTTATCTGCAAGGGGAATTTTTTTTTTTTTTTCAGGAGACAAGGAAGGAAAGAGTAACCCAAAAGAAAATGAACCCCCTCGAACTTTCTCCACAGATAAAAATACAAAATAGATGTACTATGTGCTATCAATTCTTATACCTTTGCAATAGGTCAAAAAACTGTTCCAAGTAAGATTAGATAAAAGGAGAAAAGAAAAAGGTGGAAATAATTCATCCTCAGGCAATGTTTAGTATACTAGTTAAATCAGAAACAACATTCTAGAAAGAAATTACTTTAAACTGGTATGGAGTACTTATAGTAACTTTAAGTCCTTATTTTGTTCAGACTTGTATTTAGAAGGAAGGATAATAATAGTTACATGTATTTCAAATTTTATAAATAGTTTTCATCCTAATGCTATATCCTGAAAATTTTCAGATCTCCTGTGCTCCCCTATAAAAACATATATTGCAGTGTAAGCATAAAATTGCCACAAACTGTTAGTTTTCTAAAAATAAAGTTTGGTCTTTTATCCTGCAAAGATTGTATATGTTAGTATTAACTGGAGGCTGAAGCACCCACCTGAATCCTGCGAAGAATGTTGGTAGACAATGTGCCAAAGGGAAGGCTCTCTGAGCTGGCATTTGAACAGCTAGGTTATCATCTCAGCTAGTTTTTAACCTCTCTGAGCCTTACTTTCCCCGTCTGATAATGGGAATACTGTTATCTTGCTATGCCTACTTTTCTGGGGAAATTTGAGGGCCAGAATAAAATAATGTATCTGAAAATGCACTGTAATCGTGGAGAATCTCATATAGGAATAACGCATTAAGTAGTATGAAAGCGAAGAAAAGAAGTGGGTCTTGCCCTGGAGAAGAAGGAGGCACCCTGCAACAACAGTAACAGAGCAGGAGGCCCTGCAACAACAGTAACAAAGCGCTAGTAGGAGGGGAGGGGAGGGAAGGGGGAAGAAGAGGGAGAGGAGGGGCTGGAGGACCAAGGAGAAGGAGACATTGCCCGACATATTTCATCTTTTTTTTTTTTAAGTTTCTTCATTGTTGAATATTGCAGATGTCCCCTTTTTAACCTTATCGATCCCCTCCACCTCACCCCAAGGCCTTCCCCAGACCAATGTTTGTGTCCATGGGTTATGCTTATAAACATATAAATTCTTTGATTAATTTCTCCCCATCCACTCCCTCATCCCCACCTTCCCTCTGAGATCCCTTAGTCTATTCATGCTTCTGTGTCTCTAGATCCATTTTGTTCATCAGTTTATTTTGTTTATTACATTCCACATATAAGTGAGATCACGTGGTACTTGTCTTTCTCTGTCTGGCTTATTACACTTAGCATAATACTTTCTAGTTCTCTCCATGCTTTCCCAAAGGATAAGAGATCCTTCTTTTTTTATAGCTGCATAGTGCTCCATGATGTGAATGTCCCACAGCTTTTTTATCCACTCATCTACTGATGGGTACTTGGGCTGTTTCCAGATCTTAGCTATTGTGAATTATGCTGCTATGAACATAGGGCTGCATAAGTTCTTTGTGATTGGTGTTTTGGGTTTCTTAGGATATATTCCTAGAAGTGGGATCACTGGGTCAAATGGCAGGTCAATTTTTAATCTTTTGAGGAAACTCCATACCGCTGTCCATAGTGACTGCACCAGTCTGCATTCCCATCAGCAATGTACTAGGGCTCCCTTTTCTCCACACCCTGGCCAGTACTTACCATTCGTTGATTTATTGATGGCAGCCATTCTGACAGGTGTGAAGTGATACCTCATTGGCATTTTAATTTGCATCTCTCTGATGATTAGAGACTTTGAGCATTTTTTCATGTCGCTTGGCCATCTCTATGTCTTTTTTGGAAAAGTGTCTATTTAGGTCCTTTGTCCCTTTTTTAGTTGGATTGTTTGTCTTCCTTTTGTTGAGTTGTATGAGTTCCTTATATATTTTGGATATTAACCCTTTATCAGATGTGTCGTTGGCAAATATGTTCTCCCATACAGTGGGCTCCCTTTTCGTTTTGTTGATGGTTTCTTTTGCTGTGTAGAAGCTTATATTGATGCAGTCCCATTTGTTTATTTTTTCCTTCATTTCTCTTGCCCTAGATGATGTACCAGCAAACATATTGCTATGAGAGATTTCTGAGATTTTGCTGCCTGTTTTCTTCTAGGATTTTTATGGTTTCGCGTCTGACATTTAAGTCCTTTATCCATTTTGAGTTTACTTTCGTGTATGGTGTAAGTTGGTGTTCTAGTTTCATTCTTTTGCATGTACCTATCCAATTTTCCCAACACCATTTATTGAAGAGACTGTCTTTATTCCATTGTATGTTCTTGCCTCCTTTGTCAAATATTAATTGACCATAATGACATGGGTCTACTTCCGGGCTCTCTGTTTTGTTCCACTGAACTATATGTCTGTTCTTGTGCCAGTACCAGGCTGTTTTGATTACAGTGGCTTGTGGTATAACTTGATATCTGGTATTGTGATCCCTCCAACTTTGCTCTTCTTTCCCAAGATTGCCGTGGCTGTTCGGGGTCTTTTTTGGTTCTATATAAATTTTTGAAGTGTTTGTTCTAGACCTGTGAAATATGCTGTTGGTATTTTAATAGGGATTGCATTGAATTTATAAATTGCTTTGGGTGGTATGAACATTTTAATGATGTTAATTCTTCCAATCCATGAACATGGTCTATTTTTCCATTTGTTTATATCTTCCTCTATTTCTTTTTTCAGCATCCTGTAGTTTCCCGAGTAAAGGTCTTTTACATCTTTGCTTAAGTTTATTCCTAGGTATCTTAATTTTTTAGTTGCAATGGTAAATGGGATTTTTTTTTTTTTAGTTTCTCTTTCTGAGAGTTCATTATTGGTGTATAAAAGTGCCATCAATTTCCGGATGTTAATTTTGTATCCTGCTACCTTGCTGAATTCATTTATTAAATCCAGTAGTTTTTTGGTGGAGTCTTTAGGGTTTTCTGTGTACAATATCATGTCATCTGCAAATAATGACAGTTTTGTTTCTTCCTTTCCAATTTGGATGCCTTTTATGTTTTCTTCTTGTCTGATCGCTGTGGCTAGGACTTCCAGTACTGTGTTGAATAAGAGTGGTGAAAGTGGACACCCCTGTCTTGTTCCTGTTTTTAAGGGAAATGGTGTTAGTTTTTGCCCATTGAGTATGGTGTTGACTGTAGGTTTGTCATATATGGCCTTTATTATGTTGAGGTATGACCCCTCTATTCCCACTTTGCTGAGAGTTTTTCTCAGAAATGGGTGTTGGGCCCGGCCAGGCATGGCTCAGCGGTTGAGCATCAACCTAGGATCCAGGAGATCGAGGTTTGATTTCCGGTCAGGGCACATGCCCGGGTTGCTGGCTCGATCAATGACTCTCTCGTCAATGGTGTTTCTGTCTCTCTCTCCCTCTGCTGCCCTCTCCCTGAAATCAATAAAGATATATAAAAATTTTTTTAAACAAGAAAAAAAGAAAAGAAATGGGTGTTGGATATTATTGAATGCTTTTTCTGCATCTATTGATATGATCATGGGATTTTTGTCTTTCAATTTGTTTATGTGATGTATCATGTTTATTGATTTGTGAATATTGTACCAGACTTGCATCCCTAGAATAAATTCCACTTGGTCTTGGTTTATGATCTTTTTAATATATTGCTGGATCCGATTTGCTAATATTTTGTTGAGGATTTTAGCACTTATGTTCATCAGGGATATTGGACTGTAATTCTCTTTCTTTACAATGTCTTTATCTGGTTTTGGAATTAGGCTAGTGCTGGCCTTGTAAAAAGAGTTTGGAAGTGTTTCTTCCTTTTGGATTTTTTGAAATAGTTTGAGGAGAGTAGATGTTAATTCTTCTTTGAATGTTTGGTAAAACTCCCCTGTGAAGCCATCTGGACCAGGGCTTTTGTGTACTGGGAGCCCTTTGATTACTGCTTCAACTTCATCAGCAGTTATTGGCCTATTCAGGTTTTCTGACTCTTCCTGATTGAGTTTTGGAAGGTGGTATTTTTCTAGGAATTTGTCCATTTCATCCAGGCTGTCCAGCTTGGTGGCATACAGTTGTTCATAGTATTTTCTTACAATCCTTTGTATTTCTGTTGGGTCAGGTGTTATTTTACCTCTTTCCTTTCTGATTTTGTTTATTTGGGTCCTCTCTCTTTGTTTCTTGATTCTGGCTAAAGGTTCATCAATCTTGTTTATCTTTTCGAAGAACCAGCTCTTGGTTTCATCAATCTTTTGTATTTTTTTAGTTTCTATGTCATTTATTTCTGCTCTGATCTTTATTATTTCCTTCCTTCTACTTACTCTGGGCTACTCTTATTGTTCTCTTTCTAAGTTTTTAAGTTGTAGGGTTAAAGAGTCTATTAGAAGTGTTTCTTGTTTTTTGAGGTAGGCTTATAGTGCTATGAACTTCTCTCTCAGGACTGCTTTCATTGTGCCCCATAAATTTGGGGTTGTTATGTGTTCATTTTTATTTGCTTCCAGGAAGTTTTTGATTTCTTTCTTGATTTCTTTGGTAACCCATTCATTGTTTAAAAGCATGTTTTTTAGCCTCCATGTGTTTGAATGTTTTTTAGTGTTTTTATTGTGGTTGATTTCTAATTTTATGCCATTGTGATCCAAGAAGATGCTTGATATGATTTCGATCTTCTTGAACTTGTAGAAACTTGTTTTTCATCTTTGCTCAGAGCCATGGTATATGATAGCGAAACTTGGCCCTAAAGGCAGGGGTTCACAAAGAAGCCTAGAAAAATAAAAAAGGTTGTTCCCTAACTTCTCAATGTTCTTTCATAGTAATCAAAGTTAATATTTGAATGAAAGTTTAAATGTATGAACTATATTATTTAGTCCTCACAAAACCCTACAGGGCAGGTATTATTAATCTTTTTTTTTCTTTTTTTTTTTTTTTTTTTAACAGATGAGGGAATCAAAGCTCAGGAAACTGAAAGTTACTGGCTCCAAGTCCCACAGCCAGTAAATGACCCACCAGGTCTTTTGACTGAGGTCTAGTGCTTTGAATTTCCATTTACTGAAGCAATTGTTTCTAATATCCCTTGATTTTCCAGAAAAATATTATGCCTATTCATACCTTGATATTAACAGCTGTATAATAGCCCAAACTGAGAACAACCCAAATGTCCATTATTACATGAATGGAGAAACAATTTGAGGTATATTGATATACAAGGAGACTATTCAGCAAAAACAACAACACAGAACTATTGATACACAGAACAATGTAGTTGAATCTCAGAATGATTGTGCAGAGTGAAAAAAAGCAGGCATATATATACACATATATGTGTGTGTGTATATATATGTGTGTGTGTATATGTACTCTTTAGTCCATTTATATAAAATCCTAGGAAATGCAAACTAATATGTAGTGACAGCAAGTTGACTAGTGGTTGCCTGGGAGTGTGAGCAGAGGGAGGGAAGGACTATAAAGAGGTACAAAGAAACTTTTAGAGAAGATGGAAATGTAATTTTGACTGATCAAAACTGATCAAATTGTACTTTTTTTTTTTCACTTTTAATGACAGACATTTATATGCTTTTTTGAATAAAATCAACTTCCTAAAATCAATGTCATTTTTAGAACTGTGTTAATTGTTCCATTTATCATTTCTAGGTGAAGAGAGACACTAAATGATTTTGTTTGTTTATTTGTTTGTTTTTATCTTTATTACAGATGTCCCCCCTTTTAAAAAAAATGAGCTGTCTAGTACATCGATAAATCAATAAAGCTTATGGGGAGGCAATTAAAGAAAAAATGTATTGTTTTAATTTCCTGTAGAATGGTCTGTGATTCTTTCAAAGTGCAGCCTACGTTTTCCATAACTCAAGAGAGTTCATTCAATTAGGTCAGTTTTATAATTTCTCAATTTTGACAGTAAGTGGGCTTTCATAACACTGATGCCTTTATTTCCATATCTGGCCACTTTACAAGAGGCTGAGGGGAACGTTGTGATTCTTTCTCAGTAAGTGGCCCATCAGTCTCAGATGTCTTTGCAGGATTTCTAGGAGGAATTAACTACAGTTGACCCTTGAACAACACAGGTTTGAACTGGTTGGGATTCTGTGGATGTGGAGGGTGGCTGTCGTTTAGAAGTTTTTGTGAAGTCAAGTTATATATGGGTTTTTGACTGCACAGGGTCAGCACCCCTAATCCCAGCTTGTTCAGGAGTCAACTGTATTCTCATTGTACCCAACATTTTACTAGGCCTCTCGAGTTGCCAGAAACAGAGAATTACTGATAGGCTATTTCAAAGGAAGAGAGTCTACTGTAAAGCTATACTTAGACTAAAACTGAAAGGGGATTTCAAACTGGAAAGTCATCAGGACCCTGTGCCACTGGAGGAATTAGCTACCTTTCAGCCTTTCTTGTGGAGACCATGCTCTCTTCATCCCCCTCCACAGCACTGTCTTCCCTGGAAACCCGTCCTGCATAGATTACATTAACCAAAAGAGGTCAGGTATCGCTTCTCCTGGCTCCCTCCCTGCAAGGTCTCTTTAGGGAGATTGTGTCCCTCAACCAAAACCATTGCTCCTCTCAAGGTGACTCACTCTCCACAACGCCCCCCTTCCCTTGTCCCTTCACATCTGGGGCTGGTAAGAGCTCCCTTGCCACCTAGGTTGGGTTCCTCGACCATCCCTGTGTTTTCCCAACACCCTGCCCTGCACCCCTGTAATTAGTTTCTTTGTAGATAAACTCTCCTCAATGTAGCTTCATCTGCACACGTGACCGGTTTCTTGTTAGAACCCTGAGTTTCATACTTGTTTGTCTGATTTGTTTTATCTCACAGCTTCTGCTTCAGCTTGCTGTGGGCCAACATGACGTTCTTTGTATTTGCAAATCCCAGCATCAGGGTGAGATCGTCTCAGGCAGTTGGCTTAATTCTTTTCATGCCAGGTTTTGTGGGAGGTCACATCCTAGCCCAGGATTGGCAGCTCTTAGGACAGGTGCTTGCCCCTGGGCCCTAGGTCTGAGGAGGGCATGTATGAAAGAGAAAAGCAACATTTTATGATTGTCTTGCATCAGGAACCATGAGTGACATGAATTCTCTTAGAAAGTACTTTGAGCCCAGCCGGGCGTGGCTCAGTGGTTGAGCATTAATGTAGGATCCAGGCGATCAGGGTTCGATTCCCGGTCAGGGCACATGCCCGGGTTGAGGGCTGCAGCCGATCAATGACTCTCTCATCAGTGATGTTTCTATCTCTCTCTCCCCCTCTCCCTTCCTCTCTCTAAAATCAATAAAGATATATTAAAAAAAAAAAAAAAGAAAGAAAGTACTTTGAGCATGGCAGGTACAATAATGAAAGCTATTTAAAGATGAATAAAATATCCTGTTTTAAACACGCTGATATTAGGTGATTAGCAATATCTGTCCTCCCACAGCCTTCTTACGTTAAGCTTGCTTGTCCTAATCATTTATGATGACCCTGAGGAATCCAAGACTTGAGGTTGATTAAAGTCATACTAACCGAAGTATCAGAAATAACACAGGCTTTAAAGCCAAAATACCTCGTTTCTGTTCTGTTTGTTTTTATTTTATTTTTTTTTATATATATCTTTATTGATTTCAGAGAGAGGAAAGGAGAGGGAGAGAGAGATAGAAACATCAATGATGAGAGAGTCATTGATCGAGCCCACAACCCGGACATGTGCCCTGACCAGGAATCGAACCCCTATCGCCTGGATCCTAGGTTGATGCTCAACCACTGAGCCACGCCCGGCCGTGCTGTTTGTTTTGTTTTTAGATTACACGTATAGGTGAAATAACACAGCCTTTGTGTTTTGTTGTCTGACTTATTTCACTTAGCATAGTACCCTGTAGGTCCATCCATATGGTCACAAAAGCCAAATAAGCTTGGATGAAAACCCTAAAGCTGCAACTTGGTTGCTATAATAATACTCTAAACTTCTAGTTCCTCATCTGGAAAGTAAGTATAATTATATCTACCTTACAGAGTTGTCATGCAGATTATCTAAAGCATAAAACAGTTGATAATACTCAGTAAATGGTAGTTATGCTCTCATGTGTTTGTTTTACTTAAGCATTCACAGCCAAAACTTTTAGCTTAATTTAGAAAAATTTTGAAATTAAGGGGAGAAAAAAAAGAAAGCAGCTTATTACTTTTTTCCCTTGTTGTACCCTGCTTAGCTGCAAGTACCTAAGATCTTCTAACTTGTGAGTTCGAGCATAACAAAATTTGAAGCCAATCCACAGCATTTCTACTAGTTTATTAGAGATACCATTTCCACAAGCTGAGTCTAAAATCAACTTTGCTTTGATAAACATATCCTATGTACCTACTATATGCCTTTTCCCACGCTCTCATTGTTTTGACCCATCTGTAGAATTTTTATTTTGATTGCTGATTTGCATTATTTTCTCCCTCATAATGAGAATCCTAACTTGAACCCTAAGCCTGTCTAGGGCTAAAAAAATGCCTACTGGTCTAACACGTGATTCAGCTCCCTTCTCCCTGGAGCTGGACCAACCTCTGCATCCCCAGCTGATGGCTAGGGACCTACTTCAAACTGGAAAGACCCTACCAACCCGACATGTATCCTTATTTGACTAGAGCCAGTTTGGCAAATAGGCTTCATACCATATAACAGCAATTGACTGTAGTCACTGCCTGGAGCACTGTGTTGAAAAGTATTTTTTCTGGGTAAAATAGGAAAGTCCCTTTCTGGGTGGAGTAGTAAAGAGAACCATTAACTGACAAAGAAAATCTGCCTTGGAGGTCAGATTGGGGGATGTGGAAGGGAAAGGTGGTGGCATGTATGCCACACATTTGCGAGGCTTGGCGCAAAGATTCCTGCTGCTTGGTCCCCAACTAGATTAGAGTCCTTTGCATTAATGCCAGCCATTCAGTCTGAGCTTTTCACATACTTTTGAACATTGTGATTTGGACTGAGGTTACCCTCATGAGGGTGATCATTCTAGCAAACATGTGACTGTGACTGATGGTCATTGTTCTTTTCTAGTCAGAGTAGCCTACTCTACATAACCTCTCCTTTTACACCTAGGCGGGTGGTAACTGCGTCTCATTGCTATAAGCCCCAGGCTACTTTGCTATCATTTGTGCTTTTCCTAACCCCACCTCCGCCTTTATAAATGGTCTCTCCTCAAACTCTCTTATTTTAAGTATGCCAGCTGTTTCCTGTTGGTACCCTGACTGATACAAGTACTTACTATGTATCAAGCATTGAGGATCCAATAGTAAACAAAGAGATAAAAATTTGGACCTTTCTGGAGATTACATTCTAGCCAGTTTCAAAATGCCTTTCAGTCAAGCCTGCATAAGTTATGAGCTTACTACCTGAAATTTATATGCCTGTCTTATCATTAGTCATAATTAAGGAAATGCACACATGTGCCTGCAAGTATATTTTTGAGTAAACCTATACTTAACTCTTCAAAACATCCTAAGGGCAGGAACTCTTAGACTTCCTCGTATGTTACCTTCATTTATTCAATAAGTACTTAATAAGAGCCTAAGTGTTCAGTGCATCTTAGCTGCCGGTTGCTATGTTCTAGGTATTGTGCTGTAAGATGAGGGGTGGAGAGTGGGTAGGAGAAAAATGGGTGCAAAGATGAGTAGGGCAGGTTTGCAAGAAATAGACTCATAAACAATCACTGCACAATATAAAAAGGCCATAGTAGAGGTTTGTGAGAAGTGCTATATGAATATAGAGGAAAGAATGACTTAATTCATTTTGGGGACTGGGAAAGGCTTCTTAGAGGTTATGTTTGATCTGAGCATGCATTATTGGGAAACCCTGGTGGGGTTTGGGCTGCCTGTTGCGGCATCCAATCCAACGGAGGCAGGGCTGAATCATATAAGGCGTTTATTGAGAAGGCCGGCCAACCAAGAAGACAGGGAGCATATGAGCATCCAAAACCTGTCTTAAGGAATGGCCTGAGGGATAGGGTTATATAGGGAAATGGGGTAAACTGAGGCTGGGAACGGAATGCAGCTATTGTGCAGCCCCGGGGGTCCGCAGGTGTCAGCTCTTGTTCTTGGTCATCTGGTGATGTCTCGATTAGATGGTATCTTGGCTCCTGGTTGGGTCGGCCTGACTGTGCCTGTTCGCGGATACATTGTCCGTAGCTGCATCACCTCCTTAATTGCTTTGCCCAGAGCCAAGGGGAGTATATGGCCATAAAAGTCTAGGAAAAAGAAACTTAAACTCCTGTTCACATGAGTGTATGTGTTCTATAATTTACAAGTGATATAATTATATTTCAGGCTAACTCAGGTGCTCAATCTTTGGACATTATAAGTGACCCTATCACTTGGATGCATGAGTAATACTTTTCTACAAAGAGGAAAAGGGAAGGATGTTTAGGAAGAGGGTAAGAGTTATGAAAAATCCTGAAGGTGTGAAAGAAAATTACAAATAGTTTGCTTTGCAATGTAGAGTTGCATATTGGGGGTGCTGGCAGGAATGAGGCTGGAAAAGATATGCAGAGTCCAGATTTTAAAGGGGAGCTGTGCATGAAGAGCTTGGAATTTATTCTGCTAAGTAACAGGAAACCGTTCAAAGAATTTTAAACAAAGAAGTAAAAAAAAAAGAAGAAGAAGATTTATATTTTAGAAAGAAAAGTTGGGGAGCAGTGGGTATGGAAAAAGATTAAAAACGTGGAGAGCACATAGACCTTTATTGCAACAGTGTAGGAGAAAAATGATGAGGGCATAAGTTAAAACAATGAAAATGGGGATGGAGAGACGAGGGATGAATTTCATTGATGTTTAGGAGGTGGAATCTAAAGTTTCCAATGGCATTAAATGTGGATGAAGCTGGAAAAGGAGACCAAGATGATGCAAAATAGATGGAAGGCTAGTCATTAACGTGGTAAAACAGAAAGAAAAATTGAAATCTGTCTTGCCAAATGGAGAAGGGATATTTTAATAATGTGACACAAGACACATATCATCTTTCTAAAGCTAAATGTTCCTAGTTATTTTATTTTTCCAATTCTGCTATTAAATCAGGTAGATGATAAAAGACAAAATCTGTGGGCTTCTCATGAATGCACTATTCTGACATGATCTGTTGAGAATCTGTGCCTATTTCTCCCATATAGGTTGAGAGTTTGAATCCTACAACTACTGTGGATGATGTTAAGGACAACTTGCTGTCCACTACATGTGGGCAGGATAATTTCCTAGTTGCAATTTCTTCTGAAGCTCACTACCAAAAAGCGAGGTAGGTTCACGACAGGGAGAGGCATCGAGTTTGCTGCTACCTTCTCGCATGCTCCATGGTCTGGGCCTTGCCATTAGAAGGGTAATACGTATATGGGTCAGCAGCATTAGCAAATGTGGAAGCATTTTAGAAATGCAGAGTCTCAAGCCCCATCTCAGTCTTACTGAATTAGAATTGCATTATAAGACTTCCAGGTGACTCAAGTGTAATGTAAAATTTGAGAAGCAGTGATCCAGGGCAGGTTTTTCAAGCTGAGGTCACAGCCCATTAGGTGGTCATGAAATCAATTTAGTGGTTCTGCCACCAGCATTTAAAAAATTAAATAGAACAGAAAATATCTAAATGTACTGTATGTGTAAAAGTAAGTATTGTTTTGTGAAAGTCTTGTTTTAGTTATATTCATACTGAGTTCAGATATAAAACGTGGGTGCTGTCAAAAAAAGTTTGAAAGCCTCTAATTAAGGGCACTATTTCTCAAAATGCTGTCTACAGTGGAATCCCAAAAAGTATTTAAAAGTTAGGCCCATGCTGAGGAAGGAAAAGGAACTTGTATTTTAAACAAGTACTGCCAGGGAATTCTGATTGTGATGCATGCTAAATGTGAGAACCACTAGTCTGGCAGTGATTCTCAGATGTTGGCATGCACTTCAATCACCTGCAGGGCTTGTTAAAGCACAGGTTTCTGGGCCTCACCCCCAGAGTTTCTAATTTGATAAACCTGGGATGTGGCCCAAGAATTTCAGTAACAAATTCCCAGGTGATACGGATGCTGCTGGTCTAGCAACCACTGGTCCAGGAACATCCAATCACAATTGTGAAAGGCTTAGAATCAAGATATTTGTTTCCAGCTGAATTACTTCTCTAATTTATGGCGAAACCCATCAATTCAACAAACACTACCATTAATTTCTGTATATCTCATCCTAGTATCATCACATAGCAAAAGGACCTTTCTTAATTATTTCAAGGGTGACCCCTATTAAATACTTACAGCTTTTTACGAGTTTCTAAGAATCATGGTTCTATCCAGCCAAAGGATATACACCTTTTGTCAGTTTCTACTTTATCTGGAGTTTACCTTCTACAGCCATCAAATTTTCAGTCAGGAATGTAATTAGAGTTCATAACTTGTAAATTTTTAAATTCACAGATAGTTTTAGATCAGTAGCACTCAATGTGTGGTCCTTGGATAGGCAACTTCTCTCTCACCTAAGTGCTCATCAGAAATTCAAATTTTCCTATACCGCCCAGACCTACAGGATCAGAATCTCAGGGGTGAAGACTACTAATTTTCTCTACGAAGCTCTCCAGGTGGTTCTTATGCATCATAAAATATGAGGAGATCACTAGATCGCTTGCAGTTGCTAGAGGCCCCTGTTGAATTGCAATATCTCTGTGTCGCCCCACTTAGATTCAAGTACTACTGGAGGACTCAGCAGCAATATCAACTTTGGGGGTGTGGCCTCAGATTTTCTGACACCATGGCCAACACAGGTTATGCAGCCTTCAACTGTTCGTCAAAACTTTCCCATGTTTATTGGAAACGTTCATATAAATGCACTTTAAGAGGTTACCAAAGCAAGTTACACATCTGCATATTTTTATCTCCTGAAGCCTATGACCAGAAATTCTCTTTCTTTTTTCATGATTCAGTAATATTTTTTAAAACTTCCATGTATAGATGAAAGTTAAGTACCATGAAGATATGTTAAACCAAAGGTTATGGGTGTTGAATTTTAAAATAGAAAAAAAAACTTTAAAACTCGGAGGTAGAATAGAGACTTACATTGGATGCATGTAGGCTGCTCAAAGCATATGAAAATGTATATCATGGGCCAAAACCTGTCCTGAGCAGCTCCAACCAACTCCTAATGAAGTCAGCTCATTCCAGTTGGTGCAATATAAAGGAGTTGGTGTTGCCAGAGAATCTTCATGTTGTAAAAATTCCCGGAAAGCCCTGGCTGGGTAGTTCAGTTGGTTAGGGCATCATTCCCATATGAGGAGTTACATCCCCTGTCAGGGCACATTCAAGAATCAACCAATGAATGCATAAATAAGTGGAACAAAAAAATCAATGTTTCTCTCTCCCTATCTCTCTCTCTCTCTCAAACCAATAAATAAATAATTTTTTTCCAGTTCCTGGGAAATCAATTAGAGTACTTCCCTATCGCGTTATTAGCATAATAACCCCCAATAGAGGCTGAAGCTGCTATTTCAGCTCAGCACACCTGAGCTGACATTGTTAGCTGAACAGGGACAGATGCCCAAGGTAACCCGGATATATTGTGCATGTGTGTTTACCACTTTTGAGTACAAAGGGAGAACAAACTGTTTTTTTAAAACTTGTAACTCTTTTAACTCTTTTTTATTTTATTTTAAAGAGGAGAAAATTAGCCTTAGCAATATTTTTCCTTGTAATTAGTTATTATAATATATATTGATGGGTTTTGCTTTCTGCTTCACATTTGTACCCAACTAGAGGGTTGCAACCCTTAACTTTGTGCAGTGTACACTGAGCTGCTGCAGATTGCTTTCTCTTTGCAGCTACCTGCCAGTGTATTATATCACCATTAGAGATTTGTCTATTACTGATGACAGATACACTGCAAAAGGCCCAGAGTATTTGCAAAAACACAGAGGTTTGGTTTTTTAAAAATTGATTTTTAGAGAGAGAGGAGGGGGAAGAGAGAGAGATCAATTTATGCATTCATTGGTTGCTCTTGTATGTGCCCTGACCCCACAACCTTGGTGTATTGGGACAACGCTCTAACCAACTGAGCTACCCGGCCAGGGCAGCACAGACATTTTAAAAGTACTATAAAACCCCTCTGAACCAGACAGTGCTGGCTGTGTGACCTGTAGCTGTAAATTAGGACAGTGGATGATGTAATGGCTAAGAGCATGGATTTTGGAGTCAGGCAAGTCCAGGTGTGTGACCTTAAAGCAAGTCACATAAATTCCCTGAGCTTCATCTTTCTCGACTGGAAAATGGGAACACTAGTAAGTAGAGCTGTTAAAAGGATTAAATGAGATAACGTGTGTAAAGCACTAACAGTGCCTGGCATAAAATAAGTGCTCAGTAATTATTAGTTGTTATTACTATTAGTAATAATGTTATTCTTTCTCAGGCCACAATGGTTTATTCACGGAGAGTACTGAATGGTTATATATCTCAAAAATTTAAATCCATCTGCCCCCAGATCTGGAATTACTTCATTCTCTTTGTGTTGATTCCCCTTCTGTTTTAATTGTGTTTTTCTTCTTGTGAACAAACTCATGCTTCATAATATTTACAGTGATATGGTAGTACCAATATCCAATTCCTGGTTACAGGAAACCTTGTGCTATGGATAGTGCTTGCTCTGTGGCAACCTGTTAGCTTTGAAATCTGTCCCTAGCAGGAGGATTGTCTTTATTTCCTGCTGCTGGTTTTCTACTGATGTTGATTTTAATTCAAAATATTTCTCTTCTGTCTTTTGGTGGCTGCACTACTGCATCAGAAATTAGTGCAGTGCATCTGTGGGTGAAGTGAGCCTGCCCGCATTTGTCCTTCGCTTTAAATATGTGTCATTTATGATAGCGCCCAGCTTCCCGGGAGGGATCCAGCAGCCCTTAGTCTCCAAGTTGACCACTGAAGTGGGTTTTTGATCAGCTGCTGCTCTGCAACTTGGAGCTTAAAAATGGGGAAAATGGCATGAACCGTCCACAGCAAAGTATCTTCTTACCCTTACGTGTCTAGGATTCTGCCTCCATCTACACAGTAACCGGATTTGGGAATTGGATAAGCTGGAGTCCAGTTGGGATATGGTGTATTAGAAGTAACAGAACTTCACAAAATATTCCAAAGACATCTCAAGGGTCCTAAAATAATTCCTTATTAAAGTTGATAGTACCTATGAATCTTTTTTTCCTGTAGAACCTAATGAATTATAGGCATTTACACCCTTTCATTAACTACATGAAAGGTTTGGAAATTGGGCTGTGGCAGGTGGATAGCAAGCTTTGAAAGCACAATGGGCCAGGAGTGCTGATGTTTGCCTAACGCAACAACTCAAGCTTCAACGCAATTTTTTACAAAATAAATCAAACAGAGAAAAGATGGATGTGTATTTCTTTTTTTAATTGAACTTTGCTTGAGAACCTCAGGATGACTAATTTATATGTGCTACCTTATTACTACTGTAACACTTGAATGAACACATGAATTCTATTTCTGTGTCCTTAGCACTAGCACAGTACTTAGTCCTATTAAATGCTTGTTTGGTGAATGAGTGACTGGATGAACAAATACACGAGAAAGAGAGTAGGAGAGAAAGGAAGAAAAAAGAATGAGAGGAAGGAAGAAGGATGAGTGGATGTGGGATCATTTTTTATTCCTCTTTTAGAGGCGAATAAATGAGAGTTAAAGCTATTCACTAGTGATGGTCAGACTGGCAATAAAATGAACACACCTAGTGTTCTAGACTAAAAATACCCACATTTTCCCTCCTCTAGTGGGTGTCTTATTCTAGCTGCACATTCAAATGACCTACAGTACTTTTTAAAGAACACTAATGCCCAGTTTTCACTCTCCACCCCATCAGTATTTTTTAGAAGGCTATTCTAATGTGTAGCCAAAGTTGATCATTACTGTGTTAGGGAATTATAATTGCTATGTCCCTCCAGGGTTTTCTTGTTGTTGTTTGTTTTGTTTTTAAAAGAGAAGCATATGCCCTGGCCAGTGTGGCTCAGTTGGCTAGAGTGTTTTCCTGTGCACCGAAAGGCTGCAGGTTCGATTCCCGGTCAGGGCACATACCTGGGTTGCGAGTTCGATCCCTGGCCGGAGCTCATACAGGAGACAGCCAATCAATGTTTCTTTCTCACACCTCTCTCTCTCTGCCTCTCTCTCTCTAAAATCAATAAGCATGTCCTTGGGTAACGATTAAAAAAAAAAAGACAGACACATAAATATACATTTGCCGAAAATTGCATTTGTCCTCCTGCCAAAGCTTTTTAAATTCAGTGTTAGGTCTTTGCTATACCAAAGATAATGTCTTAGTCTGTTGGGTCTGCTATAATAGAACCATAGACTGGGTGGCTTAGAAAACAAGAACTTCTTTCTCACAGATCTGCAGGCTGGGCGCTCCAAGATCAAAGCACTGGAAGGTTCGGTGCCTGGGGAGAGCCGCTTCCGGGTTCATTGACGGCTCTTTTCCTTGTGTCCTCACATGGCAGAGGGGCCCAGGGAGCTCCCTGGGGTCTCTTTTCTAAGAACACTACTCCCTCATGACCTACTCACCTTCCAAACGCCCCACCTTGAAATACCATCACGGTGAAGATTAGGTTTCAACATATGAATTTCGGGGGACACAAACGTTTAGTCTCCAAGACGTATAACAAGAATATCTTGTTTTGATTCAGGTACCCTAACCTACAGGCCTGCAAAGGGAAGTTTGTTTATTGCTTATCAGAGTCGACTGTAAAAAGACTTTTTGCTTGAAATGAAATATGTATCTCAAGATAGGTTTTCCCAGTGTCACTGTAAGCAGGTTAGGCAACACTGAGGTTAAAGCTTCAGGATACTACGGAACACCTGGGGTGTGTCTAGATAACGTAATTTCCCATTAATATCAAGGCACAAAAGCCAGAGCTCTTCTCACTAGCTCGTAAATCTCATGACTCATCTCAGCTTAGTTTCTTTCAAGAATAGGATCTTACTATGGTGTTTACAGACAAGTAAAAAAATTATTATATGAAAGCCAAGTTGCATTTTCTTTTATATCAACTACTACAATAAAATTTCCAACCAGAGGCCAATTTTAGACTCATTGTTTAGAGTTGTTGCTGATGTCTGAAAATGTACAATCCACGAGGGCAGGGATATTTTGTTTGTTTTTTATTTCCTGCTCGACCCTGTAAGATATAGGCTAATAAGCACATAGTAGATACTTGAATATTTACTGGATGAATAAATATTGTGGTTTAGACATTGAATGGTGCTTTCCAATTCCCAAACACTTAAAAACTCTGTGGGAACTCCTTTAAGAATTCTATTACTATTATTATGAGAATCTAGAATGAAAATTATAATGGATATCTGTGATTTTAGTTTCTTCAGCATCACTTCCTCTTCCCATCTTCTAATGGTGAAAATCCTCTTTCCTATTGGGTCCAAATCAATGTAGACTCCCCCTCTTCCCTGACCATAGACAGTATAATGTGACCGACACCTGTCCCATCGGAAAATGACATTGCTATCCACTCCCATGCACTCCCCTCTGCACTTTGGTTCCTAACAGGGGTCAAGACAATCAGTCTGCCCTATGAATTTTCTGCTGGAGCTACCAGGTGCGGAGGAGAGATTGTTCCGTGATGTGACCGCCGTCTAGCCTGTGAGCTGGACCCGGGTTAGAACGGAGATTGCTTAGTGCAAATGCCTGTGAGAGATTGATCGTCACTGATGTTTATTCTGACACAAATCAGCACCCTTCCCCTGCCTCCTGCTATGTGCTGGTTCCTTGACCAGTCCTGACTTGGTCAAGCATGTAAAGTAACTTCCAAACCTGGTAGCATTCACTTACTAGTGAATATTCCCCTGCTTTTTTACCCCATATAATTCTCTGGTGACAGTCAAGTGGCACAGAGGATATCCGCTTCCTCGTGTAGTTGCCCAAGAAATGCCTTTACGTAAGTTTTCATTAATAAATTCTGCTAATTGCCAGTCTGGAATAGCCTGTTTCTTTCTTTGGTCTTTCATGGGCCTGCATGTACTAACAATAGGAAAAATTATCTCTATCTGATGGAGTTAATTATGGATAGTTTGGAGCCTGGAACCAGCAACAGTGAACCTGTATGTAGTAGTAAGCCAATTAGGGCCAAGAAGAATTAAAAGATGAAGAGAGTAAGAGAGAACCTATGTTCTCATCATCAAACAACTCATATACACTATTTTTTAAAAAAATTATGTTTTTATTGATTTTTTAGAGAGAGGGAAGGAAAGGAGAGGGAGAGAGAGAAACATCGATCAGCTGCCTCCTGCACCACCCCCCACTGGGGATCGACCCCCCCCTCACTGGGGACTGTGCCCTGACCAGGAACTGAACCATCGACCTCTTGGCGCATAGGATGACTTTCAACCAACTGAGCCACACCAGCCTAGACGACACTGTTTTTTAAAATAGAAATATCCTTCTAAGATTTTTTTCTGATTATGAAAGTAATAAACACTAGTAAGAAATGCAGAAAATACAAAAAGTATGAAGAAAATTGAAGTTATATTGAGTTCAACACCTGCAAACTATATTTTATATGTCTTCCCATGTATATATACAAGTACTGTTTCTTTCCTTATCTTAAACAAAAGTGAGATCATACTTTTTGTTACCTTCTTTTATCAATTTATGTATCATAGATATTTCCCCATCTCAATACATAGATTTCCTTCGTTATTTTTAATGACTATATAATATTCCTGTGTAAGTTACAGTTTGCTTAATCGCCCCTGTTGTTGCAGATAGCTCTTAAAAGCTTTTGATTAGTTTCTGAAAAAGCATTAAATCTTGCATTGACTGGTTCCTTATCACTTTCTCCTCAGAATTCCTTTATTCTAAGTTTTCCCAGCACAATTCAAATAGTTGCAGGTTATTGGTTGGAGTGGGGAAGGAGGAAGCAGACTTTTTGGAACTCTTGAAAGCATAGAAAGTAGTGCGTTTTTAACCATGAGAACTTTTTTCAAGTTTTAGGCTTATTAAGTCATAGAGATAAAGACTAAGCATCACGTCCTTAGTATTTAGTGAATCTCTTGGCTGATATACTGATTCATTAAAAAAGAGTGTTTACATGAATGCCTGTGGGATAATATTTCGGTGCTGACTGTACCATGCCCTGATGACTACCAAATCTCTGATTACAAAGGCGTGGCTTATTCAATGCCATGAGTAAAGCCGGTTCCACAGCCTACACCATTTATGCTTTATTAAGATAACAAAGCAAGGCTCAGCAACCAGAAATCATGTAATTACAGACACCTAGAAAATGTATAAGTATTCAGGGTAAAGAAACATGAATAATGTCATTGTTTATCCACAAACTTTTAGATTGCTTCTGTAACTTGGCTATTGTGAATAATGCTGAAATGAACATGGGAGTGTACTTTTCATTTTTGTTAAGTACCAAGAAATATTTACCGTAATTAGGTTATAAAAGCTCTCAATTTCTCTATGGTTTCTAAGAAATTTATCAGTTTGAAGAATAAACAAACTTGAAAAAGAAACGCTTCTCAACTTCTAGAGGCTCTAAGTGTACTTAGGCAAATTAATGTATGTGGAAAATAATTTGAATTAGGACAATGAATACAAGTAACTCTGTTGTTAAATTGTTCACAATGTTTAGGCTTAAGTTTCAGGATCATTGTGAAAGGTGTTTTGCAAGATATATAATATGCTCAAAGGCATGTAAATTTATATCTTTAGTCACGTTGAGTTTCATATTCTTTGTATTTATTTGCTTCAAAGAGCAATATTTCTTCTTTCAAATCATAAAATAGCTTTCCAGGGAGAACTTTTCATAGATGTTTTGTCACCTGTATGTCTTAAAAATATTTTTCCATTAGACTTCTGAAAGATAGAAGTGCTTCAGATAATACTATAGAATTCAACAACATGAGTTAACTTTGTAGACTTCTTTCTTTATGGTTAACCTAAGTAATATTTGTTAATATAATTAGTAACATTAGGGAAATAGCTATTGTTCTATCAAAAAAAAAGAACTGTTGTTAATATCTAAGTCTTTGTAATAAATACAATGATTCTGAAACTTGATCTGGGAGAATAAGAATACAAGTAATAGAAGAGACAACTTTTTTTTTTTTAATTTTTATTTTTCAATTACAGTTGGTATACATTATTATATTAGTTTCAAGTGTACAACCCAGTGGTCAGACATTATGTAACTTACTAAACGATTACCCAATAAATCTAGTACCCGTCTGACACCATATAGTTGTTACAATATTATTGATTATATTCCCTATGCTGTGTTTTACATCCCCATGTCTACTTTGTAAGTTCCAATTTGTACTTCTTCATCCCTTCACCTTTTTCTTCCATCTCCACCCCTGTCCCCTCTGGCATCCATCAGCCTGATCTCTGTATCTATGAGTCTGTTTCTATTTTCCTTATTTTGTTTTTTAGATTTCAGATACAAGTGAAAGCATCTGGCATTTGTCTTTCTCTGTCTGACTTATTTCACCCAGCACAATAACCTCCAGGCCCATCAGTGTTGTTGCAGAGGACAAGATTTCATTCCTTGTTATGACTGAGTCATATATGCCATTGTGTATACGCACCACTTCTTTTCTATCCATTCATCTACTGATGGACACTTATGTTGCTTCCATATCTTGGCTACTTATAAATAATGCTGCAGTAAACATAAGGATGCATATATCTTTTCAATTTAGTGTTATGGGTTTCTTTGGATAAACACCCAGAAGTGGAACTGCTGGTTCCTTCTTTGTCTCTTATATAGCCTTTGTTTTAAAATCTATTTTTTCTGGCATAAGTATTGCTACCCCAGCTGTTTGTTTGTTTATTTGTTTATTTCCATTTTCATGAATATGTTTTTATATCCCTTTACTTTCAGTCTGTGTGTCTCTTTCGATCTGAGTTGAGTCTCTTGTAGGTAGCATATGCAAGGATCTTGTTTATTATCCATTCAGCCTCCATATGTCTTTTTGTTTCCCATTGAATTTATTGAGGTGACATTGGTTAATAAAATTATATAGGTTTCAGATACACAATTCTATAACATATCATCTCTCTATTGTATTTTGGGTTCACTACCCCAAGTCAAGTCTCCTTCCATCACCATTTATCTCCCCTTTACTCTCTCCTACTTCCCCTCACCCATATGTTTTTTGATTGGAGCATTTAACCCATTTGCATTTAAAGTAATTGTTGATAGATATGCATTTATTGCCATTTTACTATTCATGTTTTTTATCTTTTTTTCTCTCTTCTTCTTCTTGAAGAAGTCCCTTTAACATTTCTTGTAATGCTTGTTTGGTGGTGATGAGCTCCCTTAGCTTTTTCTTGTCTGGGAAACTCTTTATCTGTCCTTCAATTCTCAATGAGAGCTATGCTATCATTTAGGGTAGAGTAATCTTGGTTGCAGGCCCTTGTTTTTCTCAACATTTTGACTATTTCTTGCCAATCCCTAATGGCCAGCAAAGGTTCTGTTGAGAAATCACCTGACAGTCTTATAGGAGCTCCCTGGTCGGGAACTAAAAGCTTTTCTCTTGCTGCTTTTAAGATTCTATGTTTGCTTTTTAAGTTTCGCAATTTCATTATGATGTGTCTTGGTGTGAGCTTCTTTGGGTTCATCTTATTTGGGACTCCGAGCTTCCTAGACTTGTATGTTTATTTCCCTCACTAGGTTAGGGAACTTTTCTGCCATTATTTTTTCACATAGGTTTTCAGTTTCTTGCTCTCTCTCCCTCTTCTGGAACCCCAATGATGCGAATGTTAGTGCACTTGACAGTGTCCTAGGGGCTCCTTACACTATCCTCATTTTTTGGAATCTTTTTCCTTTTTGCTGTTCTGATTGGGTGTCTCCTACTTCCTTATCTTCCAAATCTCTGATTTGATTCTGTGCTTCACCTACTCCGCTGTTAACTCCCTGTAATGTATTCTTCATTTCAGTTAATGTATTCTTCATTGCTGACTTACTCTTTTTTGTGTTTTCTGGTTCCATTTCTATGTTTCCTATCTCTTTGTTGAAGTTCTCACTAAGTTTCTCTACTCTCCCCCTAAGTTCATTGAGCATCCTCATGACCCATATTTTGAACCCTGCATCTGGTAAATTGCTTGTTTCCATTTTGCTGGTTTCTTTTTCTAGTGTTTTGTTCTGTTGTTTCATTTGGGACTAGTTTCTTCGTCTCCTCCTCACCACTGCCTCCCCATGTTTGTTTCTATGTATCAGGTAGAGCTGCTATGTCTCCTGGGCTTGGTTATGTGGCCTTATGCAGTAGGAGTCCTCTAGGGTCCCGTGGCACAGCCTCCTGGGCCACTCAAGCTGGGCACCCCAGGGGTACCCCCCACACCTTCCATGGGGGCTGTGTACATCCTCCGGTTGTATTTGAGCCTTGATTGCTGTTGGCATCTTAATGGGAGTGGTTTACTCCCAGGCTGGTTGACTGTGAGGACTGGCTGTGACCACCATGAAAGATGAAACCAGCATGAGCTACAGAGTGGTCTGCAAATGGCTGCTACTTGTGCTGGCCCAGGAGAGGTCGAGCTGTGAACCAAGGCTGGCTGCTGCTAGTGCTGGGCCTGGGGCCATTTAGTGAGAGGTACGAGGCACACCAAAGCCAGATGCTGTTTGTTTGAGAGGTTATAGGAAAGTTCAGAACATGTGCCAAAAGAGACCATTGGAAAAGCCACTGGAAATGGCTTGGGTGGGCCTGCAACTTGGGTGGGGTGGGGCCTCAGTGTTAGCCAGGTTGATGGAGACTCAGATATGTTGCCTGCCTGCCAGCTCTATGGGGTGCAAAGGAACAATGGCCTCTGCCAGCACTTTTGTCTGGCAGAAAGTTGCTCTTCCAGCTCTCACCCTGATGCCAGAAAATTCAGTTCTTCTCCCTATGACCCAGGTGGCTTTTGAGCTCCTGCTCCAGCAATGGAACTCAAAGTTAGTGATTTCAAGTAAGTCCATGTATGGGCCCTGTAAGAGGGATTCCTGGGACTCCAGCAGCCCTCAGTCTCACTCAGCCACAATTCCTGCTGGTTTTTACAGCCAGAAGTTATGGAGACTTCTCTTTCTGGCACTGGAACCCTGGGCTGGGGGCATGGGGTAGGACTGGGACACCTGGCTTCTCAGGAGGAACCACCACAACCAAGATAACACTCCCAATTTTTATTTGTCACATGTGGGTGTGGGACCAGCCTGTTCCACGTCTCCACCCCTCCTACTAGTTTTGATGTGACTTTTTCTGTGCATATCCTTATTATAGGACTTCTGGTCAGCTAGATTTCAGGTGGTTCTGAACGATGGTTGTTCTGTAGTTTACTTGTAATTTTGATGTGATTGTGGGAGGATTCAAGTACCACATTTACCGAGACCATCATCTTAACCAGAACCCCTGAGAATTTTTTTTAATTATGAAAAAAAAATAAACTAATTGAATATAATAATTTTTCAAAGTGACTATATTAAAACAGGGTGGCACAAGTAAAAAAATTTCTATTTCTATATATCTATATTTCTCTCTGTCATCTATATCTATATCATCTATATCTATATACCTATATCTATATCTATATCTATATCTATATCTATATCTATATCTGAAGACATAAATAGTCTCATTACACATAGGAACTTAATGTGTGATACAGGACATTTTATAAATCAGTAGCAAAAGGAAAGACTATTTCAAAATGGTTATCAATTTAGAAAAAAAAGATGTTTAGATCATCCTCTCATACTATATATCAAAATAAAATCCAGATTAATTAAAAAGTAGGTATAAATACTAAACAATGTAAATATCAGAAGAAAATAGACTAGAATAATAAGCCTCTGGGAGGTGATTATTATTTATACTTAGCATCAATTTTTTTTTAAATCAAAGGAAAAAATGAACAGATTTTTAAAAAGTAATCAAAATGAATAGGCAACAACAGAATGGGAAAATACCTGCAAAAACTACTAAATGTAAAGGACTATTATCTTTCTTTCATAAAGAGCTCATACAAATTGATAAAAGTATTCTAGGCCTCAAGGAAATGGGTAACAAATGCTATGTTAGTGAATAAGCATACAGAAAAAAATACTCGGTTTCACTAGTAGTCAACGAAATACGAATTAAAACAATAATAAAGTATCTGTTTTCACTGAGAATATTAATAAATATTTTAGACAATCATATCAAATATGCCAGGGTACAATAAACAGGTAGGTACTTTCGTACATTACCAGCCTTGATAATCCCATAAATCATCAAAATGTTCTGGTTCTTTGGTCCAGTAATTCCACATCCCCACACCCATAAATATGTCTGGGGAAAGTAGACTAATGCTCAAACCAAATGATTCTACTAAATTTGAACTTTCACCCAGCTCTGAAAAACAATTTTGAGAAAACATAAATAAAGAAGATGAAAGCTTTGAACAAAAAGCCAGCGGGGAAAGCTGTCACCTCCTTCCACCCTAACTCTGGGACCAGCTCCAAATTCTGGGCAGCCCCTCATGTTTTTGGATTTGTACTAGAACAAATTTTTTAGCATGGAGATTTCTTTAAGGCTACAAACTTTGATAGTTGGTGCCATTAAACAATGACCAAAAGGCAGGAGTTTTTCGTTTTTCAGTAGTGATTAGAATGGTGCAGTACTAGGAACATTCTGGAAAATACTGTCAAGTTTACTTTAAAGTGAGAGTCTGGTGTTTCTGTATTTTATTGTTTTCAATAAAGCTTCATAAATGTTTTGGAAAATAAAAACGAGTAGGGGAAAATGGGAGATGAAGAATGAATATATTCATTCAAGGAAGAGGGAAAAAAAGAACAATTTTGGAAACATGTAGAATCAGTGAAGTGGTAAGACTTGAGAAAAACGGGATCAAAGATCATCCTTGTCATTTGCAATTTTTGTTATTTTAATTGCAATTTTTATAATCAGCATACATACTTTTATTTCTGCTTCTCTTAAAAAAATAAATCACTAAATGCTGGGCTTTGTCATTGTTGTCCATCATATATATATGTATGTGTGTACATATATGTCTAAATATATAAGGACACATATACACATATGTTTATATGTATTTTTTTCTCCCTAGTTGTCTCACTCCTATTTTCAACAACTAATTTATATTTTTTGGAGTCCATCTTCCTTCCTTGAAAATGAAAAAACAACAACTAAACTGTACTGTTTTCGTAGCTGTCCCGCAGGAATCACTAGACAGTGTCTTTAGTATTCTTAATGTTTCTTTTTACAAGGCCTAATAGCATAAGATTCTTGATACAGGAAAGTCTCACAAGTATGCAGTCACTGCTCATGGCACTGACTAGTTCCTATTTTCTGCTCATCTCTCATAATATTGATATTTAAATAGACAGTTCAAAGGTGTTAATGTCCCCTGTTAACAGCTTCTAATTTGTTGCAAGTTTAATTCTATGAAGGCATTGATTGAATGTAGATGCTAATCTCTTTTATCAGTTCCTAGTTTGGTCAATAATTAAGGTCTTTGTTTCCTTATGTGAAATTCTTTGTTTGTCTGTCACCCACCGACCACAATTTCTTTAGTCCCCAACCCTTCCTCCCCTGAACAGGCAAGACCTCCTTGTAGTATCATATGTGCATTGCATATACATATATATATTTATAAAATATAGAATGGTTCGCTCATCCCCTATTATTGCCTTCAGAGCTGGCACCACTAAATTCCTACATATAGATTTAATCAGCTCTGGAGGGGAGGGGCAGCTCTCATTTGTAGCGTTTGCCTGTTTCTATTGCAAATACTGAAACTGTGACTGATTTAAAGTTACTGACATAACATCACTGAACAGAGTTGGGAAGAGATGCACAGTAGCATACCATTATTTCTATCACACCGATACAATACACACAAATAACCTCAAGAGCATAAATACTAGTACGATGTAGTAAAATAATTACAAAGTGATGAGTTTTACCTTTGTTTTTAACATAATTTACCAGTCATGAGTGTATGTAATTTAATTTTAAATAATAGCTATGTTTAATACCTGGCTTGGAAATATCCTGAAAATTTAGCGTTTGGATCTTGCTAGCTAGTATGAGTTAGCTCTTGCACCCAATGGTTTTAACCTTGCCCCAGAAACTGGAACCAAGGCCTAGTTTAGTAACTCCAACAAGTCAGTCTCGTATCTAGAAAAACTCTGATCTCAAATACAGAGAAACTATATTCAGATTAGATTATCGGTATTCACTGAACATTCCCATGAGTCTGGCATTGTGCTAATCCATGAGGATGCAAAGAAGTTTAAGAGTCTTCCTACAATCTTCCCCATGCCAATAAATAGAATGTCCATTTTTTAGTTTTTCAGACCAAAAATCTTGGAGTAATCTTTTACTCTTTCTCTCACATCTTATTTCAAGTCCATTAGCACATCCTGATGGTTCCACCTTCAAAATACATCCATATTCCAGTCACTTCTCACCCCTCTCACACCAGCCTCTCTGAGCTACCTTTGTTTAAAACCTGGATTATTGGAATAGTATCCTAAGTGGTCTTGCTTCTATCCTTGCCCTTGTATGACCTAGTCTCAAAACAATAGTCAGGCTGATCTTTTTTAAGAAATTTATCTTTATTGTTGAAAGTATTATAGAAGCTCCCCCCCCATTGATCCCCTCCACCCCGCATCTGCCCCCCCCAGGCCTTCCCCACACTATTGCCTGTGCCCGTGGGTTATGCATTTATGCATAGAAGTTCTTTGATTTAATCTGGAACTGCCATTTGACCCAGTGATCCCACTTCTAGGAATATATCCTAAGAAGCCTGAAACACCAATCAGAAAGAACTTATGTACCCCTTACGTTCATAGCAGTACAATTTACAATAGCTAAGATCTGGAAACAGACTGATCTTTTAAACTGTAAGTCAGTGCTTTTCCTCTGCTCAATCCTCTGACAGTTTCTCATCTCACTCAAAGTAAAAGCCAGAGTCCTCACAATGATCTTCAGGGCCCACCGTTACTGGTGTCTCTCTCCTTGTTTTTCTGACATCATCCAGGACTCTTCCCCCTGCGTCACTGGGCTCCTACGGAGAGGGCCTCCACGCTTTTCCTCAAATGCGCTGGGCGGGAACCTGCCTCAGGGCCTTTGCCTTTGCTGTGTTCTCTGCGAAGCCTGCTTCCTTGGTGCGTGACTCTCTCCTTCCCTCTTGTCGTGTCAAAATCTTTGCTTATGTGCCATCTTCTCAGTGAGGCCTTCTCCACCACTGTTTTCCCACCCCCAGCATTTCCCACTTATATTTTTCCATAGACTTATTTCTATTGGCAGACTATATAGTCTACTTATTTATTTATTGTCTTCCCTTTCCACCCCCACAACTAGAATGTAAGCTGCTCACCGGCAATGAACTTTGTTTTGTTCATTGCTGAATCCCCAGCGTCTAAAATAGTGTCTGGCATATGTTTAAAGGTGTTTAATATATATTCATTGACTGACTGACTGAATGAATGAATGATCTGTCCTCAAGGAGATTATAGGTTTTCTATGTGTATCTTTTGTAACTGAAGAAACTGGATTTCCTGTCTTTGGACTCCAGTTTCCTAGTGACTAATCCCCAAGACTTGTTGCCAGGCATCTGTAGTTTTGACCCATCTGCAAGGATCTCTGTCAGTTACTGGCCCAGCTCTACGTCCTGGGTCTTTGTGGGCTGAGATTTTTCGTACTTATGCTCCTCTATTCCTTTCACCCCGTAAACTGATCTTTCTGTTTCAGACCCATTTTTAAAAAAAAACACCCATATCTTTATTGATTTCAGAGAGAGGAAAGGAGGGGGAGAGAGAGAGAAACATCAATGATGAGTCATTGATCGAGCCCGCAGCCCGGGCATGTGCCCTGACCGGGAATCAAACCCCGATCGCCTGGATCCCAGGTTGACGCTCAGCTGCTGAGCCACGCCCGGCCGAGACAGACCCATTTTTGAATTAATATGATTTCATGTCTCAGTCTGAGAATTTTTTTCCTTCACTGCCTGAGCTTTGGCTCTGATAGTACTCTAATGTGACAAAGAGATTACATAACAAAATACATTATCGGCACAATCTTTAAAAATTAAAATGAGCATTGTAAGGATAATAATTCTTTTAGCAATTAGATAGAATATTACTTATTACCTATCAATGTTCCTACTGCCTACTTGAGATAGGTGAATATCCCTATAAAATTCTTAGGTTTGACACACACAAAATTAAACAGATTAGAAACTATCTGTCAATTATTGTTAGATTTTTAAGATCTCTCACTACCTACACAATTTTTTCAGGCACTTTACAAAAATCCTTGAATAAGTAGGATCAACTGAGTGTTAACCTCATTTGTTAGCTGGTATTTTCTACCTAGACAACATGGCTAGAGACAGCCCTGAATTAATAAGCTATCTGCCTCAAGTTAAGATGATTAGGGATGGTAATGTGAATCAGAATAATATTTAACGGCCAGAAATCACAAATTTGGGGGAATAATTTTGTTTTCTTAAAGCCTTTTCTCCATAACCTATTTTATTTCTGCAAAGGTTCTGCAAAGAATGACAGTATAAATAGTTGTCCAAATAGAATTGATATGGCTCAAGCGCAAGGAGCACTAAGTACCTAAAAATGCCAGTAGAAATAATAAAAAGGACATTTCTCTTTAGCAACAGTCTAGAGAGGTCAGAAATCTTTTACAGCATTGGTACCTTTTCCATTACTGCATTTCTGTGATGGAACTGGGGGGTAAGAGGAGCAAATAATTTATCATGTTTTTACGGATAAAGAAACTGAGGCACCAAATGGACTTTTTAAATTTTGTTTTATAAAGTCCACAACGGTACATCAATTGCAGAAATAGGACTGCAGCATCCTTTCAGTTGCTAGCATACAGGGTGGTTTTTCCAGATCATTCTGCATTGCCAATAAAATCGGGATTCCAAGTAATAATAGAAGATGGTTGGGGCAAAGTAATGGTAATGAGCTAGAGCTAGAACTGAAAATAGAGTCCAAGTCTTCTGGCTCCCTGTCCATGGATCCTGACATTAAGCTGCAGGATTAAATTACTAAATTTCATCAAAAAGGGGCAGCCTAATGCCATTAGAAACTAACTGGTATTAGTTCACTTAACTTTTCATTATAGGTGAACAGAATAATTCATATCTTAGCTTACCTAAGGGGGAAAAAAATCTCAAATTGAAATTCTTTTTGGACATAGTTATTTCTTCTGTTATTTAACTATGTACTTGTGTGATGGAAAAAGGATCTTTGTTAACCAAAGCTCATTAGGAGTCAGAAAAAAAGACATTACAAGTTAAAGACAATCATCCTTTTGCTTAAAGAAGGTGTGAATCAGCAAGCTGGAGCACTCAGTTTTTCAGTGGGTTGGCTAGTCCAGTGTGTCAGTCATTCCAAGCTCTGAGAATAGGCCAGAGAGCTAAAAATAGAAGAGAAGGGGGGGGAGGTGTCATGTTTGCCTTATACTTAAGACATCTGTTGCTTAACCTTGTAAATTCAGACGAATGAGGCCAGTCATAATTCGGAAATCAAGAAACTTTTCACCGAATGGAAAAGATTCTAAGAAATACAATACAGTGAGATGAGTTCGCATTATATAAGCTGACACATGTTGCTCTTCTCGTGTATTTTCAGGGCATGGGCACTTTGCCCTGCTGGAAGGGCTATAAAACTCACATAGACTTCCTCAATGGTGAGACTCTCCATATAAATCAGAACTCAGAAAGGTGGTGGCCAAGTGAACAAAGATTTATTTCTTCATAATTCTTTTTTCTTTTTTAAAATAAGAAATTAACAGATGAAGAAACACCTTTGGAGTTACTCAGTTTCACTGGGTATCTCCCATGTATACAGGAGGTATATATATTATCACATCTGTTTTTAAATGAAGACAACAACAGAAACATTTTTAACATAATATTTCTGGCTTTAATCAAACTGACATTTTTAAGGTGCCATATAGTTTTAGGTGAATCGTCTTTTTTTTTAACCTCTACAACAAACCAGAGAGGAGAATATTATTTGAGTATTATATATTTAATAGGAGAGGTTAAGTGTTTTGGCTAAGGACACCCAGATTGCATTGTAGTTTGACCTGGGTTTAGAATCTAGGTCTCCAAAACCACTCTAATACCCTTTCCACTATGTCACTAGGGCAGTGTTGTAATTTTTACCTTTGAGACAATTTCTAGACAAACTTTAGGCTACTTGGTGGTTTTTTGAGGAATGGATGCAGGAATATTTGTTTTGATTCCCATTTTTCTCATGCATTTCTTCAGCAAATATAGACATTAGATGTCAGATATGTGGGTCTTTTTGTTGCACCATGTGCCTGTTTGTTTGGGATTCATCAAGGGTACTAGAAGTCAGCTGGATGGTTGAAGGCAGAGTCCTGAAGTGAGGACTGAGTCCATTGCTATGAAAGGATTTCCTGTCCTTTCTAAAACAAGGTAGAGGACACTAGTGAATAAACTTCAGCTATTAGTACAGCCTAATATGAGATATTAGAGAGCCTTTAAAATTATAGGTAAAAAGCAATCAAGTATTATTTTCAATTTACTATTTCTTAGGGAGTTTATAATTATTGAGCATTTGCTGACTACTACCAATTCACACGTTGTTACACTAAACATAGATTTTAACTCAACCCCAACCCAGTAGAATATTGTTTTAGTGACTTGCTGATAAACACCAAAATAATTGATGGTGAATTCCTTCAGGCCTACATCTAGAGAACATCAGGCAAAGCCTGTCTTCTCTAACCAATCACTTAATAAATATGTGAATGCTCTCCATTATATACCAAGCTCAGGGTTAGGCACTATAGTGCCTTCTCCATAGTAAAAGCCCAATATCATTTACAATGATACAATAAGATGAGTGAAGGAAACAGAAAAAGTCAAAGGCGTGGCATTTACCCAAAAGGAGCCTACCATCGAGCACACTAAAACATACCAAGGAATTTAATGCACTAAAGAAATTATTTTAAAAACACAAAAATCTCCTTTTTATTTATTTATTTTTTAAAATATATCTTTATTGATTTCAGAGAGAGGAAGGGAGAGGGAGAGGGAGATAGAAACACAGCAACAATGAGAGAGTCACTGGTTGGCTGCCTCCTGCCCGCCCCTGCTGGGGATCGAGCCCACAACCCGGGCATGTGCCCTGACCGGGAATCGAACCTCAATCTCCTGGATCCTAGGTCGATGCTCAACCGCTGAGCCACACCCGGCCAGGCTCCTTTTTATTTCTATTTTTATCATGATTCTATCCTCTATGGGCTCACTGTGATTATTTTTGAGCCAGTAATCTAAGGTTTTACAGGATTTAGTCTGAGATTCTTCTCATCTCCTGAATTGTTCCTTACCATGGAGGCAACACAAAGGAATAAGTTAAGTATGTGGACTCTGGCATCAGATATCATGTATTCATATCTTGGCCTCGCTACTTACCAGCTAAGAGATCGTTAGCAAGTTACTTCTCAATATCACATTTTTCTCATCTGAAGAATGAGCACAAGTATAGTATTTTCCTGAGAGATATGAGGGTTAAATAAGATGTTATAATGTAATGTTTATATAGTGCACAGCACAACCCCTTGCTAATAGCTTGCACTCAATATTATCACTAACAGTATTTCTTTCTTTCAGATTAAAAAAATATTATCAAATCTAGATTTAATTGACCTTCATATAACCTTGTCAAAGGGTCTGCTTCCATATGCCACCTGCCAGATGGCCTACTTACAAATGACAAACCTGTGTGCTTACCTGTGATAAATGAGACCATTGAAGGGTTGACATAACTGAAACGTACAACTACACCAACTCTAGGGAGCAGTTTTCTGTGAAGGGTGTGGTACAGGGAGGCAAAGATAAACATGAGTCACATAGACCTCAATTTGAGTCAGCTCTGCCTACAGCGCAGTACTTAGCATCTTTGAATGATTACTTAGTTATGTGCCTTAGGGAAATTGCTTAAACTCTTAGGGCCATTATTTTTCTCATCTGTAAAGTTGGGAAAATAATATCTAATTTGTTGAATTTCTTTGTGAGGACAGTGACCGCACAGTAAGTTCACCGAGGGCTACAACCATGCAGGGTAAATGTTACTTTTCTTCTCTCTTTCTGTAGCTATCTTGGGAAAGAGTAGCAACAGCAGGGGTGGTGGCCAGGGCAGCCCCTCAGAAACATTATGATGGATGTGATTTATCAAGCCATTCACAAATGGTTGTTCAGTGTACAAGGGGGCCAGTGGGGATGGAAATCCAATCTGTGCTCCCTTCTCCAAGATGGGCAGAACGGGCCACTTTATCTAACGTGTACACAGGCGCTCCATTCCCCACTTTGCTTCTGTACCATTTCTTGACTTTAGGTTCCTTCCCACCTTCCCCAGGTATTCTGACTTTATATGGCCATGACCCATCATGGAGTTCCCACTATAGCCTACCTCACACCTCTCAGGCCATGCTGTACCATTTATCCTGCCATGAAAATCCTAATCTGTCCAGAGGCCCACTCCTTTAGGACTCTTTTAAGAGATGCGTGCAATTTGCATAAACTAATTCCAGCTTAGGAATCGATAAGACTTTACTTGTACTGTCCATTGGCATTTTAACAAAGGTTTTCGGCGTTTCAACCGAAAGAAGCAAACAATATGAGGGTCTGAGGCATCAAGGCAAAGGCGGTGTAGAGAAGCAGTTTGCAAACAGAGGGAACTTTTCAGCGTAGCACGTAGTAGCTGCCCACTCTGTTAAGGTATAAAACTGGAAGGGGCATCGATGCAGACCAGGAAGTAGGAGCTGCGTGCACTTAACCAACAGCCCTGCCTGCCCCACATCAGCCCGTCCATCAGAAGAGTCAACAAAAACTTTGAACCCTATACCAACACCCACCTCTGAAAGAAGAGAATGTGGGAGGAGCAGATTTTATGGTACTATATGAAAAGAAAACTGCCTTGAAAATTAGAAAACTTGAATTATAGTTCTGCCTCCGCCACTAAATAGCTTTGTGGCTTGGGTAAGTCAGTTCCATGCTTAGGCCTCAATGAAGTTACTGTGGACGGAGAGACTGAATTAGAGAACCTGTGAAGTCTTTTTCAGGCCTAACCTTCTGTGTTGCTTTTTCTCATTGCAGACTGAATTGCCTGGGGGGAAAAAAGCAATGCTGAATTGTAGCTTAAAGAGTTTTATATTGAACTGCCTATCAAGAATGCTGGGGAAAAAAATAAAAAAGAGTGCTGGCTTCCAGAGAGGCAGATTATGGTGGTTAAGAGAATAGGGACTGGAGTCTTCATTCCTGGGTTTGGGTACTGAATTTGGACAAATTACTTCGTCTGTGAAAGAGAAATACTAATACCCATGTCATAATGTTAGTGAGAGGGTTCAATGAGCCCTTGGCACAGTGGCTGATACCCTAGTAAGTCTTCGGTACTTGGTGATGGCATTATCCATCCTTCCTCTGCTACTACATTAATTCTTAATTGGCTAGTCATTCACCTCTCTGGGTCTCCTTAAGTTTTGTTCCCCCCCCCCCCCCAGAGACTAGGACTAGATTATTTCCAAGGTGCTTTCTATTTCCATCTTTCAATCTCCTTTTTAATTCTCACCTGAGGATATGTTTGTTTGTTTTTGATATTAGAGAGAGGAAGGATGAGAGAGAGAGAGAGAGGGAGGGAGGGAGGGAGGGAGGGAGGGAGGGAGGGAGGGAGGGAGGGAGGGAGGGAGGGAGGGAGGGAGAGATCAGTTGTCTCCTGTACACGCCCTGCCCGGGAATTGAATCTGCAACCTAGGTATGTGCCCCGACCAGGAATCCTTCTGGTGCATGAGACGACGCTCCAACCAAATGAGCCACCCGACCGGGGCTCAATCTTTATCTTTTTTATGTTAGTATGTTTGTTTTAGAAATTTGACCAGTTTTGAATTTAGTAGCTCAATTATCCCTCCAATGTGCACAGAGTAGTTTCAAAGAAAGACCTACTCCCATAGTGTGTAGGAGGATCACTGCTGGCTACAAGAGTAAGAGTTGCGCAATTTTAATTTCCAAACCCTTGTTGCTTTATCTCCATTCCCAGTAACAGGAACCTACATCTTTAGATATCTGGGTCCCAGGCCACAGGACAGCCCTGGAAGCCATCATTATTGCCATATTGGTAAAGTGCAGCAGCCACTTGGGCCTCCAAGGCATTTGTCTCAGTAGGCAATTAATCACATTCACCCATAGGTGACAATTTAATTAAATGCGAATATACTGCATGCCATGGATTACTAGCATCATGTTTCTTATTTACAAGAAGCTCAGTACTGCATTTAAGCCCAAAAACTTCATCACAACAATCCTTACATCCCATATTTGAGGCTTTGTTTCCTAGATCACTCCTGGTACCAATTCTGTATCAGTCAGAAGACAAAAACAATACTAGACACTTGAACAGAGATAATTTAGTATAAATAAGTGTAAACTAGGTATAAAGATGATAACTAAGCCTGGCCGGCGTGGTTCAGCGGTTGAGCATCAACCTATGATCCAGGAGATTGAGGTTGGATTCCCGGTCAGGGCACATGCCCAGGGTTCAGGCTGGATCCCCGGCCGGGGGCATGCAGGAGGCAGCTGATCAATGACTCTCTCATCATTGATGTTTCTATCTCCCTCTCTCCCTCTCCCTTCCTCTCTCTGAAATCAATAAAGACATATTAAAAAAAAAAAAAAAAAGATGGTAACTAAGTAACTGCAAGGGTAGGAAAAAACCTGAATGAATCACAAGGTAGCAGTTGCAGGAAGCTGCTACAATCTGTGGGACTGAGAAAACAAAGGAATTTTTAAAACTTAGAGACAGGGCCCTTATTAACATTTCTTTACATTAAATTGTCTCTTTTCAAGTAATTGGTGTGATTTCTGTCTCCTGACTGCACTATGACTGATGCAGTGGTTGTACCAATTTATACTCCCACCAGCAACATATGAGGGTTGATTGCTCCCACATCCTTGCCAAAATTTGGTATTTTTCAATCCTTTTCATTTTAACTATTTGATAAGCTTAAAGTGCTTTTATTGCATTGTGGTTTTTAATTTACATTTTCTTCATGGGGAATGAAGTCAAGCACCTTTGCATTTGTTTACTTTTTTTTTTTAAATTAAATTTATTGGGGTGACATTGGTTGATAAAATTATATAGGTTTCAAGCGTACAAGTCTATGATACATCATCTGTATATTGCATTGTGTGCCCACCACCCAAAGTAAAATCTTCTACCACCATATAGTTGACTGGTTATTTTGATCTCCTCTTTTGTGAGTTATCTGCTCAAGTCTTTTGCCCATTTTTCTATTGGGTTGCTGCCTTTTTCTTACTGGTTTGTGAGAGTCCTTTGTATGTTTTTTGGACATAAGTTCAAAACATACAGCTCTGTCAATATGCCCAAGCTGCCTTACTAGTTCAGACGTGCTTCCTTTGATCAAATGGCCCTAGGGACTCGGTTACTATGTTGTTCTTATTGTAGTACCTCAACAGATGTAAGAGTTGTGGAGGTATTATAACTTTCTCTACTGTGAGAAGACAGGAATATGTATTTTATTCATGCATTTATTCATTCATTTTACAAATTTCTTCGAACATACTTATTAAGCATTAATTATGTGCAAGGAACTATGCCATCTATATAAGTATTTGTATGTAATACTTCTTTCTGAAGTATTAGAACTCAGCTTGAGAACTTTACCCATATTGTCACTATAATAAAATAATAACCTTGCAGTAGATTAAAAAAAATCTTTAGGAACCCAGAATATTTTTGAAAAACTAATAACTCATACCCACTGAGGCCTGTGAATATCAGTTATCTGAAAAATTCTTGTGCAAATGTTAAAAATGCCTTCTAGATTTGATTAAGACTCATGTTTTTATTCATTCATTCATTTATTCAAATCAAATACTAGTTAAGCTCATATTGTGGAAGCCCATTAAATGTAAACTAACTTCTTAGATCTTCCTTCTGCAGGCTCATCCTGGGTGGTATCATCCATTCCTACGACTTCAGTTACCAACTATCTACATGCTGATGGCCCCCACATCTATTTCTAGAACCCAGAAGTCCTTCATGAACCTCAGGCTCAAATAACCAATTGTCTGATGAATATTGTTGCTTGGATGTCTCAAGGCACCTGACACACAACATTTACAAAACTGAACTCATCTTTCCCCAACACATGTTTTCTTCCTGTTTCCATTTTCAGTGTATAACAGCAGCATCCACCCAGCTACCCAAGTGAGACACCTAGAAACCTCCCTTGATACCTTACTCTCCTTCATTCACACCCCCTAATATCTAAGCATTTACCAATACCTTTTGATTCAGCTTGTATGCAATCTCTCTTACATTAGTCTACTTTTTCACATGGCCAATACTACAAACCATACCACTGGTGTTTCTTGCCTAGATCTCCTAATTTGTTTCCCGGCCTTTAATCTTGTTAGTCTCCACTCTGTTTTCTAATCTCTCCCTTTTCTAAAATCCTTCAAGACTCACCTTTGCTCTTTGGTTAAAATCTAATTTCCTTAACATGGTTTATAAGATCTTCGATGGCCTGCTCCTTTTGACTGTCTGGTATCACATCTCACTACTCTCCCTCTGGGCTTTACTCCTACTAAATCTTACATGTCTCCCCAAATATTATTTCCCCTGGGATACCTTCCCAGGTCCTCAGAATTGGATTAGATGCCCTCCTACAATACTCTTCCACGTCCCTTATCTCTCCTCATTGTATGGTAAGCTCAGTGAGACCAGAGGTTTTACTTTGTTGTCTGTGGTAACTCAACAAACAAATCACATTATTTATTGAAATAATGAATTAATTTCTTGGAACTCAGCGATAATCATTACTACAGTTATTATATTTAAGAAATAGTTCATATCCTTTAATATAAGGAGATATCTGGGTACAATGTAGTTATTACAATGAAAACACTTTGAATCTGTGTAAGCCAAAGTTTGTCTTATTTATTCAGATGCTTTTAGTAAGCTATTGTTTGTCACCAGCATGTGTTAAAAATTTATATGCCAAGATGGAACAAAGATTAAGAATTATGATCCTAGAGGATGCATTCCAGAAATTACTAACTAGGGTTTTACTTTTCAAAATTGGCCTGCTTACTATTAACCTGTATGTAAAATTTAATTTAATAAGCTTCATTCACCCTGGCCAGTTTGGCTCAGTGGTTAGCGTGTTGGCCTGTGGACTGAAGTGTCCCGGGTTTGGTTCCTGCCAAAGGTACATACCTCGGTTTTAGGCTCTACCCCGGGTTGGGGCTCGTGTAGGAGGCAACCAATCGATCTCTCTCTCTCTCTCTCTCTCCTTTCCACTCTCTCTGAAAAGCAATGGAAAAAATATCCTCAGGTGAGGGTTAAAAAAAAAAAAGATTCATTCAATTCTCAGGAGTATTTCTAGGAGAAGGACCCATGTTGGCAATCAGGAAGTTATTGTCTATGTTTATATATTTTTACCCTCCAAAACACAAAATTGATAAGAAAGCAGCAAAGGCAGATTTTAAAAGAACCATTAAATCTTTATACTCTTTCTCAAATCCTCTTAAGTGAGCTCTACATTATGGGAATTAATAATAATGGCATTTGTAAATTAACTCAGGATTCTGAGTTAGGACCATTCATATGCTATCCTGGTTTATAATTTAGTGATAGTAAGTGAAATTTTCCTCTTCTTGATAATAATCATGTTTTGGTTGGATAGTAGCTCTAATTGCTGCAGGGCCCTAAAGTGGTAGCATGTATAAATATCTATATCCATGAGTTATTTCCCCTGATGCTGGATAAACCAATGGGCCCTGTTTCAATCTAATATGTACATTTTAGCAAAGTATGGCATGTAGAAAGGAACACAGTCTTCTTATAATTCTCTGAGACTAAAATTTTGTTTATACTCTAGGCAATGATAGAGTTTGAAGCTATTTAAATAGAATTGTACCCTATTACACTTTGACAGCAAAAACCTACATTTTTTTCATGTGTTCTTAGTAATGTTGTTGGGTGGGGTGGTTATTACATTAGTAGCATGTTTTAAATTTATGCTATGTTGATGCTCCAAGATAATTCAAGAGAGCTTTCAGTAATTCTTTTGAATGATATATAAATGTTGGACTGCAAAGTTATGGGAAGAATTGATCCAATCTGAAGGTTAGGATAAATGAGCATTTTAGAAAAAGAAAAACATTATGCATAAAATGTGAATTTTGGAAAAATTCCTTCTAGCGTATATTGCTTGGCACATAATAGGCATTTAATATACATATTTTTTCTTGACTGACTGAATAAATAAATAAATTATACTCATCTGGGTTGTATCCCCTACTCTTACCCCAACTCTCAATTAATATTATTTTCTGAGTCTCCACTCAAATTTTAGATAATTTTTCCCCCAAGTTTTGGCATTCTTAATTGTCTAATTAAGAATGATTTGTTTGGGGTGCTGGACACACAATATAATATACAGATGATGTATCATAGAACTGTACCCCTGAAACCTATATAATTTTATGAACCAATCCCACCCCAATAAACTCAATTAAAAGAATGATTTGTTAATAATTACTACCTCTTTGGATAATTTCCTTCCCCTTTCACGCTTATAATCTGCCTACACTTTTCAAGACTCATGCTGCCTTTTATTCTTTGGGCTAGTTTTATTCAATAAAAGAGAACAAAACTCTGTTTCTCTCTACCTTTTAATAATTGTGACCCTTTCTGTCACATTTGGTCCTTTCCAAATCAGCAGTGGTTGCTACAAGTGAGAGCTGAGAGAACATGCCAAGTGCAATGCTAAATTTAAAAAGAAGCATTCCCACCTGTTGTTAACTGGCAATGGCCAACGACACACCCACAGTTTCCTCCACCCTCTGCTTTTCACCAAGTGCAGCCCATAGCCCACTCTTTCTGTGTTCAGGTATAAATAAGTACTGATGGTTATATCCATCATAAGAAAATGGAGAACAAATATAGCATTTGACACTTAATGAGTTCAGTCTCAGAGGAACTGGAATTTGGGCAATGTTGTATCAAAGAGGCAACCCAGGAAGTACGTGCCATCCGAAGTTAGCTTAAATTAATTTGCCAAATTGGCAACTCTAACCTGGAGGAGCTCTGCAGGAGAAAGATAGTAACATAAATAATTTTGATACAAAATGCAAATAGAAGGTAAAAGAAGGGGACTGTAGCCCAGCCAGCCAGATTAATCTAATCAAATAGGTCTGATAATAAAGGGGTGTGGCTGACTTCATTGTCAAATCAGCTCATATCAAATATCAAAGTACTATGATAGAAAGTCAAACACGGGCCTGGCTGGTGTCGCTCAGTCGGTTGGAGTGTCGTCCTGGACACTAAAATATGGTGGATTTTATTCTGGTCAGGGCACATACCCAGGTTGTGAGTTTGATCCCTGGTTGATGTTTTACTCTCACATCTATGTTTCTGGTGAGGATTAAAAGATACACACACACACACACACACACACGCACGCACATATATGACTACCTAAAAAAAATTGTAAGAGTTTAATTTTACCTGGACATTCACTGTCAGAGGAGGCCAAGCTGGTCTTCAAAAGAGTAAAACAGGTGCTTCTAGGAACAGTAAGAGCAAAGAGTAGAGGAGATTGGAAGGTCAGGGCATGTTCAAGGGATGGGTAATGAATACCTGGAGGGTGCAGAAGAGAGGGGGGCAATTTACTGATTTGACGTTTTGTTATAATTCAGCCTTGTCAGGGAAGGTTCTTACGATTTTTTGGCCCTTTCGAATACTCCGGGATGGATGGTGTTGGTTTCCTTAAGAATGTGTGCTGGATTTCTGTGCACTTAGGAGGTGTGGTGTGAGTGCAAAATTAGCGTCCTGCCCCTTTGAATCACTTCCGACAGAGGCGAAAGACTGCCTGACTCCAAAGGTCTAGTAAATAGCAACGACCCAGGAGGCCACAAAGCAAATCCAACACAAAAAGGACAGCATTTAAGTTTGCTGCCAACCCTTTCCATCCTGAGAAGCGCGGACAAAGATAGTGCTATTTGGACAAGCCCTGCCCTTCTCAACTCTTGACAGAAAAACTTGGCAGATTGGATGTTATCGACCTAAAAGTGTGTTAGATTGCAGGGTCACTGAGTTATAAAATAATATGGAGTCAGTCATCCTTTGGATGCCAGGGCATGAGACTCCTGCCACACAAAAATTTTAAGAGGGAGTGTGTAAACATATCTAGTAAATTATATGTATAAAGTGTGTAAATTATTCCGGAGAGAAAGAAAATGAGGAAGGAAAAAAATGTGTGCATTTGTGTATGTTTAATAAGTGAGACCAGATACAGGGATAGACAGGAAAAGACACGCTTAAGAGTAGTTGAACCTTTCTCAGCTACATTTACCAGAAATATTCATGATCCATAGCAACTGACAGGGAAAGGAACATGAAAGATCACAGAAACTAGGAAGTCCTGGGAAAGTGAGCTGTAGTGTTGGGGAGATGACTGCAGATGAGTAGGTGTAGAGAAATAGGAATAATGGCCTCTGGAAAAATATGACGGCAAATAGCTAGAAAACAGAGCTAGGCTTTTGTTCAGGGTAAATATTCAAAGGCTAAAACCCTTTCCTCTTGCTTTTCTTCTTCATATACCTTTTCCTGATCTTTAAGAACTGCTGATAATAATTCACATTATCAGTGAACCATGAAACACAGTTCCCAGACCTCTAAGCAGACCCCTTTCATCTTTTCTTGCTCGTGTGAGTGAACTGTGCATTACCTACCCTAGTTATTCTGGAAAGCTTAGGCAAATACTCCACTGAGTTGAGTCATGCTTGGGAGCTGACTTCAGTGTATATTTTAGTAGGGAACCTAGTTAGGATTTCATGCTCCAGGAAATCTGTTCTGATTAGTTTTAGCTGAAAAAAAGATCAACTTGTTTTAAGAATTGGCACAGGAAACAATTCTGCAGCCATGTAGGTTTCAGTGACTATGTTTTTACAATGATCAAAATAACATGCTGGTGGGGAAAAGAAACCATTCAGAAATTCCCCAGAGTTAATGTGTTTTCTTGTTTATGCTTCCAGAAATCACTATCTATCTAAATTATATATGATATATAAAATTTTAAAAAGGACCATCTATGCTGTGTTATTACTTTTTGAAAAAAGTAAAGATGGGATAATTCTTTTTTTCTTTTATTTTTTTATTTTTCAATTACAGTTGACATACAATATTATATTAGTTTTAGGTGTACAACATAGTGATTAGACATTTATGTAACTTGTGATCACCCCAATAAGTCTAGTACCCATCTGACACCATCCATAGTTATTACAATATTTGACAATTCTTTTTTTAAATAATTGCATATATTCTGTTATAGGGTTGTTCTTGAATTTAACCAGTTCCTTATTGGAAAATATTTGTTTTCTTCAACATTTTACTTTCAAAAGTTATGATGTTTTAAAGTTTTTTTCCTGGTTACTTTACCATCCCCTATAGATCACATCCCCTAGAATGATCAGCACAGTGTCTGACGTAGCACATAGTCGATAAATATTAATTCCTTTTCCCTTTATATATAATTTCTCTTCATATATACTTTTTTAAGGTATGAGGATGACTTTCTGTTGAGCTATCTACACTTTCTTCTTCTGGGGCCTGGTCAACCAGCTGATGTGAAATATATCCTTTGCATCTATGGAAAAGATCTTCTCTATGAAGAGATAGTCGACATTTCTTTAAATTAGTTTCTAGCCCTGGATTATTAGAACTCAGTTAAGTCAATGGATCCTCAAATTACACAGCCTACCTATGGTGCATCAGTGGTTTCATCTTTGTAGGTAAAAAGATGACACATTTTGGTAAATAGATCAGAAGGTTTTGGTAATCCTTCCAGTTTCAGGTTTATGCACTTAAAACACCTTCTCCCCCCCTCCCCCCATTTAGTTCTGCAAACGCTCAGAACTAAATCTCGTACTGTAGGATGTGCGTCTAATTTTTATACTTGGAAAAATAGAGGCAAGGCAATTCCAATAGAACTTCTCACACCGTAAGATGGGGGGGAGGGCACAATCCTGATTTATAGCCATATTTGATGAAGGCACAGGAAATAGAAACAACTAAAGTCCATGGTAATCCTAGTAAGAAGGTGTAAAGGGATAAGAGAGAAGAGGAAATGGCACTGGCACAGCATGGGTAAATACCTAAAATGCAGATGGGGTAAATATAGATGGGTGGAAAATGCTTGTAAGTGAAGTTGTTTCAGGAATGTCATAGATTTCCAACTAAGGGGATTAGTGTGTGCAGCTGTTAAATGGGGTCTTATCTCATTCCTAAGCTCTCAGTTTCCACTGTTGGACAATAAATGCCTTTTGGGTGAGAGGCATGATAGTCTCTCCTGAAGAAGCCAGTCATCTTACTGTTCTGGAATGGGGTGGAAGGATTAAGCTAACCAAAAGCTCCACTTAATTATTTATCAACTCTTGGTCATAAAAGTACCATTTCAGTCAAGCTATAAAGAATATTATAAAGTGATACAACAAAATTGTGTTTGTATGTTTTTGTATTTGTTTCTTTGTCGCCTAAGGCTATGCTTCAAAAAATGTTTTCCAAAATTAAGAGTGACATTTTTATGTGCTTACCAAACTCTTTTTCTGCTTCATATTTTAAAAGGAGGTGTGAGAATTAACCAGCTCATATATAAACAGACAGTATGGAAAAATTCTGTTCTAAGGAAATTCAGGAACCCCAAATCATTTTTTAAAAGTCTTTAATGAGCTCTCAGTACAAGCTTGTTTCTTGTGGAAAGAAGAATTTTTCAAGAGAAAGTGATCAAGAGTTACTCAAATGTGTTTTCTAATGCCTATTTAGCTAACTTTGGAAAATTCATTAAAATGACCTTTATATGATTTTTATTACATTACCAACACGTTCTGTTTCTATAGTAAGTGCACACAAGGTCAAAGAAGGTAAGAAAATAGAGAGTATTGCTTCTAGAGAGTGTAAGAATATCAATATAAAGGTGCTGTAAAATGAACTGAGTATTTGAAATATATAATCAGGTCTGTTAATTCATTGCAATGGCATGCGCTCGTTCTGAGACTTTGATACGATAATCATTGTACTCCTCCTGTACTATGCTACTTATCACAGTCATTAGATTACCCTATGATGTAGGGTTAATTTCAGCATATCCAAATGCCATCAGTTATGAATAATAATTTTGGGCATGTCGTTGAGAGTTCCAAGTATACCTAGTTAATGATTATTAATTTGGTCCCTATTTTGCCAACTTAGAACACTCACGGAGTACAAAGCTTTGCACAAACACCTATTTCCCCAGTTACCCTTACCATAGCTCTATCCTTGGTGCAGATTAGCCGAACCGAATATGCCATCTCTATCGCTGCTCTTCTAAGGGGCTTGGGTGCCAATTACCAGTTCCCTAGAATTTGCCCGTAATTGACTATGTCCCACAATAGGTAACTCTGGAAGTGACAGGCAGCCTCAAGTGTGGTTCTCCCGCCCGTCGATTGGACTCTGCAGGAAGCCCCGCCTCGTCAACTCAGCCAAGGGCTGCCGTTGGTCTGGCTCCGGTGAATGGCGGGCCTTAGCTCCGCCCCGGCCGTCCGCTGCGCTGCCTGGGTCGGCGCCGTTTCCAGTTGAGAGATGGCGGCCGCCGCAGGTAGATCGCTCTTGCTGTTTCTCTCCTCCCGGGGCGGCGGCGCGGGCGCCGGCGGCTGCGGGGCGCTGACGGCCGGCTGCTTCCCCGGGCTGGGCGTCAGCCGCCACCGGCAGCAGCAGCACCACCGGACGGTGAGTGAGCGCGCCCGCGGCTCCGGGGAGGGCGGGGCGGCGCTGGTGTGTGGGAGCCGCCGGCAGGCAGGCAGGCCGCCCGGGCAGCGGGCGAGTTACCTCAACTCGCGGCCGCTCCCGAGGTTGCCGGGCACCGAGGGGCCGCCGTGCCCTTCAGGCGCCTGCGGCGGCGACCAGGAAGGGAGGGAGAGCGGAGGAAGCCGAGAGGGGGAGGAGGAGGGGCGACGGCGGGGATGGCTCCCGCAGGACCGGGGACACCAGGGCGGGGAAGGCACGGGACTTGAACCTCTCGCTGACCCGCCCCCGGTCTCGGTCCCTCCCTCCCGCTTTCTTAACAGCTCTGCCCCTTGGCTCGCGAACTGAGCCCCGTGCAAGTTGTCCCCTTTCCCTCCTCCCCGGGCGGGTTTGTGTGCCCTGAGTCGCCGCGGCTGCCTGGCGTGTGTGTCGGGAGAGGGGCAGAGCCGTGCTCCTGGGAACCGTCCCCGGAGAGCCGCCAGGACCCCGGCGGGGTCGCCGCCTCGGCCGCGCTCGGCCCCGCGGGGAGGGGCCGGAGGGAAAACCAAACTTTGTCCCCCCCGGGAGACTCCCCGCGGGGGCGCGGGGAACGGCGCCCTTGCGAGGGATGCTGCATTGCTTCAGGAGGCTGGCTCCATCCCCTCAGGTCCTGCCGGCCCCGCCGTGGTCCCCGGGAGGGCTGCCTGAGGAACTTGCCCCGCGAGCCTGAGGAGGGGACGGTGGGCGCGGGCGCCGGGGACAAGTTGTTCGCAGAGTCGGGGGTTTGGTGCTGCCTCGGCCAGTTACCGCCGGCTTTCATTGGCCGGCGGTGATCGGGAGTTTGTCTGAACCGTCTCGGTGTGTAGTGCGTGCGTGTGTGTGTGTGTGCGTGTGTGTGTGTGTGCGTGATTTTTTTTTTTTTTCCCAGTTGCAAAGACATCAACTTGCCATGGAGTTCCAGACCTAGCAAGTCTGCAGGTTCGCCTCCCTTGCACTTTCTAGACCCATATGGGTTGGTCTCTGGCCAGTTCAGAGAGAAGGAGGGTAGGTTTTATTTCCCGGGGGCTGAGTCCTGTCGTGCAAGGAGAGAATCGCCGCAGACAGCCTGATGGAAGACGCGGGTACCTTCAGCCCTCCTCCTGATGACAGGGCTGTTGAGAGGAACCCGAACTGGGGCTCTCAGAGGGGATACCCCAAGACTGACCACAGCCTCACATTGAGTGTCTGAAAGAGCTCTGAAAAGGAGGAATGCCCTGTAGGTGCAAGAGGGTATTGTCACTGTTACTCGTAGGTATGGGCCCCGTGTTATTCGTGGGGGGAAAGTGCACCCCTTCATATTTGGCGGACTTGACATGCTGCTCTGCTGAAGATTTTGGGTGGGAGCCTCGCTTCTTCACAGTTCAGCTTAGATTTGCATGTTTCCTAGCCTCCAGTTATGTGTTTGGTTCTCTTAAAAACATAAGGCTCCCTGCCCCCCCCCCCAAATCTGATTGTGTTTCCCCCTCTCTCAAACAATTTAAAGACTTCCCAAGTTGTCTTTGTCTCTATATTTGGATAAAACATCTTCTGACTTTGCACAGTTTGTTTTTAAGACTACTTGGGTGTGGTGTTCATGTGGCGTTTTTAAAATTTGTGCCTTGTATATTTTCCACTGTGAGAATCTGTCAGGCTGCGAGTGCCTTCCTTGTGTGGGTACTTCATGAAAGTGTTCTTCTGTGCTATTCTGGGGTAGGTAAAAGGGATGTGCTGAATTTGTAACTGAAAGCGCAATTAAAGCAAAGTGTTATTTCTGAAGGGCAGACGCGTTATGGGAATGATGACGTGTAAATGAACTTAGAGTTGTAAGATTTTTCCCCCCAAAATCTGATTATTTAAAATATATAAAAAGGTGTGTGTTAAATTTTTTTTTTCTTCCTGTGATTGCTCTGAAGGCATCATGTATACAGCTGTCTCCATCTGTTATTCTACGATTTCGTCACAAGACTCCATTGGTATCTCTTAGAGATTTAATTGAGCTCCAGAATGGGAGAGACTTGGTCAGAATTACACAGCTAATATGTAACAGTTTTAGAACTCCCACCCCCCCAGATATTTTGACCCCCGTGTTGTGTTCTTGTTATAAAGTGCAGTTGCTCCTTCATATCTCTCTCCTCCCTCATACTATTGTTTGTTAGGAAAGTATCAGTATTTCAAAACCCTTTGAATGGGAGTCTTCTATAAGGAGATGTTGGTTTGAGGCCCATGTATTAGGCAAATACAGGAACAAACAACTTGCTCTTAGAAAAGTCCCTGAGAGACACTAAGGTTGAATCTTGCATAGGAGACATCCTGTGTATGTGCAGCAGATGGCAGTCTGCATTGAACTAGATCACAAGTTCAGCCTGTGCCACTTTTGTTCTGCTGTAGTAGGTATGGTGAATTAGAACCAGGGGGGCATTACAGCTCTGGTTAATATTTTGGTTGAGAGGCATGTTTTTTGAAATCCGTCTATCCCCAGTTTGGGAATGAGTTCTGAGTAGTACAGCTCAGCTAATTGGTAAATGTAGTTGAGAGTTATAAAACATAACGCCTCCCCATCCCCATTAAAACATTATTTGACTGAGTAAATAGGAGTAAAAGTGCAGGGGCTTATTCAGTATTTTTAGCACCATCTAATAATTTTTCCTTTCCTGTGTGAAGGTCCCCGACTTGCGACTGTAACTAAGACTGATATAAAATGTTTGTTGTGTGCCTTTCTGTGTGGTTAGTGAAGGTGGCTGCTATTTTCAAGGATGATTTTTTAAGAGGGAACTGCCTTTCATTGTGAGCTGTGTTAATTCCTTTGCTAAATCAAACTGTTTCATCTCTGATTATGACAGCCTGACTGTTGGCCTTTCCTAGTGGTCAATGGCTATGCTGAATTACTAAATCTTGTTTTCTTAAGTCTCTCATTGTACTGTTATAGTTTGTGGCTGTCCCTCTGTACTTTACACATTGTAGTTCTTTGGCAGAGATATAATTTCAGTTTAACCTGAAAGTTTTAATAGAGGTTACATTGCCTGACACAGAGGCAAATCCCAGTTCTTTAACTGGATTCCTCATGGTTTGGCCCAGTCTTTCTTTGCCAGATCCACCCCAGCACAAATACTCTGCTGCATTTAAGGCAATATCCTATATATCCATACTAGATGTTTATGCAGTTCTTATAGCTGAATTTCAGATTTAATCACTCCTCTAACCTGTACGGTCCTTTTCGCAGGTCACAGGTTAGAAACTGCGACCTGCGACTCCTCTTTGAATCTCATATCCTCACTTTGCACATAAGGAAACAGACCTAATGGGAACTGAGGGAAGTGACTTGTTAGGTTACATTTGTGGTTAATTACACCTGGGATTAAAAATCTTTTAAATGGAGGTGGGTTCAAGGAGAAGTCCTGGTCTGATTCCTGATCTGTGTAGTTCCTGGCTCTTCATCCCTTACTGTTGTTTTTTTTTGTTCTCTCTGAATTCCGGTAAGATTTATTATTTTAAGACCCAGATTGACACCTGTCTTGTTCTCTAAATGTTTCACTTGTGGTACTTTATCTTACTGGGAAGATAAGGCAAAGACTGTGTATCTTATTACCTTCCTGTGGTCTCTCATCAGCGCTATCACTGTGCTAGGTATCTAGGTGACGCTCAGACAAGTGTTAATTGAATATCTACCCTTTTGTCAGCACCCCTCACCCCCGTTTTGACTTGTTTAATGGCTTATTGCTTAGGTAGTCACATTTGGGTAGTTGCTTTAAGTTTGTTATTGCCGGATTTGTCTTTGGTTGTATATTGCACTTCTTTATGATGGATTGATGGAGAGGGTGGGCACCATTGAATTAGTCCTATAGTGGTACTAGCTTTCTGTCCAAAGCCAGCAAAAGTATGATAGCTAGCCAGATTATTAGAAATACAGTGGCACCTCGGTTCTTGAACTTAGTCTGTTCCGGAAGGCTGTTCAAGATATGATTTGTTCAAAACTGAATCATTTTTTTCCTATTAGAAATAATGTAAATTGAATTAATCTGTTCCAAACCCCTAAATGATTCTTTGTTTAATCTTTCTTATATACAGTACATGTCTAATGTACTGTTTAATATATAAATAAACACTTTAAAAACAAAAGAACATGAAATGTAAGTGAAACTTTAACACAAAGGAAATGAAATGTACAGTAAGAAAACGAAAATTTACGTACACACTAGAACTTACCTTTAACGTTGAGAGCTATTGATGACTGGCTGTGGAGAGGAGGGATGGAGGGATGTTATTGTTTGGAAGGGGAGTCCCCTTCCATAAAAAACTCAGGTAGCTATTCTTCTGGGGTTCTTTCTCTCTTTTGTCGCTTTGCTCCACTAGAACTTGCTTTGGGCTCACTGGGCCTCTTTCTGCTAAAAACTGATCCAGTGATGTTTGTTTTTGCCTGCGTTTTAACACTTGCCTGACGTGAAACGCCGCATTGTTGAACAAGTTTATTGCACAGTTTGCTACTTCTTTGTCAAGGTGATACAGTTATTTCTCAATAAAACTTTGCATTTCTCCCCATTTCCCAAGCATTTCCTGGATTAGTGAAATAGGAATACCTTCCTTTCCCTCCTCCTCTGAAGAGAGCTCCTCAGCTGCTGTCTGCTGCTACTCCCTCCGAAGATCTTGGAGTTCCTCAGTGGTCAGCTCGGTGTTGTGGCCCTGAACCGGCTCCTCACATCACCACCATCCACCTCCAAGCCCATGGTCTTGTCCAGAACACAGTATCCTCCACAACAGACACAGGCTCATTCTCAAAGACCTTAAAGTCTCTTTCAGCAACAGATTCAGGCCACAATTTCTTCCAGGCTGATTGCATGGTCCTGGAAGACATCCCCCGCCCCCCATGCTTTGTCTATGAGCCTCGAGCAAGTGAAGATATTAAAATGTTCCTTTCAGCCATAACCGGTTTGGCTCAGTGGTTAGAGCATCAGCCTGTAGACTGAAGGGTCTTGGGTTTGATTTCGGTCAAGGCATGTACCTTGGTTGTAGACTCGATCCCCAGCCCCGGTCGGGGCGTGAGCAGGAGGCAACCAATCGATGTGTCTTTCACATCGTTGTTTCTCTCTCTCTTTCTCTCCCCCTTCCACTATGAAAAGCAATGGAAGAAATATCCTTGGGTGAGGATTAAAGGAAAAAATTTAAATAAAATGTTCCAGTACTCCTTGAGGGTTAAATTAGTTTCAGAGGTCACCTCAAAACGCCACTGAAACAGTGTCTTTGTGTAGTTTCTTAAAATTAGAAATGACCTCCTGGCCCATGGACTGGATGAGAGGAGTTGTGTTAGGTGGGAAGAGCCTAACAGGGATGAAGCTGTACTCCACCAGCTCGGCTTCCACGCCTGGCAGGAGCACGGGCCATTACAGGAAGACCCCTGAGTGGGGTTGTTTTTCCCAGAGGTATATCTTCACACTTGGGATAAACAGTTCATGAAGCCACTCAATGCAAAATTGCCTAGTTACCCAAGCTTTGCTCTTAACCTTCTATATCACATTCAACTTGTTTTTCATGACATTACTTTTCTTGAAGACGCACGGGTTTTTAGAATGGTAGATGAGTAGAGGCTTAAATTTAAAGACTCCACTCGCATTCCCATGCAACAATAGCGTCAGCCAGTCCTTCGCTGGTTTGTGTCCTAGCAATGACTTCTCCTTTGTGAGGTAGGTCCTCTTAGCATTTCCTTCCATGGGAGATCTGTCTCATCAGAACTGAACACTTATTGGGGAACAAATCCCTTGGCCTCTACGTATTCTTGAAATTCTGTCACAAAATTATCAGCAGCTACTCTGTTAGAATTGGCAGCCTCCCCTGGCCTCACTACACTATGAATGCCACTTCTTTTCTTAAATTTATCGAACCATCCCCTGGTAGCCTTAAATGATTCCCTTTCAGCACTCATTCCAGGGGCGTCTTTCTGGAGGTCAGCTTGTAGCATCTTGGCTTTTTCATATATCATTGCCTCTGAAATGCCATCACTGGCTAACTGCTTTTTATTTATCCAAATCAACATTTTTTCTACCTCTTTAATTGCCTGTAGTCCTTGTTTTGTGAGCACTTTCACACCTTTAGCAACATCAGCACTCTTGATGGCCCCTTTATGTGTTAAAATTTTGCTTATGGTTGAGTTGGCCATGCCAGACTTGGTAGCCAGGTGCAAACACCTCGATCATACTTTGCAATTAGTTCTTTTTAAAACTCTATTGTTGTTCTTACTTTTCTTTTCACTTTGCTACTCTCACTAACCTTCTTAGGACCCATGGTGACTTAGTGTATGTATTTAATAATAATAAGCAGCAACAAAAGCAAAAAAACACAAATATTCACAGCAGAATTTCCTGAGATGTTCACTGTGCAAGGTTTAGCTGTGAACTGACTCGTACTCGCACATTCTCTCCTTCGTTGGTCGCCTGGGAGACACATGGCTTATCATACGGGTATCAGCATGAAAGGGTTGTCGGGTTGAGAACCAAAGTTTTGTTCTATAGCCGAGACATTTTTTCCATGAACCACTTGATCGAGAGCTGATTGTTCAAGATGGGAGACATTTGAGAGCTGAGTTTGTTATATATTTGAATCGGATTCTAAATTTATTCTTGTTTTTATCTATAATATTAAATCTTGAGGGTTCCAGATAAATATGTTTAGAGCAGACTTGTATTTTAGGAAGCAGCTATCATTTTATTTGTCTCAAAATCTCACTTATTTTGAAGCCCATAAAATATTTGAATGAGCCTGGCCGGCGTGGCTCAGTAGTTGAGCATTGACCTAGGATCCAGGAGATCAGGTTCGATTCCCGGTCAGGGCACATGCCCGGGTTGCGGGCTTGATCCCCAGTCGGGGGACGTGCAAGAGGCAGCCGATCAATGACGACTCTCATCATTGATGTTTCTTTCTCTCTTTCTCTCTCTCTCTCTTTCTGTCTCCCTCTCCCTTCCTCTCTCTGAAATCAATAAAGACATTTAAAAAGAGTAAATTTTGGTTTATTTAACAATTTTTGCTTATTTGACCTTTTCTTTCCCAAGAACTAGAAAATGCAGCATAAAAAATGGCGTATGTCAAAAGCAATAAATTGAGTATGAATCATTTAGGTTTTGGGGCTGCCTCGTGTGTGAAGTTGAAATCAAGGAGGGTCATGGTCTTCTGCAATAGCACTTCATTGATAGCATTATCTGAATAACTGCTAAGATGGTGCTTTTATTTCTTTTCATATTCTAACTTTGCCACCCTGTGAGTTTTCTTTAAAATTACTATTTGTTTTCCTGTGATTAAGGGCAAGATTACCTTTTAAGATCTTGAGATAGCCACTCATTATAAGGGAATCCTCTATTCTTTATTTGACTGATGAATACCATGCCATGGCTCATGGATATATTAGAATTACTGGAATAACATATTATTAGGAAAACTAAGATGGAAGACATGTACTTAAAAGAGTCTTGCTATTTAGAACTCAGAAAGACCTGGTTAAGGAAACAAGAATGCAGGAGCGGTGAAATGGCTTTTCCCTTAGTAGCCCAGCAAGTTACTGTGGAGCTGAAAATGTCTCATATGTCTGCTGGTTTTCCCATTCAGTTCTTTTCTCATTCAGTTCTTTCCCCATTCAGTTCAATTATATAATTCTCTATTACATTTTTAAAAAGATTAAGCTGAAACTGGTTTTTAAAAATGAAATGGGGTCAAATTCTTACACTAGATACCTAAACTCAAACTCAGTCTTGACTCACTCCCTGATTTAGATCAAGCTTGATAACTAACATCTGTTGAAAACTTGTCCTCTGCAGGTTGAACATGAGAGAAACAATGCATTTATTTGTTTCACTCCACTTTGTTAAATACTTGCAGTGAGACATCCTGTATAAAAATTAAAGTTGACTTCAAGCAAACTAATTTTAACAAGTTTAGTGAGTTATTGACCGATAAACCTTATACGGGCTTGAATCATTTCCAGTGATAAAAATATAACTTGTTAAATTACATCACCAACTGGGTCTAATAGCATGCCCAAACTTTGAACTTTTTCTAATGCAGTTCTGAAATAACTGGATAATATGACATTGCATTTTGACATCTCTCTTAAAAATAAGAACCTTTCCCAAAGGTTCTTTAAGGGCATTAATAATATTTATTAATCCAGAAGAGTGGTGTTTACTTTTTATTGTTTGTTACTAAGTTTTTCAATTTTTACCTATTTTTTCTTACTATTTATTGTCCATTTTATTGTTTGGGGAGCACTTGTAATCATGGGAAAACTGCTGAGGAGCCCATTATGTGCATTAGGCTATCCAGAGACAATCTCAAACATGCAGTCTTAAACTGTACTGGTTACAAGTTACACGGTCCTTTAAACTCCTTTTTTGCCTTCTAAGACAGGGCTACATTGGACTTCTTATTTATTGATAGTAAGCGGTGTTACAGGATGTTTAAGAGTATTAATGTCTGCTTTAAACTTTAGAGAAAGTTAATGTGACTGATAATTGGTCAAAGAACAGGAAAGCATATAGGTTTGCTTGAACTGTGTGACCTATAGTATAGTCAGAGGAGTAGATATAGAAGAGAGCATCCAAGGTCTGAGGGCATTGTGCTACCTCATTTAATACTCACCATAACCCTATGAGAGGTATTATTATCCCAGTTTTATGGATGAGGAAATTGAGGATGAGATAGGTTCACTTCTTCTTAAGTGTCGTAACTGTTTTAATGCTAGGGATGCAAAGATGGACAAGACACATATTTTGGAACTGAGATTTACGCCTCAGTCTGGCTACAATTAAAGCTGTATTACGCTGGTGTCAGTGTGCATGCTCCTTCCCTTGCATCTTCTCCTTCAGCTGTGTGTATTCCTGAAGAATCAACTACAGTTTTCTTTCAAGAGATCTCACCATCCTTCCTAATGACTACTTTTCTTAAATCTGTTTGTCCACCCTCCGCTCCAGATATTAGCTGATAAGGGTCTAAGCTATGCTTCTTAGGGATCTTTGTAATTTAGTTTAGGATTCTAAAAAGTCCCACTTAGTAGACGTGATAATTACTGAGCGTTGCTTCTATGTCAGACACTTTTTATAACATTGTATAGTATACTACACAACAACCCTTCAGGGACATCACTACCCCCATTGTACAGATGAGAAAACCAAGACCTAGAAAGGTTAAGAACCCAGAGTTATTCAGAAAATATCTGTTGAAACTCCTACTCTTTGTGAGGTGCTGTGCTGGGAAACAGAGATGCCTCTGGAAGTGGTCATCTGGCCAGGAGACATCAACAAAAAAGACTGTAACTGGCTGTGTTCCTCTCCCGCCCTCACTCATGGCAGTTTAATGAGAGCACATAGACATACCTGAGAAAGTTGGAGGTTTCACTGGGGAGGCCTTGCTTAAGCTGAAATATGAGGAAATATAACGTGGGGGGGACTGGAAAGGTGTGGGCCGCATTCCAGGCAGTGCTCAGACCTGACATGACAGCGTGAGGAAGTAAGATGTTTTTGAGAAACAGCCAGTAGTTTTTGGACTGTGGGCAAGAATAGTTAAAGATTAGGCTGGACAGTGTTAGAGATATCAATAGTAATTAATATTTATCAAGTGCACCATGTGCCAAGCATTTTACACAGATAATTTCACTGAATTCTTGTGACACTCTATGAGTAGGTACTATTATCCTTGTTTTGCAGATAGTGAAACTGACTGGTTGAGTGATTTTCCCAGGATCACAGCTGGTAAGAGACACATAACTAGTAAATGACTTGCCCAGGATCACACAGCTAGCAAGTGGCGTACCTTGCATATGAGCCCAAGCAGTCTGGCTCCAGAGCCTGTCTCTTACCTACTGTGAGGGAATTAGACTGTGAAGGGACTTGTGAAGGAGTTGAAATTTTATTATATAGGTCAGTGGCTTTTTTTAAAAACTCAACCCACAGTAGAAATACATTTTATATCATGACCCAGGATGTGCATGTGCGTGTAAAACTAAGAAAAGTTTTATGAAATAATATTTTTATTACGTATGAGTCATACATAGTTTCTATTCTGTTTTGTTAAAGAATATTGTTTGGGACCCACTTAAGTTGATTTTACCATTGAGGCCACAGTTTGGAAAAATCCTAGTAGTCAATAGGTGAGCATCTGAAGAATTTCAGGTAGGGTAATCACATGATCAGGTCTGTGCTTTTAGGTAGGTCACACTGGCAACAGTATGAAGGCTGGATTGGAGAAGAGGGGATCAGAAAGGCAGAGAGGCCAGTAAAAGACATCGTAATGAACCAGGTAAAAGATGTCTGAACTAGGTAGGGGAGGAGCATTGGGATAGAGGAAAGGGAACAGAGGGAAGGGAGATTAAGGAAGTAGAATTGGTAGAAGTTGGTGATTGGATGTGGACCATCAGCTAGTACCAGGTAGAAAGGCAATTTAATTCAAGGCTTATCTGACTCTTTTTCTCAGGCACTGAAACTTCGTGTGTTTCTTTTTACAGTCATGTTCAATATACTGCTTTGTTGTTGTTGTTTTATGCCTCTACTTTTATATATAAAAATGTGCTGACCTGGCCTGGCTGGCCATGGCTCAATGGTTGAATGTCGACCTATGAACCAGGAGATCATGGTTCAGTTCCCTGTCAGGGCACATGCCTGGGTTGCAGGCTCGATCCCCAGTAGGGGGTGTGAGGAGGCAGCTCATCAGTGACTTTCATCGTTGATGTTTCTCTCTCTGTCTCCCTTTCTCTCTCTGAAATTAATGAAATAAATAAAAACAAAAAATGCTGACCTGGTTTAATTATTTTTAAATGATTTTTAAATTTATATATCAAAGTAGATGCCCACCTTATCCCCTCATTCCTACCTCCCCTCCCCAGCCCCATACCATCAGAATCTAGAAGATTTGCATAGCATTATGAAAAAGTTCACATAGCATAATGAACACGCAATAAATGTTTGTTGAAAGAGTGTGTTCTATGTTATACCCTTCCAAAGCAGAAACTCTTAACATTGTGTTCGTTAATTAGAGGAATACTTTTGAGTAATTTTCTTTTGACTTTGTTTTCCTTACCTTTATAACATTTGATTCCCTTTAGGGAATATTGAACTTTGTATGTATGATGGTCTTATCTTAAAAAAATACAAGAAACAAACAAAAACCTAGTCATTCCTAAGTATGAAATCTTTTCTCAATAAAAGTTTAGCAATCTTTCTTTCCACATTAGAAATATAGATGTGAGATTCATACTGCTTCTGTCACCCCAGTTTCTCAAAGAGGTATACAAATGAAAATATATAATGAGAAGTTATTTGGACTGATTCTCTAGCATTTTAATTGACTAGGCATCTTACTGGATTGCTTTATTTAGAAAGCACATACTCTTTGGTCTTCTCCATATTATAATACAAAGATAAGTATTTATTTGATAACTATGACAATTTTTAAGAGACATTACAATATCTGATTTACCAGAAGAGTGTATTTGCAATGCAGTTGGTGAGCCTTTTAAAATCTTATGGGAGCAAAGGATTGCAGTACCACTACAGAACTTTTTAGTTTTATGAGATAGTTAAATGAATGAAGAGATAGAAGTGGTAAAAGGCGTGTGTGTGGGTTTCCTAGTCACCAAAATAAAGGTAAGTAATTGAAGAGGATTAGGTGCCTTGTGGTGTAATAGAGTTAGGCTCAGGTTGCTTCCTTTCTATTCCATTAACTTGCTCTTTGACCTTGGGCAAGTGCCTTCACCTTTTTGGTCTTAATAAATAAGGATGCCTGGTTAGGTGAGCCAAAGGGCTTCTTTAATCCTGAGACATACCATTTTTATATAACACAGACTATGTAATGTTTATGTTATTTTATTGGGCGGCCTGTATAAACTCAAGTGTAATGTGTTTGCTTGTTCTCCCAAGGGTTAAGGGCTCGGAGTGCAGAAAAATAGCCTTCCAGTTCCTCTTCAGGGAGTTTGCATAGTTACTTCTCACATCCGAACGAACAGTTTATCCTGCTTTCCTCTTAAACGGGTTGTTATGCTTTTAGTCCCATTTTTCTCTTTTGTCTTTTTCAATCCGCACTTCTGAGTGGGTGGGTGGTGGGGGGGGTGAGGATGTGTGGGACTCCAGAGTTGGAGAGATGGGGGAAGGAAAAAAGCAGTTAAGGTTGGAGTGTTGAGATAAGATGGGACTGTTCTGATAATTTGTTAATTCTGAGTTGTTGCCTGCCAGCCTGAGTGTGAAAACCTTAAGTGATTAGTGCCCATAGTAGTCTCTTCTCCCAAACTGTGAACCGAGCCTAATAGTGTCAAGAACATAGACAGTTAGTCTTGGCTAAATGAGAGGCAGTGAATTAAAAAGTCCTAGAGACCATTGTCTAAATACTTCAACCCTGTGGATAATGCAGCTGTAAATCATCTTGTTTGCTGTGCTAGATACTGCAGTGATGGGAATCACAGAAATAAGAAGGAGGAATTACTTTTCTTTGATTCAGGCAGCAGCTAATAATCTTAAAAGAGGTCACAGATTATGCTGAAATAAGCAGGACTATGTAAAATGCTAAGTTAAAGTAGTAATGAAAAAGACTGCCGTGCTATTATAAGTAATTTAAGAAATTGACATAATGCATTTACCTGGCAAGTATTTGGAGTGAGTAGGGGAAAGAGGAAAGGGTGAAGGGCTGAGCACTGCAGAAGAGAGAAAGGAACTATTTGAAAGAGGTGCTTGCCAACTCTAGATTTCCTACGTATATATTAGTTCCAAAGATGACAGATTTTTGGAGGTGTTTATTTTGGAACTAATCTTCTGTATTTCCAGCTGCTCCCTCTGTACCCTGTATCTTACACTGCCAGGATTCTGCTAGCTGCCACGAAGTAGGGATGTGGCAAAGGGCCAAGTGTCATAAAAACCTATTTTTCATTTTAAAACAGAGTATTGGTATCAGAATACTTTAAAGAAGTATTTAAAGATAGATTGACTGGAGGAGAAGTAGTAAAAACCTAAGGAGAAGATTGAAAGTTTTTTATTTTCTTTTGATGTAAATGCATTTCTTTTGTAAACAGAAGGATACCAGCTAATGTCTGTCTCTGCCAGTTTTTCTCTTTTTTGCACCTCTTTCCCTGACCTTTGGGTGCTGGTGCTAGAAGCACTGAATAGCAGGATAAATGAATTTTCTGATCAGGAAGAGGTGGTGGTATTTTTTTGGTTTTATTTTTGAGGGGATCTGTATACTCTGTGTGAATGCCTCATTACATGTCCGCATGTTAATAGTTGGGTTTTGTTTATTTTGTTCTTGTTTTAACCCCCCAAAAATGAAATCTTTTTTTTTCATTTCCAGTTCTGACAAGCTTCAAAACAGTGTTGTCTAAGCGTAGTTGGGATGGTAAGAGAGTTACAGTATAATATATGGCAGAAGTTAGGAATATTCATTTATTAAATGGAGAATGGAACTCAGTCAGTCCTTTCTTTAATTTTAATATCTCATTCTGCATTGGCGTTTGAGTAAGAATGAAATCAATTTCATAGCTTGGCCAAGTGCCACAAAGTCAGGTGAGCTTTAAATATATAATGGCTTTCTTTTTAATGATTGTTAGAGCTTTTAGCAGTAAAAGGGGGAAAGTGAAAGGCAACTATAATAGACTTCTTGCCTAAAATGAGTATTTTTGGTAAGATTAAAAGTAGAGACAAGCAGGGGCCCTGAGTTATGGATCTGAAGGTTACATCACAGCCAGCATCAGAAAGTAGCAGCACTAGTGGAAGAAAAGACAAGAGAACTACTGATGAGCAGGCTCTCAAAGAAACTCACTTGGAAAGGCCCTTCTGTCAGCAGAGGCTTTCTTTTTGGGGGATGGGGGATGAGATGTCCCTTCATAAGGAAATTACATTGTGTTTAGGCAAACATACAAGGGAAAAAATCTTTTTAAATTATGAAGCATGTCATGTCTATAAAAACAAGTAGAATAACGTATTTTGTTTAGCTTGGGAAATTAAAACTACAACTGTAATTGCTACTCTAAGTATCCTTCATATTTCCTGTTTGCTCCCTCAGAAGTAACATCTCCAAATTGGTATTTACCATTCCCATGTGTTTATGCTACATGTTTATGTATGTGCCTTATATAGTATTTTAAGCATGCTTTAAACCTTACTTAAGAAGATAACACACTGTATGTATCCTTATGCAATTTGTTCTCTTAATACTTTAAAAAATATTTAAACTTTGTTCATTTTTTATTTTTAACTTCTTTATAGTGTTTCATTCTCTATTCCACATATTTAACCATTCTTCTGTTGACTGAAAGTCTTTTTAGCTGAATATTTGGGAGAGGGGTAGGAGAGAGGAATATATTATGTCATTTTTAAAGTTAGACTGGGAATGTTGTTTTGACTTTAAAAACAGCCAGTTTCCTTTTTTGGTGTGGAATGTCCACATTTATTATATTCCTGGGAAAACCCTTTGTACTTCCCAAGAGAAGATGGAGAAGAGTAATGTTTCATTACACAGATGAGCATGTCTTGTGTAAAATGCAGAACAGCATCTTTGATAACACAATGAGCTCGAGGGATTGGGCTGCTGCAGCAAAATCTTGGTTTTCTGTATTAAAATTCTCAGATTTTTCAAGTGCAGACAAGCTGTGGATGGAAACTTGTTGGCATTTATTTATTGTTTTTCTTCTATGTGTTTGGAATAATTTGCAATTTGGGACTCTCTTCTTTATTTTGTAAAAGGATATGTGCCTTAAATGATAAAAAGACTGTTCTTGAATTGTGACTTGGTTTTGTGGAGCAAAGGAAAACAAGGTCTAGGAATGAGGGGAGTTACTTGTTTTTGAGGCAGGTAGATGGTGCGAAATAAATACTTCTTTTAATAAGAAATCTTATGTATGTATTTGCCAGTGTATATTCTTACATTGTAGTCATTGTTTTAAAAGGCAATCTCTGATAAATACTTTTTTTTTCCTAATTGCATTTGTAACATTTTTGATACTGGTTTGAAAAATTTTGCAAAATACACAGCACAAAGAGCTTAATTCAGGTTGTCCCTCCAAATAATTTGCTATAGTGCACTAACCAGAAATGCTGATACAGCAAGGGAAACACTAATAAATGCAATGCTTTCCAGGGACTGTTGCCAAGGCAAGGCAAACACAAGCCGAAATTGAGAAGAAAATGTTAGTTAGGCACCCAAGATGTAGTCTGGCCAGATATGCTATTAACAGTGAATATCCCATTCCAATGAAATTAATTGAGGCAGTTTGAATCACCAGACTATCTTAAAAATGTGACCCAACTTTAATCATATTAGAACTATGGCATAGTGCAATAATAATCTTTAGGCTAAAACTGATTTAGAATGAAAACTTAAATTATTGGATAAATTTTTGTGCCTCAAGAATGATTAAACTCAACCTCCTGTTTCTTCCATTGTGGTTCTGAAGGAAAGGATTCTGAATGGACCTGCAAGTAAAAGATATTTCTTTTTTGGTGGGAATGATTAGATAGAAAGAGGAGAGAAGGTATTGCAAACTGAGAATGAGTTTTGTGCTTTCCCTCCACTGTTGATGTTTTTCATGCAAATCCACAAGTAAACTTTTTTCACAAATTATTTTACCCACAAATAATGTAGGTATGAGGAGAGGAGGTAGTGGTTTGTGAACAGGCTTTTAAAAAAATTGTCCTTGTTTTGGAGTGATCTCTGATTCAGTTGCCGAGTCAGGCCTTTTGAAACACAGCTCCTAAACTGGAGAGCTGTGTGGTGAGGCAAATGAAATAGATTTTTTTTTTTGGTGCACCAAGATTTCTAAGTCTGTAAACTTGTTTCTGAAACTAGTGGAAGTTCCTGAGTGAACCTGGATAGCCTGAGTCTTCTATTGCCAGGTCCCCTTAAGTTTTAAAAACATTTCTTATTCTTCATTTTTTATTATGGTTCTGTTTGTTTTGTGAACACTGGGAGCATAGAGATGGGGTGAAAAAATTTTCCCTTCCTTAGAACTATTTTTAAAAGTATTGGTTTATGAGTTGTTGCTTTAGATTCTCTATTTTTACATTTGTATGAGCTTACTGTGTGGTTATCAAAGATTCAGTATTTTTTTTTCTTAAAAAATGCACATTTCAGTTTCTCATAACCAATCTGGATTTATTCTAGGTTATAACTCATATTGTTTTAAAAGCGCCCTCCTGTCCTAAGGGACACTGTAATAGCTAACTGGCAGCTATGATTGACCTAAGTATGATCTTTTCACATTTTCTTTTCTTTTTTTGGCATTACATGCTGTGGTATCCATGTCACCAGGCTCAGGTGGGCCTTTTCCTTTTACATTGACTTTACTTTTTTCTGTTCTTTTAGGTCTTTTACCACCATTCCTACAGTGGTTGGCAAGATATCGTTTCCGCCTCACTCTCCATGTACCATGCCAGTGACATCTTAGCTGCTAGAGTGTGGAGCTGGCCTGTGAGAGTCAAGTAAGTGCCTTTTTTACTATTTGGCATGGTTTTTGCTTACTTTGCAAAGCCATGTAGAGGAACTTTTCAAGATTAGTTTTTAAAAAGGCACTTGCTTGATCCTTGTGGGCCGGCTTTTTGCTCCAGCCTGCTACTAAACACCTGGTAACCAACATGGTGCTGAATTTAGCAAGGTGACTGTCACAGAATGGAACATTTTTACTAGGGTAGACCCTAAGGGCTGACAGATCTGATCTTGGCCTGATTAGACTATGTGTAGGTTAGCAACCCCTGCTTCATCCCAGAATCAATCAGAACTTCTGTGTTAGCTCAAATAGATATTCTGGCCTCTTGGAAATTTAACAGGTTATGGATGACCAAGGCTCTGTTGGTCTAAACTAACTGGTTTGCATGGAAAAAGAACAGCTCTCCCAGGAAAGCCAATGACCTTGACATTTATCTGAATTAATTTGCCTTAATATATGGAAGAAGTGATGTTTGATATTAACGAGGCTTGGATTTCTGTATTTATTGCTACAGTTGCTAAAACCTGGTATTTTACTTTTGCAGGTCACCTTGTAAATTTTGCCTACATAAATTAACACATCCCCTGTTATGTCATAACAACCATGTAAGGGAGAGTGCTTTCCTGCTCTGTCTTAGGTATTGGTGATGTGACCTGTTCACGCAGGGAAAACTTGAACCTTCTCAGGTATGTGAAGATATGATTTGTAAGCATTTTCTTCCTGCAAACAAAACAGTTTATTTCAGTGTGAACTCATGATGTGGTTTTACAAAATCAATCTTGCCAGTTGATTTTCCCTTCCCTGATATTATAGAACAGAGATTGGCAATTATAGCTGGGACTACTGTGCATTTTTGTAAATAAAGTTTTATTGGGACTCAGATCTGTTCACATACTGTCAATGGCTACTTTTGCACTACAACAACAGAGTTGTGACAGACCATATGGTCCACAAAGCTTGAAATATCTTGCTCTTTAAGGAAAAAATCTGCCAACTCATGCTATAGAAGAACCGAACTTCAGTTGCTTTTAGATATAAACTTTCTACAACCACAGTTTAATTCAAATAGTCTTCTATAGGGAAAGCCAAGACCTGTGTCATAATGCTGACTAGCAAGTAAGTATTTGCAATATATATAGTGGTGGGATTACTAATACAGTGGGATAAATAATACAGGTTAATGAAATGGAAAACTATGTATGATAGCAGTCCACCTTTTATTATATTACCTTCTCCCCACCTCCATCCCTCGGTGGGTGTAAACATTTATTTAGTGGTAGGATATTATTTTTATTTGTAGACACTCTAAAGGTTTAGAGAACAGATAATGATAAAAGATTTAACTAGGATATCTGGCATAGCCAAGAAGTGATAAGATGCTCAGGAAAATGTTCAAGGACTACAGAGCAGATTAGTGGCAGAACTGAACCTAGAGGCTAGATCTCCTGCCTTCTTGCCCAGAGGTCCGTCTACTAGCTCTCATAGCATATTAAGGCTGCCTGTTTTCCCTGCTAGCTGTAAGGCACAGTCTGTTTTGTTTCCCTTTGTTCATCCCTGAACTAAAAGCAAAGACTCAGTGATTTAAAACACAAAAAATTTGATTTATTGGAGAAATGACTTTACTTGGAGCTTGGATGCTTTTATTTTATTGTTTAAAGATAACTAGGGGATTGCTTTTTAATGATTCATTAAGTACTTACAGTGTATACTCAAAAAGGTTAGATAAGCTGGAATCAAAAAGGGAGTCTGAACCTTATTCATAATGTCATAGCTAGGAGCAAAACCAAAATCAGCATAGATAGAATGCTTCCCCCATATGTCCATGTGTCTAACTCCATAGATGAAAAGAGTGTATGTGTGTGTTTATATGTATGTGTGTGTGGGTGTATACCACCAGCTCTTAAAGTGCATTCGGATTGCATTCTGAGAGAAGTTTAGCAGGTCCGTTACAATCTGCAGATTATGTTGCAGTGTTTTAAGTGGATTTTTAAGAATAAATTTTATTTGAAAACTTTTGGATTTACAGGAAAATGGTATAGATAGTACACAGAATTCCCATTTATTTCCCTTATTACCAACATCTCACATTATGTGGTATATTTGTTACAATTAATGAACCAATATTGATACATTTTTATTGACTAAAGTCTGTACTTTATTCAGATTCCTTTAGTTTTTGCATAATGTTCTTTTTCTATTCCAGGGTTACGTAAGTGTTTATTAGCATGATCAGTGATACAGAAGGCATCCACCTAGAGGTTACACTAGTTCTGAAGTCTCTTTCAATTTGTGGGAGTATGATTGAATGAGTACAGGCTTGACTATTGCAGAGTTCTGACTGGTAACAGTTACATTCTGTAATAAGTTGAGAAAGTGGTTACTTTATTGATGGTAGTGGCTCTTTAATTGTTTGTTCCTAAATTTTTAACATCATAAGTACTAGAAAGGGCAAGACTAACATGGTTACTTCTGTTATTGTCATAGGCTAAATTGCAGGTGAAAATTATCTGAAGTAAATTGCCTTCTTTGGAAGCAGTGTGGATCAACTATCCTACTTCAATATGTTTACCCTCCTGAAAGTAGTTTTTGAAGTCAGCACTTTCTGATAAGTCATTAATCATTCAAATTTCCCTATGAAGATCTTAAAATATTTCTTCCTTAAAAGTTCATTTGTTATTTAGTAGAGTTGAACACATGCACGTTCTATGACTCAGCAGTTCCACTCCTAGATTTATACACAACAGAACTGTGTGCTTATATTCACCAGAAGACATGGACAGAAATGTTTATGGCAGGCCTAATTGTCATAGTCCAAACTGGAATTTTTCAAATGCCTATCAATAGCAGAATGGGTAAATAACTTTCTGTAGTTACACAATGGATATTGAATAGTGATCAGAATGAACAAACTATAACTACATGTAATATGTGTGAATTTCACAAATGCATTGCTGAGCAAAAGAAACCAGACACTAAAAATTGAGTACTTTATGATTGTTTTACAAACAGGTAAAACTAATCTGTGGTGCAGTGTCAGAAGTTGGGAGATTGATTATCCTTGTTGAGGTTTGGGGAAAGTGCTTAAAACGGGGTCTAAAGGGGCCTTCTAGGGTGCTAGTTATGTTCTGTTTCATGTTTTGGATACTAGTTTCATGGGTGTGTTCACTTTGTGAAAATTCACCAAGCTTATATATTTTTCTGTATTCATGTTCTTCAAAGAAGAGTATACAAAAAGAATTAGTAATCCTGGAAAACCCCCCACAAAATTCACTGCTAACACTTGAGGTATGTATGGAGAACAAACTGAACATGTTAACCTTATATCTTAGAATCTATGGTTCCCGAATTATAGGATTATCAAAGTGCCATTGTGTTACTGGAGCTGTTACAGTCCTACTTGTATTATAAGATGAATAAAGTAGGTGGTGCTAATGGCTGCTTTTTACTGTAATCAGGTTTTTGGGATGCCTTAAAAAATACTTTCTTTTTTTCCCCAGTCTCTATTAAGTAGAGTCACAAGTCACAATGTCCACCCATTCTTTTATTGTAGTAAAGACTGATAAGCCAAGTAGTTGTGACTTGGATATATTACTGTGTTTATGTTAGCTGGGATTTCTCCTCCCCACTGATTGTCTTTGTTACATCAGTGAGCGAGCTTCGGTCTTGCCTCTCTGATATTCTACATGTTCTTTTGGCTTTCAAGGCATCACTTTAAACCTAACAAGAATGTAGATTCCTTTTCCCAAGCTGAGCCCCTTTTTGTGACTTTACTGTGTTTGTGTTTGTTTTTTTTCTTATTGGTACCTTTTGTTCTTCTAGTTACTTGAGTTAAAATTAATTTTTGGCTCTTCCCTTTTCCTTTGCAACACTTTCCTATCCTTTAAAAAAAATGTGGTAAAATATATATTACATAAAATTTACCATCTTAACCATTTCTTAAGTGTACAGTTCAGTATCCCACCCTTTTATTTACTAACTAAATCCTAGTTGGTGCCTACCTTTGTCATCTCACTTATCTTGTACTTTCCATTATCACCACCTTTACCCTTGTTTAAAACTTATCAGTGTGCCTGGACTTTTGTCTAAATAGCAGCTCAACTTCCAGTGTTTCCTCTATATTCAGTATATTCTATATCTTCCTGCCAGATTTACCTTTCTAAAATTTTACTTACAAAATCATTTTTTCACACAAAACTTTTGCTTGCCACTATCTATAGTATTTAATGCAAATTCCTTAGTCTCATATTCAAGGCCTTCTATAGTTGAGTTACATTCTGCCTTTCTCTCTTTAATGGTAATGTTGTTTTTGATAACCAGTAACTGCTTACTAAATTCTAGGCTATATGAAGCACCATGCATGCATGATTTTATTTAATTTAGTCCTATAAAGTAGGTACTGTAATTGCCACTGCTGAGGAAATAGAGGCTGGAAGGTTCTAAATAACATGCCCAAGCTAATGAGTTATGGAATTGGGAGTTCAAATATGTCTCCATACTCCACAGTTGTAGCTTGTATCTCACAGAGCTCCTGAACCATTGAGCATTCCTACCTTTACCATAGCTCTTTTACTCTGTAGATCCACTGCCTGAAAGTCCCTTGATTCTTTTTTCCTCTCTCACAATCTCGTACTATCCATCCTTCAAGGCCTAGCTTGCGTCCCATCTGTTTAGTGATTTTCCCTCCCTTTCCCCAATTTATAGAATATTCATTGGCCCACACACACCTTGTACTTTCACTGCCTCGAGTCTGTATCTTTTTATACATGGCTGAGTCAGTTTAGATTTTAGATTATAACCTCCTTTAGGTTGAGGGCTTGGATTATAGATTTTTTTTTGTATTCCCTGCAGTGCCTTATATATAATAGGTACTTAATAAATGTATGTGTTTATCATTTGAAATTATAACAGAACTGCTAGTAGCTAAGATCAATAATGCTCATCTAAGACTCCTTCTTGGTTCTTTGTGCTTCTTGGAGCTCTTTATAAATCCAGCTAGCAGTCTTAATTTAGAACCAGGAATGACATATTTGGATTAGAGCTCTAGATATCATTGAGTTGCTGGCAGGAAGCTTGTTTACTATTACAGACTGATTCATATCAGAACAGCTCTTCATGCCCAGGATTGGACTTTTCCTCAGTCTCACCGTTGGCACTTTGGTTTAGGCCACTACCATATCTAACTTAGATGACATCAACAGCCTCCAGATTAGTCTCTCTGCTTTTGCCGCTTGTTCACTGGTCAGAACTCAAGTAGTGGGAGTGACGATACCAGGCAGAAGACTGCCCTTCCAACATCCTCTGATCTCACTCAAAGTAAAAGACAAAGTGCAGTCACGTACTGCTCAGCAGTGGGGATGTATTCTAGGAAATGTGGTGTTAGGGGATTTTGTTGTTCAAACATCATAGAGTGTATTTACACAAACCTAGATGGTGTAGCCTGCTACACACCTAGACCATATGGTATAGCCTATTGCTCCGAGGCTACAAACCTGTGCAGCATGTTGCTGTACAAAACAACACAAGATTAAATCAAGGAAAGAGAAAATGATGCAACCAGAATGCACGGTAAACATGAGATGTATACGGCTTGCAAACACAGCGTACTGTTTCACAGCAGACCCGTCGTTACTGTTAATCCTCACCCAAGGGCGTTTTCTCCACTGAATTTTTAGAGAGAGTGGAAGGGAAGGAGGGAGGGAGGGGAGAGAGAGAGAGAGAGAGAGAAACATTGATGTGAGAGAGACACATTGATTTGTTGCCTCCCGAATACGCCCTGACCAGGGCTGGGGATTGAACCTGCAACCCAGGGACATGCCCTTGACTGGGACCCGAGCCTGGGACCCTTTGGTGTGTGGGCCAACACTCCAACCACTGAGCCACACCAGCCAGGGACAGCAGACTTTTTTTTTTTTTTTTTAAATAAGGATAGAGTACACTCTAACCTGACTGGCATGGCTCAGTGGTTGAGCGTTGACCCTGGAACCAAGAGATCACAGTTTGATCCCTAGTCAGGGCACATGCCCAGGTTTTGGGCTCGATCCTTAGCAGGGGGCATGCAGGAGGCAGCTAACCAATGATGTTTCTTTCTCATCAATGTTTCTCTCTATTTCTCTCCCTTCCTCTCTCTCTAAAAAAATCAATAAACACATCTTTTTGAAAGAGTACACTCTAAAATAATAATAAAACATATAGTAAATATGTAAGCCAGTAATATAATCATTTATTATCATCATCAGGTATTATGTACTATACATAATTATATATGCTGTGCTTTTATAGGACTGGCAGTGCAGTAGGTTTGTTTACACCAGCATTACCACAAATGTAATGTGTAATGCTACGATTTAACATGGCTATGACATCACTAAGTGATAGGAATTTTTCAGCTCCGTTATAATCTTATTGGGCCAATGCCATTTTTGCCGTTGTTGTTGACTAAAATGTCATTATGCGGCGCATGACTACTTAAAGTAGCCCATAGGCAGCAATGTGCTGATAAACCGGATTTCCAGAGGGGAAAAAGCCTCCGATTTGTAGCATTTGCCTATTTCTGTGCTATACTTCCACTATGGGATTTAAAGTTCTAGAATGTATAATAATCTGCTCTTTAGCTGGTTACCAGCCAACTCCAGCTTACCACTGCTGAACATTTGGCTCCCCATCTGAGCCCCCCAACTGCTACCACTTTCCCCCTTGCCCACTCCAGATATGCCAGACAGCACTACCTCACAGGATATTGGCATTTGCATTTTTCTACAATTAGAATGCTCTTCTCCTGAACACATGCAGGTTTGCTTATTTCTTCAAGCCTGCTCAAATATCTTCCATGATCTGCCAATATAAATTTGCAATCTTTCCCCAATCTACTAGACATTCCCCTTCTCCATTACATACTCAGCTTTATTTTTTCTTGGCTTTTCCAACATAGCATATGTTATATGTTACTTGCTTTCCCTTCCCATCCCCCTCCGTTAGGGCAGGACATTCTCTTCACTACAGAATCCTTAGCACCTAAAAAACTGCCTAACACAGTCACCCAAGTAGTTGTTGAATGAATGAATATGTACTTTTTTTTAAAGATGCACATTTGAGTGTGTGTATTTCCCTATTTGGGAACGCCCTTTGTATGGAAGGAATTTTTAATTTTTATTTTACTGGTCATCGAGATGATTTCTAATATATGCTACAGTGTTTTTGTACCTGTCTGATGCCTGGCAATAGTGATGCATTACTGCATTTTCTAGGCAGTGTTCTCTGTAGGTGGGGATAATGGTTATATTTCTCTTGAGACTGAAAAAGAATGATTTCATTTTGTTTGAAATGAAAATATCTGCAAGACATACAAACAAATCAGTTTGGGCCTGTCATTGGTAATTGCAACTTGAAATAACTGTTCACTTAAGCTCCTCATGGGGAACTCAACAATATTTATGGTTGGGTGTATGTTTGGTAGTGTGTTAGTCTCACAGTAATGTCACTGCAAGTTTTAAAATCTGTGGTAAGTAATGTGAAAATGGAATTTGTATGTTTTATTTGAAGATTAAAATGGGTTTATGAAGATATTTTTCTGTATAAATATTAAAACTTATAGACCATTTTAGCATAGTGGTTTATTATAATTAAAAAGTGTATGACCTCTCTTAAACTAGATGTTGCCTTTCTCGCTTGATCTCAGTTGCTGCCTTTTTCTTTCCTGAAGTGGAATTCAACCCTCCACTTGACTTAGTCTAGGCAGGGACAGCCATTACATTAAGTTGTAGTTACTGTCACAGTATTCTTTTCTCCCCTCCCCTCCCCTCCCCTCCCCTCCCCTCCCCTCCCCTCCCCTCCCCTCCCCTCCCCTCCCCTCCCCTCCCCTCCCCTCCCCTCCCCTCCCCTCCCCTCCCCTCCCCTCCCCTCCCCTCCCCTCCCCTCCCCTCCCCTCCCCTCCCCTCCCCTCCCCTCCCCTCCCCTCCCCTCCCCTCCCCTCCCCTCTTCTTTTTTTTCTTTTCTTTTTTACTTTTTAAATGTATTTTTACAAGTAAAATTTCAGTGTAATTAGAATTGAAACTCTGATAGCCAGTTACTTTTCCCAAATTAATCTTTTGTTGAGGAACCATAACAACACATTTTTGTTTGGGTGTTTGAATCACAGACGTCAGAGAAGAGAGTAATTTGAATTGAAGACTGTCACTTCTTCCTGACAATTAAAAAACGGAGAAAAAAAATCTGTTTCTCTTTTATGAGAGTGTGTGTTACTTTGAATGACATTTAATTTGCAATATTTCTTTCCTCAAGACTTTTGGACATGGAGAAAAAGTCCCTTTCTCTTATGAAAGCTTAATTTCCTTTGTTCTGTCACTTAATGTCTTCAGAAAAATGTTTATCTTCTAGGATGTTTTTAAATTAAGACTTTATTGTTTTAGAGCAGTTTATGATTTAAAGCACAATTGAGGGCTTTTTAAAAATTTTTACATTTACGCTTTTATTAATTACCAGACAAATTTGTTGGAGAGAACAAAGATAAACTTAGTCTTTTGCTGTGTATATGATGCTATGGATTCTTATTTTTTCTAACACATTTAGAATTATTATCCATTTTAAAAGCTTTTATCTATATGTTAAATCTTTATCATAGGAAAATTAAAATATACAGAAAAACGAAAGGAAAAGAAAAATACTACTCAGAAACAACCATCGTTAGCATTTATGTTGCCTTCCTGACATTCTTATGGAGTTTATCTTGCTTTTGATAAAAGAATTGTTCATCTGTATATTCAACATAAAACTATATGATTGTATATTGCCTCCTTTGCTTAGCATTGTACCAAATATTTGACAAAGTTATCATGAACATTTAATGGCAGCATAATATTCCACAGAGTGACAGTATCACTGTTTTGTATTTACAGTACAGTTTTCAAAATAGATTTTTTAGTGGCACATTCAAGAGTTTTAAAGAATAAACCATCTTTCCCCTTGAAAAAGAAAAGAAAGCCAAAAAACCCACAATATTCACCTCATGAGCCTTTTGTAATGTGTTACAGTGTGAACAGAATTGGTTACTGCCCTGACCGTGGTACTGGACACTCACAAGTGACAGCCACAGATTACAATAAGGTTATTTGTTTAAAGCATCTTTAAAAGTCTATCTGATTGACATACCATCTTTGCCATTTTAGTGAAAACTGTCAGGTTCTTCTTAGGCTGTGAGAAAACCCGTCCTTCCATCTATACATTTGGTAGCCAAGAATATTAAGAAATACTGTATGTGTCATAAATTTTTCCTTTAGAATTGCTATCTGGTGTTTTCATAGCATAGGATTTCTTCTTAAAGGTATATAGATGTACTATACTTAAAAATCAACTCTCTCTGCTGTCCATTTGTTTCCAGTCCTTTGCTGTTAATTATTTGCATTTATCATTGCTCCTGTATGAGTTTATGGAATGAGTTCTTAAAAGCAGGAGGTATGAGAATTACTGTGCTTACATCTTTGCCAACACAGTGTATTATCAAACTTTTGGATCTATATCTGACTGGTGAAAAAAATGGTATCTTCGCGTAGATTTAATTTGCATTAAATGAATGAAGTCGAACATCTTTTTAAAGAACTGTGTATCCTTTTGCTATATACTAAAGTTCCTATTCCTTAACACTTGTAGTGATGTTGATCTTCTCCTTGTGACTTGTAGGAACTCTGTATATTAGGAAAAGTAACCCTTTGTGATCTGAGTAGCAGTTTATTTTTTCAGTTGGTCGTATTTTAACATTTAAATCCCTTAAATCCAAGTCTACAACTTTCAACTCATAGGCACATTTTAAAGATTGTATTATGTATGAAAGTAGGGGTCTACCTGTAAATGTTGCTAAGTGAATAAAATATTAGTCCTGAAAATATCTGAAGACAATTATGTGGATGGAGGTTAGATTAGATTCATTTTTTTCTCCTTAAAAGAAGCAAATTTCAGCTAACTACATGGGAGAATTTTCTCTCATTATATCATCTTTAATATGGAATAGGCATACTTGGGACTAGATGTTTTCTTTGTTACTAGACCTGTTATTACAAAAGAGATACCAGCCCTTGTCCTTGTTTATTGCACAAAATAGACAGTGTTGAATAAATGAATCTTTGGATCATTCTGGAAGGTTAGATTAGCTAGTTTCTAATAAACCTTCTTTTTTTACTTTTGTACTGTTTTTATTTAAAAAATACTGATTTCTGTCTTTCCTTCCCTCCCTCCCTCCCTCCCTCCCTCCCTCCCTTCCTTCCTTCCTCCCGGATAGGGAATGAGAGGGTGGTTAATTTAAAAAAAATCTTCACCTGAGGATGTGTTTGTTTTTTATTGATTCGAGAGAGAGGAAAAGAGAGAGAGAGAAAGAAACATCAGCGTGAAGAGAAACACCCATTGGTTGCCTTCCATACATACCCTGACCGGTGATTGAACCCACAGCCTGTGTATGTGCCCTGACCAGGAATGGAACTTTGCCACCCTTCGGTGTGTGGCACAACGCCTCAGCCAGCGCAGCCACACTGGCCAGGGCTACATGTTTGCTCTTATATAACTGAATTTGTATTTCTTCCTTTCTTGAGTCGTCCCTTCTGTCTTTCCTTCCTGCATTGCTCCGGTAACTGTTGTGTACTGTATGTCCTTTTGTATTTTCCTCCTACTTGAATCATTATCCTCTCTTTTTCCCCTGCCTGTCAGTGACTTCTTAAGTCACACACTCCTCCAGGCACACATGCATATATACAATTTTATTTTTCACTTTGTTCTATAAAATTGTATCATATCATATATTCTTTTTTTATCTTGTTTTTCTCAATAATTATTAGTAGAACATCCTCCAAGTGAGCTAGTATAGCTCTGAATTATCCATTTAATGGCTGTAAAAGTATGCCATTATATATGAGGTTATTCCCTAGTGTGGCTGTACCTTTGTTTATTTTGCTAATTTTTTGTTGATGGACATATACTTTGTTTTCCTTTTTTTTTTTGTCGTTGCTGTGAATATTGTAGTAATCAGTTTGTGCTGACACATTTATTCTATGAGATAAAGAGTCTGCAATGGGATTCCTGATTCAAATGATATATACATATATGTATATGTAATAATTACTGTCAGGTTGTTTCCAAAACCTACCACATAAAGTCTTTCTAAGATCCCTTCTGATTCATGGAAGACCATAAAATATAGTTATATAGCCTTTTTACAATTATTAATTATAGGATTTGCTAGGTTCTTAGAAGACTTTATCTGAAGAGTTATATTTATAAAGTTGTCTTTTTGTGTTTTGAATGAATATGTTACTTTAGTACAAAATAAAACAAAACTCTTGCCTCAGAGTTCTAGTTTGTGCACTCAGTATCAATTCAGTATTCTAGTAGACTGGATGGTAAATAGAATTGAGACGAATTTAGAATCCGAGTTTGAGGATGGGGTTGAAAAATAAAGGACATTTTGATCATAGATTTTAATCTTTAAATTGGGTATTTGCTTGGTTACAAGAGGGTAATTGTCAGACTCTCTTCCAGTAGGCTCTCAGCTTGAACAGATAAATATAGAACATCAGTGTTTGGAGAGGGAATGCTGTAGAGAATGTGTGGGTAGCTGTTGTAGTTTTACACAGCAGATAACATCTAGAATAAAGAATAGATTGAAATGCTCATTGAGGATTAGTGTTCTTGAAACACTGTCAAATACAACATTCCCAAGCCTAGCATTCAGAACCATTCATAATCTTGCCCATCTTGTTTATTTAAACTATTTCCCACTGAGCTCCACACACTCTTCCTTAGCCCTGTTTTCTTCTTATGCTTGCCACCCTTGCTCCCAGGGGCATTCATTTGCTCTCATCCTTTAGGAGTCATATGTGTCTTCTGCTCTCCTGTGGAAAGACCGTTACAGTTCCTGTGTTATTAAACCCTATGAGCTGTTAGATATCATGGAGTGACTAAAATTTTTCGTATACAACTTAGGAGAACAGCATGAGGTTTCTAGCAAAGATAAGAACTACTAGAAAGATTACATGTTGAGAAAGTAGTGGGATGAAGCCTTCTGTTTTCATTCTGGTGCCCCAACGTGATGGCCTTGAGAGACATTGCCTCTTTATTTCTCTCACCTTGATGTACAGGAACAATGTTTTTGTGGTTACAGTTGTATTGTTCTAGCTCTCATAACTGCTTCTGAATAACAAAAGGCTCCAACCCCAAACCTTTTCCTATTAAATAGTTGTCTTGTATAGTGAAGTGATAGAAAAATGCTTTTTAGACTCTTTTTAAAAAGAACTCAACCCCACAAATGAGATGATTTTGCCTTTGGAATGCAGAATAGTTACCACTCTGAATAAAGTAGACTGTCTCTTGTTCACTTTGTTTTCCATTTTCCAATTCAAATTGGGACAGATAGTGCAGATGCACCTAATATTCTCATATTGCAGAGTGGCATTTGGACTTTAGATGGACTAACAACACCATAAGTGGCAATACTCTAACTCAGAGTTTCTCAACCTTGGCACTACTAATATTTTGTACCAGATAATTCTTGTGATTAGGGGACTGTCTTGTGCATTATAAGATATTTAACAGCATACCTGGCCTCTACCCATTAGATACCAGTAGCTTCCTTCCCTAGTTGTGATAACCAAAACATGCATTAGAAATTGTCAAATATCGCCCCTGGTTGAGAAACACTGCACTATCACTTTTCTGCCTTGTTTTATAATTGTTTTCTCCTACTTGTTCTTTCTAATAATATCTGATGGCCATACACTGTAGGAGCTTTGCAGAGAATGCATCCAAGTGAACAGTTCAGAATATGACCAATTAATCCTAAACATGCAGAAAGTTTTAACATTGTTTCAAAATGAGAAGACAAAACCTCTTTTCCTTGTGTGCCTATCCTTTGGATTTTTCCAATATTACTTTCGTAAGATCATGTAAGGTAATGTATGCAAAAGTGCTCTGTGGGCGATGTTAATGAATGTAATGGTTGATTCCTCAATAAGTATTTTACCTTTCTCCCTTGTACAATAGCAGTATGGTGTCTGAATTTGACCCTAGCCTTGTGTGCACACTCTGATTGGCTTAAGTCAATGGTTTTGAAACTACCAGACATGACCTATTAAAGGGTCATAAAATCAGCTTAGTAGAGGGGCAACCAACTTTTAAAAAATAAGTGTAATACAAAAAAAATCTGTACAATCAGCATTGTATATGGTAAAGATAAGTATTATTTCATAAAATGTTATAATGTATATTTGTGTGTACATTTGTGTGTATATTGTGTATGTTTGTGTATATCTGTGTATATTTGTGTATACTGAGTCTTGATGTAAAATATATTTCTTATTGTGGCTTGTGGTTGAAAAAGTTAAAAGGCCACTGGTCTTAGCCAATCAAATTCCATCCCCCTTGCCAGGTTGATTCGGGAACCCAGGTCTAAACCAGTCTGTCCATGGAATCTGGATGAAAATCATGGACTCCCTTTTCTCATCCAGGTCTCATGTAGAACAAATTTCCTTATTTGAATGCAATATTTACTGTTTTTAGAGTGTGCCACTTTATGAATATATGAATATTATACTTATAAAACCTCATTTTAAGAGCCCTATTAGCCAACCAATTTTTGGTGTTATTTTTTCACTTATTGGGTTTGAAGAACACTCTATTTCTAAACTTTCTTTTTATATATTCTCAGGGATTCTTTTGTTTTCAGAGGTCAGAAAACAACTATGACTTTTCTTTCACTGGTATGTTGGGTTGTAGTTACCTCAGAGTATTCAAAAGGAAAACATTTATTTGTATCTTTCTTTTTAAATGGAAAAAAAAATCAGGAATGTGTAGAGAATAAGCCCGTGAGAAAATAGAAATTACTAATTTGTCTGACTTAGTGCCTTTTATTCTAGATATTCTTATCAGTGAACACCCATGGAATGGGTACTGGAGGCTATGGCTGTCCTTAACTTCAGCGACAAAGCATAGGAATCTCTCTCCCTTTTTAAACTAACAGCTTTATTGAGATATAATTTACATACCTTAACATTCATCCTTTTAAAACATACAAGTGGTTTTAAGTATATTCACAGAGTTCTGCACTAATTCTAGAACATTTTCATCACCGCAAAAGGAAACCTGTATCCAAATAAACAAACGAAATAGAAACAGACTCAGATACAGCAAACAGGCTGATGATTATCCAGAGGAGAGGAATGTGGGAGACTAGGAGAGAAAAAGTGAAGGGATTAAGAAGTACAAATTGGTCGTTACAAAATAGTTCTGGGGATATAAAGTAGAACATAGGGAATATAGTTGATAATATTGTAATAACTATGTATTGTGCCAGGTGGGTCCTGGAAATATCAGGTAACACTTTGTAAAGTATATGATTGTCTACCCACTATGCTATACACCTGAAACTAATACAAAATAATATTGCATGTAAACTGTAATTGAAAAATAAAATTTAAATAAAATAAAAAAAGAAATCTGTACCCATTAGCAATCACTCGCCATTCCCCCCATACCTATCCTCTGGCAATCACTAATTTATTTTCTTATTTCTGTGGATTTTCCTGATCTGAACATTTCACTTAAATGGAATCATATAACAAACACATGGCCTTCTGTGACTGGTTTCTTTCACTTAACATAATGTTTTTAAGGATCATCCATGTTGTGCCATGTTTCAGTACTTCATTCCTTTTTATTGCATAGTTTAATCCATAATATTTCATTGCATGGGTAAACATTTTATTTATCCATTTAACAGTTGATAGATGTTTGAGTTGTTTCCATTTTTGACTAGTATGAATAATGTTGCTAGGAACGTTCTTGTACAAGTTTTTTTGTGTGTGTATGAACATGTGTTTTCATTTCTTTTGGGTATATACATAGGAGTAGAATTGCAGGGTCATGGTGATAATTCTGTTTAACTTTTTGAGAACCTGCAAAACTTTTCCAAAGTGACTGCACCATTTTATAGTCCAACAATGTATTGAGGGTTCCAGTTTCCCTACATCTTCACTGATGCTTGTTATTGTCTTTTTTTTTTTTTTTTTTTTTAGTTTAGATTAGATTATAATCATCTGAAGTACAGTAGGTAACCAAGAAGCAAAATTCTGTTCTGTTACAACCACCCTATTTGTAGAAAAGAGAGAAGAAAGAAAGTAAATCATACAAGATGAGCTTTTTTGATCTGAAGACTCAATGAAATGAGAGGGGAGGTTATTGTCTTTTTTATTTTAGCCATGCTAGTAAGTGTGAAGTGGTATCTCATTGTGGTTTTGGCCTCTGCATTTCCTTAATGACTAATGATGTTGAACATACTTTCATGTGCTTATTAGGCATTTTTATATATCCTTTGGAGAAATGCCTATTCATATCCTTAGCCCATTTTTAATTTTTATTTTATTATTTATTTATTTAAAAAAAATGTTTTTATTGATTTCAGAGAGAGGAAGGAAGAGGGAGAGAGAGACACAGAAACATCAATGATGAGAGTCATTGATTGGCTGCTTCCTGCACGCCCCCCCCCCCCCCCCCCCCCGCTGGGAATCGAGCCCAAAACCCGGGCATGTGCCCTGACTGAGAATCAAACTGTGATCTGGTTCATGGGTCACTGCTCAGCCACTGCGCCACACAGGCCCAGCTCCTTAGCTCATTTTTAAATTGGGTTGTTTGTCTTTCTGTTGTTGAGTTGCAAGGGTAGGGATGTCTTTTTAAAGCTTTGCTTCATTATGAATTTATCACCCATTCATTTTCAATCTGATAACTCAAGAGTCTTTCCAAAGAAGGCAGTCATGTGTCCTTTTCAGTGCCTTTCAGCTTTTTGAAGTGCCAGTCATCAGTAAGGCATGTTTTTAAAAAAAATGGAAATGGAGATTGTTGATGCCCAAAGACAGATAAATGGAAGAAATTATAAGCACTACCAATATAGATCAAATGTATTAGGATCTGATGAAATCAATTAAATCCCTTTAACTCCTATGGGAATCAGCAGGAAAGCCATTATTGCCAATTGTGTGAAACAAATGCTGTTGGTTTCTGGCACACTCTTTAAGTACACTCCCTCACACAGAACATAAGAGACTTTTGTACCTAGTATTGCAGGGCTTTGTGTGTAACATTTTGATTATGTATTTGTTTCACCCTCCCTCAAAAGGAATTTGGGTATTCAAAGAATTCCTAACTGGTTTAACTGGATCACGAGAATGCTTTACATAGCTATCATATGCACCATCTATTATAGTAGCAACTGAAGGCTATTAAATATATTATTAGCTTGGTTAAATTACAGCAGAGCATCCATGATACCAAAATTCGCCTTTTGATTTTTTTCTACATTTTCTGGGTTTAATAAGAGTGTAATCTTTCAGTAAGAGCATTTATACCTGATTAATATTAAATGGGAAAAAAGAAAATACACAAATAGAATAACTGTAAGGAGTGCTGAAAGGTAAAGAGGATTGGAAAGAACACAGACTGTGGGTTTCTAAATCTACCATTTTCTCCTTGGGTGACCTTGGACAAGCCACATTTATCTCTCTAAATATAAGTCTTCTCATATATAAAATGGGATGGATAAAATCTACCTTGTAAGGCTGTTATAAAGTTAAAATGAGACAATGTACGAAAAGCATATAAGCTAGTGCTTAATATAGGCACTCAGTTGATGGTTCCTATTATATATTATGTTTCATATGTATATATTTATGGCAGAATTTAGTCTTATTTAGCCGAAATTGAGTATCTATCAATCTTGACAAACCTGTCTGGTCATTTGATTTCATAGAAGGTAGATAAAGCACACTTTTTTAAGGATTAATTTTTTACTATAATGGTAAAATATGCTTGCTAAAGAAAATTATTTTGAAAGCTACATTTAAAAGTTTTAAAAATAGATAGGAATCTGTGAACAGAGGCTTTAAATTGGAATGTAGTCCAAGAAATAAAGAAAAATCTAGAGTTAATAGTAACAATATTAATTGGAAATTATGAGTAGGAGCTAGAGGAGGGTTATTTAAAGACTGATGCATACTACAAAAGAAACTCATCACTTTACTGAAACATTTACAACATACCAACGGGGAGGATGCACCATCAAGAGCGACTTTAGAGTATTATCAGAATGAGCTCAGAGATGAGGCTTCTAACGTTACTAAGACAACAAAAACATTTTTAAAAACTGTGGCATAGTAGGAATAGGTAAGAATGGGCTTGCTCTTTATACATAATGCTGTTAAAACAGATGACAATGAAAGCATAATTCCTTACCACTTATTCACAGTTCTGATAACGAACCTCTTTTGACTTGAAAGATAGAAAATGACACCAATAAAGGGTAGTCTAAGTCTGAGAATAGTGAAGAGCCTATAAGGGAGCATAGAGTTATCCCCCCACCCCCAAATAGTAAACTCTATGATATTCAGAATTTACATATGAGGTTATCCATGGTCTTTGAGAAATCTTACAAAATGAGAGAAGTACTGGATGATTTAAAGATGGGTCTTCTGAAAACGAGAAGAAAGTAAATTTTTAGACCCAAGAAAGACTAGTGACATAGACAGGATTCTAGAATGGATGATTAAAAATGGATTTACAAATTATACATATTTTTAAGGAGGAAGTAATAGTTGCATAGTACCCTAATTTTTTTTACAAATAGGATTGTGAAACGAATGGTTGAGTGAAATACTATATCCATGTTGTTCAATATGGTAGTCACTACACACAGGTGACTTGAAATGTGTGTCGTTTGAATTGAGATGAGCTGTAAGTGTACAATACACATCAGATTATTTACATGTGGAAATGATAATATTTTGGATATATTGTGTTAAGTAAAATTTATTATTAAAATTAATTTGACCTTTTAAAACTTTTATTAATGTGGCTATAGACTAGTTTAAATTATATATGTAATTCACATACTGGAAATATATTTGGCATCACTATTCTTCAGGAATAGCAATAGTTACTAAGTTAATTTTAGAAAATTTATGAATTAAGGTATTGGATATTGAATCAAGGTTATAATAGTTTCCTTGTTAAAAAAAAATGAGGCTTTTACATTCTTATAATTAAATGGGCTTATAACTGAACATCCAAAGAATTCTAATAAAAAGAATACATATGTCTAATGGTATGATGTTCTGGTTGTAGTGACTATGGTAATTGGCAGTGAGAAATGGTTATAACAGGCAGACAGTTTTGTCCATTTAAAAAAATTATTTTTTAAAATTGGAATTTTAATTTTGAGATAATTAAAGGTATACCTCAGAGATACTGTGGATTTAGTTCCACACCGCCACTATAAAGTGAATATTGCAATAAAGAGAGTCACGAATTTTTTGGTTTCCCAGTGGATATAAATGTTATACTATATTATAGTCTACTAAGTGTGCAATAATAGCATTATGTCTAAAACACAATATATGTACCTTAATTAAAAATTTTTTTTTTGCCCTAGCTGGTTTGGCTCAGTGGTTAGAGCGTTGGCCTGTGGACTGAAGGGTCCCAGGTTTGATTCTGGCCAAGGGCACACACCCTGGTTGCAGGCTCCATCCCTTCCCTGGTTGGGGTGTGTGCAGGAGGCAACTAATTGATGCATCTCACTCACATCAATGTCTCTCTCTCTGTCTCCTTCCACTCTCTGAAAAGCAATGGAAAAAATATCCTTGGATGAGGATTAAAAAAAATAATAATAATAATAATAATTTTTTGTGTGTGCTCAGTTGGTTGGAGCATCAGCCAGAACATCAAAAGGTGGTGGGTTTGATTCCTGGTCAGAGCACATACCCAAGTTGCAGCTTCAACCCCCAGTCAGGGCACGTGCAGGAGACAAATGATCGATGTTTCCCTCTCTCTCTCTCTCTCTCTCTCTCTCTCTCTCTCTCCCTCTCTCTCTCTCTGTCTCTCTTCTTAAAAAAAAATTCCTCTGTCTTAAAAATTTTTTGTTTAAAAAGTAACAAAGGAAAAAGTACCAATTTAAAAAAAAAAGATTTTGTTTTTTTGGCTAAAAAATGCTAACTATTATGTGAGTCTTCAGTGAGTCATAATTTTTTTTTTTTTTTTGCTGGTGGAGGGTCTTCCCTCCATGTTGGTTGCTTTTGACTAATCAGGGTGGTAGTTACTGAAGGTTGGGGTGGTTGTGGAAGTTTCTTAAAATAAGAAAACAATAAAGTTTGCTGCATCAATTGACTCTTTCATGAATGATTTCTTTGTACCATGTGACGTTATTGATAGCATTTACCCACAGTAGAACTTCTTTCGGAATTGGAGTAAGTTCTTTCATACCCTGCTACTGCTTTATCAACTAAGTTTATGTAATATTCTAAATTCTTCGTTTTCATTTTAACAGTCTTCACAGCATTTTCAGGAATAGATTCTATCTCAAGAAACCACTTTCTTTGTTCATCAGTACATGTTAAAGTTTTATCATGAGATTGCAGTAATTCAGTCACATCTTCAGGCTTCACTTCTAATTCTAGTTATCTTGCTGTTTCCACCACATCTGCAGTTACTCCCTCCACTGAAGTCTTGAACTCCTCAAAGTCATTTTTGAGGGTTGGAATCAACTTCTAATAAATTCCTGCTAAGGTTACTATTTCGACCTCTTCCCATGAATCATGAATGTTCTTAATGGCATCTAGAATGGTCAATCTTTCCCAGAAGGTTTTCAGTTTACTTTGCTCAGATCCATAAGAGGAATCATTATCTTTGGCAGCTGTAGCCTTCTCAAATGTATTTCTTAAATAATAAAACTTGAAAGTCAAAATCTCTCCTTGACCCGTGGGCTGCAGAATGGTTGTTGTGTTAACAGGTATGAAAACAACATTAATCTCGTACATCTCCATCAGAACTCTTGGGTGACTAGGTGCATTGTCAATGAACAGTAATATTTTGAAAGGAATCTTTTTTCCCTCTAAGCAGTAGATTCAACAGTGGCCTTAAAATATTCAGTAAACTACATTGTAAACAGATGTGCTGTCATCCAGGCTTTGTTGTTTCATTATAGAGCATAGGCAGAGTGGATTTAGCATAATTTTAAGGGCCCTAGGATTTTCAAAATGGTGAGCATTGGCTTCAACTTAAAATCACCAGCTGCATTAGCCCCTCACAAGAGAGTCAGCCTGTCCTTTGAAGCTTTGAAGCCAGGCATTGACTTCTCCTCTCCAGCTATGAAAGTCCTAGATGGCGTCTTCTTTCAGTATGAGTCACTCTCTGTTAGCTTCATACTTCTGCAACTTTTTCACCTCCCTTAGCCTTCATAGAATTGAAGGGGGTTAGGGCCTTGCTCTGGATTAGGTTTTGGCTTAAGGGAATGTTGTGGCTCATTTGATCTTCTATCCAGATCACTGAAACTTTCTCCATATCAGCAATAGGCTGTTGAACTTTCTTATTATTCCTGTGGTCACTGGGGTAGCACTTTTAATTTCCTTCAAGGAACTTTTCTTTGCATTCACAACTTAGCTGTTTGGCACAAAAAGCCTAGCTTTTGGCCTCTCTCAGCTTTCAACATATCTTCCTCATAAAGCTTAATCATTCCTAGTTTTTGGTTTAAAGTGAAAGATGTGCCACTCTTCCTGCCACTTGAACACTTAGAGGCCATTGTAGGGTTATTAATTGCCCTCATTTCAATATTGGTGTGTCTCGGAATAGGGAGTCCTTGAGGGAAAGGGAGAGAGATGGGGGAATGGTTGGTTGGTAAGCAATTGTAACACACACATTTACCAGTTAAGTTCGCCATCACTTTATGGACACAATTCATGGTACCCCAAAACAATTACAATAGTAACATCAAAGATCACTGATCATAGATCACCATAACAATGATAATAATAATGAAAAGTCTGAAATATTGTGAGAATTACCGTAATGTGACACAGAGACATGCAGTGAGCAAATGCTGTTGGAAAAATGGTGCTGGTAGACTTCTATTTGTAGAAATCACAATATCTCTGAAGCACAATAAAAGAAGATATGCCTTTATAGATTCACATGCAGTTGTAAGAAATATTGCAGAGAGATCTAGTGTGCCCTTCTCCACTTTCCCCAGTGGTAACCTTTTTCAAAGCTGTAGTGCAATATCCCAACCAGGATATTCACATTGAAACAATCCATTGATATTATTCCATTTTCTCAGTTTTATTTCACATTTGCATGTGTGTATGTGAGCGTGTGTATTTAGTTCTTTGCAATTTTGTTACAGGTATAGGCTTCTGTATCACCACCACCACAGTGAAGATACATCACGGTGTCATCACAAGGATCATCCCTTTTGTCCTTTTATCACCAATTCCATCTTTTCCCTTCCTACTTCCTAACCCTCGTCAACCACTAATCTGTCCAATTCTATAGGTTTGTCATTTCAAGAATGGACTCATACAATGTGTCACCTTTTGAGATTGGCTTTTTTTTTTCCCTCTACTCAGCATGTATCAATAATTCATTCCTTTTTTTCTTTATTGTGGTAAAATATATGTAACATAGTATTTATTTTAACTATTTGTAAGTGCACAATTCAGTAACATTAAATATGTTCACATTGTCATGTATCTATCACCACTATCTATACCTAAAACTTTTTCATCATCCCCCCACCACTCTATACCAATTAAACAACAACTTTCCTTCCCCCATCTCATAGTAACTTCTGTTTTTCTTTCTGTCTCTAGGATTTTGCCTATTTTAGGTACCTCATGTAAATAACACAATATTTGTCCTTCTGTGTCTGGCTTATTTCACTAAGTATAATGTTGTCAAGGTCCATCTATATTGTAGCATATATCAGAATTTTCATCCTTCTTATAGCTGAGTAGTATTGTAGCATCCCACATTTTTATTAATAACATGGATGAAATATCGATGACTTGTTTTGCAGTTCTACATATGACCTGAAGCTGGCAGTAAGTTGTATATTTAATGTGTTGTTTTTTCAAAATAAAGATTGAAACTAGTTATTAGACTAAAGGATGGGCTAAATTGATCAAGATGTATTGAACATGTATATGTGTAAAATTGCACATGTGGCCTGGCTGGGCGTGGCTCAATGGTTGAGCATCGACCTAGGATCCAGGCGATCGGGGTTTGATTCCCGGTTAGGGCACATGCCCGGGTTGCGGGCTAGGCAGCCGATCAATGACTCTCTCATTGATGTTTCTATCTCTCTCTTTCCCTCTCCTTTCCTCTCTCTGTAATCAATAAAGATATATTTTTTTAAAAAAATTTCACATGTGATTCCAAAAATAAGTGTTACTGTAGATGGATGTTATATAGCAGGTAACATGAAAAATACCTGAGGGGTTTCATTTGACAGAATGTTCAGTGTGAAACCACAGTGTGATTTGGGCTCTGTTGATAGAAGCAGCATCAAGAACGAGGACTGTGATTGTTCTCTAGAGTATTGGGTTCATTTCTGGGTTACCTTATTTGAAAAGAGACATATTTTAGAGAGAAACCAGGATGATCTGACAAGAAGTTATTAGAACAAGAATGCTATAAGATGGAGTGGACTGCCTTAGAAGGTAGTCAGGTCCTTGTCAAAGAATTTGTTCAAGCAGAGGCTGGCTGAACACTTGGCAGGGACATTGTAAAGAGTATTTCAGTATCTGTTGTTGGGGGTGTGGGGTTAGAGAAGATTCTCTATTATACATATTTGTGGATACTCATCCCTTGAGGTTTTGTAATTATAGAACATTGTAGAATCCTGGCATTTAAACTGTTAGTAATGATTGTCTCTGGGGGATGGGATTACAGGGAACTGTCACTTTCCATGTTATATATTTCTGTATTTAATTTTAGTTTTTACAAAGCTATGTATTGCTCTATTTTTTATCATTTTTTAATTGTATTTTTTTATTTGATATACCCCAGTGACCAAACATTACATAATTTAATACATGATCATCACAATAAATCCTGCACCCATCCAGCACCACGCCTAGTTATTAGAATATTATTGACTATGCTCCCTATGCTGTACTTGACATCCCCATGTGTATTGCTCTATTTTTAAAAAAGCAAAAGAAGTCATAAACAGATATTCTTGTTTTGCAAATCAATACAATTTAATACTTTAATTTTGAAAATTTCAAAAATAATAGTAAATTAATGTAAACATTTTTAGTGTTTAAAACCCTTTGTGTGTATTGAGAGGTGTGTGTACATGTGAAAGTTGGATACGTGAATTTTGTACATCTTTGGGAAAGTGCTTTGCTTAATGTTTGCCTTTATTCCTTTTTGTAGTTCTGTGGATGGTGACAGTGAAAGTTGGTTGGGCTTTGGCAGATCATTCTGCAAGCCAAGATTCATCTCCAGTTCCAGGTTTGGGTTATTAAATAGTAAGATTCTGACTTATTTCTATGGTTCATTCCCTACCCCATCCCCCCACCCCACCTTGACTGCTGCTGCCTAGTCTCCCTGTATTTGTAAAGGCTGCTAGTTCAAAAAGAAAGTGAAAGTGGAAAAGTTGCATTTTCTTAGGAAAATATTTCTTTCTAACCCAGACATCTTTTGTTTTCCCTCAGATGGTTCTATTTGATCCCCCAGACACCAAGCTTGGCCCTTTATGCATGTTGGGAAAGAAAGATTATGACCAATACTTGCCTCCTAGAGATGTTTAGGAAAAATGTTGCTAAGCTGCCTTAGTAGTAGGCTGTAAACAAAACTCTGAGCCACACCTCCTTTCCTCATTATTATCTCAGTAAATTTTAGCTTAGGATTCTAATGATTTAAATGCTGCAGTTCTCTCACACAGTTTTAAAATATGTAACATGTCAGTGAAGAGAGTTATTACTATGCTTCCTTTGCCGCTTAACAGTGCCCTTTTGATGATTTTTAGGCCAGGCATTTAGCAATCTAAATGGTGGACAGTCTGGGACATTGTTACTTGATGTCAACATGAAGCTGTTCCCTGTTTGAGACAGTAATGCTGGAGAAATGGTTCTCTTAGCATTTTGTTGAAGAGCTTTCAGAGGATGGTTGCTTTCATTGTTTATAAAAAGTTTCCAAAAAGTTGTTTATAATTCGCTACTGTGTTCACTATATTGTTCCCCAAAGCTTCTTAGTCTTCTTAGTGAAGCATGTAGGTCATATGCCTGAGGCTCCTTAAGAGACTGATAACAATCAGCCACCCCACCCTGTAGAGTTTCTATAGCCTGAGGCTCATTAAGAGACTGAATAACAGACTCTGAGTGCTTTGAGTCTTTGCCTGATGTGCTTCTGGATCCAGGGCTTGGAAAAGCAGACCTTGGTGCACATCTTGGTCCTGTCCAAGCACACCCACCCCCAGCAGAGGAAACTAGAAGCTATGGAGTGTGGAAAACTTCAAACAGGGTACTCAAGGCCAGTTAGAAACAGCGTGTAACATTGGCCTGCACCAGAGACCATCCAAAAGACTGGGAGTCCTAGCAGATCTACCTAATACATAGAAACAAATCCAAACAGGTAGCCAAAATGGGGAGACAAAAAACAAGCCCCAAATGTAAGAACAAAAGAATTCTCCAGAAGAAGAGCTAAATGAAATGGAGATAAGCAGTCTATCAGATATAGAGTTCAGAATACTGATCATAAAGATGCTCAACAGCATGAAAAAAGATATAGAAACTATGAAAGAAAGTAAGAATGACATAGTAGAAATAAAAAACATTGGAATGAATGAACAGCAGATTAGGGGAAGCTGAAAATTAGATCAGCAAATTAGAAGATAGGGTAGAAAAAAATCACTCAATCAGAGACCCAAAAAGAAAAAACAATTAAAAAACAGGAGGACAGTTTAAGGGAGCTGTGGGACAACATGAAATGTAACAATATTCACATCATCAGAATGCCAGAAGAGGTCGAAAGTAAGCAAGGGTTAGAGAACCTGTTTTAAGAAATAATGGCAGAAAACTTCCTTAACCTGGTCAAGGAAAAAGTCACACAAGTCCAGGAGGCACAGAGAGTCCCAAGCAAGAAGAAGCCAAAAAGGCCCATGCCCAGACATAATTAAAATGCCAAAAATCCAAGACAAAGAGAGAATCTTAAAGGCAGCAAGAGAAAGCAAGCTGTTACCTACAAAGGAGCTCCCATAAGGCTGTTAGCTGATTCTCATCAGAAACTCTACAGGCCAGAAGGGAATGACATGAAGTATTCAAGATAATGCAAAACAAGGATCTGAAACCAAGACTACTCTATCTAGCAAGGCTATCATTCAAAGTAGATGGTGAAATAAAGAGCTTCCCAGACAACAAAAGGCTAAAGGAATTTATCACCACCAAACTAGTGTTTCAGGAAATGTTAAAGGGACTGCTGTAATTAGAAGTTGAAATAGAGAGAATGAGAAACATAGGCATAAAGAAATAAAATGGCAGTAGGTAAGGATCTATCAATAATAACCTTAAATATAAATGCATTTAATGTGCCAATTAAAAGACATAGGGTAGCTGAATGGTTAAGAAAACAAGACCCAAATATATGCTGTCTACAAGAGTCTCACTTTAGAACAAAAGACTTGCACAGGCTGGGAAAAAAAAAAGACTTCTGAAGGACTTTAATGGAGAGCTCGACAGCAGTACAGTCATAGTAGGGGACTTTAACACCCCACTGACTTCACTGGATAGATCCTCCAGACAAAAAATCAACAAGGAAACAGTGACTCTAAATGACATACTAGATCAGATGGATGTAATTGAAATTTACAGAACATTCCACTCCAGAGCTGCAGAATATGCATTCTCCTCGAGTGCACATGGGACATTCTCAAAGATAAACCACATATTTGGACACAAAACAAATCTTTACAAGTTCAAGAAGACTGAAATTATATCAAGCATCTTCTTGGACATTTACGCAATGGAATACTATGCAGCTGTAAAAATGAAGAATCCCTTACCCTTTGAGAGAGCATGGTGGGACCTGGAGACTATTATACTATGTGAAATAGACCAATTAGGGGAAGTCAAGTGTCACATGATCTTACTCATATATGGAATCTAATGAACAAAATAGGCCAATGAACAAAATAGAGCCCGAGACATAGAAGCATGGAACAGACTGATGAATCTCAGGGGGAAGGCGGGGTTGGGTGGGTGCGTGGGGAGAGAGTAACATAAGAATTTATATGTATATGCTCATAACCCATGGACACAGATAATAGTGGGGTGACAGCCTGGGGAGAGGGGTACAGGGTGGAGGGGATCAATGGGGGGAAAAAGGCACATTTGTAATACTTTCAACAATAAAGACAAATTTTTTTAAAAAGTAAGAATGAGGAGGTGAGTCTGAACCCAGGTCTGTCTCCTCAAGTCTGGGTCCTAGCATGCACCAGACCTTCAAGGGGGCTGTGGAGAGGGGGGTGTTGGTGTCACTGTGTACAGTATGGTATTCCATGGAGAAGGGGGTTAGCAGTCAGTGGCCCACAGGACTGTCTGTATAGCTGTTGTTAGATGAGGGGACTCAGGGAAGGCGATCCCAGGAAGTGAGGTCACTTCCCAGTAGAACTTGGAACCCCCGTAACCAGGTACCCACATACTAGCAACAGCCCAATGGCCAGCTCACTTGGCAAGAGACATTTGAGAGTGCAAGATGTTTTCTTGCTGTATTGCCAGTGATTGGGGCTCTTGCTTCCAGAGACTGTGTAGTGAGAATTCTTCTAGATTTTTCCAGCGTTGGTTCAACCCTCATCCTCGACATCAGTGGCCATTTTCAAGATCACCTGAGAGCTCCACACAGGAGAATGGACAGGAGCTGACAGATGGGGACCTCAACTCCATCCCCCTGCAGGAGGCACAGGTGCCCCACACATCCACAAGAGTGCAACACAGGCTCAGGGGAAGAAACCATCAGCCCTTAATAGAAAAAGGACCTATAAGTTGCAAGCAGCTGCAGCTTCATCACTACCCATGGGCCTGGCCAGTGCGCCCCCCATGCTCAACATGCTGGTGACCTTGAGCCAGTTCGGTCCCTGGGAGTTGGACTTCTCCAGCCCCACCTGCGTGCCTAGGTTGTGCACCCTGACCATAAAGAAGCTGGTGGTCTTCGAGGAGCTGGAGAATGAGCTTATTTCCGTGGCAATTGCTGTGAAGATGCAGGGCTCCAAGAGCATCCCTATGTCCCAGGAGATTGTCCTGCCCCCAGTGGACAAGTGGAGACAGACCTGGAGCTGACCTTCTCCTTGCAGTACCCCCACATCCTCAAGAGAGAAGGCAACAAGCTACAGATCCTGTTGCCGGAGAGGAAATGCTTTAGGAGCCAGATCGTCCTGGGCTACAAGATGCTGGCCGTGGGTACCATCCACATGGCTGAGGTGATGCAGCGACCCCCCCCCCCCCAGGGTGGCCAGGTGCTGCGCCTCTGCAGCAGCATAAAGGAGGCTTCCTCCAAGATAGCTGAGATCTGGATCTCCTCCCTGTCCAGCCCCCATCGACCACGAGGACAGCACCATGCAGACTGGCCCCCAGGCCAAGTCCACGGATAACTACTCCGAGGGGGAGTCTGAGAGCTTCTCATCTGAGCAGGAAGCCAGCGATGATGCCGCGCAGGGGCAGGACCTGGATGAGGACAACTTCGATGTGGGGGAGCCTAAGAAGGAGCAGAGATAGAAAATAAGAATGATGCCCACGGCCGGGCAGCCAGCCTTCAAGCAAAAAGTCCTGGCGAGGCTGCTCAGGGTCAGTGTTGGAGGAAGTGCAGGACTCGAAGCAAGACTCTGCGGAGCATGTCCCTGAGGTGGAGGTGAACCAGGATCTTCTGAATGACACGCTGGAGAACCCCAGTGACAGTGGCCCAGGCATGGAGGATCATGATGATGATGATAGCATCCTCAGCATCCCTAAGCCCAAGCTCAGGCCCTGCTTCAGAGGCCTGTCACACTCCAGCTGGAAGATGGAGATGGGGAGCATCCACAGTGCCAGGGGACAGAAGGAGCCTCTGAGGCTGGCCCAAGTGCCTGAGAAGACACAGGCCCTGGGTGGCAAGCAGCCCAGCAAAAAAGTCTTAGATTGGGTGGCCCAAAGCACGCCAACTCCTGGGGCACAGCAGGCATAGCCGGTGGACAGCCTGGAGGCAGAGACCTCCGCCCTGGATGTGTTCACCAAGAAGCTGCTTCCCAAAGGGCACATCACTAAGACTGAGTCTCTTGTCCTCCCCTCTATCAGGTCTGAGGGGAAGCAGGCCAACGGCCTGGGCCAGAGCACGTCTCTGAAGGAGCTGCAGCCAGTGTGGCCACAGAACAAATGAGCCCACATCCTGGACAAGGAGCGCTGCCCGGACCCGCGGAGGCAGCTGCAGCTCCCTAGGAAGACCCTGTTTGACAAGCTAAACCACATCCTCATCTCCAATGACCAGCTGCCCGAGAACATCCTCAGCAGCACTGCTGACTGGCGGGCCCTACGCTCAGCTTTCACTGAACTTCAAGATGAAGAACCACCTGCAGCATGTGAGCCGCTTGCTTCAGCGCCTGCGAGGCCTGTGACAGGTCCTGGGCCACAGTGTGTGTCAGCTGCCACCGCAAAGAGGGCTTCCCCTCCCCACTAATTGCAGTTTTTATAATTTTTGTGTTTATCTTACATATACTTAGAATTTTACTGTATTTTTTATTATACTATTGAGTAACATAAAATGTATTTTGAATAAAATAATAATAATATTTGGGATTATGCTTAGCAAAATTTGAATCTTGTTAAATTGTATTGTGTCAAATAGGATGTTTAAAAATCCTAAGTGTTGGGAATCGGACAGGTGATAAAGTCAGACTATGTATATGCTTTTTTCTTTGAATTCTAGCTAAAAGTATTATTTTCAGTTGTAAGCAAATTCAGTATTTTAATAGCCTTCTTTGCAGCAGTCCTTCAGGCTTCTCTGTTTATGCCATAGAGGAAATTTTTCCATTTTTAAAGAAAGCCAACTTTTTATGCTTCTGTAGTCTTTTTGTGGGAGTAGGGTTTAGGGGTATGTGGTTTTTCAGCCTCTTTCCTCGTAAAGTAGGCTCAGTATATGAGGTTAGCCAGTGAAGAGAATTAGGGCTTTTATTGTTTCTCTGCTTTGGTCCTCTCCGTCGGTGTTTTTCTGCGAGTCGATTAGTAATAGCTCTCTTGTTACACTGCAAGAGCCGCTTGGAAAAGAACCCTCTCGCCCTTGTAGTGTGGAGCTTTCTCTTCGGTTACCTCAAAATAGGAAGCCCCATGGTTCGTGACTGATCATAATAGTGACATGATGGAATATCCTACTAGGAATGGCTTTCCCAAAACAAAACTTACCAATTTCGTTGGAATTTTTTGAACCAAGCTTCAGGATTGTGATTTCAGTACTGTGTTTCTCACTTCTGACTCTTACTCTTATTTATGTTTGACTTGTTATTTTTCTTGATTTCTAACTTTGATTCCAGCAAGGTCATAAAAACTAGTGTAGTACACAGTTGGGTTCAAACCAGCAGGTACCATGAGTCATTTGCTCCTTTGCTTGTGCAACCTGTGTGCTGCTCTTAGGTGTGATTGTATCTCTTAAAACTGTCTTTCTGGACAGATCCTAATCCAGTTGTGATGCAGACACAAGAGCATGAGAGAGGAGAATTTCTAGATCCAACAGGCAAAGACTTAGTGGATGCCTAAAAAGATTCTAGTTGTATTTGGCATAATGTAGGCTGTTCCAGCATATTTCAATAGTTGTTAATAACTGTATAGTTATTAATGTGTTTATTTGTATATTTAATTATAAACACAATCTCCCCCCCTCAGATATAACAGTTAATGAGTTCACTAATTGAGCTCTTGAGAGAGCAGCATTAATTGACCACGACTAAATGTAGGTTTCAAGAGACATAAGCATATTATGTCAAAAATATGCCCCTGTGGTTTGTAGACATTCACTGAGAAGGATAAACACATAGAAACAGTCTTCTTTTGAAAGTGGAATGTATTTTCATACCAGGTGGAAAGGAAGGCATCTGTACTGTAAGGAGAGTGCCCATGTTTCCTATGGTCAGTGGTCACTGCTGTTGACATTTCCTGTGCCAGGCTTTCAAGTTGATTGTTGCTTATGGATTATTTGTAGCTAAAACTTCCGTTTGATTAGTCTTGTTTCTACTTGTTCCTATTTTTCCTGTGTACTCTGTCCATCTTTGTCATCATAGGGATTTCTTCAGGCTTGCAATTCTATTTTACTTATACTCTGTTGCATTACCATTTCCCCCTAGAGGTTCTTAGCATTTTTATATACATTTTAGCCATTTTTTAGACTACTAGGCTTTTGATTAGGTAAGTAATGCTCAGAAATAAATATGATTCTGATAGTCACAACCTGCTGGTCACCACCGGTTAGTGTTTTTGTTTATAACTTAATAGCTGTGGTTTTTATGTGTTCTTTGAGTCCCTACCTATATTCATGGACCAAAGTGACTGTGTGAAAATTATACCTCGCAGGGCTCAGGTAGGACACAGTAGAAGATAAGTCAGACATATGTCTTGTCCAACAACTTCCACACATATAGGTATGCATAATAATGAAGAGCCATTAATTTCAAAAGAATCTGTTGTCCATGGGCAGGATCTGGACTGTCAATAAATTGCAGGGATTGATTTTATCCATGTAGGAGACAGAAAGCACCAGGGTGCCTGAGTTAGGAAAGATCTTTTTCCTGAAGATGTAGTTAGAATGGCTGCTTGCTCTTTGGGCAATTCCGGAGCTGATTTTTAAAGAGTGCAAAGCTGTAAATACTACTAAGAATTTTATAAGGTAGGAAGTTGGGGAAATTAAGGGAACAAGTATCCTATATTTGGTTTTGGTATCAGATGGGTGTGTGAGTGTGGGAATGTGAGTGGGAGAGCGAGAGCCACTTGATCATCACATTGTGTTTATGTTGTTGCCTGGTGATGAGCTGTTTAGAGAAAGGTTCCTAGAGCCCTTTTAATATAAGTGCTTTATGAGAGGAGGTGGTAAACTTAACTATAATACATTTTTTAATTCATTCAACAAATATTTATATTTAGTACCTACTGTGTATCAGCAGTGTTCTAATCATTGGAAACATTTTTTTCTGTACTTGTTCATTTAAGGTAGGGGTGAGGAATCTTTTTTCTGCCAACAACCATTTGGATATTTATGACATCACTCACAGGACATACAAAATTATCAACTTAAAAATTAGCTATGAAAAAAGATCCTAGATTTATTGAATTTCGAGTCCCGCCTGCAATTGCCTTGGCAGGGCCAGACCAAATGATTTCACTGCTGTATACAGCCCACTGGCCAGACTTTCCCCACCCCTGATTTAAGGTGCTATACAAGTCGTAAGTTTCTACTTCTAGAAGCCTGCAATATAAGCTTCATGATATAAATTCGTATATTATGAACTTAGAAGCAAATGAATGAAACTTTGACAAGTAAAAATTCATTTTGCCCAGCCGGGCGTGGCTCAGCGTTTGAGCGTCGACCTAGGTCCAGGAGATCGGAGTTTGATTCCTGGTCAGGGCACATGCCCGGGTTGTGGGCTGTAGCCGATCAATGATTCTCTCATCATTGGTGTTTCTCTCTCTCCTCCTCCCTTTCCCTTTCTCTCGGAAATCAATAAAGATATATTAAAAAAAAAAAAAATTTCATTTTGCATTAGCACCTAGAGGGGCAGATGTCCTTATTGGAAAGTAGCTATGAAGAAATCATAAAAGATTTAGTATATGCATGATAGAATTTGAGACCAACTAATTAGACTTGAAACTAACCTTGTTCTTTGTAGTGTTACTTCTACTTGAAGTTCTCTTGGTGCCTGATGGCAGCTGATTCTGAGAACTTGAGCAAGGTACTATTCAGCAGTATAATTAAACTCTGCAGCTCTTTCCAATAATCCAGCCATTTGTTTTTGTAGGTTATGCTATAGCTCATCATTTTCATTTCTCCCCTTGACAGTTTTATATATATATTTGAAAACTATTTTAACCCAATCCCTTTTAAACCCACCTTTAATATAGGAAGTCTTTTCTATATATATATATATACTATAATTTTATTCTTTATATTATATGGTAACTGTATAATTAATCTTTTTCTTTTTAAAATATATCTTTATTGATTTCAGAGAGAAGAAGGGAGAGGGAGAGAGAGAGATAGAAACATCAATGAGGAGAGAGTCATTGATCAGCTGCCTCCTGCATGCCCCCGACTGGGGATGGGGCCTGCAACCCAGGTATGTGCCCTGACCAGGAATCGAACCCCAATCGCCTGGATCCTAGGTCGACGCTCAACCTCAGAGCCACGTCCGGCCAGGCTGTAATTAATCTTTTGGCTTCATTTTTCCTATCCTAGATCTAAAGCAGGCTTCAAAAAAAAAGATTTTTGGATAGTTAATGTTAGCAGTAACATGATGTTCATACTTAGTGACAGACTGAGTGCAGACTTCATTGATCAATGGACTGACTCCATTTTGCCAACTAGTTTCTTAAATCCACAGTCTGGTTAGGAAAAGAAAATGCTAGAATTTTTGGCTGACTGGCCACAGCTTTGGGACAGAACAGAAAACAACAAGGCTGGTGGTAAATTCAAAGTCATAGGCTCATTTTCCTTTCTCGAAAACATCTGGTTCATACCAGGATTTTTCAGCCAGACTCATTTCTGAGTTTTGTTGGAGTATTGCAGGAATGTTCAGATAGACCCCAGGGTCAGCAGACAGTCCCCATATCACCAGTTGAGATTTCATATTTTCTTTCAATCCTTGGGTGTTAGTGTAAGATAGAGTTCTCTCCTTAAAGTGATCTGCCACTCTCCTTTTGGATTTATATAACAAGGTCTGCAAGTAAGTATTTCATATTAATATTATAAAATTGCTTTTGTGGTTTGCCTATATGAGTTAAAATACTATTTATAAAATTGAAAGGGCCCTAGCCAGCTTGGCTCAGTGGTTAGATTGCCAGCCTACAGACTGAAGGGTCCCGGGTTTGATTCTGGCCAAGGGCATGTGCCTTGGTTGTAGGCTTGATTCCCTGCCTGGGGTTGGGATACGTGTGGGAGGCAACCAATCGATGTGTTCCTCTCACATTGATGTTTCTCTCTCTCTTTCTCTTTCCCTCCCTCCCTCACTCCCTCCCTCCAGGTGAGAATTAAAAAAATAAAATAATTTTTTAAAAAAATTGAAAGGCTTCTGAACAATTTAGATCAAAACAGTTTAATTTATTTGTTTAAGCAAACAAGTTTATTTCTAAAGGTTCAAAGTCTATATTTACATAAAGTTATACTTAGGTTTTTTTCCCAGTGGAGTGAATGCGATTTGGTATTTTATACATAAACAGCTACCACAGTATGTTACTTTTCTCACAAGGACTCAGCGAAAACAGATATTTTTTAAAACAGAGTATCCTCACAGTATAACTTTTTCAGTGATAGCCTTTTTGCTTATTTTTAAGTTTCGTACTGTACCACGTACAGATAGATTTTCTCACCGTGGCCTCAGTGTCTTCCTGTAGTCACTCTTGGCTGAGGTGGTAAAATATACATAATATTAAATTTGCCATTTTAACCATTTTAAAGTGTACAGTTTAGTGACATTTAAGTGCATTTACATTGCTGTGTACCATCACCACTATCCATCTCTAGAACTTTTTCATCATTCCATGCTGAGTAGCTATTTTTAATGTTTCTAATGAAAGGGCATCCCACCTAGTTCTGCTTATATTTTGGTTCCTTGCATCAAGTTTTTCTTTGTGCTTTGATGCTAGTGTGCATTTTCCCCTCTTCTCTCTCATTTGCTCAAAAAATATTTTTGAGCACCTTTGGTGTACATAGTAGGGCATAGAACCTAGTGGTGTGGCTGTTAGCTATAATATTTGAACACAAGACTATCTGATATCAGTCACACTAGCGTGACAGTGGTTTCTCAAATATCAAAAAGAAAAAGCCTCCATAAAATACTTGAATAATGGCCACACTGAAAAGGAAAAAATACAGGTCACATCATATACCTGCAGAATCCCAAAAGATTTTTTTTCGGTGGTTGTAAAAAAAGCTTTTGTATAGTATTCTTGGATTTTTAGTTAACTTTAAGTGTCAAAGAGTCATAATTGTCAACTGTATCTATATAACTATTCCCTCCTTATTTAATTGGATACATCTGGCTTTACAGAGATAGATCATTTGAATTGTATTTATTGAAGCTGTGTCTGTCCTGAGCAAGAAATCTGAAGTCCATTATTTTCAGATCTCTTATTCTAGGATATATAATAAGACTTCAATGTTCAAAATATCTGAAATTGGCTCCAGAGATTATCCTAGCCACCATTTGTTTGAGGAATTTATGCTATTTTATAATTGTAATGTCTGCAGCCATCTGAAATCTAAACTTAAGGCAAAAATTGTTATAATTGCTACCATGTAGGTAGGCCAGGTTACAGAAAAAAGAATTTGTTTGAATCTTCTGATGCCAACCCTGAGATATCAAGACTTGTATCATTATGTAGGGGATCATGGAGGTGACTGATGTATGACACCTTTTTTAGAAGTTTGGTAAACACTTAATGGGAGGTTGCTAAGCATGAAGTTAGCCTATTTGAAATTTGGAAATATAGAGGAATTTCTGAATCGAACAATAAAATTGTTTAGGCCTTTTCATCCTGAAACTGGAGATGTGACCAAAACCAGCTAAAAATATAAACTAAAAGTATAAGGGAAAGTTTAGGAGTAGATGTAGGACAAAAGTGCCTAGAGAGTAACAGTTTTAATTTATTTTTACTTGAACTCCAGTTGCCTCTTATTTGCTATGTTTAGCACATGTTCAGGGCCTAGATTTTGTCCCTTATCCCACATTCCCTCCCCCTCTGTGGATATGTGTTTCCCAAGCTGTCACCGTGGTCATTTGCTTTGAGATTTTTCAGGGATGGCACAGTGCCTAGAAAATAGTAGGTACTCAATAAATTCTTAGAGAATTAAGAATACCCTGTGAACACAAATGTGAGAAGCACTGCCTTTTTAATATATTCTGAATTTTGCCTTGGTTTTCATTTTCTTTTAAAAATTGTTATGGAGAATATAGTACTTGTTACTATAGAGTAATGAGGACTGTTCTTTTTACAGTTAATTTTGTTGCTTTGGCACTTTTGATACAGTCATAAAGACTTTATAACTAACTCAGTAATATCCCTGCTATTATAAAAATTACTATGGGAACACATCAAAACATAGTCTATGATAGACTGTTCAATAGAAATATGATATGGCCATATATGTAATTTAAAAATTTTTAGTAGCTAAATTAAAAAGAAAAAAAGAAATAGTTGGAATTAATTTGAATAATATATTTTAACACATTATATAAAAAATATTTCAATATGTATACAACATAAAAATTATTAATGAGTTATTTTATATTCCCTTTTTTTTTTTTGCACTAAGTCTTCAAAATTTACCACACACCTTAATTAGGACAAGACCCATTTATTTTATTGATTTTTAAATATATCTTTATTGATTTCAGAGAGAGGAAAGGAGAGGAACAGAGAGATAGAAACATCAATGATGAGAGTCATTGATTGGCTGCAGCCCGCAACCCCGGGCATGTGCCCTGACCAGGAATCGAACCCCGATCACCTGGATCCTAGGTCAACGCTCAACCGCTGAGCCGCGCCCAGCCAGGTGGGACAAGACCCATTTAAAATTCTCAGTTGGACATGTAGTTGAGTTTCTGTCATATTGCACAGTGTAGATCTGCCATTTTTTTCTGTTTTCCCTATCAGGTCTATTACCAAGGAATGACAGCAAGTATTAACTTTCCGCTGTCCAATAAACTGTCCAAAATGTGCACAACAAGAAGGTGATATAAAGAGTCTAGGTAGTTCATTCCCTGAAGAAATAAATTCATTATTTTAGATAGACCGTGAAAAAGAAAGACATCTGTGTTTGTCACAGTCTCAAGAAAGAATTATAATTTGAAACTTGCTCTTTCTTTTATAATATTCCATCAAGGGAACAAACTTTCCACCTGGAGATGTGACATATTAGAGTTATTTATCTCCTTAGAATTTGGCAAACAGCATCCTAAATTGGAATTAAATGCACCGGCCTTTCCATACTATTAACTATCTTTATTTTATTATTCATTCATTCATTCATTCATTCATTCATTCATTCATTTTTCAAAATACTATAGATGTCCCCTTTTTCTCCACATTGACCCATTCCACTCCCCCACCCCCCTCCCCAGTCCCTCTCCCCACCAATGTCCGTGTTCTTGGGTTGTGCATATATGTGTATGAATTCTTTGGTTAATCTCTCCCCCTCCACCCACCTGCCCCCCTCCTTCCCTCTGAGATACATCAGTCTGATCCATGCTTCCATGTCATTGAGTCATTTCTGTCCATCAGTTTATTTAGTTCTTTAGATTCCACATATAAGTGAGATCATGTGATGTTTGTCTTTCTCTGCCTGGCTTATTTCTCTTAGCATAGTTTTCTCCAGGTCCATCCATACTGTCCCAAAGGGTACGAGATCCTTCTTTACAGTTGCATAGTATTCCGTGGTGTAAATGGCCCACAGCTTTTTTATCCACTCATCTCCTGATGGGCACTTGGGTTGTTTCCAGATCTTAGCTGTGGTGAATTGTGCTGCTGTGAACATGGGGGAGCATATATTCTTTCTGATTAGTGTTTCAGGATTCTTAGGATATATTCCCAGAAGTGGGATCACTGGGTCAAAAGGCAGCTCCATTTTTAATTATTGAGGGAGCCTCCATACTGTTTTCTACAGTGGCTGCACCAGTCTGCATTCCCACCAGCAGGGTACTAGGGTTCCCCTTTCTCCACATCCTTGCCAGCATATGTCATTTGTTGATTTGTTGATGGTAGCCATTCTTACCGGTGTGAAGTGATACTTCATTGTGGTTTTATTTTGCATCTCTCTGATGATTAGCGACATTGAGCATTTTTTCATATGTCTCTTGGCCATCTGTATGTCCTCTTTGGAGAAGTGTCTATTCAGGCCCTTTGCCCATCTTTTAATTGGATTGTTTGTCTTCCTCTTGTTGAATTGTATGAGTTCTTTGTACACTTTGGAAATTAGCCCCTTATCAGATGCATTCTTGGCAAATATGTTTTCCCAAACCGTGGGGTACCTTTGTATTTTGAGACTGTTTTCTTTTGCTGTGCAGAAGCCTTTTAGTTTGATGTATTCCCATTTGTTTATTTTTTTCTTTTGTTTCTTTTGCCCTAGAAGATGTATCATTGAAAATTCCACTACATGGGATGTCTGTAACTTTACTGCCTATGTTTTCTTCCAGGATTTTTATGGTTTTGCAACTTAAATTTAAGTCTTTTATCCATTTTGAGTTTATTTTTGTGTATGGTAAAAGTTGGTGGTCTAGTTTCATTTTTTTGCATATACCTGTCCAGTTTCCCCAGTACCGTTTATTGAAGAGACTGTCTTTACTCCATTTTAAGGTCTTGCCTCCTTTGTCAAATATTAATTGACCATAATGGCATGGGTCTATTTCTGGGGTCTCTGTTCTGTTCCATTGAACTATATGTCTGTTGTTGTACCAATACCAGGCTCCTTCCCTCTGAGATTCATCAGTCTGATCCATGCTCCCATGTCATTGAGTCATTTCTGTCCATCAGTTTATTTAGTTCTTTAGATTCCACATATAAGTGAGAAAAGCTTTTTTGTGAAAAAAGCTTTTGTACAGCATTCTTGGATTTTTAGTTAACTTTAAGTCTGATCCACTTTAAGTTTGACACTCTTTAAGTGTCAAAGAGTCATAATTGTCAACTATCTATATAACTATTACCTCCTTATTAAATTGATTACAATGGCATTGTAGTACAGTTTAATATCTGGTAAAGTGATCCCTCCAACTCTGTTCTTTCTCAAGATGGCTGCGGCTATTCAGGGTGTTTTTTGATTCCATATAAATTTTTGGAATATTTGTTCTAGCTCTGTGAAATATGCTGTTGGTATTTTAATAGGAATTGCATTGAATCTTGAATCTATAGATTGCTTTGGGTAGTATGGACATTTTAATGATATTAATTCTTCCAATCCATGAACATGGTATATTCTTTCACTTTTTTATATCTTCTTCTGTTTCTTTTTTCAGTGACCTGTAGTTTTCTGAGTACAGATCTTTTACATCCTTGGTTAAGCTTATTCCTAAGTATCTTATTTTTTTAGTTGCAATGGTAAATGGTATTATTTTTTTAGTTTCTTTTTCCAAGAGTTCACTGTTGGTGTATAAAATGCCATCAACTTCTGGATGTTAATTTTGTATCCTGCTACCTTGCTGAATTCATTTAACAAATATAGTAGTGCTTTGATGGAGTTTCTAGGGTTTTCTGTGTACAATATCATGTCATCTGCAAATAATGACAGTTTTGCTTCCTCCTTTCCAGTTTGAATACCTTTTATATTTTCTTCCTGTCTAATGGCTGTGGCAAGGACTTCCAATACTATGTCAAATAAGAGTGGTGAAAGTGGACACCCCTGTCTTGTTCCTGTTTTTAAGGGAAATGGTTTTAGCTTTTGACCACTGAGTATGATGTTGGCTGTAGGTTTGTTGCATATGGCCTTTATTATGTTGAGGTATGATCCCTCTTTAAAAGGAGAGTGGAGGCACAGGTAAAGATTATGATTTATTTTTCTTTAACATGACCAATGAGAGTGTTTCTCCAGAGGTATTAGGGTATGGATTAATTAGAGTTTCAGGTTATTTATATGAAGTTATACAATCCAAAGAAGAGAATTTTATTAGCTATCATTAACAAGTAGGTAGATATAATACATAACACATTAAGTTAATCAAATTAATGTTTCCTGCTTTTTTTTAAAAAAAATTAGTATAGGAACTTCTCTTCATGAGGTCTACTTTCTGTGTCTTGGTGATAGATAGGGATTGTGAGTTAGGTTCCTAAATTAGGGAAATAGGTTAAGGGTAGAGTGGCTATATAAACTCATCTAAAGAGTGAAAGAGTACCTAACTGGTTTTGCTTAGTGGTTGAAGCATTGGCCTGTGGACTGAAGGGTCCTGGGTTCGATTTTGGCCAATGGCATGTACCTTGGTTGCAGGTGCGATCCCTGGCCCCTGGTCTGGAGGCAACCAATCGATGTATCTCTCTCACATCTCTCCCTCCCCCTCCCTCCCTCCCTCCCTCCCTCCCTCCCTCCCTCCCTCCCTCTCTCTCTGAAGAGCAATGGAAAAAATATCCTCGGGTGAGGATTAAAAATAAAAAAATTAAAAAATAAAGAGTGAAAGAGGGTGCTGTTAATAATTATGTCAGAACATCACGTGTCAAACCAGGACTATCCCATGCAAATTGGGACACGGAGCCACCCTAATTAAAGGGCACTGTTGTAGCTTGGCTTTCTTTTTGGGGAATCCTGGTAGGCTGTGAACTTATACAGGTTATCAGTATTAAAGTCCTGATCTATGGGGGAGTTTCTTTCATCTAGAAGCTTAGATAAGTCTTTATTCTGGAAACACTGAACCTGAGAGGTGGAATAAGAAGGAAAAGGTAAAGAATTTTAATTTAACAGATTGACCATGTCCCCCATCCCCTCCAAGAAATGTTTGCAGCCATTTAAACAACATGACAGAAGAATGTTTCCTTTTAATTGTGAAATGTTACTGTTTTTAAATTCCAGATTAAGTTTATAAAACAGATACAAAAAACTTGAGTATTTTTTTGAGAAAATTTTGTTATAACACATTGATTACGTACTTGATTTTTATTATTCGGTTCTCCTCTTTAGACTTTTTGTTCATATTTGAGGGAGATGTCATAGTATTTATGTGGAGGCCATCTAACTGCATGATCTGGTAGCCTTTTTACATTTTCAGGAGGTGAAATGTTATGCCATATATCTTAGATATATATCACTTTGATTTTTTTATATAATAAAGTTGACTTTTTGGGTGTACACTTACATTTAACACATATGTAGATTTCTGTAACCACCTCAACAATCAGAATATAGAACAGTTCCATCACCCCTAAAGTTCTCTTGTGTTGTCCATTGTACTCAAACCCTCCTTGTGTCCCTAATCCCTGGCAACCTTTGACCTGTTCTCTGTTTCTGTACTTTTGCCTTTTGCAGATTGTCATATAAATGGAATCAAATAGTTTGTATCATTTGGAGATTGACTTCTCTTACTCGGCACAATGCCTCTGAGATTCATCCGTGTTGTTCCATGTACCAGTAGTTCTTATTTATTTATTTATTTATTTACTTATTTATTTATTACTGCTGTATAGTATTTCATTGTATGGATGTACCACAGTTTGTCTCTTACCAGATTTATTAAGTTTTCAGCCACAATTTCTTCAAGTGTTTTATTTTCTTTCTGCACTGTACTCTTTCTCTCCTCTCTGATGACGCAGATGTTATACCTTGTATTGTCCTATAGGTTCCTGAGGTCCTGACCTCCTGAGAACATTGTTTATTCCTCAATGTCATTCATTCAGCGAACAGTTTTAAAGCACTTGTTATCCAGTCTCCTATTGACAGTCATGCAGCTATTTCCAGTTTTTTTCTATAATAAAAATGTTGCTTTTTTGAACATTCTCGTGCAGGTCCTTGGATGCATGTGCCAGGCTATCTCTTTTGCATTTGCCTATGAATAGGATTGCTAAGTTGTAGAGTTTACATATTTTTTAATAGTTGCTGCCCAAAGTTGTCATACCAACCTACTTTTTTACTAGCACTTTATAAGTGTTTACACTGCTCTATATCCTTTTCAATACTTGGCGTTGTCAGGCTTTTTATTTTTTTGTCTATATTATGGGTATGAAATAGAATTGTATGTCTTTTAAGTCATTTTCCTGATTCTGCTTGAGGTTGTACATTTTAAAGTATTTATTAGCAGTTTGTGTTTCTCCTGTTGTGAGTTGTCCATTTATATTTTTAATGCATTTTTCTATTTAAAATAGGCTATTTACACCAATTTTAAGCGTTTTCTATGTAATTATACAATTTTAAATATTTGCCCTTGTATAAAAAAACCCCACCCTTTCACTGCCCTCTGATATGAAATTAGGGGTCCTTAGTTCATCTTTTCAGATCTTCTCCTTCAGAAATTCTTGCTCATTTTCTGCCTTCTGAAAGTTTGCACAGTTTTGATATATTTTATAGACTGAATATGCTTTCTGTATAAATTCAAATTGGTGATTCATTTCAGCAGCTGAAACATATTTAATGTTTTAAAACCAAAGCACTTACTTCATCTGTGGATCTCATGTCTAGATAAGCAGCCATTTTTAACTTGTGGTATACCGTATCAGTGTTGCCATGCATTGTTAGTAAAATACTGCTCCAATGACAACGTGTTTGTATGCTACATAGCACACACGTGTTTAACTTTGGAAATCTAATTACCCTGTGTTTATGGCTTCTTCCTAGTTGTCTTTTAAAGCCAGTTGAGGTGGTGGTTTTATTTCTCTATGGCTTGCTTTATATGTGAGCTGTGCTCTGGATAAGAGATGTTGTGCTTTAGTAATAATGCACATTAAATAAAGAAACTAATTCCTTGGTAAATGTGGTAAGTGCACATTAGTGATAGCCATTCAGTTTTACACTTGACATCTGGCAGCCCTGTATTTGTCTGGTCATGATATAGGGAGCCTTGTGTTTAACAGATAATTTTGCTATATGTCCAGCATTTCCTTCCCAAATGGAGCAGCTTGAGTTATGTACATGAGTCTGGCCTTGATGGAGGTCCGTTTATATATAGTTCGTAGAACTGCCAAGTTGAAACCAAGGATTTCATGAGGTTAATCCCTTGCAGTGCCATATGGGACAAAATTTTGCTTCCTGTGCTCTATGGTGAAAAGTTTCTTAGATGGTAATAAAGAAGCCTGGGAGAATGGACAGGGAAGGTTTTTTTGTTCTTTGTTTGTTTGTTTTTTAATTTTTAATTTGTCCGGCCCGAAGAAGGCAGTACATTCTAGGGAAAAGAACAATGAGCTTAGCCTATTTATTGCTGCAGTTCTGGGCTTAGTTTTTATTTCATGTTTAGTTAATTGCCCAGACCTTCTTCATGGTAATATCTCCTGACCTGAGTACCTCTGTGAGATGTAAGGAGAGGCAGACATAAGGCTCTACTTTTACTGCCCTTGTAGCAGTAGCACATGCTGCATAAAATGCTACTAAACAAGCCTAAAGAAAGCAGCAAGTATTGCAAAACAGATAATATTACTGATGAAGCTGATTACTCCAACTGTCAGTACTTAAGCTTCTAGAAGTTTCCAAATTCTGGTTACCTTTGGATTGAGCCATTTGTGTGCAGTACATGTAGCAGGTGCTGTAATAAGAGTCTAAAGAATGAAAAGAGGTGTAATTCATAAGGGCTTGCATTCGTGGAATGTTCCTATTCTTGAAAAGCACTTTCACAGCTTTCCCTTTATAGTGCATTGAAATAACTACAGCGTGGATTTTTATATTTATTTGCATGATGTAGTGTTGACAGAAATAATTATTTCCATATGTATATCACTTTATAATTAAGAAAATCTTTTTCATACATTATCACAGAGGAGACCCACAGAGGTTAAATGGCTTGATGAGGCAGGGAAACAGAGGTTAAATGGCTTGATGAGGACACAACACAATTTTGTGACAGATTCAGATGTGAATCCAGAGCGTCTTGGTGTCCATCCCATCAAAATGTGTCATAATGGACACAGTGATCTACACTAAATAGAGAATGCGCCTTATGCCTGCACTCTAAGAAGATGCAGGCATTAATAAAGTGGAGAAAACATTCTTTTCCCCCTTAGTACTGTGTGAGTAAATGTACAGGAGAATGCTGCTGGTGTAGATAACTGTGAGTAACCACCAAACAACAAAGCCTGTAAGCGCATTTGCCCTGCAGGTGTCTCAGTGGTTAGCATGTCGGCCCGTGCACCAAAGGGTCTCGAGTTTGATTGTCCGGGTGCGTGTGGGAGGCAGCCAATCAATGTGTCTCTCACATCGATGTTTCTCTCTCTCTCCCCCTCCTTCCCTTCCACCCTCTCTAAAGATCAGTGGAAAAAAGTGTCCTCAGGTGAGGGTTAACAAAACAAAACTTGTAAGCACGTTTAGAAGACAGACATGAAGGAAGTATAAGGCCTGATAGCAACCTTAGGTCTTCATTTTAATTTGGGTTTTGCGTGCTGCAGGGTCGCAGGTACAGAATTGAAGGCCTGTTAAATCCTTTAGTTTGCAGGTCTATGGTAAGTTTGTGTTCTTCATAGCTTGGAATTTAGGGTAATAGAAGCTCTAAATATCCCAAATATTGCAATATGGGTAGAAGAAGCCCCTTTCTCAAGGGAGCAGGGTCAAATATCTATTTTGAGGTTGAATAGAATCAATGGGCAGTTTCTGAGGAATGCTATTTCCAAGTTCAGGGAAACTGCAGTTATTCCCCTATGTGTAAATCTGGCGGTTTATATGTCTCATGTGGATATAAAATACAGTCTTTCCCATTTCTAATTTTAAGCAAGAAGGTTTAGTCTCCCTGAGGTGATTTTTCTTTTTTTTTGTAAATTAGATTTAATAGATAATAGGATTTTTTTGACTAGATACCACTTAGTCTTAGACCCCTTAGATTTATATTGCTTACAGATCTTTCTGGTGAAATAATATTCCTCTCAGAATTTAAAATGATCCATGATCATGATTATCCTCTCTAAAATAAGAAATAGCCAAAAAATTAATGTATGACATAAAAATTTTAAGGGTCAATACTAACAGCAACAATGCCATTTAATATTTGTCATGCATTTACTAAGTACCAGGTACCAAGAACTTTTTTATTTGCTAATTCTTTATATAAAACTGATAAACATGTAGTAGTTTATAAAATGTTTTCTTATTATCACAACTCAACATTCATAGAAATGTCGTGTGAAGTAGATATTCATTTTAACAGATGAAGGGTCTGAAGTTCCCAGAGGTTGTGATACTACACATGGTTGTTACAACTTATTGGTTACAATTTACTGATCACTAATTAAGTGCCTGGCACTGTACTAACCACTTTACTTGCATCATTTTATGTAATCCTCAAAACCTCACTATGAGGCAAGTACGATTTTCACACATTTTCCAAATGAGGAAACTGAGGTTTAGAGTGGTTAAGTAACTTGCCCAAGATTATAAAGCCTAGTAGTAAGTAGTGGAGTAGGCAGAGTCACCACTGTCTTATGAGACACCCTTGTTTGAAATAGAAAAATGTACCCCCCTGTGGTGAACCAATTAAATAACTGAAACATCTTCTGGGCTGCCACACCACCCTAGGCAGTAGCTTGGGGACCTGTGTTAGGTACCACTTTTTCCAGCACATGTAGCCCCTGTTCTAGGGTAGATGGCTTGGTGAGCTGAAAACATGGGCAGAATTTCAGCTCCATTTTGCTTTCTCGGTCAGGTGCCTTTGTACTGTGCACAAACTGCCATCTTACACAATGATCTTAAAGCCAGGATTTCAGTCCAGGTCTCTCTTACTCAAGAGCCTGCACTCTATTTAATAGCAAACTGCCAAATAATGGCAAAATTAAGAATTCAACCCAAGTTTTTTCTCCATAAACACTTTGCTCTTTCTGTTATATACCATGCAATGTTATATACCATGTTGGTTGAATTACAAATAACACTGGAGTCCCATGCTATGCCCTGCTCATTGCTTAGTTCTACAGGCATTGCTTGCTGTTGATGGTAAAGGCTTATGAGAGTTTACAGGAGGGAGAGTTAAAGAGTTACAAACCTTACATGTCTCATAGCTAACTGAGTTCTTAATAATGTAGTTCAAGACTTGTATTAAATTCCTGGCTTCACCATCTCATTAGTTGTATGACCTTGACCAAGTTAGGGAGGAGAATATAGTATAATGTTTAAGAGCATGGACTCTGGACTCAGACTACGTGGGATCAAATTCCAGCTGTTACTTACTAGCCATGTGAAGTCAGGCAGTTTTTTTACTGTCTTTAAGCCTAGTTTGTAATACTAGAGGTAGAATGGGGAACAGTAATTTCTATCCCAGTGAGTTGTGAGAACTGCTGTGTAAGTTAAATATATAAGGCACTTAGAACAAGGCTTGGCACATAAATAGATGTAGCAAATACTATTTGAGTGCTAGCTGATGTTATTGCGATTAGTATTCCATCGTGAGTTTGTGCTGTAAGTCAGAGCAGTTTGGCTTGCTGAAACAAATGGTCATCTCAGTATGGTCTCTTGGGACTTTTTCTTTCCAGACAGTTTTCAAAGATTATGTCCAAGTACTTGCTTTGGGGATACTAGTCCAGTTGAAACCAAATCGCCACAAGAGGTTGGCACAGCCATGTAGTGTTCTTCTTTTATTATTTTTAAAAATTTTTGTGTTGTGTTGTTATATCAACTTATGTTTGGGTGGTTAGCATTTAAGAATTGCATTTTCGATAGATTACTGTCAGTTATAGCCATTAACAGTTATTTATACATAAAACCTTTCTTTTGGATCATTAGCCAATTTGTGGAGCCTCTCAGAAGAAACTACGTATTTCACTAGATCAGCGATTTTCAACCTTTTTCATCTCATGGCACACATAAATTAATTACTAAAATTCTGCAGCACACACAAAAAAATTTTGGGGGCAAAGAGGTCAGCGCCCCTGGCTAAATAGGCAGGCGCTGTATGCTCCAAACCTTCTTGTGTCACTGCTTGAAAATCACTGCACTGAATGAATGGGAGTTCCCGGTTTTGGGAGGCGAGAATAGCAGTATTGTTGCTCGCTGTATTCTTTGTCAGCACACTGACTAACCTGTTGTTTTTTGAAATGTATCTTTCTTATTGAAAGTATTACAGGTATCCCCTTTCTTTCCCTCACTGACCCCCTCCACTCCACTCCTGCCCCCGCCCCCAGTCTCCACTGCACTGGGTCTGTGTACTGACTGTTCTAATGGTACTTTTGCTGTATTCCAAGAGCAGCTCAATCTGAGAGACTCCCTGGTAGACATGACTTAGGCACAGCTAGCATATTACCTGCGTAGCTTGTCACCTGTTTTGTTCACAGGCCTGTCCTGTCCTCATCCTCACTTCAGCTTGTGCCCTGAGGGCAGAGTTTTGATCTCAAGGCCATGAATGCATCATGTTTAAGCTTTTTACTTGAGGAATCATATTAAAGCACCTAAGTGTATGAAAAAGCTAATTAACATTTCAAAAAGTTGTAAGTGATAAATTGTCAAGTAAGTGTGTTTTTTTTAAAATTTAAGTATAGTTGGTGTACAATAGTATATTCGTTTCAGGTGTACAACATAGTGGTTTCACATTTATATACCTTACAATGTGGTCACCACGCTAAGTCTAGTAATCATCTGTCACCATGTAAACATTACAATATTATTAACTATATTCCCCTTCACTTTTTTCACCTAGTTAAGTGGTCTTATCAGTCAGGGTCTCACTAGGAAAACAGAAACCATCTCTGGTATTTACAACAAAAGTAATTTGATGTAGGAAGATTATAATACAGGCAGTGAAGGAGCTGGGAGCCACGTAGGAGATGGCGAGGTAATACAGAGACTAGCAACAGGAAGCCGCTACCACCCCCCCACCCCATCCAGCTGAAGAAGCGCAGGGAGGCACAGTGTTACTGCACAGAGTACAAACATTGTTTTGGGGGGGAGGGAAGAAAAATATAATATTTAATAGGACAAGTACAGTGTGATTCATCTCCCTCTTCTTCCCCCTCAAAAAGCACAGAAAAGCTCATAAAATTTGCTATTTTTGAATAGGAAGCTTCTCATTTTTTCTAGGAGGTGCCTGCCTGCATGTCAATACTAAAGGATAAAAGAAAAGTAGTGTTTGTTTTTTAAAGCCATGATAATAGGGATAATATCACCTACTTTTACATTTTTTTAATCTCCAAAAAGAAGAAAAGAACTTAACACCTAGTCAAAGTGGTCTGAGGAATAATACCTACCAAATATAAGCCAGTGTGTTTCTCCACTAAAGAATTCTGTCTCCCTCTCCACCCCATGAGAATGTCTTTTGTAGCAACCCTCTGTGCTACATCATGTCCACAGATAGAGTTGTGTGCAAGTATTTGGTACCCAGAGAGATGGTGTATAAATAAAATCTCTGCCACCCAGAGAAAGTGAATATAGTTATTAAAGCATTTTATGTGTTTTTTTTGAAAGCACAAAAAGGCAGTTTACTGGAAATAACTAACTCTAACTTGCCTCTGGGTGGATTAGGCTCATTGATGAACGATGGTCAAGAAATAAACCAGTTACTTTGCTGAATGTGCCAGTTTTTTGGTTGTCCCAAAATTATAAGGCTAAAATTAAACCTTAGTTTTCATAACTCTGTTTGATCTATTTTTTTGGCTTTGAGAACTTGTCATTAAAAAAAAAAAATCCTCTAATATTATTTAAATTTCTAATGAAAACAATATTTAGGCAGATTTAAAAAGTAATGTGTGAGAGGATAATGATAATACATTTAGAAATAGAAGTTTGAAAAATACAGTGTTATTTAATGGAGTGGGCTTCAAGTTAAAAGGCCCAAATTCTATTTGTAACTGTTTCCTTCAGCTGTGTCATTAAGGTTATATTGCTAACCTCTCCATGTCTGTTCCTCGAGCACTTCTATTCATCTTAAAAACTTGGCATGAGGTTTGAAGGAGTTCTATAAAATTTTCTTTAAAATAAAAAACTCAAAGTACAAAATTAAAATAATGTTTTTGTTATGGATTAAATGTTTGAGTAGCTCCCTCCCCCCCGCAAAAAAAATTCCTAGATTGAAGCCCTAACCTCCATTGTGATTGTATTTGGAGGCAGAGCCTGTGGGGAGGTGATAAAGATTAAAAGAGGTCATAAAGGTGGGGCCCTAATCCAGTGGGGCTGGTGCCTTTATAAGAAGAGGAAGAAACACTAGAGCTCACAACCCGAAGGTGGCTGTCTAAAAGCCAGGGAGAGAGCTTTCACCAGAAACCATCCTTGCTTTACCTTCTTCTGGAACTTCCAGCCTCCAGAACTGCAAGAAAATAAATTTCTGTTGTGTAAACCATCCAGTCTATGGTATCTTGTTAGGGCCACCCAAGTAGACCAAGATACTCTTTATAATACATTACTTTAAATTCTACAAAACATTCAAATCTTGCTTCAAGAAATGGCTCCCTGAAAAACGTGATTATAATACTTTAAAGTCACACATTCAGAGAAAGGAATATTTAATGAGTACATACTCAGAACCAGGCATTATTTTAGATGCATTTAAAAAATGTCTTTAATAATTTAATCCTGAAAAGAGCTGTTGATATTTTTGTCCTTATTTTATATCAAGGCAACTAAGACTTGCCAAGGTCATATAGTTAGTAAGTGATAGGGCTGGAAGCTTTTAAATTATGCCCTAATTCCTTCTATGTTTTTACTAGTTCTGAGCTCAGTAGAATGCCAGGCAGAGTGCACAGGTTAATGGCATCCTAGGACCTTAGAATTAGGAAAAGATTTTAGACTTCATCTAATCTAGTGTCTCATTTTATGGGTGAAAGAACCAAGGACCAGAGAGTTAGTGAAGTGACTTAAGGTTGCAGAGCTGATTAGTGAAGTGAAGATCAATACTGCTAATGTTTTGCAGTCCATTTTTAAGCCAATATAAATACTAAACATTAGTAATGAGAGCCCCCAGAGGATGTTGAATGAGAGGGTTGAGTTGTATATGGAATGAAGCCTAAGCCAAAAAATGAGCCTGAAATTTAGAATCTTTCTACTTTTCATCTCTTGAAGAATGGAAGTAACATTTGATTTAACAAAAAGATGTACAGGGCTGATATATGATTTATAGACCTATCTTCACCTTAGAAAACAAATTCTAAGGTACAAAGAAAATAAACTTATCTTATGGCCAGAGTACCTTTTCTCACATTGTCATGTACTTTTTGGTACAGTATTTTATAATAGCCACTGCCATGCCTTGAATGCTACCTGTCACTCCGAAAACTCTTTGTCAAATGTGAAGGTTGACTTTTCCCAAATTCCATTTTTTTATTAGTAGAATAAACTATATAAATGTTGATCTAAGAAATCTACTTTTTAATGGACTTTGGGTTTGAATTCCCAAGTCTACTACTTTTGAGCTGTGTAATAAATCTTGAGAAAGCTACTTAATCCCTCGGAGTCCTCCCACCCCAACCCCAATGGGGATAATATATAGAATTACCTTCATAAAGTCATTGTAAATATTAATGCTCGTAAAACACTTAATTACCACAGAGATGGGCACATATTATGCCCTAAAAATGTTAGCTGATACCATTGTGAACTATATAATATTGGCCATGCCTCTGAAGAGGGGAAAATAATGTAAATTTTAGAGGTTATGAAATGGTACTTTAGTACCTTTTGAATATTTTTAAATCCTTGAGTCAAGAGTTAAACTTCAAGTAGTAATTTGTTTTATCAGATACTCAGGAGACCTAAGTTAAAAGCACTGTGAATAGATAAAATTGAAAAGTGGATCTCATAATTGATAGAACTAAAAATACGTTCCTAATGACAATATATATAATTTTTAAAAATGTGATATCTGATATAAAAGAGGAACATGGATTAAAAAAGCTACCTACATGCAGGTTTCATGGGAAGACTGGGTCATAGTAAGTACTTGTCCTGTTAATAAAAGTCAGGGGAAGTAAACTAGTATTACTAGATCTCTCTGCCTAAAATGACTGATGATGAATGAAAGCAGTTCATATTGACAATTAAGATTCTGGATTGAAGAAAAATGTTTTGATTGTAGTAATAGGATCTTTGGAATTAAATTATGAACATATATCTGTTCTAAAATACTATTGAGCATCTCTATAGACCTCTGTGCTGGGAATACAGTTTTAAGTTAGATACAGAATTCCCACCCTTGAACTGACATAGACAGTAATAGTATAGCATCATAAAACTGTCCCCAAGTGTATTAGTTTTTTTTGGGTTTTTTTGCTGCCATAACAAATTACCGCAAACTTAGTGGCTTAAAAGAACATACATTTATTATCTTTCAATTCTGTAGGTCAGAAATTTGACATGCATCTCACTGGGCTAAAATCAGGTGTCAGTAGAGCTGTCTTTCTTTTTGGACACATTATAGATGAATTTGTTTCCTTGTCTTTGCTAGTTTTTAGAGGCCATCCCGATTCCTTGGCTCATGTTCCCTTCCTCCATTGTTAATGCCAACAGCAGTAGGTCCATTTCTGACACTCATGTTAAGACTCGTGTGATTAGATAGGGCCTATTTGGTTAATCCTGGACAGTGATTTTAAACCCTCATCTATAAGTTTTAACCACATTTATGAATAAGGTAACTTTTACCATGTAAGGTAACAGATTCACAGATTGGGAGGATTAATGTGGACATATTTGAGGGCAATTATTTGCTACTACACCAAAGAACTATGAAAAATAACCCAGTTTAAGGGTACAGGAAAAACTTCTAGGAGATCATCTGAGTTTTGAATTGGGTGGAGGAGGAATTTAGAGAGCTGGCTGCTGGGCGGGTATCAAGATGAATTAGGGAAAAGCATTTGAGCTGAGGGGACCTATATGAGTGTATATGGAAGTGCGAAATAGCATGGCTTACTTATTTTTATTTATTTTTTAAGGAACCACAAATTAGTTGAAGCTGCATATGAAATGGTGGAATGGGAAGAGAGAAGGACCGAGAGAGAGGTTTGATTATGGTGGGACTTTTCATACAGTGTTTCAGAGCTTGGATTTGTCCTGTAGACCAGGGGTGGGGAACCTTTTTTCTGCCAAGGGCTGTTTGAATATTTATAGCATCATTTGCAGGCCATACAAAATTATCAACTTAAAAATTAGCTATGAAAAAAGCTAGATTTATTGAATTCGATTCCCCCCTGCGATTACCTTGGTAGGGCCAGACCAGATGATTTTGAAGACCTTATATACGGCTGAGGGCTTAGATGTTCCCTACCTCTGTGTGGCAGTGACATGACATTGAGGGTTTGAAACTGGTAGTGACATGATCAGATTTCACTTGAGATGGATCATTTTCAGCTGTCCAGAGGAAGAATAAGACCGGAGGAAAAGAAACAGTGAAAAAGCTGTTACTTTTGTTAATTCAGTTAAGTTTTGACTTAGATGATTGGTTCATACCATCTGAGATAGAAGAATACAGGGAGAAAGTTTTGAGATGTAAGGTAATAATACTATCTCTACACACAAACCCAGAAAGAAAATAAGAACCCTGTAGAGAGTTAACCTAAATTCTTAACTTCCATCTCTGAAAGTAGCCATTAACTATCAGTAAGCAAAACAGTTTAGATTGAACTGTTAGATTTTTTTCTAAAGAGCAAGCTTTTCTCCCTTTCAGCATCCTTTGCGTATTTACATAATGTTGGCTGGCCACATATTTGCCTTTCCCTGCCCTGTAGCTTTCAGTCCCACTAAATGATTTAAGCAATCAGACCATTGTAGAAGTCTATTCCAGTTTACTTTCTCTTCCTTTGATATGCTGTGGTGATTGAGCCAGTTTCTGGCTTGCCAAATAGTCCATTATTCAATTTAATGGACAGTAGTATAATCTTGCCGCAGAAGGAAGTTGTTATTCAAGATATCAAAAAAATTCAGAGAGATGGTCACTGCTTAGGAGTGAAATTTATGTGTAGACATGGTATTCTTTCCTCGTGGTTATGCAGCAGTTTAATGTATTGCATAGCTAGGGATCCCAGTTACTTTGAAAGATGCGTCTGTGCTTGGTCTGGTAGGTGAAAGGTAGTATAACATGCCCATATATTTTCTCTTCACTAGCTGGCCTAAGAGTTCTTACATATACTGCTTAAACTATGAAAAGTTTAATCATTGATTGTACCTTTTCATTAGGAAAAGTATGCACTAGGGAATAATTATAATTTAAATTTAAATGGTTGCATTTCCCTAAACAGACTTGGGGTTATAGTTTTAATATTTCTAATTGAAAAATGGGGACAGTCCATTCAGAGTAACTATAAATGGTTATCTCCGTTGTAGGGAGGACAGAAACTTTCCTCCACCCTCAAGGTTTTGTCAGCTGATCTAATAATCAAATAAACAGACAGATTAGCAAGAGAAAATGACCAAGTTTAATTACAGACGTACTCTATTGGATCCCCACTTAGATGACAGTCAGAGACCCCCCCACACGGACGGTTCTAAGACAGAAAGGGAAAATGGGTATATGTAACATTCTGATGTAAGGTGCCTTGAGGGCTTTCAGAGGGTGTTAGGAAAAGCAGATGTCTAGTAATATAAGTTTGCTTTGCCCTTTAGATAGGTCAAAAAAGGTTATTTCCAATAATCTCTTATTATAGGCAAGGTCCCTAATTGAAATTCCTCTAGATAGTTGGGGCTGGTGGTGGTGGTGGTTTGGGGGGGAGATGAAGTTTCTCTTGAACCCACAGAGTCTCAATAGCTTTTTAGTTCAAAATAATCCACTGAGGCACATCTTGGAGTGGCTCTTTCTGACCCACCTCCACCCCTACCCCATGAAGTTCTAAGTTAATTTATATTACTTTTTGGCCATAAGAGAATGGGGTTTTCAGGGGATGGTCTGAATTTTTATATGGCACAAGTTCACTATAAATTCCTTGTTTAGTAGCCACTATATAGGTTCATTAATGACTGCAGATTTGTAGAATGGGATAAAAATGAGACTTATATTGATGTGATATATGCCTTTAGGAAGGAAGAATTAGACATTAAGGCCATAGAGAGCAAAGGTCTTAATGAAAATATTGTGCTTTGCCCAGTAAACTCAGTCTGTAAGAATTCAGTTGTTGATAGCATACTATAGTTAATTTGACTATCTGATAATTTTGAAATGTATTAATTAAAACAATTTCGTCCACAAAATATTGCAGAACTTACAAATGGTTTCATTAGAAATAAGAGATGATGGGAAAGAGTGGTCACTAGGAGGGAGAGAAAAGTTTATTAGCCTTTTGTTTTGCTTATGCCAGCTCCTTCTGGGAAGCTATTATTTCCTGGGGCATGTCTTATGTTTCAAAGATTATTATCTTAATAACCTGTAAGGCTTTCTATTGCAGATATATTTTTTAAAAATGTATCTTTATTGATTTCAGAGAGAGGAAGGGAGAGGGAGAGAGAGAGAAACATCAGTGATGAGAGAGTCATTGATTGGCTGCCTCCTGCACTCCCCTGACTGGGAATCGAACCCCAATCGCCTGGATCCTAGGTCGACTCTCAACTGCTGAGCCACGCCCGGCCGGGCTCTATTGCAGATATTAAAGGCAAATAACTTTATCAAGAATAAGGGATCCCTTTTTTCACCAGTGAGTTACAGAAGCTCTAAAACTTTGAGAATAAAAACAATCCAGACTATTTTTTATTTCTTGAAGTTTATATCCATTAGAATAGAATTAAGAGAAGGTTGGAAATTCAAAACACCTTTTAGGTAGCTCCTTTTCCTTTTTCTTTCTTTCTCAGAAGAGATTGTTCTTGTGGGGGGAACTTTTCTATAGGGTCTGGCCTTGATTCTATGGCTTTTGTTTTAAATCAACTTTATGTAGGTATTTTTACCATACAATGAACTAAACCTATTTTAACTGTACAATTAATGAGTTTGACAAGAGTTTATGTCCAGGTAACCACCACCATAATCACAAAGACAGAATATTTTTATCACTCCAAAAGAGCCCTTGTATCCCTTTGCAGTTAATCTCTTCCTTCTACCTTTGGTCACAGGCTACCCTTGACCAGCTTTCTGTAATTACAGATTCTGTATGTAAAAAGTATTATTTATTTCAAATGAGGCTTATTTTATGTCTTTATTATTTAAATGAATTACTTTTATTTAGGTCTTTAGGACTTGCAAATTAAAACAATTTTCCTTCTGCTATCTGTAATTGTCCTCTTAGCTCTGAAGTTTCCTAGGGGAAGATATTACTTATAATTTACAGATGAGAAAACAGACACATATCATGGTGGCTCTGAGATTATACAGGACCATGTGAATTCTTGCCTGTTGAAAAAGGAGCTCAGTTTGAAGTCTCATAAGGGGAGTAGAAAATACCTATTTTTAAAAAATATATATCTTTATTGATTTCAGAGAGAGGAAAGGAGAGGGAGAGAGAAAGATAGAAACATCAATGATGAAAGAGTCATTGATTGGCTGCCTCCTGCACGCCCCTGACTGGGGATGGAGCCCACAACCCGGGCATGTGCCCTGACTGGGAATTGAACCCCTATTGCCTGGATCCTACGTCGACGCTCAACCACTGAGCCACGCCCGGATGGGTGAAAATATCTATTTTGATTTGACTGTATCTGTGGATTTTAGTATGAAATGGGTTCATTTCAGCTTTTTTGTTTTCCCTCTGGCGTATTAGGTTCTGATGAATTTATAAAGGGTGAAAATGAAGGATTTGGGATTTGGTTTGAGTGCTGAGTCTATCCCCCGCCCCCCTCTTTTAGTGAATTTTACCAGATCACTTAAGGTTTTGAAGTTTAGTTTTCTTATAAGTAAAATAAAACTAAAAATTCAGAGTTGTTTTAGGAATTAAAGGGAATGTATGAATGGACAGAAGTCTGTTTAATTTTGGGAGAGATTGTATTGGTTGTTTCGTCATCTTGTTAGGCTCTTGACTTTTAATTTAGGCACATATTGGATGATCAGATCAACTTGAAAAAACAACTTCTAAGGGAACATAGAAAATGTCAAGATTCTTAAAGCGGCTTGTACTAATGACAAGAAAAAGAATCCTGAGATGCTCTAAATTTAATTACAGCTGGCTGAAAGAGAGAACAGTGAGCCTGTTGTAGCTGGGGGCCAGCTGACAAAAGATTGCCAATATACCTCAATGTATGTTGGAGCTTTGGATCAATGTCCAGGCATCTACTAGCCAACCACTAGATGGGCCATGGTACCCTGCATGTGGTATGACTTTCAGGACTGTTGCCCACAACCAATTCAAAGGAGCAAATACTTCTTTCTTACAGACTCTGCACCTATCCCAGACTAGCCCTCCTTCACCTTATCCTGCCCCCCCTTATCTGTAGCCTATGTAAATTTTTTCAAAAGAACTTCCATCTTTTTTTCTCCTACTTGATGTGTGAAAAACATCTGTCAACTGCAGGACAGCAAGCATGTTGCCTTTTCCACCTAGTGCTGCTGATGGTGGTTTAGACTGGTCCTTTATGGCCCAATAAACGCTTTCTTTTAAAAGGCTTTCAGCCATTGTAGTTAAGTTTTTTGTTTAACACTATCAAAGCAGCAGTTTTCAGCCTTTTTCATCTCATGGAACACATAAACTAATTACTAAAATTCTGCAGCACACCAAAAAATGTATTACTTGCCAATCTGACAAAAAGAATAGGTATAATTTTGATTCACTCACACCGATGACTATTTTGGCCTTTGTCATTTTTTATTTGACAGTCTAAGGGAAAAGAGGTCAGTGCCTGTGACTAAATAGTCAAGTATTGCATGTTTTAAAAATTCTTCTGGTACACTGGTTGAAAATTGCTATATTAGAGTAAAAAGTTCTCAAGGGGAAAAAAGAGGATTGGGAAATAAAGAGTAATCAATTTTTAAATTAGAGAAGAAAACAAGCCAAAAAAAAAAAAAAAAAAAGACTTCTAATTTGTTTTTTTATAAATTGTATTTATTTCTGCACAAAACAAAATTACCGAAATTACCGTATAATCTTTCATAAATTCTAACTCTGGAATCCTGGAATCCTCATTAGATGAAACTACTTGATGATGAAGTCATTTTGGTATTTTAATAACTTCTCGTCCAGGTTGCAAAATAGTTTTTTCAAAGTGTTTTTATTGATTTCAGAGAGAGGAGGGGAGAGGGAGAGAAAGAAACATCAATGATGAGAGAGTCGTCATTGATCGGCTGCCTCCTGGACAGGGGATTGAGCTCACAACCCGGGCATGTGTCCTGACCAGGAATCAAACCACGATCTCCTGGATCCCAGGTCGCTGCCCAACCGCTGAGCCACACCAGCCAGGCTGTTATACTTTTATCCAGCACTTACCTATGTTTTGTGATAAGAGAGTTTATAGTTTATCTAGCCTAAAGTATTGGTAAGAATAAAGGTGCTGCCTGATCTAATTTAGGAAATTTTGCTTATATGAATTAGGGTTAGGGCCCTCTTCAGATCCTACGATTAAAGAAATCTTACTCAGTGAATAATATCCCCTTCTTTGGATAACAAGGAGGGGAAGAGGATTCAAATTTATTTAAGCCATGCCCTAGCACTACTGCAGCTGTAGCTAACCTAAGGGAAGATGGATTGTTATGCTATAACATTTCTTATAAATTGTTTTTGAATTTGGATAACACAACTCTCGTGTAAGCTGTATAATGATGCTTTATTATTATTTTTTCATCTAACACCCACACAAAAGTATAGTACTATCAGGATAGTAAGGGATGGGAAAAGTCTCAATAATTTTTAAATAGGTTTTTATATTTATTTCAAGCTGATGAATGTACAGCAAATACTGAGAGGATATATTGTTCACTGTTTCCTGTTATGTTTATACAGCTGAAAATATATAACCATTTGTCTTTGGGCCTTATTATTTCAAAACCAAGAAATGGAATAAAATTAACTACTAAAGGCTAATTTCTTTTTTTCTTTTTTCAATATATCTTTTATTGATTTCAGAGAGAGGAAAGGAGAGGGAGAGAGAGAGAGACAAACATCAGTGATGAGAGAGTCATTGATCGAGCCCGCAACCCGGGCATATGCCCTGACAGGGGATCGAACCCTGATTGCCTGGATCCTAGGTTGACGCTCAACCGCTGAGCCACGCCCAGCCGGCTAAAGGCTAATTTCTATCATCACAGACATTTAAGCTTCTTCTGTTTTGGGCAAATACATGTTTCTTTCAGAAGTAAATAGATTTTAGAAACAAAGTGAAAGGAATGTTCCCTTTAAATGATTAGCAAGTAAAGTTTCACAAATAGAGTATTTCTTTGAAACTGATTAATGTTTAATGCAGTTGTTAAATTTCCTGCTTAATTATCAAGTTGTGTCGTGGGGAAGCTTTGAAAACTTTCATGTATAATAATCTCATGAAAAAATGTTCAATATATTAAAAAAATGGTTTAGAAACTATATACTTTTCTTATATTTGTAGGTAAATTCTCTCTGGCTGAGACTACCTAGTGTAAAAAAACAGCAAAAGGAAGATTTTTAATTTTTTTTTAATTTTTAAGCTCTTTGGAGCCTAAGTCATAATTTATAACTAGAGCATAGGGGTCTTGTTCCCAAGACTGCCCCAAATGACTAGATTGCCCAGCATAGGTCGGTTGGCTTATTTGATTTTATTTCATTAAAAACTCTTTTGTTGTTTAAGAAGCAATATTTATTTACTGCAAATAGTAAATTAGAAAATACAAATAAGTCTAAATAAGAACCAGTGATATATTCACTGTTAACAATTTGGTTTAGATCCTTCCTGACTTTCCCTGTGTATGCCATTTTCTAAAGTGTTTTTATCACATAGCTTCACATTGAATATCTTTTCATGTGACACTTACACCAGAATTTTAATATATGGCAGTTTTTCATAAAGCTTAAGTTTAGAATCTGGAATCAGACCTTGTTTTTATCCTGGACTTTTCTGTTTAACACTTATATGACTTGGCAAATAAACCTCATTTGTAAAATGGGGATACATCATAGGATTGTTGGGAAAATTAAATGAGGTCATATAAAGCAGTTAACATAGAATCTGATATACAGTATTAGTTAATAAATGCTCACTATCTTTACTCAAATATTCTAGTATATTAATGTCTTATATAGGTAATGTAACAAATTCCTATGGTTGGAAAACTTTTTGTAATATTTCAGGATTACACAAAAAAAATGCAATATTTAAGCAACTTCTTAAATGTCAAGAAGACTTAACTAGGCGTGGGATTGAGGAATTGAATCTTGATACTGTTGGCGGCAAGAACAGCATCAGGTGTTAGACCAGTAAAGTCAGACCAGACCTTGGTTCAGCAACCTCGGTACTTGAGTTCTGGCTAAGAAAGGATCCAGAGCCAAGACTCAAAACTATAACAGAAAGTTTATTTAGAAAGTCACAGAGGTAGAAGAAGTGAGTGGTAGAAGAAATGGACTGGGGAAACAAGTTACAGAGGCAAAAGAAGGACCCTTGGTGCTTAGGAGAGAGAAGGGTAAGGGTAAATGAGATTATAGACATTTCCAGATGTGTAAGGTCTCCAATTTTTCCTTCCAAGTACACTGTCTCAGAAAGCTATTAAAATATATGTGCTGTGCCCAGCTGGTGTTGCTCAGTGGTTGAGCATCAACCTGTGAACCAAGAGGTCACAGGTTCAATTCCTGGTCAGGGCACATGCCCAGGTTTTGGGCTCGATCCCCAGTAGGGGGTGTGCATGAGACAGCCAATCAATGTTTCTCTCTCCTTGATGTTTCTATCTCTCCCTCTCCCTTTCTCTCTCTCTAAAAAAATCAATAAAAATATGTTTTTAAAAAATGGAATATATGTGCTGTACCAAAGTGAGGAAGTATCCCCTAGGAGATGGTATCCAGGAAATGGGATATTAGAGGTGAAGGACGTTTCTAGAATGATGATAAATGTACATCTTGAGAGGATGAATAAATTCGTATGGGGACACTAATTCCTTATACAAGTTTTATGGATGAATTAGTTGCTCTCAAAATGTTTAACAGATTTCCCATATGACCCAGCTATTCTACTTCTAGATATATACCTAAGGTAAATGAAAGCATACGTCTACACAAAACTTGTACAAAAATTTATACAATGTTCATAGTAGCATTATTCACAATAGCCAAAAAATCAAAATAACCCAAATATCTATGAACTAATGAATGGATAAACAGCATGTGCTATATCCATACAATGGAATATTATTTGGCAACAAAAATTAATGAAGTAGTGATACATACTATAGTATAGATGAACCTTGCAAATATTATGCTAAATAAAAGGCAATCACAAAACACCACATGCTATGTGATTCCATTTGTACATAATATACAGAACAGGCAATCCATAGAGATAGAAAATAGATTAGTGGTTGCCAAAGTTGGGTGAAGGGGCCTGGGGAGAGACTCCTAATAAGCATGAACTTTCTTTTTGGAGTGATTAAAATGCGCTAGAATTAGGTAGTGATAATGGTTGCATGACTCTGAATATACTAAAGACCACTGAATTGAACATTTTAAAGGGTGAATTTTATAGCATGTAAATTATATCTCAAAGTAGTTTAAAAAAAAATAACTGTCAAAAAAAAAAAGGAAAATAAAGTTTGCCAGTTCTTTCAGGTAATGTTCTAAGATATTGCTTGGCTGATATTGTGCGCGTATATCTGTGTGTGTATTTGGATGAATTGAGAAGAGAGGAGGAAAGATACTTTTGTTATCATTTGTTAAAACAGATTTACCATAATCTTTTATGAGAGCAGGTACATGATGCCTACTTTATTCAGATGGAAAGCCACTGAGCTTCACTTAGCCACCCCTAACCTATATCCCCCAATATTCTCATCATCCAGAAAGGTCTAGCCTCCCCCCCCCCAAAAGACCTGGAATAGTGATATCTGAGTTTTACCATATCAATGACATCTCTGTTTTTTTCCTGTTAATACCTTCCTCAGTACTCACAAGCTTATTGTGAGAATCAAATGACGTTTTTAGGCAGGAAAGCGCTCTTAAAGGATTAGAAACACTCTATAAATGTAAAGTAACAAATATAATTGAATGGAATGGTTTTTTTCCTTTGGTGACTTTTGATGTCCATTTAATTGATTTGACTGACTTGTAGAAACAGTAATTGAATGAATAGTTTATTTCTGGATATTTTTACCATCTCAATGTAATTTAAAAAATTGGAGCACTCAACTGGGGAGATTTTTGGTGTAGAAGTTGGTATCTTGTTTTTGGTAATCAGGAAATATTTGTTGAATTGAATTTGTCAGGCAAGGATTTTGGGGATCAGAAATTGAGGCTGAAGCTACTTGGAGCCAGTAGGGACCTCTCTGTTTAGATGTATAAACTAATGTATCCTTAGCCTGGGCTACATGCTTTTACAATTTCCCCCCATAGCTCGCTTTGCCTCTCAGTTTCTTAGATTTATTAATTTTAAATAATTATCGTGGGGTTAAATTCAACTTAAGGCCAGCCAGGTTATAGGTGGTAAGGATTCCCAAAGGCAAAATATACACAAAGTACACTGTGTGTGAGACATCGTTCATTCATTCCATTTTTTGTTAAAACAAGGCTTTGGGGCTTGGATATTTATGTTTGTTTTCAGAAATAGGTGGTTGTGTGGTTGGACATAAGTAGATGTTTTATTTTCCTGGGAATCAGTTGAAACTTACGTGTAAGAACTTAACTTGAGGTCATTTCTAGGTGAAGGAGGAGAATGATGAGTTGCTTAACATACTTAAGTATCTACTTTCATGTCAGTTCCTTCATTTTTTACCCCTTCCCTTAGTGCTGTGATATATTTATGGTCTTCGTGGCTTGACCAAAAGGATAATAATCCTGGAACCTATTTTAGTGACAGGGCCTTTGTAGATGATCCAAATTATTGATAGAAGAAGGACACTGTGATTTGTGGTCATGCATAGGCTGCAGAAAAGAGGAAACTCCTTTGTAGTCTCATCGGATATTTGGGGTCATTTCCGTGAGGGAAAGTAGTGAGTGCTGCCAGGACTACAGACTCCTCTCTATAGTCCTTGGATCATAATTCTCCCGACTCCATCCCCTTTCACTGTTGCTGATGCCACAAAATAGTATATTCTAACCACACATTTGGATGGCAGGGACCCAAGAATTGGCAATACAAAAGAATGCCATATCCCTTCCCAGTCTGCCTGAAATCTTATTAGTGCTCGTAGAAGTGTAGGGCTACTTACACTGTCCGTTTCCATTTGTACCATGCCTGCTACGTTTTTACCTCCATGCTGTACGTATTTCCTCACTCATGTTCCTCCAAATGCTCTCTTGTTCTTTTCCACTTACTTAAATCCTACCTATTTTAAAAAGTCTAACTGAATTTCTACCTTATCTGAGGAACCCATTTTAACTTTATTTAACTTTACAAGGATGTGTGTTTATTTTCCCTTATTGCTTTGTAACTTCCTTGCATATAGGGCTCATGCGTTATTTGCATCTTGGCTGGTAATTAACAAGGCCAGGAACAACAGAGGGTTATTGTGACTCTAGTGTAGTTATCTAACAACACCCTGCAGTAGCATACAAGGGACTAGCCCTTGCATTTTAAAGGAAACCAGATAAATGATCAAGAATCCAGGGAGCCCGGCCGGTATGGCTCAGTGGTTGAGCATCCACCCATGAACCTTGAGGTCACAGTTCAATTCCTGGTCAGAGCACATGCCCGGGTTGTGGACTCGATCCGCAGTGAGGGGCAAGCAGGAGGCAGCAGATCAATGATTCTCTTTCTCCTTCCTTCCTTCCTTCTTCTGAAATCAATAAAAACATACTTTTTAAACAAAAAAGAATCCAGAGAATTTAGAAGTATTTGTGACTGGTGGTATCTCTCACTGGACCCTCCTACTAAGGCAGTTTGCAGCCTACAGTTCCAAAGGAAAGTGTGAAGGGAGTTCCCAACCATAAAAAAGGAAACAGTAAATTGGTATAACGTTTTTGCTGAATTCACTTTAAGCATAATCAATATCTACCCTAAGTTTTTCATTGAATAGTTTAAATGAAACCACTGCATTGTACATATTCTGCCTTGGCTAGAGAATATCAATGTATAGATTGATTTCAAGTTGGATTTTACTACCTGGCATAGGTACACCGTCTAGATACATTCTGTGTAAAGCCTTCCAATAGTTTGAAGGGTTATATTATGTTTACTTTTTACTTTTCAATTACAGTTGACATTAAGTATTATATTAGTTTCAGGTATACAGCATAGTGGTTAGACATATATGTAATTTACGAATTAATCCCCTGATAAGTCTAGTATCCCCCTACACCATGCATAGTTATTACAATATTATTAACTATATTCCCTATGCTATATTTTACATCCTGTGACTGTGTTGTAACTGCCAATTTGTACATCTTAATTCTTTTACCTTTTTCAGCCAGCCATCCAACCCTCCTCCTTTTGCTTTCAGTTTGCTTTCTGTATCTATGAGTTTGTTTGTTTTGTTGGATTCCACATATAAGTGAAATCACATGGTATTTGTCTTTGTCTGACTTATTTCACTTAGCATAATACCCTCTAGGTTTATCCATGTTGTTGCAAATGGTAAGATTTCATTCTTTTTTTATGGCTGAGTAATATTCCATTGTATTTATGTACCACTTCTTTATTAAATTATCTATTGGTGGACACTTAGATTGCTTTCATTATCTTGGCTATTGTAAATAATGCTGCAGTGAACATAGGGATGAAATATTTAAAGTGATAAAAAGGAAGGACCTACAATCAAGATTACTCTACCCAGGAAGGCTATCACTTAGCATTGAAGGACAGGTAAAGAGTTTCCCAGACAACAAAAAGGTAAAGGAGCTCATCACCACCAAGCCAGTATGACAAGAAATGTTAAAGGGCCTTTAAGGAGGAGGAGGAAGGGAAGGGGGAGGGGAAGATAAAAAGTAGGAATAGTAAAATGTAATAGTAAAATGGCAGTAACTACATACCTATCCATAGTTGTTTTAAATGCGAGTGAATTAAATGCACCAATCAAAAGACAGGGTTCGTGAATGGAGAAGAAAACAAGACTGTACATAGGCTGCCTACAAGAGACCCATTCACATTTGTAGACACACACAGATGGAAAGTAAAGGGGTGGATAAAGGTATTTCATTCATGCCAGCATCCCTGCTGAACGTGGGTGCACAAACCCTCAACAAAGTAGGAGCAAACTGAATTCAGCAGTACACCAAAAGGGTCACACGCCATGGCCAGCCCTAGGTTATGTTGTTTACATTTTTCCCATTCTTTCGCTCCCATCCCCATGTTCAAAACATCTGTGATGCTCTTCATTTTAGAATATTGTTTAGGACAAAGGCATGGAAAAGACAAGTATGGATCCTTGAAGTTATGGTTTGGACCCAGATATGGAATTGCCACATGCCACTCATTTGGGCCTGTCTTTGGCACCTCAGAGGTGTTGCATATACTGTGTGAACCCTCTTTTTCTAAAAGAGTTTGTGTAGTGGGACAATGTTGAGATTTCTAGCCCATCTTCTTGAGGTAAAAATATGTCAAGTTAAACGCTGCAGGACGAAGAGAGGCTTTTGGGGGGTGGGGGAGAGCAGTTGTATCCAGAGTGTTACTGTAGAGCACATACTGTTCATTTGAAAAGGGAAAGCAGAGATCCTGCCAAGAAAACACACAGAGGGGAGCTGGTGGAGGGGAATAAAGTGTGGAAGGTCCCTAAAATCAGATGCATGTAGGAAGAATCTTCCCCATGATTAGCTCCAAATTTTTTTGCAGTAGCATTGCTTATTTCTTTCTTCCTTGGTTCTTTTTTTTTTTTTTTTTTTTAATTCTTTTACTTTGTCCTGGACTCTAGTTTCAAAAGCAGGTTAAGAATTTTCTTATGAAGTCTAGAGCCAAAGGCATTATTGAAACTTATCAGCCTCCAAAAGTGAATATCCAATTACTGTACCTTTTTGGCTGTTCCACATGATTAACGCTGCTGCTTGATTCAACGGGAGGGAAGCCCTGCACTGTTGGAAGCTGTAGTTCCTTACTTGACCCTTCCTGTTGTGCTGCAAGGTTGAAGAGCCCATTTACCTGGATCTCTGAGGGGTTGGCATTTTCAAAGAAAAATTTTCCTTCTATTTCCTCTTGAGAACCAATGTAAAGAGTATTGCGTAATACTCTTCAGAGAGAGAAAATGAGAGATTGCTCACTTTGAATTTGACTAAAAGGGAAGTACACAGGCTATTGGGGTGTTTTTTTTTTATATCCTATTAAATTAATACTGTCACATTTCGTAAAAACTTTGTTGTTTTCTTAATAGATCTCTTAGAACTATGTATTTTATGCAGATAGTGATTGTGGTTTTTAAAGCTAATATGTGTGATTTATTTACTTAAAATCAAGCCACCTTGTAGCCATGCATAGTTTTCCTGAGCATTTTGTTGAAAGGTGAGTGCAGTGATTAATTGCTACAGTAGTTGCAGGAGAGCTTTACGAGTAGAGTCAAGTAAACTTGCTCTGCCTACTGGCACATCTGAGGACAGAAAGTCCTGCAAGGCAGGTTGTTCTCTGGATGTCCTTGTCTCGCAGGAAGAACCCTCAGTGCACCCGGTGGCTCCCTGCCATGAATGTTAATGCCCTGTGCCAAGAGCCGCCGGCTCGGTTCAGGGCAGGCTGCTGGGGAAAGCCTGCCCCTAGGTGTGCGTGGGTTGTGGGGAGGGCTGCTGAGCGCTCTGCTTCTCTGGCTCAAGTGTATTGCAGAGCAGCTTTGCCTTTTCATTGGGCTCTGGTATGGGGAATCCCTCCCTCCTGCCCAGCTAATCTGGGGAAATTCCTAAATGCTGATGCATTTTCAACTCTGCAATGGTAATGCTCTTGTTGGAGTGAGGAGCAAAAAGCACTTGGGATGTTTTTAAAAAACGAATCAACCAATTCCTTGTGTTTCTTTTACTTGCTTGATAGAGCTGTGCAAGCATAATCAAGGGAGTTGGGATTCCGCACAATCCAGGGATTGCTCTTCATTTACCTGGGCCCCTCCTGCTCTAGTTATTTAGCATGCAGATGCAGTTTCATGATCGAGCAGGAGAATCTCCCCAATTTCCGCATGTATCACTCAGTCAGGGGGGCAAGTGGTAGTGGTAGCTGCTCCTGGCAAACCTGGCAGTGCTTCTGCCAGCAGTTTTCTAATAACCTTGCAGCAAGGTTAGTGGTTGTGCATTTACTGAAGTCACATCTTTCTTTTTCTCTTCTCTCTCTCTACCTCCATCTGTGTCCCCACCTCCCCTCCTGCTACCCCTTATACTTAGGTTTATAAATTTGCCTGTGGTATGCAGAAACTGGACATGCATTATTAAAATACATTTTAGAGTTTTTTAAAATGTGCGTAATAGAAATATAAGTGTTTAAAAACATTCTCTGATTGTCATGGTTAGTGGCAGATTAAGGCAACAGAATTTAAAATAGCCAAATATTTTCTAGAAAGTCATACTTGTTGAGTAGGCATTTATCTGACAGATTGGAGTAAGCTTCTTTTGTGTGTTGGCATATATTCTAAAATTGTAATTTTACTCACTTTTTTGTGTTTATGTAAAATTCTCCTCTTAACTCATTTCATGGAAATAAGGACTCACTTTATCTCTGACCCTTGTTTGTAGTAAGACCCTACAGGGCAGCAATTTTTACCCTAGTTTAATTTGTAAGAAAAACATTTTCATGTATGTGTAGCCACTTAACTTAGTGTTAGTTATCTAATAATAGAAATAGATGAAGAGAGAATCCTTTTGGAAAGGAGATTTTTATAGAAATCAAAGAGTGTTTCTTAGCAACTCTTAATTAATAGGTGTTTATTGAATATATACTCTGGGAATGTCCTGAGCACTAGAAATTCTGAAGAATACATTTTTGTCTACAAGGTGTTTCTTACCAGTTTTAGGAGATGAAAGTTGTCCATGGTACAGCAAATGAATAAGACTGTATTAAATAAGGTACTAAGCTATGCAGTAAAAGTTCAAGTATAGAATGATAGATAATGAACTGATTTGCCATTGAGATCATGTCATTAAACATTGAGATTGGTGTTCAGAGATGTCATCCAGTTTAGTTAATGTAGTTCTGGATAACTGTGGAGTTATGGCTTTTTTTTTTTTTTTTTTAAATATCCATATCCTGTCTTTGAACACATTGGCATTGAGTGAGCAGGCACTGCTTTTGCTACCTAAAAAAATAAGTCACGCCCTGGCTGGTGTGGCTTAATGGTTAGAGTATTGGCCCACCCACCTAAGGGTCTTGGGTTCGATTCCTAGTAAAGGGCATGTGCTCATGTTGAAGGTTCGATCCCCAGCCCTGGTTGGGGCATGTGCGGGAGGCAACCAATTGATGTGTCTCTCTCATATTGATGTTTCTCTCTCTCCCCCCCTTCCCTCCCTCCCTTTCACTCTCTCTCAAAATCAGTGGAAAGAATATCCTCAGGTGAGGATTAACAACAATAAAAAAATGAGTCACATATGGTAGACAGAGATGAGTTTTTAGAAAAAGATATATTCAATTTCGAATCCTAACTGTGCTGATTCTATTAGCTTAATAATATAATGTAAAATGATTTTAATATTAAACTAAACAAAGCATAATTTGAAAGACATACCTGCTTCCCCTGCACCTTTTAAAATAACATGTCCTTCTGGACCCAACTGAAGTCCTCCCTCCAACAAGCTTTCTCTGGCCACTCTGCCCACAATAATCTTGAGTCATTAAAATTCAATTTCTCTTGGTTATTTAAATTGTATTGTGTTTACTTCTCATTTGGCACTTAAGCATTATTATAAACCAATGTATATCTATTTTTATAATTGTACCATGCCTTGCTAATTAGGTTGTTAGCTATTAGCTGGCATGGACCTTATTTTATACTTTTTTATTTTTCTCATAGCACCTTAGCGTTGCTCTGTACGTAATAGGCACAGAGTTGATACTTTTTACTTGAGGAAAGTGGTAACAGTTGTCAGGAGACAAGGACAGAGTCTATTCTGTATTCAGTCTATGGAGGAAGTTCTGGACTATTCATTTATTAGGTATCCAGCCATTACCCAAACAAGTAATTGTTGATTTTGAGTGTATGACTAGCTGGTTAAACAGCACAGTGGCTGCTTTCCAGTCTAGCACTGAAATGACGGGATTGTAGTGAAAACACATAAGTTGTAGGTTCTATGAATGGCTACACATACAAACTAGTGATGTGTAAAATTTATCCAATACATTCTATTCGGAAATTTTACACCATATCCATATTGCTACGGGATGGGTAAAGAAGATGTCTTAAAATCATTTCATAGTTTGTGTTGTCACATAGTAACATATCATGAGTAATTGACTCATGACAGAGTGCTTGCTTGTTAGTTATAACATCCCCTATTTTAAAAGATACTGCAGTAGACCAGATTGTTTATTGGAATAAAAATCAGATTTGCTAAGTAGGGACTAAAGAGAGTAAGGTTTGGGTATGTCTGAATCCCTTCTTCTGACAGCAGTTTAGAATGGAGTATGATGTCTTAGCACTTGTTTGGCTGTTTTCATGAATCTCACCTTTTTATCTCTTTCCCGAAGTAGAAAAAATAAGACTGTGCTTAGAGTTCTTAAGTCCTGTAACTGGTTCATTTGTGCCTGTTTAGAATGATTACTGTGCCTACTCCTTGAGGCTTATAAAGGGGTGAGTTTGGGGCATTACATGAGTAAAAATTAGGGGGCAGGATTTTAACTCTTCAGTCTTTATCCTTGATCCTCCCGTTGACTGTCTCTGAGTTCACATATGCTAAGGTACACACTAGGAACCGTAAAACCTACCACCTTCAAATGAACAGAATTGACGCATTCAGTGAATTGACCAGTTCCAAAAATGGGATTGAATAGCTGGAAATTTTGGAAGCAGTTATGGTACTTAAGAATATAATCTTAGCACAATAGGTAGTAGATGATCTAGATTTAAATAATATTATGTAATTCAAGTTTTGTTGTTAGTAGTATGGGTACCAGTTAATATCTAATATCCAGAGTCAAATGTCTGGAATTGAGTGATTACCGTTGCATACTAGCTATAATACAACATTCCTCAAATGTCTCTGATGTGTTTAGGACTACATTAGCTTTAGCTTCGTGCCAAGTAAGTATAGGAGCTTTTAAGAATTTACAATGCCACCTCTATATCATTTTATAGTCTAGTCATCTTGTTTTGATCTCTCTGATTTTGTTTTATGGAAGAATTGTTACATTTCCATACTAATTCCAGATAAAGTAAGATTAAACCGTATTTGACACACAGGGTTAGTTAGTTCTTACCCCTTTCCCCAAACACAAGATTGGTGCAGTTTATCTCCAGCATTTCTAGCTCTCCTTTCCAATTTCCATTAATCTTGGTTAAGTCCTGTTCCCTCATAATTCTCCATCAGATTTGCACCCCTAGAAAAAGATAGACTATCAACACATTAATCTTTGTAATACTCCTGAGCTTCTGAAATTAGATTCATATTTCTAATCATGGCACAAAAGTAGTTATTCTCTTTTAAAGGCCCCCTAAATTACACAATAAAATGTGGGGCACTAGACAAGAAGTTTGAGAACCACCTAGCATGATCCGAGATCCTCAAACGGAGCCAGTTCCTAGTCTCACTACATGACCCACAAGCTGTTTCTGGTCACACACTTAGGATGCATTTATTGGCTTTGGTTCTGGTTTGGCTCTCGCTCTGGTTCAATTCAGGGGCCTTCTTTATGTGGGGGGCCTATTCTGTGCCATGCATTGTCGTGGACCACTTAACCTGTAGACATACACAGCAGAACTCTGAGCTCTGGATCTTTCTAACCCCACAGCATCGTAGTCCTGACACCAGCATTTTGGTCTAGTTCTAGTATATGTCTTTCATGTTGGAAGATTCAGCAAAGGAGAGGGGGAAAAAGACACTCCCTAAATCTGTATTAAGTGAATGTTGGCTTTTTCTATATAAAGAGAAGGGATATAACTTTTAGGCTAACTCCAGACTTTTTTATTTTCTTTGCTTTCTATCCTCCCTCCCCCCTAGTCAGGGATGTTGAAAGCTACATGGGAAGTTATATCTGTATATACCTCCCAGAAGCCTAAATAAACATATAAAGATTGTTAACTGGATGAGCTCAAAGGTGAGTTATATGGACTCCTTTTAGAAATTGTGGTAATAAAAAGAAAACCCTGCAAGATAATTCTGATATGTTTTATTTTTTGAATTCTGTAGATGAGTGGAGATGAAGGTATAATAAGCACAGAGCAGAAATATACATTTCTTATTAAATTGAATCTCTTCTTGCTGGATGAAATTACCCTGGGTATTTCTGGGATTCCCTGATGCTTATTTATTTATAGGTTTGTGTCTAGGAAAGCTATGGCTATACAATGAAAGCTGCTAGGCATGCTGCATGCCACTGTGCTCAGAAAGCTTTGGTTGCAGAAGTACTTTTGTGAATTCCAGCACTCCAGCTGAAATGTAATCTCCTAGGATCTCAAATCCATTATAAATTTAAATCACAATAGTGCTTTTCATTTTGATTATAGCGGAATAAGAAACAAAGAAATATATTGTGATCTGACAAAGACAGACAGGTCAGGTATTTTGGAAGCATCTCAAAATCTTGAAAGCCTTGCTCTGTTGGTGTGTACTTAGCACATATTCCTCAGTGAGTGATTCTCCTGGATGGAATAGTATGCATGTGCTGCGTTCTTCGTAGTCTCTGTCGACAGGCAGAGGGGTCGCAAGAGTACGTAGTGGTCCTCCCTTACTCACACTTTCACTTTCAGAGGTGTCAGTGCCTGTGGCCAACCACAGTCCGAAAATATTAAATGGGGAGATGGGTGAAGGGGAGAAAAATGGGGGACATCTGTAATAGTGTCACAATAAATTTTTAAAAATTTCCCAGAAATAAACAATAAGTTTTAAATTGTGTGCTGTTCTGAATAGTGTGATAAAATGTACGGTTCCTCCTGGGTCATGAGTCATCCCTTTGTCCAATGAATCCAAACTGCATACACTACCCTCCCCATCCATTAGTCACTTAGTAGCCGTCTTGGTTATCAGATTGATTGTCAAGGTATCGCAGTGCTTGTGTTCAAGTAACTCTTATTTTAGTGTTAATGATTGTTTTACTTTATTTTATTGTTAATATCTTACTGTACCTAATTAATAAATTAAACTTTATCGTAGGTATGTATGTATAGGAAAAAACACGCTATATATAGGGTTCCGTACTCTCTGAGGTTTGAGGCAACCACTGGGGTCTTGGAATGTAACCCTGTTTCCAGAAATATTGACTCTGGATTGTCAAATAAAAGTTATTTTATAATCAGTATGCTTTAAGTAAAATGATTAAATTTTAGAAAATTTCCACTAAAACTGCTAAAAATGGAAAAATGTGTCTGATAATTATGATTATGTTTTATTTATTTATCTATTTAAAGTACAATTTCCATTTGTTTTTTTCCAGAAAACTTTTCTTTAGTCCTTAAGGACTTAACTCCTTACATGGGCTTTGGTGGAGGTCGTGGGGCAGCACCCGCAGGTCTAAATCGGGGTGGGGGTGTTCGGTCCTTACAGGCTTCACGAGAACAATTCCTGACTACCTTCCTGTGAATGGCACAGCTCACACAGTGATGTAGTTTCACATACAGCTTGGGAAACCCATAGATGTCAAAGACACTGGCTTCGGAAATGCCCCCAACGGCTGCGGCCTCTGCTATGTTTTGAATGACGAACTTCTTCATGGCCTTTTTTGGCACAACCGTTGTTCCTTCTTTTCTTGATCATCTTGGAAATGAGGACCCGAAACTATGATTATGTTTTAAATAATTTTATCTTTTAGAAATATTGAAATATTAGTGTATAACATAATTTCTAGGACGTTCTTCAAAACAGTGTTAGTGGGGGAAATGTAGTGTGGGACTGATGAAATAAGATCAACCACAGTTGGTAATTCTTGAATCTGAGTGATGGGTATAAGTGAATTTATTGTGCAGTATATTTGTATGTTTTGTTTTGTTGGAGGCAGCAGAATTTATACTCAGAGATTGAGTTTGTCTTTGCCAGCAATATATTTAGCACAAGTTCTTTGTGGGAATTATAATAATATCACAAACCAGTAGTATATAGGACAATATCTCTTAATAAGTAAAATATAGAAATAACAGACTCCAAGCAAATGACAGATTAATCACAGTATTGTTCCAGGCAAGGGGAAGTGAAGGAATAAAGTTCAGATTTAATATGAGGTGAACCTTTATATGTGAGGAGGCGCTCGGGAGAGTGGGTGCGCAACCAAGAGCTGATTTCCAGCTGCCAGCACAAAAATCCCGTTGCTAGAGCACATTGCTAGGGAACCAGGTCGCCAGTGTTGGTAGGCAGGCCCATATCTTTCACAGGCTATTTCCTGGTTTATCGCCACTGTCTTGGCCAAGAGTCCCCAAGACAGGAGTGAATGCCCTAAGGGTCTCTGGAGAGTTTTTAGGCTATCAAAAAGCTGCCTCCACTAAACCAAAACTCTCAAATAGTCCTCACAAACTCTCTGTATTTGTAGTCTAAATGTCCCCTCACCATAGCTGCTTCTCCACATGTTCTTAGTGATAAGACCCCAGCTGGACTGCTCAGCTGCTGGGCTGATGACTGCTTATCAATGACAACAGGTGTAGAATAGAGTGATGACATCCTGGCATGACTTACATCATTCCTGTAACAAAGCAATGTGGAATGATGATGTACCGATACAACTTCATACTTTTATCAAAGCAACTTTTTTTTTTGCCATAAACAAATGGATTAAAACAACTTCACTTAAATCATAAACAAGTGACTTTTAAATCATTAAACCTATACACAACAAAATTAAAAATTTTCTACGGTAAACAGTTAAAGTACTTTGAGAGTTCTTCAGAGGAAAGTAAGTTAAAACTTAAAAAGATTTTATATTGAAAAGAGTAGACTTTAGTTTCTGGAAATCTCAGTTATATGGAACACTCCGTTTTCTGACAGTGCCAAGCAAATGAGTCATCATATGGCACTTTCTTTTGGTCACCTGCACTTGTGTACTGAAACTTGTGTTCTCATTTTTTTCCTTTTTAAAATACTTTATGATTACTTTGTTTACCCACAAAAGCTATCACATGGCTACTTTGCTGGATCTCACCTGGCATCATAACAAAAAATGTTACTATACTATACTATACTATGTAATTTTCAAACTATTCGAAAGTACCCCATCTACTGAGTAAGAAGTATACCCCTCAGGATCATAGGGAAATCCTTGGCAAATGTGAAATTTCTTTGAAATCCCAAGTTTTACATTTGAAGCTTGCATATATTTTTTTATTATGTACTAAAAGTGTATCTATTTATTATAATATTAAAACGCTTTCTACCCTAACTCTAAGAAAAATACACTCTAGGGAGTTGTGCCAAATTTCTCCCCTAATACCAAGTAACAACACATGGGCACACTGTAGGTTTTTCACCCCTAATTACATCACAGCTCCTGCTTATTAGAAACACTGATTTCTGATGAGATAGCTGTGATGTGGTATCTGTTTCTTTATGATAAATAGCGCTGTGCATAGATATTCATAATTGCTATATCTTTGTGGTGAATCATAACTCTGTGGGCTGCCTTAGATACCTTTTCCCAATTGTGTGATCTTGTACATGTTCTTTAACCTCTATGAGCTTCAGTTTGACAGTAAAACAGTATTAACATAATTAATATATTGAAGTTTAAAAGTTTTTCTTTTTTCCCCTAATTATAAAAATCACATTCAGTGATACAATTTGAACAATATAGGGGAAAAGAAAACTACTCACTGTGGCATTAATTGTTACTAAATAAATGCATAAAGGGGAAAAATAACTACTCGGTGTTCCAGAACCCAAAGGCAACCACTACGTTTTTATTACATCCCCCCCCCCAATTTTTTCTAAGTGCATTTAAAATATTTTTAATTTTTCAGAAAATTTTTTTATTAGAGTTTGTGAGTCAGATAATACAGAAGCGTTATAGAGTACAAAGCGAACGTCATCTCTTCTTAGAGATAAAACCATTAACAGTTTGATGGAGATTCTTCCAAACTTTTCTCTGTGCATGTACAAATGTAAGGATGTATTTTACATGCAGATATAGAATAATACTGTATATTTTAACACAAACATAAAATCATACTATATTAAATTTTATAACTGAATTTTTACACCTAAGATCTCCATGATAACACTCTTTTCATAGGTGTGTATTTGAATCGACCTAATTCTTTTTAACAGCCATATAATATTTCATGGCATTGATATAGCATAATTTATTTAGATTGTTTTCAAATATTCACTATAATAAATAGTGCTAAAGTGAACATTCATTCAATAAATATTTAACAAGCACCATCTGTGTGCCAAGCACTTTTTTGGTTTTGAAAACACAGTGGTAAACAAAACTAAGTTCAAGCCTTCATGCAGCTATTCTCCAGTGAATGCTCCTATCTCTGTATACTTGTGACAAATCAGCACAGAAAATTTTTGAAAGCAGAATTGTTGGGGCAAAGCACATGTTAGATACTGCTAAATCTCTAGTCTAATCTGATTAAAACCCCTCATTTTATTGTTTTTAGTAATTGTCATTATTATTAAGATTGAACTTTTTTTCTGGTTATTGACCACTTGTATTTTGGGTTTTATGAATTGCCTATTCATATCTTAAGAATTTAAATAATATGTGTTAAGTGTCTAGTAAATTGCTTTTGAAATATATTGAACATTTAATATTTGGTTAGATCATAGTTTCTTTTATTAATTTTTTTCTAATCAATCTGACAAATAATGTAAAAAGATGGAAAAGCCTCTTATTCATGTATCAGCAAGTCACGATTTATTTACTGAATGACTTAATGAGTCCATATAGCTACCTCTTCTAAAAATTACGTCCTCTGAATTATTCTCTTCATTTGAAAGTCTGAAAATCACTGATAGCAAAGGCAAACATTGTCAAACAGAATACTAAGTAAAAGAGAAAATTCTACCTTCCTAATGAAATCTTTGAGTTGAGTTGTACTTGGATAATTGTTTTTTAACCTTGCCAGCATGCATTAAATTGTTTTAATTGAAATATAATTTACATTAAAAAAAAGAAATATAATTTACATCTAATTTAGTACACAAATCTTAGGTGTTGGATTATTTTTAAAACTCTTTCAGGTAAAGGAAAACCCAAAACATTTAGCATATTATCATTATTAACTTGGGAAGACTGAGGTGAGTAGAGACCCTGTTTATAGTGCTTTGAATACTTCCTCTGAAAATACATAGTTCTTTCAGTGTTATGATACCATATCACCTGTTAAGCTAGGTACTATCAGTGTATTATAGAAATTTAAAGTGTTTTAGAAATGGAGGTCAATGAAGAGTTCTAATTGATTAAATAATTTTTAGATAATTAATATTGCCTCATAACACCTCTAGTCCTTTTGGCTCAAGAATTTCCTAAAGCTCTATTCTGTTCTGTTGATTTTATAGGTACAGTGTAGTTTATATAAGTAACTCTTACTTGACTGATTATATTGCCAGGTACTTCAGGGATATTACTTTGAATGTAAATTTATTTTTACCATCTAGATTATAGTATAGAGGCTGTAGTATCAAAACTGATTTGATAGAATTTTATAGTTAGGACCTTAAAGATCATCTAATGAAGTCTTCATATCACAGATGGAGAAACCAAAGTTCAGACAGAGGTGAGGCACTTGAGAAAGGTCACAGTCTTCTTAGCCAGTGCTGGCTCTAACTTTGCAACTCCGGCCTTCTGACTCCAGTCACATGTTCTTCCCATATACCCTACTTCTTTTGAGAGGCTTAGACTGACTGACTCACAGACTTCTTAGGATATTTTTGGTAATTCTTTGTCTGTTTGTCTTCTTGAAAATTGCCACTTTATTCTAAAAGCAGGAAATAGGAAACATTTTGTTTCATGCGGACTCTAGGTAATTAATTCAAGGTAACAATTAAGCATGTTTTTCACATTAATGTAAGATTTTTTTTGAAGAATATGTATGTGGCCTTTGAGGAATTTTGATACCTACTGTTGTTTTTTAATTGATTTCAGAGAGAGGAAGGGAGAGGGAGAGAGAGAGAGAAACATCAGTGATGAGAGAGGGTCATTGATCGGCTGCCTCCTACACGGCCCCTGCTGGGGACCCAGCCTGCAACCCGGGCATTTCCCTGACCGGGAATTGAACTGGGATCATCTGGTTCATGGGTTGATGCTCATCCACTGAGCCATCCTAGCTGGGCTGTAAGGCATTTCTTGATGCAAATGGTTCTCAGAGGCAGGCTCTTAGTGTATCCTGATGATTTTCTCCGCCTCCTGGAGCCCGTCATCTATCCTTGCTTCAGTAATTTCAGCATTTTCAGTGAGTCTAGAGTAGGAATAAAAAATAAACAAGAAAGCCCTTGCTGATTTGGCTCTGTGGTTAGCGCATCAGCCCATGGACTGAAGGGTCCTGGGTTCGATTCCAGCCAAGGGCATGTACCTCAGTTGCCCATGGGGGAGGCAACCAATCAGTGTCTCTCTCTCACCTTGCTGTTTCTCTCTCTCTCTTCCACTCTCCATGAAAAAGCAATGGAAAAAAATATCCTCAGGGGAGGATTAAAAATAATAATAATAAGACAAAGAAATTTTGTTAACCCCATTTCCATTTAAAAATAATTTTGTATTTAACTGAAATATAAGTCAAGCACATTTGGATTTTCTTAAATAAGTACAGGTTTTTGAATGACTGAAAGCTAGCAGCTCTGGCCAGGGCTTCTGAATGATGTCTTAAAATTCCTTTAGTGAAAGTAGCAATACCTAAATTAGGCCTACAAATTTGTAATTGCATCAGACACTGAGTGAAAAGGAACATTACTTACCTGGTCTAGGCTATTGGATAGCCACCGCTCTCAGAGCCTTCCCTGCTCTAATACTATATTCAGTATGTATATATCTTCAAATTATTCATCCGTTGCTTTTAAAAGCAAATAGAACATTGATTCCTTTGCATAATCCTTAAAGCTTCATTTTCTATTTTATGCGTTTATTTAAATATTAAAATAATGCTTGTTCATTTATTTCTCCTTATTTTATAAATGCCTATGAAAAGTGATTTGGTAAATCTGTTCAATCCTTTGCAAAAACATTACCACTCAAACTTATTTTGAAATATGTATAACTCCTGAGTAATTGTGTCGAGTAGCTTTTCACTGTAGCTTAATTGGCAGGGGTTTCATTCCCCGTACACCTTCATGTCACAGACCAAAAGAATTGTGTCTTACTTCATTTGTATTATTCATGACTCATTGTTTCTGTATTTCTCTTATAATAATATTTCCTCCCCATCCTCTGCCTTCTTTGTGTTTTGTTTTGTTGTTGTTTCTGTCAGAGAAGATAGGTTTAAAACAGAATATTTTTTAGGAGCACAATCAGGTGGGTTTTACCATCTGGCTAATCTCTTATTGTGGCGGAGAATATAGCTCATAGAGTAGATGGTTTGGCGTTTTCTCTGCCTGTGTTTGTTTTAGAAACCATTTCTTCATAAAAAAGCAGCAGCTCTAGTTTCTGCTGTATTTCTTCATCCTGTTGGCTCTCATTTTTCCCTGCTTGTGTGCTGTGATAAAGACTCAGTGACCCTAAGGAAACTCTAGACCTTTCCTTTAATAATGCAGTAGCGGAAAGAATGAACAAATACTTGCCACCAAAAAAAATCCAAACTCATAAATCCGGATTGTTTAATTTGTCCCTCAGCAGCATCCTCTGCTATTAATTTATCAGTGTATGCTGAAAACTCTGCAAAAGGGGCTTGTGTTTGAGATTTCTTGGAGAATTCCAAAATTTACTCATTTCCTACCCTCCAAGTATTTTTGTAATGAATATAACCTTAAGCTTTCATTTTATATTCTTAATATTTTATTATGAAAATTAAAACTGTTATGAAAGTTGGAGAATAGTTTAATGAATCCCATGTATCCATTAACCCTACTTCATCAGTTATTAACTACATGGCCCATCATATTTCACCTTTATCTTCATCCATGTCCATGTACACACAAATACTGGGTTCTATGCAAATCATTTATCATATCATTTTTCCCAAAATACTTCAATATATTTCTCTGACATGTAAGGATAGCCAGAGTACCATCATCACATCTAAAAAAATCAACAGTATTTCCTTAATATTATTAAATAACTGGTAAATGTTCAAGTTTTTCTAATTTTCTTATAAATGTCTTATTATAGTTGGTTCATTTGAAGCAGAATCCAAACTAGGACTATACATTATATTATCTTTTAATATATAGGTTCCTCTTCCCTCATCTTTGTTTAGCAATATAAGTGACTATTTAGAATGAGAAAAGAGCTTCAACAATTTACACATTTTAAGAACCAACAAATACATATTCCAGAAGAATATTAAAACATTTTTATTAATTAACTGACACAGTTCTGTAGTACTTTTTAATTCTATGTTTTTTGGTCTTCATACTCTTTGATCATGTCTTCCCATGACAGCATTTTTTAACAATTTTCTGTAGAGGGTGAAAGCTAGTTAAGCCTTTTCTCTAGTGTGGTTGATTGAAATTTGTTTTTTATTGTTGATAGTTTGGATGAAAAAAACGAGAAAATTCACACACAGATGCACTCATTATTTATAGTATTACTACAAACAGGAGTAACGATTAATTCTATTTTGTGCTATTTTCAACGAACATGAAAAAAGGTGTGGTGAGTATGCATGTGTCATTGAACATAATTCTAACAGAGAACTTCCATTTGACTAGGTGCCAGTGAGAACTGAATCTTTCACTTACATTTTTCCCCCTTGCCATTTATTTAACAAACCAGTTTATTTGTGCTGTAGAAATTCCCTATAGAATCTGCTAATCCTTGTGACATTTTAAAACATATTTTCCTATCTCCTGTATTCCTACAAAGTGTTAATTATATCTAGAGGTGTGATAATATTCTAGTTCAGTTTTTTGGCAAAACTACATCACAGGTGATTCTGTGTGCTTCCTATTGCATCACATCAGGGGGCACAATGATTGCGGATCTCTCCTTTTGCCAAGATATATTAGCACTATCCCCCAATTTTTAGTTTAAGATTTTTAAAAGCAAGTCTAAAAACTTGATGTTGACATTTTGTTTCAAATATATCAATTTGGAACTTTTAACATCCCAAAACAAATTTATCTTTTTCTTTTGTAATGTTAAATATAGTGTTTTTTTTCCTGTTTTTTGAAGACTCAGAGAACAACTCTAATTCCCAGAATAGCCTTCTTACATGAAAACTATACAGCAAAAAAGCTATTTACTTAAGTTAAGGAATATTTTCTTAAGTTTTATTTTCTTTCTTTATTCCACTGATATTTATTGATATAATAAGTACCTGTTGAGAGCTAGACCCTGTAAAGGTGACATGGTTCCTGCTTTCATGGAGCTTACAGTCTAATGAAAGACCTGATGTTAGTCAAATAATCTTACAATTAAATATAAAACTATACTTTCATAAGTGCTTAGAAGAGAGATATGAAGAACTTTAAGAGTATTTAATAAGAGAATTTGGCCTAGTCTGGGTACCGAGGAGATGATGATTAAATGAGATTTGCAAAAATGAATAGGAATTAACCAGATAAAGGAATAAACTGGGGTCTTTTTCTAAATGGACTGAATGGGGAAAGACCCTGTGCCTACAGAGGAGAATGTAGAATTTAAATAGTTACAAAAAGTGAGTGTACACTGAAGAACAGAGAGTGAGGAAAAGCCTGTTGTGAGATGAAGCTAAAGACATAGGAAGGCAACAGGCCATGAGGGCTTTGCAGGCAGCTCAGTGGTGGCCTTTAATTAATTGATTTATTCAGATATGCCACTAATTATTTGAATGAATTGTGTCTATTATGTGCTGGGTACATTGATGTTGGTGGCAGGAACGTGTAGTTGAACCAGTCGTGGACCTTGTGTTGTAGTGATGGTGTAGGCTGAAGGGAAGGAGATGAAAACAGATTCATAAGAAATAATCACATAGTGGGAAGCACCAAGAATAAAAGCAGAGTCTTATGTTCACAGTGACTGTTGAACTACTTAGATTGAATGGAAATAGAAGACCCTTTTGAGGAGCTGTTTAATGAAAGCTGAATGATAAGAGGAGCCAATCATGTGAAAATCTATGGAAGAAATATTCTGGGCAGAGAAAAGAAATTATGTGAGGCCATATGGTTGGCCAGTTCAATGAACTGTAAGAAGGCATTGGGCAAGGACCTAAGAAGTGAGGATCACAGAGGTACAAAATAAGGTCAGAGAGGCACATGTAGTTCCCATATAGCTGTAAAATCATATTATAAAACTAGTGAAATTAAGGTACCTTTAATTTTATGTGATAATGTTTTACTGACATTAAATGGCCAACTTGAAATGTGACTGTGGCACAGATTACCACTGCTTGGATTCTTTTGAGTCCAACATACATACATTACTATGCGTGGTGTAATGACTCAATCTTCTTACCATTTTTTTCCTACCTTGTGGCTGCATAGAATTTCTTTTCACTAACACAGTATAAAACACAGATGTGGAGGTGGGCTTTGTAGAACTACTCTGGTTCATCAAGGTTATGCTTTTTAACAGTCTGAATAGCAGAACTCTAAAGAGTGACATTTGCTTTGATAATTAATGCAGTTTTTTAAGTCACTGAGAAACAATAATTATTGTATTGCATGTCACACATAGAATCAGCATTTTCATTTATTATTTTGGTATCTAGATAAGTTTAAAAACCTGGATTTCGCCATAACTACATACCATTATAAAGTGATTCATCTTTGGGGGGGGGAGGCTCTTTGATAGTAATTTAATAATTCCTCATTAACAACAGTCAACTGAAGTAAAACTTAAACAAGAATCTTGAGGAATATATTACCTAATGTTAATATTTTAATCACTGCTCATTGGGCCAAATGTGCTTTTTCTGAAATATTAAAAAAAATCACTAAGGTGCTTCTTCTTGGAGCCAGTAACTTTTAATGTGGTCTAAGCCAAGAGGACTAATGAAATTTGCTCAAGTTCAGTGAGTTTTCTTTTTGTCATTTTTATTAAAAATATATAATCAAAGCCCAAATTTTAGCTCTGAAATAACTCAGTTCTAAATTGTTTATTGGAATAGTTAATCGAATACTTTGATTTTTCTGCCTCCTTTTACTTCTCTCTGCGTACAAATGCTCCTCGACTTAAAATGGGGTTGCATCCTGATAAACCCATAGTAAGTTAAAAATATTGTTAATTGAAAATGCATTTAATTCACCCAACCTGCCAAACATACCTTGCATGTGCTCAGAACACAATATCCAGAAACACTGGCAACCCAGCACACTGTAGAGTATCAGTTGTTTACCCTCATGACCGTGTGGCTAACTGGGAATTGTGGCTTGTTGCCACTGCCCAGCATCACGAGAGCATATCGTTCAGCAACATATCACTAGCCCTGAAAAATTTGAAGTACTCTTTCTACTGAATGGGTGTTGTTTTTGCACCATTGTAAAGTCAAAACATCATAACCCAAAACAACATAAGTCTGGGGCTGCCTGTATGTACATACCTTCTCTCTCCTTCTCCTTCCCCCCTCACGGAAGCTTTGATCAGAAAATAGATTCTGGACTTTTTTACTGAGATATTGTACTGACCTATCCTAACGGATGGCCAACAGAAGATAGGGCACTGAGAATCTTTTCCCTTTTCTACCTAGGACCATGTATTATTCATAAGATAACACATTCTGTTAATGTATATTTACAGATTATTAGAAGGATAAGCTAAGGAGATTTTTTTTTAAACTTGAAAAGAGAATCATTGATTTCTGTTCAGATTCTGTTTACTTAAACATCTAATTACTTTTCCAAATAGAAACAATCACTTGGATGCAATTTAGTCAATAAGCAACACGAGATAGGGAACTTTGGATGATTACTGTAAGAAATACTCAGGAAGAGAATAATGTGAATTTAAAGAGTAGTCATGTTTTACAATGACATAGTACCACCGCTAATGGCTATTAGGTTTCTTTTGTCATTCAGCAGTTGGCTTAACTTTTCTTCCACCTGCTGTCTCTGAAACTCAGCCAGACTCTCTTGTCTTTGGTTTCTGATGCAGAGTTCATTACCAGCCAGACAGAAAGGATTCAAGTAAATGTTTGCCATGAAATTTAGAGAAGTCTGCTGTGGGAACAGTCATGGGCATCGAAATACTAACTTTAAACGGCTTGCAGAATCACAAGAAATTATTTTACAGTTTTGACTGATGAATAAAGTTTCCAAAAAATTTTATTAATTTTTCAGGTGACTTCTTCATATTCATGGGATAGACAGTTATTAGATAAAGGAAATAAGATTTTAATAACACATTTTTAAGGTCATGTTTTAGAAGGAACTAGTATCTTGAGAGAGAGGGCTGATTTATTTTGTGCAAAGCCATGAAAATCATAAGTTTTCGCTTTTTTCTTTAGGCAAAGGAAAGCCAGTGAAAGTGTTTTGAAGGAGGAGATGGTATGTATCGTCCAGTCTGTTTTTAGGAGGGTGACCGGTACACTTTGATGGATATATTAGGTGGACAAAAGATTGGAGGCTATTGCAGGAATAGTTAAGAATAGCAAGCTTTTTTTAGTGTTTTTGAGTGTCAGTGCTTTTTGACAGCTCACAACATCTGGATTTATAGATGCAGAAACTAGGCCTTGAGGTAAAGAACTTGCTCAAAATCACAAAGCTAATAAGTGGGAGAGCCTCATGAGATTCAAATCCATTTGTGATTTCAGAGCCTGTGCTCTTAACCTCTAAGTTATACCAATGTTGGTAGAAAAATTAAAAAGGAGTAGAAAAGAAGTTAAAAGGGTAGTGGGCTTGATAAGATATGGAATTGGATGGGAGTAGAATGAAGACTCTGAGATGGCTATGAGGCCTAAAGCCTGAGAGACTGACCAGAAGGTTAGAATTAATCAAAATAGGAAACAAAGGAGTGGAGCAGGTTTGGGAACATATTTAGTTAAAATTAACCTATAGGTATATTTGATAGAGATATCTAACAGTTGGAAATTTGGATCTGAAAATCAATTTGAGAAAGGAGTGAAGATGATATTTCCATTGAAATAGTAACTTGAAATTCTTAAAAAAAGTTGAACTCTCTAAGCAGAATGAACTGTAAAAAGATAAAGGCAAAGAACAAGCCTCAAGAAGTATTTTTGGGACACCTGAAAGAGCAAGGGTCAGTGAAGGACCATAGAAGTAGTCAAACACAAGGCAAGAGATAAATTCAGGAATTCTTAGAGTGTCATGGAATTCAAAGAAATGAATTTCAAGAGGGAGGAGGCAGTTATCCTCATCAAATGTTTTCAAAAAGTGTTAATATGAGAAATGAAACAAAGGCAATGGAAAATTTAGCAGTGAAAATTAGTTTGGGTGGAAAGTAGGATTGGTGAAGGCAGAGTTTGTGGGGTAGGTGGGGCAGGTGGATGTGTGTAGTTCAGAAGTAGACATGTTTAGGTTGGGGGAAAAACCCATTGAAGTTAAAGACATTAAAGATCTCAGAGAGAACTAACTAAAGTAGTAAAGGGATTAACCTTGCAAAGAAGTAGGGATTCTTCGTCCCCTGATGAAGAATAAAAGAAGAGAAAAAAAAGAAAATTGAAAGAATCTTTTGATGGGAAAGAGAGTAGTTGTGGAAGTGAATTCCGGAAGAAATTGACCTCAGTAAAACAGGAGGTGAAGTTATGTGTTGAAAGGCAGAAAGCAATTCTGAAAAGCTTCTGAGAGTCTACTAGAAATCTGTGAAAGCATTTAGTGAGCAAACCTCATCATCTAGCTGAGGTTGGATAACATGAATGTGTAGTGGTATCAGTAAAGACAATTATATTGCCTTTTTTTTATAGCCCTTGCCTCATCCTATGACAGGAGTTGATTAAATGGATTTACCCACAAGTAAGGGTTGGCAAAGTGGGTCTAGGAGGTCAAGGAAGCTGAGACACTAGAGAACATAATTAAAATAAGGCTCATACTGAGTAGGGAGAATAGTAAAGCGAGGAGGATAGGCCTGGATATGCTGAGGGAGAATATTGAAAAGACTCGGTAACTTCTTCTGGTTACATCCAGTAAGAAACCTCAAAGCTGTTCAGCACATGCTTAGTTACAGTTGTTCGGTGTACATTTTATTAGTTTACTCCTTGGGGGTCACACTTTGAAATAGGATAGTTTAAACTCAGATCTTTTACTGCCAGTTTCTTAAAACAAAACTGCATAATATATAATGTAGAAAAGACTGGCTATAAAATAGTGGATGATAAGATTTATGACCAGATGCCTTTTTAGTTTTGTTGTGGTTGTTGCTGTTTTGAGGAAAAAGTTATTGATGTCAAAGGAAACTTGCATTATAGCATCAATGAGCCAAAATAGCATTTTCTGAAATCTTGTTGATGTGTTCATATATGTTTTTTGCTGAACTGACCTGGCATTTTTATGAGATAAACATTTTCTTGTGCCTAGTTATTTGGGTAGTAAAGATCCAATGTAATCAATGGACTTGATCCTCTATGAATTTGTTTAATAAGATTTCTACTGTAAGATCAGTGGGATTCATTCAGACTATTCTTACAACTTCATTTTCTTTTCTTGACCAGGCAGCCACTGAATTCATGTTTGCTTTTCTTTCAGCCAGTGCATTAGAATTTCAGAGCCAGAGGAAAGGAATCTTCAAACTCAGTGTAGTTTATAGAAAAGCCACACTGTTAATTAAAATGCATAAGTTGTCTTTGAGTTTATTTTTAATGATTTCCTTCTCTTTACATTCAGACACTGAGTAATGAAAATGTTTTAAATTTTTAAAAAAATGCATTTTATGTTAACCAACTTATCTTTGAAGACAAAATGATAATTTCTCAAGATAACATAAATGTTTTTTGAAAATAATTTTACCAAAAGCACCCTGCTGGTTTTTTCAGTCTTATTTTACCTTGTAAAATTCTAAGTGATGTCTTTTCCTTCCTCCTAGATATAACCTAAAACATTCCTCTGTGTCTTCCTTGTTTTTCAAGAGAAAAATAAATTTCACTCAGCCAAGCCTCTGTTCCTTGTCATTTATGTACTAGATATACTTAACAGCAATTTCCTATATAGAACACATGTTTTAAAATTTTTAATTGATTTTTAGATAGAAAAAGGGAGAGAGAAACATCAGTTTGTTGGTCCACTTACATATGCATTCATTGGTTGCCTCTTGTATGTGATTGAACCCACAACCTCGGTGTATGGGATAATGCGCCAACCAAATGAGCTACCTAGGGCCAGGGCTAGAACATATTTTAGAAATCAGTATTATCTATCTATTCATTTTAGATGTGTACAGTGCTTTTTTAAAGAATATTGAAAGTATAATGCTTTTCATTTATGATTTCAAGATTTCTTATACTTTGTAATTGATGTGATGTGAGAGCAAGAGAGAACAATGGGAAGAAAAAGGACCTCCGATCTAGTTATCAGGGAAAATAGGGTTGTATAAAGAGATTTAAAGGTTGGATACAGGATATGAAGGGGCAAAGCAACCAGAAGGATAGTCTCTAGAGAGTAATCTTTAGTGTTCATGATTGAAGATAATGCTCTAAAGCAGCATTTGGAATGAGGGGCTATTTTTATGAAAATACATACCATAAACTTATTGTCGCATTTGAAGCAAATTGTGGCAAAGCAACATAAAGAGGAAGTAAGCTTTTATCTCATTACTTCTTTAAATAGCATTTATCAAATACTTAGGTTTCATGTTGTCTGTTTAGATTGGTGGTGTGGGACACCAAGCCCTTGAATAAACATAAGATCTACAGCTTGAAAATTTAGTTATCTCTGTGGCTTGGGAGATTCAAAATATGCTTTAACTGCCACATCTAATTCCTGGATCGTTTTTATCAGCATCATTTCTAAGTTATGCTAAACATGAAACAGCACAAGGGCTCACTGCTGCCAGCACTTGGAACAGTCTCATTGTTAGTCCAGTATCCCAGCCTGATGTTCTGGATTTTTTTTATATTGAGGATAACTCATGTCAGGAATCCAGATTCCAATTCCCAATGGGAAGCTGAAATGAGACAGCTTTTAGCAAGATGATAGACCTCAAATTCAAATGATATAATGGGCCAGAGCCGCTGATTCAGCCAACTTGGAAATTAACATTTAGAGACGGAGGAACTTTTTATGAACAAAGGCATCCACTAGCAATGTGATGTAAGATTCAGAGTAACCAACTCTGAAGACTGCAGAAACCCAAACTTTTAATTATAGAAGGTGATTTTTAAAATCTGGCAAAATTTGGGGGGGAAAATGTAAGAGGGTCTGTTAATTTGAATACCATATCTTTTGATATCTGCACTGTGGGTAGCATATTTTTATGCCTTTTTTTTTCCAGAATGTGAAATAATACATGATTACTGTAGTTTGGAATGATACATAATCACCTACAAGTCTATTTGGCATCTGTCCTTCTAGTCTATACATAGATATTTTAAAAGCATAATTCATCTTCACACTGTGTATTATAACCTATAGCAAGATATTTTGCTACCTAAACCCAAAGAATTTAAGCCTCAAAAAATAACCTAATCAAACCTCCTGAAATGCCAGGAGTTAATTTGAACCAGAATAGCAGGTGATAGAAAAGGAAAGGCAAACTATACACATACTATATGTCAACAAATGAGTGCCAAATCAAATGGAAGAGTGCAATAAGGGACCTTAGTGATGATCAGGTAAAACTGCTAATTCTACTCCTGAACCTAACTGGAAGCATGTTATGGAAATCTTTTATAGTACAGCATTCTGCAGCTACTTTTAATCCAAGTGATACAACTGATTTGGCATGGCTGCTCGAACAGATCTCCAAACAAATGTTGTTCCTGGCACAGGCCTCTTCTAAGCAGTTCTTTCATACTGCTGATGTTGGTTTTTCATCTTTCATTCCCTGATGCATTCAAGCCTATAATTTATTGCTTTAAAGATTAGCTCATTTTAAAATATAATGTGTGAGGAGAAGACTTCACTTGAAGGTAGCAGAGTAAAGAATTTTTTTCTCTTCTCCTTTGAAACTCAAATGTAAAAACAAGAATACAGGAAAGTAGAAAAGAAGTCCATTATTAGTGAAACTAGGCACAAGCTAAGCCCAACATACAGACAATGAAGCATGACTTGCTAAACACTTTGAAGTCTAGACCACATGCTGGAGGGTACTGAACCCCTCCTGGGAAGCCCAAGCAATACACTGATTTCTCTGAAAGAAAGTGTTGTATTGCTTTAAAGATCTAACCAGTGAACCTTTATTGAGCGCTGGCATGTAGTTTTACATAGACTCAAAGAAATTATAGACATGATCTGTTATAGAAAATATAGTAACAATTTTTTAAAACCTCTCCAACACAAGTGTTAAGAAGAGGTAATAGGACAATAGAAGATGAAAAACCAGTGTGCAAACCTCAAGAAAGAATTACAAGAGAAAAAGAAAAGCATTAGAGAAATGAAAAACCACATTAGAAATTTTCAAGAGGGGGAAACAGAGACAGAGAGAAAATGTAATCAGAGACATGGCTGAGAGGCTTGAGAGAATTATATAATTTTAAGGAAATATAAACATTATAGAGAAGATATGGGGAAACAAAGGCGATCTAACATATGCATGGCGTCAGCAAACATTTTCTGTAAAGGGCCAGACAGTAAATACTACTTTAGGCTTTGTGGTCAGTACTGTCTGTTACAGTCATTCAGCTTTGTCCTTGTAGTATAGAGCAGTCATAGACACTGTGTATGGCTGTGTTCCAGTAGAACTTTATATTCAAAAACAGATGGTGGGCTGGATTTTGCCTGGTCATAGTTTGCCCACCTCTGTTCTTGAGGAAAACAACAAATGAAACTGAAAACATATTTAGAACTATAATAGAAGAAATTTTTTCCTGAAATAATTAAAATCTTGACTCAAAATGACTACCCTGTGGCCTGGGAGTAATTGATACCAAAGAACTGATACTAAGGCATATCTTGGTCAAATTACTGAACTTGAAGAATAAGGAAAGAATTCTGTGGACATCTAGATAGTGGGTGGGGAACAGAACTTGGACTTACTTTAGCTCTTTCTTCAATAAGAAACAATGTTAGGAAACAATGAGGGAATGTCTTACTATCCTGAGGTTTCCCCAGGGTTTTTTTGTGTTGTGTTTTTAAAAATATGTGTGTTTTTATTGTTGGCAGTATTACAGATATCCCCCATTTCCCCCCACTTTACTCCCTATCCCCCCACCCCTACCCACCCCAGGCTTTCACCACACTATTTAACCAGCCAAATTCTTGAAGCGTAAATACAACACATGGATGTTGTAGGAAAAACATCTAGCATGGAAAAGCTCAACAAACTTAATACCCATAAGACCTTTTTAAAACAAATTATATCATAATAAAATATACCTAATCAAAAGATGAGTCAAAAATATACCTTGATTAAAATAGTGAGGTAAGCCTGGCTGGTGTGGCTCAGTGGTTGAGCGTCGACCCATGAACCAGGAGATCAAGGTTCAATTCCCAGGTTTTGGGCTCGATCCCCAGTGGGGGACATGCAAGAGGCAGCCAATCAATGACTCTCTTTCCTCATTGATGTTTCTCTCTCTCTCTCTCCCCCTCTCCCTTCCTCTCTCTGAAATCAGTAAAGATATATATTTTTTAAATAGTAAGATAAATTAGTTTCATTACAGAATTTATATACCTTAGTGGAAATTATGCTTTCAGGATAGATTATAAATTTATAAACTTTGATATTATAAAAATAACATAACTAACAAATCAGGTGGAGAAGGGGGATTAAAAAGAAGTACAAATGTGTTCCTTTCTTCACCTTTCATAGCAAGAAATCAATAAATACTCCTTAAAGTTGAACATGGCTAAAAAATTGCTCCAGTCTCTAAATTTTTAGTAATTTTTTTCTTAATTCCAGCAGGGTCTTTTAGGAATTGATATTTCATATGATGCAGCATTCATTAGCAAATCTTCCCTTTTATATCAGATTCTTTTTCTTCAGATAATTCAATGAAAATTTAAAAATACCCTAACAATACCATGTAGAAATGTGTTGGAATGGGCAAAAAATGAGAGATTTACTTGGTTATACAATAGAATTTTTAGTAGTCACTTAAGTAAAAGGAAATTTCCACTGGCTTCCTACACTTTAGTAACTGAAAGGTATTCCTTTACAGCCAGTTGGTGTGTGCTTTTAAGTAGCTAATACAGGAGGATTAAAACTAAGATACGGCCTGGTGAAGTTACTGAGCTTCATTATAATAGATCTTCTGGGCTGCTAGGCAAATAAGTATAAACGGGATGTGGAGTGGTAGCATCATGTCACTATATAAATAGTTGGACTTAACAGCTTGATTAATAAAAAGTGTTACGCAGTAAACTTATTGCCAATCTTTTTTTCTATTTCTTTCCATTGCTGTGAATTTATAGTCATTTATTAGGGCAATTTCCTCATAATCCTCCCCTCGTATACCCCCTAAAACAGAAGGACCCAGAAAAATAGTCTTTGGTTGGTTCTTTCCCTTCAACTTCTGTTACTTTTTTTTAAATTGCTTTGGCATCAAATGTGAGGCCTCTGTATTGCAAAGCAAATACTTGTATATATACATTATGCGTAAAGTAATTATGGTGACTAAGCTTTTACTTCAGAGGGTAGAATCTCCTCAGGTATGTTTGTTTCTTACCTTTCTTCCTGGCACCATTTACGCAATAAAGTAACAGAACCCTTTAGTCCTTGCTAGTTCTGTCTCCTCACATATCCTGTCCCTGGCAGAGTGCCAATGTTATTTGGTTTTATTGACCTTACCAACTTCTTAATAGTAGCCTGAGGTATTCAGGCTTGCTAATAGTTTATAAGGAAACCTAATATTACTTTGGATAAGCATTTGAATCTGTTCTTAGATGTTGCTTGCCATAGCCACTGGCCTTGGGTATTAGATTTATTATTGTCTTTAACATGACAGTTATTAAGTGATTACTATAAATGATTAAGAGAAGTATGTGACACTTTCTGTTGTCAAAGGGCTTATGGTCTAGTTGGAAAAGTATTATAAGTTTTAGTAAAATCTGGAAGTATCTTATTTTGTATTAGTAAAGTAATAGAAGTCCTTCTATTAAAGTAGGCAGAGACTTTAATGGATTTAAGTGATCTAGAGGGCTATGAAATTTTATTGGCAAGGAAATTAACATTTATTGAGTGCCTTGCAAATAATAAGTATGTTAAGATTATTCAATCAAGTATTAATTCTAACTTCTAAGTATAGATATTTTTACTTGCTTTATTATTTTAGAATTTTGTAAAATGGAAAATAGCTGTTTGAAAATATGCAAAATTGATGGTGTTTAACTTCCCTCTAGGAAAAGAATTAGATAATAGGACAGTTATAGAGTAGAAAACTTAAAAGACTTAAACAGCTTATAATTCAGCAACTGTTCTAGCTATATTGGATTGAAAAATAAAAAGAGATTTAGAATGAAAAGTTCCTCTTGGTAGTCTAGGTCATTGTCCCCTTTTGTGACTTCAGATTTTCATGAGCTTCAAGAGTAGAATGATTAGTGGTAGGGGATAGACTAAAGTGTGAACAAACCATGATTGCTCTGTTGTGGCAATAATGATATTCAGTGTTTTGCTAACTAACTCTTTGAAACTAAAACAGAAAGTATTATTCTGAAAAGCCACTAAAACTCTCTTTTGCCCTTCACTTCTACGATCATTTCCATTTTAGAACCTTGAACTCCTTTAACACACCTTGATAGTAGAATTAACCAGCTTTTATTTATTGAATTATTTAGTAGTGTTGCATCCAAAAGAGGAAAATGTGATATTCTGGCCATCCTCAAAGAACTTGTGTTGTCAAGAGATATAAAGGCAGCATTGGGCCTGACTGGGTGTGGCTCAGCGGTTGAGAATGGACCTAGGATCCAGGAGATCTCGGTTCAGTTCTGGGTCAGTCAGGGCACATGCCCAGGTTGCGGGCTTGATCCTCAGCAGGGGGCGTCCAGGACGCAGCTGATGAACGACTCTCTCATCCTTCATGTTTCTATGTCTCTCTCCCTCTCTCTTCCTCTCTCTGAAATCAATAAAGATATATATTTTTTTTTAAAAAAGGGCAGCATTGACTCAAAGCATTGTCTTAATAATTCTGTTTAATAACATTAAACATATTGGCACTGAGAGGTGCTCACTGGAAAGAAGAACATTTCTAACTTTTAATGCTCTTTTCTTTACCCTTCTTTTATGGGAACATTAATTCAATATATAAACAGATCTCAGTTTTGACTCTGTCGCGTCTCTAGTATTTTCTTCTTTTGGGCAAGGCAGAAAACGAGTTAAGATACTTTGTTGATGCCATTTGAAAATCTGGTGGGAGAAGCCCATGAAGAATGGTGTCTGGATCCTAACCAGCATCTCTAAAAATCAATATTAGAGAGGGATTTAGGTCAGTTTTCATTATTTTGACAAATTGGAGTGAGCTAGGATAGGCCTTATAATTTGCAAGTCGCCCATAGTTCAACTGAATAGCTCCTTTGAGGAAGTAGCTTTCATAGTAAGTCTGGCATTTTGGTGAGAAGGGAGAGTGGCAATAGATAAAGGAGTCTAGAAAATCATTTTTATTAGGCATTCACACAAAACTCTGTCTCTTATATATTTGAAAACTGTTATCTGTTTGCACTTTTATTTAACAAAAGATAGGTCTTAGGGATTACCACTGTGTTTCATACAGCTGCATTAAAGGAAATACTAGTGAGAACCCTCCCATTGGAGGGTACTTGGGATAGGAGTAAGCTTCCTTACCCACTACCAATGTCATCACTAGGCCTCTACTTACATATTTCAAAGTGGTTTTGGCCAACAAAATAACCCATCATGACTGTTGCAGCTCCTATTTGACTTTTATAATAAAGGAATTTATTTTCTCTCTTCTCCTTAGATTAACTATGTGATATTAAAGATCTCAGCGTGTTCCAAAAGTAAGAATCTGCTTTTTAGGCAAGGGTTTTAGGTAAGAATTAACACACACACACCCTATTAAGATACAAATTGTTAATCCTTTGATTAATTGTTGCTACTTCTATATCCCACTATTTCCTTCACCCCAACATGCTAAATAACTCACAGGTAAGTTTAGATAACCAGCATACTAAGTATAAAATTCCAAGTTAACTATAAGAGAAAGTCAGAGAGGAAACTTCCTTTTTTCAAGTTGCTTGCAATATTCTAAGTATTTAGCACTTGAAGCTTCCTAGTCGATTGTATCCCATCAACTGTAGCATTTTTGGATTTTTAATAAATGCTTTTCTTTTTAATTTTTAATTTGAAAATTTTCAAATCTACAGAAAAGTTGAAAGACTAGTACAGTGGAACTCCACATTACCTTTATCTAGATTCACTAATTGTTAACGTTTTGCCAATGTATAATTTATTTCTACTGAGCCTTTTGAGACATCATTGACACTTCATCTATAAAAAGTTCAGCATGTGCTTACTAAGAATAAGGACATGCTTCCACATAACCATAACATAAATATTATACTCAAGAAATTTAACATTGATACAATGTTAATATGCAGTCCATTGAAACATACCATAGTTAGATGGAATTGTAGACTCAGAGAAAAACGTTTTATTCTACACACTTAAAAATGTATTTTCCCCCTTGAAGATAAGTCTAAGGAGAAAGTGTTTGCTATTTATTCTACGAAGTTGAGTGGCATGTATCTTTTACAGGGCAGGAAGTAATAATTGTGCTTGAAGTGGGCATCTTCCATCAATGAGAATCTGTTGATTTACCTTACGTGTGCTTCAAAGACTATTTCATCTGTGCTGTGCATGTGTATAATATATACTTACATACCTTATGTTTTTGTTGTTATTGTTTACTAACATTTGTAGAGAATTTGGTCAGTAAGAAATAAGTTATTATTTGACATTTATTGTAAGAACTGTTAGATTTGATTCTTAATAATTTTTCTCATTCTCCTGTTAGATTGGTTATACTTGTGAACTTCCCAGCTTAATTGTTTGAAAGAAATAAATATTTTGGGTATCTGTTTTACTTTTCACTTCCTGCTTAGGTGGTTATTTGTCCCAATTACTCAGGCTTTGCTTTGAAGAGAGTCATAACAAAGAATTACTTGATATTTTACTGGCAAATGATCAAGTAGATATTTCCTTTTGGGCTTTTTATTTATCCGTTTGGCTAGGATTTTTTAATGGGACAATAACATGAAGTTTCTCAGTGTTTTGGTCAGTAGTTACTCCCTACTACCTCCTGTATTTGTTCCTTTTCCGTTTTGTTTTGTGTAACATGGTGACATGATAGTAAATTCCACACAGTCATCTGCCTTATAACAATTCAGTGTTGAGACCAGGACTTGAACTTTATACATCAAATTCTATTCCTAGATTCAGTGCCCATTCTGCCAACTGAAATTGATTTTTGCTTTATCTTTATAGCATTTTTCACTTTTAACTTTCTAACTTCCTCGTGATCATTACTTGTGTCTAGGAGAAGGGATAGGTTCCTATATTGCAGGAAACAGATTAGAAAGAGAAAGATCTATGGTGAAAAGCAAAAGTTTTATAAGGGCTTTAAACTTTTTTTTTTTAAACCAAAACATTTGGCCCCCAGAGCCTGCATGAAATACAAAATTGATATCTTCTTATTGAATTTCTCCCTTCATGTAAAATGTAGTGAAGTAGTCAGCTAATTTTAACTTCATCTGGTGTTTAAATGCTGTGAATTATATGTGATAAGCTTTTCAAAGAATGGATATTCTATCTAGAAAACTGTTTTAAAACCAATTAGGCTATGTAACTCCAGAGAGTAAAAACGACTCAGGCCGAAGTTTTCTTCCAGTCTTAATAAGATGAATATGAATGCCTGGGCTCTTAACATGAAATTGATCTCCTTATCAGAAGAAGCAAACATAACATGCTTGACTTTAATTCCACAGTATTTAGGGTAACAGCATATTCTATTTAGAAAGTTCCTCACTATAGTTTCTTAAATATTTTTATTTTGCAGGGATAGAGTAGCTCTCCAGTCAAGCAAGAAACAAAGTTAAGCCCTTTTTTGTCACCAGAAAATGCCAGCTTTAACTCAGCTGGTGTTAAAAGCCCCTGATGATAATACCACATCCAACAACTGTAGACTACTTGGCTATTTTGGCTATTTTCAAATGCACTTGAAACATTTTCCAAAATTGACCATAAGCTAGGCTATAAAACAAGTTTTAATAAATTTCAAAAGATTGAAATCATACAGAGTTTGCTGTGTTCTCTAACCACAGTGGAATAAAGCTAGAAATCATAACATTTTCATTGGGAAATCTTCCAATATTTGAAAAGTGCTTCAAAGAAGAAATAATGCCCGGCCAGGCGTGGCTCGGCAGTTCAGCATCAGCCTAGGATCCAGGAGATCACAGTTCGATTCCCGGTCAGGGCACATGCCTGGGTTGCGGGCTCAATCCCCAGTCAGAGGCATGCAGGAAGCAACTGATCAGTGACCCTCTCATCATTGATGTTTCTCTCTCTCCCTTTCCCTTCCTCTCTCTGAAGTCAATAAAGATATATTTAAAAAAGAAGAAATAACCCAAACTATAACAGATTAAGAAGAAAAGTAGACATAATTTATCAATGTCAGGAACAAAGAGGGAAATATCACTACAAGTCCTACAGCTATTAAAAAAGTAAGAGGGTATTCTGAACAACTTTATGCCAATAAATTTAAAAATTCACATGAAATGGACAAATTCCTAGAATAACATAACTTGCCAAAAACAATGCTAAACTTAAGAAGACAAATAACGCAATTTAAAAATGGGTTGAAAAAAGGATCTGAATAGACAGTTCTTCAAATATATAAATGGCTAATAAGCACATGAAAAGATGCTCAACATCATTAGTCACCAGAGAAATGGAAATCAAAGCTGCAGTGAAATACCACTTCACACCCACTCAGATGGCTCTAATAAAAAAGTGTTGGTGAAGATGTAGAGAAACTGGAACCCTTATACACTGCTGGTCAGAATGTAAAATAGTGCAACCACTATTTGGCCATTCCCTGAAATGTCAGATACAGAGTTCCTGTATGATTTCACAGTTCTACTCCAAGGTAAATGAAAACATATGTCCACATAAAAACTTGTGCACAAGTGTTCATATCAGCATTATTCATTAACAGCCAAAAAGTGAAAACAACCCAAATGGCTATTGACTGATGAATGGATTAATAAAATGTCATATATCCATACAATGGAATATTATTTGAAGATAAGAAGAAATAGAGTACTGATACATGCTAAAACATAGATGAACCTTGAAAGCATTACACTAAGTTAAAGAAGCTAGTCACAAAATAACACATACTGTATGATTTCACTTATATGAAATACCCAGAATAGGCAAATCTATAGACAGAAAGTAGATTAGTGGTTGTCATGGGTTGAGGTAGGGAGGAATAGGAAATGACTGGGTATAAAGGTTTTGGGGTGATAAAAATGTTGAAAAAAATGATTGTAGTGATGGTTGTATAACTCTGTATACTAAAAATTATTGAATTGTATACTTTAAATAGGTGAATTATGTGGTATGTAAATTATATCTCAACAGTACTTTTTTGTTTTTTGCTTTTTTGTGTTTTTTTTGTTTTAAATATGCTTTTAGTGATTTTAGGGAGAGAAGAAGGGAGAGGGATAGAGAGATAGAAACATGGATGAGAGAGAAACATTGATCGGCTGCCTCCTGCACGCCCCCTACTGAGTATCAAGCCTGTAACCCAGGTATGCGTCCTGATGGGGAACCTAACCGGTGACCTCCTAACTGGTTCATGGGTTGATGCCCAACCACTGAGCCACATGATCTGGGCAGTACTGGTTTTTTTAAAGCATGACCCCACCCAAAAAAACAAATGAAATTCATGCTAGAAGAAATATAAAATCTGATTAGTCTCCTATTTATAAAGGAAATTTAATTTATAATTAAAGCATTCCCACATAGAAAACTCCAGGCCCAGATATGGCTTCACTGATGATTTTTTAAAATCTTTAAGGAAGAAATAATAGCTATTTTAGAGAAACTTTTTCAGAGAATATAAAATGTAGGAATACTTTATAACTTGTTTTGTGGCCAACAAGGATATTGTTAGAAAGGGAAATATATGCCATTTTCTTCATAGATAAAGATAGGTATAAACATCCTCCAAAAACAAACAAATGAGCATCAGCAACCAAAAAAATCCTCTCAGCAAACTAGGAATAGATGGGAACTCCCCTAATCTGATAAAGGGTTATCTACCAAAAAATGACAATAAATTTATATTTAATGGTGAAATATTGAAAGAGTTTTCCCTTGAGGTCATGAATGAGATACGGATATGGCTACCACCACCATTAGTCACTATTGGACTTTAAGTCCTAATCAGTGCAATAGGGAAGAGAAAGAAAAGTTTTAGTAACAGAAAGGAAGATATAAAACTGTTATTTGCCCGTAACATCATTTACATCAAAATCCAAAAGTATCTACAGGTAAAATTTAAAATTAATACATGAGTATCGTAAGGTTGCTGGAAATGAAGTCAGTATACAAAAATTGGTTGTATATTTGATGTGATCAGTTTGTAAACATTCATCAAGCCGTAATACTTATGATACTGTTGTTTGATGCATATTATACTTCAATACAAAGTCTTTTAAAAATCAGTTGTATCTCTGTATGCCAAAAATCAGAAGAGATGAAATTTGAAAAATCATACTCTTTACATACTATCAAAAACCATAAAAATATCTAGTAATAAATCTAATAAAAGATGTTCCAAACCTCTATAGGGAAAATCACAAAGAAGACCCAAGTGATTGAAGGAATATGCCATTTAGGGATCAGAAGACTCAACATTGTTTAATTGTCAGCTCTCCCCATATTGATCTATATATATATTCTATATAACCCCAGTCAGAACCCCAGGAAAAAAATTTTGTGGGAATGAACAAACTGCTTCTAAAATGTTTAAAGAAATGCAAAGGGCTAAGAATAGCCAAGACAATCTTGAAGAAAAACAAAATTGAAGGATTTACACTGTAAGACCTAATAATGCTATAGTAGTCAAGAAAGCACAGAACTGGTAAGGGTAGGTAAACAGAAAAATGGAACTAAGTTGAAAGTACAGAAACAGACCCACATACCTGATTTATGACAAATGCTTCATCTCGATTTAGTGGAGAAAGAATGGTCTTTTCAGTACGTGGTGCTGGGTCAGTTTGATACCATATGGAAAAAATGAGATTTAATCTTGGCCTCATCTCACATCAGACAAAAAATATTCTAGGTAAAATGCAGACATAAGTATGAAATGTAGAACAATAAAGTTTGTTAAAGGAAACATAGGAGAATATCTTCGTGACCTTGTAGTAGGAAAATATTTCTTAAACAGTATACAAAAAGTACTAACCATAAAGGAAACGATTGCTAATTGGACAATATTTAAAAGTTTTATTTATTAAGATACCATTAAGAGAGAGAAACAGCAAGCTACAGAGTAAGAAAAGACATTAGCAGTACTTACAGCTGACAAAGGGCTCATATCCTAACTATATTGAGAAATTTAATAATAAGAAAAATAACAACTAAAAAAAGTGAGCAAGAGATTTGAATCACAGAGGATATCTAAATGGTCAGTAAACAACTGAAAAGGACCTCAGCCTCATTAATCATCAGAGAATAAAACAGCTTGGAGAGAGCATGCATACCTACCAGGATGCCCCCAAATTAACAAAACTGCCAGTACGAGGTTGTCACAAGAATGTGGAGCATCTGGAACGCTAAAACACGAGTAGATGTGTGAGTTGGTATCCGCCACTTTGAAAAAGTGGCAATATCTGTTAAAGTTGAACATAGGCATGTGTTACGACCCAGCAGTTGTTCTCACTATGTACCCAAAGGATGGACACACGTAAGTGTGCCTAAAGACATTACTCTGGCTACCAGAGGCTTAGCCCAGATGGAACTGAATACAGTAGTTGCGAAGGCTTTGATGGCCCACGTTCTCTTTTCCCTCATCTTTGTCTTCTAGTATTTTTATTTTTTGGGGGTCCTGGCTTTTTAATTTTCATTTTAGAATTTTAAAAAAATTTACCACCATATGTATGTTGTTGTTGCCCCCAAATTCTTTGTAGAATAGACTAAAACAGTTTTAAAAATTGGGCCCTGTGCATACTTAGAAAAGAAAGAGGATGGTAGTGATCATGGTAACGGGGATCTCTATGTAAAGAGATGAGGACCTGCCAGTCTCTGTGCAACGCTGTGACTACAGTGCTTTGTAAGAGACTGACCCCCGTGTGATCCCTAAACAGATGGAGGGATCGGCTGGAGTCAGGCAGAATGGGCTGAGGACCATTCTAGATTGAGTGCTTTCAGTTTTGAATGATACGGGGGTGGGCAAAAGTAGGTTTACAGTTGTAATACAAACAGTAATACAGTAATTAATAAATAATAGTACAAGACTAAACTGTTTCATGTCCTCACAGCTGTCAGCCTACTTTTGCCCACCCTGCTATGAAAATTACTTAAACTACCTTGTTTGATCTTCCCCTTCGTACTGCACTAAGACCTTTAATGACTTATTCTTTTACATTAATTTAAAGTAATGTGTTCATTATCTGAAGTTACACCCTCGAGCTGCTTTGTTAAGGATGTTATTAAAAATCAAGCAAATAAAAGTCAATTCCCTTTGCTAAAGGCAGACAGAGAGGAAAGGTGTGAAGCCTGTGCACTTGTGTGAGACTAGAGTGTGAGAGACAGGACGGGCGCGCCTCAGGTCATCAGCCGGAGGTGTGTTTGTTGTTCCTGTGATACTCCTGTTGATGAAGCCTGGAGGGACTGAGGGGACATTATCAGTCAGCTAGTGCACGGTTCTGTTGCTTATATTAGGGATTGAGATTTACAGTTAAACAGGACAATTATGTTACAGATGCAGATGGACGGACGTTCATTTTGTGTTTAATTGGGTAAAATAACTTACAATAAATGGAAATGGAATTCTGAGCAAAACCAAGTACTTTGCTATTATTTTCTCTTCTTATGGTTTGTTCTTCTTGTGGTATAAGTCTATTAACTTACACAACACATGGGAGGCTGGAGAGTGATTTTTATAGCAGCTGGCGTGTCCCTCTCATTTCAGGGGAATGAAGAAGGCCTGTAGTTATTTATATTTGTGAGTGGTAATGACTTTCTTTTTCATTATTAGCTGAAGCTAGAGCAAAACTGAAAATCACACAAGGACTACTTTTGGTTTGAAATGTTTACTTTATTAACGTAAGGAAGATGTGAGATGACTTCTCTCCACCACCACTTTACCCCCTTTTATTTTATCCTTAGCTAAGAAAAAAAAGGCAAATCTGAAACTACATGGCAAAACGAAGGAGCAACATGGGAGTATATACCAAAACCCTCTCTGTAATGCTTTTTTCCTTAGCCTAGTTTTCTTTTGCATTTTAAAGGTTATGGAAAAGTAGATACATTTATTATATTTTACCTTCAAAAGTGAGAATAGAACGGAATTTTTGGGTCAGTTGATATATAAAATATATAAAATTCTTGCCATATATATATATATATATATATATATATATATATATATACATACCTCAAGAATTATGTTGTTCTTCTCTCTCAACTTTTACTTGGAAAAAATTTTAAACCTACACAAAAGTTGCAGAAAGAGTACAATGTACATACAGTCTTACGTCCTTCATGTAGGTTCATCAGTCATTGATATTTCGCCGCATACACTTTGTTTCTATCTATGCACACTTGTGTGTATATATAGGTACACATGCATATTATTATTCTTTATTTTCTCACCTATTTGACAGTGTCAAGCATCATAATCCTTTTCCTCTAAATGCTTCAGCCATGTTTTTCTTAAAACAGTAACATTCTCCTGCTCTTGTACAAAAGCAGAATCTGATTTTCCTTTTCCTGAGTCCTGTCTATTACTTGTGTTTTATAAGCATTCAAGAACAAAGGAAGCAGTGAGGGGAATTATTAATAGCAGCCACCCACTTCCTAAGTTATTCACACTATGCATCTTCCAGAAAGCAAGTGCGAAAACGAAAGACAGAGGTTACTTTTCAAGCCGACATAAATATAAAGTAACTGATGGACAAGGCCTCTTTACTATTAAAAGTAGACCCAATTTCTTGAGATATCACATACAGTTGAACCATTTCCCTAAATACGTATTGGGGTTTATTTCTTAAATTTATAGACTTTTCAGAGTTGGAAGGGCCTTACAGTGTATGTTGCATATAACCTGTTTATTTTATACATGAGAAGAACCATCAAGGTCACACAATGAGAGAGACTAGAATCTAGTTTTTCAAACTCAGTGCAATATTCTTTCTGTTATGTGATGTTGTCTCCTCACGAGGCCTAGTTACTTATACTGGGGTCTTGACAAATGAGAAAGGTAAAATGTCTGAGACTACTACACCTAACTTAACTAACGTAACCCCTTGAATCTCATTTGTGTGAATGATAGCAGTGCTTCTCAAACTTTAATGGGCATGTGAATTTCCTAGTGATCTTGTTAAAATGCAAATTATGATTCACTAAGTGTGAGGTCAAGCCTGAGAATCTGCATTTCTAATGTTCATCTGATGCTGATGCTGCAAATCCATGGACTAAATTTTAAGTAGCAGTTATCTAAATAAGCACAGAAACCTTATAGCCCCCTAGGAACCCGCAAAGTAGAAAAAACTACAGAATATTTTAGTTACATAAAGTATAGAGAATAATATAATTAATACCTATTTTACTCATCATCAAAGCCAAAATAAAATATTTTTTAAAGTTTTTATTTTCCTAACTTTTATGCCACTTCAGAAAAGGGAGCTTTAGCCCAATATATTAATTTATAGATGGCAACTACCTGTTTCACTAGTATTATTATATCAACAAATACTGAGATTCCACAGACTTTAATAGTACTGTGGAAGGAAATATGAATTCAGGTCATGAAAAGAACCATAGCCAAATTGAAATGTCAATCAAAAAGAACCACCAATGATGTTCCATTTTTATTCGTAATAAAGCATCTTTCAAACCAGCTACATTTATTCATTTAATAAACACTTATAGAGAGTTCACTTTCCCATGTAGTTTACATTCTGATTTCATTCCCTTATCTGCAGTCTATATGCTGCTTTGAACAGTACAAATGATTGTTGAAAGGTACAAAGCTAGAGTTTATGAGGCAGTGAGTCTTTCAACGTAAGAGTTTTGCATTTGGGTTTTTGTTGTTTAAAAATAATAGTTAGCAGTGTATATTTAATGGCTATCTCAATACAACATGGAATACATTTACACCTACAGCAGCTAAAAATAAAAGAGATTCAATGTATATAAGAAAATTTGTACTTTGAATATCTCCCAAAATGCTCATAGAATTATTACTTTCTTATTTCTCAGAATAGTTTAGCAGTAAAATAAATCCCATGGGAGGGAAACTGGACACAGTGCAACTTATAAAACTTGTCAAAGATATTGAAATATAAGGAAGAAGACAAAGGCGACAACTCAAGTAAATATTCCTTAAGCTTCTACTTTCTCCTAGTGTACGGTGAGGGGAGGGTGCCAATATATAAAGAAGCGAAGGCAGTCTTCAGGGGGATCGTCGCTGAACAGATAGTGAGGACACAGTGTGACAGGTGGAAAGAGGTGCAGGGGAAATGTAGGAGCAGCGCAAGAAGGTTGTAAAGGAAGTGGAGCTGGAGGACGCTAATACGTTTTAAAATGATAGGAGAAACTACTAAAGTTAAGGATTTCTGTAAGATAGTGGGATGGGTAGGTGACATGATAATGTGGAATCCAGGTGAAGGGTGTAAAGGGCATTCACTGTGTGCGTGAATTCACACAATTTTGATGTGTGTGTGAAAAGTTTCACAAAAAATGTTAGATAAAATAATAGTTGTAAAGAAAAGGGTAGGATGATGTAAAGGGGGCGCAGTTTTCACGTTTCCTGTGAACAGCAGGTTCTTAAGAAACAGAAGGAAAAGAACAAAGTAGAAGAGAAGTTCCCAAGTCGGGGAGGGCGGGTGTCAGTCAAGGAAGCAGAAATTCCGGCTGCGATGTCATCAACGCATCTGTCACGAGAGCCAAGGGAGTAAAATACATCCGTTAAGGAAAGTGTAGCAGCCATCAGGGTATAAACATATTCCAAATGTAGGTGTGTGACTGCCTCTGGTGACTAGGGGTCTAGACCACACAGGGAAGTTTTAGTAGATGTTGGACTCCCACGCTAGGGCTGAGGGTGTCCTTGCACCACAGCACGGCACTATGTGCACTGGAACTCAGAGCTGAAACTGGAGTCTAGTCCAGACATAACCATTTCTTTTTTTACACAAGAAGGATGTTTATTTCCCTCTCACGTAACAGCAAGAGCAGTCCAGGGTTAGTACGGCAGCTCCACAATGTTGAGGATCCCTCTAATCTTGTGGGTCTACCTTCCTCAACACACAGCCTCTATCGCTGGGTCTAAGGTGACTGCCGCAGCTCCCACCATCGTGGCTTTCTCTCTATCATTGGTTGATTCTTGTATGTGCCCTGACCAGGGATCAACCCCACAACCTTGACATATTGGGACAGTGTTCTAAACAACTGAGCTACCTGACCAGGGCTGAAAATAATTTTCTAATATTAAACTGTAATATGTAACTTAACTCACAAAATATAAATACCGCCTTCACTTAAACTGTGTCAGAAACTTTGTTTCCTTGGTAAATTATTGAAAGAAGAATAAAATATGCCCTGTATCTAGTCTAACCCTAGACTAGATATTTCCTAATATCTTACTTTTGGGTAGAATGTTAGTCACTCAAATGTTGTCACATTTATATTGTCACTTATCCTTATATGATATTAGCCTTGTGAAATGGTCAATTGTGTTATCGTTGTTGTTTTAAACTTAATAGATGGGAAAACTGAGACTTAGCAGTAGATGAGTGGATAAAAAAGCTGTGGGACATATATACCATGGAATACTATGCAGCTGTAAAGAAGAAGGATCTCGTACCCTTTGGGACAGTATGGATGGACCTGGAGAAAATTATGCTAAGTGAAATAAGCCAGGCAGAGAAAGACAAACATCACATGATCTCACTTATACGTGGAATCTAAAGAACTTAATAAATTGACGAACAGAACAGATTCAATGACATGGAAGCATAGATCAGACTGATAAATGTTAGAGGGATAGAGGAGGGCGAGAGGGCGGAGGGGGAGAGAGTAACCAAAGAATTTATATGCGTATATGCACAACCCAAGGACACGGACAATGGTGGGAGAGGGACTGGGGAGGGGGAGGGGACTGGGTGGAATGGGTCATTGGGGAGAAAAAGGGACATATGCAATATTTTAAACAAAAATAAAATTTAAAAATTTTAAAAAAGAGATTTAGGGTTGAAATTAAAGATTGTAAGTTGGAACTGGGCCCAAGTCTTCTAACTATGGTGTTTTCTCCCTATATCAGATTTCAAGGGTTTGAAGCCACAGTACTTATTTTAGTATATTGGTAGAGTAAAACTAGTGAAAAATTATTTCTGATGTGATGCTTCAACAGTTTTATTTTATCAAGGACATGGTGCAAACGGATGCCATAATGTAGAATCTGTTATAGGTATGTCTTGCTTTAGACCAACTGAAATAGTTTTATACTGTTAATCCTAGTATGCTTAAAAGCACTGGATTCTGGAGATAGGTTTGGCAAAGTTGTTGAAACATGGGTAGTCTGGTCTTAAAAAAGGAAACTTTTGGAACATATATTGAAAAGATCCATTCTCATAAGCATTTCATGTTATATATACTAAGGGAAATGTAACAGAGAGGTGTAATTTAACATATCTAAACTTGTGGTATAGTGAGGCTATTTTTAACAAGGTTTTAGCCATGGACAAACATATAAACATAGTTATTTCACTTAAAGCTATTTGATATAGTTAATATAGTATTGTGTGATATGGTTTGACACAGTTAAAAAATATTTGTTTGCTATGAAATTAGATCCCAAGATTTTTTTAGATAAGGGAACTGGGTTAATAAGCAACTACCTTATTCTTTCTGCCTGTCTTCCTTTTTTGCCTACTCTGATCTAATGTCCAACTGCCTGTGAATATTTGGGGGTATTGACAAGTTATTTAGACTTGACAGTCTTCGAAGTTGCTGGCAGGAATGCATTGCTGAGTTTGCTCTTCTGAACAATGAAAGGTGAGTGTAGGGGAAGTTGTATAATTTATGATAGAAGTAAAGAATTTTAAAGTAAGTTTTGACTTGAATTTAATAATTTGCTCTGAGGGCATGAAATGTTTCTTTATAATACTAAAGTTTGATTTTTTATTAGCTTGAATCTTATGACTTGGGAAAATAAAATCACAGTGTTTTATAGTATCACTCTAACTTGATAACACTAGCATTTTTCTTCTGGAGTTCAGATGAAAGGAAAATGGTTGTAATACCAGGGCAGATGTTATACTTTGATTTAACTGCAAACCCCTGTTTTTCTTAGAAGTTCTTAAGTTACTTCTCAAAGATGTGGACTCTTTCATACTAAAAGTATAAACTTGTATTTCCTTTTCAAGGGTCTGTGTTGGCACCAAATCACCTTGTTCATTTGGCAATATCAAGCCTAGAGATTTGCTCTTTCTCTGATGATTTCTGCACATTCTGAATATTTACTTTCTTAACTTTAGTCTTGTTCTCTACCTATGAAATTTAAATATGTGACTAATACCTGCCATTTGCCTGAATGTTTTTTTGTTTTTAACTTCTTGACATATTTTAAAATTTTTCAGCATTTGTCAAGTATTTATTAAAAGCTTTCTATTTTGCTGTGATTTATTAAGAATATGCAATTTAAACAGTAAAATATATTCAGTCTAGGATAGTTGTGGAATAATTTCGAGTAGCGATGTCTTTTTGGCCTTGAGCACTTATATTTCTCTCGGGTGTTTTTGTTTTGCTTTTGTTTGTTGTTGCTGCTGCCATATTTCAAAGAAAAAGGCAAGAGCAAATTCATTTTTGTTTCTATTGGCCTTATCAGACTATAAGCTACTAGAAGGTTTAAATAAAGAAAAGGACTTATATGTGTGTTTATGAACACTTTATAAGTAATATTTTATAATTGTCAAATGTCATTATAGAAGTAAGTGACTGGAAAGGACTTTGGAAAAGTAAATTACCTCAAAACTATAGAGGCAGGGTTCTACAACAGAGGTTATCAAACATTTTCTTAAAGGGCCTGATGGAAAATATTTTAGGCTTTGTGTGCCATATAGTCTCTATTGCAACTACTCAGCTCTCCTGCAACTACACAACTACTCAATTCTGTCCTTGTAGTGGAAGTAGATGAATGAACTATAGATAATAAGTAAATGAATGGACTTGGTTATGTTCCCAGTAAAACTTGATTTACAAATCTGATGGCTGGTCAGCCAACCCATGTTCTGTAGCATCCTAACAAATAATATTCATAAGCAACAATGTATGTATGTCATTCTCTGTCCCACAAAAACATCTTTTGTTATTGTTGAGGATAATTTGTAAAATCATGGAAGACTGAGGACTTCCTGTTTTTAAATGGCCTAGTGGATGTATATGAAATATTTTCCATTAAAGCAATATGATGGTTGGAATTTCCTTTAAGATACTCTGGGGGGAGGGGGGAGGAATTGTGTGGATGTCGATGAATGAAGTTTGACAAAATTTTGATAAATACAGAAGCAGGTGATGGGTACATGGAAGAAATTCATCACACTGTCCTTTCTACTTCTGTGTATGTTTGAAAATGTCCATACTAAAAAGTTACTACTTAAATAATGGTCCAGTAAAGGTCCCTTCTCTTGAAATCATCTTACTTTAAGAAAGAGAATAAGAGCCCTGGCTGGTTTCGCTCAGTGGTTAGAGCGCAGGGCCATGGACTGAAGGGCCTTGGGTTCAATTCTGGTCAAGGCCACGTACCTCGGTTGCAGGCTCGATCCCTGGCCCCAGTCAGTGTGCATGCAGGAGGCAGCTAATCGATGTGTCTCTTACATCGATGTTTCTGTTTCTCTCCCTCTCCCTCCCTTCCTCCCTTCCACTCTCCCTGAAAAGCAATGGAAAAATATCCTCGGGTGAGGCTTTAAAAATAAAGAGAATAAGAAACAGAAACACAAACTTGATTTTCAGCACAACCAGAGAGATTTCTGCAATCCCAAAGCATAATATATGAAGAAAAGCTGCCAGCGTCAGTGAAGGCCAAATGTGTGTGTGAGAAGGCCCCGAGAGATGACACCTATAGTTACAGATGCCAACAAGCCAAGAGAGGTCAGTTCTCCAGGAGTGGCTGGCCTCAGGCTTCTCCAAAGCACCATTCAACAGTAACACTTTACCTTTGACGTCCTCAAGGGAAAAGTAATTTAGAAACTTTGTACCGGTCCAAATAATCATTCAATATAAAGGCAAATACAGACATTTTTTAACATGCCAAGCTTCAGGTAATTTCGCTCTCATGAGCCCTACTTCTACAGGATGAAGTTTACTCAACCAAGAAATGAAAGGAGAAACTATAGTTAAAGTACTGGTAGTAAGCCTAGAGGCCATTGATTCATAAAATTAAGACTAAAGCAAATGTGAAGATTAGGTTTTACAGAGCAGAATATGAATGTTTAAAACCTTGACAATGTAGTAATAATATAACTAACAAAAATTGGAAGAATGAAGGACAGAAATGATGTAAAGTGGTACAAACCTCATGTTTTATCAGGCTTTCAAAAGATATCATTTAAAAATCAATAAACCCAGTAAGAGAGGTATGGAGGTGGGGAGTACATAGGTAGGTAGATGATTAATAGGTAGGTTGATTGATAGATAGTAGATAGATAGATAATAAAGTAAACTAAATTGGATGGTAGAGAGGAAAAAAGAAGTATAACTATATTAAGTTCATCATTGCTCATAATAGCATATGTATACAATTGATGGAGTTGCTATGTAATACTAAGGGGCCAGATTAGGAAAGTGTAGGAAAATGAAATTTGAGCAAAGATTTGAAGGAAGGGAGAAAGTTTGATGTTACCTAGAGAAACAGTGTTCTGAGCAGAGGTAGTAGTTGCTGCACAGGCCCTGAAGCGAGAGAATAGCTGATACATGCAGGAAACGGAGTTACTAAAGCAGAGTGACTGGGAGGGAGAGTGTAGGAAATGAGTCAGAGATAATACTGGGCCTTAAGGCAGTTAAAAGAACTTAGACTTTTACTCTGAAATAACTACTAGCACAAAAAAGTATATTTTCCATGTTATCAGAGGAAATACATGCATAACTAAAACAAAGCAAGAACTAGCCATTTAATAAACTGTTTGTAAGAAAATAAAGCAACAAAAACAGAAAGCATAGGGTTTTTATAGCATAAAATTTGATGACTTAAAGGAGACTAAGTATATGTTATATTAATAAATATAAATAGCCTAAACTTTCCTAATAGAAAATCCCAGTTAGATCACACTAAAAACTATTCATAGTCATTCCTAAAACAAAGAAACTCAAGAAGAGTAATAAAATTAAAGGATAGACAAAGACATAACTTACACATGCAACCAAAAAAATGCATGATCTTAATATTGGACAAGATTATTCAAAAAGCATTGCATAAGGAAGAAAGACATACAAAACCATATATCTTTCAGGGATACAAAGACTTAAATGGAAAGGCTTCTTAAGTAAGAAGGTTCTTGAGTAAGAAGACTCAAAATTATAAAGATGTCAGTTTCCCTTATGTTGATATGGAAAAAAATTAACATGGAGTTAATATGATCTCTACTTCAAAACAAAACAAAAACTAGCTAACATTTATTGAGCACTTAACTCTATGCCAGGCACTGTTCTAAATGCCTTATGTGTATTACTTGTTTACTCCTCACAGTGACTTTATGTGGTAGGAGCTAGTATTACTCTTTGTCCATTTTTCAGTGAAGAAACAGGTATAAAAGCTTGCCCAAGCTTGCAGTGAGAGTAAGTTACTAAATCAGAATAGGAACTCAGGCAGGATGATTACCGATTCTGTGCTTTTCATCACTGCACAATATTGCTTCTGAACCTAATAGGGGTGTGTGTGTGTGTAATTAGATAAACTGACTCTAAAGTTCATATGGAGAAAAAAGCAAGTAAAAATAGCCAAGAAAATTCTTAAGGAAAAGTGATAAGGGAAAACTAGCCCATCCTACCAAATATTAAAACGTATTATAAAGCAAGCATGTTAAAACAATGTGGTTACTGGAACAGGAGGAGAAAGATTATTAGAAGTTCAGAAAAAGATCCAAATTCATATACGTATTTGGAAAATTATAAAGGTAGCATTTCAAATAAGAGGGAAAATGAATTATTCAATATATGGGAGAGCTGTGTTATCATTAGAGGGAAATTAATTGGGCTTCTACTTTTTAATTTTGACTAAAATTAATTCCTAATGAATCAAATATTTAAACCTGGAAAACTAGAAGCAGCCATGGGAGAATTTTATAATATTCTGAAAGTAGGGAAGGTCTCTAAAATATATGAGATGGGCCCCTTAAACAGAAAAAAGATTGATAAATTTGATTCTAAAACATGATAACTGTGTGCATACAAGAACATCATTAGCAAAGTAAAAAAATGGAAAATTTTGTAACATTTTGTTGATAAAGGGCTAATTTTCTTAATATTTAAAGAACTTTCATAAAATAATATTCAAAGACCAAGAGTCAAATTGAAAAAAAATGGCAAAGGAGCCCTAGCCAGGCTCTGGCTCGGTGGTTAGAGCATCGGCCTGCTGACTGAAGGGCCCCATGTTCCATTCCAGCCAACGGCAGGTACCTCAGTTGCAGGCTCTATCCCTGGCCCGGTCGGGGTGCATGCAGGAGGCAACCAATCAATGTGTCTCTCTCACATGGATCTCTCTCTCTCTCTCTCTCTCTCTCTCTCTCTCTCTCTCTCTCTCTCTCTCTCTCTCTCTCTCTCCCCCTCTCCCCTTCCACTCTCTTTGAAAAGCAATGGAGAAAATATCCTCAGGTGAGGATTTAAAAAAAAAAATGGCAAAGGATATAAATACTCAGTTCATAGGAAAGCAAATGCAAGTAATGCTTAGACAGATAAAAATATAAATAAATGCTCAGTGGAAATGCAAAAAGTGCAAATTACAACTATGGTGAAATACTGTTCACCTGTGATATTGCAAAATAGAAAGGTTTGATAGCACATTGTTCAGGAAAGTGTTAGGAACCAGACACTCAGTGAACAAGAGTGTCATCTGTAGGCATGTAAATGCATATAACCTCCATGAAAAACAATTTGGCAATAGCTTTCAAAATTGAAAGTGTACATAACTTTAACCTAGAACTTTCTCTTGAAATATTTTATCTTCAAATATCTTTGCCCATATGCAAGAATATTCATTCTAGTATCATGTATTTTAATTATAAATGATTGTCAGTGGACATTTGTAAAGATGTACCATGTAGTTCCATTCAGGACTGAAAACCAATGAGTTAAGTTAAACATCAAGCAGATGAGTAATGGGACTGCAGCATGCTATCGGCTGCGTTTTTTAAAACCTCCACAAATACATCCATAGATGTGCAAACTCATATATGTAAACACTTTCTTTGATAGGATACCCAGATTTAACCTTTGTAGAGGAGACTGAGTAGCTGGGCCACAGGGATGGGAAGAAGACCAAGATGTAATTTTTTACTTTGTTTTTGTACTTTTGAGTTTTATATCATGTACTTGTCTTATTTATTCAGAAGAAATAAAATGAACATTTTAAATAAAATATTGCTAGGAAATACCTAAATATCCTAACTCCTAAAGCTATAGCTGAGCAAATTGAGGCACTTAGAGAACAAGACCGAGGCTCTGAGTGTTTCTATAGATGATTAGAGTGTTGAGACCTAGATTCTATTTCTGATTCTGATATATGACTCGTAGTAAGTTATTTTCCTTCTGTGGGTCTCACTTTTCTCATTTGTAGAATAAGGGGTACGACTTGTCTTCCTTTGACTTCTAGCATTAGTTTTCAAATGAATGAAAAGCCCAAGGATTCTTTCAGTCCCTTTAGGGGTCTCAAGCAGATGATTGGGATTGTAGTGTTTGCTAGCACACCTGTCTTTAACCAGAGCATCCCTGGACCTCTGAGTAAGATTGAGTTTAACGAAATGTTTTGCAACTTTTTAAAAAGTCTGAAAATCACAGTCCACAGTAAAGTCGCTGCATATAATAACTTAGAGATCCTCAATGCCAGTGTCAAAACATATTATTGTGTCATGATCAACTGTGAAGTGTCAAGGAATTTTAAATGATTGTTTACATTTTTAAATAAATGCCAACCTCACATTTCTGTATGCTCTCTTAAGTTGGAAGGAGGTGGAGTTAATGATATTCACATGAAGGATGTAAAGTCTGTTATACACCATAGTTTTGTCGAGGCTTGAGTTGTAATAGAGTCCTGAATGGTTTTTCTTTGGGTTGATGGAGTGGAATATAATATTTGTCTCTGAGGCTGTACACTGATTTTTAGTCAATGTCTCCCTTCCTGCTTTAATACATTTTGGGGCTTGCACAAAGGAAGTAAAGGGTACAAAGGAATAAATTAAGTGTATGGCAAGTCAGAAACAAATTCCAGAATCTTTCTGAAACTTAGTTTAATGTGAGAACCTAAATTTTAGATTTAAATGCACAATGACACTATTGGAGGAAGTATTAAAGGCAGATATGAGTGTGACTGTTTTCCTTCTAACATTCAAAATATGATAGTGGTGAAGGCTTCAGGAATGAAGTTGCCTGACCAAGTTTTTTTATTTTTTTAAAGGAGAGTGAACAAAAAGACTAAATATCTAGCCAATAACAGTAAATTCATGATACAATACTTAACTGATGATACCTAGTAAAAGACATGATGGAAATGCAGGTCTAAAAATCAGCAAGAAGAAGAAGCAGGAAAGTTTAGTTAACACTTGACAGCACTTCAAACCAATATTAAGTGTTTTTAAAAGTGAGTGAAAAACAGTTTGTGTGATGTGTGTATATAAATGTGTTCGTATAAAATCTTGAAAACAAACCAAAATGTTCATTACTATTATCTTAGGATGATGGGAGTTTGAAAGACTTATTTTCTTTTATCTGTACTTTTTTACCTTTCTACAAAGGATACATATTACTTAAGCGCTCAAAATGCTGTTATTTATTATATACACGCACATATGCATATAACATTTGTTGTCTGTCCTGACTGTAGATGTGTCTTTGTATTTTCTAGGTGCACCAGAGGCTTTCTTGGCAGAATTTGGGTGTTGTTTATTGCAGTACTGTTGTGCCCTCTGATGGTGAGTTTTGGCAAATCCATTTTTTTATGTCTAATTTTTCCCCCCTTAAGTCAAGTGTTTCCCATTCTCTAATTGACATACAAATTTATAAACTATACTCTTTTACTTAAAATTAGCTCTGGCCAGAGAAAGAAGGAGGGTGCTAAAGAAGAGAAATAAAATTTGAATGAGGATCCAGTGAATTTAGAGGAGAAATCAGTAAGAAAACTTAATAGACCTATCAAGTTTTCATAGATAAGGAATATTACTGGCTATTTGTTGTTGTTTTTTATTTTTTTAAAACTGGGGACATAGTTAATGTGAAGATCACATAAGCACCATCTTTGGTATTTTCTAACCATTGCGTCTTCTTATGTGGATAATACTCAGATACTCCAGCCTCTCATGGTATCAGAGCCTACATGGAAGCAATTGAAAGTCTGAACCTCCCCCCCTTGCTTGTCCTTTTTTTCCTCTAGGCTCAAGGCTATAATATCCTTCTTTGATATGGAAAAGAATGAACAGATGCTTGAGGACTATATACTGTATATGGTCCTATGTAAATGTTCATGATGCTTCGAACTGGCAGCAGGACCTAAGTGTTGGTTGTTTTTACACTAGTAGAGGAGATATATTTATTCTTCTTCTTGTTATTTCTCTTACCCAGTATTGTAATTTACAGTTTAGATTATTTGTTTAGGGTTGACTATTAAGTATATTTCCTCTGTGTAAAGTTTAGTTTGATAGAACTCTAATTTCAACCTTATAAACATTAATTCTTAGGTAGAGCAACCATCAAAAGAGTATCCTGCAAATTTATAAGGGTACCTGAAGCTGAAGAAACCCCAGATGAACTGTGAAAGTCCTAGGGTCTCCTGTGTTTAATCAGTATAGATATTTGCAGTGTTTTCAGAACCCCTTCCCAAAGCTGTTTAGTTATCTGAATATATAGACATTGCGTTCATATTTGCTAAATTCTCTAAACTTGGAGGAAATACCATTTGCAATTACTCATTTGTAATATGGAAAGGTTGAAAGGAAAAATAGGCCAGAATCAAAACAAGGAAAATAGTAGCTGGCTTTATTTTTCCTATCTCTTAGAGACATTAAGAACTGACAAAGTTATGCCCATATATAAATTAAAAAGCAGCCCGGCCGGGCGTGGCTCAGTGGTTGAGCGTCGACCTAGGATCCAAGCGATCAGGGTTCGATTCCCAGTCAGGGCACATGCCCGGGTTGCGGCCTCGATGAATGACTCTCTCATCATTGATGGTTCTATCTCTCTCTCTCCCTCTCCTTTCCTCTCTCTGAAATCAATAAAGATATATTTAAAAAAAAAAAAAAAAAAGCAGCACTCAGCGCTTTGTTACAGCTGAGGACAGGTAGGTATGTTGACCCCAGTCCAAACTCAATACGTACGCAGATGCCAGCATTTCCCATGTGGCCGAAGGCCTGTGGACCATAATGCCACTTCCCCCTGCCACCACCTCATTTCTTCCCTATGCCCCTCCAAAGCATTGGGTGGCTATCACTCTAACGCATAACACTGTCTTGGCCCATTAAACATCCGGGCGGGTGCTGTCCACATCTATGCCAGCGCCACTCCCAGGTCCTGTTACCTTTCTCCATTACCACTACAGGGTCACATCACTGGGTAGTTTCACTAAAGAGAATTTCTCTCAATGTACAGAATGCTGTTCATAATGTTGAATCTTCTCAGCTCTTGCCGAACTAACAACATTTCATAAAAAATTTTCTAGCTTTTGTGATATTGTCTGAAATTGTTATATATTATCAGTATATATTAATATGTATTCAGTAATTTATGTATATTCAGTATCAACTAAGTTACACTACAATAGGACAGACATCTATAAGTGGTTGTTAAGATATTCAGAGGCAATTAACTTGAATTAATGGATTTATATTGAAATTTATATTATTAATGTTACCACTTAATGGAGTTACTATTGTCCTGTATACCAGTCTGTATTGGAAGTATTTCAGTAATGTAACAACGGGACAGTTGTACTGGGGTATCTGGCTGCATGTTATCCCAGGACATATATGCTAGTAGATTGTCCCTTATGTTGCATGAGAGGTTGAAGGTAATATTTTTACAAAAGCTAAAAGGATATATATATGTATTTTAAAGAGTGGCTTCTAAATTTCCTACCAATAAGAAAACTAATTCATATTAGTTATCAAGAAATAGAAGCCCAAAAGTATTTAATTTAATGTAAGTCAGTGTCCTTACTACCATCAAATTATACATCTTTCTTATTTTGTACTTCTTAAATAATTGTACTTTAGGTCAATATAACATATGAGAAAATTCTGCTTAATACACAGCTACTTTAATAGAGTTTAGCCACCAGTAGCGAACAGCTCTACCCTCATTCATTGCTCTTTGTCAAAACTGTGAGTCATATTCTATTATCAAATGAGGGCTTGACCCTAATTTTTTACAAGTACAAAATCTAAAATACCACATTATGTGATCTTTATATACCTAGTGTATATGACTGATATATACTGCCTCTTAGCAATTTTTTTTTTTTTTTCAATTCTCACTCAAGGATATTTTTCCATTGTTTTATCAGAGAGAGTGGAAGTGGGAGAGAGAGAGAGACAGAGAGAGAGAGAAACATGGATGTGAGAGAGACACGCCGATTGGTTGCCTCCTGCATGTGCTCCAACCAGGGCTGGAGATCGAGCCTGCCACTGAGGTACATGCCCTTGGCCAGAATCGAACCTGGGACCCTTCAGTCTGCAGGCTGACACTCTAACCGCTGAGCCAAACCAGCTAGGGCAGTAATTGCTTATTAATGATGTTGTTTGGCAAATCTTCTAGTTATGACTATGATCGCTGATATAAAATATACAGATTATCTTAAATGTTTAACCTCCCTACCAAAGCAATCTAAAAGGCTCTTATTTTTGTGTGTGTGCCATAAATACTTTAGAAGATTTGGTATAGGCTCTAGATTCTTTCTCTATAAGAAAATTTATATATACACATAGGAAATTTTACTTATAATTTCTTAGTGACCAAACTCCTTTAAACCAACTCATGGGATACCTAGTGTCATGGACCTCAACTCAAGAACTGCTCTGGATGCCTTGCACACGGCACACATGCACATCCCCGCACCTGTACTCATGTTCCCTTTCAGGAGAGGCATTGTGCTTAGAGGCTGAGAAGAGCTTTGGAGTCAAGCAGACCTAGGATTGCATCCGTCCCACTTCTACCATTTAACCACCTTATAACCTTAGGGAAGGTAATTAACTTTTCAAAATGACTTCTTATCTGTGGAATGGAGTTAGCATTATTTATCTCCAAGAGAAAAGTGCACATACCCTGCAGAAATAGTGCTCACCCACCAGGAACTCTTATTCTTTAAAGGGTGGTTGTAGTAGTGTTACAGACCCCTAATCTAAAAAATGTGGTTTGGAGGTTCTCATTTTAATTTCTCTGTGCCCTAGATCCTCAAATATAAAATGACTTCACTGTGAAATTTTTACAGTCTTTTCTAGTTAATGGAAGTGAAGGATGCGAGTAACTCCGCTGTATACAGGTTGAGTGTATAATTTATCGTCTAACCCAGGACACTTTTGAGAGTGAAAAGGGAACAACCAGAATTGTCCTGACAATGTTTAATAGCATAAGCCAGGATATATCTTCACCTTAGTTACAGGGAAAGTGCCAAAGGTAAGCTAGAGTAAGAGCAAGGAAAAATAGCCTCTTCTAGCTGCCTTCATTTCTCTATACAGAAATGTAATGCTACTCAGTTCTGTATTGAGAATAGTGGTAGAGAGTTGTTTGTTTTGTAGTTATAAAAAAATATAAAATTTCCTTACAAAAATTGTTTTACAGCAAATAATTTTAGTAATGAAGGGTTATTGGAAATTCTTGTTTAATAATAAACAATCAACTATTTAATCAGTCTAAGTATAGATAATATGTAAATTCTTAACCTAAGGTCTATGGATGGCTTGGGGAATAGATTTGTACCCCAGTTTTTTCTTTGGTTTTTATCTTGTTACTTTTTTAAAAAAGCTTTAATGAGATATATTTTACATGCCATGAAATTCACCTATAATTGTGCAAGCATCATAAGAATCCAGCTTTAGACTACTTGCTTTACCCCTAAAAGTTCCTTTGTTCCTGTTTTGCAATCAATCCCTGCTCCCTTCTAAGTCCCAGGCAACCACTAATCTACTTTCTGTCTTTATAGTTAAAACTTTTCTAAAAATGTCATGTAAATGGGTTCATACAATATGTAGTCTTTTGTATCTAGCTTCTTTTTCATGTCATAATGTTTTTGAGTTTTATCCTTATTGTAGTGTGTATTGTAGTTTTTTATTTGTATTGCTGAGAAGTAATCGAGTACATGGAAATACTGCATTTTGTCTATTTACTCACCAAATGAAAAGCATTTAAATTGTTTTCCATTTTGAACTATTAAGAATAATGTTGCTATCAACATTTGCTTATAAGCCTTTGTGTGGACGGACATATGTTTTCATTTCTCTTGGGTAGATACTTAGGAATGAAATGGCTGGGTCATATGGTAAGTATATGCTTAACTTTTTGCTAAATTATAAAACTGTTTTCCAAAGTGGCTGTACCACTTTGCATTCCCACCAGCAGTGTATGAGTGTTCCGGTTTCTCCATCTCCTCCTCAACATTTGGTGTGGTCAGTCTTCTTGATTATAGGCATTCTAGTGGATTATTTTCATTGTGGTTTTAATTTGCATTTCACTGATGACTAATGATGTTGAGCATCTTTTAAGGTGCTTATTAACCATTCAAATATTTTTGTTGGTAAAGTGTCCAAATTTTTTGCCTATTAAAAAAAAAGGACTGTCTTCTTAGTATTGATTTGTAAGGGTTCTTTATATTTTCTAGAGTTTTTCCTGATAATTTTGAAATAGTTTTGGAGAAAAGAGAAGACAATTTTTTTGAGTAATGTTGTTATTAATGGTTACACTCTTGTACACAATTGTAAGTTCTGTATTTATTGGCATCATCATATTGAAGGCACAAACATATCCCACCACTATATTTCATTCCAGCGTTTAAAAAATGTAACAACAAAAAAAAGAAATGAAAGTAATGAAACTCCAAAGATGATGGAACACAAAGCCTCAGTGTTTTAATGTGGTCACAGTTCTCACCAACCTAAATATGAAGTTGGAACAGCTGAAATACCTCATATTTTTCCATTTTTGAAATATATTCTACAGTTTGCATTTTTTTGGAAGTAGAAGTTCCCATTTGAAACTACCAGAATGTGATAGAACTTGTTCTATCATAGAATCCACTCCCCTCTTTTTAAGGCTTCTATATAATTGACTTTCATTGCCAAAAAAAGCAGCCACATGAAATTGGAAAGACCTTTAAGCTTTATGTGCTGACGGTATTCAACCTGGCTTAGCTTAGAATAGAAGCACATTTATGTCAAGTTTCAGATGAAGTCATCTATTCTAGGATTACGACATTTATTCCAATATTTTGAAGTAAGTTTTAAGGAAATGGGAAACTATTCTATTTCCCTCTACAATGAAACTTGATGAAATTATTGATATTGCTCTAAGGAGTTAGTTTCTAGTTTTTGTCTGTTAATAAGCAAGTTAGCACAGTCAAAGAAAAATCCTGAATATGTGGGATTCTCTTATGGAAATTAGAAAGGCTGTTAACATTAATGATTATCACCATCTTTCAAAGAGTGTTACATTTCGTTGCCAAAATAACGACCAGAAAAAAATTTTTTGACTCTGAGGAAGATCTTGTTACTTTACTTTCTACACAAATGATGCATCTTCCACACAGAGCAACATGCATATTTATATTGCCTCAGAGAAGAAAGGAGCTTCCTCCATTGTGATAATGCATTGGGTGTGGGTTTTTTCATTGGTACATACTGGTAGTGGAGAAGCTTTATCTGCTACCACATAAGTAATCATCATGAGAACAAGATTTTATAAGAAAAAGAATCAAAATAGAAATTTTTTCTTTGCTTGATTAAACATTAGATGGTTTTCCTTTTTAAAAGAGGAGACAATTTAATTTAAGGAAGAGTTTATTTATGGCTTGATTTATTTAGGGATATTTGGGGCCTTATGAGTGAGCATAATCTTCTAATTTAAAAGCTTACAGTCATTATTACTGATTTGGTAGAAATATCATGAACTATTTTTTTTTATTTTTAATTTTTTTTTTTTTATGAACTATTTTAAACAAGCTGTAGCTCTGAAATAGGTAATTAGAAATAAACAACAATATAAATCTTCCAACTACTGAAGGAAGTTTCTCCTTAGGCTGGTCATAAATGGAAAGCCTTGTCAGTTTCTCTGCAGAATTGGTTTGCATAACTTTATACTCTTAGCCTTTGTTGCCCTCAGTGGAATAAGTCATTTTTGTTCTCTTGAGACTTAAAGGCATGACTGGAAATTTTCTCATAGATGTGTTAAAAGATTTTAGTCTTTAGGTTTTAAGACTAAATTTTAGGAAAAGAAAGAGACACTATTAAAGCAGGCATTTTCATATATTCTCATTGAATCTTGTGAAATATTAGAATCCCTGCAATATAGGTAAGGAAACTGAAGTACAGTTATATTCAGTATTCAGTAATGTGCCCAGGGATTCAAGGTGTCTCCTGTGGTAGAACTTGAGTACTCCCAAATCTGAGATTCCAATACCCATTAATTTTTCTACTCACTGCACTGTCTGTACTTTCCACCACCCAGAAATTAAAGTGGGGTCAAAGTTTAATAAGTTACTTTCACAATAGCACCATCAAAAGCATTAGTCTTATAAAGAAAAAGGGGCTAGAGCACTACACTAGTACAGGATTTCATTTTTACAAAAACAAAATAAAATCTTTAATTCTCAGTAGAATGAGTAGATGAATAGAAGGAAGAGATGTCCTTTTACTTCGCACAAATGCTTTTTTGACATTTATGAGAAAGTTTTTTTAAAAAATGTTTTCACTGATTTTTAGAGAGGGATAGAGAAATAGAAACATTGATGAGAGAAAAACATCATCGATTGGCTGCCTCCTGCACGCGCCCCCCACTGGGGATCAAGCCTGAAACCTGGGCATGTGCCCCAACCGGGAGTCGAACCGATGACCTCGTGATTCCTAGGCCGCTGTTCAACCACTGAGCCACACTGGTCAGGCTATGAGAAATTCTTTTCATAAACTGATTTTAAAAGTACCAGAATTACAAAAGGCACATACGTTGTACAACTATTTCACATAAGACTAATAATACCATATATTAAAAGATGATTTATAACTATTTTCACAACTTTTATTATTTAAGCCACATAATCACATCATAATTTTATGGACAAAAAAGGAGCCACATACTAAATGTGCCTGACAAGCTCAGGGGAGGCCTGCATGGCAGCCTAACAAACTCAGAGACCTAAAGTAACCACATAGGATGATCTGAAATTAAAACTTCTTAACTAGGCCCGGCCGGGCGTGGCTCAGCGGTTGAGCGTCGACCTAGGATCCAGGCGATCGGGGTTCGATTCCTGGTCAGGGCACATGCCCAGGTTGCGGGCTCGATCAATGACTCTCTCATCATTGATGTTTCTATCTCTCTCTCTCCCTCTCCTTTCCTGTCTCTGAAATCACTAAAGATATATTTTTTAAAAATAATAAATAAAAAAATAAAACTTCTTAACTAAAAGCAAGTCATGGTGGGTAGTCATGTCCTAGGCTGCTGGTATCTTCCTTGACAGAAGGTCAATCTGTACCTTAACTGAGCCTATAACCCTCCTTATGCCGCCTCCTTAGATTGTAATGTATAAAGTAAGGCACAAAATTGCCACCCTGGAGCATTTTCTCAATCCTTTGAGATTTTGCTTCCAGGCAATTGTTGTCAGTTTGGCTCAAATAAACTCATAAAAATTCTCTACAGGTTTGAATGTTTCTTATGTTGACAGTTTTTTACCTAGTTCTACAGAGATTCAGTTGTACAGATACTAAATCACCTGAAATACACAATGTATATATAGTTGATTTGATTAAATTAATTTACACTGCTGGTTATAAAGACCCAAACAACTGGATTTATCAAACTACTAAAGTTATGTTTGTATAATTAATTGGTCATTCTTATATGTTTTTCAAAATGAGTATTCTTCAAATGATGTTAATATGTGACAGATTTAAAATTTTTAATATATTTTTAGTAATTTAAAGATTTTTAATTATTTATTTTACATATTTAAGTAGATTCTTCTGAGATTATTGTGAAGCAAACATGTTAGGTTTATACATGTTAATTATAAATTCCAAATATATTTTTTGCCATAATGTATAAGGAAGGGCTTTACTACCACCTAAATAATTGTTTATTCTTTTAAAATGATAATCTTACTATTATCTAACATATCATAATTTAATGAAATAGCATATAGACTTTTGAAATCATATTTATAAATATAGAAGTGGTTATTAAAAATAAAGTATTTGAAGGTATCTAGGCATGAAACTAGTAAAAAATCTGTAAGACATTTATTGAGAAAAAGAAACTTTATTGAAGGACATAAAAGATAGGAATAAATGAAGACTTATACAATGTCAATGAATATGAAGACAACATTGTAAAAGTTCGCATCTTCCCCATGTGAATTTATAGGCTCAGTGCTAATCAAAACTCCAACAGGAACTCATGAGCTTATTTAAAAACTTACATGAAAGAATGAAACTATACACATAACTAAGATAAATTTGGAGAAGAAAAGGGGGAGAGAGAGAATTACCTAAACTACATATTAAGATGTAGTTCTAAAACCATAGTAGTCAAAACTAAAATATTGGTACAAGAAAGACTGTAGGATCAGATTAGAGAAACCTTGCATATATGGAAATTTGACATGTGATATAATTAGCATTGTAAATTAGAAGACTGGGCAGACTATTCAGTAAATGGTACTGTTACAATTGACTTCTTACCTCCACAAAGTAAATTCCAGATGGCATAAGGAGTAGAATGTGGAACACAAAGCTCTAAAAAGGAAAAAAGAAGTTGGCCAAATTTACATCCAAAACTAAAAACACTGCTAACTCTCTTAGGCTTCTTTTTATTTATAATAGGAAAGAAAAAAATCTGTTTTTTTGGTGGATAAAATGTAGTATATTTATATAACGAAATTCTATATAGGACTTTAAGTGAATGATCTAGGAATATGATTCAGTTTGGATAAATCTTAAAGCATTGTTCAGTATAAAAAGCAAGTTATAGAAGGTTTCATATAATGCTGCCATTTATGTAAAGTCCAAATACATGCAAAAAACATGTTGTATTAATTCTGTGTAGCAAATTATGGAAATACTTAGTGGTTTAAAGCAATAATAATATTTAATTATCTAAGATCTCTGTGGATTAGGAATTTAGGAACAGATTAGCTGAGCAATTTGGGGTCTTGTGGAGTTGCAATCCCATGTCAGCTAGGTCTGCAATCATCTGAAGGCCAGACTGGGGCTAGAGGTTCCAATTCTTAGGTAACTCACTAATATAGTTGAGAGGTTGATGCTGGCTCTTGGTGGGAGGCCCTGCTTCATCTCCATGTTGGCTTCTCCATAGGTTTGTAGGATTGTATTTATGATGTAACTACTGGCTTCCCCCAGAGAAAGTGATTCAAGAGAGCAAGGCAGAAGCTACACAATCTTTTATGGCATAGACTCAGAACTTATATATCATCACACAGGCTGTATTCCAATTATACAGACCAGACCTTATTTGATGTGGTATGATACTACACAAGGATGTAAATACCTAGAGGCAAGGATCATATAGAGCTATCTCAGAGGCTGCCTCCCACAATATTTACTATATATTGTATATTTGGGTATATGTGTGCATCTGTGTCTATGTCTATATATCTGCCTCTGTGTGTGTGTGTGTGTGTGTGTGTGTGTGTGTGTGTGTGTGTGTGTGTGTATCATGGATGGGAATGATAAGCACAAAATACCAACCTCAGGATAGCGGGGGTTTTTAGAGAAGAAAGATTACCCTGATTCAGATTGGACAAATGGGAGCAAGGCTTGAGTGAAGTAAGAAGTCTAATACAATGCAGTTGATATAAGAAAGAGACAGTGGTGGCCTGGATTAAGATGGTAGTAGTAGAGCACATTGGAGGGATTAGAGATTTTAGAAAATAAAATGAAAAGATGTGCTGACCTGTTAGATGTGAAGAATGTCATGTTCTGGCTCTAAGAGTTGTCTGTGTAAGAAATGTCCAAACCTGTAAAGAATTTTTATGAGTTTACTTGAGCCAAACTGACGACAATTGCCAGGAAGCAGTATCTCGACAGATTGAGAAAATATTGCATAGAATGGCAGCTTGGCAGCTTATTTTATGTACTCAAAAGGAGGAGACACAGGGAGGGTTACGTGCTATCTATTGGTGGTAGGTTAAGGAGGTAGGAAAGTGCAAAATGGAGAAATGTCTGGGATTGGATAAAAAGCAAAATGGAGAGACATATTTCTTTTACATTGGTGGCTACAGCATAGTAAATGTCCATGGAAAGGGACCAGGCTGAGGCAAGTCTTTCCTGGCATGATCTTGGATGTGTGGTCCTTGACTTCCTGCATGAAAGGTTTCAAGACACGAGTCCAGGTGATTTTGAGAATACGTTTATTAAAGCTTGGGACAGTGAGACAAAGGAAGGGCTTAGGATAGAAGAAGCAAGATCACAACAGGAGTCAGCCAGGCGGGGCTGCTTTGACTCAGAAAGAAGGTCACAGAGGCAAAAGAAGCGAGCTGAGGCAGGGCTGCTTGGCTCACTGAAAAGTCACAGAGGCAAAAGGAGGGCCCTTGGAGACAGGATTAGAGGGTTAGCCTGGGACGAGCTGCCACTGCCCACTGTTCCCTTGGTTACAAGTCTGGTCAGAACCCTTAGAGTTCAGGAGACAGAAAGCAAAAATATTCTCCTGTGGAAAAGGAGCAGGGCATGGGTATGCTCAAGGGATAGCACGTGCTGGCATTCTTTGTCTTAAGTGTTTTTATCTGTTTTCTGCTGGCGGGAATTTTAGGGGTGGTCTTAATCAGAATATTCATCAGCTTTCCAGATGTTTCCTGTAATATGCTGATGCATCAAAATGAGCATATAGTGGGGTTTGAGATCATTCTCTGGTCAGCTTCACCACTGTTTTGTATTTGTCTGGCTCTAGTTGATTTTTTTTGTTATTTATTCCCCTGATGTCATCTGTTCTTGCGTTTGGCTGGCACTAATGACACTAATTGGGTCTCTGTTATCTCTCTTCCTGACTAGGGTGATTTAAGCTACCCTCTCTTTGGTTGGGGAGGAGAGATGTAAACTATCTGCTCCTTGGCATCTTTGGTTAGGGAAGATAAGATCTTGTGATTTATTAGCTGGCTGCTAATTGCTCGGTTGTTTATTTAACTATCTGTCTCAGTTTTCTCATTCCACTTGCCAGGGAATTTTCCTAGCTTTTACTAATCTGCCTCAGTAAACACTTACAATACATAGAGGTAGTATTTGGGCAACAAGATAACAGTGAGGGGTTCTGTGGTCTGCTCTGGTGCAGACAGTTGTGCTTTGAGGGGTCTGGACAAGATTACTCTGATATTTCAAAATTATGTTATCTTAGATTCAAAAGGACAATAGACAGGTTCACTTCAGGTAAAGACTGACCTTTGTCAAGGAAGCTACAGGCCTAGGACATGAGTACCTACCATGACCTGCTTTTAGTTAGGAATTTTTATGTTCAGACCATCCTGTGTGGTTACTTGTGGTCCTGAGTTTGTAAGGCTACCATGCAGGCCTTCCTGAACTTGTCAGGTTTAGTATGTGGCCCCTTTTTTGTCCACAGAATAGTCAAGGATATCAGACAGTTTTCTGGATTGAGCCATAGTTATGTAGTGAAGGAAAATTAGAAACAACCAGGAGAGTGTGGAAAAGAAAGCTTTTTACAAAGTGAAGGGGTAGTTAACATCATTAGATGCTGGTAAATCAAGTTACGGGCTAAAGTTACTACCAAGTTTAGCTACCTAATGTCTTATCTGACCTCAGAGAAAACAATTTTTCAGTCAAAATATGAGATCCAAAGCCGTTTTGCATTGAGTTGAACTGTATGGCCTTAGCACCATCATCTAATCTTGCTCTACTTTATTCTTAGCTGTAAAAAAAGGGCATTAGTCTGTATGATTTCCCTGGCCCTTCTAACACTAAAACTTTATGATTATATTTCACATTCATGATGTAGAATATTACAAAACAGGGAAGAAAAAAATAGACAATGGCAAGACATAAGCCACTGGAATCACCCATCATATAAAGTTCAGCTCTAAGGAGCTTTGCAGAAAACACTCCACATGTGCTTCCTTATTGTACCAGTTCCTTTCATAAGTCCTTAAGATATATAGTCAAGTTCATAATATATTTTAGAGATTTTACCCATTATTTTGAATACCAATTGAACGTCCTACTATGAATTTTTATAAACATTTTTTAACAATTGGCTAAATAACAAGCATTTGTATTTATGACTTTTTTTATACCTGATGCCCCAAATACATTTTTTAAAAAATCTATTCCCTCTTCAAACCCAAATGTCTGTTTTCCTTGCACTTCTTTTAGTCTGGGAAATTCCTTATCTTTTTATTTTTATGCCTAAATCTGTTGTCATGTTCTGTCTCTCAGTATTCATATTGGATGCCCCATTTTCTAGACTTCTTTGAAGCACACTGATGTAAAACATAGCTTATTTCTTATTTTGTTGAAATGGAAATCATAGCAAAAGATGAAAATAGCCCAACCCAAGAGTCACTTGATGAAATTTACACTTAAAAAGAATATTTGTCTCCAGAGAGTAGTAGCAGACAACTGTCATTAGCTTGTAAATGCCCCTTGTGACTTCACTACAACGAGCAGCTATTTTAGATATTGTTAAATGGGAGGAACTTTGGTTATTGTCCTTTTTCGGTTGCAAACCGAGAAAACTAACATTTATATTACAATGAAGTGTGTGGGAAAGGAGGAGACCTGGGGATTTATTTCAAAAGCTGTATTATAATGAAGCTTTATCAGTTCTGAAATGTGCTATTCCATGCAGAGTTTCTCAGAGCTTTCCTATCTCATTACTTTGAAAAGCTTCTTGATCTTTAAAGGAAAAAGTTAGAGTAGGTGAGAAAGACTTTCATTTTCTTTGTTGACTTTGTCTCAGTTATTTTAAAACAATAACCCTTAAGCACTTACCTGAAACTGATGTTTTAGTAAAATTTTCCATACTTTATGTGTTTAAGAGCCATAGATTTCTCTTTTATTTAAATTCAACTCTACTTTTTCAAATCTGTAATTGAATAGTTTTTTCACATGTGGAAAAGAAATAATGAGGGAAAATACCAAGTGAACAAGTTAGTCACCTGATTTTATGAGCTCATCATCCATGACTGCCTGCAGAAGAGAGGGATACTCATGGCTGTGGCTCTGACTTTCAGAAAACAAACACTGGATTGCTAAGGATTCTTTTAGAAATGAGAAAGAAACTGACAAAAATTTCAAATATCTTTAGATATTGAAAACTTTAGATAGTACGTGCTGTACGTTCATATTACTATTTCTGGCCTCTTCTTCCTTAGAAACATAGACTATCCTTTTGGAAGCAATAGAGATTTTTTACTTGGCTTCTTTTTAGTTTTTATGTAAAAATTCAAATCATGTATTCACAAAGAATTAACTGCCATGGAAATTGCTGTTCTACTGTCAACAACTAGAACACCAGACAGAATATGTGAAACAACTGTTTTTAGACATTGGACAATAGCACAGGACTGTGATCTCTGAGAGAAGAGAAACAGATGAAATTAACCCTACATTGCCTCAGCTCACAGCTGAGGCTTTGGCCAAATTCTAAACCTTAAGACCAGGCCAGAACAACTTCCACGGAAAACAATTACTAGGAGCTGTGAAGTGGATAATTTTCAGTGCTCATACAGTGCCAGAAATCACTTGACTCTTCAGCCAGAAAGAAAAGACACTACTGAATATGTGAATATTCAGTAGGGACTCCCAGAAGAACCATACCTTAGAAGTGGGACCAGATTGGCCCTCAAATAAAGGATTCTCTAGATCTGTCCTAATAGATCTTTTTAAAGACTTGAAAGTAACTTAACTATACAAGATCCAGCATTCAACAGTGTAAAATTAACTGTTTTTAACCTACAATAAAAAAATGACTGGGAATATGAAGAAGCAGGAAAAGAACCAGAATAAAAATCAGTCAGTTGAAATAGACCTAGAAGTGATGAGAGGGTGGCATTAACAGAAAAGGATTTAAAAATAGTTATTATAAATATGATCCTTATATTCAGAGTGGAGAAAGAAAACATAAGCATAACATGAAGAGAAATAGATATAAAAATAAACAAATGGAACTTCTAGAGACGAAAAGTGTCTGAAGTGAAAAACAGTACAGATGGAACTGACAGCAGATTAAACACTACTGAAGAAAAGGTCAGTGACACTGAAGCGCAAACTCTCCAAAATGAAGCTGAGGGGGAAATCCAGAAATATATGAAAAGTGCCTCCCTTGGTGCCCTGTGCCACATGATCTGAGTGTAACTGGAATCCCAAAAGAAGAAGGGTGGGAGGCAGGGGGAAAATTTGAATAATGGCCAAAATTCTCCAAACTTGATGAAAACTATGAGCCCCCAGATCTAAGAACTATAACAACTCACATGCAAAAAAATCGTAAAGAACACCATAGAAAGGACAATTATAATAAAATTATTGAAAACCAATGATAGAGAAAATATTAAAAGCAGTCACAGTTAAAAAGGCATATTACATAAAGAGGAGCAAAGATAAATATATACTCTGCAAACCAGAAGACACCATTCTTTTGAGTGCTGAAAGGGAAAAACAATCTGTCAACCTAGAATTTTTTGCAAAATTATCTTTCAAAAATGAAGGTGAAATACAGACTTTTTCTGACTTGCCAAAGCTGAGAGAATTTGGTGCCAGCATATCTGCACACCAAGAAACTATTGAGGAAGCCCTTCAGGCACAAGAAAAATACCAAATGGAAATTTAGATCTATACAAAAGGAATGAAGAACACCAGAGGATGAATATGTGTATAAAAAAATAAAAGATTTTTCCTCATTTTCAAATTTCTTTAAAATCACTTGTCAAAGCAAAAATATGTATTGTGTGGTTTTAACATGTGGAAATAAAATATGGGATAGTACAGAGCAGGGGAGATGGAAGTATATTGTTGTATCGCTCTCTTCACTCTTCCTAAAATGGCATGATATTATTTGAAGATTACCCATGATAAGTTAAAGATGTATATTGTAAACCCAAGCACAGGGTTCGGCAAATCCAATAGGCCAAATCCAGCCCACTGCTTATTTTTGCAAATAAAGTTGTTGGAACAGTCATGCCCATTTGTTTACATTTTGCCAATGGCTGCTTTTGCACCACAGTGCAGAGTCTGTAGCTGGAACAGAGATCTTATGGCCCAAAGCCTAAAATATTTATTATCTAGCTCTTTACAGAAAAAGTTTGCCTACACCTTCTAAAAACATGAGAAGATATAGTCCATAAGCCATTAGCAGAGATAAAACATAATCATAAAAAATACTCAGTTAAGCCCTGGGTGGTGTGGCTCAGTCGGAGCGTCGTCCTGTACACCAAGAGGTGGTGGGTTTGATTCCTGGTCAGGGCACCATGGAGGGGGGCGGAGATGCCGATCGATGTTTTCTCTCTCCCCCTCTTTCTCCCTCTCTCCCTTTGATCAACTTAAAAAAAATCTCAGTTATTCTAAAAGATGGATGGCAAGAATATAGGAAAAGTAGAAGAAAGAACAGTTAGGTCAAGAAATTAAGTAGCAGGATGGTGGATGGACTTATATCCAACTATATTTATTATTTATAATTTATTAAATGCAAATAATATACACATTTTAATTGAAAGGCAGAGATAGTCAGATTGGATAAAATAGTAAAACCTAACTATATGCTGTCTATGGGAATACCCACTTTAAAAAAAATACATAGTTTTATTGATGTTTTAGAGAGAGAGGAAGGGAAAAGGAGAGAGAAAAAGAAACATGGATGTGAGAGCAGAACATTGGTCCACTGCCTCCTACATGCCCCTACTGGGAATTGAGCCCGCACCTGGGCATGTGCTCCGACCAGGAGTCCAACCAGCAACCTTTCGGTGCGCGGGCTGATGCCCAACCAACTGAGCCACACTGGCCAGGGTGGAAACCCACTTTAAATACGAAGACATGAGTAGGTTAAAAGTAAATGGATGAGAAAAGGTGTACCACAAAAACATATGTCTAAACAAAGATTTTATAAGTGAATAACCATAGTAGCCAAAGCCTGGAAACAACCCAGATGCCAGCCAATAGGTGAATGGATAAACAAATCATGGTGTGTCCTTTCAGGGTAATACTATCAGCAATAAAAATGAATGAACTACTAATTTATGCAACAACATGAATCTCAAAATCATTATGCTGAGAGAAAGAAGCCAGATTTTTAAAAAGTGTACATAATATGATTCTAGTGTTATGAAACTCTAGAAAAATGAAATGTAATCTGTGGTGACAAAAATCAAAACTGATTGCCCAGGAATTAACTGGGATGGGGATCAAGGGAATTTTGATTGTTGTGTCAAAACTCACCGAACATCCACTTAAAATAGGAGTGTTTTTTGTTACTTATAAATTATGCCTTAATAAAGGTTGCTTTAAAATTTTAAGTCATGATTAATCTCTCCCCTTCCACCCCACCTTTCCTTGAGATTCCTGAGTCTGATCCATGCTTCTATGTCACTGAATCTATTTTGTTCATCAGTTTATTATGTTCTTTAGATTCCACATATAAGTGGTGTCATTTGATATGTGTCTTTCTCTGCATGGCTTATTTCTCTTAGCATAATGTTCTCCAGGTCCATCCAGTGATGAAGGCCTGGGGTGAGGAGTGGGTGTGGGGTGGAAGGGGTCAATGGGAAAAAAGGGGACATCTGTAATATTTTCAACAATAAAGATAAATTTTTAAAAATTTTTAAGTCATGAAAGAATTTAATGTGAGGCTTTTTGTGCACATTGTAGACCTTATAAATGACTAGAATAGGTAAGATGTAAATGACTGGAAAATTTGATGCATTTGGGATCTCCAGAACTTTAATTCATATACATTTCCTCTCAACTCATCAATTCTGAGGGATATTAATCCTTAGAAACATTATAGAACGTACCTTTTGATCATTAAAAAGAAAAGCTAGTGAAGCAATGTCACTATGTATCAAGCAGTGTACTAAGTGTTTTAAATGGTTTCTTTCTTTATTCAGTAGTGATTAAACCTATTTTATATATGAAAAAGTGAAGCTCATAGAAGTTATATAATATGTCCAGAGTTAACAGCCAAAATTCCAGCCCAGATTTGACTCTAAACCCTGTTTTCCTTCCTCGGTGCTAATTTATCTTTAAATGCTTGGTTGCTTTTGTAAAAACTTCTGGTTCAAAATTAATTTATTTTAAAAACATTCATTTGAAAACTACTTTGAAAGAGTTTTTCTAACATTTGTTTTAGTGACAGGCTCTGCAAATCAAGACTATTGAGGAAAAAGATAAGGAAATAAGGAATTCTATGCCATACTATTGTAGAAAGTCCTTTCAGTTGTATAGCTTATAATACTATCTCCTTTATTAACTTTTTGTTAGAAAATCCCAAATAGTTAATCTTTGGCTTCTTGCTAACCTCAGGAAGATGTTCAGTTGTACATAAAAGGAACTGTTTTAGATTACATCATAATATGTTCACATTGTGTAAGAGAATGCTTACTTATCACCTTGGATATAATATTTTACTATAAATATGAGTTGACTATCCTTGAGCAAGAATCTCACTTATTGGTGTACTTTAAGATGTCTTTCATTCCCCAGGGCTTCTTGAAAGCTCTGGCTCCCAAGAGACACCTCCTACAGGTTATGGAATAGCAATCTCTGACTACTTAATAAAATCTTACTAAACAAACCAAATAAAGTTCTTCAGGAATACCAAGAACTTTACCTCAAATTCCTGAGAAGGCCTCTCCTTGATCCACTTAGAAGATAATACTTTGCATGTTTTCGTTTTTCTGAAAAGTGAGTTGTGTGATTCTAGTTCCCAGAATAACCTTCAACTAAAGCTAAAGGACATATTCTTAAACCTTTGAAAACATTTTAAAGCACACTAATAATAATGGATCCCACATAAGAATGGTAACAATGTAGCTGTAACTATAATGAAATCTAACTTTCATATGATTGTGGGTCTTTTTTATTCAGATGTGACAGTGGTATATCAAAATGGGTTACCTGTGATATCTGTGAGGCTACCATCCAGGCGTGAACGTTGCCAGTTCACGCTGAAACCTATCTCAGACTCTGTTGGTGTGTTTTTACGACAACTTCAAGAAGAGGATCGGGGAATTGACAGAGTTGCAGTCTACTCACCAGGTACAGTCACCTTCATTAGTAATTCCCAGCCCTCCATTTCTCCCCAAACCACTTAAATACACATACATGCACATGCACATGCACATTCACGCACACAGATGCTGCTGCAAAAGAATCCCTTACTCTTAACTTTCTTTGCTTAGTAAATGTCAGGAGAGAAAGTGATTTCTCTCCCAGTAGTTCTCAGAATATAAATGTTTAGTTTAAACAAATGTATATACACAGGGAGTCTCATTCAAAAGCACTTCACATATAATGCCATGGGCACTTTATATTATTAAGACCTTTTATCATTGCCTTGGGCATAGAATAACTTTTTCCAGTGGTTGAGCCCTCATCTCTGGAGGTATAAAATATTAGGGCCTCTTTTTAGATTTTCTTATGTCTTTCACATAAAAGTTTACTTTATAAGAACTAAAAACATGTATGATTTGAAAAGAATAGAAATAAAATAAGGCACTAAAAATTCCCATTTGACATGACACCCATTTCATTTATTTATTTTTAAGTGCCTTACACTTCCCCTCATTTTTACTTTGAATCATTTTAAATCTACAGAAAACTTGTTCGTGAAGTTCTTCAGAGAAGCATATTGTTAAATCTTCACAGACTTGAGGCCATGAAGACAAAAGCCTCAGATCACATAGCTTTGTTTAGCATAGACTTGGGGGGTAGGCAAAAAGTTAACTGAAATTAAGAGAGATATAATTTTTAAATCTCTTTTGAGGATTACTTTTTCCTGACACATGACAAGCTTAAATTTTCATATTACATTTTTTTCACAGATGGCGTTCGAGTTGCTGCCTCGACAGGGATAGACCTTCTCCTCCTCGATGACTTCAAGCTGGTCATTAATGACTTAACATATCATGTCCGACCGCCAAAGAGAGGTAAAAAGGAACCTTGACACGGTCAGAGGAATGTGGAAAGGGCTTTTGGAAAGAACTTAACTTTTCCCTGGATAACCTTGAGAAATGGGCAGTACTCAAAGAACACTGAAAGGTTTACCTACAGACTGTTTCAGTTGAAAAACTCATTGAGTACCTGGCACTCGGCCAGTACATTGACTAAAACTTAAATTCTACCTAGACGAAGAAAGCTTAGCTGATATTGTCACCATTTCACATAAATGAACTTTCAACGTAACTTAAGCTCCTTCCCTCCATACAGGCTAAAAGTCATGTTATTCTGATAACATTATAGGGGGAATCTTTTTGAAATAAAGCATGGACTCCGCTGTGCTCATAAACATTTGTAATAGGAATTAATCCACCTGCGGGTGAGCAGGTGAGGAACCTGAGGTCCACGTACGGGTGGGCGGGCAAGGAGCCTGAGGTCCACGTGCGGGTGGGCCTGCGAGGAGCCTGAGGTTCACGTGCGGGTGAGCAGGTGAGGAACCTGAGGTCCACGTGCGGGTGGGCCCGCGAGGAGCCCGAGGTCCGCGTGCGGGTGGGCGGGCGAGGAGGATGAGTTACACACAGGGGAATGTACATTCAGCCGTGAAAGGGAAGGAAGTCCTGCCGTTGCTGACATGGTGGGCCTTGAGGGCATTATACTCAGTTATTTTGTGAGTATATATGAATTCTATTTAGATGTTCTATTAGTAAATTTTTTTAAGTTGACTAACACATTCCTCTATAAAGTTTATGAGGAAAATTAAGATATGAGCTTCCATATATTGTCAAAAATTAGAGGTATTTTAATCAATGAATAATTTCAGCCATCTTGTCTAATACTATATTTTTAGAACAGAAATTAATGTTTTAGTTATTAAAAGAGGGCTATTCTCAAGTTGAATAAAGAAAGTAAAGTTAAAAATTGAGAAGAGGAGAAATTATATTTGCTTCCATGGTAACCAGTTTGGCAGCCTTACCATTCTGCTTTATCTGTATCTCAGAACTGTCGAATAATCTACCCAGCTTCCCTACATATCAATTAGAATGTGGAGTTTGCAAGGGTCAAAAGTCTACTTTAAAAAAAAAACTTTTTAATATTTAGATTCACACATGAAAACTCTCTCAGCTCTGTTAATTTGCCAGTGAGAGATTATGCCGTTAGATACCCTTTCTCACAGAAGCTCAGACAATACTGTTTTAAGTCCATAAACATCTTGTTTTCCCCACCTTTTAAAACATAGTAAAGAAAATCTCTTTTTGATAAAATATAAAATGTGTTTTAATTTTGTTTCTACTGTATTATCTTCCTCTCCTTGTCTGAGGAAGATACTGCTGGCATCACACTTTTTCAGGTGCATCAAGAAAGAGCAGGTTGACTTTCTGTACTAGAGAGGGATGCCAGTCATCCAGATGAGTAAACATATTTCTCTACCCCACGTTGTAACTCTTTTTAGTGAAAAAAAAAAAAAAGAAATTGAAGGTACTGGGTTTGGATGTCAGATAATGAGGAACACCAGGATTTTATATATACGTGGAGCAGATGGAACAAACCTGCTTTGTCTAATAAAAATTAAAACAGTTAATGAAGGAAAACTTTTCTAGGACAGTTTTTAAAGTTTTGACACATTTTTGTTTTTACTCACTTCTTACCCTCTTTAGCTTTCACCTCGCTCTCTTATTTTCCTTTTCCTGTTCACGGGTAGCACTTTAGGGCTACAAATGCCCTAGGAATGTTGTGTGCCAGTAAACCTAACTTCACACACTTCCAACAGGCACTGAGGATAGAGGGCTCATTCATATAGGATCTAATATAGCCACATTTAATGTTTACGTGGGATTGGCAGTCCATAGGTATTACGGGTCCTTAAGTGTATACAACTCTTACACTTAACCCCAAAACTGGAGGGAAGAGGAAGGAAAACACTGTAATGGAACGAGGGGGCAGGTCAAAGCAGTAAGGCTTAGTTTTAAACTCCATTGCATTCTTTTTGCTAACTGTAGCTGCATGTGGCTAGATTCCCCTCTGACCACTGCAAGATGAGAGAAGTAACTGTTTTATAACCTAATTAAATCTAGAATGGAGGGAAGAACATGGAGAGGGAGCACATAAGTCTCTTATCCCAGTCCATGCTGAAGTAGTAGTGAACTGCCTTCCTCTTAGGGAGCACCCAAATCTGCTATCCCAGTCCATGCTGAAGTAGTAATGAACTGCCTTCCTCTTAGGAGCACCCAAGTCTGCTATCCCAGTCCATGCTGAAGTAGTAATGAACTGCCTTCCTCTTAGGAGCACCCAAGTCTGCTATCCCAGTCCATGCTGAAGTAGTAATGAACTGCCTTCCTCTTAGGAGCATCCAAGTCTGCTATCCCAGTGCATGTTGAAGTAGTAATGAACTGCCTTCCTCTTAGTCTTGGGGAAGAAGAAAATATGCCTGAATTACTAGTGGTTGAAAGTTTTTGTGCTATGGAGAATCATTTGGATTGGCCCCACTGACCCCTTTCCCCATTTATCCATCCATCCATCCAGAGGATATTGGAGACCTTACTTCTATCCTAATGATGTAAATAATTTGAACAGGTAAACCAAATACCGACAATAACGAATGCCGTATAAGAGATTCAAATAGCCGAAGTCCTCAAACCATTTTAGTAATAGAAAAGACTTTTCAGTGCCCGTTATATCAGCACATCTCCCTGCCTTTATGTGACTTAATTTTCCTGGCACTGATGGCATGTGCAGAAACACTAGTAAGCATCTGGTTGCATTTTTAGTGAAGCAGACACTGATCATCCAAAAGTATTGTTGTTAAACTATTAGATTTACCTTCCTTTCTCCTGTAATTTCATCTCCAGTTACATGGGCATATATTCAGGGGCCAGGGTTTTGAGGCAGTTGTTTTCCTTCACCAGGATAATACCTGGGACCATGTTCTTCCTGTCAAAATAAAGCCTAGTCCCTTGAGTTTAGGCCTTTATGATGTCTCACCTGAAAGATAACTCTATTCTCAGGTCTAGAATTCTATGAATTATCACTTTATAGCCTTTTTGTTGCTATTAGAAGGTATTATGGTTGCTCATTAATTTTTTTTTTTTTTTGGTCTTGAACAGATAATAATACATCCACAAGTTCAACTCCCAAAGACAAAGAATGTATGGGAAGGGTTTTCTCATTCCTGTCCCAGCCACCCTTTTCTCCTTGATACCAGCAAGCAGTATTGTTTCTTTTGTTTCCACCCAAGATGGTCAGTGCATTTATAAGAAAATATAAATGCATAATTTTTTTCCCTTTTTTATGAAGATAATAGCATATCCTACATAATTTTTGTATCAGTCAGGGTTCAATTGGGGAAGCAACCACATGAACATTACAGAGTAAAAGATTTATTATAGGAGTGAAGCCTTATACCATTGTGTATGAAGCTGAAGAAGTAAGAGTCTGAAAAAGGACTTTGGAAAATTGAAGAAAAGTCACCAGTTTTTAAGCAATGGCACAGATGGACAATCAAAGCTTTCCAGAGAACCTAGAAATTCAGGTGCATCTGCCTGTCAGGATAAGGAGGATTGGCGAAGGAGGGCCAACAGAGAAATCCCTAGGACACTGTTATCAACTAGAACTTTCTGTGATGACGCAGATGTTCTGTTTCTACACTATCCAGTATGACAGTCATCAGTCACTTGTGGCTGTTGAGCACTTAAATTGTGGCTAGTGTGACTGAGGAACTGACTTTTTGTACCTAGTACAGAAATGTTTGTTCATCTTACCTGTCTAGGATTCAAATTCCTCACTTATAAATTATGGGCACCAGCCTTACTCATGCTGTTTATTGTGAGGCTAGATAACATGGGGGTAATACATGATACAATTTTGTTAACCATAGATAATTTATACCTACTTGAAGAATTGCCTTTTTGAAAGGACTTGCAGAAGAAATATAAATATTGGTATAGAAGAAGTGTTATAACTCAGCTCCAGGCCTGGGAGTCAGGAGACAGGGACACTGCCACTTAATTGGGACATTCTAGACAAGGTAACCACTTTCTAGAGTGCAGTTTCCTCTTCTGGTAACTTTGGAAAGTGTGAGGCTATATGCAAATGTGAGCTGCAACTTTAGTGCAAAAAAGACCCTGTTGACATAGATGACTTCTGCAACTTAGAGTGTTCTTGCTTTTATCTACTCCCATTAATGCAGCGTACATTTACGGAAGTGGGCAAGATACTGTATCCCGTTTTACTGTATCGGCTCTTCTGTCATTCAATTTGCTACCCTTACTTGAGTTTTTTATTGTTTAAATTCCTGTGATAATTGTACTAAAGGACATCTTTGAAGAATATTTCATAGACAACAGTATGGTAGTTACCAGAGAGAAAGGGGTGGGGAGTAGTAAAGGGTAATGGGGGCCAAATATATGGTGGTGGAAGATGATTTGACTTTGGGTGGAGAGAACACATTGCAATATACAGATTACATATCATAGAAATCTACACTTGAAATCTGTATGATCCCATGAACCAATGTCACCCCAATAAATTTAATAAAAATTCTTTTTAAAAAATATATAGCTAATCCTGAGTGTAGCTTATTTTGATTTAGAAGAGGGCTGAGTTTATGCTGTACTAACAAAATGTCACATTAAGGCCAGTATTCTAAAAACAAAAGCTTTACTTCTGGTGCTTGAAAAAAAAATGACAGCTGAAATCAGCTGGTTTTCTTATCAGGTTTCACAACATAAATTTTAGATTTCTGGAAATACATGCTAGTCACAGGAGAGGATATTGAATCAAAGAATTTAATCTTTTATCCTTTTAATCATTCTTATAACTTCATGCCCTTTAGAGCAGGATGTTGAGGTCCATGCAGCTATTCTGTGTCTTTCCCCAAAAGGAATAAAGAAAAGTTGGTATGCTAGGGGGAAGATGTATGGGAGCTAAGATTATTAGGATAATGGTATTTTTATTTATACCTTTGTATGTGCAAATTTGAAATACTGTATAAGTTTTCCTCAGGTGATACTAAAGGGGAAAAAAATCGTCAATTAAAATGGCAACGTGACAGATAAATGATAGATCAGCATTTTAATAAGCTTGATAATAAGATTGATTCTAAGCCTCTCCTTGTTTTTAATGTTATATTAAATATTTTATCTTTATCTATTGAAGATTATTATTATTTGTAGCCTCATGTGTAGCATTTAAACTTCCAGTAATATAATGGTGAATGTTGGTTTCAAAATTTTCAAGTTGCCTAAATTTGAATATACTTTCTAGGATTTGTAGGTACCGCCCTTTTTAAAAGTATTACTTCCATTTCACAATGAAAGTGGGATCCCTATTGTGGATGAATCTGCCATGTTCTTATTGTCTGATAGCCCCAGGAATAGCAACTCTTCACTTAAGGCATACATTTTTTTAAAAAAGTAACCTTTCCTTTCAGACCTCTTAAGCCATGAAAATGCAGCAACACTGAATGACGTAAAGACACTAGTCCAACAGCTATACACTACGCTGTGCATCGAGCAGCACCAGCTACACAAGGAGAGGGAGCTTATCGAAAGATTAGAGGATCTCAAAGAGCAATTGGCGCCCCTGGAAAAGGTACAAATTCAAATCTAGACTTTCGCTTCACTGGTATTTTTCCAGAGCATATATGTTTGCTTTTTTTACCTCCATATATGTTTGATTTTTTTATGTAATTGAGCTGTGTCAATCAAACCAGCCCACTAGTTTTGGGGACTGAACCATAAAAAAGTTTCAATCAAAGTTAAGAAAGAACTTAAAAAGAAATAGTTTTTCTGTATATTTTCAACAATAAAGATAAATTTTAAAAAAAACAGCACTTACAAAAATTTCTAAGACTTATATGAAGAAAATAAAAAACTTTACTTAAAGGCACAAAATAAGACTTAATAAAAGGCCCAGTAATTCTCTTGCAAGATATTTGTGTATAGCAATGCATGTTTTATGATGTTTATTATAATAATGAAAAGATTAACAAAAAAAGGAAAGAAAAAGAAATAGTTTGGACCCTCGATAATGGACTTAAAGCTTTGAGGTCTGAATGTCTGCCCTTACCCAGACTGACCACCTTTACAACAAAGATTGGAATAACCGCCGATCACGAAAGGTTCTGAGGATAGTCGGTAATGACTTTAATCAAGTTAAGAATTATATGGAATATTATACAGCTGTTTAACATGATTATGTAGATCTAATATGTTATAGAAAACTATTCACAATAATTTATAGAAAGTAAATTATAAAAGTATGCCTATTAGTGTATACTGTGATCTAGTTTTTAAATGTATTATGCTCATAGTTATACATATTTATGTATTTAAAATACATACATATATAAAGAAAAAATATGCTAATAGAGTAGTAGGATTATGACTGATTTTTCTTTATGCTTTTCTGAATTTTTTTTTTTTAAATCTGTCTTTATTGATTTCAGAGAGAGGAAGGGAGAGGGAGAGAGAGATAGACTATCATCAGTGATGAGAGAGTCATTGGTCGGCTGCTTCCTGCACGACTCTGACTGGGGATCGAGCCCGCAACCCGGGCATGTGCCCTGACCGGGAATCAAACCCCGATCTCCTGGATCCTAGGTCAATGCTCAACCGCTGAGCCACGCCCGGCCGGGCTCTGAATGTTTTAGAGTGAGCATGTGTCATCCTTAATTTTAAATGATACAAATATTTTCATTTTAAGAAATTAGACTATAAGAGATTAAGAAAGGGAATGAATAACTCTTTATATTGTGTATTTTTCTTTAAAAATAACACATATCTCAAGGTTGTTCTCATTAAATTTCAGACTATTAGAAAGTTGTGATAAACTAAACTCAAACTGTTGTGAAAGGGGGCGAGATTTAACTTTGGTATTTTCAAAATGTAAAGCATTTTTTAATGTGCCAGCTATAGTAAAATAATTATCATCCTATATTGAATATTTACTCTCTGCCAGGAATTGTACTAAGTATTTTCCTGTATTCTGTTAACCCTCAGAACAACTCAGTAATGAAGTTGATGGTGATTTGCAGTGAGGAAATCACTTCCGTCTGAATCCAGATCCCATGCTCTGACTCACTGTGCTGGTCTGCCCCCAGTAGACCCTTTGAGTAAAAACTGATAATAGATTAAATTTTATATGTGACAGTGAGAGAACATTTGCATGCTTTCATTTCCCTCTTCCCAAAGACAGTAATCTTGTATTGGATGAAGAGCTGTTGAAACTCACTCACTCTGGTAGTTTCACCATATTTTCAGCCACTTCTAGGGTGAAACATAAAACTACAGTGTCGTAAAAAAATATTACTTTTTAAAAATATTCAGTGAGAACTACAGGTACTATTTAGGAAGACAAGCCATAATTATTAGAATTGAGACTAACTTTTATCTTAATTATGAGCCCTGTTTCTTTAGTGAACATAGAACAGTTTAAATAACAGTTTTAAATGGATTCTATGTCGAAGTGCTTTACGATTGATCGAACATGTGTGCCCCATAGGTACGAATTGAGATTAGCAGAAAAGCTGAGAAGAGGACCACTTTGGTGCTATGGGGTGGACTTGCGTACATGGCCACTCAGTTTGGCATTTTGGCCCGGCTTACCTGGTGGGAATACTCCTGGGACATTATGGAGCCGGTCACCTATTTCATCACTTATGGAAGTGCCATGGCAATGTATGCATATTTTGTAATAACACGCCAGGTAAGAATTCCTCTTCAAGTAACTTTTTATGAGATAGTAAATGAAGTTTTGCTTGTCAAAGTAGTTCTCTTTTCTCTCATATTCTTTCTATGGCAAGTTCCCTTTAAGTACTCATTTATCCTTTATACACACATACGTGTAGGTGCACATACATGCCAGTTATATACCAGACACTTTTAGGTGCTAAAGAAAGAGATATAAGATATGGCTTCTGCCCTTATGAAACACACAGAGTGTAAAGAGAGCCATACAAACCATTAAATTCAGAAAAATATATTACAGTAAGTTATAGAGTAAGAGGGCAAATGAGAAGAGGGGTAGCTGTAGGATAATTTGTTCAGCTAAGTTGGCTTGGCTTTTTATGTACAGTGTAATTAACAGTCAAGTGGAGTAGTCCCAAGCTTTTTGTTTTTACTGAATTCTTGGAATGGAGACTTGGTGATACTTAATCAGATAGTTAAACTCTGGGCGACTTCTAAGTATTTAAACAAATACGTGGGGTTTTTTGTTGTTTTTACTTCATGGAAGAGAGGCAAAAATTAGTTATCTAATCATTTTATACTCTTGGCCTATTCTTTATCAACTGAGGTTCATTTATTAAATATCAGTAGCTATTACAGACACTGTTTGAATTGGTGGAATTTTTTTCTTTGGAATAACAAACTCATTTCACATTTTTTCTCACTAAATAACTGGTCTTCAAATTCAACCTGCAATACTTTATTTTCTTATGAAGCAAATGAAATAGTCCATTAATTATTAATAACACTGTCTTCTTAATAAATAGCTAATTATCCCTCCTTAAATAAATATCAGTAGCTAGAACTGATTTTTTTCGCCAGTGCTATTTTTTAGTAGCTTGGAAATTCATAGTGTCACTTTAGAAAGTATGAGGAGGGATTGATTATCACTTATTATATATGCAATACCGCCACAGAGCCAACCTCCCTTAATAAAAAAAAACATTTGAAATAGCTGAAACATGGGAGAAACTTTTTCTGTTTTCTTAGGAAACAGAAGAAAGCTGAGAATTGTTTCTCTTATATTTTTATGTGGCTGCTATAAAACATAGGCATTTTGCTTCTGTTGTTGTTAGACATGCTATAGGCCTGTTTATGTGTGGGAAAATGAAAGCCCAAAATGTTATTTAACCTTTCTGTCTTCCCAGACTTGTCTGGTAGAGAGGAGAGGAGAGATGGTAAACTGTTCATGTCTACCATTGTTTGCTCAGTCTCTACACCTAGTTCCACGTGGCTCATTCTAGTTGCTCTGTGAACAGAACTGAACAGCCAGATGATTGTATCTAATCACAGCTCTGGACAGGGTTTGCATATGTCTGTGTGTTTCTTTCCCTCTCGCCTCACTCATCTTCCCTCTTCTCTCTCCCTCTCCATTAGATACACACTCCTTTAATGTTTTTTTTAATGTATTGATTGAAGCCCAAACTACTTAGCCCACTATCATCTTTGCTGTTGCTCTGTCTTTTCCAAATGTCTGTCAACGTCCTGTGTATGTACTGTGTGTTCTAAACAAATCAAATTATATTTTGTATTCCCTTGCAAATGCCCTGAGTTGTTTACCACCTCATTCCTTACTTCACATATTCTTTCAACTGGGAAAGTTCTCCCTGTTGATCTTTACCTCTCATATTTCAAAATCTACTTAAATGCCTATCTTCCATGAACCTTTGACCAGTTACCTACAGCCAACTTCAAATATTTCTGAATTCCTATAAGTACATTGTGCCTCTCATTTCACTCATCCTATGCTCTTGTATTATAATTATTCACGTATAATGTTTTTCCCCCCTACTAGACTATGATATCTTTTGAGGCTAGGCATTTAGTGTTTTCAATTTTTATTGCCTAACACAGTGCCTTATATCTTTAATAGCCTATCTGTCCTAGTAAAGTGGCTGTATTTCTGTGATTCCCAAAGCATTTTTGCTGCCCCCAAGTGACAAATTGCAAAATAGCAGTAGTAAATAATCTTGTCATTTGTGAATAAGAAAACTTGACCAAATAAAATGTAATAGATTCTCATGTTAAATATTCTTTTCCGTATCCATAATTAACACCCATGAAGCAAAATGTTTGTTCAACATTATTTAAACTTTTCCAAACTCTTGTTACCAATGAGATGCTGCATTTGTTAGCAACCTAAATGTATTCCAATAGTATATTGTTCCAAAGAATTTTTACAAGATGACAAGCTCCTTGAAATCATAAAATCAAGTGGAATATTGAATTTTACTAATATTTCAGTAAAAAAGAAGCCTGACAATAAGAATTGCCATTTTGAGCTGCTTCACCCTGCCTGTGGACTACCCATCCAATACTCTACGCCATGTATTTTCTTTTTCTTTCTTTTTGAAGACAGAGAGCGGGGAAGAGGGTGAGGAGAGAGAGAGAAGAAAGAGAGAAACATCAATTTGTTGTTCCACTTATTTATGCATTCAGTGGTTGATTCTTGTATGTGCCCTGACTGGGGATCCAACTCACAACCTTAGCATATTGGGGACAGTGCTCCAGCTAACTGAGCTACCTGGCCAGGTTGTCCATGTAGTTTTATCAAAGGGATATTGCCTCCAAGGGAGAGAAACTTGGTTCTTGAGGAGTAAAATATCTTACATATTTATAATATATAAACAGATATACAGTATATTTGTGGTATTAAACCTTTATTGGGGATGAGGGTAATCAGGAAAAATATACCTAAAAGGGCTACTTAGGGGGACAATAATGAAAAAAAAAAGTAAAGAAATACTGATCTAGCTTTTAATACCCTTTTTCATCTCAATTCCACCATCATTTATATTCTCCAGCAGACCACTTCAATGACTATTGAAGACCTTCTTTCCTAGAACTGTCCTACTTATAATATAAATTAGCATGCTAACTTGTGACTACAATTTATTTTCTTTCTAGTCTTTTGTTCCCTCACTTTCTCCTTTGACTTCATCAAGATCTTTAGGCTCCTGATAGGTTTCTTTCTTAACTTTTTACTATCACCTCCCTCATGTGTTGCTTTTTTTTTTTTTTTAAACTCAGACCATATTGCCATTCTCAGTATCTTAAAATCCTTACCCCTTCACCTTTCCACCATGAGTACTCTATAAATTCCTAATCTTGGATGAATCTAGCCATTTATTCTATATCCAGGCTACTGAACATTGCTAGAGAAAAACCATGTAATAGTGTGGAATAGGCCACTTCTTAGACTTCCTTTCCCCACACTCCCAGAGTAGTTATTCTAAGACTTCACATTAAGCTCCCATGCCACCCTTAACTTTGCCTCCTCCTTATAGAAAATTGAGGTAACAGATATAAGCTTTCTAATTCCTAAATCTGTAAATTTAACAATATTTGTACCTACTTTCACACTATTTCCTTCAAGTGCAAATAAGAGGTAGCATTTTCCTGTTCAGGGCTAGCTCTTCTACCTGTTTTTAGCCCCACCCTCCACCCCCACTTCCAGTATCTTACTCAAGTTTATTTTTTGTGTTTCTTGTGTTATCAGCCAACCTCTCCCTCTCTGAATTTCTTCCCTTTATAAACAAGCTGTCTGCATCTCTTCTCACTTATTGTCAAGTCACCAAATTTTCTAGTATAGAGTCTAGCATATAGTTGCTTAGTAAATGCTTGTTGCCCAAAAGAGGAAGCATAGAATATATTTGAATAAATTTAATTTGTGGATACATTTATTTTTTTAAGTCATTTTTTATTTTTTAATTACAGTTGATATACAATATTATGTTAGTTTCAGGTGTACACCCCAGATTAGACATTATACAACTTACTAAGTGGTCATCCCAAAAACTCTTGTACCCATCTGACACCATACCTAGTCATGAGAATATTATTCACTATATTCCCTATACTTTACACCTCCATGACTATTCTGTAACTACTTATTTGTACTTCTAAATCCCTTCACCTTTCTCACTCATCCCCCCCGACCCTCCCCCATCAGGCAACCGTCAAAATGTTGTCTCTATCCATGAGTCTGTTTCTGTTCTACTTGTTCGTTTATTTCTATTTTTAGATTCAATTGTTGATAGATCTGTATTTATTGCCATTTTATTGTTCATATATTTTATTTTTTTCTTCTTCTTAAAGAAGACCCTTTAACATTTCATGTAATGCTAGTTTGGTGGTGATGAGCTCCTTTAACTTTTTCTTGTCTGGGAAGCTCTTTATCTGACCTTCGATTCTAAAGGACAGCTTTGCTGAGTAGAGTAATCATAGTTGTAGGTTCCTGCTTTTTATCACTTTGAATATTTCTTGCCACTCCCTTCTGGCCTGCAAAGTTTTTGTTGAGAAATCACCTGACAGTCTTATGGGAGCTCCCTGTGGGTAACTAACTGCTTTTCTTTCGCTGCTTTTAAGATTCTCTCTTTGTCTTTAACCTTTGCCATTTTAATTATGATGTGTCTTGCTGTGGGCCTCTTTGGGTTCATCTCGTTTGGGACTCTGCACTTCCTAGACTTGTATGTCTCTTTCACCAGATAAGGGGAGTTTTCTGTCATTTTTTCACATAGGTTTTCAATTTCTTGCGCTCTCTCTTCTCCTTCTGGCATCCCCATGATTCAAATGTTGGTATGCTTGAAGTTGTTTCAGAGGCTCCTTACACTATCTTCATATTTTCGGGAGGGTTTTCTTTTTGCTGTTCCGATTGGGTGATTTTTGCTTCCTTGTATTCCAAATTACTGATTTGATTCTTGGCATCCTCTACTCTACTGTTGATTCCCTGTAAATTATTCTTCATTTTAGTTAGTGTATTCTTCATTTCTGACTGATTGTTTTTAATGGTTCCTATGTCTTTTTTCATGCTGTGAATTCTCACTAAGTTTCTTGAGCATCCTTTTAACCATTGTTTTGAACTCTGTATCTGGTAGTTTGCTTGTGTCCATTTTATTTAGTTCTTTTTCTGGAGATTTCTCCTGGTCTTTGATTTGGGACATGTTTCTTTGTCTCTGATTTTATCTACTTCCTTGTGTTTGTTTCTGTGTATTAGGTAGAGCTGCTATGTCTCCCGGACTTGGTAGAGTGGCCTTGTATAGTAGGTGTCCTATAGGGCCCAGTGGCCCAGCCTCCCCAGTCACCTGAGCTGGGCAGTCCAGGTGTGCCTCTGTGTGGTCTGTGTCAATTTGTGTAAACATTTACATTCTAAGCAAAGATAGCTAAGTAGCCTAGTAACAGCAATTTAGATGAAAGTAGAAGGCTTTCCCTCAAGTTTTTAATCCAACCATTATCCCTTCAGTTGGTATTAATTGCTTAAGACTTCAATTCTATCCATTTTCCAAAGGCTTTCATAGTCCCTTTAGCTATATCCATTATCTGTCATCATTAATAATTTAATATTTACTTCTGCTTCTAGTATGGCATACTAGGCAATTAGCCCAATACTCCCATTATGAAAAATTAGAATAAATAGACAAAACATAAAATGTATCTGCCTGTGGACATTGGAGAGCCAGTAAGATAGAAAAATTAGCAGGCAAAGACCTGAAGAAGTGGAGTCCCAGGAAAGTAAACTTGATATTAGGTGTGCTTATTCCTCTGGAGATTTATGCTAATTAAGGGTGGTAAAGCTGAGAGGCCAAGAATCTGAGCCATACTTGATAATCTAGAAGGACCAAAGCCATAGAAATTGGTGTCTAGTGATCACTAAAGCAGGTGAAACACTTATGCTTTGGTTTGGAGCCTCTAGAGGCTACTGTTGTAGAACAAGGATAAACCTGTTGTGGGTTCTCTCAGAGACTGTAGCTCATTTTTAATCATCTCAATCCCATAATTAAATTGAGGTAGTCCTAGAATTCTGGTAGTCCCAGAGTGCTAGCACTCAGAAGTTTAAGGCAAAAGCAAACATAAATCATCCCTGAGCGGAGAAGTAAAAAAATTAAAAAATTAAAGATGTAAAGATTGGATAGGAAGAAAATTGATGTTATTAGTAGACTTGTACATTTTAAAAATAAAAAAACATGTAGAGATAATTGGTTAGAATCCCTAAGTGAGTTTCATAAGGTAGTTACTGGATACAAGATCAATATACATAAGTCAATTGCTTATCTATATGCCAGCAACAGTTAGAAAAATGAAACTTTATAAAAGATGCGACCTACAGTGACTTTGTTGTTGTTGTTGTTGTTAATCCTCACCAGAGCATATTTTTTTCATTGATTTTTAGATAGAGTGTTGGGGGGTAGGGGAGGGAGTGAAGCATCAATGTGAAAGAGACATGTAGATTGGTTGCCTCCCACATGCGCCCCAACCAGGGCCAGGGATCGAACCTGGAACACAGCTACATGCCCTGGACCAGGAATCAAACCCATGACTCTTCAGTGTGCCGGCCAACACTCTAACCAGTGAGCATTCCAGCCCCAGGGCTAAAATAACTTAAAAATACGTAGAAATAAGTTGTGCAAAAGATGCATAAGACCTCTGTGCAAAAATAACATAAAATTAAAGAAGGCTTAATTAATGGAATGATAAAGCCATGTTCATGGACTAGATAAGTATTGCAGAATTGTGAGTTCTATTCAAACTTATCTATTTCATTCAGGGTAATCCTAGTCAAAATCCCAACCGATTTGGGGGGTGGGTGAATAAGGTGCTTCTAAAATTTATATGGAAATGTAAAGACTAAGAAAAACCACGAAACTCTTGAAGAAAAACTAAGTAAGTGGGTTTGCTCTATCAGATATGGAAGGCGATCTAGCTTTAGTTATAACATTGCATTTATTAAGGTAGTGGCACAAGGATAGACAAACAGTACAAAGGAATAGGAGAGAGAATGTAGAAACCAGCATAAATGAACTGCTGATTTTAAAAAGATGCCACTGCAAAGAAACGAGAGTCTTTTGATAAATGGGGCAAGGATAATTGAATATCCATATTAAAAATGAACCAACCCCATCCTACACTGTAAACAACATTAATTCCAGATGGATTGTAGATCTAAATATGAAAGGTAGCGCAGTAAAGCTCCTGGAAGGTAATATAGGAGAATATCCCAATTACTGTGGAATAGGAAATGACTTCTTGCTTAGAATGAAAAGTGCTAACCATAAAGATAAGAATGATAAATTAGACTACATTAAAATTAAGAACTTCTGGTCCTAGCCAGTTTGGCTCAGTGGTTAGAGCATCAGCGTGAGGACTGAAGGGTCCCGGGTTCGATTCTGGCCAAGGCCACGTACCTCAGTTGCAAACTCGATCCCCGGCGGGGCACATGCGGAAGGCAACCAATCAATGTGCCTCTCTCACATCAATCTCTTTCTCTCTCTCTCCCCCTCTCCCTCCCTCCCTCCCTCCCCCCCTCTGTCCCCCTCTCTCTCTCTCTCTCCCTCTCCCCCCTTCCACTCTCTGAAAAGCAATGGAAAAAATATCCTCAGGTGAGGATTAAAAAAAAAAAAAAATTCTGTTTATTAAAGAACACTATAAAGAGAGTGAACAGACTGGGAGGAGATGTTTTCAATACATATATCAAACAAAGGATTTATATCCAAAATATATAAACGAATCCTACAAATCATTAAGAAAAAAACAACCCAATAGAAAAAAAAGAGGTTTGAACAGGCATGTCTAAAAGAAGATGCATAAATGGCAGATAATGATAATGAAAAGCCTCAACCTCATGAGTGATCCAGAAAATTCTATATATCTCTTAAGAGAAGTGAAAACATGTGTGCACACAAAAACTTGTACATGAATGTTACTCATAGTAGTCAAAAAGTAGAAACAACCCATATGCCTATCAGTTGATGAATGGATAAATGAAATGTGGTATATCCAGTCAATTGCATATTATTTGGCAATAAAAAGAAATGAAGTAGTACTGACACATGCCACAAATGGATGAACCTTGAAAAAAGCCAGATGCAAAAAAGGCTAAAAGTTGAATAATTCCATTTTTATGAAATGTCTGGAGTATGCAAATCTATAGAGTCAGAGAGTAGATTAGCAGTTGCCTAGAACTGAGAGTCTGGGGGAGATAGGAAGTGACTATTAAAGAGCATGGGGTTTCTTTGGGGGGTGATGAAAATGTTCTGGAACTGACTATAGCAATGGCTGTGTAACTCTGTGAATATACTAAAAACATTGAATATTATACTTTAAATGGGTGGATTGTATGGTATATGGTACATATTAGTAAACCTGTTTTTAAAAAATGAGGTAGTACTTCAGCACACACACAGCAGAATTGCTGTTTTTAAAAACTGGTAATACCAGCATTGGCAAGAATGTAGAGTGATGGAAACTCTCGTGCTCTGCTCATGGGAGTATAATTGGTACAGTGATTTTGGAAACCTGTTTGATATCACTTCTTAAATTTGAACACATGCATAACCTATGACATAGGATTTCTACTCCTAAGTATATCCCCGACAGAAGAGATAAGTCCAGAAGTGTCCTTGGAAGCGTTATTCATAATAATAGCCCAAACCTAGAAACAACTCAGAAGTCTTTCGATAGTATAGTGGATAAATAAATTATGATGTAATCATACAGTGGACTGTAACATTGCAAGATAAATGAATAGACTACAGCTCTACCCTAGAGATGACACTGAGTGAAAGTTACATACACACTATCTGACTCCATCTTTATAAGATTCAAAAAACAGGTAAAACTAAACTGTAGAGTTCAGGGGGATATGTGCTTAAGTAGGGAAGCTATAAAGAAAGCCAGAAAATAATTACCATAAAAATGAAGATATTTATTACTTTGGGGGAAGGAGGGGTTAGTAATTGGGAAGGGGCAGGAGGGGAGCTTCTGGGTTGTTGGCAGTGTTCTGTTTTTCTTAGCTGGTGGTGATTAGCATGTTCATTATGTGATGATTCATTGCGATGTACATTTTTAGTTTGTGTGCTTTTCTCTGTGTTTTGTAATAAAAATGTTTAAGAAATAAATATTTAACACAACACATATCAGCATATATCTTTATATATACGTATGCCTGTGGGTTGAATCTAACAACAGTATTCAAATGCTTATTTTGTGAAGATACTATGCTAAGGACTAATAATTTAATTTCTCCTTTATTTCATAGGAGTATGTTTATCCAGAAGCCAGAGACAGACAATACTTATTATTTTTCCATAAAGGAGCCAAAAAGTCACGTTTTGACCTAGAGAAATACAATCAACTCAAGGATGCAATTGCTCAGGTAAGTTTTTTGAAAATAAAATTGAATAAATCCCAGCCCCATCTGGCATGGCATTATTACTATTATCCATAACCACAGTACTTCAATGGGTAAACTCTAGAATAACCCAACCCTCTTCTTCCTGTATAAATTATTCCTCAGTTGATATGACTATTTTAGCATGGACACCTCTCTGGAAAGTTTTATAACACAAGCAGGTGAAAAGATGGTGGGTCCTAGCTACCCTGTTAACACTAGCATACTGAAATTTTTAGACCTATTATTTTTTCATTTTGTTTCTTTAGAGTTGTCTACTTGTACTTTTCTCTCTTAAAAATCTTTCTACAATAATTGACCCAGAGAGAGAGACTACTAGGAATCTTTGCCAGGAGCAGATGAGAGATTATTGACCTACCTACCAGATGCTTTTTTAAAAGATTGATACATTTAATTTTTTATAATCATTACCTCTTTCAGATTTCTGAGTGTGCCTTCTTCACTCTGGGATATTAGATTTTGGTGAATGAATCCTCATCTTATTTTCCGTAGTGTTTTATGACATCAGAGATTTTTCAAAAATCTCCAGAAGCTCTTCCATCCTCTTAAATGCTTAGTTCCTCTTCTCTGGACATTCTTTGCCTTCTCTGTCCCATATTGGTGATGGGGTTGTGCTTTGAATAAGCTTAATCCATCTTCCTGCGTTGTCTTAAGTGGACTCATGTCTTCTGTTGCTCAGTGTGGTGGTTCTCAGCTGGAGGGAATGCAACAGAATCATCCCAGATGCTTCAGCCCCACCCTGAGCCTACTAATGCAGCTCCTCAGGGGCAAGGGGCAAGCATGCGTGAGTTTTGAAAGTGCTGTACTGACTACACATCGCCATTTTAAAAATCAGTAGCTATTGAGGATGCCATCAACAAATCAACAAACAAGTGCTGGCAACGCTGTGCAGAAAGGGGAACCCTAGTACACTGCTGGTGGGAATGCAGACTGGTGCAGCCACTATGGAAAACAGTGTGGAGATTCCTCAAAAAATTAAAAATGGAACTGCCATTTGACCCAATGATCCCACTTCTAGGAATATTTCCTAAGAAATCCAAAACACCAATCAGAAAGAACTTATGCACCCCTATGTTCATCGCAGCACAATTTACAATAGCTAAGATCTGGAAACAGCCCAAGTGCCCATCAGTAGATGAGTGGATAAAAAAGCTCTGGGACATTTACACCATGGAATACTATGCAGCTGTAAAGAAGAAGGATCTCATACCCTTTGGGACAGTATGGATGGACCTGGAGAGTATTATGCTAAGTGAAATAAGCCAGGCAGAGAAAGTCAAGTATCACATGATCTCACTTATATGTGGAATATAATGAACAAAATAAACTGATGAACAAAATAGATCCAGAGACAGAAGCCTGGAACAGACTGAGGAATCTCAGAGGGAAGGCGAGGGTGGGAGAGTGGGTGGGGAGAGATTAACCAAAGAACTTCTGTGCATAAATGCCTAACCCATGGACTCAGACAATAGTGTGGGGAATGTCAGGTGGGATGGGGTGGATGCGGGGTGGAAGGCATCAATGGGAAGGGAAAAAAGGGGACATCAGTAATACTTTGAACAATAAGGATATTAAAAAATAAAATCAGTAGCTTTTGAAAAAATATGAACAACTATTGGATCAACAAAAGTCTTGAGCTCCAGGCAAAGGTTTATGAAAGGGTTTCTCTCTGGGAAAACACCAGGGTGCATCGGATGCTCCCCTTATTCTTGAGCCCCTGAGTCCTGCTCTGTTGATAGCACAGTCCTTCTGGAGGCTCTGTTGACAGCTGAAACTGCCAAACTTTGGTTTTGGTCCCCCTTTGTTGTCTGGTGCCTTTAAAGCCCTTTGCCTCTGTGGCACTCTTATTTTGAGAGTAATTGAGATGATTTCTTTGACACATAATGATGAAGGAAAGACAGTTTCCTTTTCTTAGGAGACACTAATATCATTGAAACCTTCACTAGCAAGTTTTTCTCACCTTTTGTTTCTATTTTAGGCAGAAATGGACCTTAAGAGACTGAGAGACCCATTACAAGTACATCTGCCCCTCCGACAAATTGGTGAAAAAGACTGATCTGCAAAGAGCCTCTGAATCCCGGCAGAAAGAACACTTGTTTATAACTATTGCCTTTTTAATTAACACATTGCAGGTGGAAGCTGGGAGCCATGTTGGGGTGGAGGATTTTTACCTTTAATTAAAACAATAACAAAAACAATGAGGATCTTAGGGCAGAAAGGAATGTTAAAATCTGAAGATCAGGCTTTGTGAAATATAAGCTCAAAGGGCTTAGTGAATATTGTCTTAATCAAGCATCTCAGTTCCTGGATGAAATGATACATTATATAGCTGAGAGATTCATAAAGAGTAAATGATGCTGGGGTGTTAGTTTCTTGCATCTTCATTGCAGGTCAGCAAAACACACCAGCAACCACTCAGCTCTATTCTGTTTTTTTAATTTAATTTTTCTTATTTTTGAAATAGGAGTCAATAAATACACCAGAAAAGCGAATCCTCAAGATATGTGGGTGACAAACAGAGTCTGAGCCCATGTCATTAGCATTTACTTTAAACTGGACCCAGCCTCTCCAGAGTAAACCAGGAATCTGTGCCCCTGTTCCAACCACCCACACCTGCTGGTTATATTAACTTTATCCATATGATCATTGGAACCAATTTATGACTGTTTGGTGATTGACACTTTGGATTATACCTTCTTAAATGTATATTCCGGGGCTCTGGATCAGTATGTAGAAATCATTGGCAACACTGCATGAGGTTTTTTTGTTTTGTTTTTTACTAATTAATCTTTGAGAGGAGGCGGAATTTCCCTCCTTTAGCTATCCCATTGATAATCCCCTCTCCCTCCACAACTCAAATTGGAGGGGGAGTGTTCAGCTGTATTACCAAATTAGATTTAAGGTTTACAGAGTGGCTAAAAATCATGGCTTTCTAGCCATTTCGGAACCGTAATAATTCCACTGCTGTTACTCTGCTTTGTGACAGCATTCGAGGCCACCCAGGTGCCGCTGTCTCATCTGGAGGCTTTGTTAGTCTCGAAGGGCACACACACTTGCACACTGTTTGTGAGCCCTCCCACTCCACCACTTCAGTGGCTGTAAATCAAGTGTGTGGATCTCAGAGGGTGCAATTTATCTTTATACGGGCATACATTTCTATGGCTTCTTTCAACCTACCTTCTTCACCCAATTTTTTCTTAAATTGAGAGAAAGAAGCATTAATCTTATACTCTATCAGAATATTTTCTACCATATTTCCAGATGACATGTGCACTCGAAAATCAAAGAAATCTGTCCAATATTCTGTTTTTAATTACTGTGGGGGCAGGAGGAATGGGGATTGCCACACAGCTGATTGGCTTCTTTCTTTCACATGATTCATCCCTCTTCATTGTGGCAACGGATTTTTCTCTTTTTCTTTCTCCTTTGGGATCATTGTGTATGAAAAGAAAAATTTTAAATGACAAACCCAGACTCCAGGTGCCTTGCAGAGGTTGAAGGCCAGCCAGGATTGCTGCTGCTGCTGCTCCTGCCAACACCCCTTCCACTGGCATGATGGAATGAAAGGATGCATGTCTCCCCTTCCCAGCCCCTCCCCCACTTCCTTCCCCTGCCCGCCCCCCAGTCAGCAACCTCTTCCTTCATTTATTTTTGTTAAGTTGTGTGAATTATTTTTAAACCATTTATCCTGTTTGTGCACAGGGTTTTTAAGAAGAAACAGCACAGTGCAATGAGCAAATCCTTTCAGGATGTGTGGGAGGCAAGGGAAGGAGAATGGACGTGGAAAAAAGTCCTTTAAATAAATAGCAAAATATTGAACATGTGTAAAATCCTGTATCATTTATGAAATATGTATAAAAAGCAATGTAACTTCTGGAACAATAAATACTTATTCAATTTTTGAACTATAGCATCTCATTCTTTAAAGCAAAACAGAAAACTTATTTTCCTGTGATCTAAGTGTGAAGCTTTTAACTTCTAAAATTAATTTTCATAAAAATACCATGTTGAAATCAAGATTTGTTCCTAGAACCTATATCTTAAAAACAGGCATTTCATGGACTTTTTCTGAGCTAAGATGGTCAGTAACTTCCTACCTTTCCAGAGCCACCCAAGGTTAAGTGACCTGTACATTCATAATAAAGCCAATGGCCGCACTAAGACTCATATCATCATCTCCTGATTAACAGGAGAAATCTCCTTTATATCTGACCACCAGATGGCCCATGTGGTCTCCTAGACTCCAGAAAGCTGTTCAAGGATGAACCAAGATTAAATATTATTTTAAGATTTGTATCAAATTTATAATGGTCACCAAAGAAGAAAATACCATATACTGCCCAGTCCATCAAAGGCATATCAAAAAGCACGTATTAAATAAAAGATAAATCATGTGATCATATCAGTGGATGCAGAAAAAGCATTTGACAAAATACAACATTCATTTATTATTAAAACACTTAAAATGGGTATAGAAGGGAAGTACCTCAAGTTAGTAAAGGCCATATATGACAAACCCTCAGCTAATGGTGAAAAACAAAGCTTTTCCTCTAAGATCAGAAACAAGACAAGGATGCCCACTCTCGCCACTGTTCTTCAACATGGTACTGGAAGTCCTAGTCAGAGCAGTCAGGCAACAAAAAAATAAAAGGCATCCAAATTGGGGATGGAGAAGTAAAACTTACTGATGGCAGATGACATGGTTTTGTAAGACTCCACCAAAAGACTATTAGAAACAAAGTTGAAGGATATAAAAACACACAAAAATCTATTATGTTCCTATATATTAATAATGAAATATCAGAAAAAATTTGAAGAAAATGCCATTTTCAATTGAAACAAAAAGGTTAAATGCCTACGAATAAACTTGAAGTGAAGGATCTATACACTGAAAACAAGACATCGTTGGAAGATGAAGAAGACAAAGAAATGGAAAGATATTCCATGTTCTTGGATTGGAAGACTTAACATAGGTAAAATGACCATATTACTAAAAGCAATAAACAGATTTAATGCAATCCCCATCAAAATCCCAATGGCATTTTTCAAAGAAACAGAAAAAAAAATCAAGTTTGTGTTGAACCACTAAGTAGCCAAAGCAATCCTGAGGAAAAAGAGCAAAGTTGTAGATATCACACTCCCTGACTTCAAATTATACCACAAAGCCACAATAATCAAAACGGTATGGTATTGGAAGAAAAAGAGACACAGACCAATGGAAAAGAATTAAGAGCTCAGAAATAAACCCACACATATATAGGCTACTATTTTTTTGACCAAGGAGTCAAATCATACAATGGAGAAAGGAAAGCCTTTTCAATAAATGATGGTGGAAAAATTGGAAAGCCACATACAAAAGAATGAAACTAGACTGCTATCTGACACCATACACAAAAGTTAACTCAAATGGATTAAACATTTGAATATAAGACCTAAAACAATAAAATACATAGAAGAAAACATAGACACTAAATTTATGGCCCTGGTCTCAGAGGGGTTTTTGTGAACTTGACCCCAAATGCAAGGGAAATAGCAAAACTAAATGAATGGGACTACATCAAACTAAAAAGCTCTTCCATTGCAAAGAAACCATCAACAAAACAAAACAACCAACCAATGGGAGAAGATATTTGCAAATGATACCTCTGGTAAGGAGCTAATAACCAAAATATACAAGCAACTCATACAGTTCAACAAAAAATCCAATTAAAAAATAGGCAAAGGACCTGAATAGACACTTGTTCAAAGAGGACATACAGATGGCCAAGAGACATGAAAAGATGCTCAATATCACTAATCATCAGAGAGATACAAATTAAAACCACAGTGAGATACCACCTCACGCCTGTCAGAATAGCTACCATCCATAAGTCAACAAGTGCCGCAGAGGATGTGGAGAAAAGGGAGCCCTCCTACACTGCTGGTGGGAATGTGAATTGGTGCAGCCTCTATGGAAAATAGTATGGAGGCTCTTCAAAAAATAAAGAATGGAGCTACCATATCATCCAGCAATCCCTCTCCTGGGAATCTACCCCCCAAAATTGAAAACACTTGTAAAGATATCTGTACCCCTGTGTTCATTGCAGCATTATTCACGATAGCCAAGACTTGGAGACAATGAAGTGTCCTTTGACAGGTGATTGGATAAAGAAGACGTGGAACACTATTCAATGGATGGATCTTCAGAGTATCCATGCTAAGTGAAATAAGTCATATGGAAAAGGGCAAGAACCTTATGATTTGGCTCATATGGGATGTAGAACAAAGCAGCAAATGAACAAAGCAAGCTCCTAGACACAGACAAGAGTATGGTCATTACCAGAGGGAAAGGGGGGAGGGAGAATGATAAACAGGGTCAAACATATGGTGACGGAAGGAGAGTAGACTGGGTGTAAGCACACGATGCAATATGCAGGTGGCGTGCTATAGAACTATACACCTGAAATTTATATAATGTTATTAACCAGTGTCACCCCCAATAAATGTAAAGGAAAGAAAAGGCATGTATTAAATGCCTGATTGCACTTAGTGTGGTATGAGATGTCAGAGAACCTCCTTAGCTATCTGTAGTCCTGCCTCCTGGCAGCTTACAGCAACCTGACACAGATATCCCCCAAGACGTATGTAAAGTGTAAGAAGATATAAGACTGAAAATGCTAAGCTCTTGTTTGCCTTCAGCAAATAATGTCTACATATTTCACGACACTCTGTTAGGCTTTCGTGAATTTTCAGTGGAGATCATGGAGAATGCTAAACCCATTAGTGAGTGTAGGTAATGCAGTTTTGATAAGAGATCATAGACTTTTAGAGCCGCAAAAGTAAAAGGGTTCTCAGCATGATCCCTGTAGCAGCAGCTCCGCATCTCCTTGTTAGAAATGCAAGTTCTCTCGTCCCTACAGAATTACAAAGCAGGGAGCAATAACAAGCCCTCCTGGTGATTCTGATGCAAACCATTGATTCGGTCAAGCCATTGCTTTAAAGACAAGGAAACTGAGACACAGAGAGCAGCTATGCACAACTCATCATTAAATCCTATTGAACCCAGCGGAGTGACTGAAGGACTTTTAAGTATGGTGAATATGGGTGATGGAAAACATAGAGGCCGTGTCATCGGTACTGTGTGTGTTCCTTGTCAGGGTGTAGTGGTAAGCACAGAGTAGATGATTACAAGAACAAATAGGCCTAATTTTTTAATGTATCTGGAAAGATTTCACAGAAAAGTGGAACTTCCTGGGTTTTGGAACTGTTTCACCAAAACTGTTAAGGGTTGTAATTCTTTTTTTATCACAACCAACAACCTTTTTCGTTTGTTGCTCTCCCGTATGTCCAAACTCCTTATCTCCTAAATGCACTATTGATTATTTCCTTAGGATGAATGTATAGGTTAATCTTAACATATCCTACTGAATACAAAATGACTCACTCTATACATTTTCATTTACATATGTTTTATAAATGAATCCTCCACTGGGCAATCCCTCCTCCCTGAAAGCGCCCTCAGCTCCTGTGACTCTGCTCTTGGATTTTCCTTCTTGAAACCTCTGACTACTTCTCAGTCTCTCGCAGTGTCCTTTCTCTCTGCTCACATCTTTGATGCGGGGCTTGTCCAAGTTTCCAGCTTGGACCCCATTTTCCGTGGATAATCTCGCCCACTCCCCTCCCCAGTTTCAGTTACTTTTATATGCCGGTGGCTCTCAAGTCGTTATTCCAGCTCGGCTCTATTCCCAACAGCAGATTGCTTTGCCCACCTCTTAACTGATCTATTTCTAGCTCTCCCCCTGTGCCTTAAATTCTTTCAGTATCGCCAGCGTATTTTTGTTTTTAATTTCTTATAGCACATTCTTTAGAAAAATAAGAAAAATATGAAAAAGAGTTAACATCAAATACAGGAGAAGGCAGGCTAAAAGGGACCACAAGGAGTAGCCAAACCTAGACTGTGAGACATTCTATAGGACAAATGACTCGGTTTCTCCAACAAATGGAGGAGGGTGGGGAAACAGTTATAGATAGATTAAAAAAACTTAAGAGACACTAGTGTGGTTCTTGTTTGAATCCTGACTGACTCAAACCAGCAAATGGAAGAAATTTTTGAAACAATTGGGGGAATTTAAATATGGAATGGGTATTAGATACTAGTTTTTGAGGTTGTACTAATGTCGTTACAATTATGTAAAAGGCAGATGTTAGAAATGCGTACCGGTGTGTAAATGAAATAAGAATGACAAAATGTTAGTAATTTCAGCTGGGTGTTCATTATTGTTTACTTTTGTGTATATTTGAAATTTTTCATCATAAAAAGTCAAAACGAAAGGCCAGATCAGCTAAAAAGGAAAAAATAGGAATAAGAGAAAAAGTCCTACCACCCTGGGAATGCTTGTTTACAGAACCAACGGGCTATCTGGTAAAAGTCCTTGACTCAAGCAATCCATCCTGGCAGCAAATCTGGGTTTATCTCATGTACACGTCCTCTGTTTGTCTGTGACACATGTGAAGCGCTCAGATGGTTTCTCAGGGGCAGGAAATTGCAAGGGGTTGTTTTTCTGTCAAGAGCACTGACACTTAGCAGCACTACCCTGCAATGAGACAGTTCTCAGCCCCAGAGTCATCCATTGCTGACATCAAATTGCAATTTAAGCTAATGGCCAAGTTGCCCGTGTTCTGTTAGCGTTAGTGATAAAAGTACCTAACTACAAGCAATGGAAATCCCTTGCTAGATCACAGACTCCGTGCTTGTGGGGACCACTTTTTAAAACCAGTGACCAGTGTGGCATCTGACCCCTAATAAGCACTAATATTTAATTGAACTGAAACCCTTAGAAGAAAGGGGCCACAGTAATTTGAATGCCATTAAGCATAGTAAAACATTGTGCGAAGATATTATAAAGACAAGTTTAAGGACTACTTCCTAAAGACAATAATATTCCTTTCCCAGTCACTAGAAACTTGGTTATTAGGAAAAGAAACATAGATGAGAGAGAGTATACAAATAATAGAAGCCCAAAGCATCTGGTCAAGGTAAAAGAGAGAAAAATTCTGGCTTCACTCAGATCCTTGTTTAAATACAGTATTTAAAACCAAACAAAAACCTTTCCCCTACCCTTCTTTGTATCATTCCCCTTAAAATTACCTTCAGCAATAGTGTGTGCCGATTCTCAGGTATCCACCCTGTAGAATGTCAGGGAACTGGTGAGCTTCAAATCGATAATTACCAAGGTCGTGTTCGGGGCACGTTAATATACAGGTCTCTATGTTTTCCCTCTTTTGTCTAAAAATGAAACTCTAGTAAACACTTTCTTTCCAGTGTTGTTAATAATGAGTAATTCCTAATTTGCAGCTGCTACCCCTATCTTAGCATGAAATTACTAAAGTAAATAATACTAAACTATTTTATTTTATTTATTTAAACATATCTTTATTGATTTGAGAGGAGAGGCAGAGACAGAGATAGAGACATCAATGATGAGAGTCACTGATCGGCTAGCCTCCAACCTGGGCATGTGCCCTGACCGGGAATCGAACCCTGATCGCCTGGATCCTAGGTCAGTGCTCAACCACTGAGCCAAGCCTCGCCGGGCAATACTAAACTATTTTAAATTGGGGGAAGAAAGGTACTTTGAAAACATAAGGTATTTATTGTTGCTTGAATTGATAAAAACACTAATTAAGCCATTTGTTGTTTTTTTAAGTTTTAAAATATATTTTTATTGATATTTAGAGGAGAAGAGAGAGAAACATCAAAGTGAGAGAGAAACATTGATCAGCTGCCCCCTGCACGCCCCCTGCTGGGGATCCGGCCTGCAACCCGGGCATGTGCCCTGCCTGGGGGTTGAACCGGCAGCCTTTCGGTGCATGGGACAACACCCAACCAACTGAGCCACACCAGCCAGGGCTCTGTAGGAAGTTTTGAGACCAAAGGCCATAATTAAAGACTTAGAGCTTGCTTCTAGAGAATAGCATCCCCATTCCACGCCTGTCCTTACTACTTTTCTGTGTGCTCTTGTAAACTCCTTGACATCTGAACGAGACGCTTCCTAGCGACCGATTCCAACCATTTGGCTTCATCCCGTCTCCTTTAGTCTTGGAACGTTTCAGTCTGCAGCGCCGTGAAATAAGATTGGGACGTGAGGGGCTGGCCCTCATTTGGAGTTCCCTTCTGGGTAAGATCCTGCAGCCTCATTGCAGGGAATTCTTGAGTGAAAACAATGGGAGGATGAGGGGTTGTATTTTTTCCCTAAAGAAAAATATCAATAAAACAACCCTGTTGACAGTGAAAAGCAGTTTCTATCTGGGGTCAAGGCCAGAGCAGTGGACACCTTATCCACTCGCCCTTTTCCTCCGATAAAGCCCCAACCAATGCTGAAGAGTCTGCCTAGAGCCTCCGGGCGCGCTGAGGAAGAAGGGACAAAGGAAAACTGCAACTCAGAGGCCTTTGCAGCGGGTCTGCGGCGGCCGGGCCGGGCCGGGCCGGGAGGATGCCTCGGTTCCCGCTCCTCACCTGCCTCTTCCTCGCAGCCGCCCCTGCGGCGCCGGCCGGTGAGTCTTCCAGTGCTTGGCATCCTGCGCTCTGTCCTCGGGGACTGCTGTTCCGTCAGATTATTAAGAGCCAGATTCCAGTATCCTCAATACTGGGTCTAGTCACTGATAACCTATGGAGATTCCTTTTCAGAGACTTTCTGTTCCGTGCTCCGCTTAGCCTCCTGCCTGGGCAGCCAGTTTCCCAGCCCTGGGCCAGCTAAGCAGGGCCTGGGGGTGCCAGAGGAACTCCAACCTCTTTATGTTCGGGCCACTTCTATAGTTACAACTTTCAGGGCAAAACAGTGATTTTTAGGGTTGGGGACAGAGTTTTGTCTTTAATGATTTCAAGGGACTGACGGAAAGCTCTAGCCCCATGAAAGGCAGAGGTCTGGTAAATGAAACTTCTCAGTCTTGGCGTCGGAAAACAGGACTTGGTGCACAGACCCAGCGAATCTTAAACTGCCTCCCTCCTCAGGCTCGGCTCAAACCTGGCCACAAGGCAGTTTCGGTGCCACTTACTAGCACGTCTCTCTCCGTCTTCCAACGGAATTTAAGTTCTAACTGGAAGAGAGGCTGAGAGGAGGCTGAGATGGGGAGAACGTTCCTTCTTGGCACTTTTGAGTAGCTCAGTATTTCATTGACCCTGATCTGTACCCTCAGAGTAACTCGGGCCATGCTCTGAGCACCTTTAAGGATACACATTGAAAACAGGCTTGAGACCCCGAGGACATGAAAACCAAGTGTAATGCGGTATCCTGGATGAAGTCCTGGAACAGAGAACGACAAAGGCGAAAATGAAGAAAATCTAAGTAGACTGTGTACTCGAGTTAATAATCATGTGTCAACACTGGTTCATTAAGAGTGGCAGGGGCACCATGTATGAGGTCATAACCGGAATCAGGCGTGGGGTGCGTGGCAACTCTGTGTACTATAGGATTCGTTGCTCTCTGAGTCTAAAACGGCTTTAATGGCCTATTTTAAAAAGACAGGCTTGAGCTAAGTTTAATCGCCAGGTACCTACTGCCAATAACTAACCAGGAGCCTCTTAAGGAAAAGTTACCCCCCCCTTCCCATCGTCTTTCCTTCCTTCCCCTCCCACAGTGCGTGCGCCTGAACCTTCCCACGTACCCAGGCCTCCCTCCCAGATCCCCAGCCCTTCTAGGAGCTCCCCTCAAACCAGAAGACAGATTAAAGGAGTACTGGAGGGTGCTTGCCCTGGGACGAGAGGGGAGGGGAGACAAAAGAAGTGGGGGAGGAGGAGAGGAGGCAGGAGGGAAGGCGAGGGGAGAGCCGGGAGGGGGAGGCGGCTCCAGGATGGGCCTGCTGAAGGGGCAGCCTCCGGGTGAGCAGGATGTTGGGGGTTGGAGACGCTGGTTCTGCAAACCCTGGAACAAAAGGGCGGGCTCAGCCACCTCGAGGTGCCCGCCCTGGGGGTGCACAGACGTCCCTGTGTCCCCAGTGTGGGGACCCCAGAGAGGTGACCTGCAGGGCGGCTGGCAGGCTGGGGCCCTCCTGACTGGACCTTCGAAAGGAAACCACAGGGCTGTTCTTTTGGAAGCCCTCCCATTTGAAGAGTATGTGTGTCAGCAATTTGGGGTGCCATATGCATAATACCAAATTCCGGCTCCTTGCTGAGAGACTGAAAACAGGGATGAACAGATTACTGAATTAAAGGATTGAATTATTGCCTTAAAGGGGAGTGGAGATGAATGGGTATATTTAATGTTAGAAATAGTGGGTAACTTTTTAAAAAAAACTTTATTTTACAGGAGATAGTGGGAAAAAGTTTCCTATTTGTGCCATATCTCCCCCACAACAGGAGAGGAAGTGAACTTTTTACAAACAGCACAAGAAATGACAGTTAAATTTAAGGAAAAACTTTATAATTCATGAAATAGTTATTGAGGGAAGTTTAGGAATTTCTGTAAAAGCCATTAAAAGTTGAGTATCTAACCATTTCTTATAAAAGTAGAGCCAAGGAAATGAACCAAATATTTTTATGAATTTATGATCACCTGTGAAATTTCCCTGAAAAGCCGCAGCTAGGAGAGCAGATGAGGGAATTTTTCCCTTTTGAGGAGGGAGAGAGTCTGTATGAGGACACTTTCCCCTCAAGGCACATCAAACTATGATCTGCGGCACAACTGGGATATTTTAAAGGAGAGGGTTGCTCCTGCCACGTGTTACTCAGCAAGTGTGTTGTTTTCAAAAAGTGGAATATCCTGCTTATTTCCTATCCCAGCTGTCATGCTCACTGGGGCCACTAGCGCTAGGCCACACACCCCTCTACGTGCAGGTCAAGTTTAGAGGGTAAACTTGAGTTTGAAATGTAGACCAGGAAAATCCAAAATCATTTACATTTAATTATTGTGCATTATTTGCTAAAACAGAAATTTCTCCCCCAAAACATATCCACCTTCATGTGAATTCCCTGCCAACAATATCAGTTAAGTCAGCCTGGCATGCTTTAAGGACAGTCCTCTCCAGCTAGTGCTCCTTTCCAGAATTTCTTGGTTTTAGATTCTTCATACAGACAATTTGCCCACATTAATTCAATGTTTCCCTGAAATTGAGGGAAGTGGTGAGAATACTGGGGATATTGATGTCTTTGGTCATTAAAATGTTTTTCATGAGATATATGTTCATGCACTAAAAATGCATGCTTGAAAATTCTACTCTATTATACAGAGTGATGCCACAGCTAATTGTGAATGTACAAAGTTCATGATATTTTCAATAAGCTGATGGAATATATTCGCTTTGAGACTATCTTTGGTAACTACTTGCCAGTATTTTGTATAGTTCAGAGCAGCTGGCATGTGCAAGAGGCCTTTTCCTTTTCAGTGGAATGAGTTTTGGACTTCCATTACCAAGTCAAACTTCCCACTAGAGCAAAATTTCATCTATAATCCTGCTTACAATTGACCATCCAAATACTTTTTGAAAATTTCCAAGGGTGAGAGCTTACCACACTGACTCCTCTCCATTTCTGGGTAGCTGAATGAAATGTGCTTCCCCATAATGATTTGTTCTTGTTTTTGTAACAGAATACCTAATTCCTCTGCCACCAGCCCCGTCCAGATGTCTGAAAAGTGATATGCATCTTCTTCCATCTCCTTTTCTCTAAACCACAGTTCTCAGCTTCTTCCCCAGTAAATAATTTTAGGCTTCCTTCTAAGTCTGGTCACCTTCCTCTGGATACCAAATTTGTCCATTGCTTACGTAAAGTATAGCCTCCAGGTGTGAACACAATGCTCGAAATAGTGTCTGACCAGAGCAGAGTTCAGTGAGCCTGTAACCTAACCTCCCTGCTGTGAACGACTCCTATCCATTCATTGATTACCAAGGGTAAAAAGTTTAGCCCAATGCTAACGCTAAACCTGGGATGGATTTGAAATATTTTTGTAAAAGGCATTTATGAAATATGTTTAAGTCAACTTGAGGAATCTTAAACAGCTACTCTCGGGGGCTTTAAGTTATTTCTTTCTGAACCCCCGAAAGCTAAAATGCAAGACCAAGAAGGTGGACTCAGGCCGTTGTCTCCACGATCTGAAATATCACAGGGTGCCTCTGCGGTGTCCTTTTCATTCCCAGCCCTAGATCCTTGTTCCACTTACATCAGTCTGAATGAGCCCTGGAGGAACACTGACCACCAGCTGGATGAGTCTCAAGGTCTACCTCTGTGTGACAACCACGTGGATGGGGAGTGGTACCGCTTCACAGGCATGGCGGGGGATGCCATGCCCACCTTTTGCATACCAGAAAACCACTGTGGAACCCACGCCCCTGTCTGGCTCAATGGCAGCCACCCTCTGGAAGACGATGGCGTCGTGGAACGCCAGGCCTGTGCCAGCTTCAGGGGTAACTGCTGCCTCTGGAACACCACGGTGGAGGTCAAGGCCTGCCCTGGAGGCTACTATGTGTATCGTCTGACCAAGCCCAGTGTCTGCTTTCATGTGTACTGTGGCCGTGAGTATCTTCCCCGGGCCCTTTATCCTGCCCCACGAGGCACCAAAGGGAAAAGCGCCATATGAAAGTCAGTTGCGGGGGTATCTCAGTCTGTATAACGCAGATGTGGGGCCACATGTACCTCCAGACTGTGATTTCTGAGATCTCTTCTTAAATTTCTGAAAAATTCCTGGAGCATAGAAAGGGAAAGGAGCTATGACTTTGATCATTTCTGCTTTATGGCATCTCATTCCAATTGAACAGAACATTAGCAAATATCCAAGTAGTGGATTTCCAGCCTGCCTGAGCATGGAGGACCCCTTTTAGGATGTATGTTAGACAGCCGTGTGATGGCATTGTGCTCAGTACCCATCGATTTTTTTAAATGATATGGGAAGAAGCTACTTTAGGTCAGTAATACTTTAAAGTTTTGTTTTATCAATCCCATCAAAACTATGTACATTTAAAAAAATAGAGTCTATGGCCAACCCGGGGCCTGTGGACCTGAAGTTGGGAATCGAAGTTGAAGTTTGATCTAAATGACAAAAGATGCCCCTGTGTAGCATGCCTGCCACTGGGTTTCTGTAATCCCTGAACAATGAGATTTCTCTGCATGTTGGCTAGAAGCTAGTACCCCGGGGCTGAACTCAGGAATGAGAATGTCCTCCGGTCCTAGCGTCTCAGGAAAGGCCGTCTTTCCCTTCCCTAGACTTTTATGACATCTGCGATGAGGACTGCCGGGGCAGCTGCCTGCGCGCCGGCGAGTGCACCTGCGCCCCAGGAACCGCGCTGGGCCCCGACCGGCAGACCTGCTTCGGTAAGAGACTGAGCTTCGCAGCCCGGCCGGCGGGGCTCAGTGGTTGAGCGTCGACCTGGGGTCCAGGCGATGGGGGTTCGATTCCCGGTCAGGGCACATGCCCGGGTTGCGGGCTCGATCAGTGTGACTCTCTCATCATTGATGTTTCTCTCTCTCTCTCCCTCTCCTTTTCCCCCTCTGAAATCAATAAAGATATATTAAAAAAAAAAATCTTTAAGGAAAAAAAAAAAGAAACTGAGCTTCGAGTAGAAACAGGCTGTTAAGATCAAAGGGACACATCAGAAACCCTTCCTGACTCAGAGCCCCACCGGGTTCCAGGCTGTTTCTGAACACCTGGAACGGGGTTTCCCCTTCTAGTTCATAGCCAAAGCTTCAGGCCAAATTTATGTCACGTTTAGGTCTAGTCCAGAGCTGTGCTGGGTGATTCAGGAGTCAGAGCCACACGTGGTTACGGAGCTCTTGAAATGTGACTAAGTGTGACTGAAAAAAATGAATTTTAATTTTACTTGATTTTAATTAATTAAAAACTGATACTTGATTCAGTCATTGGACAACTAAAAATATTTGAGATAACTTGAGTAGCCAACTGTAAATTTTATGACTCTCTATGGATCAAGTCTTTCTCATGAAAATTCAGCATCCAAATTGAGACAGGCTATAAGTATAAAATACAACTGGATTTTAAAGACTAGTTTTAAAAAATGTAAAACATCTTAATAATTTTAATGTTAATTATATATTGAAGTGAAATATTATGGACATATTGGATTAAATGAAATATATTATTAAAATTAATTTTACCAATTTCTTTGAAGACATTTTTTAATATAACTACTAGAAAAATTTTAATTCCTTATGTGTCTTGCTTTGAATTTCTATTGGATAGCGTTGGTCTAGAGTTCCCTAAGGACATACTCGTACAACTTCATTAATATACTTTTGGCTTCTCTGAGTAGCAAGAAAGGGGAGTCAGATTACTTGTGGGAAATCCAGAGTTACTTAATTGTATACATGTTTTGTTGTCTATAACTGGAAGAAAACAGAGTTGAAAAATCCAAGATCGAAGACCTCTCTTTTCCCTTTAATGTTATGAATCTTTTTGTATTCAGACTCAAATGGGTTTGAAAGGAATCTAGTGAGAAAGGGGGGGCCTGCCCCACACTTCTCACGGAGAACAGCAACAGGTTAGAATGGGATAGGGGATTAGAGTGAAAGGGATATAAACGGCTTCTTATTTTAGAAAAGCTTTTGTTCTTCAGCCTCCTGAATGAACCCCATTGGCCATCCTGTGGAGCACGTTTAGGCCCTGCCACAACAGTTGTTAGGGCTCTTACACGGTCCATTTTGACTATATGATTTAATAGTAAAAAGTTCGGGGTACAGGAGACAGTGCTTCCTGTAGTCTCCCCTCACCCCTCACACAACACACACATAGACACACATCTGTTGGAAAATATTTGGCTTTATTTTAAGACAGGACTTGTTCATTCATTTCTCTTATTTATATTTTTAAGTATAATTGACATACAATATTATATTAGTTTCACATGTACAAAATAGTGATTCGACATTTATATACCTTACAATGTGATCACCACAGTAAGTCTAATTCATTCATTTATTTGCCTTTATTTTAATAACTTTTGAATAGATAATATGTTTAAACACTTCCTAAATTAAACAGCATGAAAGGTATACAGTGAAATGCCTAGCTCTCCCCGTTTGTTCCGTCTCCTCCCCACCCCATTCCAAGTAAACTTTTTTTTTAAGTAAATTTTTTAAAAATATGTCTTTATTGATTTCAGAGAGAGGAAGGGAGAGGAAGAGATAGAAACGTCAATGATGAGAGAGTCATTGATCGGCTGCCTCCCGCACGCCCCCCACTGGGGATCAAGCCGGCAACCCGGGCCTGTGCCCTGACTGGGAATCGAACCTCGATCTCCTGGATCCTAGGTTGACCCAGCTGGGCCCAAGTAAACTCTTGTATTATTTTCTTATGTATGCTTCCAGGGGTTCTTTAGGCAGATATAAAAATGCAAATATATATGTTAATTTTTTGCCCCCATTTTTTTTCACCAAAGGTCAAATGTCATACACATCATACATGTCTCTTGCTTAACAATTTATCTTGGACGACTTTGCCTATCAGTACACAGTCCCAAGTTCCTCGCTAGGGACTGTCTGTTGGTTTCAGGTATATCATGAATTCCCTGAAATTAGAGGCAAAGTGTTATGTTTATGTGCATGTGTCAGTTTTCCCCTAGTTTTTTTGAAGTCATCTCACTTGGTCGCATTTTTCTCTCTCACCCTCCAGGGGGAATCACTCTTTTGAAGTTGGTGTGTGTTCTTCTAGCTCCTGTTTTTATGCTTTTATTATTTATGTATGTACCCATAACAATATATAGCAGTGCTTTGTGTGTTCTTAAAATTAACATAACATACCTTACCCAGGTGTGAAATTTTCTATAGCGCATACCCATAAAAATGGCTAAGTCAGGCTGTAAATAACAACAGACCCCCAAATAACAGTGGCTTAATAAGTAGAAGCTTATTTCTCTTTCACATAAAAAATCAGCCTCAAGGTGAGCAGCCCAGGCTTGTCCCCGAGGCCCGGCCCCGAGCGCCTCTTGCCATCCACTGAAAGTTCTAATCTCATTGACTGTATTTTAAAGTTCTCCGTGTTTGTTTTCAATTCTGCCTTGCCCTTTTACACACTTATTTTGGTTACTATCCTTCCTTTAATCTGGTGATTTTTAAAAAATCCTTGTATTATGGATTTTTCTGGGTTATTCTGTTTATCTCCAGCCCAGAGCCCCTGTTTGTTATCTTGCCAGCTCTTTTATTGTGGATCGTTTCCTCGTGTTTAGTGTTTTATGGCAAATCACCTTCTTATGTAATTGTGGGGTGGTTTTTTTTGGCGGGGGCAGGGGGACTCTATTCTTATCACCTGGTTCATGGAAGTTTTACGACAGAACAGTTTTCCAAAAGCGCTGTCAGGCGGCGCAGAGGCTTCCCAGCCCAGGCCCAGTTTTGCCTCCGTTTCTCAGCGCCGATCCCCCGCGCGTGGGGAGCGCACGCTCACACGGCAGCCAGGCAGGGCAGGCCTGGGGGCTTCCCGCGTTTCGGGGGCCTTTCTCTCCAGAGCCTCCGGCAGAGAGCTTCCCACTGCTTCCCTGGCCTCGGAGCCGAGTCCTTCTGCTCCCCATTTCATTGTGGGGACGCCTTCGCCAGGGTCCTGGACGGGGTCTCAGTTCCAGCTCCTCTCCTCTCCTGTCGCCTCGTGGGTGTTTAAACCCAGTCCCTGGCTTAGGTCCTATGTGAAGCCATGACAAATTTAGCCCCCAAGCTTCCTTTTCTGTTGTTTGTGGAAGGAAGGGGGTCGACATTTGTTGCTAGTTGTGCATTTTTTTAAACGGCAAGAGTTCCTTCTTTCATCAGATTCGTAAAATGACTTCACCATCGTTAAGTACGATGTGGGAATATTCCAGCATTTCAGAGATTTTGAGGGTGGTGGTTGATGTATGCCAGAAGACTGCCTCAAAAATTTGGTCAGATATTTTCTTCTGTTATTGTAAGTTCCTTTAATGCATTTAAAACACAGTTTGATTTATAAGTCTGTGTTTATTTAGCAAATCTTCAGGAACTCATTGGAGGAAGTGAGATTCACCAATGCAAATAAAAAGGTGAACCCAGGTCACAAAAGGAACTTTATTCCCCCACAGCTTTGCCCTTAGGAGGGAACTGGCAGGGGAGCGGGTGCCCTGCGATCCAGCAGAGGGCCGATGGCAAATAACTTGGCTGAGGAGCTCAGGCGGCGCAAGTGGCGGCCCTGCGTCTCAGCGAGGGAGTCGGGCTGTGCGAAGTGTGTCAGCAGGATCTGCAAAGACGTGGAGGTTCTGCTAAGGGGGCTGAGAAGACTGAGTTGCTCAGCAGAATGTCAACGCTGTGCTTCCTTTTCTACAGATGAAAATGAATGTGAACAAAACAATGGTGGCTGTAGTGAGATCTGTGTAAACCTCAAAAACTCCTATCGCTGTGAGTGTGGGGTTGGCCGCGTGCTAAGAAGTGATGGCAAGACGTGCGAAGGTGAGAATGGGAGTCGGGGATGCCAGCCAGAGCCCAGGCCACTGGCGCCTCCTTTGCTGTTCGCGAGACTGCCCTGTGTTAGAGGAGAGTGGCAGCCTGACTGTGGGAGGGATGGCAGAAAGCGCCCGTCAGCATTGAGGATGCCTGCAGACGGAACTCACTGTTAATTCTGTCTCCGAGGTTTCACAGGAGGGAGTTGCATTTTGTAAGAGGTAAAGAACCACATATTAATTTGGAAAATAAAAATAGGTGTCCTGTGTTTCTCAAACTTTAATGTGCCCACGAATCACCTGGGATCTTGTTAGAATGCAGATTCTGATTTAGGTCTGGGATCAGGCCAAGATATTGCATTTCTAACTTGGCTCCAAGGAGCACACCCGGAGTAGCAAGGTAATAGAGGCAGGTGACGTAACAAATGGTTTACAGCAGCGGGGACACAGAAGGGCTGGTGATCCAACCAACTGGCAAGAACTCTGATCCATCCAGCTGGTCCAGGTGAATGTATAGTCTGTCCCTTTTACATCAATAATACTCTATAAAATTTTGAATTGGGTGAACTAAATATTACAGCAATTAAGAACTGACTTTTGGATCTTCTTCCAAAACATAATCTAACCATGAGAAAAAACAGACAAATCCAGATTGAAGGGCATTCTACAAAATGACCAGCTTGTGGCTAGAGCTGTGGATGTTGTAAGATTGCACTTTGTAGCTATAACATTTAATGCACATCTTTTGTGGGCTTTCCTACATGTCTTAGTGACTGTTAGGCCCCAGTGACACTGTGATGACTGAAATACAAGCCCTGACGCAAAGTGCCGTCCCAAGAACCAGAATTTCGGGGGAAGAGGGTTTCAGGATTATTGTTTGATTTTCATTGCAGACATTGAAGGGTGCCACAACAACAATGGCGGCTGCAGCCATTCTTGCCTGGCCTCTGAGAGGGGCTATCAGTGTGAGTGCCCCCGGGGCTTGGAGCTGTCTGAGGACAACCACACTTGCCAAGGTAGGTCAGCCCACGCGTGCGTGCCATCCGCCCCGGTTCACCCCGCCTCCCTCCCCGGCCCTCTCCCGCCTCCCTCCCGGCTGTGTGAAGAGCCTCAGCTTTAGGGCGCAGTTCTTTCGGCGGTGTGCGCCCCTGCGCCTTCATTCGGAATCCCTTAGAAAAGAGTAACCTAAGAAAATATTACAAAAAAACCCCACCATTTTACTTTGCTTCTAAAAAAAATTGTGATAAAAAATATATAACATAAAATGTACCACCTGAATCAGTTTTAAGCGTATAGCGAGCAGTGTGAAGGATACTCACATTGTTCTAACACATCTCCAGAACTTCACCTTGCGCGTCGGAAGCTCTAGACCCATCAGACAACTTCCCACCTCCCTGTCCCCAGCCGTACAGGGTTTGTCTTTTGTGTCTGGCTTATTTCACTTACCATAACGGCCACGGGGTCCGTCCATGTTGCAGCGTGTGACGGGATTTCCTTCCTTTCTAAGGCTGAATAATGCTCCATGGTATGGACGTACCACATTTTGTTTATCCCGTCACCCGTTGATGGACATTTGGTGGCTTCTACCTCTTGACTATTATGACTAGTGCTGCTCTGCGCATGGGCGGGCACATATCTTTTTGGGATCCTGTTTTGAGCTCTTTTGGTTGAACACCCAGAAATGGGATTTCTGGATCATTGGGATTCCTTTGTGTTTTTACCTTTGATTTTTCCCCCCTCTAATTTCTGCCGCTAATTGTATAACTAATACTCAGCTTAGAATTGTAAGACGTTGCTGCAGTTCTGTTTTCTAACAGATTATTGGGCTGTGAAACTAAGTTGAAAGCCCCAGAGAACTGATTCTTCTCCCTGCACTTACAAGACGAGCAATAAGCATCCTCTGAGCACTGTTTTCTGCAAATCTAGTTATCTCTGTCCAGACCATGAATTCACTCATCCAGAAAACATTTAACGAGCAACTATCCCTGATTTCTTACTGCACCATTTATTATGATATATCCTCAAACACAGTCTCTTCACACATTTTCTGACAGTACCCCTAGGTATTCCTTTAGGGTATTTGTAGGTGAACATGGGAACCCTGAGGAAAAGCAATCTTTCTATATTAGGTCAAAGCGGAATTTATAGTCAGGGCTTATGGTTACTGAACAATGCAAAGACAATTTAGAACGCTTCCCCAAGTGCACTAACACTGCTTTTATTACCTGTTTTATGGAGCAGTAATTAACAGTCAAGTCCAAGCAGTACCATTACATAATTTAAGCCTGTATCAAAGCAGTCATTTCTCTGTGTTGTCGGTAAGTTGTGTTTGTGCTAAAAGTTAATCCTTTGGGTGTTTCAGTTCATGGAGGTATGCTAGCCACACTTTGACATAACTGTCTGTCGGCCTGGAACTGGAACACAGTATTTCCTCGTTTGGTCAATACCATGCTCAGGGGCATGACTCGACCACAGCCTTGGGAGCTGGGAGTCCTGGTTTTGTTCACCAACTTGTTTCGAGCCTCATAGATTCCCTTGAGGGTAGAACAAAAAGCCGAAGTTGCATGACTGTGAAACTAATTCTTCTAGAAGCCTTCCTCACCCTTCCCCGCACTCGGGTCTCGGTTCTAACAGCAGCGCTCTCTGCCGCAGTCCCCGTGCTGTGCAGGTCCAACGCCATCGAGGTGAGCGTCCCCAGGGACCTGGTCGGCGGCCTGGAGCTCTTCCTGACCAACACCTCCTGCCGAGGCGTGTCCAACGGCACCCACGTCAACATTCTCTTCTCCCTCAAGACCTGCGGCACAGTGGTCAACGTAGGTTCCTCCTGGAGCACACTGGGGGATGACCAAAAGCCGGTTATTTGGGGGGTGGTTGGCAGAGGTATACGGTATGGCCTGTCCTAGAGGAAATGTTTCCGTATGAAAGAATGGATTTCAAAAAATCAAATGCCATTCCTTCAACAAATGTATTATTGAGCATGTGCTGTGGTCCTGGCACCCTGAGGATAGAAAATTAAGACAAATTCTACTATTTCTGTTCTCAAATAGCCTGAACTCTCCAACATGTGTGGACATTTTCTTGAGTGCATAGCACAGTTATTTTACTTGAAGAAAGCGACTGATACAGACGGTGGTCCATTTATGAGGCAGCAAATGAGTTCAAGTGTTGAACCAGATGGAGGCAAAAGTCATCTGAAAACCTGTGCACATCCCTGCGCTGGGGAGTCTAAGGGATATATGAAATAAGATTCCTGATTGTTAGGAACATACACAGTGGTATTCAGATGACACACAAAATATTAAAAAGAGAGTGATCCAGGTGACAGGTGCTGTAGGAAGCCAGAAAGGGACAAACACTGGAGCAGCCACGACAAGTAGGACTTGAGGTGGGTGGAAGCATGTCTGTGGTTTATACAGGAAGAGAGGGAAAGAAAGGGCACTTCAGATGGGAAACAAATGAGCAAGCCCCAGAGGCGGGAATGCGTAAGCTTATGCTGCGAACGGGCGCTGCAGCCTGACCGGCCAGGGACTCGCGCTGGAAGGGCCGGTGCTTCCCGAGATTTGCCTCGAATGCTCGGAGGAGGCATTTGGGGCTAAGCAGGCACTGTCGAGAGGAAATCAGAAGTGCACACGATGGACAGAAAAAGGAGGACCTGGATCCTGGGGATCAGTGCAGAGGCCCTTGTGATCATTTGGATAACAAATAGTTACTGTGTTTATTGAATTTGACTAAGAAAAAATCAGAGAGCTAGTTAATAAGATGGGGTGAGATGTGGAGGGGATGCTCAAAGAGAAGGCGGCCCCATGTTAGGCAGGTTGTGTTTATTACGTCTGTGGGTAATAACGTGGAAATGCCCCCTGGTGAGTCAGCCCCCCCGGTACACGGGAGCGGAGGGGACATAAAGACCCGAAGCTCGCGCAGGTGCGAGAGCGGAAGCCCCGCGCGGGGCAGTTCAGCACAGGCTCATGCGCAGGAGGCCCTCCCGGCCCAGGGGTACAGGGGAAACGACATACAGAAGCTGTTCTTTCCTGAAACATAAGAGCTTTGAATGTGCTGATTCCACAGAGCCCAGGTTTTAGGAGTAATATTCCAAAGGAATGTGTGGGTTGACCACGAAGTAATATGCAAAAAATTATTTGAAAAGCTTCAGGCTTCAGCAACCAAATCTCTAATGCGTTTTGAGGTTTGGAGATTGTTATGATCAAGAGGAGGGGAAAGAACTCTGCAGAAACGAATGTAAAATCTCTCTCCTCCCTTCGCCCTGGCCTGGCTCAGGTGGTGAATGACAAGATCGTGGCCAGCAACCTTGTGACAGGCCTGCCCAAGCAGACCCCAGGGAGCAGCGGGGACATCATCATCCGGACCAGCAAGCTGCTGATCCCCGTGACCTGCGAGTTCCCCCGCCTGTACACCATTTCGGAAGGGTACGTGCCCAACCTCCGAAACGCGCCGCTGGAGATCGTGGGCCGCAGCCACGGGGTCTTCCCCTTCACCCTGGAGATCTTCAAGGACCACGAGTTCGAGGAGCCCTACCGGGAGGCGCTGCCCACCCTCAAGCTCCGGGACTCCCTCTACTTCGGCATCGAGCCCCTGGTGCGCGTGAGCGGCCTGGAGAGCCTGGTGGAGAGCTGCTTCGCCACCCCCACCTCCAAGGTGGACGAGATCCTGAAGTACTACCTCATCCGGGACGGGTAAGCGCTGCCCGGACCTGGCCCATCCCCAGTTCCCGGGGCACGGGGAAACTGAGGCACTTCCCGCGCTCTTCTGAGCTCTTAATCAGTTCAGAAACCGTCCATTGACATTTTGGAGGTGAAAACTGCTGAGGGAGAGGGGAGTCAAAAATGACTGCAAGGGCTCTGGCCCGGGTGGCCGCCTGGGTGCCGCCAATCAGGACAGGATGAGACGAGTAGAAGAGCAGATCTGAGGTTAAAATAGCGAATATAATCCCAAGTAGCAATACTGAGCTGTCCGCGTCGGCAGGATGCATGGGGAGGGAAGCTCCGCGGGCAGATGGAAAGGCCTGTCAGTCAGACCCAGGAACAAGGCCAGGGCCAGAGGGAAAAGAGAGACCCCCCCCCGTTTGTGGTGGGACCTGGGACTGAGTGACCCGCACAGAGGGTGCAGCATGCGTGCCGGGTGCGGGCCTGGAGGTGGGGGCAGCGAGGGCAGGCTCCCCGCTTAGGGCGCTTGGGAGCGAAGAGGCGCACCTGGCAGGTTTTAGGAAAAGAAAGATCGGGCAAGTTGGGTTTTGTTAGCGTGTTTTATACAGAGATTTCCACATTTCCTAAGGCTCCTTGGATTAAGAAGCTTGCGTGTCTTGAGATGTCCCTGGAAGCCCAGCGGTTGTCAGCCTTTGCTCCCGCCCCAGGATGCGCCCAGTGAGGACCCGCACAGCGGGGTAGCCTCAGTTTCTCCCTCGCCTCAGCGCCCGGCGGGCGCGTCTCTGGCAGGGTCAGGAGCTGCAGCTTCAGAAAGGGGAACGGTCTAGTAAGATGGCCACCAGTGTGTCCCCCGCCATGCCCTTTACTGACTGACCCGATAGGCCCTTCGAAACTCCTACGTTGCACCCTGGCCGGGTTGCTCAGTGGTTAGAGCATCAGCCCTGAGACTGACGGGTCCTGGGTTCAATTCGGGTCAAGGGCACCTAACTGAGCATCTTTCTCTCTTCCCAACCTCTACTCTCTCTGAAAAGCAATGGAAAAAATATCCCCGTTGGAGGATTTAAAAAACAAAGAGACTTCTGCTTTGCTGTTACCACCACCGCTCTCACCACCGCTGCTAACCATCTCTAGCACAGTGATTTTCAATCCCTGAAGCACATTAGGCTCAACTGAGAAGCTTTTTAAAAAACTCACAAAACCCCAACTTCATTGTCTCTGTTCCACTCTTACTGACTTAAATCCAGCCCTCAGGATCTTTCACCTGGACGGCTAAAGCTTCCTAACAACCTCCTCAGGGTCTGGGTAGCCAGTCAAAAGGAAATTATTTATATTGTCACACCCCCGCTGAAAACGTTTTAATGGCTGTTGATTTCCTTTGGTTGGTAATTGTAACCGTTTACCAGCTGGAATGCTTCTAGCCTCAGATTCCTGGAGTCTCCTTGGCGTGCTTTTGGAATATGGACAGTGTGCCCTTCTGAGCTGCTTTGGATGGCCAGTAGCCGGTCTCAGAGGGATCCGCAGCCCTCTGGATTTATTGCCATCCTAGAGTGATCTCCAGAAAGTTTTAAAAGGAAAAGTAGAAGCGCCATGTTTTATTCATTTGTTTATTTATAGTCACATACTTAATGCTAAGTAGATTAGAGAATTGACTTGCTTTTAGGGGAAGAGTGGGTTTTGGTTCCTTCTACATTTTTTACAGCTTTATTGGACTTCTACTGTCATACAGTAAACGTACATATTTAAAGTGTACAGTTTGGTAAGTTCCGATGTACACACTCATAAAGCTTTCCCTACCACCAAAATAGTGAACATTTCTCCAGCATCAAGATGTCTCTTTTGTCCCTCACATTTACCTTTGCAAAAATAAGCATATAATTCACTAACTGGGAAAACATGTAACCTGCAATTTCAATAAAGCTTGTGAAGTTTATTTATGTATTCAGTAGTCAGACTCTCAGTTAAGGGCATCTTTTATTTTAGGCGGTTCTAAGAAGCTGTGCCATTTAATTTTCCAGCCCTCAGCACAAACAAAGCAGAAAAAAAGAAAGCCATGGAAGAAATTAAAATGCTTAATAAGTAGAGGCAAGAACTCAAAAACACAGCTGTGTAGGCCTGTTTCGTAAACAGGCAAATAGTCCCACCTCCAGTACGGTAATAGGTACTGCAGTAATGGGGCACGGGAGAGAATCCCTCAGGATAAAATCCAGCTCTCCGCTTGGCTCACTGTGCCTCCCCCTCTGACCCCTACCTTCCCCAGTTTCTGCTCCTGCCAAAGGGAACTATGGGCAAGTCTCAAACTCTTTTGTTCCTTACACCCCCTGACTCTGCATCTGCTGTTTCCTCTGCCTGAAATCTTACCCTTTCCTTCCAGTGTGATTTTTTACCAGTCCTTCAATATTCAGCAAGGCTATTTCCTCCACGAAGTCTTCCCTGATTCCTTTCAACTTGAACTAGAAACCTTTCTCCTCAATGCCTAGCCTATAGTGAGGGTCATTGAATATTTGCCTAATGAATTATTTTTTTAAGATTTTATTTTCCATCACCATTTATTACCATAGTGTTGTCTGTGTCCGTGAGTCTTTCTTTCTTTCTGCTTAATCCTTTCACCTTTTTCACCCAGCCTTGCAACCCCCCTCTCTTCTGACAGTCGTCAGTCTGTTCTCTGTGAGGCCTAATGAATTACTGAGTATTTATCGTAATAGTGTAGAGCCCTTAATTAAACATAATGTAGTTTACTTAAATTTATAAATTATTTGATGATCCACTGTCCTCAGCTTAAATTTAAATGAGGGTGGTTTCCCCTGATATTTAACACGTCTGACTCACCTCCCTCTAGTTTTAGTTGGCATATGCTCTGAGAATACAAAATAATTTAATACCAGCCTAGGCGAAGTAGAATTAGAAAGTTATCTCCAGGAAAAAAAACACATATTGAATTCCAAAATCAAATATTGGACAACTTTTGGATAATCGGTTTCTTTGGATTGTCATATACCATCGTCCTTTCTTTTAGCACATGGACTTGAAGCTGACAGAACTAGCATTGTCTAATAACAGCAAACACCAAGTTAAGAGCCTGAACTTGTCCTGGGTCTTCATCTGTAATATGTTACTTAGGAACAGCTCTTTCTGCCTCATTTTCTTTTAAAGAAAAATAGTAGTGTTTTTATTTATTTTTAAATTAATAGTACATTTTATTAAACCAAGTTTCTCCAGAATATTATCATTTCAACATCTAATCAATAAAAAATTTATTAGTGATTATTTTACATTTCCTGCTAAGTCTTTGAAATCTATTGTGTATTGTGCACTGTAAGCACATCTTGATTCTTTTTATTTTATTTTATTTTTAATGGATTTTAGAGAGAGAGAGGAAGAGAGAGAGAGAAACATTGATTTGCTGTGCCACTTATTTCTGCATTCATTGGCTGATTCTTGTATGGGCCCTGATGGGGGAGCGAGCCTGCACCTTGGTGTATGGATGACTCTCTAACCAACTGAGCTACCGGGCCAGGGCCTTTATTTTTTTGTCCCCAATTCCCCACCCCCTACTATTTTTAGATAAATTGAAAATGCTGAGACACTTAGATGGAAGTGCCATTTTAATAGTGTTACTATTATTATAAATATTGGGCTATACACTCCTTGATTTCATAGGGCATATTATTCATCTTAATATCCTTTCAGCACCAGCAGAGTGTGTTGCACAGATTAAATGTGCCATAGGATTTATCATCAAACATAATTGGAAGATGGTAGAAGTTAATTGCACCTAAGGTAAATGAAAATGACATAAATGCAAGAAGTAATAGAAACACATTATACGTGAGGATCCTCTTCAGTTCAGAGGAATGAGATAGTAGTAGTAATACAAGTTTCAAGATGCCTTATTTTTAAACAATTTTATTGGAATTTTTAATAGCACTGGAGGAGCAATTAGCAACGAGCTAGAAAGTGGTCTGTTAGCACATGGAGCAAGGATCCAGTTTCACAGGCTTCTCTGTCTGATCCCCACTCTTTCCCTGGCCTGGTAGGCAGGAACTATTAGGGATCCATAAAAAGAAAAATATACTTAGGGGGGAAAAAGTTCATTTAGAATTCAGAATGGAAAAGATAAGACAAATGTGATCCTTGGCCTTTAACATTTAAGGAGAAAAGTTTCATAAATACTAAACCTTGGCCTCAAACTGCAGAATTCATAATACTTCTTTCCCCCAGCTAACCCTGAGGTGAGCTGAGGAGTTCACTTTAGCAGTAGGCCTGAGATGAAAACCCTGAAGTCCTGTCAAGCTACAGCTTAGTATTAAATTTGGGAAGAGGAATTAAAAACAATTTGGAAGCAAATGGCTTTTCCCTAATAGAGCCAGTTGTTTATTCTCTAAGAAACTTGGATCTTCATGCAGCTCTTTGATGCACAAATTGGGGTTGGCTCACCCTTGAATCCCTTCAGGGGTGACAATCCATTAGGAATTCCTAAATATTTATGAAATCTGGTTAAAGAAAAGCCTTCTCAAACCAGTAATAAAGCACAGGAATGCAGGATTCCTGCAATATACTACAAATGAAAATACAAAGGTATTTTTGAAATAACTGTTGTTGCTAATACTTCAGTACATTGACTTGGCAGGAGGTCCTTGTGCCCAGTTTGTGGGTACAGTGAATGACAGACAGGACAGACAGTGCTAATGAGCAGGGCTGGGTCTGAAGGCAATTTCATTTTTCCTTCATTCTCGAAAAGCTTGAGTGCAGCCCAGCCTCCTCCACCCAGTTTCCCTCTCCTTGGACCAAACACATAGGGCTGGACTGTTTTTCCACCTCTGCTTAAACAATCAAGTCTTACTCGCTACCCTGCCCTACTTTCAGCTGCGTGTCAGATGACTCTGTGAAGCAGTACACGTCTCGGGATCACCTAGCAAAGCACTTCCAGGCCCCTGTCTTCAAGTTTGTGGGCAAAGACCACAAGGTAAGCCGAATGCCCGCTCCCCACCCAACCACCTGAGCCTTCCTTCTTAGTGTCCCAACGTGGTGACATTCTATGAGCCCACGGTTACAATCTGTATTACCTCTGTGAAAAATTCTATAAAACTGGCCATCTAGAAGCTTAACACCTTCATAAAAGTCATTATATGCCCCCTCCCAATAAACTAACAGTGTTTGCTCAAAGAAAATACTACATGACCACAATTTTAAACCCTTGTGGGCAGGTACGGCTGAAAAAAGCCTGTGTGGTGATCACATGGCAAAGAACACGGACAGAAAATCCACAGAAAAGATAAATAGTGACATATTCCATGAAAATAGTACTTAGAATGCCAGTTAAAACAAGTTATAAGAAGTATCCCGTGGTCATGTAAATTGGTACACTTTCTGGAAAGATGTCTGAAAATGTGTAATAATAACCATAAAATCATTATATTCTTTCTTCAAAAAATTCCAATTCTGACAATTTCTCTAAAGCAAGCCAAAGAAGAAAAACACGCTGTGTTGGATGTGTTTATAGAGCATCGTTATAAGGGGAGTGCAAAAAAAGCCTCCAAAGAAACAGGGCCGCAGTGTATGGACTGGCGCAGTACTGAGCAGTCAGTCAGGTGGTGTAGAAATCTGGGAAGACAGAGGGAGGTCTGAAAAAGCTTGCAGCAGCTCACGTGCATATGGAACATGCTGCATATGTTTAAATGTACATCGTGCTACAGAGGCTGTAAGCGGCCATCTACGGCAGGGTAAGGGGGACAGCTTTGTTTCAATAGAGTTGTTGAAACATTTCAACAGAAGGAAGTTTCAGGCCAACAGTCTTTTCCACGCTGCAATTAAGTGTATTGATGCCCTTTCCAGCTACATCACCGTTGCGAAATGAGTGCCAACTATGCTGGCTGACCCTGGGCTCCCCCTCAGCGAGGCAGCGTCTTTGGGAAGGTGCTTCTAGAGGGGCGCTTGGGGGAAGAACGGGTTTCCCACAAAGTGCAGGGGAGCGAAGGTGCTAACGTTATGAGATGCTGCGCTCCCCTGGCCCTGCTCCAGCGCCCAAGGCACGGATGGGGGCTTGCGGTGTCCCCCGGGCCCAGTGTGTTTGCCGCACCACTGAATGCGTGCGTGAGCTTATTAAATGCGTGAACCTGGGCAAGTTCCTGAGCTCTGACTCAGCCTTCTCATCTGTAAAATGGGGATAATAGCACCTCCCTGAAAGCGTGGTTGTTTAGATGAAATGAGGGAACATATGAAACATCTGGTCCAGGGTCTGGCTTCTAGAAGGTGCCCGCGAGGGCGAGCTGCCCCCTCGGCTTGGTTCACTGTAACGGCGTCTTGCAGGAGGTGTTCCTGCACTGCCGGGTGCTGGTCTGCGGAAGGCTGGAGGCGCGCTCCCGCTGCGCCCAGGGCTGCCACCGGCGAACGCGTCGCGAGGCGGGCCGCGGGGAGGACGCTGCTGGTCTGCGGAGCCGGGTGCTCACGGGCGGCCCCATCAGCATCGACTGGGCGGGCTAGGGCGCCCGACGCCCGGGCGGCCCTCCTCCCCGTCCCTCTGAGAACATCAGTCTACACCCAGAACACTGCGCTTCGTCTACACCTATGCTGTGGGTGCAGACAGACTCCCAGGCCACTGGCCGAGACCCTGGACCCCTGGGTGGGGAGAGGGCGGCCAGCAGCGAGCCGCTGGGGCTGCACCCCGAGGCCTAAAGCGACACCACACGGTCCACCCAGAGCGGCTCACGGGCGCCCTCCATTTCTTTTCTACAACCAAACACCTACAGGCTGCAGTAGGACCACCAAATCCAGAAGTGGGGTATAATATTTCAAATTAAGAACTTACTAAATAGTTGCTTGAAACGATGACTTAAATACACAATGACTCCTCAAATACGTAAATAGTATTATACCCTGAAATTTCGATTCAAATACAGAATAGTTACAGACTTGGAAGTTTATCAACGTAAGCGTGCACTAAAATATACTATTTGACTTTTCTCTTGCACAATATTTTCTTGTGATGTTTTTATATCATCTTAAGTGAGATGTCTTCAATTAATGAATGTTAATAAATTTATTAACATGCCTTTAAGTGATTCAATGACTGAACTATAGACAAAATTAAAATTTGGTTTCTTATGCCCTGTAATTTGGAGTTCTGTGCCCTCTGGTAACACAATAGAAAAAGGTATGAAGTTATACCACACTATATTTTGTAGGTGCTTAATAAATTTTATTGAAATAAATGGCAAAAACCACGGAGATAAATTTTAGCTGCAGTTAAACCCAATTTCTCAATAAGCCAATTAATTTCATGGGTTTACATAAGATCAACAAACAGTTTTTCTTCTTTTGCTCCTTAGAAATGGCTGCAATCAACAATTCTTACTGCAGCCCGTGAAATTAACCAGAGGAAAGGAAAGGAGAGAGTGATCGCCATCAGGGGTTTGCCGAATTTTCTGTAAGGGCCAGATGGTAAATAGTTTAGGCTTTCTGGGCCGTGCAGCCTTTGTCGGGGCCCAGGAGCAGCAGCGAACACACGTGGGCCTGGTTGTTCCAGTGAAACTCTGCAGCAGCAGGTGTGGGGCCTGATTTGGTCCACGTGGCCTTCACTTGCCACTCCCCGACCTTCGCGGCCCTCCTTCCTCGTGGGGCCTCAGAGTCAATTTTGTAAATTGTCGATACAGGCAGACCTCAGAGATATTTCCGATCTGGTTCCAGACTACAACCATAAGCTGAGTATCGCAATAAAGTGAATCATAATCTTTTCTCTGGTGGAAGGTCTTGCCTTCCATTTGTAAAAAATGCAACCTCTGGGAAGCGCAGTGAAGCCAAGCACAGCAGGAGGCGTGCCCGGCCCAGCCGCCCCCAGAGCCGGTCTCTGCTGCGTCAGCTGGTTCTACTTTGCCATCAGGGCTGAGAAACACTATTTGGGGAACGGCCATTTGTCTCCCACTCCCCTCAGTTTTAGACCCTTTTCTAAGTTATCTTCAGTGGCAGTTTTACCCAGTGTCGTCTTAACATGACACGAAGACCACCTAGTACTTGGGGATATCGACAGGAATAGTTGACGGAAGGGGGAAATGGAACCTCGGAGACCAAGCTCCCTCTGCTCCCCACCTCCCTTGGCTTCAATCAGGTAAGCCTCAGACCACCGGCTCTGACCTCTTGGGCACCAATGGGCGTAACTGTTGTCACTGATGGAACTTACCAGGTCGGGTTCTGTTTTCTTCTAAGTGAAACGGAAGCCTGTTGGTGATAATGGAATTCATTCATCTCTTTTCACATTTTCTAAAAAGTACACTTTGTTATATGTGAGGTGCTTACTGGTAACTGACACACGGACCCGAGGAAAGTCATTGCCTTCCGAATGGTTGGCCTCTCCAAAATTTCACTTATGAATATAATGATCAAGTCCAGGAATCCCAGTATTTCGTCTTTATTTTAGTCTTAAGCTAAGAACTGAAATTCCAGGCAAATGTGCCTCGGCCGGGAGACCGGTGTTAAGGCGACGGGCAGCCTCCAGATCACTCCATGTCTTTTTGCCAGTTCTCCTCAAAGGATGGGGCTCGCTTTTCAGCTGTAGACTATGTCCTTTCCCCTGCTTTGTGGTATCCAAACTCTCGGAAGAAAGGATGAGACACATCTGCCACGCGACCCTGTCGGAGCCTGACAGCCGTGATGTCGCCGGAAACCAAAAAGGAACCGCCGCCTCCTCACAGCTCTTCCTTCTCCTCCCCGGCGCACACGCAGGCTGCGCGCTGGCTGTTCATGAAGGGCCGGCAGCCCAAGGTCCAGACGGTGTTGAACACGGTATCGGCCAGCGAGTCGCATGCTGCTTGACGAAGCAGCAGAGAAACAGGAAGGTTAAGATACAGAGCGGCCCCCGAGGAGTGGGAGTAACTTTAAAGAGGCAACCGTTTCCCAGATTCACAGGATACCCAGAGGAAAGCAGGGGCAATGATCCCAACGCAGAATTCAAAGGAAGGGCAAACATTTAAACGGAAGGCTTGGTGAGGGGGCATGGGTGGGGTGGAGGAGGCCAACGGGGGGAACAGGGGACATCTGTAATACTTTCAACTATAAAGAGTAAACCTGTATTTTTTTATTTTTTATTTTTAAAAAGTTTTTTCAGAGAAGCCTCCATCCAGTCTAGTAGAGCAAAGTACACTTTGGGCCCTGGCCTAGTAGCTCAGTTGGTTAGAGCAGCGTCCCAGCACGCCAAGGTTGTGGGTTCGATCCCTGGTCAGGGCACATTCAGGAATCAACCAATGAATGTATAAGTAAGTGGAACAATAAATTGAGGTTTTTCTCTCTCTAAAAATCAATCCATTTTAAAAAATGCACTTTGGGATACCCTCCTTTTATGGGTCTCCAGGTCAAAACCATGGTTAGCAATCAGCATCTTCCATACCACTGTGCTCACTCCATGGAAAATTTACCATTTTTGCAGAATGCTCACTCAGAAAACACTACTACGTTTCCTGTGGCTTTCTCTATTCAAGTGTGGGATGAATAACCACTTATTCACTGAAAAAACAGGTGTGCCTGCTGGATATATTGGTTAGCCACTCTGTTAGGCCTCAGGGACACAGAGGATCTCACAGTCTGGACAAAGAGGATGACAGGATCAACAGGTGAACAGATGGCTACGCTATACTATAATGGAAGTTACATCAAGGCGGTATGGGAACCCACGGTAAGGGTCTCTATCCCTTTGGAGTAAGGATGATTATGGAAGGCATCTCAGAACACCTATTAGAATTTCGATAGGTATTGCATTAAACCTGTAGATTCCTTTGGGTAGTATGGACATTTTAAAAAATTTATTGATTTGAGAGAGAGGAAGAGAGAGAAAGAGAAACATCGATCTGTTGCTCCACTCTTAGATGCATTCATTGGTTGCTTTTTGTATGTGTCCTGACTGGGGATCAAACTGCAACGTTGGCATTATCAGGATGATGCTCTAACCAACTGAGCTACCCGGCCAGGACCATGAACATTTTTAACAATATTAATCCTTCCAATCCACGAGCGTGGACCATCTTTCCATTTATTTGAGTCTTCAGTTTCTTTCATCAATGTCTTATAGTTTTCAGTGTATAGGTCCCTCACCTCCTTGACACATATTTGTGTCATATTGAGGAGTTTGGACTTACTCCTAAGGAAGAGGAAGATGACTAGATGTGTGGGTATAAAAATATATCTGGTCCTTATGGGGAGAATAAATCTGATGGGAGCCAGAGGTTAAGTTAATTTGCAGTAACCAGGCAAGTTATCAAAGAGATATTTGGGTGAAAGAATCAATAGGACATTGCTTGAGGAAAGTAACTTGACCTGACCCTAGATTAGCAGCAGGTACTTTCTCACCCTTTGTAGGTACAGATAGATACCCCCTTTTGTAGGCCTAAGTAATTATCAATACTTTCAAGCCCTCAGAGATTCACTTTAGGACCATACTCTAGGCATGGATCATTGGACAAGATCCAAGATTTTTCCTACTGACCGTCTCTGTGGCATATGGTCAGCTCTTTAAACCTGACTTTCAAATATCACCAACTAAAAATACATAATGCTAATACCTGGTGTGATGTTCTGGCATCAGAAATTAAGAGATTAAAACTTTTCCTTCCTGGCTGGGCATGGCTCAGCTGTTGAGCATCGACCTAGGATCCAGGAGATCAAGGTTTTATTCCTGCTCAGGGCACATGCCGGGGTTGTGGGCTTGATCCCCAGCAGGGGGCATGTGCAGGAGGCAGCCGATCAGTGACTCTCTCATCATTGATCTTTCTGTCTCTCTTCTTTCCTCTCTCTGAAATAAATAAAGATATATTTAAAAACAAACAAAAACTTTTCCTAAAGTGAATTAGCAAAAAGATATTACACAATCAGTGCTAGAAATTAGATAACTAAGCAGCTGTTTATAAAAATAATTATCCTCAAGTATATGTAGACCTTTACACACAGAAAAGATAGGTTTTTAAAATTCTTTCCCTGACTAAGAAAAAAAAATAAGGTAATAAGGTATTAGCCAAACCAAATGGTCCATACAGAATAACTCCTTATACGGAAAATTATTTAGCAGTGGAATGGGTAACTAAAGCCAACTGGGCAACTCTTTCTCCAGCCCTAAGGGATAAATTTTTATATCTCTGGGAAGGCTTTGGTGTGGCCCTGTCCATCAGGAGTGGCGCCAGCAGCTCCCGGGCAGGACAGCACGAACTTCAGCAAACGAGTGCCCAGCATCCTCCCTCGGCCTGTCTTGCACTGTTCAGTGTCCATGAAGTTCTGTGAGCTTTAATGGCCTCGTTGCGTAAAAGGGCTCTGGCTACATTTCTGTGTGAAAATAGGAACAAACTCCCTGCTCACGGGGAGATGCCCTTAAGATACCTACTTGCCACGTTGGAGACAAAGCCCAGACTTCGCTTAAGGTCAGAGCAGATAGAGTGGAGGCACCATCGGAATTTTGCATCACAGCGATACTTGTTGGCACCGCAAGTGTCATAGCAGACATCCAGCTGGTTGCAGCACTTGGTCATTGCTGGAATGCCCAAGCTCATCTGGGGAAAAGAGAAGGGAGAAAATGCCACGTGTAGTCCAACGACCTCAGGCAAGCGCGCCCGTGTGCTCGCCGAGCCGCTTCGCAAATCCCTGCTACCTGTTCAGACCAATTGAAAACACCAATGACTTGCGGGAATATGGCAGGTTGATAGTCACAGGATGCTGAGTTGCAATCACAATTTAGTTATTAGTTTAATAACTCTGAATGGCCCATTTTTTCTTTTAGATTTGAGTAATTTTCAAATTCTCAGGTCACTACAGTGATGAAAACAGAAATTGGAACGTTAGTCCAGAGAGCAGAGCTTCCAGACTTCCGAATTTAACTAAAACTTGTGTGAGATTTTGTTTAAGCAAAAGATCCCAAGGCTCAGAATTATGAAAAATAAAGCCTTAGCTCATCAAGAGGTCACCCGCATTTATCAGAGACCCATCCCATACAGCACCGTTTTAATAGTGTGTGTATGTCTATATGTTTTGGGGAGCAGAGTCGGGTATAGGACACAGAGTTCCTGAACACAGGGGACTCTGGTCACACAGCAATATCTAGCGCACACCAGGACATGCATTTGTTAAGTGTCCTATAAACAACTGTAAATTTATAGCATAAACTGAGTAGGTAAGTTCATAGAATGCCATACAAACAAATTTTTTTAGAGGGTTTGAAAGAAGATGAAGAGAGGGTTAACAAAAATAACGGTAGACTTAGAACATGGCAGGTAGCCCTGGCTGGCATGGCTCAGTGGTTAGAGCGTCAGCCTGTGGACCGGAGAAGGGTCATGGGTTCGATTCCCTGTCAAGGGGCCCAGGAAGGCACCCGCTCTCTCACATCAATGTTTCTCTCTCTCCCTCTCTCCCTCTTTCGCTCCCTCCCTTTCACTCTCTAAAAATCAATGGGAAAATATCCTCCAGTGAGGATTAATAATAATAATAAATAATAATAATAGATAAAATCCACTTACTTTTAAAAAAGAATATAGCAGGTAAAAAAAGGAAATAATGAGGAAATCATATTGTGAGTAAGTCAGTCTGTTTGTTTAGGGAAATACATACATATAAGCTTTCATTAAGAAGGAGGGTTAGGGAGGCCGGTAAGTTGATGGATGGATGACCTTGACTTCCAAGTAACTAGTTAGATTTGATACACACTCTTGAGCAAGGAAAGGACATGATACAAAGAGTGATCAAAGAAGAGTAATTGTTATGGTGTATAAAATAGATGGGAACAGGCCCTGGCCGGTAGCCCATTTGGTTAGAGCAAGGTTGTGGGTTTGACCCCCGGTCAGGGCACATACAGGCATTAACCAGTGAATGCAAATAAGTGGGACAACAAATTGATGTTTCTGTCTCTCAAATCAATCAATTAAAAAATAGATGGGAACAGAGTGGGTCTAGATATAGATAGAGCAGCTTAGGATCTTTTACAGTTGTTGATAATAGAAACTAGGACTTGGATAGAATCTGTGAAAATCTGGTTTCAGGGCATGAGTGGGGACTGATTAATCAGCTATTATAGGTCCTTTCCCCTTGGGTCTCCTCAGGTGTTCTCTCATTCAAACTTTTATTCCAAGGCACTTAAAGCAGAATGTGGAGTTGGGCAGTTAAAAATGGCCTTTTAAGCAACATTAAGAGGTAATCTACCTCATTATTAGAATAGGCAAAGGCCTGGACTCTGCAATTCTGGGTAAACTCCATCATCTGATACCTCAAGTAAACTATTTTGCTTGTACCTCGCCCCTAAAACTAAAAATATATCACAGCAGAGGTAACTGAGAATTAGATGAGTGTAGTGGCTGTCATTCAGTTCAACTGAATCGGAAATTCTTGAACTAGTTCTTAATGATATTTGTATCAGCAAACAGTGACATTACTTCCAAAATACAGTGCATACCACTTCTGTAGTTACTAAATTGATATCAAGTAAAATATATTGACTGAAAATGGGGTGTTTTCTCTACATAAATATATTTGAGATAGCTGTCTTTCTTCTGTGTCCATGTACATGCTAATTATTGTGGACAAGGCTGGGCTTTCAGCTGTGCACTCAGCTGTGCAGGTTGTTCAGTGCACAAGAGGGTCGTATCTAAGGGGCCTCTTTCCCACAGACATCATAGATTTATATATTTATTAACAAAAATGTCTAGCCAGTAGCAGTCAAGTTTCCTTTTCTAACAAAATCAGTACATTAAGATAAATTTCTGACAGATGGAAGAAAATTGTCTCAAGGAAAGGGGACCTTTTTCCAATTTGCATAAAAATGCCATATGGGTGAGCAGGATTTTAGTTAGAAGAATAAACATTATGCTCTTAGAAAATTATTACAAAGTAAAATCTTCTGAATCATCAGAAAAGTGAAGTTGAGCCTGATTATTAAGATACAGTTCAGAATCACAATTTAGATATGAAATCCCTCTACCTACATCTTACATAAAACCTCTTTTCTAAAGAAATCTTAAACTAAATTAATTTATAACTTGTTTTCAGGGAAGACCAACAGTTTGAGAAAGGGTCTGCACTATGATGATAAATGCTTAGCCAGTGGCTGGATGTGTGTATGGAGGTGGTTTATTTGGGGGAGGTGGGGCTTGCAGAGTTCTATGATGTTAAATACTCCAAACATAGCTGATGTGCCACTACCGACATGGAAAGTCCTGACAGTGCCGTGGCAGTCGGCTCTCACTGGTCAGCCCCAGCTGGCTCCAGCGTGGAAAATCTCTCTAATTCAAATTAAGTCACACTTCTCAGGTCTGTTTCATATTGAGTTATGTTTGATCCCCTAACGTTTGACTCATGTTTACAATGGTGATTTCAAAGTTCACTTATCTGAGGGGCAGCTGCCTCTGAGAAATGGAAACTAGATACTTGTTTTAAAAATTATCTCCTTTCCTCAGTATCCAGCATAAAATACTTAATCACATTGCTCAACTACATCCTGTAAGGGCTCCCTGCCTTCGGTGATAACTCTTGAATTTATCTTGGTCCAAACCAATCAGCTAAGACAATGTTGGTGGCGATACCTACACTTTCTGGTATCTTGAGACCCAGGAAGTAGGAGTTGCAGCCGTTGGGCTCCTGAGGCTTGTAGTCAGGTCTGGGCATTGGTGCCTTTCCTAGCAGAGAAAGAAAGGGAAGAAGCAGGAAGAGATACTTAGAAGCCGAGCATTCGGAAACGTTCGTGAAATAAAAATGATCTGAACGTGTATTCAGTTTCTTGAAGGTAAGGTCCACGGCAGAACTCAGGGCGTCTTACTCCTGCGCCCACGGCACAGCCACGCTCCCGGCACAGGGAAAGGAAGCCGCCGCCTGGCCATACCCTTCAGGAGTCAGAATTACAACAGTGCGGCAAAACTTTTTCCAGAGTAACTTGAATGGAATTTTGCAAAATTCCGTAGACGTACACAGGCCGTTATTGCCCGAAGGACAAGGCAAACACCCCTATTTAGGCATTTCTATCACAGAACTAAGCAGAAACTATCTGAAAAGCTTTTAATTTCGTGGTTTCTCCTAGAAGGCCTTTGAGTTACTTTATGATCTTGCAGATACAAACAAGGAAACTTTGTCAGTTGTATCAGGGGTGGTCCTCACAAAGATAACCTTGACCTGAGGTGACCTCAGGACAGTCATCGCCAGCGAGTGTTTTTATCTGTACCCCATAAGGAAATGGGCTGAGAGGCTGCGCGACTTGCCTGTCATTCGGTAGGCAGGCGCGTAGGACGTAAACCCAGGTCTCTGGTTTTTCTCCAAAGCCCAGGCTCTTTCTCCACACTCCTCTGCCTCCCTTTGGGCGTGCAAGACACAGGGTAAGACCGAGGAAATAAGCTCCGAGCGAGGCAAAGGCATTTCTATTTTCTTTCTTTTCTTTAGTCTTCTCCAACCAGAGTTTAATTATTATTTTTATTGTGAAATTTCAGAACTGAAGAAAAGTCAGAGAAACAAACACCCGCGAACCCACTACACAAGCATAATAAAGGTTAATGTTCCCGAATGTCCTATGAATATTTTTTGCTTGATTAAATGTTACAAGGACAGCCCCCTTACACCCGCCTCCCGTTTTCGTGTTTAAATGCCAAGGCCATGCTTTAAAGCCCTTCCTTCCCATCACTCCGCCAAGCCGGCTCCATTGTTCTTGGGCCTTTCTTGATGGGAGTTAGGACCTTCTGTAAGAGATCGTCAGAATTTTGCTCGAACATACATTGAATTTATAGATGAACCGGAGGCAGCTACTTTCATAGACTATCCTGTCTTCCCAAAGGTGGGCGCCGTTTCCTTAGCCGCTCTTCGTGTCCTTCCGTAGTGTCAGAATTGCCCCATCTGTCTGGGATCCCTCCTACATGCCGGGCTGCCCGGGTGCTTACGCAGTACAGGGTGTCTCGTAAAAACCCAGAGTGAGGCCCCTAAGGCTGGTCGAGTAAATCCGTACTTTTCTGGAACCCAACTGCTTCTAGCTGTCTGCTCCACCGGCCCTGGACCGAGGCCCTGGCCCTCAGGGTCCGAGGTGGCGCCTCAGCCACCACGCCGACTGCAGGCAGCCCGAGGAGGGAGGGAGCAGGGGGATCCCAGCCCCCCAATAAACACGCTCCAGGAATCGCCACACCCCGCTCCCTCTCTCTCCCTGGGCCAGGCCTTGGTGGGACGGCAGCACCCAGGGACAGAGGTGGCCATGGAAATGCAGTGTCCGGTCAGTGGAGGCCTCCACGAGCCCGGCCTCAGCCTGGGAGAGGGGCTCTTCCTGCAGGAAAGGGGGCGGGCATCAGGGGACGGTAAGCAGCTCTGCCACCGGCGGTTTGGGCATTTGCTGCTGTGGTACAAGGCGTGCATAGGACAGTGGTTCCAGGTGCCTCCCAGTGCTCCCCATCGCCTGGATTCACACCTTTGTGCACTGTCCCAGGGCTGTCTGTGTGACCCAGAGGCGAGGGCAGAAGTGGAGGTGTGTTGCTTCCAAGATTAGGCTATAAAAGATTACAACTTGTGTCTCGGGCTTGCATGCACGCTCTCTCCCAGTCTCTCTTATCACCCACTCTGGGAGAAACCATGTTGCAAACAAAACCCCATGGGACGGTCCCTGTGGCAAAAAAAAAAAAGCCACATGACTTTGGAAGGAGAGCCTCCGGTTCAGGGCAGCTTCAGCCACTCAGCATCAGCTGGCAGCATGACCAGACCTTACGAGCAGCTCAGGGCCAGAACTATCCAGCAGAGCCTCTCAGGCTCCTGGCCAGGAGCAACTGAGATATAATAAATGCTTGTTCTTTTCAGCTGCTAAGTTTTGGGGTCACTTGTTACTCAACAATACATAACTGTCACGGTTGTCATTATGATTTGGATCTCTTTTTTCATTACATGTTTTCCTGCGATAGCTTTGAGATAGAATTTACATATTATGCGTGTATAATTCAGTGGGCTGTAGCATAGTCTCAGAACTGCGTGGCCGTCGCCACAGCCTAATTTTAGAACATTTTTACCATCCTCAAAGAAGCCCCACGCCCGTTAGCAGTCATTCCCCATCTTCCCCTGGCCTAGCCCTAGTCAACCGCCAACAGACTGTCTCTTTAAATGTGCCTATTTGGCCCCTTCACATAAATGAAACCACACACTATGTGGCATTCTGTGTCTGGATTTTCACTTAGCGTAATGTGTTCAAGGTTCACCCATGTTGTAGTTTTTTTTATTGTCAGAAAATATGATGGACTTTTGGGTTATTTCTACTCTATGAATATTTGTTTACATATTTGTAAACTAGTTTTGTGTGGACAATATGTTTTCATTTCTCCAAAGGGCTAACGTTGCAGTGTCATGTGGTAACTCTATTTAACATTTTGAGGAACTGCCAGGCTTTTCCAAAGTGGTGGCACAATTTTACATTTCCACCAGCAATGTATGAGGGTTCCAGTCTCTCCACATCTTTTTTATTATAGTCACCACCCTTGTGGGTGTAAAGTGGTATCTCATGGTAGTTTTTTTTTAATCTTCACCCAAGGATATGTTTTTGTTGATTTTTTATTTTATTTTATTTTTTAGCAAGAGAGGAAGGGAGAGAGAGAAACATCCATGTGAGAGAGAAACTTCGATCGGTTGCCTCCCGTATGTGCCCTGACCAGGTATCGAACCCACAGCCTTTTGGTGTGTGGGACAATGTTCCAACCACCTGAGCTATACTGGCCAGGGCCTAACTCTTTCATTTTTTAATGTCCACTGACTCCCCTTCACGGTGGATTATTTTTTCACATGCTGTGTAATTTTTCAGTACAAGCTCATCTTCAGAAGGGCTTGTTTTTCTAAAGTTGTCCCGTGCCCTGGATCACATACTGTAGAGCAGTTCCTCAAACACTTCGTGGAATTCCTGAGATTCCTCGTCTGTGCACAGAATGTGCTTAGAGTAGTGGGTTTTGCTAAGTGTTACTTGTGCTTCAAGCCCTAGCCCTAGGTGAATGGAAAGCATCCTTGTTTCTTCCTTGGAATATTGGCTAGAGCTCTTCTAATCTTTTTTAAACAGACTGGGCAGCTCGTCAGGTTCCAAGCTTTATGCAAACTGTCCAGCTCCAGCTTCTTGGGAAAGGTGAAAAGTTCCTTTTCCTCTCCTTGCCTGAGCATTAAACCCACCCCTCCGCCCCCGGAGTCTACAGATGTTCCAGACTGAAAACCCCAGGGGCCACGGCAGCAGCTCCGGCTCGCCACTTTGCCTTTGTGTTTTCTCTTAATTTCTGGAACTTGAGAGCTTCCCTTTATTTCATTCTGGCTTGAGTGTGTATTTTTTTTAATGTTTGATTTTTACTCAATGTTTCTTATTTGTAGTGGAGAGGTGCTGTACTTGTTGACGGAGTCTGCCAGCCCACCTGCAATGCCTACATTATTTTTCAAAGGTCTTGGGAAACATAACTTACCATTGACAGCTCTACTAACATGCTGCATCATGTGTGTGTAGCTCTGGAAGTGGGGGGATGGGTAAAGTGTATTAACTAATATTAGTAATCAAATTACACTTATGAGAATAATCACACTGTGCCATATGTGTATTTAATCTCGGAGGTGAGATTATGGTGATTTCATTTTTTCTTTGGATTATTCTTTTACAAATATCCTACATATACTAGCCTTAAAGAAATCAAGGAAAAAATGAGTGAAGAAATAAATGTCTAAGTTTGATGGTAAAATTAGCTTTTTAATAATTTTGCAGATAAAGGGCTATTCCAGCAGACTCAGAGCTGTTTCCTGGGTTACCCTCTCTGCCTTCTCTGTACTTGAGAACTTACAGAATATAAAACTCTTATCTCCCAGTTGGAAAGATAATGAAACACCAACTGTAGACACTTCCTAACTGGCCTGCTATTGATGAAGGTTATTTTTATTGTGTTTAATATGTATGATAGCTGCAGAAATTCTGTTTAGGAATGGAGCCTGAAGCCCAGGTTCAAAGAAAGGTGGTGGTTTGAGTGTAGGTGGAAATAATAGATCACATCCTCAGATTATAGTTTGAGTAGTGTTGAATTGTGTTGAGACCTTAGAGTTTGATGTTCTGAGTCTAGGCATTAATAATGTACAAGTTGATTTTATTTTCTGGTTTTGGCTGTTTATAGGAGTGGGAGGCTGACAACTTGATCCTACAGTACTCAGGTCAAGGGTTCAGTCTTCCCAGGAGGGTGTGTCACTCTCCCTGCCCAGCTGGTTCCTGCAGGAGCAGCTCTTGGCCTCACTCAGGTCTACCAGGGAGGCAGAGACTGCATTTGAAATGTGTGCCCTGCTACTTCCAGAGGCACTCAGATACGACAGACAAGTAACACATCAGGGAACAAAGCAGAACTGTGACAATGTTATTGACGCAATAAGTTCTATTTCAGTTCTATAAAGTGACCAACTTGACCTAGTTTGCCTGGGACTGTCCCTGTGTTAGTGCTGAAAGCCCCACACCCCAGGAACCCCAGACCCTCCCCCTCAGTCCCCAGCAAACCAGGACAGTGGGTGCCCCCAGCATGAGAACAGCCTTTGCCTCCAAACCAGTAGCTGTTTTCTTTTTTCGGGCTATGGATCCCTTGCAAATTCTTTCCCTGGAAAAATATATGAACTCACAGGTTCAAAAACTTTTGCTCTAAGGTTTCAAACAGATAAAAAAAAGGTCTGCCCTGGCCAGCATGGCTCAGTGGTTAGAGCGCACCGAAGGGTCTCGGGTTCGATTCCCAATCAAAGGCACGTTCCTGGGTTGCAGGTTCCTTCTCCGGCCCCGTTTGGGGCGTGTGTGGCAGGCAATTGATGTGTCTCCCTCACATCAATGTTTCTCTGCCTCTCCTGTCTCTCTCCCCCTCCTTCCCTCCTTCCCACTCTCTCTGCAAAGCAATGGAAATAATAGTCTCTGGTGAGAATTTAAAAAAAAAAAAAAAAAAAAGGTCTAATGAGAAAAAGAAGACTAATATTTAAAGAAAGTTTTTCTTTAGAACTAAACCCAAGAAGAAATCCATCATGAGGTCCTTTTACCAGTGTGCGCGTGTGCACAGTCTTCCACCTTGTTGATAAAACCCGCTCCAGACATCCTCCACCAGCCACCTTCAGAAAGACACAGAAGCTTAAACCATGGGATGATTTCGTCCGGAAGCCAAGAGGGTGTTGTCCAGCCACTGGGATTTGTGTTTTGTTTTGTTTTTTAATGTTGAAAGAGAACTGGAAGCCTCTGAGTGCACAGTTAACTCGTTCACCAGACCTTCGCTCTCATAACACTGCTAAAACGTGTTTGGTATCTGTCATGCGCCATACGTAGCACTAAGGCTTCATATGTATTATCTTCAATTCTTCAACAGCCTTACAAAGTAGGTACTGTGAGCATTACAAACACGAGAAAACGAAGGCTGAGAATCAGGTAACTTGCTCAAGGTCACCAGCAATGAGACCCCCAGCCCACCGCCCAGCGCAAACCCAGGACTTTTCCATTACGGGTAGTTCTCTCAGCCTAGTTCAAGGGCACCCGTGCAGGCCCAGGGCGACCACAGCCCCGCTGCGTGGGCATCTCGGGGTGGGGGAGGGAATCTTGTCCCGTCAGAGCAGGCTGCTTACACCAGCGCGCTGTGGAGGCCGTTGACTCGTCTGAATCTGCTTATACTATTTATAGCCCGATCCTTTGACCAGACTTAGTGTGCTGACTTGAAAATGAATTGCTGTAGATATAAGAAGTGTGAAAAGCAATGTTGACACACTGTTGTAGCTATCAGGGTACAAACACACCTTTCTTTACCTGTCTGGACAACCTACGGGCTGAAGATCCCCGAGAATGACCTCTTAAATAGTGCTCCAAACCTCGGCTGCACTTTCCAATCACCTGGGAAACGTGAAAAATACCCATGTCTGGGCCCAATCCAGGATGATTCTGATTTAATTGGTTTGGGTGGCAGAAGTTTTTAAAGCCCCCCAGGTGTTTCTGCCTACTTGCAGGGCGGAGGTAGAGAAGCCTGGTTTTAAGTGCCGGCACACCTCGTTTCATTGCGCTTGGCTTCATTGTGCTTCAGAGATGTTGTGTGTTTTTTAAAAGTTGAGCGCAAGATCCTCCACCAGCAAAAAGATTACAGCTCACTTTATTGCAAAATTCGCTTTATTGCGGTGTTCTGCAGTAAAGGAACCCGCAATATCTCTGAGGTATGCCTGGTAGTGGTAAGGACCTATAAAATAGAAATTTTTTTCTTGTAGATTAATTGTCACTAAATTGTTCTTTCTGGCAAAAGATTGCAGCCTTTAAGGCAGCATTTTCTCAAAGCGTGGTCCCTTGACCAGCAACATGGGGATCACCTGGGAACCCTTAGAAATGCAATTTTTCTGGCCTACTCCAAGCCAACAAATCAGAAACAGGGAGGAGGGGCACCAATCTGTTGGAAGGATTTAAAGCCCAGGTGAGTTCGAGAACCACTGCTTCAAAGAGGGGAAAGAAGCTTTGCGCAAGACGCCTATCAGAAAGCAAACTAAAGGTGCACACGCCCAGTTCATTCTTAGGTGTTATCTGTTCGAAAGAATGCTCGATTCACAGTCAGCCTGAGAAGATATTTTGAACGGTTGGGCACAACATCCAGTCTCCGCTGGGTTCCAAAGGTAACAAGCTTGACCCCGTTCCCGATGGGTTTTTCAGGCCCCTCCGTGCCCAGCTCTGTTTGGCAGCCTGAGTGCAGTTATTTGCCTTCCTGCAACCTCTCTGTTGACTCTTCCCATCCCCCCCGAGAGCTGCTGACACAGACCCTGCCCAGGTGGAGCTTGCAACCAAACCTTGCTGAAATTTTTTTCTTTTAAATCTTCACCCAAGGATATTTTTTCCATTGCTTTTCGGGGAGGGGGGGGGAACGGGGAGAGAAAGAGAGAGAGACACGTTGATTGATTGCCTCCCGCCCGCGCCCCGCCTGGGGTGGGGGATCGATCCTGCCCCCGAGGTTCCTGCCCTTGACCGGAATTGAAACCGAGACATTTCAGTCTAACCCCTGAGCAAAACCAACCAGGGCCTGAAATCTTTTAATGCTGTTTTGCTGGAGAAGGAAGGAGAGGGTTTGATTCTTGTTTTCCTAAAAAATTCCTGCTCTTATGTATTTGCCAAACCACGGACCTAAATCTTGTGTTGCCTCTAAGGAAGGAAAAGAGAACCTGTGTTGGTATCTGAAGTGAGTTCATCCCTTTTGTGCCCCATTGCTGCAAACTAGATGACAGTCCCGTGGCAAGGCGCCTCTGCTTTTGCCCCCCCCCCCCCCCCACCACCACCACTTTACACAAGCACAGACCAGGCTTTTTATTTACCCTGTGGCATCTTCACAGAGAAAACGCAACTTCCTTTCTCACCATATCCGTATGTGGTTAAAATTCTGTATTGCAAAACTTTTGATTCTGGAGCAATGGTTACCCGTTGTCTCCTAGTCAGCCTGGTCATCAGGAAGCGGTTCCCCCTGCTCGAGGTAAGCAGGGAGTGAGGGGCCCGAGTGGGTGAGCCTACAAGTATGGAGCTTTTTCGAGTCTCAAAGCTGAGTTCTATCTGTTGAGTGTTTGGGGGAAACATTTCTCAAGTGTTTTCCTGCTAGGCTAAACTGGCTCCATTTTCATCTCTAACCCCATGATGAAACATTTGATAAATCATAAAATCAATGCTGTATGAGACTGTATGCTTTTGAAAACATTTGCATTTGCAATTAACCCTCCCCCCTCCCCGCCTCAGGGCCTGACCCCAGGTGGGCAGAGACAGCTGGCAGTAAGCTTTTCCTAACCCCTGAAGTCCCGCCTTTGCTGACCCAGGAGAGTCAGCAAAGGGACACCCACGGGGACGGACAAAGCTGGAAGGAAGGTGTGAGCAGCACCAGGGGGAAAATCCATTTCCGAGCTCAGCAGAGTGACTTAGGAAGCCGCTTCACCCCCTGGCCAAGTCTTCTCCGCATGCTCAGCTTCGGCTTTCCTCCTAGGAACTGTCAGACACCTCTCACGCGTGTTCCCCTTGCCCCCTGCCCTTTCCTGAAGTACCGCCTGGCAACAGTCATAAAAAGGGGCCCAGGGATCAAGCCTCAGAAAGCTGCTTGGCCCGGTTTGCCTGATAAAATACGGGAAGCTCAGTGAAATCGGTTATTTCAGGTGGACCACCAAGAGGGTGTCAGTATAAGTGTGTCCCCAATATTTTAAATCTACTAACACACTATTTGTTGTTTATTTGAGATTCAGATTTCTCTGGTGCCTTATGTTTTCATTTGCTGAATCTGGCAATCCGACCTAAGAGGCCGATGAGAGCGAAAAGTTCACGTCAGGTTGTGACCCTGCGCCACTGCCCCCAGGCCACCAGTACGGGTTTCTAGAGGCAGAGAAACAGCGCACTCACCGTATCGGCACCTGTACTGACAGACTCCGTTCTTCCCTCCCAGCAGCTCCAGGAAGGAATCGAAGTAGCTGTTGACCGACTCGAAGCTGCCCCGGAGGTGCCGCAGGCCCCAGTTTGAATAGGACTCGTCTGCGTCAGGGCTGCTGTCGTCCTGTGCCAGGCCACCCCCCAGGCTGAGCCACAGAATCAGGGAGCCGGTGGCCAGCCTCATCCTGCAGCCAGGTGGGTCCTGACGTCTCTCCTCAAACCCCAGCCACCGGCCGGGAGGTCCAGGTCCACAGCCCGCAGGCCGGATGTCAGGCGGCCCGGGACAGGGATTATCGGGAACAGTCGATCTGTGTTCCCCGGAGGTGGACTTTAAACATAGCTGTGGAGGCTGGGATGAGATCAGGGCAATTAGGAAGGGCAAAGGTTAGGCAGGGGGCGGGATGGCCAGCGGCAGGGAGCCCTGCAAAGGGGACTCCGCGGCCCGGGCGGGCGCTGAGTGCGATGGGCCTCGCTCCCCGGCTCAGACCTGCCTCTCCCGCAGGGCCCCTGGCTGCAGGCGGCCCGGTGCCCGAGCATGTCGCCTTTCTTTACACCAGTGTTTTTATTCATACTTAGCATGTGCGGCGCCCACGGACTGCCCGGGAAGTGGTCCTGGGGGAACTCGGCTCTCCTAGTGTTGTTCTTGTGTTGAGTTGCTTAAAAGTCAGAGGGTCTATCAGAAACACTATTTGAAATTTGAGGCTTTAAGAGTGTTGGCTGAAGTCTAGTGTTTTGGCATCACTTTTAATTTATGCTATGCTTTTAGTCATAGGAAGAAATGAATTCTACCCCGAAATCACTAATGATGCACTTTTTGACCAAATGTATCTTCTCTCTCCAAAGTCCAGAAAGCTCCATAGAAAATAATGAATTAAATGTCTTCATTTTAGGTAAGAAGTGTATTTGTCTAAAGACTTCAAGGAAGGGCAGTGGTTAAAAAATATTTCATGTGGACAACAGTGCCACCAATATTTTAAAGCACCTATACTTTTCAAACCATGGTGTGGGTGTGCATACATACACACACACAGATACATATATATATACACACACACTGTATATATGTATTTTTCACATTAATTCTACAAAGCAAGATAAATGTCATTCCATGTGAGAAGTGAGAAAACTGAGCTACAAAGGTTAAATGACTTGATCAAAAATGGCCAGGCTTTCAGTGGTAAAGCTGGAATCAGGGCCAGCTACTTAATTCGTGTGTCCCTGTCAAGATGAAAATGCAGAACTCCTTTTCAAAAAGCAGGAAAAAATGCCTTTAAAGGAACTGAAATACATCCCTGGCTGGTGTGGCTCAGTTGGTTGAGCACCGTCCTATGCACCGAGAGGTCACCAGTTGGATTCCTGGTCAGGGCACATGCCCGGGTTGTGGCCTCAATCCCAAGTAGGGGCGGGCAGGAGGCAGCCGATCGATGACTGTCTCTCATCAATGTTTCTCTCTCTCTAACTCTCCCTTTTTCTCTCTGAAAATCAATGAAACATGTTTTTTTTTTAAAAAAGGGACTGAAATATAATGTAATGAGGTAATAGTGATAGCTGAGTAACACTATAAAGTTATAAATTGCAGAAGTATTTTGGTGTCATAATTTCATGTAATACAACATGTAATACTTTATTAATATGTGATAATTGATCATAAGATTTTCTGACTTGCTTTCTTGCAAATTCATTGATCAGATCATCAAAATTTATACTAGTGCCAGGCCTGGGGCCACTTAGCAAAAGGTATACAGAGGCCAGACACTGTTTTTTTTTAAATGTATCTTTATTGATTTCAGAGAGAGGAAAGGAGAGGGGGAGAGAGAGACAGAAACATCAATGATGAGAGAGTCATTGATCGAGTCCGCAACCAGGGCATGTGCCCTGACCGGGAATCGAACCCCGGTCTCCTGGATCCTAGGTCGACGCTCAACCGCTGAGCCACGCCCGGCCGGGCCAGACACTGCTTTTTTTAAAAAAATGATTTTAGGGAGGAAGGGGGAGAGAGAAAAAGGAAGTGAGAGAATCATTGATGTGAGATACATCGATCGGTTGCCTCCTGCATGCAACCTGGTCGGCTGCTGTTTGTGCCAGGCCTACGGCCACTTAGCAAGAGGCATGGGGCACGTAGAGACCAAATGCTGCTTGTTTGAGAGATTTTAGGCAAGTCCAAAGCATGAGCCAAGAGAGCCGTTTGTATGAAAAAGTCACTGGAAATGACTGGGGTGGTTCCACAAGTCAGGTGGGGTGGTGTCTCGAGGACCCACCAGGGCAGGGCAAACAGTGGGAACCAGGTTGACAGAACTCCGATTTGGCACCTGCCTTCCAGCTCTGGGTGGGTGGGGGGCTCAGCAAAGGAACAGTGGCCTCTGCCAGCACTTCTCTCTGAAAGGGCCCCTCCAGCCCTTGTCCTGAAGTCAGACAATTCAGTTCCTCCCTGTATGTACCTGGTGCCTCTTGAGCTGGGGCTCAGAGGGAGTGAGTCCAAGTCCGTCCGTGTGCGGGCCCTTTAAGAGGAGCTGCGGGGACTCCAGCAGCCTGTCACCCTCGGCCACCATCCGCTGACTTTTACACCCAGAAGTTGCGGGGACTTCTCTTCCCAGCACTGGAGCCCTGGGCTCGGGGTTCTGGTGTGGGGCTGGGACCCCTCGCTCCTCAGGGGGCCTCCACAGCCAAGATATCCCTCCGGATTCTTGTCGCCATGTGGGTGTGGGACCAGCCCCTTCCCGTCTCCGCGGCCTCCCGGCCTCCCCGCCGCTGCTGCTTTGGGTCTCTAGTTATAGGACTCGGTTCAGCAGGATATGGGGCAGTTCTGAACGATGGTGGGTCTGTAACTTAGCTGTAATGTGATGTGGCCGTGGCAGGTTCCGAGTGCCATGTGACCCCACTGCCACCTTGACCAGAAGGTCAAGCAGTACTGAACGTTGTTAACTTTGAGGAGGACTTCCCTGCCCATGCAGCTGTAGACTGGAGCTATTAGTAGTATTTTCCCAATTCATGATGCTTTACATTTTTTATTGTGTTAAATATACATAACATAACAGACAGCATTTTAACCATTTTTAAATGCGCAGAGCAGTGGCATTAGTACATTCAGTGTTCAACGGTCATCACGACCCATCTCCAGAAATTTTTCACCTTCCCAGGTGGAAACTCTGTAACATTGAGCGATAGTTCCCCACGTGCCTCTTCTGAGCCTCAGGCAACGACTCTACTTCCAGTCCTATGGATTTGCCTCGCCCGGTGCCAGGCGATCACACAACACTTGTGTTTGGCTGCTTTCACTTGGCATAATGTTGTCAAGCTCATCCGTGTGGCAGCGTGTATCAATACTTAACTTCCGTGGCCCGGCCGGCGTGGCTCAGCGGTTGAGCGTCAACCTAGGATCCAGGCGATCGGGGTTCGATTCCAGGTCAGGGCACACGCCCGGGTTGCGGGCTCGATCCCCAGTCGGGGGCGGCAGGAGGCAGCCGATCAATGACTCTCACCATTGATGTTTCTCTCTCCTGTCCTCTCTGAAATCAATCAGGACATATTAAAATATACTTAATTTTTGTGAATAACGCTGCTGTGAGTGTTGGTGCCCTAATATCCATTTGCGTGTCCGCTTTCATTTCTTTTGGGTATACGCCTAGCGCTGGACTTGCTAGGCCATGTGGCAACTCTTTCTCGGAGGAGCCGCACCATCCGCGTCCCCCCAGCCTTGCACTTGCGTCCCCCCCAACTTGTCCGCTTCCTCACCAACACTTGCTACTTGCCTTTTACAACAAATAACATCCTGCTGGATATGCGGTAGTCTTTCATTGTGGTTTTGATTTGCATTGTCTGGTGATTCGTGATGCTGAGCATCTTTTCATGTGCTCACTGGTCATTTGTCATCCTTGGAGAAATGTCTGTTCTCTCACTCTTGGCCCAGGTTCCCCCCCAGCTTTATTGAAGTACCATCGGCATAACATTGTGTTTAAGATGCATTGTGTTGATTTGATACACCATGTATTGTGGAATGATTACCACAGTAGGGAGTAGGGTTGGGTAACACTTCCGTCACCTCACATAGTTACCTTTGTGTGTGTGTGCGTGTGGTGAGAACATTTTACATCAGTTTTCTTAGAAACTTTCAGGTATTTACTACAATATTATTAACCATACTCACCATGCTGTACATCCTCAGAACTTACTCATCTTAAAACTGAAAGTTTGTACCCTTTGACTGATGCCGCCTCGATTTTTCCAGCCTGCAGCAATCACTTTTCTACTCTTGGTTTCTATGAGTTCAGCTTGTTTAGATTCCACATATAAGCGACATTATACGGTATTTGTTTTGCTCTGTCGGACTTATTTCACTTAACATAATGCCTTCAAGGTCCATCCATGTTGTCACAAATGGCAGGATTTCTTTCTTTGTCATAGTTAAATAATATTCCATTGTGTATGTGTGTGGTGTGTGTCTAGGGGGAGTTGTGTGCACATCTCACATTTTCTTTGTTCATCTGTAGATGGGCACTTAGGTGGTTTTCATGTGTTGGCGATTGTGAATAGTGCTGCAGTGAACATGGGAGAGCAGACATCTCTTCAAGATCCTGATGACATTTCCTTTGGAAATAGATACCCAGAAGTGGAATTGCTGGATCATATGGAAGTTCCATTTTTAATTTTTTTTTCTTAAATATATCTTTATTGATTTCAGAGAGAGGAAAGGAGAGGGAGAGAGAGAGATAGAAACATCAATGATGAGAGAGTCATTGATCAAGCCTGCAACCGGGCATGTGCCCTGACCGGGAATCGAACCCTGATCGCCTGGATCCTAGGTCGACGCTCAACCGCTGAGCCACGCCCGGCCGGGCTATTTTTAATTTTTGAGGAGTCTCCATCCTATTTTACATAGTGGCTGAACCAATTTACATTTTCACCAAAAGTTCACACATGTTCCCTTTTCTCCACACCCTCACTAACACTTGTTATTTCTTGTCTTTTTGATAATAGCCGTTTCAACAGGTGCGAAGTGGTATCTTACTGTGGTTTTCATTTGTATTTCCCTGGTGATTAGTTATGTCGAGCATCTTTCCATGTACCTGTTGGCTCTCTGTATGTCTTTGGAAAAATATCTACTCAGATCCTCTGCCCATTTAAAAAATTGAATTTATTTTGCTATTGAGTTCCTTATATATTTTGAGTATTATTTTGAGTATGAGTTCCTTATATATTTTGGGTATTAATCCTTTATCAGATATATAACTTGCAAATATTTTTTCCCATCCCATAGGTTGCCTTTTCAGTTTTTAGATGGTTTCCTTTGCCGTATAGAAGATTTTTAGTTTGCTGTAGTTTATTTTTTGCTTTTGTGGTCTTTGCTTTTGGTGTCATATCCAAAAAAAATATTGCCAAGACCAATGTCAAAGAACTTACTGCCTGTGTTTTTCTCTACAGGATTTATGGTTTTCAGATCTTATGTTCAAGTCTTTAATCCATTTTGAGTTTATTTTTGTGTACAGTATAAGATAGTGGTCCTGTTTCATTCTTTTTCAGGCGGCTGTGGCTGTCCAGTTTTCTCAGCATCATTTATTGAAGAGACTGTCCTTTCCCCCTTGTATATTCTTGTCTCCTTTGTCATAAATTCATTAACCATATATGTATAGGTTTATTTCTGGGCTCTCTATTCTGATACACTGATCTTTGTTTTTTTCCAGAACCATAATGTTTTGAGTACTATAACTTGGTAATATAGTTTGAAATCAAGAAGTGCTACACCTCCAGCTTTAGTATTCTTTCTCAGGACTGCTTTAGCTATTCAGGGTCTGTTGTGATTACATATTTTAGGATTGTTTGTTCCATTTCTGTGAAAAATGCCATTGGAATTTTGATAGGGATTGCATTGAATCTAGATCTGTTGGGGTATGATGGACATTTTAACAATATTAATTCTTCTCATCCATGAACATGGGATAGCTTTCAATTTGTGTCATCTTCAGTTTTTTTAATCAAAGTCTTGTGGTTTTCAGTGTACAGAACTTTCACCTCCTTGATTAAATTTATTCCTAAGTATTTCATTGTATCTGATGCTATTGTGAATGAGATTGTTTTCTTTACTTCTTTTTCAGATAGTTTGTTGTTAGTGAATAGAAATGCAACTTATTTCTGTATGTTAATTTTTGTATTCTGAAATTTACTGAATTTGTTAATTATTTCTAACACTGCTTTCTCTATATAAGGATTTTCTTTAGGATTTTCTATATATAAGATCATATCATCTGCCCAGAGAGACAATTTTACTGCTTTCTTTCTGATTTGGATGTCTTTATATCTTTTTCTCACCTGATTGATCTGGCTAGGACTTCCAAAACAGTGTTGGATAGGAGTAGTGAGAGTGGGAATATTTGTCGTGTTCCTGATGTTACACTTTGAGGAAACTTTTCAGCTTTTCACCACTGAATATATTGTTAGCTATGGACTTTTCATATATGGCCTTTATTATGTTGATGTACATTCCTTTTATATCCAATTTGTTGAGAGTTTTTATAACATACGTGTTTTGTCAATTGCTTTTTCTGTGTCTTTGTGATGATCATATGATTTTTATCTTTTATTAATGTGTATCACATTGATTCGCATATATGAACCATCCTTGCATCCCTGGAATAAATCCCACTTGATCATAGCATATGATTCTTTTAATGTATTGTTGGATTTAGTTTGATAATATTCTTTTGAGAATTTTTGTATCTGTGTTAATCAGGGATATTGGCCAGTACTATTCTTTTCTCGTAGTGTCCTTCTTTGGTTTTGGTATCAGGGTAATGCTGTCCTTATAAAATCAGTTTAGAGTGTTTCCTCCTCTTCAATTTTTTGGAAGAGTTTGAGAAAGATTGGCAATCTTTGCTAAATGTTTGCTAAAATTTACCTGGGAGCCCTGGTGGGTGGCTCAGTTCATTGGAACGTTGTCCCGAAAAGCTAAGGTTGTGGGTTCAATCCCAGGTTGTGGCACATACAGGGATCAACCAATGAATGCATGGGTTGGTGGAGCAACGAATCCATGTTTCTCTCACTCTCTTTCTCCCCCTCCTCCTTCCCTTTCCCCCTCCCTTCCTTCCTCTCTCTCTAAAAAAATCAATAAAAATAAAAAATTTTACCTAGGAAACCATCTATTCCTAGGCTTTTCTTTGTTGGGAGATTTTTGATTACTACTCAATCTCCTTACTCATTATTGATTTGTTCAGATTTTCTATTTCTTCATGATTCAGTCTTGATAGTATGTTTTTGGGAACTTATCCATTTTTTTCTAGGTTATCCAATTTGCTGGTGTATAATTGTTCATGGTAATATCTTATGGTCCTCTGTATTTCTATACTATCTATTGTAATGTCTCCTTTCTTTTATGATTTTATTTCTTCTAATCTTAGTCTAGTTAAAAATTTCTTTTTCTTTTCCTTCAAAAATCAACTCCGTTTTATTGTATTTCTGTTGTTTTCTGTCAATTTCATTTATTTCTGCACTGATCTTTGTTTCCTTCTAATGTTGGGCTTAGTTCTACTTTTCCTAGTTCCTTGAGGTTTAAGTAGGTTGTTTGAGACGTTGCTTTTTTTTCTTTATGTAGCTGTTGCTTGACATAAACTTTTCTCTTAGAACTTTTGCTGCATCCCATAAGTTTTTGTACTTGTTTCTATTTTCATTTGTTTCAAGATATTTTATTGCTCTTTTGATTTCTTCTTTGATACATTGGTTGTTCAGGAGTGTGATGTTTAATTTCTCCATATCCCTGCCTTTTCCAGTTTTCCTCTCGTTAATGAGTTCCAGTTTCATACCACTGTAGTTATAAAAAATACTTGGTATGACTTCAATCTTCTTAAATTGGCTAAGACTCACTTTGTGACCTGTCATATAAACTATCTTGAAGAACGATCCAGTGTGTGCTTGAGAAAAATGTATGTTCTGCTGCTGTTGAATGGAGTTTTCTGAATATGTCTGTTAGGTTCATTTGTTCTAAAATATAGTTCAAATCCAATGTTTTTCTTATTGATTTTTCTGCCTGGATGATCTACTTTATTGTTGAAAGTAGGATATTGAAATCCTTTCCTATTATTGTATTGTTGTCTGTATCTACTCTTGATAAATTGACCCCGTCGTCATTATATAATGACCTATATAATGGACATTGTCTTGATCTTAGGAAATAAGCTTTCAGATTTTCCTTATTGAGTTTGATGTTAATTGTGGGTTTTTCATAGATGTACTATCATGTTCAGACAGTTTCCTTTTAGTCCCAGTTTGTTGAGTTGGTTTTTTGTTTGTTTTTACCTTGAAAGGGTGTTGAAGTTTGTCAAATGCCTTTTCAATTGGAATTATCACATAAGTTTTTCTTCCATTCTATTAATGTGATGTATCACATTTTATTTATTATAACAATCTTGCATTTCAAGAACAAATTCCACTAGAAAAAATCTTTAGCTGAAATGACTAAGGAAAAGATAGAATTCAAACTACTAAATCATAAATACAAGTGGGCACATTACTACTAATTTTACAGAAATAAAATTGGTTGCCTGGCTGGCTTGGCTCAGTGGTTGAGTGTTGACTTATGAACCAAGAGGTTATGGTTCGATTCCCGGTCAGGGCACATGCCTGAGTTGTGGGCTCGATCCCCAGTAGGGGTTGTGCCGGAGGCATTCTCTCTCATCATTGATGTTTCTATCTCCCCTTCTCCTTTCTTCTCTCTGAAATCAATAAAAACGTTTAATATATACTTTTTTCAAGCAAGCCCTTCATCCCAGTCACTATCATCTGTTCTTGACCAAATGGCTCAGATCAGAGTTTCTAAACCTTAGCACTACTGACATTTGGTTTGGACCTGATAATTCTTTTTGAGATATAATTGACATGTAACATTATATGAGTTCCAGGTACACAACGTAGTGATTCGATAGTTGTGTATATTGCAGAATGATGACCACAGTATGCTGTGGGGATCTATCACCACACACAGTTACAATTTTCCTTATGAGAACTTTTAAGATTTCCTGTCTTAGCAACTTTCAGGTATACAGTATAGCTTTATTAACTCTAGTCACTATGTTGTACATTACCTCCCCAGGACTTACTTATTTTATAACTGGAAATTTGTACATTTTGACCACTTTCACCCATTTCACCCCCACCCCTATCCCTCACATCTGGCAACTAGTAATCTGTTCTCTGTATCTAGAGGTTTGTTTTATTGTTGTTGTTTTGTTTTTAGATTCCATGTATAAGTGAGATCATACAGTATTTATCTTTCTGTCTAGCTTATTTCACTTACCATGATGTCCTCAAGGTCCATCAGTGTTGTTACAAGGGGCAAGATTTCCTTTTTTTTTTTTATGGCTAAATAAGATTCCATTTTATTTATTTATTTATTTTTTAATATATCTTTATTGACTTCAGAGAGAGGAAAGGAGAGGGAGAGAGAGAGATAGAAACATCAATGATGAGAGAGTCAGTGATCAAGCCTGCAACCGGGCATGTGCCCTGACCGGGAATCGAACCCCGATCGCCTGGATCCCAGGTCGACGCTCAACCGCTGAGCCACGCCAGCCGGGCAAGATCCCATTTTATATACAGTTGGCCCTCTATATCTGCATCTGCGGATTCAACCAACCGCAGATTGAAAATATTCAAAAGACAATGTTATGTTGTGGTTGACGTGTACTATGTAGTTAGGCTGTGATGGTTGTGTCTGTACTGAACATATACAGACTTTTTTCCTTGTGATTACTCCCTAAACGATATAGTATAACAGCTTTTAACACTGAATTAAGTATTCTAAGTAATCTAGAGATGACTTAAAGTATGCAGGGAGATATGTGTAGGTTATATGCAAATACTATGCCATTTTATATAAGGGACTTGCACATCTGTGGACTTTGCTATCCAGAATTGGTCCTGGAACCAATCTCCCATGGATACTGAGGAACTACTATATAGCATTGTCTTTCTTCCATCCATCCATTGATAGACATTTACATTGCTTCAGTGTCGTGGCTATTGTGACTAATGCTGCAGTGAACATGAGGGTGCAGATATCTTTTCATTTCTTTCAGATAAATGCCCAGAAGTGGAATGCTGGATCATATGTAGTTCTACTTCTAATTTTTTGAGAAACTTCAATACTGTTTTCCATACTGGCTGTACCATGAATACATTTATTTTAAACCTTTTTGGCATCATACTCTAAACATTAAAAGTTAAATATTTTCTGCCCAGCCGGCGTGGCTCAGCAGTTGAGCATTGGCCTAGGATCCAGATCAAGGTTCGATTCCGGGTCAGGGCACATGCCCGGGCTGTGGGCTCAGTTCCCAGCAGGGGGCGTGCAGGAGGCGGCTGATCAATGACTCTCTCATCATTGATGTTTCTCTCTCTCTCTCTCCCTTCTTCCCTCTCCCTCTTTCTCTGAAATCAATAAAAATATTTTATTTTTTTAAATATATCTTAATTGATTTCAGAGAGAGGAAAGGAGAGAGCAAGAGATAGAAACATCAATGATGAGAGAGTCATTGATCAGCTGCCTAGCCCGCAACCCGGGCATGTGCCCTGACTGGGAATCGAACCCAGATCTCCTGGATCCTAGGTGGATGCTCAACCAGTGAGCCATGCCTGGCCCAGCAAAAATACATATATTTTTAAAAAGTTAAATATTTTCCTGGGACTGCTGCTATATCCCACAGGTTTGGTTGGTGCTGTCATCGTTTTCCATATCTATTTCATAATTCCCATTCTGGTGCATAAAGCTCATTCTCTAGATTCCTTGGGAAGGAATCCTAGGAACAGTATGTCCTGATTTTCTGCATATAGCAGATCTGGGTGTGCCCTTTATTCTAGAAGGTTAGTTATGCTGGATTAAAAACTCAGTTCACACTTTCTTTCCTTGACTATCTTAAAAACATTAACCTATTTTCTTCTGGGATAGTGCTGCTGTCAACATCTGATGATCTAATTTTCTCTCCCTTATAACTGATGAGGTCTTTTGGCCAAAATGCTCAAAGAAATCCCCGCCCCCCTTTAAAATCTAGCAATTTTCAGGCTGTTTTTGTGTTGGTCATTCTGGCTAATTCTCAGGTACACAATGGGCTCTTTCAACATGTAGTTTTAAATATTTTGTTTTAAGAACATGTTGTCAGTCCCAGCCTGTGGACAGCGATGCTATTGACTAGGAAAGCCTGAGGCACTTGCCTGGCCCTGAATTACTTGTGGGGAGCCCCTGCAGACACATCCTGGGCTGGAGCCAGTGTTGCGGCTGGAGCAGCCCTTGTGGTTCTTACTATGATTGCAGGGCGCACCTCAGCCAAAACCCTCAGGAAACCTCAGAATGCGATTTATTCTTCACACACCCTGGGGGGCTGGGGCATGGCTAGACGGGGGGGGAGCGCAGACCTGGCTTTATTAGGGACTGAGGGCAGGGTACCTGGGGTTTCAAGGGTTTATTCTTTATTGGCAAATGTCAACTAGAAGAATACAAATTAGTGTGCATGGGAAGGGAAAGCAGGGACCCACAAGTGGTCAGCATTCTAGGTTATCCAGTTTCTAAAAGGGGAGCTTCACGAGTGGGAAGCCTGGTTCTGCGCCTGGTTGTTTTGCGTGTGGCTGTGTCACACAGCTGGGCCTATGTTTACTCAACACGGACGGCTTTGAAACAGGTGCCTCAGCAATCAGAAGCTTAATGGCAGGTACTTACTTACATTATACAAATTTTCTTGAAATATTATTTCTAAGCATTGTCGCCTTCACTTGGTTGTATTTATTTAGGAATTCTGCTATCTTTATGTTAGATCTTCTTGGCTTATTTTCAGTTTGTCATTTTCTTTTGGATGCTTTTATTTCTTTTTTACTTTAAAGCTGTTCTGCTTTGTATCTTTTACTTTATTTAATCCATTCAGCTGTTAGGAAACTCTTGGGTTTCTCCCGCCTTCTGGCTACTGTGATAATGCTGCTATGAACCATGGCTGTACAAATGTCTCTTCAAGTCCCTGCTTTGGATTCTTTTGGGTACATATCCAGAAGAGGAATTTCTGGATTGCAGGGTAGTTTTATGCTTAAATTTTTTCAAGCATTTTTACTGTAGTTAAATATACATAGCATAAAATTTATAACTTAACCTGTAAGTATAATGTTCTAGTGGCATGAAGCACATTTGCATTGTTGTGCGGAGCCACCACCACCGCCATTCATCTCTAGAAGTTCTTCACCTTCCCCAGTTTAAACTCTGTATCCGTTAAACAGTTAACTCCATTTACGCCTTCCCCGAAGGCCCTGGCAATGGCCATTCTACTTTGCCTCTATGAATCTGATTTTTCTAGGAACCTCATATAAGTGAAATCACACATCATTTGTCCTCTTGTGTTTGGCTTATCTCACTCAGCATGTTTCCAGGATTCATCCATGTTGTAGATTGTGTCAGAATATCCTTTTTAAGCTCCTCAATAATATTCCATTGTATGTATGTCACATTTTATTTGTCCACTCATCTGTTGATGGGCATGTGGGTTGCCACAGCCTTGTGGCTATTGGGAATAACTCTATTAAAATGAGTGTACAAATGGGTCTCCTCATCCCCTGCTCTCATGACTTTTGGACATATACCCAGAAATGAAATTGCTAGACTGTATGGTAACTGTTTAATTTTTTGAGGAATCCCTGTACCATTTGCCACAGTGGTTATACCATTTACATTCTTACCTACATTGCTATGCACAGGATCCCAATTTCTTGATAGCCTCAGCAACACTCATTATTTTCTATTTTTATTTTTGTGCATGATAATAGCTGTCTTCAAGGGTGTGAGGTGATACCTCATTGTGGTTTTGAGTTGCATTTCCCTAATGATTAGTGATGAGCATCTTTTCACCTGTTTATTGGCCATTAATGTATCTTCTTGAATTGTCTACTAAAGTCCTTGATCCATTTTTAAAGTCAGGTATTTTTTGTTGTTGAGTTACCAAGACTTATTTCCGGGCTTTGATTCTATTTCCTATCCTATATCCTATATCCTATATCCTATATCCTATATCCTATCCTATCCTATCCTATTCTTCTATTCTTATATAGATCTGTCTTTACGCCAGTACAAGGCTATTCTGATGGCTGTAGCTTTGGAGTTAAGTTTTGGAATCAGGAGTGTGAGACCTCCATTCTTTTTCAAGATTTCTTTGGCAATTTAGGATCCCTTGAGATTCCATATTAATTTTAGGGTGGATTTTTCTATTTTTGTAAAAAAAATCATTGGGATTTTGAAAGGGATTATACTTCCATCCTTTGGCTTTCAATCCGTACATGTCTTTATATCTAAAGTGAGTCTCTCAGACTCAGGTCATGTTTCTTCCCCTTTATGTAAATTTGTCTTTTGATTGGGGATTTTAATCCATATGTGTTTAAAGTAATGACGGATAGGGATGGACTTGTGCCATTTTGTTTTGTTTACAGCTTTGTCCCTCATTTCCTCCGTTACTGCCGTCCTTTGTGTTCAGATTTTTTATAACCACATGATTTGGTTCCTTTCCCTTTCCCTTTGTGTATAGTCTACAGATAATTTTCCTTGTGGTTACTATGGAGATTACACATAACATCCTAAAGTTATAAGAATCTAGTTTGACTTGATACCGACTTAACTCCGATTGCACACAAAAACTCTCATTTACAGCTCCACTGTCCTTTGTTTAGTGAAGTCACAAATTACATCTTTATATGTTGTGTACCCATTAACACAGACTTATGTTTTATGCATTTGTCTTTTAAATCCTATAGAAAAAAAAAGTGGAGTTAAGACCAAAATCACAATGTTGATTTTTCTATTGACCATATGTTTACCTTTATTATAGCTCTTTATATTTGATATGGACTTAAGTCAATGTCTAGGATCCTTTCAACTGGAAGCATTCCTTGTAGGGCAGGTTTAGTGGTAATGAAACTCCTTCAGTGGGAATGTATTAAGTTCACCCTCATTTTGTAGGACACTTGTGCTACATTATAGAATTCTTGATTGACACATTTTTTCTTTCACCATTTTAAATGTGTCATCTTACTGCCTTCTGGCCTTGTAGGATTTTACCAAGAAATTCACTGATAGCCTTATTCAGGATTCCATATATACAACGCCAGTTTTCTCTTGCTTTCAAGATTCTCACTATTTGGCTTTCATTTGATTATAATGTGTCTTAGTGTCTTTCTCTTTAGATTTATGCTACTTGGAATTCTTTAAGCTTTGGGGATTTGTAGATCTACATCAGGTTTGGGGAATTATTGACCATTATTTTTTAAAATGATCCCTCACCAACCATCTCCTCCCTCAGGGATCCATGTAACTAGTACATGGCTGCCCAGTGGTGCCCTGTATGTCCCTCTGGCTCTGGGTGTGTTTCTTCATTGTTATTCCTCGGACTTGCTACTTTGAATATCTGTCTTCAAGCTGGCTGATTTATTCTTCTGCTTGTTCAAGCCTGTTGTTCAACCCCTCTAGGAAATTCAATTCAGTCAATGTATTTTTCACTCCAGAATTTTTATTTGGTTCAAATTTTTATCCTTTTACTAATATTCTCATTTTGTTCATGTAACATTTTCCTCACTCCTTTCAGTTCTTTGTCCATATTTCCCTTTAGTTCTTGAGCATATTTAAGCAGGTGTTTTAAAGCCTGTTTAGTGTACCCAGTGCGTTTCTTCCACATCATTTTTCCCCTTTGAATGGGCGATGTTTTCCTGTTTCTTCGTATACTTTGTGATTTTTCTGTTGAAAATTAAACATTTGAAAGAACAGCTACCTCTCCCAGTCTTTGCAGGCTGGCTCCATGCTCAGAAAGACCTGCAGTAATTAGGGCAGGTTCTGATCCCTGGAATCAGCCTGGGGTGGTAGCTTAAGGTCTTTTCTCAGCATGAATCTTGCCAACCCTGCATTTGTCCTTTTATCTTCCCATAGATGTGGCTTCTTTTAAATGTCTCACTTTCCCTAAAAGTCTGACCCCAACCTGTTTTTAAGGCCTTCCATTATATTCTACCTCTGATCTCTTGCCTCAGCCATCTGAAAGTCTGTCATCCCCCTGAAGCTCTGACAAGCAGTGCCGGATGCTTCCCAGGGCTTTTTCTAGCTACACGCTCTTCCCTATCAGGCCCTGAGTTAGGTTCAACAGACCAGCCTTTCAGGCGGCTTCCAGACAGACTAGAACATTATAAACAAGGGTCTGCTCTACTCCTGCTGGTTCGAGAGGGGACTGGGTATTGGGCAGCAAATTCCTCCCAACTGCGCTGCGCCAGATTTGGGATAAGGTGAGGAGTAATAACACCATGAAATTCCTACCATTTGAATGTGCCTTTTACTTGAATGGGTCTTCACTTGGTTACTAATACACCTTTGGCTGTTTCCCGCATCTCTATAAAGTTATTTTCCCCCAGCCCTAGTTGTTAGTTTCATGTTCCCGTGGGGGAACGAGGGTCTGGTGTTTCCTAGTCCAGTATCTCCCTCTACAACTGATGTTCTTAAATATGTTATACCAACTAGAACTAGTCATATTAGGTGGTCTTAGGTTTGGATCAACATTTCTTCTAGTTCTGTCACCTTAAGGACAGAATGCTAAGATGTAAACATGTTGATTCCTTGAAACATTTGCAAAGCTAAATAATTATTCCGAATGATCTTTCCCATTTATGCTAAGACATACAAAGTCTGCCTTTCCAACCCCAACCAAGATCCAAACCATGACTATGAAACTTAGTGCTCTTACAAATGTAGAATCAAACAATTTGTATTGTTTTAGAACAATGCTATTTAAAGCTGGTTCTGAGAGATAAAAAGGGTCTACCGCAATGTAAATAACACACTGCTTTCTTAATCCTGAAAATCTTGCTATGAAAAAAGCCAACTGGACAAAACCTTGTACTCTTTGATGTAGTTTATTTTTATTTTGACATAATCTCCTTATGTCATTGTGGACCAGTAACAAGCCCCATGCCAACCCTTCTGCAAACTACACTAATAGCACTGTTTCAGAGCACTTGTAATTATTACCTCACTTGAACTTTCCATAGACTCTTTCCCCATAGTTGAATAAGTAAAAGGGGAATGTGGGAAAGATTACACTGATTATTTTTAGTAAGGACTACTTTTTTCCATCTCAGATAAGTCTGAGAGGTGTTTCATGTCACAAAACCCTAACTTTTTTGCTTTTCAAATGTAAAAATAGAACATGAACTAAATTCAACTATTATGTAAGTTATTTCATCTTCCCAGAGCTAACAACTACAATGTTTCATTATACAGGTATCAAAGAATAAGACACATTAGAAGGGAACCACTATGTAGTTATTTACATAATGATTTAACACCTGATATATCCAAACCCATATAAAACCTATTTTAGTTTAATTACACTTATGGCTTTAAGGTAGATACTACAATAATAATCCTGACTCTCTATGGACTTAAAAGTAAGTGAATGCCTCTTCTAGAAAAGGCTCAATGCACAATTCATCAACCTAAAAAGCCCTGAAAAGTGCACATCACGCTATCTGTTCTATATAAAATGTTCTGAGTCCTTTAAGGTGCTTAGTCTAACACATTTGTTAGAAATACATCCATTAGGAAATTGGAACAACCAAATAACAGTATCTAAGGCTTTTCTTTTTTCAGATTTTAGCGCTTAGTTTACAAAGCAAGATGATTACAAATAAAATTTCAACAGAATAGTGCTACAGTGGGAATTCAACAGGCCTCAAAAGGCAGATTGTGGAGGATGCCCTCTTTGTGGTTGTTTTTATTTAAAATCTGCTTTTACATTTGCCAGGACTGCCCCAATATTATTTTTATAATGTACTCTTCCTGAATCTAAATGTGTTTCGGTGAAGGCTACATTTACACAGAAAGTAAGCTTTACAGTCCTCAAACAGATGTTAATAAAGCAGCCAGCCAAGAACGTTGCTTGTCCATTACAGTTCATTTTGCAAAACCTCATCAGTGTGGTGGGGGAATATCCAAGGACCTTAGGAGAACAGGAATATGAAATCTAGTCATGTGTACTCTCTAGTGTTAATTCAGTGCTTTTTCTGAGTTATTCAATAGTGTTCCTTCTAACACACCAGCCCTTACCACAGGGAGTTCTTATGTCGCAAGCTCCACAGACCGAGACGTCACTTTCATTCTGCTTTCTCCTAGAAATCTCTAGTTGGTAGTTCTGTTTGTCTCAAGTGATTTGTAGTTAGTTGAATCACAATTGGGTGTTTCTTGTGTGTTGTTTTGGTATAATATTGGAAATTTCAGTTGTTAGCCCATGGGGCCCCCTGCATATAAGTTGTTCATTTTCCAGCTGGATGGACTTCAATGGATACCTTGTATGTGACACATGGCTACATAAGGATATTTAGTCTTCTCAGCAGTAGTAAGTTCACACACACACACACACACACACACCCCACACACATTTACATATTATTTATATGTTTTTTCTGGTTACATCAACTCTTCTCAATCCTTATACTATAATTACCATTTTGTTATATTTTCAACAGAGTAGATGGTTGATTACTTCTTTCATTGCTGCATTTACCACTTTTCTAAGAATGCTAAAGTCATTAAATTAAAAAAAGCAATCCTACTAGTTATTAGTTACCACACTTACTTACCCTGCTGTTCGAGTGTTTGGGTGGACACTTCAGTTAACGGAATGTTGGTGACAGTGGTGATAACTCTGTGCTTAAAGTTAATGAATGACAGGCACTTAGAGTTGGTGAGGAAACCAGAGTTTCCAATTTTCCATGATAGCCCTCATTTATTTCAAAGTTCACCATTAAACAAAACAAAAAAGGACTGCAAAGACCACTGGACCCAAAGCTTTATACTGGAATTTTTTTCTCCTTTTCATTTGGAAAGAAAAATAGTGGGTAATTATGAAATTTGGGGAGGGTTCTGTAAGATCTAACACTGAAAAGAGATTACCAATCCCCAGATGGGGCTTGGGGCGAATATAATGAGGAAATCTGTAAGATTATGGAATGTTGAATGTTATTTCCTTCTGAAATAGATATTTTTATTCTACTTGCCAAAACACATGGCAATAAAGGTTGGTTTCCATCCTTTGAACCCCTATTTTATTTCTGTATTTTTGAATTAATGTTGTTTCCTTCTAAAAATAATTTTTTTTTAAATCATCTATGGCCACAAAATTTGAAGTACTGAATTTAATTCTCAATATTTCTTACTAAAATAGTTGTGGTGGAACAAAAGGGTAGGTGAGGAAAGAAACAGTTGTGTGTGTTTTTAAGTTAGTAAAAGTAATACCTTCTTTCCCAGAGAATCAATCAAATTCTTTCTTAAATAAATTGTACATAAAGAGCCCTTGTATGCACTAGGATTCACTAAGAACTGTAGAAAGTTAGTCTAAGGGTCATTAACATACTGTTAGGTTCACAGCTTTATACCACCCCCCCCCCCCCCCGTATTATTGTAATAACCCCATAACCATAGAGGAAAGTTGTGGAGCTCCCTTTGAAGGAAATATATTTTGGCTAATAGCTGGGAGTTCAGAGAGCCTAAATTTTTCTTCTAAAAAAAATGAGCTATTAGAATGAATGAAAACCAAGTCCTACATACTAAAGAAATAACAGGTAGAAATAACCTTTTATGGGTATAGCATGCAGGCACATTCAAATATATAAATACCACACAGTAAACAAATATTTTTTTAAAAAGATTTAAGATCATAAATAGGTCATCGTTGTCACAACACATTTCAGAATTAAAAAAACACACATTTTGGCTTTTTAGGAAAAAGGTTCCTTTTTTAAAAAATCAACTCCCTCATAATTGAAAGGTCTCATAATTAAAAGTACATTTTTAAATTTCCAGTCTCCTAAGGCACAATGCTTATTTAATCAGAAAGCCAGCGTCACCACCCTGCTGCGGCAAGAATAAGCAGCATGGTGTCAGCACGAAGGAAAACATCGAACTGGACGGACAGAATCGCCGGTCATTTAGGAAAAGGGACAGACACCAAGTGATGATCTTTCTAGTTAAGAAGCCCCAGTGCTCTGTTATGTGGCACTTTCTGTTAAAAAAATTTTTTTAATCAATGTATTTTACCTCAGACTTAATTCACCACAAAGGCGCGATGGGCGGGAAAGGAGGTTGGTCACACACAGCCTTTCTTAAAAGGGGCCTCGGAGGGGAAACCACCTTAGAAGGTGGACGGGGGCGCACTGCGTGCAGCCCAGGCTGGGCCGAGCCTATTCCCGGGCGGCCGCAGCGCCGGGCACGCACCGGAGGCGCCTCTTCCCACCCACCAGGGCGCAGGGATGTGCCACAGTCGGATGCTTAAAGCGTGTTCATCTAACCAAAGAGTTCTTTAAAATATAACAAATGTAAAAATTCCTCATTTTTGACTCTGCCTTGCTTTGTCCTGTGATACCAACCGAGCTTTAAGGTTTTACATGTACAATGTGGTGACTTAGTGTTACTCTTAAAAGAAAAACCCACAGTTAGTGAGTGTCCACAGATGAAACACGGGGTGAGGCTCATAGCTGAATCGGTCACGGAGTGTCATGTTAGTCAACTGTAAACTCTTGAAAGGTAAGACTGGGGCTGTGGATCAGACACAGCCGAGCACAGCAGGCGAGAAGCCTGTCATTCCAACTCTGACAAGGTGCACGGTCTTCGAAATTCTTGTCCACGTTCATGGAGCCACTTATTGGATACTGTGAGGGAACAAAATGTGTTAATTAAATACTAGTTAGTGGGGAAAATTAATTGATCAGAGCTAAGTCTATAATAGTTTTTATATAGGCTAAAAGTTCAAGACCAAAACTACGTAAAGGCAGATGCTACTTAGGCCGTCTTTTAAATACTTCACCAAATGTTAGAAACACGGGAGATTTTATTTTAATCCTCACCTGAGAATGTTTTTTGTTGATTTTAGGGAGAGAAACATCGGTGTGAAAGATGTCCTACCAGGGACTGAACCCTCAACTTAGGTATGTGCCCTGACTGGGAATCGAACCTGCAACCCTTTGGTATACGGAAGACACTCCAGCCAACTGAGCCCCTGGCCGGGGCTGAAACACAGATGAGTGATGATGACTTTAGACACGTGTATGTGTGTGTATAGCTATGAACACTTTAGAGTATATGTGCATTTCCTAAAATTTCTAATGTTCAATGTAAGGCTTGAGCTGAAATTAAAAGGTAGGTACAAATAGAACAGAACACTCAGAACACTTTCACCTGTTTGCAAAATACAACCTCTAATACAAAGACATTTTAAAAACCAAGTCTTCACTCTAAAGGAGCAACCCTGTGATCAATCACTACTATCACGGGCTCATTAAGTCTCCTTGTTTCCAAGATACTGTTTTCTAAATGTAACCCCAAAGAAATTAATTTCCTAATCAATGGCATCAACATGTACAAAATATCTGAACTAATCTGAACTAGGACCCATAATAATTCTTTACTCTTACCTTTCTCAACTCCTGTGTCCATCAAACCCTGTCAGTTTTCTCTACATCTCTTGAATCCATTCTTCGCTCTCCAACCCTTTTGTTGCTGCCTTAGTCCAGGCTTTCATTACTGTCCACTTAGACAATGGAAAAAAATCTTTCTAAACTGATCTCCCTTCCACTAGCCGCTCTTCATTCTAGTCCAGTGGTTTTCAAACATAATCATCAGGGAAGATTTTTAGAATCCTATGATCAGGTGTCACTCCTTAACCTTCCTATTCCCAATAGGGTAGCCACTAGACTCATGTGGCTACTGGGCACCTAACATATTAAAATAACTTCACCTGTTTCTTTCTGTTAATGTGGCAAATCATGTACTTCATGACCACGACAGTGAGTGCCCCTCTCACCTCATAATAGTCCTGGACCTGGTTCCTAACATGCCTGGAAAATTATTGCTCTATCTCCAAGACCACATTTAAAAATTAAGCTTTGAAGGTGGCTCTCCAAATGTAAGGAGCTGCGATCCTGTTTACATCTTTATATTAGTACATACTACACTGTAATTTACCCATGAGTAGGTCTCAACCAGAGACCACTGTGAACCCCTTAAAGGGAAGACACTCTTACTCAACTTCGTGTCAACTAACGATCCTTAGAGTAACAAGTAGAAATACTATTAAAAATAAGAGCTGTCATCAAAATTGTGATCTGTTAAAGGCAAATTTATATTAGGATCAGTAACTTGCCCCGGCCGGGTGGCTCAGTTGTCCCACACACCAGAAGGTCACGGGTTTGATTCCTGGTGAGGGCACACACCTACGTTGTGGGTTCAATCCCCAGTTGTGGCACATCCAGGAGGCAACTGATCAATGTTTCTCTCTCTCTAAAAACCAAAAGAAAACATATCCTTGAGTGAAGATTAAAAAAAGAGAGTAACTCGCTGGGTTGAGTCCCACTCAACGTTAAAGTCATTGTAGGCACATCTGTCCAAAGTTTTGTTTTCAATTTAAGATGTAGATGATAATTTCAAAATATGAAACAAAAACCACATTCTGTTCAGAGAATATAAAAAGCATTTACCCCATTTGTTTCCAACCAGCACGGGGCATGCTGCATGTCGTGTGCTGTAGTCTCCCTCCCCACTGGCAAACAGGTTATACCAGAAAACAGCAGTTCCCTGTGGAGACAAAAGGACCCCCAGACAAGTATCAGGTTACAACTCTTTGCAGTAATTAAATTCTCTGCTCCTGTGAAAGTACCCTTCCATGGCAGCTTCGTCTTCCTCTAATGTAATTCTGAAAATATGATCAACTACAAAAATTTGGTGATCACATAAAAACATTACTACTACAAAGTTGCTTGACAAAAAAGGGTACGCATTTGCCAAAACAAAGCTAATAAATCTTACAATAGCAGGATGGAGGCAGAAACTCATGGAACCCATTTTAGAAATGAAAACTTTTAAATACTAATCCTTGGTGGTTCATTACCTTTAGGTACTCATGGTAAATTGTGCCATAAAAATACCCATAGTTTTATCTACATTTAATACAGTCCTTAAGTATGCTACCTTTAAAAATGTAATTCATTAATAAGATGCATCTCTTCCTTAGGGGGGAAAAACAGACACAAAACAATTAAAATAATAAACAGCCTGGCAGGGCATGGCTCAGCTGTTGAGCATCGACCTAGGACCCAGGAGATCACGGTTCAATTCCCGGTCAAAGCACATGCCCGGGTTGCGGGCTCGATCCCCAGTGTGGGGCATGCAGGAGGCAGCCGATCAATGACTCTCTCATCATTGATGTTTCTCTCTCTCTCTCCCCCCTTCTCCTTTCCTCTCTCTGAAATCAATAAAGTTACATTTAAAAATAAGTTTACCTTTTTGGGCCAAACACTAGCTCCTACTTCAGGAAAAACAGTGGCTCCTCCTGCTGAAACATCACTCATCTGTAAGAGGTAAGAGCACATTACCAAACGTGCAGCGCAATCGAGGGAAGCATGCCGCCGGGAGGAGGGTATGATGCCAGAATATGAAAACACCTGGACTTCTTACACAGAGGGGTGTGTGCAGGCTGCTCAGCTTTCAGAAGGCAAACGATGCTGTTGAGACTTACATATGTAACTAAAATTATATATATAGATATGTATATAAAGCAAAGAAATTATAAAGTCAGGAAGGGAAATGGGAGTAATTTGGGACAGGCACTTCACTTATAGCCGGATGTAAAAAGGGTGATTTTACATTGATAAAGTAATAAAGGGGTATAAATACTTATTTTATTACACTAGAATATAATCTCCATGGGGCAGGAATTTTCATCTATTTTGTTCCCTGCTGAGCTTTAGTGTCTAGAACAGTATCTCAAGAACAGTAGGTGATCAGTAAATGAATTTAAACAAAACAAATAAAAACCATGAGAAAAATAATAAACTAAAATCAGTTTTGTCATTTCTTGTGGTAGGGAATCAACACATCCTAACTGAGAAGTACAAGATTAAGGGAGTGCATAAAGTTATAATCTTTAAGTCTACATCTTTATGATTTGTATACTTTTCTGATATTACATCAAATTCAAAACTATGAAAATGTACCTGCAGTAAATGTACCTGCAGTCATCTGAGTGCAAACATGTAAATTCATATGAACATGCAGAGATACTTATATACACATAGATGACTAAACAGTCCATACTCCAAAGTATCAACAATGACTGTGACCATCAGTAATTAACTTTCTTCTTCAGGTTGTAATATTACAACTGAAAGCATTACTATTGGAAAAAAAATTCTTAACTCCCTTTACTAAGTTGTAGAAACTTTAGGATGGCAAATAAGAGCAAACATTGGAACATATCAAAATAAATTATGTGATCAAATCCAACTTAAAAATTTTAGTTGTAACTTACATAAAACAGCCATGTAGCAATTCTATTTCCTGTCCCCAGCTCTTTGAAAGCATCTGGTTCATCTTTCTGTAATTAAAACAAATTCAATGGTGTAAAATTCAGTAATGCATATTTTCCAGTGGCAACTAAACATCAGTAGTATGCTGAAGGGTATGCCAAAAACAACCCACAAAGTTTCCGATATAATAGCCAGTGCACTATATGTAGTAGGCATTCAAATTGTTGGCTGTTGGTTCAGCTTGTACACTGATTACTTTTGATAAGACCAATGAAGGAAAAAACCCTAGATTTATTAACCTAAATAATAACCAATAGCTACTACTGATTATTTTAAAAATTAACATTTGTAGTTTTAGCTTCCAAAATAAACAAGACATGAGGGTCTCTTAGCTACATCCATGAAGACTACTCTCTATGGGTAAAAAATTTACGTTGAGACTTACTTTGAACTCATGATCCATTCAAATGTTTACTGTTACTATTGTCTTTCTTTTGGACAGTTAGCACTTTATTCTGGCTGGAGAATTCACATCTGGCTATTTAAATCTAAATATAGTATAGTCTCTTGGCATTTATTCCAGAAAAATGAAAATGTATTTTTCCCATAGAAATTTATATAGTTATTTATAATAGTGCAAAACTGGAAGGTTCCCTAATATCTGTCAGAGGATAAATGACTAAAAAAACTGTCATATATTCATATTATGGAATACTACTCAGCAGTGAAAAACAATATTGATACTTTGTATAAGACTTGGGTAAACCTTAAGGACATTTTGCTGAGCAAAAAGAGACATTCTCAAAAGGATCCATACTATATAATAACATTCATATAACATTTACGAAATAACAATTACAGGGAAGTAGAGATTAGTGGTTACCCAGCGGTGAGGGAGGGGAAGCAGAAGAGTTTGCAGCTACAGAGCAGTACTGCAAGGGAGTCTTGTGGTGATGGTGTGGTCGTGTATCTTGACTGTAGTGATAGTTACACAAAACTACAAGAGTAATAAAATTCCACAGGCACACACACGACTGCAGGTATAAATGCTGAAATGTGAATCAGCTCTGTGGCTGTACCGGTGACATTTCCTAGTTCCGAGAGTGTACTCTCGTTCTGCAAGCTGTTGAAACTAGGAAAGGCGAGCGAAGGGTGCATGCGTGGAACTCCCTGTACATCCCATTGCAACTTCCTAGGAAGCTTTCATTATTTCAAAATAAAAAGCTAAGGAAAAAATTAGCTCACTAATATCAGGACTTGAACTGTAGTCTTTCACATCGCCCAAGACCCTCAGACATTTTTTCAATAATTGAAAAACAGAAGAGACTAAAAAATATTTTTTGCTGGCCTACAGAGAAAAAGTCTGAGATTCTGAGATTAAGCCAGTCAAGGGCTATAACACAATATAGAGACTATTTTCTTTCTAAAGAATATACCCTTATTTAAAAATGGTAAAAGATCAAGAAGTCTGTTACAATACCTGGCACATTCTTTAGAATTCATGTAATTATAATAAAATTTAAGATTTGATAATACCATACTTTATAGCTCAATGTGTTAAAGAAATCAAAAAAGGTCCAATATTTATTCATCTTAAGCCAGAGTACCTGGGCAACGACAGTTTGGCAAACTGCTTTGATACTGTCCTCCAGTCTCTCAGTATACAGTGATGCTCTCCAGGTCCATCCATACTCTTGCAAAGAGTAAGATTTCCTTTTTTACGGATAAGTAGTAGTCCATTGTGTAAATGTACCACAGCTTTTTTATCCACTATCTACTGATGGGCACTTGGGCTAGGCTATGAATTTTTAATACTAAAGAACAGAATCAACACGTCATGCCTAAGCTTCAGTGGAACTCCGACATTCTTTTTTTTTTTTTTACTTACCCGTGCAAAATCAAAATGGGGTTCATACTGTCCTCCCACTCCATAATTTGCTACCTGAAGGAGAGAAACAAAGCATGAATGAAAGAAATACCAAGGTTACTATTCAAAAAAATCTATGAGCCCCATTTTTGGCCTCTTATATCATCATGGTTAGGTACTTCTAGAGAAATGAGAAGCAAAGCATTTTAAATTAATGAGAGCTCCCCAGGATCCAAGGGTAAAAATCTACGGATAGCTACTATATGCTATTTTAGAACCTTAGTTAATATGCTTTTCTTTAGCAAATGTTTGGGGGACATAGTTTTCTCCAATATATAACTCAGACTAAAATTTGAATTAGAATTTTAGAATTAAAATTTTCTAGAACTAGAATTGTGAGATTTCTATGTTTAATTTTCACTTTCCTTTGGAATTTAAATCAAGACATGTTTTCAAAGCCCCAAATGCTGGCAAACTCCCATTACAGTTTAATAAAACCCCTTTCCCACAGATTTTTTCCTACTAAGGTACAGAAGGGAAGCAGTTAACACCGACTTAGATACTCCTGCTGGAGGGCTCCCCCCGCTTCAGCGGGTTAGCACAGCGCCTGGTGTGAAGCACAAAAGACAGTAAGAAAAACATGTGGTCTGAGTTCAAGGTCCAGCCTCCTCAGTTACAGTATGTGTAACTTTGGATAAAATCTCAATTTTCTTACTTGTAAAACAAGAAAAATGACACCTTCCACCCCAATATGATAAAATGCTGACAGAAATAAAAGGGAATGTAATTTAAAGAATAATGCTGATGAAATGCAGTGAGAACACAATTAAGAGTGTTGCCCACAGCAAAGGCCAAGCCCTATGTAAACTATTACTACTCTGGGTATTTTACTACTTGTGTTATAGACACCTTGGGTTGAATCAGACTATTAAGTGTAAATACATCAAGGAACCTAAAAGAGCCTGTGAAGGTCAAACAGGTGAAAATAAATACAGACTGGGAAAGAAAGAGATGTATCGAAGAGTTTCTAACAATCGGACGAATACCAAGGAAGTTGTAGATTAGCATGGAACAAGTGACAACTTAATAAAGCAAATTTAAATACAGGCAGTCCTGCTTTGCCCAATTCCAAAATGACAAATCTCAAACAACATGTTTAGCTAACCATTAACACCAGACCCTGACGACACAGTCAAAATTTCAGTTACCGCGGTGTATTAATTGTAACGCATAAAGTACAAAAGTCACTGCCAGGCCTTCAGTCCACAGATTCCTATGGAAATAGCTGTACATCATGATCAATAACCAATCACAACCCCCTTTCAAAGTCTACCAGTGATTATCACTGCACGTCTATTGCTCAGCATGAGTAACGTATGGGCAGCAAATTGCAGTTACGTTGCCGCTTTATCTCCCAGGGGAAACCCATGTGATATTTTTATGAAAATGTGTAACTGGAAAAGGGAATAACCAACAAAGATAAAGTATGACAGAGCAACGGAAAGCATAAAGCTTTAAGTGAAATTCAAATCAAACAAACGGAAATATAGAAAAAATAGCTACAGGAAATGCTTCTACTTTTGCTGTTCAAAAACACGTATTTTGAAGATGGCTGTGGAGTAGATGGAAGCTACACTCACCCCCTCCTGGTGCCAAACGGGATTTACAGCTAAATTACAGGGCAATCAACGGGAATAACCAACTGAAAGCTAGCTGAACAGAACTATTATAAACAAGGGTTTACAGATGCAGCCACACAGACTGGTAGGAAGGGTGCAGACACGGAGAGGGCTGCCCCCCCCACATGTGGCAGCTGAGAATCTGAGGGACATCTTGGCTGCAAAAGTCCCCCTGAGGAGCACGGGGCCTCAACCCAATGCCGGGATTCCCAACACAGACCACCCGAGCTGGGAAGAGAAGCCCCCATAGCACCTGGCTGTGAAAGTCAGCTGGGACTCTGCCACCTGCGAGAGGAGGGGGGTCTGCTAGAAACCCAGGTGCTCTCTTTAAAGGGCCAGTGCACAGGTTCTTGCTCTCAAACACTAGTCCAGGGCTGCAGTAGAGAGACGGTGACTCGGAATATGGGAGTCATAAAGAGAAGAGCTGGGCGGCATGGCCCTGAGATCTGTAAGGGTCGCCGCGAGGCCCCTTCCTGTGCTGAGTCCCTGTCCCACACAGCCCTCAGGCACCATCTTCCCGGGGGGTCGAGCGCTCCTATTTTTACAGCACCAGCTGGGGAGCCCTCCAACTACTGGCAACGCCACCCTGCTGAGCTCTAGTCCTGCAGAAAGGTCTGCTGGCTGCACCCAATGGGGACCTTTGGTGCACTTTTTCTGTAGAAGCAACTGGCGGGGACTCCGTCATTGAGCTGTGTAGCTCTGCCCTTCTTCCCCACTCCCGCACTCGGCCGGGGCCCACCCACTTGATCCTACTGGCCTGTCCTTCCGACTCCCGGCGGCCTAGCCCTGCTTAGCTCAGTCCTGCAGGGGGTGGGGGTGCTGCTCAGAGTTGGGACCTTCGGAGAGCATCTCCAGTGAGGGCACATACAAGAAACCACCAATGAACGCATAAATGGATGGAGCAACAAGTCACTGTTTCTTTCTCTCTCTTCTCTCCCTTCCTCTCTCAAAATCAATCAATAAATAAGTTTTTAAAAGTATATGTAGGATAAATGTGTGTGTGTGTGGTGAAAATAACATTTGGGATTCATGGGAGGGGGTTAAAAGAGCAACAGTAACAGCAGTTGGAAGAAGCTGATTCCAACGCTCATGGATGATTTGAGGGGTTCAAGACTTCAGTGGAGGAGGTGACTGCAGGCATGGTGGACATAGCAACGGAACTAGAATTAGGAGTGGAGCCTGAAGATGTGACTAAACTACTGCAATCTTAGGAGTTGCTTCTTATGGATGAGCAAAGAAAGCGGTTTCTTTAGATGGAATCTACTGGAAGATGCTGTGAAGACGCTGAGATGACAACGAAGGACTCAGAATATTACACAAACTTAGTTGATAAAGTAGAGGCAGGGTCTGAGCGGACTGACTCCAATTTTGAAAGAAGTTCTATGGTTAAAATGCTATCAAACAGCATCACATGCTACAGAGAAATCATTTGTGAAAGGACAGTCCAACAATGTGGCAAACTTCACTGTCTTATTTTAAGAAATTGCCACAGGCACCCCAACCTTCAGCCGCCGCCACCCTGATCAGTTAACAGCCATCAACGTTGAGGCAAGATCCTCCAACAACCAGCAAAAAGATTGCTGACGGCTCCAATGGGTTAGCAATTTTTTAGCAATAAAGTATTTTTAAATTAAGGAATGTACATTACTTTTTTAGACACAATGCTACTGTACACTTAACAGACTACAGTATAGTGTAAACATAACTCTTATATGCACTGAGAAACCAAAAAATTGTTGTGAGGTCACTTTATTTCCACATTCACTTTGTTGCTGTGATCTGGAACCGAATTCACAACATCTGCGAGGGATGCCTGTACTTAAAGTATATGAGGTTTCTTTCTGAGGGGATGAAAATGTTCTAGAATTAGACAGTATTGGTGGTTGCACAAGGGCCAGGTCCCCTTTCCAGCAACAAAACCAGGGTAAATTTTATGGTGTATGAATTATATCTCAATAGAAAAGAGAAAAAATTATTTTTTTTAAGAAAGAACTGCCCTGGTTACCAGAGAGGCCCAGTAATGAAAAAGCACACAGCATTACAGTGTACTTCCTTCAAGGATAGTGTGAGCACCCACCTGTAGTTCCTCGGCCGTGGAAACATCCAGTCCTGTCAGATCTTGTATTCTCATATTAATTCGAGACACCACAGGGTTTTCATGGCCAGAGAGCCAGGCACTAAGAACAAGAAAATATTAGTTTTACTGATAATGTTTCAATACATGACGACGAATAGCTGTCATTTAAAAAGCTTTAATATACGGGACAAGAAGTCTCTATAGACATTTGGTTGATTTGCTTGTTTAATGTGATTTTTACTAATGAATGTTGAAATTTTTACAAAAAGATGTTATATTTTACAGTTAGAGGTTGGAAAGGAAAAATTAATCTCATTGATTATAGTTTCTATGAAAATAGCTGGGTTAATGTATCTACATTGAGATTTTTTTCTTTTTATAATTTTTGTAAATTCTGAGAAAATCCTTATCAAACTTAAAACAGTTGTTCCTTCTAGGTAAGGTATAGGAATTGACTGGGATGGAGGTCGTAGGGTTTTGGGCCTGATTTGCATAATGCTAATATCTTATAAGAAAAAAACCTCATGTGTTACTTGCATAAATAATTTTTTAAAAGTACCCAAACACAGCCAGTAAGATGGTTATAATAAAAAAGATGGACAGCCTGCCAGGCATGGCTCAGTGGTTGAGCGTCGACCTAGGATCCAGGTGATCGGGGTTTGATTCCCAGTCGGGGCACATGCCCGGGCTGCGGGCTCAATCAATGATTCTCTCATCATTGATGTTTCTCTCTCTCCTTTCCTCTCTCCGAAATCAATAAAAGATATATTTAAATTAAAAAAAGGGGGGGGGGGAGGTAGACAATGACAAATGTTGGTAAGGATGTGAAGAAACTGGAACCCTCATACGTTGCTGGTAGAAATGTAAACTGGTAGAGCCATTCTGGAAAACAGTTTGACAGTTCAAGTTGTTAAACACCGAGTTACCATCTGACCCAGCAATTCTATTCCTTGGTATAAACCCAAGAGAAATTAAAACATATTCATATAAAAACTTGTGTACAAATGTTCAGAGCAGCATTATTAATGGCCAAAAAGTGAAAATAATACAAATGTCCATCCACTGATGGATACAAGAAATGTGATATATCCCAGTTATGGATTATGCCATGGAAAGGAATGAAGTACTGATACTGATACAACAGGCATGAACCTTGAAAACATTACCTTAAGATAAGCCAGATAAAAAAGGCAACATTAAGATTCCATTTATATGAAATGTCCAAAATAGACAAATCAATAGCTACATAAAGTAGATTAGTGGTTTTTGGGTTAAGGGGGAATGGGGAAGGACTCCTAATGGGTACAGGATTTCTTTTCGGGGTGATGAAAATGTTCTAAACCTAGATGACAGTTGCACTGTGAACCCCAACCCACCACAGCTCTCCCTTCACTCGGTAGATAACATATCTCCTACCCCAGAGATAAAAACCATATAATCGACCTACATTTGCATCTGCCTGTTCCTTCTAATTCATTCTAGCTCCTCCATTCCAGCTCCAAGAGACTTCTCTCCATTATCTAAGGCTAATCCTCTGCCTTCCATTCTATTATCTCCTGCCATTTTAGGAGCCGTAAATCATTCATTAGCCCTTCTCTCTATATATTTTATAATCAACTTCTCAATAATTTATCCCACAGCTTTTAAATGAGCTTAAGTCTCTCCATTTAAATAAATTTAAAATTTTTTAAAGTTTCTCCCTCAACTCTTCATCTCCCTCTATGGTAGGCGGTTAGACAGACATTAGCAGAGCAAGGACCATGGGCCAGTTACGTGGAATTTCTGGATCATACAGTAACACTATGTTTAACTTTTTGAGGAACTGCCAGACTATTTTCCACAGCAACTGTACCACTTTACATTCTCATTCCTTATTTTTTTTTAAACTACTGCTTTTCTTTTAAAAATAAAATATTTTATTCCAAAATGACCATGAAGGTCTAAAAGTAAAGCACTGGTTAAATAAGGTTATTTCTTTTTCTCTATTACAAACAATACAAAAATTTCTCTGTATCTTTACAAACTTATGGGAGCACCTCAATAGGGTAAAGTACTAGATGTGGAACTGCTTGATGACTTTGACGTTTTGATAAATGAGTTTTGCCCTCAAATTGCCCTCGAAAAAGTTGGATTTATACTACTATAAACTGAGTGTGCATTTCATAAAATACTTGTCAGTATCAATCTTTTTAATCTTTGTCAATCTTAGAGGCAAAAATATTTTAATTTGCACTTATTATATCATAAATGATCTCAATGGAAGGTTTGAAGCTTAGCAATTAAAGTAATTGATGATTACAGGTTAAAAAAAACTTATCTCAATTGTGGTTCTGTTATAGTCACTAGAAAAGAAGATGAACTCTACTGATACACAGAAAGTTCTTTCACTTAGACTTTCATGTGAAAAACCTCTTCAAAATATAGTAAGAATCTTCTTAGCAGAAGAACTCCATACATTTAAAACATTTTATTCACCTGGATCCCATCTTCAAATCATTGCTGCTAATCTGTCTTCAACATTATTGTAGACTTATCAGGTAGTCTAAGAAATTAGCTCTGAATTTACACTGTTCTAACACTGATAAAAATTCAGTGAAGACACTGATACTGTAACATATGTTAACTATTTTTCAGGATCTGGAAGTCTTATTCCTACATTAAATTAAATCATCAGAAATCAGCGTTCTTTCTCCTAGTACTTAGTGTTTTAACTGAGCTACAACGTAAAGTTGTAGCATTTATTTGGAGCAGGGAAAATCAAATGAACATATCTTTACCTTTGAAAATTTCAACTAAGTTTTACAGTGTTTTTTTCCATAAAACAATTTTTTGCTGGGAGCAAAACAGAACTCTTTGCCCAGATAATTTTATGCTTCCCTTTTCCCCCTTAACGAGATAACCCAAAATATCTTCCTTTTTGGTCTTAACAGCAACCTGAGAGTTAAGTTGTACATGCAGAGTAATGTTTCAACATTTTTTTTCTTTCTAATGAGTTTATGTTGCTAAACCTTTTATTCTTTTACTATACGATTTTTAAAAGTATCACTGGAATGCTTTATTGGAGTACCGAGCAACATCCTCACACTGCCCATCACTGTAAATCTGAATTAGACTATCTAAGACATTAGGAAGGAAGGCATGCTCACGTGACCAGCAGACACCACCATTCTGGAGGTTTCTGGAGACTGTTACAACACCCCCAAAGCAAAATATGAGTGATATAATCTGAACAACAACACTACCTACTTCTAACTCAACAGACGTGAAGATGAACATTTTACAACAGCTAATACAAAACCACTACGTAATTTTTTTAACCCACTTACTTATTCATTTATTATTTTTTTCATTTACTTTTTACATTCATTATTTTGGATTAGTTTTGGGTGTACAGCACACTATGTGATTTTTTCCAAAAGATAATTCAGGGCCCAAAGTGCCAGTTACAGAGGGCAAAACTTCCCAAAATTTTTTCTCTAAGTGCTTGAGTTAACAAAGAAAGGCTCGTCACCCAGACTAGTCGCTTTGGTTCTCAGTGGACAATTATGCAGTAATAACAGTAACACTATATAGACCTGTCCAGTCATCTAAGAAGCACTGATCAACCCAATAGAGGGTAATGCTGTTGTTAAAAGTTATTCCAACTTAAAAAAAACAAAACTGAAATCATTCAAAGCTACTGAATTTGTCTCTATACTGTAAAAATATTAATATACTTTTATACTGCAGTTGTTCTTTATTAACATGGGTAAATTAAATCTCAAGCACAATAAAATATCTTATTGTAGGAAATCTGTACTCCAGTGTAAAAAAATAAAAACCACTTCCAAGAATAACCCACCAGAAACAAAGAAGCTTTTCTACCACACTAAGCAGATTATTTATTTGCATATCTTTTATATTACTTTAACTGGACTTCATGAGCTCACATAACCAAACTGTCTTTTCAGTGCACATAATTGAATGCTTACCTTTCAAGAAACTAAAATTCCATTCCTCTGATTTAGCCAAAATTATCAGCTCTTCCATTAACTAGCTGTAATAAATTTTTAGTTTTCTTTTTTTAATATTGGCAAAGGCAGAGATTAGTTGCCAAAAGTTCAGTCAGTCAATAAAGTAAATAAAAATTTCATGTTTTTTAAACAGTAATGGACTTCCACATACTTTTGCCCAAAGAAAATTCTATTTGCTAGAATACTGGAACATATTTTTACTTCCCAAGAAGACGCAATCACTTAGAAATTTCTCAAAATACAGATATTTGAAATTCCCTTCTGACCCTTAAATACAGATGTTCCCAGTGGAAGAGCGATTACATTCATTAACATCAATACACACAAATTCTTTCTTCTGTTATGCATTTAAATGCCTTTTTCAGAGGTTTTATTTATGAAGGAAACATAAAACACTCATTTATTTCACTTGTACGAATCTTCAAAGTTCAGATTTACAGTGATGGGTAGAAAATATCTCGACATAACTATTAAATCCCCAAAACAGTAAAAAACTTTTCCTTGTTAAAATGTTAATTGTAATGGACATTTTATGGAGTAAATTCCTCTTTTAACAGTTAAGACCCTCTCTTTTCAACGTACATTTTGTTTTTAAAAGCGTTGCTGAACAATTTTCCCGAGAGTAGAGATGAAAATCACTGTGCTATGGAATTCCTTCTTTACTAGGCTGTCTTGTACAGAAACAACCTAGACTTTGCCAAGGCTGGGTGGATTTATCCTAGTGTCAGTCCTCTAATGCTTCTAATACTACTCACTAAATGTTTTCTACTGCTGTATAATATAAAGTATGGTTGTGCCTTTCTCAAAAATTAATAAAATTGCTTCTCAAAGCTATAAAATTAGAATATTTAAAAAATAAGTTCAAAATGTTTAGAAATATTTAGTTCTTAACAAAAAAAGGTGTTTGTGGGTCACCTTTCCAAGAATAATTCGACTTGTTGGTAAGAGTCCAATGACTCTGTGGGCTGGGTATTTCCTCAAAAGCTCCACTGTATATATAAAAAATTTCCAAAAATGACTTCCAAAACACTGAGTTCATTAAGTTTTGTTTTATATGCTTCCTAAAAGCATCCAAATCTGGATAATTTGGATACTTATAAGCCTTATGACAGTAAAAATGCCTAGAAACCATGCAATAATTTCTGATAAAATATATAATGGCTTGTGTGTGTTTTTTCAAAAACAGATAACAGGTTACTTTCTTTAGACATGAATAAGATTCTGTAATAAAATGGAAAATTAGTTTATGCTTAACTTAGAGTTAATTACAATGCATGATACGAATTAGTTTCTGCAAATCGTTACCATCTATTAGTATTCCTGAATCAAAATCATATTACAGAAAATTTAATTATGTCTTCCAGTGGGCAAGGGGGAAGGTAGTGGTATAGGGCAGGCAGTTAAGAAACCAGGATATGTTCTTGGAGATGATGACGGTTAATATAATATAAGAAGAACACACAGCACGGCCCCCGAAGAACAAGGAAACACACCGACACAGTCTCTCCAGCCTGCAGAGCACTGTTGCTATGACTTACAGCAGTAAGAGTCAAATCTTTTTTTGTTCGGGTACCTCCTAAAATAGTTTTTAAAATCTGTGTACTCTTTTGCAGAATTTTCTAGTTGACAACTAAAGTTTAACATAATAGTTTCAAAGGATTTAATTTTGTCATACTAAAAATAGTGGTAATTTCTGAAAAATGATTACTTTTTAATGTATCCAGGGGACTCTACCATAATGATTTGAAGCCCACCATCATCCACTTAAAAAAAAAATACCTGAATAAAGTGTTTTTTAATACTTAACAATTTTACGTCACACTTTTCCCCCTTGGACTTTCATTTTCATTCCATTCTTACCCTAGAATAGTGGTTCTCAACAGGGGTGGAGAGGTGGAGTCCTGAGGGATGATGGTGAAGATTTTGCCTACCAGGGGACATTTGGCAATGTCTGGAAACATTTTTGATTGTCACGACTAGGGTGAAGGGTGCTACTGGCATCGAGTGGGTAGAGGCCAGAGATGCTGTTCAACATCCTACAAAGCTCAGGATAGCCCCCAACAACAAAGAATTACCTGATCCAAAATGTCAGTAGTGCTGAGGTTGAGAAGCCCTGTCCTAGAATGATCTATTTCTATGCCTAAAAGCCTTTTTTTAAATATTTTTCTACAACAAAAATATCTATATAAATTGATAAATTTCCTATAATATAAAAGTCTGTTAAAAATGTCCTCTGGAATGACAATTAATAGTAATACAGTTGATCTAAATACCACGATTAAACAATCATCAAATATAAAAAGTGAAAATATATTAGAATGTTCCTATTGAGATGGATGGGGCTTATTTTGTTATTGTCAATTAGGTATTGTATCTGTGGGTAAATATACTTATTGCTAGAATGAGACTGAATTCAGCTCAATGATATTTCTATTTTCATTTTTATGATGCTAAGAAACCTCCTTTACATAAATAAGTAGGTGGCAAAGGAGTTCTGTTGGAATAATATAACTTATTCTGTGAGCTCCTTCTACCTTAAATACATAAATTAGTTATCTATTATTGAAAATTGTTTCACTGATCTAGACTTAAGTAGATTCTCTTTAAACATTATTAAAGTCAAAGAATTTAAAACCAACTGACTTGGAAAGGATTTGTTATATAATCTTTGAAGGCATTTACTTTCTTAATAGCTACAGCTCCTGGGTGACCAGAGATTTCTAAACCCCTGCTTTACTACATAGACCAAGTTAGTTAGACCTTGTTCTACGAAGGGACTTTGGGAACTCCTCTTCAATATGAGAATACAACTTCACTTAGCTGGTAGAGTTGGGGAGCCACAGCAGGAATTTTTAAAAATTATTTGAGAGAGAGAAAGGTCAATCGGTTGCCTCTGACTGGGGATCAAACTGCAACCTGGGTATGTGCCCTGACCAGGAATCAAACCAGAGACCTTTCAGTGACAGGAAGGACAATGCTCCAACCAACCGAGCCACACCGGCCAGGGTGGGATATGGAAATTTAATAAGTTACTCTGGCAAATCTCTATTAACTGCCCCATAACTAAGTCCGTTTATTAGTCCATCATGAAAATTCAGGTATGGCTGTCATCAAACACCTATGCCTAACAGCCTATGTCTCTAAAACCATATCATGGGTTTTATGAAAATTAGATTCTCAGTAAAGAAAATGATCCAAATATGACTAAAATTCTCTCCATTACTCCCTTACCTCTTAGATACTCTGTACTGTGCTGTGGTCAATTTTCCAGTCTCAGGGTCATGTACTGTAGCTCGGCTCAGCTACAAAAAAAGAGAAAGGACAAGGACTTACTCACGTAGCAGGCAATTTTGGGCTTTTGTTTGTTTGTTTTGTTTTGCCAAGCCACAGGTGATTGGAAGGGTTCAGATTGGTCTGGATGGTAGGTAATGGTTTCAAATCAGCAAAAACATTTAGACAGGTGGCAATTAGAAAAGCCACTTCCAAATCAAGAGAAAACGAGTCAACAAATTTTGTTGTCGATTTATTGTCCTTTCACTTTTTTTAAAAAAAAATTATTTGAAACTGTATGTAGATGATTTACAGCGCTGGGTTTCACAGGAACTTTCTTAAATCTAGAAGTTCAATGTTCTTTAAATATTATGACAAAAGAATAGTTAGTAGTATCTTTAAATTCATTTTTTAAAACTCTCACCCAGACAAAACTGTTAAGTCTCTCTGGCAAAGTAAAAGGCAACTAAATTCATAAGTAATAGCAGTTGGAAGACCGATCAGAAAAATAACTCTGTTCTTTCCATTGCCAACTTTTAAATCAGCAAATTTTTAAAAATAAAAACTCCAACAGGAGGAATACAGATTACTCCAAAATGACAACGGTATTTGAAAGATGTATGAGCAAATGCCAATACCATCACCAGGGAGGACGGTGTGAATTCAGGCAGCATTTATGAATGTGAGAGCAGCACAGAGACAGACTACTTCCAGGCTGCTTTTTCTTTTTTCCCCACTTTGGCAACAAAAGGAAAAAAGAAAAAAGTAACAAGCCATTTTCTGGATATTTCATTCCTGATCGGAACAGAAATGCAAAGCCTACTAATTCCCTAAAAATAAAAAACCAATTAAAGATTAAAAACAGAACTTCTAGTTAAAGAGAAAGACCTGTGAAACACAAAGCAGTTTTCCATGCGTATCTAAACAGGCGGTGACTTGAGCTGGAGACTGCAATGACCTACTTCCTTTAAATGAATAATTCCTGTAGGGTGTACAAAACACTCATTAGAGATCAAAATATGCAGCATACACATCTCTTACCTTTTGCTAATTCTGTAATGTACCGTCTCCAAGTCTCCTGTTATTGGGTTTGAAATGGTGGCTCGCCTCAGCTGTGAAGCCAACCATCAAAATACTTGCATTACAAAACAAAAAAATGAATCACATTTACTCAACCAGTCAGAATTCTGGGTTTTTTACAATGGAAGCTGAAAAGAGAAAATAACTCCATAGACTTCCAATCACCTTGGGTTGAGCTCTGAAAGCCAGTGGTTATTTCAGGTTTTTTGTTTTTTTTTTAAGTTATTTTTTTAAAAATTTGTTTCGTTTTGCATGAATAGGGGTACACAAAGAAAAGAGATTAAAAAATAAATTTCTTTCACTGGTTAGAGGATGTGACAGTGAGGAAAAGGGAAATGTCTAAAATTTGAAGTCTAATTTATAGTTATAAGAATGGCTATTTGCAATTAATGACCCATTCCAAACATTTGATTTTAATTGTTTTTTTAGTGGTGATACTGTTTTGCAAAGGTTAATGTTTAAAATTTGTTTCAAGGTCAATGTTTTCTTCCTTCAAGATATTTGCTCGTATATTTCACATATACAGTGAAATAATCTTGGACCAAGCACAATGCAAATGAAAAGAACTCATAAATGTCAAAAACAGTTTTAAAAAGATGACAGTCGATAATGATTTTAAAGTTTTTCTTAAATGGAGGATGATTCTAAGGTTATCAAAAAGAATAATACAATTGAGGCATCCCTTTTGAAGACTTTGGCCTCCATCCCTAGAGGCATAAGATTTAATCTCCAAGCTGAAATGAACTCTTAATAAATATTCTACCAAGATACTTTAGTTTACTGACCACAAATAATGGACTAAAATAAAAATCCAAAAGAGAATGATAGAATATAATGTAATTATAAGTAGAAATTTATAAGAATTCACTTGTAAAGAACTCATATTTATTAGATTGCCCTTTCCATTTAAAATGTAATCTTTGGTTAAAAAAAAGAAGTAGCAATTTGGAAAAGTGGTAAAACTTAACAACAAAAATTATATCTTTAAGATCATTTTGCAGTACAAATATCCAGATAATTTAACCTTTATGATACTACTAGGATCAGCAAACGATGCCATGGGCCAAATTGAGGCTGTCACCTGCTTTTAGAAATAAAGTCTTATTGGAATATAGCCACACTCATTTATGTATTTTCTATGGCTGCTTTTGCACTACAACAGCAGAGTTGAGTGGTTTTAACAGACTGTATGGCCCACAAAGCCTAAAATATATTTACTATCTGGACCTATAAAGAATAAATTTGACAACTCTTCTGCAATAAAAGAGGAAAAATATGCCTAGTGTTTATTTAACAATCTCTTTATGAAAGCAATGGCAGTTTGTATTTTACTATGAAGAAGATAATGTTTTAAAAACGAGCTGATGGTAAAAAAAAGGTAAGAGCATAAAGGGTAGTGTTTCTCACATTCTCACAAAAGAATTTGTACACTAAACACTAAGTTTAAAGGACTGCATTTACATTAAATTGTTTTTCTTATTAAGGTAAATTATGTGGGTTGAAGTCAGGAGACTATATTATCATTTGAAATCAGAATGATGCTTGTGCCTAATTATATCTTTCTAGTAATAATGTGCCTAAAAGGGAATAAAAAAAAATACTTCAAGTATTTTTTCAGATAAAAATACAGAAGAATGAAAAAGTTGATCTTTGATTAGTCTGAGGCTAAAGGGCTCCAAAGTACAAAGAAAACTTTTTCAGGGAGATGCTGAAACAAATTTGTTATGTGTGAAATAAAAATCTCATCTATACTTTTCATCATTAAGAGCTTAAAACCTATTTCCATATAGAATGTTAACAACCAATGTTGCCCCAGTAAATTTAATTTAAAAAAAAAACATTTGCAAGATATGTTGTGTTGATAACAAACTGAGGAAAACCTGGTAACAACTCCATTATGTTGTGGCAACGATACCTCAAACTGTGAGGTTATTGCTATATCAATGATCATTTCTGTAATCTTGCAAAAGAAAAATTGATACACAGGTATAGTAAATAGAGGAGAAAGAAAAAAGAAAAAAGTTATTTACCCTGGGTTTTGCTAGATCTTTGACAATTTCAATTTCTGCATCAGAAATAATATCATGGAAGCGAATAATTCGAGGCTTGTCCCATTCGTCCTCCTGTTTGGCCGGAGCCAGAATAAATTTAGGATTCCTGTTTCCATCGTGGTAGCGGCAGAAGAGTTTCTTCTGTCTCCGAGGAGTCTAAACATAAAGTTAAAAAAATGATAAATATATTAGAGCAATAATATTTTTAATGCTATAATCATGCTCGTGTATACACACAGTTATCTGTGGAAGAACACACACAAAAACAGTTCTCTGCAAATATTCTGCATCAAACAGGACCTTCAGGACTTAAAAAATTTTATTAATGATTATTTTCTGGGAGAGAGATGGTAGACCTTAAATAAGAAAAAAGGTAGCGTTTCTCTTTTAGCCCTCCTCTCATCAAAACAAAGTTCAAGTGTTATAAATATGAAAAAAATACTTATGAAAATAAATGATCAGCATTGCTCCAAACTTCACAAAGTAACTGGAAAACACTCAGAGAGACAAAGTTTCTAAAAGGAAAAACAAAAACAAAAACAAAACCTAACCAGGCTTTTCTAAATAACTCCCAGTTAAATGCTTAAGGCAAAAAAAAAGGGGGGGAGGGATTTTTCTTTTAAAAGATGAAAATACAAGAGAAAATAAGTTATTAAACAAAGAAGCCAGGTATTTTTATTAGTGTATGTTTAAAATTTAAAATAGAGCGGTCAACAAAGCAACTAAATGTTTCTTTCAATCACCTATGTCCTGTATTAACTAAAGTTATTGCACTCTGATTGTTTTCTTGATTAAACACATATGTCGTATATGAAATAGGAATATTAGTTTTTGTTTTAGTTCTTAGTTAACATACTAGAACAAATAATGGTTCATGTTTATTTTCCATGTATTTTATTTACCTAGAATAAAATCCAAAGTTTTATATCAAATAAATTTTTTACATAATAATGAGATGAGTTTATTGTGAGAAAAAGGATGCTCCTTTGATCTTGGGCAGGGCTAACATGTGTCACATCAAATTAGCAGGCTAATGTTTTATATTTATAATTCTATTTTGCTCTCTTCTTTAAGAGTTATTAAGAGCAATAAAAAACATGCTCTCTATTAGAAATTTGAACACAGCTAGATATTTTATATTATGGAACCATTGTGAATTTTTTTAGGTGTGATAATGGTATTATGGTATGTGTGATGTTTTTTCAACAGCCCTTATCTTCAAAAGATACTAAAATATTTAGATGTGAAATTTTAAAAAATGTTTTATGCATCTAACTGCTATTATCCTTGTCTTTACTCATTAGCTCTCAAAGCAAAAGTAGGCTTGTTCTTCCAGGACCCCATAAACTTAAAACACTCAAAGGTGTCAACATAACATAGATATGACTGACTTATTTGCTGTTAGAGGTTATACTGTCAACAGAAAATCATCCTTGCCCGGCCGGGCGTGGCTCAGCGGTTGAGCGTCGACCTAGGATCCAGGCGATCGGGGTTCGATTCCCGGTCAGGGCACATGCCCGGGCTGTGGGCTGCAGCCGATCAATGACTCTCTCATCATTGATGTTTCTCTCTCTCTCTCTCCCTCCCTCTCCTTTCCTCTCTCTGAAATCAATAAAGATATATTTAAAAAACAAACAAAAAAACAGTAAATCATCAAATATCAAAAAGTCATTGGAAAGCCCAGCTTCAGTTTATTAGTAGTAGATTAAAAGTTAAACACTATGTATTCAAATGTTTACACTTAAAAATGCTTACTTTAAAAATTCACTAATTCACTTCCTTCCACGTTCAACTGAAAATTAGTATCACATGATATTCCTTAAAAGAGGGTTCCGTTATCGGTTAATGTTGGGAAGCAATGTAGGCCATATCCATAATGCACATTAATGTAAAGAGGCTCTGAAGAGTCCTGAGGGTGAACAAAAAACCTATGCTTCCCAGACCTGAATGCTTTTGTTTTTGGCCCATCTTCTATCACCGTCCTAAAGCACTGCACTTTAAGCTATAAATATAGATACACAATAAACAAAGGAATATATATATATATGTGTGTATATATATATATATATATATATATATATATATATATATAGACACATTTTAGTATTTTAAAGAATAGAAGTTAATGCCAAAGTCTCTTGAAAGGCTGAAATAGACAAATATTTCCCTAAGCAATCCTGTCAAGGTTTACTAGGAGCAAAACCACAGGAGATCACTGTATAGATGAATCCACTGTTGCATAGGATGGATTAGAATGGTATATTATTTCCACTCAAGACTGCTGAAATCTCTCTTGCATTAAGATATAAGCAACCCTGGCCAATGTGGCTCAGCTGGTTGGAGCATTGTCTGGTGCACCAGAAGGTTGTGGGTTTGATTCCCAGTCAGGGCACATGCCTAGGATGCGGTTTGATCCCCAGCTGGGGCATGTACAGGAGGCAAACAATCAATGTTTCTCTCTCTCTCTTTCCCCCGCTTCCTTTCTCTCTAAAATCATTTTTTTTTAAAGATATAAGAAAAAACTTTATCACTTCCCTTAAATTATCTGATCCTTCACCTTTTAATCTATGAAAAGGGTCATATTACCAAAAATGCATGAAATGGCGTATGAGTCACAGGCTTTATTTTAAAGCTATTTTACTAACAGTTGGCGTATATTAAGGTGGTGTAGCATCCTATAATCCTTTATGCAGTAATTCTGATTTTTATCACATAGACTTAAATACAAAAGAATTTTATTTTCTCTAGAACTATGTACAGACACATACACACGCACACATTCACACGCACACACACACAATTGGCTTTTCCACTTTACCATTTTGATACCCTCCCCACGGCACAGCATTTCGTACTTCTGTCTCTCTGGCAGGTAATCCACAGCAGCCCCTTTTTTCTTCAGTGTGGTTTTCTGATCAGATTGGTCATCTGAAGCAGACTTATTGGAATCTTTTTCTTTAGCCATTATATACTCAAAATATTTTAAGTTACCATTAGCTCTCTGATGTTCAGGATCTATTAGAAGAGAAAGAGCATGTCCACGAGTAAGCTTACAGTTGTTCAAACATCAGATTACAATAATATAAAATAGAGGGCCATACAATTCACATTCCAAACCAGTATGCCTTTGAGAGTGAAAGAAAGGACTAGGAAAAATTATTATGCCAAAGCAACAGGTGTAAACCAGCACTGCCCCAATAAAGCAGGACATACAGTCACCCTATATAAAAAGAGTTCTGGAGACAGAGCAGCCATTTACTTCAAAGTAGCAATTAGTGCTTCTACTTTGAGAACTTACTAGTTAGCCAAAAGGGCTATGTATGATCAATTTGATGTCAAATGAATTTTTTAAATATTTCTCATTCTTTTAAGCAATGGAAAAGATTTTTTCTGAGACTGAAATGTAATTACCATGGGGAAGACTCTGTATAACTTCAAAAGCAACCTTTACCACAGATAAATTATAAATGCAGAACACAGCCTACTTCTGAGGGCTAAGTGGATTTTAGCCCCAAAGTTCTAAATGAGACAGAAAAGAGAAACTAAAGATATAATTTTCAAATAAACCAGAATCCACTAATTACCTCTGAATTGCTAGTCATAATTTTTAGCTGTCTTTCAGGCGGGGAAAAGAGGACTTACTCCACCCATCCGGGAGAAGGGAAAAACTAACCACCATACACACAAAAAAAGGCAGAACGGTATGTAGAAACTTCACTTGTGACATTAGTTGGAGTATTTAGGAAATCTAGCCTTATTTGTAAAGTATTTCTTGTCTCTAGGAAACTGCTCACAACATATGCAGTGATATACATATTGTATAATTGTGTAAAAGGAAGGAGAAGTGTGTGTGTGAAAGGGCCATGTACAAAGAAATAAAAAAGCTTGTAGGTATCTTTGGGTGACTGGCTCATGGATGACTCTTCCATATATTTTTCTATTTTTAAAACTTTCCTACAATGAGTAAAGTTTTTTTTATGTCGGGGGGGGGAGGAATCACTTAAAAATACTGAAGAGAAAAAAAGGTACTTGAACTAATATCTTAATTTATTCATTCAACTAAAAGATAACCTAATTATCAAATAATCACTTTCAGATGACCAATCCTTTTGAACTTCTTCACTCTTCTGACATATAGATATTTATCTATTCATAAAAAATTAATTTTTTAAAAGTTGTAAAGCTTCATTATATACCAAAGGCCACCTGAATTTATTAGCATACAATTCCACTTCCAGAGATTCTAATTTAGTAGGTCTGGGGTGGAAATCAAGGAATTTTCATTTCTAATAAGTATCCAAGTAATTCTGATGCACACAGTCCCTGGATCATATTTAGAGAAACATTACATCTCTATTTAAAATACTAGTGGTAAAATCCTGATAAGATACCACATTTTTCTATCATTTGAATATAACAATCAAATACATTTTCAGTCTATTTCAAATCACTATTTTTGAAGGTAAAATGCATATAACCAAAAACATTCTTCAAAGGAAACTGGTTAATATTTAATATAGCAACATGGTAAATAAACATTTTTAACTGAGTTAGCCAGATTAGGTCCAATTTTGAAATTCCTGAAAAGCACAGAGCAGAGAAACACAGCCACTGCTGTAGTACTACGAGGTGAGAAACATTCATTGCCATTTGTTTAGAGGCTAATCACAAAGAGGGTCAAGTATGTCTGACAAACAAGGTGCTTGAATTCTAACAAATAAAAAGTTCAAATCTATATGAGATATTGAGTCATATATATATGACCAATGTATCTACGACCTGAATTATGCTAAATTCACATACCTAGCTCAAGCAGCTGCTTTGTGAGCAAAAGTGCTTTATCAAGGTCTCCCTGCTGGTACACCGCATAGCTCAAATAATCTAGGACAGAGACTTTATCGATGGTAGAAACCTCGCCTTCGTCCAGCTGCCTGAGTGCTTGCTCCATCCACAGTTCCGTATGATAATAATCTGCTTCTGTATAGGCCACTTTGCCCAACTCAAAACAGTCCTCAACTGTTAGAAAAGATTTGTGTTTGACTCCTATGGAAAGAAAATACAGAGAGAGAACTTCAGGATTCTTAATACTACTCAGTATTTATTTAGAACTATACAGCTTTCAAAGTGCTATCTCACTTTCATTTGAACTTCACAACAATCCTCTGAGGGAGGAAAAGCAGGAATTATCTTAAAATTATAAACACAGAAAAAATTTACAAGGTAATGAAACATGGCAAGAATCTAGGGGACATGGGACCTAGATATCCCAAGACTTCAAATACCAGCCACCATACCAAAATGAAACATCAATTAAGTTGAAGCGTGCGCTTTTCTAACAGCAGGAATCGCCATGTGAGATAGATACCTAGCTTCCTCCTAACCAACAATCTGGGCAAGAGATGGATGGGCAGGAACAGAAGCAAACCAGGTTCCCTTCCCTTCTCCTCCTCCTTCCCTTTCCAACAACATTAATGATATGTAATTTACAGACCATAAAGTTCACCCATTTAAAAAATAACAAAAGTTTTTAGTATATTTACAGAGTTGTGCAACCATCACCGAAATCTAATTTTAAAACATTTTCATCACCCCCAAAAGAAACCCTGTGTCCATTAGCAGTCACTACCCATTTTCTCCCCAGCCCTAGACAACCACTAATCGACTTTGTGTATCTATAGATTTGCCTACTCTGGTTATTTCATATAAATAACATCATGAAACGTATGGTCTTCTGTGACTGGTCTTTTTAACTCAGCATAACGTTTTCAAGGTTCATCCATGTTGTAGCATCCTTTTTATTGCCAAATAATCCACTGTATGGACAGACTATATTTTGTTTATCAGTTGAGGGACATTTGAGTTGTTTCCACTTTTTTGGCTTTTATGACTAATGATACTATTAACACTGGCGTACAAGTTTTTGTGTGCACAAATGTTTTCATTACTCTTGAGTATATATGTAGCAGCAGAATTGCTGGATCCTAAGGCAATTCTATGCTTAACATTTTCAGGAACTGCCAAACTATTTTTCAAAGTGGCTACCCCCTTTTACAACCCCAACAGCAATGTACAGGGGTTCCAATTTCTCCATACCCTCTCTAACACCTGTTATTGTCTATCTTTTTTATTATAGCCATTCTGGTGAGTATGAAGTAGTGCTTCACTGTGGTTTTGATTTGTATTTCCCTAAAGATGATGTTGAGTATCTCTTCACATGCTTATTGTCCATTTGTGTATCATCTCTAGAAAGCTGTATATTCAAATCCTTTGCCCATTTAAAAATTTGGTTATTGGTCTTTTTATTATTGATTGTTAGAGTTCTTTACATATTCTAGATACAAGTTCCTTATAAGACATATAATTTTCAAATATTATTTACCCACTTTGTGGGTTCTCTTTTCACTTCCTTTCAACTATTATTGATGTTTTTGTTTGTTTATTGTTAATCCTTACCCAAGGATATTCTTTCCATTGATTTTTAGAGAAAGCGGAAGGGACGGAGGGAGTGAAAAGGGTAGAGAGAGAGAGAAACATTGATGTGAGAGAGACACATCAATCATAAGCACCATGACTGGGGCCGAGGATTGAACCTGCAACCAGGTACATGCCCTTGAATGGGAATCAAACTCTCAACCCTGCGGTGCGTGGGCCACTGCTCCAACCACTGAGCAATACTAGCCAGGGTTATTCTTGAGGTTTATGCCAGTGTCTTTTCACTTACTTGATGGTGTACTTTGAAGCATAGAAGTTTAAATTTTGAAGTCTAACTGTTCATATTTTAAAAAACTGACATCAATTCTTACTGTCTATCATACAAAAACACCACCTCGGGTTTTGCAATATGCCCACACACAACTGAAGAAGTGCACACACTCCACAATTACAAAGCACATGATGAAAAACGGCTACTATGAGCAAAATAAGTAGAAATTATTCAAAAACAATATTAGACTTCCCCCAGGTTCTTCAGATATTGGTGTTATCAGGTTAAGGATACAAAATAACCATGAATAAAATGTTTAAGTAAAGAAAAAATAGAATATACGAACATATGAGATACTCTAAAAAGACCAGTCAGATTTGAGTAGGAAAAAAAACAAAACTTCCAGAAATGATAAATATAATCAATGAAATAAAAACCTATTGGTCAGGTTAAATAGCAAGTTAGACACAACATAAAAAGAGAATAATAAACCTAGGAGAGAGAGCTGAGTAAATTACCATGGGATTAACGACACAGGCTGCAGCAGAGAGGAGAGAGAAACACGAAGGGCTACTTAAAAGCAAGGAAGAAAAAGTGAGGCGGTCTAATTATGTCTATGTGTAGTTCCACAAGAAGGCAATAGGGAGAATATGGGAGAGGCACTATTTAAAGAAATAATGGTGGACAGTTTTCCAGAATTAAAACCCATGGAACTTCTGATTTAGGAAGTACAAAGAATTCCAAACCAAACAAAGTACATGTGGGGGATTCTTAAAGCATGCGTTTCAAGGAGGAAAATAATTCTAAAAGAAAAGTCTGAGGTACGAGAAACGATTATAAACAAAGAAATTGGTATACATATGAGCCAAACTAAATTAAAGTGAACTATCAGATTGGCAAAAATCTCAAAGTCTGACAACATTTTGGATGCTGCTGTAGGGAAATAGGGACTCTCACTGATTGCTAGTGAAAATGCAAAATGATACCACCACTAAGGAAGGAACCTGCGACAATAATAACAAAATTACCCATGCATTTACTTTTTGATTCAATGGCATCACTTATAAAAAAAAATATCCCAAAGATCACTTAGCAAAAATACAAAATAACATCTGCATAAGGTTACTGGCAGCATTATTTTTAGAACATCAAAAGACTGCAAACAAACCAGATGTGTATCAATAAGGACCTGGTTATTTACGGTACCTCCACAAAACAGAGTAACATGCAGCTGTAAAAGAAAATGAGTCAGGTTCCTATATATGATGAAGTGATAACACCAAGGTATAGAAAATATTTATCATGTTACCTGCTGTGTTTGTGTTGAGAGGAATAGGAATATATATCTATATATTTGCTTATATTTTCCAAAAGAAACAATAGAAAAAAAATAGAATGGTAGTTATTACATATAGGAAGAAGGAAGGAACGGGTTGAGGAGCACAGAAATAAAAGTGAGAATTGTCAGTGGATTTTATTAGTATAGTCTGAAATTTAAAAGAATATATAGTTTTACATAATTACAAATAATATGAGAGAAATGGGAGAAGGTGGTCAAAAGACAAAAGATACATCTTTCAGTTATTAAATAAATAAGTTCTAAGTCCTAGTACAGAATGGTGATTATTGTTAATAATACTGTATTGTATATTTGAAAATTGCTAAGAAAATGTACCTTAAAAGTTCTCATTGCCCTGGCCAGTGTGGCTTAGTTGGTTGGGCATCATCCCATGCACCAGGAGGTTGCTGGTTCGATTCCTGGTCAAGGGCACATGCCTGGGGTGTGGGCTCAATCCCCAGTAGGGGGTGTGCAGGAGGCAGCTGATTAATGTTTCTCTCACATTGATGTTTCTTTCTCTTTCTCTCTCTCCCTCTCTCCCTCTCTCTCTCCCTTACTCCCTCCCTCCCTCTACCCCCCCTTTCATTCTCTGAAAAGCAATGGAAAAAATATCCTGGGGTGAAGGATTAAAAAACAACAAATCACAATGTGATACCACTACACATACAATAGATTGGCTGAGGTTAAAAACACTAAATATATAAAGACAAAGAGAGAATCTTAAAAGCATCAAGAGAAAAGCAGTTAGCTACCTACAAGGGAGCACTCATATGACTGTCAGCTGATTTCTCAACAGAAACTTTGCAGACCAGAAGGAAGTGGCAAGAAATTTTCAACTTCACGAAAAGCAAGGACCTACAACCAAGATTACTCTACCCAGCAAAGCTATCATTTAGAACTGAAGGTCAGATAAAGAGCTTCACAGATAAGAAAAAGCTAAAGGAGTTTATCACCACCAGACTAGCATTACATGATATGTTGAAGGGTCTTTAAGAAGAAGCTAATGAACAAAATAAACTGACAAACAAAATAGACTCAGAGACATTGAAGCATTCAACATATTATCGTATTTCAGAGGGAATGGGGAAGAGGGTGGGGGGGGGGGGTCAGGAAGAGATTAACCAAAGAACTTAAATACATATATGCATAGCCCATGGACACAGACAATAGTGGACGGAAGGCCTGGGGAGGGGGCAGGAGCAGGTAGAGGGGGTCAGTGGGGGTACAAAAGGGGGACATCTGTAATACTTTCAACAATAAAGATAAATTTTTTAAAAAGTACTGAATATACCAAGTGTTAACGAGTATATGGATGAACTAGAACTCTTCTAATACACTGATGATAGGAATATAAAATGGTATAATAATTTGGCAGTTTCTTAAAAGTTAAATATACACCTTCCATGCAACCCAGCCATTTCACTCCTACATATGTAACCAAAAATAAATAAATATATAAAATAATAAAAAAATAGAGAACAATCCCCAAAAATCAGAAAAAAATACAGAAATAAATGAACCCAACTATATAATACATTGAGGGCATAAGAACACAAATAAATAAATTACTTCCTGTGTTTTTAAAACAATACTATGATTATATCTAGTATAATACATTCTAAGGAAAAAAGTATGAAGGAATAAACTGCATTCAATATTCTTAATGTTATTAATAATATAGAAATTGTTATTTTCAAATTATTTTAGACATTATAGGATAATACAAAGAAGTAATTGTTAATGTCATTGGAATCAAGAGTTTCAACACAAAAGAGATATGTCTAAACTTTGTAATCTTAAATTTCAATTGAAACAATATGAACTCACATATCTTTAGCCATTGAAAATACCTAAAATCAGTGACAATAAACATCCCAAGAACCTAGCTAGACTCTGCTCCCTAAATGTCATTACCTATTAAAAAGAATCAAAGCTCATCATAGAAATGCCTAATTCCTGCACTAGAATAGAAATTTATAAGGTAAGCCTGGAAAAAATTGACAGAAAGCAAAGAAGCTTCCTTGCTAGCAAAGAATAATAATAGAATCATTTCAGAAAAACAAATTAGCCAATCTAAAGGACGCCATTGACCTAAAATGGGATAATCTGAGCATCCAATGAAATAATGAATATAATGACTTGAAATACAAAAAATATATAAAAATATGAGTTCATAATGATACTTCAGATAAAAATCACTAGTAACTACAAAAAACTATTATGACATCAACTCATTACTCTGAAAACTGACACAAGAAAAAGAAGGATTTATTTTGTCTTTCATGTATAAATTATACAGTTCAGGGTAACCAAATGGTTCCTACAAGAAAGTTCTTATTTATAGAATTCCAGCTAATAAAAGTAGAAGGAATGATGGAATGAGAAAAATCACCATTTTGCAACCCCTAATGAAATAGCTCTAGGCAATGATCATCAAAGGCTGCCAAATCCATTGGACAAAACTCATGGAGAACTTTATATGGCTGTATCAGTCTCCCATCACTGAAGCTACTCATCAATTAGCATCACAAAGTGTGTTATCAGGTCATTCAATTCAACAAAAGGGCAGAGCACCACTTATGGAATTAACTTAAAAACAAATCTAAACGAGCCTCAAGCTCTAACCAGTTTGTAGGAAACACAGATATTAGAAGAACAAGTTAAACAATACAAAAGAAATCGGACAACTCCAGAACATAGTACATTCCACAGGACATATGCCCAGGTTTTTCCAACTCATCAATGGAATTGGCGGGGGGGGGGGGGGGGGGGGGGGCGGGGGCGGGCAGACACACAGAATAAAAGAGATTTAAGAGACATAACCAAAATATGCAACTGTAAAAAGACACCTTTGAGATCATGAAACTGAGTACTGAATAAATATTAAATTATATTAAGAAAATATTGTCAATTGGTTAGGTTAGATAATAGTAAGTGGCTATGTTATTTTTAAAAAAGAACCTAATTGCCCTGGTTGGGTGGCTCAGTTGGTTGGAGCATTGTCCTGCACACCAAAGGGCTGTGGGTTTGATTCCCTGGTCAGGGCACATACCTAGGTTGGGGGTTTGATCCCTGGTTGGGGTGTGTATGGGAGGCAAACGATCAATGTTTCTCTCTCTCTCTAAAAATTAATTTTAAAAACAACAATATATCCTCTGGTGAAGATTAAGGACCTAACTGATCAACTAGATATGCATACTGAATTACTTAATAGATAAAATGACATGTCTAAGATTTGCTTTTAAAGCAGTCCAGAAAGAAAAGTAACAACAACAAAAAGTAGAGGGGCCCGACCAGCATGGCTCAGTGGTTGAGCACTGACCCATGAACCAGGAGGTCATGGTTCAATTCCCGGTTAGGGCACATGCCCAGGTTTTGGGCTAGATCCCTAGTAGGGGAATGCAGGAGGCAGCCAATCAATGACTCATCATTGATGTTTCTATCTCTCTCTCCCTCTCCCTTCCTCTCTCTGAAATCAATAAACACACATTTTAAAAGAAGGAAGGAACGGAGTGGGGAAGGAAGGAAAAGAAAAGATATATTTGAAAAACCCACAGTAAACATACTCTTTGGTGAAATACAAAACTTTTCCTTTAGATCAAGAATAAGAAGATCAAGGATGCCCACTTTCACGACTTCTATTCAATTTAGTACTGGAAGTTCAAGTCAGAGCAATTAGGCAAGAAAAAGCAACAATAGGCATCCAAATTGGAAAGGAAGACTTAAAATTATCTCTGTTCACAGATGATATTATCTTAAATGTAGAATACCCTTAATATTCCACAAAAAATGTTAGAGCTAATAAATTAATTCAGCAAAGTAGCAGGATATGAAGTCAACTCACAAAAATCAGTTGCATTTCTATGTATCAACAATGTACAATCTGAAAGGAAAATTACTAAAACAATTCTAAGAATAAAATACTTAGGAATTAACCAAGGAAATGAAAGAATTGTACAATGAAAACTAAAACATTGCTGAAAGAAATTAAAGAAGACCTAAATAAATGGAAATATATCCCATGTTCATGGATTGAAAAATTTATATTGTTAAGATGTCAATTACTACCTACAGCCATCTATAGATTCAATGCAATCCCTATCAAAATCTCAATGACATTTTTTATAGTAACAGAAAAACCCATCCAAAAATTCATATGGAATCTCAAGGGGCCCCAAATAGCCAAAACACTCTTGAAAAAGAACAAAACTAAAGGGTCCATACTTGCTTATTTCAAAACTTATTACAAAGCCACAGTCATCAAAACAGTTTGCTATAGGCATAAAGACAGGCATATAGATCAATGGAATAGAGCTCAGAAATGACCCCTCACATGTATGGTCAAACGATTTTCGACAAGGGTGCCAAGACCATTCAATGAAGAAAGTCTTTTCAACAAATAGTGCTGGGAAAACTGGATATCCACATGCAAAAAAAATTAAGTTGGACCCTTACATAACACCATATGCAAAAATTAACTCAAAATGGATCAAGGACCTAAATGTAAAACTTAAAACAATAAAACTCTTAGAAAAAACACAGGACAAAGTTTTCACATTAGATTAGACAATGATTTCTTGTGCATTACCCTAAACGCATAGGCAATAAAAGAAAAAAATAAACAAATTGGACTCCATAAAAATTTTGTAATTTTGTACATCAAAAGATGATATCAACAGAGTAAAAAGGCAACCCACAGGATGGGAGGAAATATTTCCAAATCATATATCTCCTAAGGGAGCTCCTAAAACTCAACAACAAAACAAACACTATTTAAAAAATGGGAAAAGGATTTGAATGTATATTTCTCCAGAGAAGCTATACAGATGACTGTTAAGAACATGAAAAGATGCTCAACATCACTGATAATTAGAGAAATGCAAAATTACAACAAGATACCACCTCACATCTATTAGGATGGCTACTATCAAAAAAAAAAAAAAAGAAGAAGAAGAAAGAAAATAGCAAGAGTTAGAATGGATGCTGAGAAATTGTGCACTGGTGGTGGAAATGTAAAATGGTATATCTACTATGGCAAATAGTATGGCAGTTCCTTAAAAAATGAAAAACAGAATTACCATACGGCCCAACAATTCCATTTTTGGGTATATACTCAAAGAAGAGAAGGCAGAGTCTTGAAGAGATATTTACACACTTGTGTTCACAGCAGAATTATTCTCAACAGCCAAAATGTGGAAGCAACCCAAGTGTCCATTAATGGATGAATGGATAAGCAAAATACAGTATACACATATAATAGAGTATTTTTCAGCCTTAAAAAACAAGAAAATTCTGACATATGCTACAACACGGATGACCCTTGAGGACATTATGCTAAGTGAAATAAGTCAGTAACAAAAAGACAAATATTGTATAATTTCACTTAAGAGTTACTCAGAGTAATCAAAATCATAGAGACAGAAAATAGAATGATGATTTCCAGGGTCTGGGGACAGGACAAAATGGGAGTTATTATTTAATGGGCACAGAGTTTCCATTTTGCAAGATCAAAAGAGCTATTGAGATGGATGGTAACGATGGCTGTACAATGTGAACGTACTTAAAGCCACTAGACTGCACATTTAAAACTGGTTAAGATAGTAAATTCTGTTATATGTTTTTGTATGATAAAAAAATTTTTAAGCAAATTATTACAAAATAATCAGCTATAACTTTTTAAAAAAAGATTTTGCCAAAAATAGGTCAGAAAGCAGGATGTTCCACACTGCAAAACATTTTAAAAATCTGTGCATACCCAACAGGTCTTGGTTTTTAATTATTGAGCACATATACTTTGATTATCAATTCCCTTCTAACTTTATATATAAAACACTGGGTGTTCTAAAGAAAAACATTTGGAAAAATTATTGTTTCTTTTTCTTACACACTAAAATTGCCTACTTAATTTTAGTCTCTATAATGAGAAGCTTTCAAAGTAACAAACTGGAAGTTTATCCACAACTATTAAGTCCTACAGAAATGGAGGGCTGTTTTGTCCTCAAGGCTGTGAAATAAACTAAAGTTAAAAATCTTAAAATACACAAGTCTTTTTATACGTTAACATTGTCCTACTGGACTGAAGAGAGAAGCCAGGTGATAGGTATTTTATAGACTACAAGAATTCTTACCTGGAAGATTACCCTTTGAGATGGTATCTGTATCCAAATTGTAGGTGTCCTGGAGACGCAACAGAGCTTTAGCTGCCCCAACCTGATCTTCATCATTAGGGAAGTACTGTCTCTGAATGGTTAGGTTAGAGATAAAGCCTTGAAACAAGGAGAGAAAAAAAGACTCTAGAACCTCAAAGACTTCAATTTCTAATAGTCTTTACAGAGATTTTTCAAAACTGATTTTATATAATTTTCCACTCTACTATGTTCCACATACTCAACGAGAAAAAATTAAATACACTGAATGAGACCTGAACCTCTAACTCGTTCAGTCTTCCCAAACCCTTTCTAATGTTGCTTAACCCAAAGTCACTGCATAAATTATGTCTGTGTATTACTAAAGATCAACTAACATAATAATTGAGCTTCTAGTTATACTACATAGCCTCCACTAAGCTTGAAAAATGAACAGATTTATGTATTTGAAAACTATATTCATTGGCAACCAATTATACTTTCAGATAACAGATGGTAAGTAAAATGTATGCTCTTAAATTGTTTTTTTCTTCCATGTGCCACACATTATATAAATATAAATATACAAAGTTTGGTGGAATTCTTTAAGAAGAGGAAGAATTATTAATTATATATTTATCAGGTAAGATAGTTTATTGAAATATATTTAGATCTATTTAATTACTGAATATAGTGTTCATCAATCTTAATTTTAAAACTTTGTATATAAAATATATCAAAAATAAAACTAACAAACTAATTACTGGTAACTACATAACGCTTAAGAAGAAGGGATGCTAAATACTCCTTAAGTAACCGAAACAACAAAAACAAAAAGTGATTTAAAATTTTAAAAATATGTCATCATTTGCCAATATAAGTTTGGTCTGAGACTTCCCTTCCCTCTCATTTACTTATCAACTATTTTGATCAGCAAAGGGCTAGGCATTTTTATGTTAATGAAAACGTAAAAATGAACAACTAGCTTGAGGAGGTCTAAAGTTCATATCAGGCATATTTTTTTAGTTTTAAGACCAACTCTCAGTCACAATATCCACATGGAATTTTACAAGCAAGTTTTACAGATGACTATAATGTTCTTTTATGCCCCAAAACAAAATTCAAGAAGCTGCTTAAATCCTAATAAAAAGAGAAATATATATATATTATAGCATTATAAATGCTATAATACCACAATTAAAATGTCAAAGTCTCAAGGTTTACCCTATAAAGAGTTCAAGTCATACAGATCATTATTTGAGAATTTTAAAATAAATTGAATATGTGTGTATACATATTTACACACATGTATACACACACATACAGGACCTTTACAATGTTCTCATGGTGTCATATAAGAGAGCAAATAATCACAGTTATTTTCCTCTCATCATGAAGTAGTAGTCATACTGCTTGCCTTAATTTTTCTTTTTAAGGTTTCCTGTCTTATGCAAAATAGTTTAGCTTACTGCTCACAAACAGCTGTAAGCACCCTTGGAGTATTTCATCAACATGTCTAGCTCAATTCTCCTCCCCCTCTCTTTAAAAAAAACTTTTTTTTGCCACCTTCAGTCATTCAACAGATATTTGAACCTCTACTATATACTAAGCACAAACCCTTTACTTCCTTAAACTTCAGGCTTAATTTTCTATATCTGGTATTAAAATACCTTAAATACCTCAATACTCCAACTACAATTTATTGTTTCAACTACAAAGACATTCGTTATTACTGTTTGCAGCCTCAGTTTTTAAATGTGTTGTCTACATTAAGTAAAACAATCCTAAGTTTCAAAATGCTGTGTAGAACACCACTAACACTTTTCCTTATGGTACCACTCCCAATACACTAAAATAAAGTTTACCCCAAATTTTTAAAATAATAAACACAATTACAAAACCACCAATAACACTGGAGTGCTTCAATTAGATGCAACTATATAGTTCACGATATAGTACATTTTTGAAGATTTATTCTGGATCATTCATACCCTTCAATACAATTAATATAATGTGCTGACTTTATAAATACATTTTTTAAAAGCTAAACAGTCCTTTCAATGCAGAGGAAAAGAACAGCCATTGCTCTGGCACAGAGTCAAAGCCAATATCCATAAATTTTTATAGTCTGAAAGTAATGCCCACCTTCAGAAATGAAGCTATATACCAAATAATTCACATTTGTAGATTTCAAAGCAAAAAGCAGTAGTGTTAGTCACCAACAGCAGAAATTACGTTTTTTGACAATGAAGTTTTATTTTTATTTCTTTGTTTCCAGTTTTTATTCACTTTTTTTTTTTAATCAAGAAATTTGGGATCTATAATAAATTAACTCTGATCAGACCAAATATACCCCAGCAATAATTCAGTTACAACACTGAACACTTCATGTTCTGGAAACTGAATATATCGCTACTTTTGGCATTTCTACAGGTGGTAGCAACAGTGCCTTACTTTGGGGGCGCATAAGTCTTACCATCTGACTTACCATCTGACATATCCTTAAGGACCAGATTTTCCAACTCACTCCACTCAGTGTTCAGACGTTTCATTAACTTGAATGCATTTACTGGGTGCCCGACAAATCCTTCTGGATCTTTTGTTGCTGTGCTAGTTAGCCGATCTAACTTCTCGGCCCATCTATACATATAAGATATATAATAAGAAAAACACAATTTAGTAAAGCACTAAAAAAAAAAAAAAAAGAGACTAGAGGTTTTTGAGTTAAAACAATATCTAATATCTAAAGATTATTTTTTAAAGTAAAATTATAAAGGTTTTTTAATAAGCAAAATTCTCTTATGGATAAAAATCTAGGCAGAATCAAAATATAACTACAAGACTTTTTTTAGTTTTGTTTCTTCCAAGTAGCTACAGTAAGTGAAGCCTATCTTAGTGAAAGTTATGAGTGGATCCCTCTAGTAACAGTCTAAAAATTCATTTCCCCATAGGTCATTAAAGCCAAATAACTGATTATTACAAAGTACAAATTAGCCCAATCCAAATTCAGTTATATGTCCATTTAAATCAAATAATCACCAAAATTTCACATTCATTACCTAGAAACTATATTTTAAAACAAAAAAACTGGCCAGGCGAGGCATGGTTCAACAGTCAAGCATCGACCCAGGATCCAGATGATTGGGGTTCAATTCCCAGTCAGGGCACATGCCCAGGTTGTGGGCTCGATCCCCAGTCAAGGGAGTGAAGGAGGCAGCCGATCAATGACTCTCTCATCATTGATGTTTCTATTTCTCTCTCTCCCTCTCCCTTTCCCTTCCTCTCTCTGAAATCAATAAAGATATATTTAAAACCAAAACCAAAAACTGAATACTTAGCTACTGGTTAAACAAAAGACAGTAATTCTCAAGTTAGGATTAACTATGAACCTGAGTCAATTAAAATTAACTACCATTTGAGGAAAAACTATATCAAGTAAATAATACCAACCATACTTATCACTGTAATCTCTAGGGGGGAACCATAGGAGTGAAGGATAAATAGAATTGTGATATTGCTCCAGAAAGGGGCTTGATTAGGGAGGTTAGAGGACAGAAGATATTAGGAACCATTTTTTAAAATTGTCAATCAACAACCCATACCCATTTATACTCTTATCTCAGTCCATGTTTTTCCATGTGAACTCTTGGCCCAGGTCTAACTCTTGTTTCCTGCATTCCTATTTAAGCCATTTCAGCTGGCTTTTTAAGACTGACAGGTGACTTTCATTTCTACTCAGTGATTTAGCTCAAGAAAGAAAACAGGTGGAGTTGGAATCATAATAAATAAAACACTTTGCTTACTTTTTTATTTGTTCTAATTTATCTTCTTCTGCCTTGATATAGTCTTTCAAGGAAGTCACCAGATCTTTCTCTGTATGGATCAAGTCAGTCATCTGACCTAAAGTGGGGAGAAGGAGAGAAGATTATCAAATACCCATATTCATCAACACAAGCATTTTAGACTAATTTAAGAATAATCAAGAATGCTTCATGCTGAGATGATTTAACTGGCATGAATCAGGCATGCTGGAGAGAGCATATTTTTCTCCCTTTTTTTTAACCAGATAAATAAAAATAAAGCCCAAAATTTTTCTATTCATGTGTTCCAATTCTAATTTTCAAGCTACTTAGTTTTGTAAGCTTGAACCGTGTTGGCAAATTGTCTTTTCATCTAAAAATCTAACAACATTACTTTCGAAGGATCAATGTTTCTTCTTCCCCAACTCCTCTCTCACCTTTATTTATCTATTTATTTAAAATATGTTTTTAGCGCGGCCGGGCGTGGCTGAAGGGTTGAGCATCGACCTAGGATCCAGGCAATCGGGGTTCGATTCCCGGTCAGGGCACATGCCCAAGTTGCGGGCTCGATCCCTAGTCGGGGGCGTGCAGGAGGCAGCCGATCAATGACTCTCTCATCATTAATGTTTCTATCTCTCTCTCTCCCTCTCCTTTCCTCTCTTGGAAATCAATAAAGATATATTTAAAAAAATAAAATAAAATTTGTTTTTATTGATTTGAGAGGAAGAGAGAAAGAGAAACATCAATGAGAGAAACATCCTTCAGCTGCCTCCCGCATGCCTCCTACTGAGGATCAAGCGTGAAACCCAGGCATGTGCCCTGACCAGGAATGGAATCAGTGACTCTCAGTGCACAGAACGACACTCAACCAGCTGAGCCACACTGGCAGGGCACCTTTTTTAAAAATTTATGAGGCTAACTAGAGTTAAATTTTTATTCCATTAATAAAAACTAAATTAACAAAAAAAGTATTCTTCACAACTGAAAATCAAATAATCCATATTTATTTAAATAGAATGAGAGAACTCATCATTTTATATCCTGAAATTAGGTGTCATAAATATAATAGTTGTGTTTTAGTTAGCTCTACAAATCACACAAGGGCTGGCTTGGCTGGTCAACAGCATGAAGGAAAACAACTCCTTTCAGAGAGGAAGTATGCATAGAGGAAAATATAAGAGGATACGAATCAAGCCATGAGGAATATTTCTGGGGAAAGAAGACATGTGGATGTCTTACATTCCATGTACTTCTGATCTTTCCCCTTTAATCAATATACTATTTTTATAATACAAAAGTTTTTTTTTAATTATGATGTAGGAAAAAAATAAATTGTGTTCACAGTAGATTCTTAAATGGAAAAGCAGGCTATGAAATAATGTGCAGTATATTATTTGTAAATCTGTGCATTAAAAAAGACAAAGTATATGCATTAAATTATTTGCTGGGTGGACCCATTAACAGAGAATTTTCTTTGGCATACTCTCCTAAATTTTCATTACTTTCTAACCTACAAATGTACTGCTTTTGTAATCGGAAAAAATATTTAAAGAAAAACAAAATTGAATTTTAAAAAGAGTATCTCTTAGAGGGGCAGGGGCTAAAGCAATACTTCAGTCTCTAGGAATACAGTATATTTCTTTTTACTGATTCAAAACACTAAAAAATGGAAAATTTTAAATGCAAAAACAATACAAACTGAAAAAGAGTTAAGACTTACCAATTGAAGTAAAAAAGCCTGGATGGGCTAAAGACTGGGGAAGTAGAATCCCTACAATTAAAATATACCAGATCATCTTGGAAGTCTTAATTTTACAGGTTCACACACCTACAAGAAAAATACGGCTATTACAAAAACTTTTAAAAAGGAAGGGTAAGAAAAGTTCCAAACTTATTTTTCTTACAAACAAAAAATTTAAGTCAGATCATGTGATATTTGTCTTTCTCTGCCTGGCTTATTTCGCTTAGCATAATATTCTCCAGGTCCATCCATACTGTCCCAAAGGGTACGAGATTCTTCTTCTTTACAGCTGCGTAGTATTCCATGGTGTGAATGTCCCACAGCTTTTTTATCCACTCACCTACTGATGGGCACTTGGGCTGTTTCCAGATCTTAGCTATTGTAAACTGTGCTGCCATGAACATAGGGGTACATATATTCGTTCTGATTAGTGTTTCAGGATTCTTAGATAAGCCAGGCAGAGAAAGGCAAATATCACATGATCTCACTTGTATGTGGAATCTAAAGAACGTAATAAACTGATGAACAAAATAGATTCAGTGACAGAGAAGCATAGAAAAGACTGAGGAATCTCAGAGGAAGGTGGGGGGGATGTGAGGGGTGGGGAGAGATTAACCAAAGAATTTATATGTGTATATGCATAACCCATAGACACATACAATAGTGTGGTGAAAGCCTGGGGCAGGGAGTGGGGGTGGTGGTGGAAGGGGTTAATGGGGAAAAAAGGGGACATCTATATTTTCAACAATAAAGATAAATTATAAATAAATAAATAAAAAACGTTGAAAAACAGTCAGACCTCAAGGTTGCCTGTGGAACTGTTGTTAATTCTTGGAAACTGACTTAATTATTTAATAAAAGCCACTGTCTTATTTTTCATATAATTAGAGTACTAACTTGATATTTCATGTTAAAAAAAGACATGTTTATCACCTGATAATTTATGCTTAACAATTCAACCTGAATTTATTTTCTCCTTAATTACTAACAACTACAATTAGAGAAACTGGATAAGTAGTACTGTTTTCATAGAGCCTGAAAAATAACTTTTCTGTGATCCAGAGCTAAATCATCTATTTCCCATAAAAATATACTACTTTATTAAAGTAACTTAATTTAAATACTACCAAAATACATTCTAAAATGTTAGAGTATGTTTTAAAGAGAAGAAAGACTTCAGTGCTTTCTGATTAATCCTTTTAATTTCCAACTTACTCCATCTTTTCCCTACATGGCTTTAAATTTTAAAATAAGGTCAATTAAAAGCTGTGGATTTGGGAGTGATGAAAGTATTCTAAACTGACTGTGGTGACTGACGGTTGAAGAACACTGTGAAAGTACTAAAACCCACTGAGTCGTGAACATTAAATGGGTGATTTGTATGGCATGTGAATTATACCTCAACGAGGCTGTTATTTTTAAAAAGGTGTACAGAATCCAAAACAGAATAAACAGCCCTGTTGATTTAAGCTAGTAATTTCTCTCAAAGGACTGAAGAGCTGAGTTTCTTTCTCTTATGTACTGTGTTCTATGTGAAAAATCCTCAGCCTAGTACATGGCTGTGGCTTTTTTAAAAAAACCTTTCTTTTTTCTTTGTCCCTGTAGTGTTGTCTTTCTAGAATGTATTCTTCGTGGTGGATACAGATACCGATCAGCCAGCAGGAGGATTTTACCCTGCTTTCCCCACATTCTTCCCTTTTCCTCTCCCTTACAGTCATGGACCTCGTGTCCTTCTTATTACCTTACAGGACAGTAAGTTACCATCAAAGTCACCCTATTTTTTTGTGCAGGCACCTCTGTCAGACTCTTCCCAAGAGACTTCACCTAAACCGGCAGGTTCAAGTCCACATGAAAAGTTCCCTATTCCAAAAACAAAACAAAACACAACCCCACTTTCCTAACTTGAATCTCAATAAAAATAGATCACCATAGAAACGGACATTCTGGAAGTACTCCTAAGTCTCCTCCCTCAAGTTTGCTGCAAACTTCCAGATACTTCCAGAACCACACAGTAGTAAAATACACTGCTCTCTTGGCTGCTTTACAGTGACTCTTTGGAAAGGCTTCTAGAATGTAGCAGATGCAGACACACTTCCTCTCCTGGGCTCCTGCCAAAGCACAAGGCTTTTTCAAAATCCTGGACTGTCTGAAGAGTCTAGAATCTTCTCACTGTAAATGGGTTTCTGCCATAATTTTCTTCATGAATGTTATTTCCAGAAAATACAAATGTTTTTGCTGTACCAACAGTAGGCTAAATCAGAAATGTTGTCTAATGTTTAACTCTGATAAGTATAGATTTGCCAGGTAAGAGGTTATTACTGTTTTTTTCAATGCTAAAATATATTGTCACTAAAGTTTCTTTGTCATTTTTCCTCATCCTTAAACCTCACAAAGAATCAAGAACAATTAGCCTACAGACATTACTAAAAGGAAGCTTGAAAACTGCATTTGAAGAATGACAGAGCTTATATAAAAATTAAAAGCATTAATCATATGAAAAGTAAACATACGTTTACCTTACATCATGCTGCAAAAAAATTCTAGATGGATTAAAGAGTTATAATCAACAAAAAAATAAAATAAAAGCTCCAAAAAAGTTACTGGATCTCTCAAAGGAAAAAAATTCTAAACTTAAAAATGATAAAACCGCCTATTGAAAACCAGATGGGATCTAAATACACAAAATAGCCCTGGCTGGTGTGGCTCATTCGGTTGGGTATCATATGGTGCACCAAAAGGTTGCTGGTTTGATTCACGGTCAGGGCACATGCCAGGGTGGCTGGATGAACCCCTGGGGGGAGTGCAGGAGGCAGCCTGTCAGCGTTTCTCTCTCACCCCTTCAACAGGCGAATGGACAAACTGGTACGTACATCCAGACACGGAGTATTATTCATTGCTAAAAAGAAATGAACTATGAAGCCATGAAAAGATATGGAGGAACCTTACGTGCATATTACTTGGCAAAAGAAGACAATCTGAAAAGGCTATATACTATATGATTCCCCAAGTATATGACACTCTGGAAAATGCAAAACTATGAAGACAGTAAAAATATCAGTATGTATTGGGGATGAATAGATGGAGCAGAGAGGATTTTTAGGGCAATGAAAATAGTCTGTATGATATAATGATAAATACATGTCTTTATACCTTTGTCCAAACCCATAGACTATACAACACCTAAGGTGAACAGATCATGTAAACTTTGAGCTTTGGGGAATTATGACGTGTCAATGTAGATTCACCATTTATAACAAATATACCACTCTGATTGGGGTTATTGAGGTTATGCATGGGTGGGGTCAGGGAGTATATGGGAAATCTCTGGACCATCCTCTCAATTTTGCTGTGAATCTAAAACTGCTCTAAAAAAATAAAATCTTAAAAAAAAAAAAAATTAACATCATACAACCCTGTATTGAATGAGATTAAGTTTCTACTACTATGTTATAAATACTGATCAAAACAAATTTTAAAAATTAACATAATATGATCATAACTCTGCAAGAAAATATGCAGAGGAAATTCACCAAAACGTAAGTTGTCTCTCGACAAGGTGATTTGTTTCTATTTATCTGTATTTTCCTAGGGTATATACAAAATAATAAACCTAAAATATTAACTCCCATATCACGGCACCCTACGCCTTTAATGGAGTAGTTAACTACTCTCTAACACAAACAGTAGGTAGCTATACATGTTTGAACATGTTCATTTTCTAACTCTTTAAGACTCCAGATTTATCTCCCTGCTTCGAAGGCAGTTAAGCTTATTTGAAAGCAACCCAGATATCTAGTAGTGAACTACATTGTCAGAATAGCACACTTTTCTATTTTCCTTCTTCCCACAGATAAACACAAGACGCAGACTAAGCCAGTCATTGACCCTCATTCCCACCAACACAGCTGCTGAGGGGTGGGACTTGTGAAATGGTGAAATGGTGCAGTTGCTATGCTCCAGCTCGGAGGATGTGAATTTGGAGGTGCCTGTGGCCATCTTTCCCACATGTAAAGGACACATAGGAACCTAATCTACAAAGAGGAGAAAGTCCTGCACAGAGAAGAGGTTCCCCGCTCCTCAGTCCTCATTCTTCCAATTATTGCTCTGAATCTGTGAGCTATTCCCATTTGGTTCTGTAAGTAGCCCTCACCCGGAACACTCCGTGAAGGTGAGGAGGCCCAGGGCTGTTCACTCCTCCTAGCCTCCATGCACACGCCCCACCACAATTTCTGTCATTTGCAATAGGAATTTCAGAACCACACAGCATTACTCCAAACTGCCAATGCAACCTAAGCTAGTTAATAAAAACAAAGACAGCCCTGTAGAGCAGTGCTTCCCAAACTTGAGCTATATTGGAATCACCTAAAGGTCGGAGGTACTGACACAACTTATTCAAGTTCTTAGGTGATGCTGACGCTGCTGGTCTGGGGAATCAAACTTTGAGAAACACTGGGTACAAACGTCCCTTCAAATCACACAAAAGGTGCTCTCTGCCTTTAAAATAGATTTACTTCAAACTTATTTTTTGAAAAATATCACTGAATTTCTAATTACTCTAGGGAATGGTTCCTCTAATCTGTTTGAATTCTTTCAGAAATCTTAAGTGACATGTATGACATGACATAATAGGTAAAGTATATGTTTATCAATCAAGTTTTTAAAACATGACGGCTTCCTTACTAACGAAGTCTCACTTCCACTTATCTCCATCTCCAACCACTTAGCAGCTTGCAAAGCATATCATATTTACAAGCATCTATATGAGTCAAACATCCCAGAGACATTAGGGTTTTATCAAAAATAGAAAGACATAAATGTCTCCTGTTCTAATCCTCAAACAAGCTTGAAACAGAATTGAAATAGGTTTAAGAGGATGCAATCTCCTTTAAAAGAAAGGTAAATCTCAGCTCCCTGAGAAGACTTGATGAAAGAAGAAAGAGAAATAGAAAAGGAAGGGAGGAGGAAAGAAAAGAAAGTCAAAGAAGAGTCAAAGATACAAAGAGACATTTATACTGGAATAGAATTTAGCGCAAAACAGTATGGACAATATTTAGTTCCTGGTTGAATAGTAAGTTCATGAGTGTTTATTATCTAATTTTTAGAACATACATGTATATTACATATAATGTTTGATATGCATGAATATTATGTTTTAAAAACTATGAGAGAAAAATGGTATAAAAAAATCTTCCTGGGAAACATATTCTCAGGTAGGCCTGGATAAAAATAAATTGCAAAGTATATTATTAATCCAAAACTTTCCTACAGTCTTTCTTCCAGGAAAGTCCAGTCCCCATACACTCACAGGTCAATAAAACCTGGGAACAGATTTTAAAACAGTTCTACTACACTGTAAATATTTACAACTTCAAGTTGTCAGAATTCACTGAATTGTATGTACAAGTTATTCAATGAATTACTAGAACTGGGCATCTAGCAAATAATTCTATTAGCCTTTCAGTCTAACATTTTTCTTCCAAGAAAAACATTACAACATTTCTAAAAGTTTGTCTTTCCCAAACAAATCATTCAAAAATTAATAAAACAGGCTAAAGAATGCTTGATATTCTAATCTAAACTTTCTCTGACACTAAAAATTTTCCACAAGGCTTCTTCTAACAGTCTTACCATGCCTCCCACAACTGCTCCAAACTTACTTTTAAAGGGCTCCAGCTTTAAGTTTATTTTTCCTCATAGATATCCCATATTCAACTCTTGGTCTTCCTGACATCTGTGTTAGACTTTAATCTTTTTGACAGTTTTTATGGTCAATGCAAAAAACCAACACAATTCAGGCTTCTAGTTCAGGCCAATACAATGTGGTATATATCAAAAGATTTGGCATGTCTCTTCCATATAAGCAGGATGGGTTTTCCAAGACAAATTAGAGTGATTACTAATAGAACTAGTTATATTTCTGCTCTTCCCTATAATCCCTCTGCAAACTGCCATTTGTTTTAACTTAATTCCATGAATTCCAGTCATGTTTCTGCTGCCAAAGAGAGCGAGCTACATCTTTAGTACTTACAACCCAATGGACAAGTGCTTTAATGGTATAACCGACTTTTCTATCAAAAACTCAGAAATCATGCTAGCCTCTTTCCCACAGCTCTCTGTACTTGAGCAATGAACCCAGTCGTTGGAATAATTCCAACTGAAAAGCATTTCAAGCTTCAGTTAGAAAGAAGCTCTAAATCAAGATAGTGTCCTTAACTGACAGTGCTGCACAGGCAGCATTCTGGAGGTTCCTCCAAAGCTCAAAATCTTCCCTGTAAGAAAAAAACCTGAAGATCACTCAAAAATACCTGTTTCTGCCCAAATGGCACGTCTAACACCCCTACTCCCTTCCTTATGGAAACTGCCCCTTCCTACCTTTTTTACTGCCCTGTGCTACCTTGAATTCATCCCCATAGTTTCAAGTCATTCTATATAGCATACTTCTCCCTAACCAAACGACTAGTCAAAGTTCTTTACTAGAAATTGTGAAAATGAAACTGAGAAAGAAATGGCCTTCCCTGAATGCCTGAACTATATAAGTAAAGCTCAGGAAAAGTTAGGGACCAAGTTTTGACATATAGGTCAAAAAGTGAATGAAGCATATCTGAAAAGATGAAAAATGAAGCAAATGTGCTGAGGGAGCCAGACAAGAAACTGAGAAAACACTGTAATGTTCCAGTTATCCCTGAAGTCTAGTCACACTCCTGACCTCGGTTGTTAGGACAACTCCCTATCCCCACAATACTTAAATAAATTCCACTATGTGCTAGTATGAGTTAGGTTTCTGTTTAACCCAAAGTCCTAATTAATACAGTTTCTCTCGTCAACGCTGAAGTTAATATTTCAACCCTGCAGATAAAGAATTCTCATGTGTGTATTACCCTCTCTTCCCTATCACCAGAAGCAATGTTTTTCAATGATATTTTAATTTTTTTGCTTAATTGTTAGAGAGCCAAAAATGCTACTTCTATACCACAGACTTTAAGAATAAATGTGATTTTAAACTATTTTTTAAATATTTAAATTGGAATTTGGATTCACAATTGAAGTTAAACTCAATATTTACAGTTTTTGTTTCAACTAAGAAAGTCAAGTTCCCCTAAACCAGAAACATTTTACAAATAACTGTCAGCTGATGAGGAAGGTTTGAGAAAGGAATTAATCTTATTAACTATTATTAAAATGATACCATTCTTGTTGTTGTTAATACTCACCTAAGGATATTTTTTTCCATTAATTTTTTTAGAGAGAGTGGGAGGCAGGGAAGGGGGGGAGAGAGAGGGAGAGAGACACCGATTGGTTGACTCTCGCACGAGGCCTGGGGCCGGGGATCAAACCTACAACCCACAACCCTTTGGTTTGTGGGCTGATGCTTTAATCACTGGGCCACTCCGACCAAGGCAAAATGGTGCCATTTTTCAGTGACTTTTAAAAACTATACATGTTTTAGCCCGGCCGGGCGTGGCTCAGCGGTTGAGCGTCAACCTGGGATCCAGGCGATCGGGGTTCGGTTCCCGGTCAGGGCACATGCCCGGGCTGTGGGCTCGATCAATGACTCTCTCATCATTGATGTTTCTATCTCTCTCTCTCCCTCTCCTTTCCTCTCTGAAATCAATAAAGATATATTAAAAAAAAGCAAAAAACAAAAAACTATACATGTTTTGGCCCAGCTGGTGTTGCTCAGTGGTTGAGCATGGACCAAAGATCAAGAAGATTGAGATTCAATTCCCGGTCAGGGCACGTGGCCCAGTTTCAGGCTTGATCCCCAGTAGGGGGCCTGCAGGAGGCAGCCAATCAACTACTCTCTCATCACTGATATGTGTGTTTGTGTGTGTGTGTGTGCGCGCGCGAGCGCATGTCTCTCTCCCTCTCTCCCTCTGAAATCAATAAAGACATATTTAAAAATATATATATGTTTTGCCCTAGCTGGTTTGGCTCAGTGGTTAGAGCATCGGCCTGCGGACTGAAGGGTTACAGGTTCAATTCCAGCCAAGAGCATATACCTCAGGTGCAGGCTCAATTCCTGGCCCCAGTCAGGGCTTGTGTGGGAGGCAACCAATCTGTGTGTCTCTCTCACATTGATGTTTCTCTCTCTCTTTCTCGCCTTTCCACGCTCTGAAAAGCAATGGAAAAAAGATCCTCAGGTGAGGATTAAAAAAATAAATTAAAATATATGTTTTTATTGATTTCAGAGAGAGGAAGGAAGAGGGAGGGAGGGAGAGAGAGAGAGAGAGAGAGAGAAACATCAATGAGAAAAAGTCATCGATCAGCTGCCTTCTGCATGCCTCCTACTAGGGATTGAGCCCAAAACCTGGGCATGTGCCCAGACCGCGAATCGAACTGTGACCTTCTGGTTCATAGGTTGACACTCAACCACTGAGCCACACCGGTCAGACTCTTCAGTGACTTTTAAACTGTGTTATATACCTCTCAATTATTTCGAACACTTTAGTTAGAAATACATGCATTTCCCTATGTAGAAAAAAAGGTCAGGATTATTGTTTCCAGGATAGAGAATACAAAAAAATTACCATAAGTATTATCAAGAACCCCAAATTAGTAAGAGTTATCAAGAATGTCCACTTTTATTTGGTGGTCCCTCTAATAGGAAGCACAGTAAGTGAAAAGGTATCAAACTATGAGGTCAAATTTGACCACCAGCAAGAAATAAAAAAAAAAAAAGCAGTGCCCAGCCGGGCGTGGCTCCGCCGTTGAGCTTCGAAAGCAATAAAAAAAAAAAGCAGTGCCCAGCCGGGCGTGGCTCAGCAGTTGAGCATCGACCTAGGATCCAGGCGATCGGGGTTCGATTCCCAGTCAGGGCACATGCCCCGGTTGCGGGCTGCAGCTGATCAATGACTCTCTCATCGTTGATGTTTCTATCTCTCTCTCTCCCTCTCCTTTCCTCTCTCTGAAATCAATAAAGATATATTAAAAAAAAAAAAAAGCAGTAATTTATTTTTTATCTTAATTGTTGAAATTATTACAGATATCCCCTTTTTCCCCCCATTGACCCCTTCCACCTTGCTCCTGCTCCCCAGCCCCCAATAAACAGCAGTAATTTAGATGAAAAGTGCCTAGAATGATACCTGGCACAGAGAAGACACTAAAAAATGTTACTTTTGGATGTGGGGCAAGAACTCAAGAATAGCTGGATTTGTCCCCAGTCTATTAGACAAATGCAGACTCTCTATAGTTTAGGAATTTGTGTGGGAGAAGAGTGGACCAGAGGCAGTGGATGGGAAGAAGGAAAGACACAAACATGAAATTGTACATGCTTTCCTTGTTGCTTATAAATGCTGGGTTTTCCAAATTTTAACCTATTTATTTCTCATTTTGAGAAAGAATTTGCTCTTTGTTGTATAAACTGGTTACATTAATGAAACTGTATTTCATAACATGAATATCAAAACATTGGTTAGAGTATAAAAAAGCAGTAATGTAAAAATAAGCAGTCCTTTAGAGGTTTAAACTCTTAAAACTAGGTTTATTTTCTAATTTAGAGAGTGCTAACTATACTTGTGGGAAGTTTTAACGCCTAATTTCTAAGTTTAAAGAACACATTTAGATATATACATAACAATTTTAAAACTACATACAGTAATTAAAATAACTCCAAAAAATATTAAAGATATCTGAGAAATGGGTTCACAATTAATTCTCTTCACTCAACTTCTGCCTTTTTCTAATAAACACATTGTTAATAATTTCTATAAATAAATAAATGAAATAAAAAACAAAGTCAAAGTAGCACTGAAGTGAAGAGACAAATTAGAATCATGGACAGAGTTAGCAAAATCCAAGTGATTAACTCCACATCTCTACCAGCTGGCATGATATCACCACCAATCCCTTTTGCTCCAAAACAAATTTCATCTATTTTGATTTACAAAGGAAGCCCTGATATGAGAACTTTAGTGTCTTCACCACCCTAAGGACACAAGTGAAAAGTAAAATTCTGTACAATATACATTTTAGATTTTTTAAGCTTCAGTAAGGAGTATGAGGTGAAGGCAAACTATTGCAAAAGCAGAGTTTTCAATGAAACACCATTAAAGACTAAATTTTTTAAACAAGTTAAACTACTTAAAAAATAATCATTTGAAAAAAAAAGCATTCCCTTTAGAAAAGGATATTTTTATACAAACAATAACCAATCACAGGAAGCAATCAAAAATTACCTCATTTGTAATAGCATCAAACACATTAATTACCTGAGAATAAACTTTAAGAAAACTTAAATTGACCCTAAAATGTTTATAACTCAAAATGGATCAAAGACTATTATGAAGTTTAAAACTATAAACCTCTTAGGCGAAAAAAAACCTTCATAGCCTTGCTTAGGCAGTTAGATATAACACCCAGGCAAGTTTCTTAAATATGACACCTAAAGCACGAAAAGCCAAAGAAAAAATTGGATAAACTGGACTTCATCAAAATTTAAAACTTCTGTCCTTCAAGAAAGTGAAAATTCAAGCCACAGAATAGGGAGAAAAAATTGTAAATCATGTTTCTAATAAACGTTCAGGATCTAGAACATACACAGAACCCTTAGAACTCAGTAATGAAAATAATCCATTTTATTTACTTATTTACTTATGTATTCATTCTTTTAGAGAGAGAGAGAAACAGTTTCAGCTTGTTGTTGCACTTATTTATGCATTCATTGGTTGATTCTTGTGTGTGCCCCAATCGGGGATCGAGCTGCGACCTTGCTGCGCTGGGACAGCCCTCTAACCAACTGAGCTACCCAGCCAGGGCTGAAATGGGAAAAGGATCTGAAGAGACATTTCTCCAAAGAAGATACACAAGTGGCCAATAAATACATGAAAAAAAACTCAAGATCGCTTTATGTAAATACAAATCAATACCACAATGGATACCACTTCACAGCTAGAGTGAGAAAAAAAAGTCTTGACAAGGATGTAGAGAAACTGGAACACTCATACATTGCTGGTAGGAATGTAAGATGGTAGAGCTACTTTGGAAAAGTTTTTCAGTTCCTCAAAAAAGTTAAACAGAGTTACCATATGACCCAACAATTCCACTCCTAGATCTATACCCAAAAGAAATGAAAACCATGTCCATACAAAGATTTGTACATGAATGTTCATAGATTCATTGTTCATAATAGCCAAAAAGGCGAAAATAACCCAAATGTCCATCAATTGCTCAATGGATAAACAAAATATGGTATACCCACACAATGGAATAGTATGCAGTGGTAAAAAGAAATGAGGTATTGATACATGCCACAACACAAATGAACCTCGAAAACATTATGCTAACTGAAGAAATTTATAGACACAAAAAGTAGATTAGCGCCTGCCTAGGGGAGGGGGACAGGAGTGATTGCTAATGAATTTTGGTTTTCTTTTTGGAGTGATAAAAATATTCTAAAATTGATTGTTGTAATGGTTGCACAACTCTGTGCACATATTAAAAGCCACTGAATTTTACACTTTAAACATGTTTTTCTAAAGTCGCTATACCGCTTGCATTGCCACCAGCAAGGGAAGAAAAGCACCAATTGTTCCACATTCTCATTAGCATTTGGTATTGTCATTTTTCCCTTTTTCCTTAATCTTTCTTACTAATTTTCTCACCAGGTATACAGTGGTATCTCATGGATTTAATTTGCAATTCCATAATGGCTAATGATGTTTAATATCTTTGGGTATGTTTATTTGCTGTCCAAACACCATGTTTGGTAGTTTGTACTTAAACGTTTTGCCAAATTAGGTGGTTTACTTATTAAATTTTGTGAGTTCTTTATATATTCCAGATACAAGACCTTTGTCATATGTGATAGAGGACTATTTACTCCCAGTCTGCGGCTTGTCTTTTCATTCTCATAACACTTTCCAACAGCAGAAGTTATTAATTTTGATGAAGTTAAATTTATCAATTTATTCATTTATAGATCATGCTTTTGGTGCCATATCTACGAAACCTTTGCTTGACCCAAGGTGAAAAAGATTTTGTCTTACATTTTCTTCAAGACATCTTATAGCTTTGGGTCTTACCTTGAGATCTGCGAACTAGTTTTTGCACAAAGTGTGAGGTGTTTTTTGCAGAGGCTATAATAAAGGAAGAGATTCTGTTTTGATGTTTGAGTGCTGATTGCTCTGAAGTCTTGCTTCCCTCCCCCCTTGACCCACATCTGGGTAAAGCAGGAAGAAAGCCCAGCCATTCACTCCCTCAGTGTTGGTGGAAAGTTAAGACCATGTAACTCCCACACATGGGAACTGTCACACAGGTCCCTCCTTCGGGCCACAGTAAAAACTACAACCGGCCACCCTGCCTCACTCTCGCTTCATTCTGGACTAAACCTAAGCTCTTGTCCTAGAGGAATCCTTTTGCAGTTTATTGTGTAAATAAACTTTATTTTATTTCATATCCATCGGTGCCTTTGTGTCACTTGTCTGAACATCTAAAAAAATTCTTAGGCAGGGGCTGTCAGGTGTCTAACAGGGAATAGTAGGTGCCCAAATAAAACAGGTTTTCTTGCATATGAATATCCAATTATCCCATACTCTCCTTTCTGTACTGAACTGCCTTTATGCCTTTGCCAAAAACAAATTGACCATTTTTGTGTCAGGATTCTCTCTGTTCCACTGATCTGTATGTCTGTCTCTTCTTCAGTACCACGCTGTCTTGAGTCCTACAGCTATACAGTAAGTTGAAATCAGGTAGTGTGAGTTTTCCAACTTTGTTCTTTTTCAAAATTGTTTTGCCTTTCCTAGTTCTTTTTCATATCAATTTTAGATTCAGCTTGTCAGTTTCTATATGAAATCCTGTTAGGATCTGGACTGAAACTGTATTGAATCTACAGATGAGTTGGAGAAGACTGGAATTCTTAACGAGAATGAGTCTTCCAACCCATGAATATGATATCTCTCCATTTATGAAGGTATTCTTTGGTTTCATTCATTAGTGTTTTGTAAAATTTTCAGTATACAGATCTTGGACATATTTTATAAAAGTTAATACTTAAGTATTTCATGGTTTTTGGTGCTACTGCAATGGTACTTTTAAATTTTAATTTCCAATTCTTTTGCTACCATAAAGAAATACAATTGACTGCTGTATGTTGATTGTCCTTCAACCTAGGTGAATTCACCTATTAGATCTAGAGCTTTTTCCAACAACCTTTCAAATTTTTTATACAGACATACTGTCTATGAATAGAGTTCTTGCTCTCTGAAACACACTGTTAAAAAAATAAAGACAAGCCACAGACTGGAAAACAGTATTTCCCTACTATATATGATAGGGAAATATCTACTCCTAGATATTTATGCAAGTGAAAAGTATATATCCCTCCAAAGACTTGTACATGAATGCTCATAGCAGCTTTATTTATAACAGCTAAAAGCTGGAAAAACCCAAATGTCTATCAACTGGTAAATGGGCACACACAGAAGTTGTGGTATATCTATACAATGTAATACTACTCAGCAATAAAAAGGAACAACACATAACAACATGGATGAATTTCAAAATAATTATGCTAAGTGTAAGAAGCCAAAGATCCCCTACCCCGAAAATAGGACATACTACATGATTTCATTTACAGAAAACTCTAGAGAACACAACCTAATCTTAAGTGTCAGAAAATAAAGTCAATGATGAGGAAAGGGCAGGAAAGTGCAGGAGGGATTACGGAGTCATGAGGAAACTCTTGAGGGTGATGGATATGTTCCTTATCTTGACTGTGTTGACAGCCCTGGATGGTTGTGCTCAGTGGTTAGAGCGTCGGCCCCCAAACTGAAAGTCTGGGGATTGATTCTGGCCAAGGGCACGTACCTCAGGCTCAAACCCTGCCCCAGTCGGGAGGCGTGTGCAGGGAGCAACCAGCAATATGTCTCTCTCATGTTGATGTCTCTCTGTGTCTGTCTCTGTGTGTGTCTCCCTCTTCTTCCCCCTCTCCCTTCCACTCTTTCTGAAAAGCAATGGAAAAAATATCCTCAGGTGAGGATTAAAAAAAAAACAAAAAAATATTTAATATGCTCAATCCTTTTAGCAATTTACTTGATTAATACCAAGTAAAATGTTAGTAACATGCTTACATACCATGTAACGTTCATGTCCTATTTCTCCCAGAAACATTTCTTATCTGTCTTTGGATTCTCCCATAGTGTGTAGTGGGCACATTATAAATGCTTTTAAAATCTGATTGAGTGGAATGACTAAGTTAATTACTACTAACCAGGAACCCTACCTTATTTCAACTCTAGGTGTTGAAACATTTCTAAAACATTGTTAATAAGCTATTAAGTTGATTTTTTTCCCTTTCATTACTTCAGAGTCAGTTTGACCAATTATCAAGGATGGAGTAATATGAAGTGTAAATCAGAAAACAGACAACCTGGCGGGGCCGGTGTGGCTCATCAACCTATGATCCAGATCTCAGTTCGATTCCGGGTCAGGGCACATCCCTGGGCTGCAGGCTCGATCCTCAGTCGGGGGCATGCAGGGGGCAGCTGATCAATGACTCTCTCATCATTGATGTTTCTGTCTCTCTCTCCCTCTCCCTTCCTCTCTCTGAAACCAATTAAGATATATTTTTAAAAAAAGAAAAAGAAAACAGATAACCTGGGTCCAAGTCATAGCTCTGCCACTTACTATATTTTGGGCAAATTACTTGACTTCTCTGAGCTCCAACCTATTAACTCTTCATTTGTTCAATAGGGATGATATAAAACTACCTCACAAAATTATTTTAAGGATCAAATTATATATGTAAAACAACATTTTATAAATTATAAAGGGCTTTAGTTTTATCAAGTAGGTTTACACATCTGTTTAAGGGCCCAGTCCAATCCCCCTAGAAAATTCTTTTAGAGGGAAGAAAAAATTACTGATATAAGATTTATTGTCATATGTTTCTTTTCTTTAAAAAAAAAAAAGCAACTAGAAAGAAAAGTGGTTTAAGTTTACTTTAGCTGTGCAGGTGGACACTTATAATGGAGAAGCAGTTCAAGTGCCCAATGAGAGAGAGAGGCTGACTATATTAATTTGGTATGTTATATTACTCTCTTTAAATTAAAGATACATAAACCACCAAAACATGGACACATTTCTATGAAACACTAAGCAGGAAGAGGAAGAAGTCCAAGATAGTACAACTATTTCAGAAGCATGAATCTCTATATATACTATATTTTTGCAATGTCCAACCAAATATACTAATAGCCATACTGGTTATCCAAAGCAGCATCAGGAAAGGGAATGCTTTTTATTATATCAAGTTCAACAACTGCTGGAGTAAACTTAATGAAGTCTTTTGGGTTTCATTAGTGTTTACTGAAGCACAGTATTTGGCTAGAGGAAAACTAATGAGAGGATAGCTTCAAATTATACAAATAAATTTCATTGAGTAGAAACACAAAGCTTTAACTAGTTTCACTAATATACATACACACTTCATTTGGCTTAGCTCTTATGTAGTCATATACACACACCCCATTATGATTTAACTATAAGGTTCAAGATCTCACTATAAGAGCAATAAAGCTTAATACCAGGGCCTGTACAATTTATTTTTGTTTACCTTCAAGCACTTTCAGAGTAGAACCAAAGACATGTTACATGGGGAGGGGGGGAGGTGAAGGGGAAAAATATATATGATTGCCTAGACAATTTAGCAATTCAACAATTCTCCTACCAATCTATTAACTTTTGTTAAAACCCTTTTAGCAAAAGTTTATTAGGGCCATCTATACACTTAGTCCAGTCAGACTTACAAGCCCAGCTCAATTTTCAGAAATATTCAAGAAATACTGCCTCAAAGTACTAGATATCCTTAAAGACCAACTTCATGCCCTGCCTGGCGTGACTCAGTCAGTTGGAGCATGGTCCCCTACACCCAAAGGTGGCGGGGCACATATCCAGGTTGTGGGTTCGATCCTTGGTAGGGGTGTGTACAGGAGGCAACGGATCGATGTTTCTCTCTCTAAAATCAATTTTTTTAAAAAGAAAGTCCAATTAACAAAGGATATATTCTTTTTTTTTAAAAAAAGATGAACTTCACATCTCCTATTTTTTAGTTCTTATAATAAATTTCTAGATATGCTTGGGGGTAAGGAGGAGAGTATCTATAAATGGAACAAAAAATTCCATGCAGATGTATGTACTTACATTTATTGCTGTTTTTGAATCCTCACCCAAGGATATTTTTTCCATTGATTTTTTTTTTTTTTTTTTTTTTTTGAGAGAGTGGAAGGGAGGGGAGGGGGGAACAAGAGAGAGAGAAACACGGATATGAGACAGATTGACTGATGCCTCTCAAATGACCTGCACAGGTACATGCCCTTGACCTTAACTGGGAATCAAACCCTGGATCCTCTGTTGGCCGGCAGACACTCGAACCACTGAACCACGCCAGCAAGGGCTGTACTTGCAGTCTTTGACCCAGGGTCCACATCTTCTATTGGATTCTCAATGGATTCATGACCTCAAAAGAGGTTGAAAACTGCTACTTTGTATTTCACAGGGTACAGTTTTCAAATCTAAAAGGAGTAATTATATCCCAGTTTATTATTGATTGCTAAGTAAAATAAGGCTTTCCATCCACAGACATGAAGGCACAGAAGCTTTATGACTGTGTTCCTGGAATAAAAGCAGGAGTTTGAACTTAATTGCCCTATGAAAGATACTGCTTGTCAGTATACAACCCACTCAGCAGTTTTAGAAAGGTTAACATCTCCTTACCAAAAAGCCAAGATTCACCTGCAACAACTTGGACTACCTAGTTGATATAAACTTTCTTTTTTCAACAGTTTTTTACACTGTCTAAATTCTTCTGCAATAATTAAAAGTTGTATACAGTGTGTCATCTATTTTACTACCTTAGTTACCAAGACACAAAATGTCCATTGTAATCATCTGCTTACCAAAGCCAGGGCTTTCAGTACTTTAAACTAAAACTCATTTTAAGAGGTAAAAGGAAACAGTATTGGCCATTTAAAAAAAAAACAAAAAAAACCCAAAGTAGTCCTTTTCCTAGTTAGTCTATGTTAAGTTTATGGGAGACATTTGCCATCAGCTATCTAAAATAATGGCAAGACTTAAGGCATAATGTTCCCAAACCAAAATGACATAACTTTTAAAGGTAAGCAATAAAACCTATGCTTCCCATAAAACAAAATGAGTAAAATTTGAAGTTCATATTTAAGATTCTAAAATTAAATTCAGAAAAAAAATAACAATAAAATAAAATCACACTCACAGTCTAAAAACCAAAGTTAAAGAAAAATCACGAAATGTCTATTTAAATTTCAAGGCCAAACATATTCAAGGTTGTTCACTTCCAGCCTCCTGAATATTTTATGCTTAAGGTATCCACTTTCCCATAGAAACTTGATCAGAAAAATCCCTTTGAAAGGTTTTACAAATTAAATTCCAGTGTTCCTGCTATGCGGAATGAATATTTCATTGGATTATTTTAGGAAAAGACTAGCCTCATTCATAAGCTAAGTCTAAACCTAAAAGGGGAAATATGTTTCTTTCCAGAACCTTTAAAAGAAAAAAAAAAAAAGCAAAAAAGTGGATGAAAGAACACTGCTGCCACGTCTTTTCCCCTCCCCCACTCACGTAGGGGCTATTTCATCCCTGCAGCGTGATTCCAAGGGAAAGTCAGAGCCACAGCTCTGGGAGAAACCAGAAACAGTTAAGTTGAAATTGGCAAGCCTGTTCCGCCTTTTAAATCAATTCCTAAAAGGAGGTATTGGCTTCTTACTCATCTCTTTCTAAAGCAAACAGGGCAAAAATTCCAAGTCCTCTCCACTCTACCCCGGCACGCAGAAGATGTTTACTGCCTAAAAACTGAATTGTTTTTATTGATATTTTTGCTTTTATTTTTTATTTTTCTATCACCATGTATCCCCTCTATGCTCTCTTCCACCTCCACCCACTCACCCCTCTCTCCACCCCTTAAAAACTGAACTGTATTTAATACATTCAATCATTTCGGAAAACAGTCTCCTGTTTAGGGTACCGTTCGTCCTCCCCCTTAAGACAGACCCGGGGGCCACTCGTGTGCTCCAACCCGAAGTTCTCACACAACCGTGGCACACTGGTGGGCTTTAAAAGCAGCCACCTCTGCTGAAAGGGAGGGAAGAGGGAGAAGCGCATGTGCCTTTAAAAAAAAATCTGTGTAAGAAAAGGGAAGGAAAAGGAGCTTCCCCGACGACCGGGTGATCTGACAGCCACTTCCCCAACCAAAAAGTGCGAACTCGCCGCCCGGGGCCACGTCTCGCTGCTCCAGCAGCACCGCCGTGCGCAACACGGGACTTAAGCCTGAACTTCTCTTTCCTCGCCCGAAGATTTTTCGATAGGGTAAAAAATGCCTGGACAGCTTCAGCTCTAGAGCTTTAAAAACCGCTCTCCGCTGCCACATGCTAACCATCTGCTGCCATGGAGGCCAAAAACCCACGCCCCGCACGCGCGTTCCCATCAGATTTGCCGGGAGGGCCAGGTATGAGAGGAGCTGAGGAAAATCAACAGGGTGATTCCTCCCCGGGAAGAAACATTCAAGAAAGTTCTGGTCCCCGGGGCGGGGACAGCGGCTGCCGCAGCCCGACCGGCCGGGGGCGCCCACCGGGGAGGAGGTGAGAAGGGGCGCCCAGACAGGGGCGGAGGGGCCTCCGGGCCAGCCGGGCGGGGGCGCGGGGCGCAGGGCGAGGGGCCGCGTCCCCAGAGAAGATACTGAGGCTGCGGTGGAGAAGCTGGAGAGCCCCCGCCGCCCGAACCATCCCACCAGAGGGGGCAGGGACGACCACCGGGGCCGTCCCAGAAGGGCCCCAGCTGCCTCAGCGCCTCGGCCTCGGTCTCCAAAGTCGGGGGAGCGTCTCACCTGGGAAGCGGGACGGCAGCGCGTTCCTCGGTGCCCGGTTGCCTGCGCGCGGGCCGGCTCCCTGCTCCCTTCCCTCAGCCCGCTGGCGGCGCGACTGGGCAGCAGAGGGAGCCAGTAAGCCTTTTTATAACCTCCACGCCGCCCCGGCAACGCCGGAGAGGAGGCGACTGCAGACCTCTACGTGAGCTCTAGCACACCAGCGCCCCGCCGACGGCGCAGGCGCGGCTCCCGCCCCGCCCTCGCCCCGCCCCCACCCGTACCCGCCCCCGCGCTCTGCACGGGCTCGCGCCGTCCGGGGCCTAGAGGTGGCGCTTGCGGGCGGGCCTGAGATGTAAGGCGCCTGCGCAGGGCTCTCGCCCCGCCTCCGTTACCGTGGTTACCTCGGGTTTGCCCAGCTCCTTCTCGTCCAGTTACTCAGCGCCCCGATTTCAGGATCAGCCTCAGGCTTGCGCGACGGAGCCGCGGGAAGGAGCTCGCTGAAAAGGGAGCCGAGGCGGCGGTCGCGCGGGAAATAAAGCGGAGAGGAAGCGTCTGGCGGGTCCCTGGTATCTTGGCCGTCCTGCCCGAGCCCTTTTGCTTCGCTAACCTCCCCCTCACCGCTGCTGTCGCGCACAGCTCGCTCTATCGCCCACCTTTCTCCTTTATCCTTACGGCCTCTGTGCTCCAGAGGCAGATTTGGGGGGTTCAATTCCTGGCCCAGCCCCATATAACGCTGGGCAGTAACCTCCCAGTTTCCTCATCTGTAAAATAGTAGTGAGGGGAGGTACCTCCTAGGATTATTGAGAATTAAGTGATGGGCATGTAAAGCCCTTAGCACACAGAAGGGCCTTGGTAGATGGTTGCGTTGCTGTAGCATGCAAGGCACCCAGCGTGGCGTTGGCCTTAGTCTACTATTTCCTTGGTCATGATAGTCCTGAAAGAAGCAAGCCTTGCTCTCCGGAAGCGTACAATGGAGAGCATCTTCCCCTTGTCAGTGAAAGGGAAGGAGGACTTCACTAAGACGTGTTGGTTAGAAAATGCTTCTAAAGTTTTCCGTGGATGCGAAAAAGCATAGTAATTAATGATTAACGTTTGATTCTTATCTAGGAGGTGGGGTTGGTTATACAGACACCAAAATAGAGAGAAGGTACTTTGGGAGGCCTAGAGAGTAGCCCCCCTTGGTCTGGGATTCCGCTTTCTGCAGTTTCAGTGGCTTCAGTTACCTGCAGTCAATCATGGTATGAAAATATTAGATGGAAAGTTCCTGAAATAAACAATTTATAAATTTTATCTTGCACACCTCTGGGGACTGTGATGAAATCTTGAGCCGTCCTGCTCCATCCTGGGCAGGAGCCCAGGTCATGAGTCATCCCTTTGTCCAGCTTATCCATGAGGGATACCCTCCCGCCTACTAGCCCTCTGGGTTATCAGATCCACTGTCACAGTATCACGGGGCTGGTGTTCAAGTAACCTCTTTTTACTGAATGGCCCCAAAGCACAAGAGTTGTGAGGCTGCTGATTCGGACGTGCAAAAGGGAAGCAACAAAGTGCTTCCCTTAAGTGGAGAGGTGAAAGTTCTCAATAAGAAAGAAAACCATATTTTGAGTTTACTAAGAATGAATCTTCTATCTGTGAGACTGTGAAAAGGGGAAAAAAAAGTTCATGCTAGTTTTGCTGTTGCACCTCAGACTGCAAAAGTTACAACCACAGTGTGTGACAAGTGCTTAGTTAAGATGAAAAAGGCGTTGTATTTGTGGGTGGAAGACCTGAGCAGAAAACCTTGTGCTCCAATTGACAGCAACATGTTGCACCAAAAAGCACGGAGCCTCAGCAAGGGCCCCCCCGAAATGAGTGACCATATTAACATAACTTTTATTACAGTATATTGTTATAATTGTTCTATTTTATTATTAGCTATTGTTACTATCTTACTGTGCCTAATTTGTAAATTGAATTTTTTCTTAAGTATGTATGTTTTGGGGAAAAAACAGCATATATAGGGATTGGCACGATCTGTGGTTTCAGGTATCCATTGGAGATTTTGGAACGTATGCCCCATGTATAAGCAGAGACTACTGTATAGTGATGTTTAAGTCAGCTGTTCTCAAAGCATGGTTGGATGTCTCCAGGGTCAAAATTATTTCATATTAAGACTTTATTTGCCTTTTTTGCTGTAATTAGAGTACAATGGGGTTTTCCAGAGAGAACATGTTCTGTGCAACAGATTGAATACAGAAGCAGATATGAGAATTAGGCCAGACATGAGACTTGCAGAAATGTAAAATAATGCCACTTTTCTCACTAGCCTCTTTTTGCTTTGGAAAATATAGTTCTTTTTCATTTAAAAATGTTAGCCCAGTCAGTGTGGCTCAGCAGTTGAGCATCGACCTATGATCTGGGAGATCGAGGTTCAATTCCTAGTCAGGGCACATGCCCAGGTTGTGAGCTTGAACCCCAGTGGGGGGCTTGCAGGAGGCAGCGGATCAATGACTCTCTCTCATCATTAATATATCTCTCTCTCTCTCCCTCTCCTTTCCTCTCTCTGAAGTCAATAAAAATATATTTTTTTAAAATGTTATTTATGTTAACATGGAACAGATTTATTGTTTTTAAATGAATTAATAAAAAATATTTTACTTTTGTTTTGACTCCTGATTACAGTAAATGTTGATAGATATGATCCACATAGAAGCTTTTGGGCATCCTCAGTACATTTTAGGAGTGTGAAATAGTCATGAGACCAAACAGTTTGAGAACCACTAGTCTAAACAAATAGCAGTGAGCCAGCCCCTTGACACAAGAGGCAAAGATCTGCTAGGAAATCTTTACCTCAGATGGAGTGGTAACCAATTTATCCACTGGCCCTACACAGAGCTGACTCTGAAAATTGACAATTTACCCTGTAAATAAAATAGTTCCAAACCTTGAGGCAGATTTACTGTGAAACTAAGAAAGCTTCAGGGGCTTTCATTTGTACTAGCCTTTTCCAAGGCCCCGAAGAGTCTCCAGCAATATGTTCACGTGGTCATATGCTTTTGTGAAATTTGTAAAAATGTGGGGGAAGGGGGGAGGAGTAAACCTTTAACTGCAATCTTTCTTTTTTAATGGATTTTTCCATTGCTTTTCACACAGAGTGGAAGGGAGAGAGAGACATTGATGTGAGAGAGACACATCGATTGAATGCCCCGGGTATTGAGCCTGAAACCGAGATTTGTGCCCTTGGCCGGAATCAAACCCAGGACCCTTCGGTCCGAGGGCTGACGCTCTAACCACTGAGCCAAACTGGCCAGGGCTAACTGCACTCTTTAGGCTTCTAATTCTCTCTCCACCGATTTCCCCACCGTCATACTTCCTCTTTCTAGTGGTGTTGGGGTGGCTAGCAGGCATTTAAAAAATTTAGCTGAAGGGAAGATGAGTTAGAGTACATTTGGTATGAGTTTAATGGGATATATTTTTGTAATTTATAGTCACTTCCACGTATAGTTAAGACATTGCCAGCTGTCCCAGTGTAGGAGTGGCATCCAAGAATACTCCTACCGCTCATCGTAAAACATAGGTGAAAGGCCAGACATTCTTATAGCTATTTGAAGGTACCCTATGTTCTAGCCTCAAAAATATATGGATAGTGGAGGAACAAAGCTGAAACGGTAGGGAGCCTGAAGCTAAATAATCTATGGGAAATTCTTCCAGTTATTGGATGTGTGAAATTTTAATGAAAGATTTAGTACTTATCAATGCTTAGCCAATAAAGGGAATTTTGGGGGGTCAGAATTTAATGGGGGTATCCACAACAAACAAGTTAGGGTGTCATCATCTTAAAGAAAAGGGATGTGCCCTGAACCCTTTTAAGTCATTTAAATAGCCTTGAGATTTTCCCAAATGCGACAACAATCCTAAAAATTTACATGACGTTATCCATGAGTTGTGAAGCCGAAAGAGACTTTTGACCTATCCCTATTAATATCATCCGGTTGCCCAAAAAGGACACTTTATATCAAACCTACAAATGTCTGCTCAACCTGGTCATCCCTGCTTGATTATGGTGAAGATGAGACACCTTGGGGAGTAGACAGGCATGATGGATATGACTCCCCTCTGAATAGTCCGACGTTAGAGCAGAGCTGCTCTAGCTCTAGTACTATAAACCTCCAATAAATCTCTTCTCACATCTGGAAAAGTTGAACATGTTCATCAATTAGTGAATGTTTCTTGAATAAAGTATTGAAAGTCCTATATTCTTAGGAAAAAAACAATTATGTAGCTATGGTAACAACCAAGGAGCAGAAGTGATTTTAAACTCAGTTAATAGATCAATGGCTACTCAACCTTGTGAACAAGCCTCTAAAAAACCAGCCAATTAGCCTCCCACTTTTGAAAGTTAGCCACACAACAAAAGCCTTACTCGATGAATACATCTCTGAAAATCAATTGTCAATAGTCTTGCCACCAAAGTAATGCTTCTACAGCTGAGTCAACACCCACTCCCACCTTTGAAAGCCAAACCCTGAACTCCACCTTTCACAAAGTACTATATAAAATCAACAAAGAGACTGTGTCAAACAAGTGTAGTGCTTCTACACACAGAAAATAATAAAAATAGCTTTTTATTTCACATTTTGAATGATGGCTTCTTTCTTTGACATTAAGCACCTGTGTGGTTAACAAACAGGGAAGCCAAAATAGAAGACTGTTATAGAAGGTGCTTTTAACCAAATTGCATTTACCCATATGAAACAGTTAAAAATCACTTAAGAGAGTGGATAAGTATCGAATTGGGGGTGTTATAAAATACTGCATAGCTTTACTTGAGAATTAAGAGAATGAGGTTGATTTTTATGAAATAGGTAATTGTGGGTAGGTGTTTTATCTGGGGATTAAAATGATGGGAACAATATTTTAGAAATATTATGCTACGTGAATTAGAAGAGAGTCTAGGCTAGTAATCCAAGATTCATTGAATAAATAAATATTTATGGACCCCTAACTGCTGCATCCAAGACACTGCCTATTGGGCTACGGAAGATCAAACTTTAATTAGTCTCTGTTTTTAAGGAGTTTATAATCTCATTAGATGGAGTTAAAACCTGCACTTGTGGCAATGGGAATTCATTCATCCAATAAATATTTGCATGCCTCTATGAGCCAGACTGTCCTAAGTGCTGGGCATATGATTCCTGCTGTCATAGAGCTTAGAGTCCTTTGAAGGAAACTAACAATATACTAAATAAGTAACTAAGTAAGTAATTAAATAAAAAATATTGATAAGTGTAATAAAAAGTAAAATGATATGAAAAAGAATAGCAGGAAGGACACAATTTAGATTGATAATGGAGAAAGTGTCACTAAAGAAGTGACACATGGACTGAGACCTGAGTTGTCCAGATGAAATGTGCAAATAAGAGTATTCAAAAGAAAGAGAAGAGCACGCGTGAGGACCACGTGGCAGGAAAAAGCTTGGTGCATCTGAGAGGCTGAAAGAAATTCAGCGTTTGTAATGCGTAAGCAAGGGAGGAACCGGTATGATAGGTATGCAAAAGGCTAGATTGGGCAGTCAGATAATGACTGCTGAGACAAGTACATTGGGAAGGCACCCACGTATTTTAAACTGTTGAGTAACATTATGTAATTTATCCTTAACAAAATAATGCAATGTAAGAATATGGGTTTTCCTATGAATGACATGTCACTGGATGTAGAACTGGGCCTTGGGACTATGACTGACATGGACTTCTTAATCATGAGTAGGGACATGAAGGTCAAGAAATGAGGGATTCTGGAATGTAGCTGAAAGTGGAAATCATTCCGGTCATTAATATCCTGTCACCGTGGCGCTGAGGAAATTGAAATTGGCTGCAATGGGGTAGCCAGACTGCCTACCTCCTGTGGCTTCAATAGGGATGCCTACAGAGCAACGGCCCCTCAAAGATGGCCACATCCTAATTCCTAAAATCTGTGAATATATTACCTTACATGGCAAAAGAATGTTGCAGGTGTAATTAAATTAATGACCGTTACATGGGGAGAGCAGCCTGGATTATCCAGGTGGGCCCCATCTGCTTAAACGATTACTTTAAAGCTGAGAAACTATCTGGGCTCTGATGAAAGAAAGAGAAGGGAGATTGGAAGCAATGAGATTTGCTACATTACTGATTTGAAGATGGAGAGAGGGGGGCATCAACCAAAGAATGTGGGAGGCCGCTAGAACCTGGAAAAGTCAAAGAAACATTCTCCTCTAGGGCCTCCAGAAAGGAAGGCAGGCCTGCCAATACTTTTTATTTTAGCTCAGTGAGACCCATGTCAGAGTTCTGAGCTGTAACACAATAAATCTGTGTTGTTTAAGCCACCAAGTTTGTGGTAATTTGTTATAGGAGCAGTAAGAAAGTAACACCCTCACTTGTGTGACCATGATTGAAACAAATGGTTGAAGATAATGACATTTCTCAAGGGTCTGAGTGAATTTCCTAATGTTCCCTCCTAGAGGTGAATGAAGTGATTAGAACTGACCCCTGATGCCAGATGAGCATTGTTGAGATCAGGGGAATTATCTGAGAAGGAGGACTCTAGAGAGGAAGAAAGACCTCTTAAGCAAGACAAAGCATTAAGACCTTTGGTTTTAATATTAAAAAGCATATGACCTCATATTGTACCCTTAAGCTCATAAAGCAGGGCATACTAGTTACATAAAAATTGTGCCATGTTCTCTTTCTTGGAAAACTGGCAGAATAGTGGTATCAACAACCAAAATAAGCCCAGCAGGGGGTGGCTCAGTGGTTGAGCATCGACCTAGGATCCAGAAGATCGCTGTTCGATTCCCGGTCAGGGCACATGCCCAAGTTGCGGGCTTGATCCCCAGTCAGGGGCGTGCAGGAGGCAGCTGATCAATGACTCTCTCATCATTGATGTTTCCATCTCTCCCTCTCTCTCTCTGAAATCAATAAAAAGATATATTTAAAGACAAAAACAACCAAAATAAGTAAGCTGAGAAAGTGAGCCAAATTTGTAGAGAAGCTGAAGATTTTGAATTTTACTGGATTTGAAATGACAGGGGACATCATAGGCTTCAATCAATAATCAATTTGTCAATATTAAGCATATTTCCATGTCCTAACAGAAAATGATATAAAGGCTAAATTCTAACTTTCTATTTACAGTTCTAATTTAAAATTAATCAGTGATTTCTTTAGATTTCATTCTGTTCAACTTGAGTCACCCACAGTTAATTACATGTATCTTTCTGCTGTTAGTTGGCAGGGAAGGCTACCTCCCTGTGACATTTATTAGTGTTGTTCACCAAATATCTCTAGGGCTTTTCTCTTCCCGGTCAGAAAGGTCTGCTCTTCTCCACCTTCTTTGAAGTTAGTTGTGATAAACTAACTTGCTTTGGCCAATGAAAGTGACATGTTTGCAAATCAAAATGTTTCACCATGTTCCCTCCCCACTGTTGTAGTTACCATGAAAGCTTGTATCCAGATGAAGCCTTCATCAGTCCAGGTCTCTGAGTTCCTACACTGAGTAAAGACCCAAACTCTCTACTGCCTTGACAATCTCCACTGGATATGTAGCCTGACTAAAAAATAAACTTCTATTATACTAACTCATTAAAACTTAAGAGTTGTTTATAACTGCATTACCTATATACTGCCTAAACAAAGAAACTCAAACTTTTCCTTTACAAAACCTATTACCAGAATTGTATTTATTAATTATATTTGTACCTGGAATGGCTATTGTGGGTTGCCTACCTAGTATTCATTCTTCCCCTTCTCCAATCCTATTAAGACTTTCCAAACTGCCCAGTCTTTCAGTTTAGGTTTGACTTCTACCTCTACTTAGGATGTGGAAAACTGCGAAGAATTTTGCTCCCATCCTTACAATGAGAAAAAAAGCCAGATAATCTACAAAATCATAAAATCTCTTGAACATATCAGACTCCTGAGGTCAAAAGACAAGAAACCTGAGTTCCAAGGAGAAATAGGACACACAGTTTAGATCATTAGCAGAGTAAGAAAAAACTCAGTAAAAATTTTAACAGATTGTTAAAGGCCATTGCAGGTTAGCATGTCAGTTGGGAAGCTCAGACACAAAGGGAGATTGCACTCATAAATTCTTCCCACAAGCTTAGTGGTGCTCAGATGAATGATTATGGGCCAGGCAGGAGACCATAAAGAAACCCTCAATGGTGCAGGCATAAAGGAGATAATTGGCAGCTGCTAAGAGTTGGACATAAAGCTTCCCCCTACTCTTTTTCCTCAGGCTATTCTACCCTGTAAAGCAAAGCCCTAATCCTCTGGAGAAGGGGCAGCAAACTCTCTGGCCCCCAGGGCACAAGTAAAAATCTCTTGTAAATGGAGGAAATATAGATGAAAAAGCCTCTATCCTTGTGGAAGAGGCAGGAAACCCTCTTGGACTCTGGATCCTATACTTATAGCAAGCTGAAGTCTACTACTGCTGAGAGAAGAGTAGGAAATTCTTGCCCAAGACAACCATAGATAAAAGGCTGAGTTGGCTGCCACAGGGAGGAGAGACTAAAAAAGTCCCAGCTCCCAAGGCTCAGGCACACAAGGTCTAAGATTGAGACTGAACCAGAACAACAGAGAATCCCTATCACAAACCCATTCTAATGCTGAGTGTGGACAGAGAGCTTCTCTGGGGCATAAGAATATAGGGACAATCAGAAGCCAAGGGGAAAGCAGGAACACTGAGCAAAATTCTCTGGCACCCCAGCCCTCACACTAAGCACCAGGAAACGGCACCCTCCTACTAAAAAAAAAAAAAAGAAGAAGTCTATGACTTAATAAAGGTAACTATAGCAACAACAAAGCCCCAGCCCAACTCAACTAGATTGATCCAACCTCCCACATAACAACCTTACAAAAGAACTGTGTTCATTGCCAGATGTGGACACTACTTACCAGAAAACAATGCTGTTCTACACACAATGTCCAGCACTCATTAGAAAACCATGAAACACACAAAACAAACAAAAAATCCATTGTCAAGAGATAAAGTAGTCAACAGGAATGGACACAGAGATGAGCCAGATGTTGGAACTGTCATAAGGATTGAAAAACGTGAACAACCTGCATGAACAAATGGAGAATTTCAGTAGAGAGATGAAAATTATGAGTCAAATGGAAATACTAGGGGGGGAAAAACAATGATATTCAGAGATGAATAATCCTTTTGGTGGACTCATTGGTATACTCAACACAGCTGAGAAAAAAAGATAAAGTCATCCAGACTGATATACAAAGAGAAAAAAGTGAAAAACAAGTAGAACAGGACATCCAAAAACTGTGGGATAATATCAAACAATCCTACATATATGTAGTTGGAATCCCAGAGGGAGAGAAAATGGGGCTTTAGAAATATTTGCAAGTGAGAGGCTTCAGCAGCCATGGCTCCCAACATGCCCTTGGTTGAACTGGCCCCAGAGAGTCCTTAAGGCATCCAGGCCATGCTGCTGGGGCCGCCTGGGGCAGGCAAGTGTACCCAGGCACCTAAATTGGCCAAAAACTTCTGTGTCTGCCATCTGGCTACTGGGAACATGCTACTAGGGCCATGGTGGCTTCTGACTCAGAGCCGGGAAAAAATCTGAAGGCAGCTATGGATGCTGGAAAACCAGTGAGTGAAATGGTAGTGGAGCTCATTGAGAAGAATCTGGACACCCCTCCATCAAAAATGGTATTCTTCTAGATGGCTTCCCTCGGACGGTAAGGCAGCAGAAATGCTTGACAACCTCATGGAGGAGAGGGAAGAAAAGCTTGATTCTGTGATTGAATTCTACATCCCAGACTCCCTGCTGATCTGAGAATCACAGGAAGGCTGATTCACTCCCTGATGGCTGTTCCTACCTCGAGTTCGACGCCTCCAAAAAACCCACGAAAGATGATATCCCTGGGGAACCCTAGGTTTGCCAATCAGATGATAACGAGAAGGCCTTGAAAATCCACCTGATGGCTATATTCCTTTGACCTCAGGAATTGCTTGGTTAGGGGCTCAGGAACTGGAGACCACAGCCTAAACCGACCCAAATCAAGCGGAGACAAACACATTTATCCCGTGTCTGAGGGTGGGACACTCTCTGGATAAGAACTAGAAAATAAACAGCCCTCGGACCTTCGGGCAGCCATCTCCCTACCACGATAGACGCCGCCTCAAGGACAAAGCCAACACACGAAACAGGCCAGAGCTGAGAGAAACTGAGTGAAACCTTAAATCAGAGGAATCTGAGGTCTTACCCATAGCTGGATGTTTTAACTATGCAATGTAATAAATTGCCTTATTGTTTAAGCAAATGAAACTTTTCTCAAATCTCAATTGCAAGTAAACAAACACATCTTAACTGATGTTGTCCCAAGTGCTAGTATTATGAGTCATTTTAGATGGGGCTCCAACTCAGCTCATCTGTTCTCTTGTTTCAAAACAAATTTCTAATTGGCAAAGGAGATGTATTTGGTTTCCAAAACTAAAACAATGGTGTCACAAGAATACTGCCTTTTACCAAGCAACTATTGTAATAAAGAAGCCTATTTTAGTCATTCATTCATTCGATCAAATATTTACTGAGCACCTGTAATATGCCAGGCATGGTATCAGGCATTGAAAATATACTGGAGAATAGAGCACAGTTATTTATTAATTTTGGTTGTGAACAATTTATGAATAGTATGAACAGCTATATCAGATTCCACTTACTCCTTTCCAATTTTCTGGTATTTTTCCTTAGCAGTGTATCACTCTTTGAATATTACTAGCTTGAGTCCTAAATATTAAATATTTTCAAGCGCTATAGCTTTCAGGGGAATATCCAAGAGCTATTCTGTCCAGCATAGGAAATGTTGAGAAATTTTAAAAATATCCTACTAAAAATAAGTTACGTTTCAGAAAAATGTTTCTGTTTATAAACAAACTGCATTCGGCTTGGCTGGCTGAAAGGTTTGTAGAGCTTGGCCAATCCATGCATTCTTCCACCCAAAGGACCTTGTCAAGAGCTCAAACAAACCAGGCGGGAATGCCAGAAATCTCCACTTGATCTGGTGAAGCAGACTCAGGAGTTTAAGACCTGGAGTTTATTCAGTCACAGAGGTTCAGTGTTTGGTTGGGTGAAAAAATTTTGGTCTGGTAGAGTCAGTGAGCCCAGGCTCTTCTAGTCCACTGTCAATGGTAAAGCAGGGTGACTCTTAAGTGAATTGCTTTACTTTTTATGCTGAAATTTTCTTCATCTACCAAATAGCCAATAAAAGTCATTTTAAGAATCAATTTAGATAGTTGTTTTGAAAGTTCTTTGAAGGGTATGAAGCATTTACTATATTTATATAAGTACTCATCATTGGATACTGTATAGAATTGTATAAGGTTTCATTTTGTTGGTTTTTAATCATAGAGCCAAAGTTGATGAATTTTACAACTATTTCAATGACTGGAAAAGGTTGTAAAATGGAATGATTAGTCTTAATCATAATGGATACAAGAAACATCGATCGGTTGCCTCCCGAATGTGCCCCGACCGGGGATCGAACCCACAACCTGGGTATGTGCCCTGACCAGGAATTGAACCTTCGACCTTTTGGTGTACCGGTGACACTCCTACCAACTGAGCCACACTGGCCAAGGCAGGAATACTTTTAATAGAACTACTGTGCTAGATTGGTTGTACTAATAGTCCCAATTCTTCCCTCCTTCCTGTATCCACTCCTGTATAGTAAAAAACAAACAAACAAACAAACAAAAAACTTACCTTGCCCAAAATGAGGCCTGGCTTTGCCCTCAGTTTCCGGGAAGTAATCTCATGACTGAGGGGTGTGTTTTTATTTGCTAGGGAGCCTTGAGTCACATTGGGTCTAACAATGGGAGGTAGGGTGGGAGTTGGCCACACCCACTAGTCTTAGAGCAGGGGTTGGCCACACCAACAGTGTGATCTAGGGTGGGGACTTCAACTAACAGAATCTCAGCACAAACTCTGGACACCCATGCTAGGCTGAGTTTCCTGGGTTGGCAACGTCCTGTCTGTATTGTCACACATTGATACTGGCGCATAATGCATCCTGACTGCGGGGAGAGAACACTGGAAGCTCTACATTTAATACTTCCCTGACTCCCCTTGTCTGATTTTAATCTGTACCCTTTCCCTGTAATAAGCCATCACCCTGAGTATATTTTCTTTCAGTGAGTTCCATGAGTCCTTCCGTTGAGAGTGGTTTTGGGAACCCCTTGAATTTACAGTTGGTATCAGAAGTGAGGGCAATCTCTTGTGGGGACTGTTCCCTCTAACTTTGTAGTCAGCTTAAACTCTTCACAACACCCCCTGCCATGTAACCTTGCAATCCCCTCCCATTTTAACTCCGGGCCCGACTGTAAGATATGCTTTGTGATACAAGCAGACTCATATTTTCCCCTGTGCTCTTGCCCTCTGCCATCATCATCAAAAGGATGTGCTCATGCTGGCTTGCTAGATGCAGAGCCGACCCACCCCCATTGTCCCAGCCTTGTCCTTTTTTTTAATTTTTTATCCAGCAGTGTAAATGAGCGTGATCAAGATCAGCAGGATGACCTAGCCAACCACTCCAGGTATGTGAGTAAGCCCTTGTATGCCTCTGTGATTCTGTGGTAGTTTATAAAGCGTTATTGTGACAGTAGATAACAGATAAGAGCTCCCGCCTAAGCTTCCACTGGAATGTAGCAATAAGGAGAAGAGAATCTGGATCACGTAAATCCAGGGGCGGGGGGATCTCCAAATTCTTTTCATCCAACACTGAAAACTTAATGATCATGTATTTTTATAATCCTTACATTATAAAATATTAGAGATTTAGGACTATCTCCAACTGAGGCCTAGAGAAATGAAATAATCACGAGATTAGATAACAAAAAATGACATTTGCTTTCGGAATATAATCACACACAGTGTACACTTTTTCTAATGCTCAGAATCCCTCTGGATATTGGGGTAAAGATGAAACTATACCAGGCCCTGGAGAAATATTTACAACGCATTACTGAAAGCCTTTTGCCAGGCCTTTTAACTGATAATGTAACTGACAATGTTACATCTTTTTCTCTTTATCTTCTGCCAACTTTCTGATTGAATTGTTAATGGCTACAATGAAATGGCCCACGGATAATCATATTTTTTAAAAAGGGGGAAGAGGAAAAGCAGAGTTCAATGAATAGAAAACAGAGATGGTACTCAGTCTAGTGGCTGTATTTTACTAACAAAGTCACGTATTCAAATGAATTTGACCTTGGTATACCCTAACGGCTCGGATTCATCTTGCCTTCCGGGCGTGCATGGCCCTTCGTGTTGGTTCTGCTCACTGTGCGCTGAGCATTACTCCGCGTTGAGTAGGAAACCTGCCGCCCTTCGCTCTTGAGGAGGAGCAGAGGACCTCCCCGGGTTTACGGTACCACCGGCTGTGCAAACAGACAGGCTCTCTGCCTGTGGCTTATTTAGGGGGCCCTCATGTAAACCCCTTCCCACCCCAGTCTACTAAGATCTATTTCTTGTCCCACATGAAATGAGACAATATCCCACTATAAGTCTGCTTACAGAATAAACTTGTAATTCCTCTCCGAGTTTGCTCAGGTATGCCCCCCCCCCCATGTCCACTTCTGTAACTGGTCAAAGATAGAATAAAGGGGCTGTTGCCTCTCACCTGTTCGTGTGCTCGTGCATGCACACACACACACACACACACACACACATCATACAACATGGGCATCCTTAATTTTTGATGGCAGAAACAATGTCACTTGCCATCATATTCACAATTCTAGCATGCTGTTTGCTACATGATAGGCTTGCAGTAAGTATCTGTTCAGTGAATTAATAAACACTTTTCTTTAAATACATTGTTACTTTCACAACCTAGACTGTGGTCCGATAGCTTGAGGCTCAATTTGCGCCCTTAACAGAGTATATAGTATTAATTTATTACATGATTAACACATGCCATTGCTTTGAACTTAAGCGTATGTGAGAAAAGACAATTTTTACTTCATGGCCAAAAAAACCCCACAAAACTATGAGGATTAGCCCTGGCTGGTGTGGCTCCATTGGTTGGAATATTGTCCTGTGCACTGGCAACCAATTGATGTTTCTCTCTCACATCGATGTTTCTCTCTCTCTCTAGAAAGAGATGTTTCTCTTTTTCCCTCTCCCTTCCTCTCTCTCTAAAATCACTGAAAACATGTTTTTTAAAAACTATGAGGATTATAATGATCTATATATTTGTTGCATTTACTAACCATGAATTATGATTGTTTAACACAGCTAATGATTTGGTTAAATATGTCAAGAGCTTTTTTGAGCTATAATTCAAATAATGTATCACTTAAAGTATGCAATTCAGTATTCTTTAGTAGGTTCACAAAATTGTGTAATCATCACCACGATCAATTTTACAACGTTTTCATCACTTAAAAAAAGAAAAAAACCCTCTGTTCCCATTAGCAATCACCCCCCATTCTCCCTAACACTTTCCCCACCCTCACCCCTTGGCAACCTCTAACCTCCTTGCTGTGTCTACAGATTTGCCAATTCTGAACATTTTATATAAATGCAATATGTGATCTTTTGTGAATGGATTCTTTCACTTAGCATAATGTTTTCATGCTTCATCCATGTCGTAGCATATACCAGTGCGTACTTTATTCCTTTATATTGCCTAATAAAGGCATATCCATTGTATGGACATACCGCAATTTGTTCATCCATCCATCAGCTAATGGACATTGGAATTTTTTCTACTTTTTGGCTATTTTGAGTGATAAAACTTTGTGTACAAGTTTTTATGTGGACATATGTTTTCAGTTCTCTTGGATATACACCCAGGAGTGAAATTGCTGGGTCATTTGGTAACTCTATATTTAACTTTTTTAGGAACTGCCAAATTGTTTCCCAAAGCAACTACACATTTACAATCCCACAAGCAGTGTGTGAGGATTCCATCTTCTCCACATCCTCACCACTCCTCGTCATTATCTGCGTCTTTGATGTGGTCACCCTAGTGGGCATGAAGTGGTATTTCATTGTAATTTTGATTTGTGGTTCTCTGATGGCTAATGAACCATCTTTTAGTACTTATTGGTCGTTTTTCTATCTCCTTTGGAAAAATGTTTATACAGATCCTTTGCTCATTTAAAAAATTCAATTATTTATCTTTTTATTACTGAGCTGTAAGTGTTCTTTATATATTCTAAGTACAAGTCCCTTATCAAATGTGTGATTGGCAATAATTTTTCCCATTCTGTGGGTTGTCTTTTCAAGTTCTTGATGGTACTGTTTGTAGAACAAAAGTTTTTAAATTTTGATGAAGTCTGATTTTTTTCTTTTGTTAACTTGTACAAAAAAGGGTACTTGGGATTTTGACAGGGATGCACTGAATCTGTATATCAATTTGGGGAATATTGCCCTCTTAACAAAATTAAGTCTTTCAATCTATGAACATGAGGTTATTTCCATCATTCCAATATTTTCCCATATGTATGTTAGCTTCCCTGCCCCACACACCCAGTCAGAGATATAACCCAGGTCTATAGTACATTATGGTAGTCAAAGGTATAGCCTCTGTTTTCTCATCAGTAAAGTGCAAATAATAATACATATCTCATAGGATAAAAGGATTAATGATAAATATGCGCAACACTTGCATAGTACCTAGAACACAGTAAATATTCAGTTAATCTTAGATATTTGTCTTAGTTCCTTTGGGCTGCTATAACAAAATACCACAGAGTGAGTGGCTTATAAACAATGGACATTTATTTCTTACAATTCTCTAGGCTGAAGTCCAAGATCAGGGTGCCAGCATGGTTGGGTTCTAGTGAAGGGCCTCGCCGAGGCTGCAGAGCACAGGTTTCTCCATGTATCCTCACACAGTAAAAGGGCCAAGGGAACTGTCTCAGGCCTCTTTCATAAGGACATTAACCTCATTCACCAGGGCTCCGCCCACTTGACCTGACCTAATCACCCCCAAAGGCCTCACCTCCTAATAGTATCAGCTTGGGCATTAGGATTTCAACATATGAATTTGGGGGGATGCAAACATTCAGACCACAGCACTGTTTTTATTATATAGCACTTAATGTTTAGTTGCTCAAAAATAGTTATTTTGATTAAAACACATATATATTGGAGCCCTAAGTCTCTATGAGTCCCCATCTCTTTGGAATTTTTGACTTTATATTTTGTTTCCCTCAAATTTTCTCTGCCTTTCTTAAGGACTGTCAAAAGCATGCTTCTGCCCCCCCCCCCCCCCCCCCCCGAATCTTCCTAGAGATGCACTCTGATAAAAAGCATGGGTGCTTATGGGAAGGTCCAAAAGAAATGGCTGGTCAACTAATCAGAGCTCTTACTCTTCCTTCCCATGTCATGTAGGCACATCTTAACGACGACACTCGGGATTTAATAACTCTTCTATCTTACAGTCCAATGTCCATACTGAAAGTGTTTCTTTTAAAATGTAAGTTAAATGGTTTCACTTTCCTGTTCAAACTCTTCTGTAACATCTCATCCCTCTCAGAATAAAAAATCTAAAAAAGCATTACAATGGCTCTGTAAGAATTATACGGCTTGTAAAGTCCTATGTGATCTGGTATTTGGCTACTCTTTGACCTCATCTCTGATCATCATGCTTTGTCCTAGCCTTTTCCTCTAGCCTGCCAGGCACACTTCAGCCCCAGGGCCTTTGCATTTGTTGTTTTCCTTCTGTCTACAAATCTCTTCCCATACATCTCCAGTTTTTTTTGTTTTTTTTTTAGTTCCTTCATGGTCTTTGCTCAAATATCACGTTATCAATGAGTCTGGCCACCCTATAATCACCTGACACATTACATATTTACTTGTTTGGTTATTTGTTTTCTCCTCTAGAATAATTATATGAGCACAGAAATTTTCATGTTTTGTTTTATCCTGTGCAATCCTGTAACAATCCCAGGTGCATTTGGTACTAATTAAATGTATGTTGACTGGATGGCCTGCAAAGCTGTCTTCTCACATAAGCAAGTAACTTTAGTAGTGAGAAGGGGATGCCACTGCAGTAGGTCTGCCAGAGGACTGCTTTCAGTCAGGTGGAATCCTCTTGCCCTGGCTGACCGAGGGATGCATTCTGTCGTTAGCTCAAACACATCTAGACACAGTCTTGTCTGTTTAAATGAGCAGAATTTCATGAAATGTTAGAGTGGGCAAACAGAATTAGAGATACAGAAAAGCTGAAAGGTATCTGATTTCCTGCCCCAAACTCCTCCCCTTCCCCCCGAAATACGCTTTCTGTGTATGATTAATGATTTTATCTTTTTGTTATTCAAAAAATTGATCTAATGCTACTGCCTTCCCCAAAGACACAGGAGTTCTCCTGGTAACGGATTTAGAAGATCTTAGGAGATCACGCTTTTGACACAGTTAACTTTGCGAGGCAGTGGGAGGGTGCAGCAGCATGCCCGAGGTGGAACTACATTTCCCAGAGGGCATCTCCGGGAGGATGCTGGGAAGTGTGGCAGGGCGGCAATGGACCCTCTGGGCCAGGGGAGACCAACTTCCCAGGAACACTTGGAATTTCCTGGTTTCTGCTGATTATTGAGGCCTAGGACGCCATCCCCAACAGAATTCAGAGTGAGTACAGCAAGACAGACCTGTTCAGGTGTAAGTGAGGAACAATTTTTTGAGGAAGCATAATCAGAACTTGGAAAAAAAACCTCTCAGTTTCAGTATTTTGCAATTTTAGCTTAGGCCCTCTTCCTTCTTGCAGAAACCAGGGAACGACCACGGTTTTGCATTACTAGTGGAACTATCTTATTAACTACAGCTAATCATTTTCTGCTCGTTTTTTTGGAGAGTTGTTTAAAAATGGAATTTGCTCACCTCCCTGCATTGTGCCTGAACTATTTTTGAACTAAGGGAGGAAAAATTAGTTTTCAGAAAGTAAACCATAAAGCTGGTCAATGAGACCTTGAAATCTGTATCCCAGTGGCTCCTCAGTTTTGCATCTTTCCCGGCCCATTCCTGTCCATTGTAATGAGAAGACAGACTCTGAAAAGCGCTCTGAAACACTGCCAAACCTGGTCTCGTGGTGCAAGTAACCAGAGAGATTCACGGTGGGCTTTTTCATTAGGTAGTGCTCTCTAAATTAATCTGTCTTCTGTTAAGATGAACAGGACTACAACTGTGTGCATCATTCATTACAGGGGATTCAGAGAAATTGTGACTTAAGGGATTTGCCTCATCATTTAATAGTTTTCAGTAAAAACAATATTACCTTTCATCTCTATCAGTCCTTGTACTTTTTAAAAACAAATAATAAATTAATGTCGGTAAATGCTTTCCCATATATTTCTTATCAAAAGATGAGAAAGCCCCTGGGTTTGGCTGCTGCTCCCTAGATTGTGGTCTCAGATTGGTCAACTTCTTATCTTCCCATAAAATGGGATAAATGCATGCATTCATTCATTCATTCATGTATATTGTGTTTTACACTGTGCTAGCTGCCCTAGAGAGTGAAGACACAATCCTAACCTTTAAGCATTTTACAGTGTAACAGATCTGAGAATTAGGTTTGACATAGTTGTCATACACTTTAGGTTCATATTCTCTCCTTCCTTTCCCTGTGAGAACTGAGACAAAAACCAAGCTCTGAAAAGTTAGGTGATAGCCCCAGGCCACAAACTCAGTCAGTGGGTGAGCCAGGAATAAAAGGACCCGAGTCTCTCTAGTACAAAGGGAGACATGCATTTGTACTGTAAATAAAATAGAAGGCAGGCCTAAGCTTGACATCTAAAGTAAAATAATGGTGCTGGTATTTTCTGCCAAATGTACACAGTGCGGCAAAGTAGGTTTACAGTTGTTTGTATGGGAAATAACACAATAATTAATAAATAATAGTACAAGAATAAACTGTGTTTCACATACAACTGTAAACCTACTTTTGCCCCACCCTGTATTTTGCCAATAGTGAACTTTTATCCTCAGTGTGTTGTCAGGCGTTAAAATACACCAATAGTTGCCAATTCAAACAATAACAACTATTCTGTTTGTAATGTGTCATTTGAGCAGAAGGATGTGAGTATGGTAGCATGTTTACCAGAACTGAGCCCCTGGGTCAGTACACTTAGAATTATGCATCACACTGAAGATCCCCAAAAGATAGTGAAAAATCACAAATATTTCAGAAAAAAAAGTAGCAAAATTTTCCCTGCACTAGATTTCTGAATAGTATAGGGCTATAAGAAATTATATTTTCATCCTAAAGTAATGTCTTATCCTCCTGACTGTTAAAATGAACCTTTTTTTTTTTTTTTTGTACTGAGCTTCAGGCTGAATGACTGCTTCACAGAGAAAAACAATACATACAGCATTTGGTTCCTATAGTGCATTTTGGTGATCAAATTGTGGAATATACTGCAAATGTCCTATAATATTTTAAAAATTAGAATGGTCAAATGTAGAGTACAATTACAATGAATAAATGAGCACAGGACGGCAGACATTTTACAAAAGGGAAACAAGAACTATTAAATCTGAAAACACTTTCAATCTCTATAGTGGCCAAAGAAATAAAAAAGTTTTTTTTAAACCAAATGTTATTGAATCTTGTGTGACAATGTGTAGAAAGAGCCACTGATTTTAAAATAAATTTTATCCCAGTAATTCTACTTAGGGTAACTTATCTTAAAGAAGTAACTTGAAAATATCAGCGCAGAGGTTATTTAGGTGGTATTTCTTGTAATTTAAAATCAGAGCAACCTAAATGTCTAAAATCAGGGGAATGTTTAGTAAAATCTGTATGAGTATGCTTGAATATATTATGTAACCAAAAAAATTATGAAGCTTCTACAAAAACATAGAAAACTGCTTATAATGTGTTTCATGAAAGCAAGTTGAAAAAAATGTGTCCTCTGATTATAAATATGTAAAAATTACATGTGTAGAAAGTACATCTTAAATTATATTTATATGGTGACATTATGGGTGCTCTCACAATTCTGTTTTCCAGATACCCTGAGGTGTAGTGATATTAATTTTGTAATTTAAATAATCTATTTAAAAGAGAAAAATACAGCCTTACTGGCGTGGCTCAGTGGTTGAACATCCGACCTATGAATCAGGAGGTCACAGTTTGATTTCCAGTCAGGGCACATGCCTGGGTTTCAGGCTCCATCCCCAGTAGGGGGTGTGCGGGAGGCAACTGATCAATGACTCTCTCTCATCATTATTGTTTCTATCTCTATCTCTCTCTGAAATCAATTTTTTTAAAAAATCACAATATGGCTGTCAATAAAGTATATAGCTATTTTATTTTTAAAAATAAGTAAAAGAGAAAAATACAGGTAAAGCTAAATTTTAAGGAAATCATTTCCTCTTCCTTTACTTTTTTTTGTTTAATATGTCTTTATTGATTTCAGAGAGAGGAGGGAAGAGGGAAAGACAGAATCATCAATATGAGAGAGTAAACGATCAGCTGTGTCCTGCATGGTCCCTGCTGGGGATCGAGCCCGTAACCCAGGCATGTGCCCTGACCGGGAATCTAACTGCAATCTCCTGGATCCTAGGTCAATGCTCAACCGCTGAGCTAACTGGCCAGGCTCTTCCTTGACTTTTAAATAAGTCTCTATACTGCTTTCATGTAAAATGTATATAAAAAATATACAAGGAAAGGTAAAGTTAAAAAAAATATACAAGGGACCATTTAGAAAAGGAATTAGACTTAATCTTTATCTACTAGGCTTATGACTGTACCAATGAAGGTACAATTCTCAGTTAAAGTAAGTCTGGTTTTCCTCTTGATTAATGATACTCTCTTCAAAGCTACATTAAGAACTTTACCATGTTTTACACAAGCTCTGCGACCACCACCCCATGAGTCAGTAGGCCATGAGACTTCACAAGGGGCAGTATTTAGTAGCAGAAAGTAGGCAAAACATCAGGCAGTGGGCCACACAGATTAGCTGGTAGCCATAACTACAACCAAAAAGCTCTTACAGTCCTCAGGATTCAAGGAACTCATCAAAGGGATTCCTTTTGGCTCCTGGGGAATGTGATGAGGTACTTACTGGAAACAGTAGCTGGGAAATAGCCTCACTGGGGCAGATAGACCCAGAAACCACTTTTTATTATACTTTATTTGATTGTAAAAGGAGTATGTACACATGGTTAATTTTTTTTGAAGTACAGAAATGTATAACGTAAAAATTATAGGTACCCTTTTCAATCTCTATCTCCATCCCACTCTGCCAAACTAGTCACTGTTAACAGTTTGGTATGTGTACTTCTAGTCACTTTTAAAATATAAATAAATATGTATCTAATTTATGTATTCTGCTATGTATATGTCCTTTTCTATATAAATTAATTAGATCAGGCTAAACCAACCAAAAATTACTTGCTTTTCTTACTTAATATATTCTGAATATCCTCCCCTCTTACTACATATATAATGTACTGTTATTTTATTTATTTATATTCATTTTTAACAGCTCTGTATTATTCCCTTTTGTCATAATTTTCAGTTAACACTCCTGTACATATCCTTCCCTTCTTAGGATAAATTCCTAGAATTACTAGCTGAAAGGAATGTTTATTACATTCTCAGAGCTGTATATGAGGCAGAAATATTTCTTCCAGTATATCATACAAGTCTAATTACTTTTGTCTCCTGAGACACTTTGTAACCCACGTATTACATACTGCCTTCTGTGAAAGTTATTTGTTGCCTCTCTCCTGCTAGAGTCCCTTGGGGGCAGGATTTTTATCCTGTACATTTTTTGGTATTCCTTAACCGCCCTTGCATAAAGTCAGTACTCAATAAATACTTCGTTGAATGTCATTTACTAAATATAATTTATTCTTGGCTAGGACAAAGGTAGTCAAAACTGTCCAAGGATTAGTCACCAGCGATTCATAATTATGCAACCAAGAAGTATGCCTAAACTTTAGATGTTCCTTGGTAGATTAGGGTCAAAGTTTGTTTCCCTTGGGCATAGTTAAAAGGGTGTTGGTTATTTAACTGTACTGATTTTCTTGTTTCAGTGGAACTTCTTGACTCTTTTATTGCTAATATGAAATGTACTTTTCATGGGAAATAAAATACTGACATACAGTTTAAAAGGAATCACTGTCTGCAGAATATATTCTTAAGATACAGCATTTTTTCCTCTCACCATGAGATATAAAAAAATAGAAAATATCACAGATCCACGTAGATTTACATAGCTGCCTTTTGAAATAGTTCCTTAATGGCTATGATTTAATATTTTTCTTATCTACAGGATTCCTCCTATGCCATATTCAGAGGGACTTTGGTTTTCATGTATTCTGAGAAGTGTGGCTCCATTACTCGGGAGACCCTCCCAGGCTTACTGGTGTATTAGAGTACTGCTAGCTGCTGTAACAAACTTTCAAATTTCAGTGGCTTACTACGGTAGAAGTTAATTTCTCACTCACAAATTGCCCAAGTCTGGGGGGTTCTTCGTTGGCAGGTGGCTTTTCTCCATGTAGTGATTCAAGGATCTAGGCCTCTCCTCCTGATGGTTCTGCCATTCTGGAGTCTTCCAGGCAGAAGGGAGGAAAGAAGATGTGAAAGTCACTCCCACTTCTTAACCGCTTCAGCCTAGAGAGAGACACATCACTCCACTCACATTCCATTGGTTTGGGGTCTACTTATATACAAGGGAGGAGAGAAATGTAGGCCTTGGCTCAGCAACTACCTCCCAGCAACAATTCCACAATATGGAAGGACAAGCACACATTTCTTGTGGGAAGTGGGCGGAGTTGGCGGAGTCTCATAATAACTGATTAGGCAGGCGGAACGGGTTTTAATTTTGTACATTAGGAAAAGAGGTGTTGAAAAGTTAAAATCCCACAGCTAGTTAGCAGTAGGAATGCAGTTTAGAAGCCAGGTCATCTGACTCCTACTCAGTTTCTCTTTCCTTAATATGAAAAATTAATACTATTCTGGTTTAAAGTATAACCCTCTTGGTGACTCATTCCTTTAAATTGCATACTATGATTTTTTTTTTTTTTTAACTCCTCTCTCCTCTAAGGACCTGACAATGTCTCTGTATTGTGGAATTGCTTGCAGGAGAAAATCTTTTTGGTGCTATAGGCTGCTGTCAACCTATGTCACTAAGACCCGGTGAGTTTTAACCAACCTGAGCTCTGATTATTCAATCTTTGGCCCATTAAATTATAAGAATCTCAAAATCTGATACTGAGGATTAAGGTTGTATGATTAAGATTTACACATAAGGGTGTTCATTGAAAATTATTTATAATAGGAAAAACTCTAAACTAAATTTCCAATAATATCTAAAGTACCTGACATACTTAAATATAAATTCTATTAAGATAGGAACTTGGTCTTTTCCACTATGGTGCCTATAGTGTATAAAACAGCACCTGGCACATGGTAGGCACTGAGGCATTGCAGAATGGCTGAATGAACAGGAAAGAAGAAATTAATTAAATTACGGTACACCCATATGATGGAATTAAAAGCTATACTGAATAATAGTTCGTGAAGTTTCCTGAAAATAAGGTAAATAACTCCAATCCTGGTACCCATCCCCACCAAAGAACTATACTTCAGTGAAAGGCAGACTAGAAAAGAGAAATCTACACCAGTACAGGGAAATGGGAAATGACTTCTTTGTCTCAGCCTGCGCAAATACGGTATCTTTCCATTTGAAATCACAAGTCTGCTCTCATAGAATTTGGGGGTTTAAATTTGCACCATCGATATGGTGGGGTCCAAAGACCCCTACTGAAGAACGCAAGTAGTAGTCCTAGACTAACAGTACCCCTGAGGCACCAGGCAGAAGCAAATGGAAAGCTCCTCTGGAGGGAACACTCACAACCAGGGCTTCCCATCGGAAAGCTCTGCCAAATATGAGCCCCACCCAAAACGGAAAGGCACACAGCATACCATGAGCACCATGCGGACGCAACGAAACTGCAATACTTGTTTTAGATACTGTGGGGCATTTGGGTTACTTGCAGTTCTCAGAGAACAATAACAGAATTATTGAGTAGTCTAAAAAATGAGTATGTTAAAGTGATTAAATATGTTAAAAATTAATTAAAAAATCACAAGAATAAAATTCTATTAATAGGGAATGTGGTATAAAAAAATAACATGTTTAAGTAAAAAGGCTACAAATTAGTAGGTATGATTCTAAATAGACCACGTATAGACGCATAATATTAATAGTTTGGAGAATTCTGAGCTGTAAACGGTGACCATCTTTGAGTGGTAAGATTCTTGATGATTTCCTTTTTTGAAAAAAATTGATGACTGTATTTCCTGATTTTTACACGACTACATTTTACTTTTATAATAAGAAAAAAACAGTTTAAGTTGGATCTTAGTTTTGTGGTTTCCACCCCATTTTAACTAAAGGGGGGAAATGAACTTTTAAAAATGGTATTTCTGATCAAGAAGAATGTAAACTTTTTGGATCTCAGTTCCAGTTCCAGCGAGGCCCCAGGTTTAAGACCTTAACCTCGGTGTTTTGCTTTTTAGGGTCATTAGGGCAAAGCACAGGCTGTGTTGCTCTTTCTGCTCTTTTACGAAGGCAGCTGTGTTTGTTCCATTGTTTATATTTGGGAGCTTCTGAGCGGCACATGTCTCTCCTTTGACATACGTCGAGTCTTTGGTCCAGAAGGCTGTAGTCACGCATAATAAGTTTAAAAATATCACCACTATTAAAATCTCGGGTTTCCTTTGTCTTCATGGTAACCCCTTTCATCACACAGTCAAAAATAGCTCCTAAAGATGTTGCTGGGGTGTGTTTACCATTTTGCTTTGCAGTTTTTCATGTTGAGCCAAGTCTGCCTGCTGGTGTTACAGAAGCTCGCAGACGACAGAAAATCTCTGTAAACCCGGTTTCCCGCTTAAGTGACAAAATACACCATATACCCAAGAGTCTGTTTTAGGGCTTTCAACAGGGAAAAATGGGATATGCCCAAGACCCAGAAAGAGAATCCACATCCAACTAATTATACGATGTTCTCTTTTCCACATTTTTACTTTGGCTACTGAAAATATTACACTTACTAAATAAGTAATGGCTTCACTTTCCCATCAGTGGTGCCTTCAGTAAAGATGAGGAGCCTGTGGTGTCCACCTGGGGCACTAGATGCTTGAAACGAGGGTCACTGTGCATTGAGGGTGAACTTTGCTTTATCTTCCTCAGATTGAATGGGAGTTGCTGAAGGTGTGGGGTCTGCAGTAGTGAAGCCTCGGGATTCTGTGGTGGATGTTTTATCACTGTACTTGTTTTCCTTTCAGTCCACTGCATGTAAATTCTTGCCTCACAGTGTAATGTTGGCAAAGTACCTTGAGGTTCAATTCAGTAAATATTTATTACCCTTGAAGTTCAATTCAATAAATATTTATGGAACTGGGCCATTCAATATGCTAATTACTGGGACACAGAAGTAAAGCAGACCCTGCCCTTAAGGAGATCATAGTCTTTTGGGGAAGACAGACAAATTGATAATACAACGTAAGTGCGACCACAGAAGTATTGGCAAGTATACAGAAGGACAAAGGAGGGACTGATTGCCTGCAGTCACCTCAGATCCTTTACAGAGCAATTTAGGATGTAAATGAGTAAGAGGAAATAACCGCGGTAGGAGTGGGATGTAGGAATAGAATTCTCAAAGACGAATGCTGTCATGTAACTAAATGTGGTTTTGTGATGCTTTATTTTCCAAAATACAGGTATTTATTTGAACTGAAGGAAGATGATGATGCGTGTAAAAAAGCCCAGCAGACAGGAGCATTTTACCTCTTTCATAACCTGGCGCCTTTACTTCAGAAATCAGAACATCGATACCTGCCCCCCCAGCATAGCCTATTAGGTAAGCCCAAAGTGGACCAGTAGAGTAGACCAACCCGTGGCCACTAAGCAGAAGTCAGCCCATATTGAATCCCTGAGAAGGACCCTCCAACTTTAGAGTCCAGATTTCTCAAAGTGTTTCTGTCAAATGCTTAGTACATAAACCTGTGTTGCCCAGTCAAATGTTATTTGGCCTTACGCCAGGGGTTGGCAAAACTGCTGTTCAAATGGAACCCACATTTTATAAATCAACTTTTATCGGAACACAGCCACACTTATTCATTTATAGATTGTCTATGGCTACTTTCACACTACAATGGTAGAGCAGAGGAGTTGTGACAGAGCTCAAAAGCCTAGATTTTGCCAACCCCTGCCTTAGACGGGTGATTTCCAGCCTCCATGGAGTTGAACACTGTTACACTTGCCAGGATTTGCACTGAGACTTCATTTCTCCTAGAAGGGTCAAAATTAGAAGTGAATTAATTAACATAGCTAGAGATATCTAAGCTATTGGGATTTGGCTTTCAAGATACTTTCAGTTTTCTACGATGTAACTATTCCCTAAGTTCTAAAGACATTGCCAGTGAATTTCCTTCATGGGTCAGATGTTGGAGTACCTGGATAGGCAGTTTCTAGCACTGCAGATACGAGGATGCCATCAGAAGGAACTAAGCGTTTAGAGATGTAGCAATGTTTTGTTGTATTATGAACAAATAAATGAGTCTTTCATGCACAGGGTAAGTTTTCTCCCTGTACAGCTCCTGTGTCTTATACAGACTGGAATTTCAGATGAATATTCTACTCTGGCCCACAAAAGCAGCATAATCTAGAGACTAAATTATAGAATTGACTTGGTCTCTACCATTTTAAATGTGACACTTCTTTTTTTCAGTGCCATAGCTAACTAACTATCATGTATCTTTTGAACTAGGGGATATGCTGCTTTCATGATACAATCACAGAGTAATACAGGGATGCAAAGAAAGAATTCCGTCTTTAGTCTGAACTTCTCAGACTGCTGATGAGTAAACGAAGGCTTAGAGGTTAAGTGATTAATTAGATCAAGTTTACAAAGCTAATTAGCTGCAGGGCAGTGACTGGAAGCCAGGTGTAGGTGCCTCAAGCTGAAGTATATGATCTCCTTTAAGTTTAAGATGGCTCTGGTGATCTCATTAAAGCCCTTGTTTTTCCGTCTGCTTTTGTTTCTTAGAGTTGGAAAAGCTCCTGGGTAAGTTTGGACAGGATACACAAAGAGTAGAAGATTCTGTGCTGATTGGATGCTCTGAACGGCAGGAAGCGTGGTTTGCTCTGGACCTAGGTCTAAACAGCTCCTCTTCCATAAATGGTACACAACACCGTTCCTAATGGCTACTTCCCTGTGGTTCTCAGACCTTGCGATTTCACATGATAGTAAAATAAAATAAAAAATTGGGGGAATACAGAAAGGCTATCAACTTTTTTTTTTTTTTTTAAAGTTAGGACATAAAAAAGACCACTGCCATCTATCATAACTTAAAATAAAGGAGTTTTAATGCTTTCTTTCTAAGGTAGGTGGTGGGTACAGAGATGTTTACAGTATTATTCTCTGTACCTTTATACATTTTGTTGTATTTCATAAGGAATGTTTTCAAATCCATGATAACACCCTTGTATCTCTCATCAATGCAAGTGAGTAAACATATTACCTCGAAGGAGCTCTGGGTCTTCAGACCTGCAGTTTGCTGTGGGCTCATGGCTCCTGTCAGGCCTTTCTCCTGTCTCTCAGGGGGTGGGTGCAAACGTAATGATGCTGAAATGACGTTCGGAGAGGAGCTTAGAGGTCCCATTTCATCTTTTTCCCAGGGATGTTATTGCCCCTGAAGACAATCTTGTGACATAGCACTGTGCTGTTTCCCAAATTTGCCTGAATGAGAATCACCTGGTGCTTGTTAAAAAATAAAGATTTCTGGGCTTCGCTCCCCTGCTGTTCAGAATCTCCATGTAGGGGCTTGAGAACCTGTATATATATATATTGATTTTAGATGGAGAGATACATCGATTTGTTGTTCCACTTATTTGTGCATTCATTGGTTGATCCCTGTACATGCCCTGACGGGGGGTTGAACCCCCAACCTTGAGTGTATCAGGATGATGCTCTAACCAAGTCAGCTATCCGGCCAGGGCTGAGAACCTGTATATTTTTTATTTTCCCTAATTGAGTCTTATTAGGTGAGTTTGGGAAACACTGTTCTAACAGGATATACTTGAGGGGCCCCGAGGCAGTTTGACATTTGTTTCACTTCATTCTCTTTTCTAATTTTCTAGCTTCCTTAGAGAAACCTGAAATGGAGACAGAGCTCAAGGGGTCTTTCATTGAGCTGAGGAAGGCTTTCTTCCGGCTGCATGTGAAGGACGCCTCCTTGCTATCCACGGTAGGTTCTGTAGGAGAGTAGGAAGGCAGCGTACTAGGGCAAATACGTGCACGCGTAACACAAGGCTGGAACACATTTGCTTTCTCCTTCTGCAGAGTAGTTCAAACCTTGGCAGAGGGACAGCATGCTGTGTGGAGACTGCTTATTCTCTTTTGCCCTTGTTTTTGGCATAATTACTGTCAGGAACAGTATTCCCCTAAGGACATGCAGATCTATGGCATCTATCAGCCTCATTTTTAATGACCCACAGCATGTCACATGCATCATGTTTTTCCTATGAGAAATTATTTATTGCTTTGACTCATCCACACTTCACTTGTTGAAGTGCTTTTGATTATCCATTTAATTTAGAGATATCTCTAAACATTTTTTATTTGCAAAAACATTTAAACTTTACTGGGGAGGAATACATGGTGGGCTGTTCAAATATATTGGAAATGATTTATTTTTAAGCTGGGTCATAAGTACATGGAGTGTTCATTATAATACTTTATAGATTACATATATTTTAAATCATAATACACTTAAGTTATACTTTCTTTTATTCATATTTCAGAGGCTGGAGGAATTATGTTCAACAGTTCCCTTATTTTAGAGTTAATAACCATTTAAAGTAGGTGAACTGGAAAGGCACTGGCATTTCCCTTTGAATTGCTCTCAAAACCAGGCCCAGCACTGTTATAGATGAGCCCCACATTCTCTCCAAACGAAACCAAGCCCATCTTCATATTCCTAGGCGCAGGCTCTCCTCCGCTGGCATGATGCGCATCAGTTCTGCAGCAGAAGTGGGCAGCCCACCAAGAAGAACATGGCTGGCAGCAAGCGTGTGTGCCCTTCCAATAAGATCATCTATTATCCACAGGTAAGCACTGCCTTAGAAGGTCAGCAATACAAGAAGGCTGCACACGGCTCTGTCCTGGGGATGGAAGCCTGTACAATCAAAAGGCTTTCCTTAGTGATTCATCCCTTCATCCTATTTATGGGCTCCAAAGCCCTAGTGTCTAAATTTCTACCTCTTTGCCTAGATGGCTCCTGTGGTGATCACGCTGGTGTCAGATGGGACTCGATGCCTGCTTGCCCGCCAGAGTTCCTTCCCCAAGGGAATGTATTCTGCCTTGGCTGGTTTCTGTGACATAGGTAAGGAGTTCAGAGCATGTACAGATGACACTGGGAGACAGGACAGCCTATCAGTGGTAGTTATTTTTCTGTCATAGTGCTTGGAGCCTCGAGCACATTCTTTCCTGTTAAGTCAAGAAAATGGTCCTCTGGCATTATAACTTTCCAATATTTCACAGACAAACTTTCAAACATGCAGCATGTTTGAAAGAACTATACAGTGAAAACCCATACACTCACCACCTAGATTCTATAATTTTTTATACTTACTTTATCACATACCTGTCCATCTCTCCATTCCTCTCTCTCCATCAGTCCATCTTACTTTTTGATGGATAGACTGCAGACGTTAGTACACTTCTCCCTAAATATTTCAGCATGCATAATATTCAATAGAATTCAATATTTATTTACAGGATTTTTTTCTCAGTCTATTGGGGTAAAATTTGCAAATGGTGAAATGTAGCATTAGAATTTTATTAAAGCTGGCGGCAGCAATAACCTCTCCCACTGCCACTCTTATTTTGTATTATAACCAACCTAGTAGGTTTAAGTATTACAGTTCAAAACCCAGCTCTAGACTTGATTCCTGTTGCTGTAGAGACTCAGAGATGTAAGCCTCTCCCAAGAGTATTTCATGGAAACTTTGGAGCCAGTTTTGCGCTCTTTCACAAATGGGCATCTGTATCACCCCTCCTGCTGCAGGGCTGTCCTGAATTAATCTGAGTGCTTGTAGGTGAAAGTCTGGAAGAGGCTGTCCGGCGAGAAGTTGCAGAAGAGGTGGGACTGGAGTTGGAAAGACTGCAGTACTCTGCATCCCAACACTGGCCCTTTCCTAATAGCTCACTCATGATTGCCTGTCATGCAACTGTGAAACCAGGGCAGACAGAGGTAAGTTCTGATGCTGTGATATTTCCTTTGCCTCATCCAAGCCTGTCAGTAGGTACTTACTAAGCATCTGTCTAGTCCAACACTGCCTAGATTGTACAGAGATCTGTAAGACATGATTTACATGCTGAAGTAACTTCCAATCTTTGTAAAGAAAGTAATCGCCATGAACACTGGGGGTGCCAGCACGATTGCCATTATCCCCTGTATACACCTCAGTCATGAGACAACTTATCTTTCACCCTCGGGACTGAACAGAGCGTCTCACATAGTTTAGGCACATAAAATACCAAATTTAATGATTGATTTCAAGATTGATCTTATTGCTCAAGTCAATCAGGATGTTGAGCACTAATTATTATTAACCATTATTATTGTTATCAGTCACATAATAATGATTATAGGAACTTCTAGTTGAAAGGGACTTAGATACTGTCTTATCCAGCCTCATCTTGCTCTCCTGTAGCACCCGACAGGTGGCACTGTGGTCCCCATCTACCAAAGTCTGTCGATTGTGTTTTGGTTTCTACGGAATGAATTAATACCTAATCTGTCTCAGTTTCCTGTGGATTCAGTTTGTACTACTTTGCTTCTTGCAAAGAAAATACTGTGATTTTGGTGATCATTAATTAACCTTTACCTTTTAAAGAAGAAAAACATTTGTATGTTACACAATCAGTAAAGGTGCAAAGCAAAACAAGTGTTATTCATAATTTACCCCTCTATGTTAAACACCTTTTTAAATGTTTTGGTGGGGTTTTTTTACTATTAAAAAATATATTTAACGCTCATCTCTTAATTATGCCTCTTTTGCTTCTGGGCAGTGCCTAGAATTGATTCTCTCCCAGCTGTGGACCCCAGGCATTATCTTCTAAGATTGTTGAGTTCTGGAACTGTTTTCTCACCTTTGGCCATAGTATTCTAAATTCTGTAGCTCCTAATCTTACATTCTGTTTTTCCTTATGTGTTTCAGATCCAGGTGAACTTGAGAGAACTAGAAGCAGCTGCCTGGTTTAGTCATGATGAGGTCGTCACAGCCCTGAAGAGAAACCACCCATATGCTCAGCAACAGAACGGGACTTCCTCCTTCTGGTTGCCCCCTAAGTTAGCCATCGCCCACCAACTGATTAAGGAGTGGGTAGAAAACCCGACCTGTTCTTCCCTGCCTGCTTAGCTCAGATCAGCCACCTCCATCCCAGGGACGGCAGGGGGGTTATCAAAGATCAGTTGAAAAGGGTGAGGTGAAAAAAGGCCCTACCCAGCCGACCTTGTATTAAGGCTGAGAAGAAGGTGAGCCTACAGCAAGACACCTCTTCCGACAGCGTTACTGAAAGATGTTCCTACTCATAGGCACTCAGAAATGCCCGAGCAAGCAGAAATCAGAGGGAGGGCTCAAGATTTGCTTTAGATGTGGGCCCTTGTTTACCCATTTTCTCCGAGACCCTGGGAGGAAATATCTTTTGGCATGTAGCTTGTTAATGCTCGGTTTATACCTCACTGCCAAAATGTGCCTGGTGTAATTTTGGTTAAAATTTCTATCTTAGTATTGAAAATCTATATAGCAAATCTCAAACCACTGAGTTACTTTTTACCCTCACAGAATTAAGACAGATAGCACAACATAACATGTTGAATTCATGTACAGGTAATGATTCTGTACATGGTAGTTAAATAGAAGTCATATCTCCTTAAGTCATCTCAAGGGATGAGGAATGTGGGAGCTAAGGTCTTCCCAGGGTCCTCTGTGATGTCAGGTGCAATGAGGTTCTATGGAGGTGACTGCAGCCCAGTGGCTCAAGATGGTTCGTCTTTTTTGCTGTTACTTGATCAGTGTTTGACCCAGAAATGATGGTCACTTTGCCATTCCTGTTTTCCTAAATGTAAAATGGTTGCTGCCATGTGCACATCCAGTAAGTGTTGTAACTTCAACTAAGGGATTACTGAGGACAAACCACTTCTTGAGTTTTATGGGATAAACTAAATTTAGGATTTCCCATCATTCATAGATGTCATTTTATAGCTTTTGTCACAGGGAAAAAGAATTTATCTGGAGGAAATAAAATAAATTTCCACACCTTTGCTCAGATGTGTTTTTCTGTCCTATGAAGTGAGGAAATTACAGAAGTGAGAATTTGCAGGGGAAAGAGGAGGGGAGGAAAGGAATCCCTTTATTAGTGTAACAGATGTTTAAGTCCAGGTTCCAAGTCTGTTGAATAACTGAAGCAATGTGCAGAAGAAATACTGTTGGAGGCCAGTTTGAAAAGAGGAATGAATGGCTGGGGAAAGAGTCATTGATTAAATACGTGAGTGCCAGAACCGCTAAGATTATGCATACATCAAAGTTCCCTAGGACTAAGAAAAAGACATTCTAGAACTAGAAAAGTTGCAGCAATGAATTTCCTTTTGAAACCAAAAGGTCATTGCTGTCACCACTGCCAGCAAACCATCATTGCTGTGGGAAATCAAAGTGCCTTCATCAGGAAATGTTGAGGGATAAAAGGTGATGGGACATGACTGTCCTGTTAGATTGGCAGCTTGCTCTGACCTGAGCTGAACCCGGCATGTAGAAGGGAAAAGCACTCTCGAAAGAGAGGTCCTGAGATTTCCTCATATATTGCAGTTAGAAGAAAACAGTTCAGGGTCCATGTGTATTACTGTCTCCCAATCTTTTCTATCTCTATGTGGGTGTGTTTGTGAGCACATGTGTACACATCCCCAGTCTGAAAATACGGGATAGAAAGGGGAGAGTGTGTGTTTCTCAAATTTACCATGGAGTAACTGTTTGCTTTTGGATTAATGTGTTGTTTTGGAAAAGAAGAGAGTGGCTAATAGGAGAAGCTGCAACATTGAACTTTGTTTCCCAGCAATGAGTGGGAAGAGAGCTTTGCTTTTTAGAACTCCAAGGATATCTGAAAGCCGAGGCAAAAGAGGACAAGGTTAGGATACTGAACATGACAGATAAAAGGGACTTTGGTACAAGGCTGACCTGGCTGGAAAATACTTATGTGGCAATTAATTGTGAAGGTGCTAAGGATAAAAAGAACCCACGGGGTCTATGAAGTAGAATAGTAAGAACAAGTAGAACATTAAAATATTTGTCACCAGAGTGAGCGTGGCTCAAGGTCACTCATGGTAACTGAAATAAAAAAGATACTCCTTTCCTTATTTTTGACTACCTTCCTTTCTCTACCCAACACTTAATCCTTGATAAAAATAAGCAATAGTCTAAACACAGAGTATGTAACTCTCATCTCAGGGGCCTGACTCTTCTGCTAACTTCAAAACCTATGCATACCCCTTGGAGATGACAAAGACCCTAGCAGAGAGGGTGACATTTGAGGAGAGTCAACCTGTGCAACTTGTAATGAACAAACATTTTTTACTAAATGAGTCCTCTAAAGTAGAAATGAGCACACTCATATTCAATATTTATTTAAAAAGGAAAAAGGTAGGCGAGGTTTGCTGGTTAATCTTTGGGTGGCTTACTTGTGGGTCTGTGATCAGTGTTGTCAGGCAGCTGCACTCCCATGCTTTGTAAGAGGTTGGAAGCAGGTCCCGCCAGTCCAGCTTGGGAACTATACGATTCCAAAATATTTGTAACCAGGTTCAGGTCTACATCCACTGGTGTCATAACAGATCCTCCTGCACCAGAATCTTCCTCATCTGAATTGTTACTGGTAGTCTGCGATAGAGATTCCTTATTTAGGGAGGGAAAAGAAAATCACAGGATAATATGCAGATAGGTTGATGGTAGTTACCATGCAAAGCCAACCAACAACGTAAAATGGAATTCCAAATTATCCTTGATAGAAAGCAAAAACAAAGTCTGATAAACTATGTAATTTAACACATACTAAAATTTGGTTCCAAAGATTATAACACACTTCTTTCTAGGAAAAGTTTCTACAAATTGAACAAATTTCTTCCCTGTCCCGAAATAGCCCAAAGGAGAAAACCAGGGTTAAAGAGGTACATTTATACCATGCCTAAGAGTTTTCAAAAAATAAACACAAAAATTAACATTAAAAAAAAAAAAAAAAAAAAAAAGAATCTAAAATTTGTTTCTAAGTAAAAGAAATTAGATTTTCTCCCTCACCTCCCCCAGTGAAAAAACTTAAAGTAAAAACCTGAAGCTTTTGGGGGTTGAACCACAAAGACTGAATTGCGACTTGAGCCTCTGATTTCACAGGTTGGGGGAATAACTTGAAAGATGCAACCTGATCCATGGACCAGCAGCATGTGTACTGCTTGGGAGCTTGTTAGAAATGTAAAATCTCAGGCCACACCCAAGACAAACTTAACCAGAATCTACATTTTAATATCTTTAGGTGGTTCATATTCATATTAAAATTTAAGAAACACCACTTTAGATAAATCTAATGTATGATTTCTATTAGGTTTTGGCAATACTGGAAGTGGCTATAATTTTAAATGTGGTTTAGATGATCAAAGCAAGGGAATAACATTAATTAAGAGCCAATATGGGTTTTACTGTTGTTTCACTTGGTTCTCATGTTAATTCTATGACATGAGGATTACTGATTAATGGATACAGTCACAGTGGACGGCAGAGATGGATTTCAAACCCTCATCCATGAGACTCCAGGGTCCCTTCTATTTCCCTACTTTGTCAAGTGTTAGACACTGTTGGTATAAAAACTAGTATTAAAACATGAATGGAAGATGAATTATAAATTTGGCTTTAAATTAGGGAAACTTACAAATCAAACACTATTAAGATTTGAAAAATATTTGGATGTTTAAGGTCATTTCTCCTTTTAAAAAAAATCAATTTAAGCTGTTAGTAGTAGTACCACATACTAATTTCAACACATCATATGACTTTATTTTAAATCCTGATAGATAACACAGAATAAATAATATAATTAAGCTTGTTTTAGGAAAATAAAATTAATAATTCTTCATCTTACCAGAGTTAGGAAAAATTAGTACTCTTCTTTATTTCAAATAAAAAAATTTATCACAAAAAAATGATCACAAATCAAAAAAACCCAAAACCCACTAAGATAAAATATGGTTTTAGCTATCCTTTGTGATAGACTCAGAAAGGGAAAGAAGTTAAACACACATATACCATTTGCTTCTGGGTGGCAAAACTTTTGCCAATGCTGGTATGTGCCAGTTCCCGGTCCATCTGAGCCATGTATGACTTGAGATCACCAAGTGTTCCTTTTATAGATGCTTCTTCCCCGGGCTCCTCTGTTTCAGAATCCAAGTCATCATCACTATCTAAACATTCAAAGTCTTCCTTATCTTCGTCATCAGAGTCCGACTCATGAGGTCTTGGCCCTACACCCCAACACAGAAAATGCCACTTGGTAAAAATGTTTTTGTGTGATTACACCTCTCAAAAGACGTGGAATATTATTTGCAGAAAAGAACCAATATACACAGGCAAAGTTCTTCACAAAAATCACTTCCAGAAAATGGTACTGCTGGCAGAAATTTGCAGAAAAGTACACAGGCTGAACTGAAAGATTCCGCTTTTTAAAAAAAGTGAATTCAATTAATTACCAATTTTCACTTAAAAAATTTAAAAACTACATTATGTATGAATACATTTTGATGTAAACATTCAAGCCATTCAGAATTACTGTCTTATCCTTCATTCTCTTCCCAAAGTTAGACATCTTTTAACAGTTTGGTGGGTATCCAGACCTTTATTTATGCAGCTCTGTGTGTGTGTGTGTGTGTATAGAGAGAGTTGTATTTTGCCCCACAAATATATACATTGAACTATGGTTTGCTTTTCCACTTATTTATACATCTTGGAGGTCCTCTGTCAAAACATACCAATGAACCTCATTATTTTATTTTATTTTTATATTACAGATGTCCCCTTTTTAACCCCACTGATCCCCTCCACCCCACATCCATCCCACTCCAAGGCCCTCCCCACACCAATGTCTGTGTCCATGGGCTATGCCCATAAACATACAAATTCCCTGATTAATCTCTCCCCACCCACATCCCCCTCCCCGCCTTCCCTGAGATCCCTCTGTTCATGCTTCTATGTCTCTGGATCCACTTTGTTCATCAGTTTATTTTGTTTTTATTATATTCCACATATAAGTGAACCTCATTCTTTATTAAGTATACATTTGACCCCTGAACAATGCAAATAACTTTTGACTCCCCAGAACCTTACCAATTGCCTACTGTTGACGAGAAGAAGCCTTACTGATAACATACACAGTTGATTAACACATATTCTGTATGTTAAATGTATTATATACTGTATTCTTACAATCAAGTAAGCTAGAGAAAAGAAAATGTTATTAAAATCATAAGGCAGAGAAAATTCATTTATAGCATTTACGTGTAAGTGGACCCACACAGTTCAATCCCATGTTATTTAAGGGTCAACTGTACTATGATTTATTTAACCATTTCCCTCTTGATAGACATTTAGGATAATCTAATTTTTTGCTACTACACTGCTGCAATCACCACTTTAGCACATATATCTTTTCACAGGGTAAATTCCTAGAAGTGAAATTGAAAGGTTATAAACATTCTAGAGTACCATGCTGCCCTGAGAAAAGACGATTTAGACTTCTACCCCCACAGTTTGAACAGTGCTCCTTTCTCCAACCCCTGAAAGACTGGTTATCATCATTCTTTTAAATTTTTGCCAATAAGATAGGCAAAAAAAGTAAGTTCTTATTTTTACTGTGTATTTACTTGCTTACTAGAAAAGTTAATTTTTCAAATATTTATTTGTATTTCTTCTTCAAGGCTATGCCTTTTTATATCCTGTAATTTTTTTATTGGGCTATTTGTCTTATTATTAGTGTGTAAGTGCATTAAGTATAAAAGAGAAAAAAATAATGTAATATGGGAGCCAAGGTAAACTCTATCTAAACACACAGCATTCACTCATTCAACAAATATTTAATGAGCGACTACTATGTTAAGCACTGAGCTAAGCATCCTCTGCAGAATCATAAAGATGGCAGGAATTCATGGTTGAAAGCAACTCAAGATTATGAAGATAAAGCATTGTTTTGTCTTCTGAGAGATCCAATGCTCCACTGTCCCACCCGTACTACTTACAGTTTCAAAATGAAACATCACACTGTAACTTACCTAAAATCTTATCAAAATAATTTAAAAAAGAATCCGCATCAAAAGTGATTGGAGCCTCAGAAGGTTCTCTGTAAGATTAAAGGAAAAAACAATTGATCAGAATGTAACTCTTTAAACTTTATCTAAAGTAGTGCCATTCTTAGGAACACTCCCAGAGATACAACCTCAAGAGAGGTGTAACAAGGAAAACTGTAGTTCAAATAAAAAAAATCCTTATACTTACTGGTCCTACAGGCAACAGAAATGGGAAAGACTGATAAAATCAAAGTAAAAATTGCACTTTGGTTATGCACATTTAACTCAAGTTCATTTAGGGATCTACCCACCCTTTGCTTCCCATAAGATATAGCTAACATTAGCAAAAAAAAGTTATTTATCTTTAAGAATCAAATCTTATTAAGAACAAACCTTCCCTTATCCCTGCTTTCTTAGAGAACATCGAACATCAATTTTAATCATCTCAGGAGCTCTGAGCACCAACACTAATAAAGATACATTTGCTGTGCAAGCAACAATTCATCTGCCTTTTTTCCATTACTTGCCAAATGTAACTTCCCATTTCTTCTATTATTTCTTCCTCTGATGAACCCTTTTAACCCACTCTTTTGAGTTTGAAGCTTCCAATATGCTTGCAGGAGGAAGATCAGAAGTCTGAGCTTGCTGAGAGCTAGATGTTAAGAGCCTGTCAGGTTCTGAGTAAAAGTCGAGAGTAAAGTGTGTGGTTGCCCTGAATGGCTCTGAGATGGCATTTAGATCTGTTGAGTGGACTCTCTAGCTTACTTCAAGGATGGCAAAGGATAAGATTACTAGAAATCTGACTCCAGATAAGTAAGTTATCATGGTACTAGGTACCAGAACAGGGAAACAAAGCAGTACAAGTCATTTACTTAAAAAAAAAAAGTGTGGACTTGGCAGTGATGGATGACTTCAAAATCTTGGTTATAACTATTTAGATACTTATACTTTAACACAAATCACCGAGGCAGCTCTGCTCCTTTGTGGGTGGAGACTTTGGACATGAAGGCTTTCATGCTCTCTGAGACTTGAGTTAAGTCGTAGTTCTCCTCCTCCTTGGAAATGGGCTCTGGTTCTTTTTTGCCAGCAGCTTCCTGCAGTAGCTGGTCTAACTGATCTGGTGAGAGATCCAACCACTGGTCATCTGAAAAAAGAGAAAGCATGATACTGCCATACTACATTCACGTGAAAGGTACTCTCGGGGAAGGGCCCTATGAGTCTTAGTAGAATGTTTTCATTTTTTCTAACCCATCTGCTCTATCCTGGCCCATCACTTACCATCTTCTGGGGGAAGATTAGCTTCTTCTTTCTTAAGCTCTTCGATATCAAATGGTAATGTCTGTAATAAGGTTAAAATTTCTTCACCTGGGCTCATAGCAAGAGAGCTATAAAAAAAAAAAAAGACAAATTTTTTTTTTTTTTTATAAGAGCACTCAGAATAATCACAAAAATATAGTATTTTAAAGATGAAAGGAATTATCCAGTCTAATTTGCTTTTAAAATATTTGTTTTAGGATACAGACCCCTTTTCCTCAAAATTTACCAGGAACTCTAAAATATAAAAAAGCTCAAAGAAAACCATCAACAAAGTGAAAAGGCAACCCATTAAATGGAAGAAAATATTTGCAAACCATATATCTGATAAGGGGTTAACATCCAAAATATATACAGAACTCATACGACTCAAAAGCAAAAAAGCTAAACAATACAATTTTTAAAAAGGGCAAAGGTGGAAAGAAATAAAACTGTCATTATTTGCAGATGACACGATTATAGAGAACTCTAAAGATTCCACCAAAAAACTACCAGAACTGATCAGTGAATTCAGTAAAGTAGCAGGATACAAAAAAAGTATCTAGAAATCAGTTGCATTTTTATACACCAATAATGAACTATCAGAAAGGGAAACTAAGAAAACAATCCTATTTACAATTGCATAAAGAAGAAAGAAAGAAGAAAGAAAAGAAAAGAAAAGAAAAGAAAAGAAAAGAAAAGAAAAGAAAAGGAAAGAAAGAAAGAAAGAAAGAAAGAAAGAAAGAAAGAAAGAAAGAAAGAAAGAAAGAAAGAAAGAAAGAAAGAAAATAAATAAATACCTAGGAATAACTTTAACCAGGAATGTAAAAGACCTGTATTGGGAAATTATAAGGACACAGAATAAAGAAACTAAAGAAGAGACAAATAAGTGGAAGCATATTCCATGTTCATGGATAGGAAGAATTAACATCGTTAAAATGTTCATATTACCCAAGCCAATCTACAGATTCAACACAATTCCTAGCAAGTTACCAATAATGTATTTCACAGAACTAGAACAAATACTCTAAACAGCATGGGTGAAAAAGGTGAAGGCATTAAGCAAAAAACAAAACAAAAAAACATACAACAAAACAACTCATAGACACAGACAACAGTATGGCGATTACCATATGGGAAGGGTGGTGGGGGAAGGCAGAAGAGGGTATAGGGAGATAAACAGTGATGGAAGGAGACTTGACTTGGTGCAGTGAACACACAATTCAATATACAGATGATGTATTATAGAGTTGTACACATGAAACCTATATAATTTTATTAACCAATGTCACTCCAATAAATTCAATTAATTTTTTTTTTTTAATGGGCAGAGGAACTGAACAGATGTTTTTCCAAAGAAGACATACAGATGGCCAACAGGTACATGAAAAGGTGTTCAACATCATTAAACATCAGAGAAATGGATATCAAAACCACGAGGAGATATTACCTCACACCTGTTAGAACAGCTATTATCAAAAAGAAAAGAAATAACAAGTGTTGGCAAGGATGTGGAGAAGATGGAACGTGTGTGTGCACAGCTGGTGGGAATGTAAATTGGTACAGTCACTACAAAACAGTATGAAGGTTCCTCAAAAATTAAAAACAGAGCTCCCATATGAACCAGCAATTCCATTTCTGGGAATTTATCCAAAGGAAATGAAAATAAAATACTGAAGATATATAGATATATCTGCACTCCCATGTTCATTGCTGCATTATTTTTTAAAATTTTTTAAATATATCTTTATTGATTGCAGAGAGAGGAAAGGAGAGGGAGAGAGAGAGATAGAAACATCAATGATAAGAGAGTCATTGATCAGCTGCCTCCTGCACGCCCCCGACTGGGGATCGAGCCCGCAACCCGGGCATGTGCCCTGACCTGGAATCAAACCCTGATCCCCTGGATCCTAGATCGATACTCAACTGCTGAGCCACGCCCAGCCGGACTCATTGCTGCATTATTCATAATAGCTAAGATATAGAAACAACCTAAATGTTCAACAGATGAATGAATAAAGATGTGGTATATTACACAGGAAATATTACTCAGCCACAAGAGGGAAGGAAATCCTGCCATTAGCGACAACAAGATGGAACTTCAGGGCATTATGTTAAATGGAATAAACCAGACAAAGACAAATACTACATGGTATCACTTATATGCAGAATCTAAAAAAAGTGTCCAACTCATTGAAACACAGAACAGAAAAGTGGATGCCTGGACTAGGAGGTGAGACAAACAGGGAGCAGTTGGTAAAAGGGTAAACTCTTTCAGCTAGAAGATAAATATAGTCTGAGGATCTAATGTAAAACATGACTACAGCCGATAGCACCGTATTATGTAATTGAAATCAGCTAAGATGGTATAACGTAAATTTTCTCACCAAATAAATGAGGTGATGGATGTATTAACTAGTTAGGAGAATCCTTTAATAATGTATACATATATTAAGTCACCACAATGCATGCTTTAAAGATCTTATAATTTTTAAAAAATGTTTTTAATTGTCCAGCCGGTGTGGCTCAGTGGTTGAGCATCGACCCATGAACCAGGACTGGGAATTGAATCGCGACCTACTGGTTCATGGGTCAACACTCAACCACTGAACCACACCGGCTGGGCAAAGATCTTATGTTTTTTTTGTCAATTATATTTCAATAAAACTGAAAAAAAACCTTGCTTTGATTGAAATGGAGGCGGGAGACCTGAAATGGAGGCTCAGTGACCTACTTATTCTACCTTCCCCTCTGACTCTGTAGCTAGCTCCATGGAAGATCATTATGAAGCTGCTGATCTGGCACAACTTTTTCAATTTGTATCTATATTATATATGAGGAAAAGAAAACCCAGAGGGAAGTATGAACAAAAAATAATCTAACATGTATTACATGCTAGACTAACATTTAAAATACATTTTCTTATTTAGTCCAGTAATTACTATCCTGCTTTAAAGATGAGAAAACCAGAGCCCAGTGAACTTCTACAACTTTTGCAAGGTCATTTAAGTGGACAGAGCAAAGGCTTGAAATCAAGTTTTCTGATACTATTTTGTGCTCCTCCTACTATAAACTGATGAGGAAATTGTACCGAGATTATTTACATGAGAGAGTTATTTTATGACGGTGATGTGACTTGTTATATAAATTGATGGAACCTTGTCTGAACTATTCAGAAAGGAGCAAATCAAGTTATATAATGAACTTGTGTTCATTTGATAAATATTTGCATGCCTTGCTAAATCATGTGGGTGATAAAAATATTGTCCCTACTCCATATTAAGTAAATATTACTAGGAGATAAAAATATATACAAATAATCGCAATGAATTATAAAATATAAAATCAAACAGGAATACCAAATGCTAGGGAGAACCAAAAGAGAAGGTAATTACATTCACTGAGATGAAGGCAGAGAAGCTAAAAAAAAAGTGAGAAAGAGAATGGAAGTAGTTGAGTAAGTCCTTCAAAATGAACATTTGTATAGAGGCAGAGACATGAAGAACATGTTCAGAGAGCAAGTGGCATTTAGTTTGGCTTAAGTGTGGAAGGTGAGGCTGAACAGGTGGATAGACTAGGATGAGAGCACAGTGAGCTTAAAATGGCTAAGAAGTTTGGGCTTAATGAAATAAGCAGTGGGTGATCAATGATGATTCCTTTGCTATCTTTAATTTTAGTTTAAGAGATTTGAACAATACAGACTAGTACAAAAGATAGTATAACAAATGTCCATATTTGTACCATCCAGAATTATAATATTGTTATACTTACTTCTAGTCTAATTACATGGCTACATTTATGCATTTAACATAAAAAACAAACTAATAACATGTATATGTACTTTATTTTTTTTAAATATGTTTTTATTAATTTTTGGAGAGACAGGAAGGGAGAGGGAGAGAGAGACAGAAACATCAATGATGAGAGAGAATCACTGATCTGCTGCCTTCTGCACGTTCCCCAGGAGGGATTGAGCCTACCACCCAGATATGTGCCCTCACTGGGAATTGAACCTCTATCTCCGGGTTCATAGGTTGATGCTCAACCGCTGAGCCATGCCGGCTGGGCTATATGTATGTTTTAAAAAACATTATAGCCATGGCCAGTTTTGCTCAGTGGTTAGAACATCAGTCCCTGGACCAAAGGGTCCCGGATTCGATTCCAGCCAAGGGCAAGTAGCTTGGTTGCTGGTTTGATCCCTGGCCTCGGGGCGCATGTGGCAGGCAACCAATTGATGTGTCTCTCTCACATTGAAGTTCCCCTCCCTCCCTCCCCTCCTGCCCCCCTTCCATTCCCTCTGAAAAACAATGGAAATAAGTATCATTCTGGGACAGAGAGAGAGAGAGAGAGAGAGAGAGTGTGTGTGTTTCTGGGACAGTGTGTGTGTGTGTGTATGTGTTTCTATGTTGTATTTGCTGTTTGTTCTCTTTACCAGGATTATTTCCACGAATACTTATATACTCATTCCTTCACTTCATACAGGTCTCTTCTCATTGGAAGGGCTCCTTAACCAACCTAGCTAAAGTAGCAGCCTACCTCTCTCTCCCATACACAGCCTTTTCTTCAAAGCACTTATCACCATCTAATATCATATAGTGGTTTATTGTCTTTCTCCTACACTAGTATGCAAGTTCTATAACGGCAGGCAGACTTTGGATTTACTTGGATCCCCAATGTCTGGAATACGGCCTGGCATATAGGAGACACCCAAATTTATTTGTTGAATAAATGAATATAGATGTGTTTTTCAACTGGGGATAATTTTGTCCCCCAGGGGACATTTGACAATGTGTGATGACACTTTTGGTTGTCACGACTGCGAGTGGAGGGAATCCTAATGGCATTTACTGAGTAGAGGCCAGGGATGCTGCCAAACATCCTACAACGCACAGAGTCACCCACAATGAATTATCTGGTCCAAAATGTAAATAGTGCTGAGATTGTGAAATCCTGGGTTAGATTTATGTATATTTAGCTAATTTCTAAAAAACTAATGGCAGTTAGTCCATCGCATAAAAACACTGTAATTCACGTATCTACCACTGATAGACACTTAGACTGTGTGTAGCTTTTCATTATCACAACCTCAAATACTTTTTAGGAGAGGAGAGTGACATGACTAAAGGTTTATTTCAAACAGATTCTCCTGGCTCTAATAGTTGAATAGGAAGAGAAGAGTGACTAGAAGTTGAAAACAAGTAGGTACTATCACAGCTCAAGAAATGAGTAATTAGAGTAGCTGGGCAGTAAGAAAGGATGCAAGACACAGATAATAAACAAGACCTAGGGACTCAGATCCAAGGACAGCCCAGAGGTCTGGGTGATAGGAGGATGGGGGCTACTATTAAAAGACAGTGGGACATAGTCTATGATATTAATTCAGCTATTTAAAAAATTGGAAATTCAAGAATAGGTCTGGAGGGAGATGTGAATTTGGTTTTAAACTGTTTAGAAATTATCCTGGTTTAGGGAATAAAGGTCTCTCCTGTCTAATTAAATATTTTAGACATTTAAGCTACTTGCAATTTTTTGCCAATAGTAAAAATATGCCTGCTTCGTCTTGTGTTTTAGACCCCCTTAAAATAGTTAAACACAGCCCAGAAATCCCATAGGAATTAAGCACGTGGCTCGATACCAGACTGCCTGAGTGTGAATCCTGGATCTGTCACGTATTAGCTCTGTGACCTTTGGCAAATTATCTAACCTCTCTTGGCCTCAGCTTCTCAGCTATAAATACAGAACAATAACAATTATATTTATTTCATAGGGTTGTAAGGGGGAATTAAACTACACTTTGTAAGTACTCAATACATGTTAGCTATTATGCGATGATGCTGATAACAGCAACCAGTGCCAGGGATAGTCTGCACAACACCTCCTCTCCCCCAACCCAAACCCCTTCAGTAATCATGATCCTTGCCAATAACTGTTTATTTTTTCTTTTTCTTTTAGTTGTTATCTTTTTTTTTAAATCCTCACCAGAGGATATTTTTTCCATTGCTTTTCAGAGAGTGGGAGAGTGGAAGGAGAGAGAGAGAGAGAGAGAGAGAGAGAAATATCAACATGAGAGAGATACATTGATTGGTTGCCTCCTGCACATGCAGCGACCCGGGGCTAGGGGATCAAGCCTGTAACCGAGGAATTAAACCCGGGGCCCTTCAGTCTGCAGGCCAACACTCTAAACACTAAGCCAAACCTGCTAGGGCGTCATTAACCATTTAAACACGTAAACTCCAACTTCTGCAACTATCCCTAAGAGTAAGTAACCCCTTGACTTCTGGTAGTTACCCCTCTGCCCATGATTGAGTAGTGATACACTCACCTTTCTGGCCGGTTTACTGACAGTTGGAAGTAGTTCTTTGCCATTTCTAGTCTTTCCTGGTACTGCGCAGAACCTTCTATCAGTCCCTAAAAAAATAATAATGGCCCATCAGAACATTATTTACATGGCGTCATTAAAATGATCTGCTTACCAGCAACTTTCAGGGAGGCTGTGCATGATACATGGTTTCACGAGGTCTGAGTCCTAGTGCCTGTCTTGTCATTAACATACTTTGTTTGGGCTCTGCTTTCTTCAAATAAGGGGACTAGGTTAGATGCAGTGGTTCCTAATCCTTTTCACCATTAAGGGCCTCTTTCCAATCTGGAAGGTTTTCTACCATTTTCTATTATTTAATTAATTATTAAGAAATAATTGATTGCCTGGCCAGCATAGCTCAGCAGTTAAGCATCGACCTATGACCCAGGAGATCACCATTCAATTCTCGGTGAGGGCACATGCCCGGGTTGCGGGCTTGATCCCACCGGGGGCGTTCAGAAGGCAGTTGATCAGTGACTCTCATCATTGATGTTTCTCTCTCTCTCTCCCCCCCTCTCCCTTCCTCTCTCTGAAATCAATAAAGATATATTTTAAAAAATGCATTGCAAGTCCTACCTTAAAGTAATCATTCTTTTTCAGACTGTCAAGGAAGCCAGTCCAGAGCGGTGAGGTAGTCACAGGGGATTTCTTGGAATCAGAAAAATGTGGGCTACATTTGGAGCACAGGATCTCAAATCCATGAGCCTACAGTAAACAGATTATATTTGCATTATTAGGTTATTTTCCATTTAGCCACGCTCAAGAATTAGGTGACTGGACACACAGACACGTGGATGTTTGTAACACTTTTTGAATTTTATGAAAAATCTGACTTTATTCAAATCTCTCAATCTTGGTAGATTACTAAAAATTATAAAGGGAAAGCAAATAGTACAAAATAAGGATTCTTGTTCTCTTCAAAGAGATTCCTTTTCTTGCTGATTATTAAACTAGAATTTAAACTTATTTCTTGTTTTCTTAAAAAAGGCTTGCAGGCTTCTTGTCTAACAGAAATTAGAAATGAATTAGCATGGTCTCAGACATAGTAAAGTGAGAAAGTCACTTCATTTTGAGTCCTTTCATTAAAAAATATTATAAATGCACACAGCAAAATAATTCAAACAGGGAACTTCCCCAATCACTGCAGAGGAAACTAATGTTATCAGTTTCTTGCACGTCACTTCAGAAGCAATCTATGCACTCCAGCCAACAGTGTGTGTCTGGGTATGCATGTCCTCCTACTGCACCCCTTTTGTCACTCAATGGGGACATATACACCGCTCTAGACCTTGCATTTTCACTTAGTCATCATATGCTTTGGAGATCCTTTTGTATGAGCACACATCAATTTATCCACCTCACTTCACAGGCAGACTATAATGTATCTATTTCCCTACCAACAGACATTTAGGTAGTTCTCAATCTTTTGCTACTGTAAACAGTGCTGTCATGAGTATCCTCAGATGTCTTTGTGCACATGTAAAACATATGGGGGATAAATTTCTAGAAGTGAAGATGCTGAGCAGAAGGGTTTGTGCATTTTCAGTGTTGATGGATACTAACATACTGTTCTAAGACACTGAATCAATTTATATTCCCATCAATAATGTTTGATAGTACTATTTCTTTATATATTTTCACCAATCCAGTATATATCATCAAACTTTTTGATACCTGCCAATCAAATGGTGAAAATACTATTCTGTAGCTTTAAATTGCATTTATTTATTATATGAGCAAGGGTCAACATATTTCATATGTTTAGATTAAAAACTGTGTATTTCCTTTCCTCTGGACTATCTTTTTATGTTTTTGAACATTTTTTATTAACTGATTGGTATTTTTTTTCATATTAACTTACAGGAACTCTATATATTAGAGGAATCAGCTTTGTCATTTAAATTGAAAATACAGTATTTTCTCCATGTTTACTTTCTTTTGACTTTATTTATGGGGGTTTTCTTTCCCACACAGAAATGTTTAATCTTCACATGATCAAACATAGCAATCTTTTCTAGCTTCTGGTTTCAAAGAAATCAGAAAGGGCTTTCCTACTCAGATTATCAACATTTCAAATTTTATGGTTTCAATTTTTTCACTTAAATATTTGTTCCAACTGTAATTTACTTTGGTATAGGTGTGAGTGAATCAACTTTAACATTCAGATGGCTCCAGAGTTGTCCTATCATCATTTACCAAATAATCCACTTTTCCTTATTTGAAATGCCACATTTTACTATATTTTCGCATAAATAGGGTACATTTCTAGACTTTTTATGAGGTGCCATTGTTCTCTTAAGAGCCCTTATATATGTAGGAAGAAAATAAAATTGTCTGGTTCAACTTTACCAACTTCATGCCCAACTCATGGGCTCGGTAGTGGGGGTGAGATGGAGGAGGCAGTGTGTATCCACTCCGCCGGTCGGGCATAAACCGTTGTTGCATCAACTGGGCATACAGGCATTTAGTGAAGGTGACCTGGACATTGGAACACAAAATACATGATAATTTCCTTAAAATCAAAAATTTGAATGTCATTTCATAGTTAATACAATAACTTCATTTATTGTATTCATTTCATATTCATATGAAATGCAAAGATCCAATCTATTTGCTTTCAATATTTCTTAAGAGCAGCTTTATTGAGAGATAATTCACATACCATAAAATTTTCCTTCACTGTCTACTTTTTAGTTATTACTAAATGGAATTCTTATTATTATTAGTTATATTATTTGGCAACTTGATGGGTAGAAAATAAAAATAATTCCTTTTTTTTAAACGATATTTTTAGAAAGAGAGAGAGAGACATTGATGTGAGAAACATCAATCAGTTGCCTCCTGTATGTGCCCTGACTGGGGATCGAACCTGCAACCTAGGTATGTGCCCTGACTAGGATTTTGAACCTGCCACCTTTGGTGTATGGACGACGCCCCAACCAACTGGGCCACAATGGCCAGGGCTAAAAAATAATTCTTAATTTTCTAAAAGAAATGAAATGAAATGTTTTAAGTTAAGAAAACATGGTGAGAAATAAGTAGGAAACATTGAGATATAAAATAGGCAGAAATCATTCTCACTGGATGGGAGGGAAAAAGTGTATTAGCTTGCAATGAGGAAAGAGAATGTTCCCAATTTTTTCAAGTGAAGAATTAAAATAACATTCAACTCTCCAGTGAGACAAACAAAATGACCAAGAGTGATATCTTACCGATGTCATTATTCGAGTTTCAGGCAAGAACGTCTTGAAAATACGACAGGCTCGTAGGTCAATGGGGTCCCGCAGGTAAAAGGCCTGGACTCCTGCGGCCACCAGTCGGGGGCGCTGCTTTAGCACGGCCACAATCCCAGCCGGGAGGAAGCAGTGAGCTCGATGGAGGGAGGCTTGAATTTTTTCGGGGTACCTGTGACAAGTAACACTATTACTTTTATTTTATGATATGTAAATATCTAGAATTTTTATACCATTTACTTCTCTCTTAACGTCTTGGTTCATCAACAGTGAGATACAGAGTGACAAAAGAGGTAAAGATAAAAAATACTGTACATATTAAAACTGCAGGAAAGAAGGGAAGAGAAAAAGTAGGAGGAAATGGAAACTGTTAAAAAAGGATTAAGGTGGTTCAATAAAAACGAAACAAAAACTTTACTATGCTTTGAAACAAGGATAAAATCGAAGTTTTTATTCTTGTAAAAAAACGGTACAGACAGATTATAGTGAAACAAAGCCAAGAGATTTTTATACTGTTAAGACCTGGGTGGTACTAAATATTTAATAAGTCTTCAAATTTGAACAGTTGAACTAATAAGTAATTAGACTTGGGCCTTCTCTTCTGAGTAGAAGCTGAAGTGTCCCCACAGGTAAAGAATCCCACCCACAGCCTGGAAGCACTGAAAACACCCGAGCGCACTGGGCTCCCTGAGGTTTCCATTTCTAAAGGCCTCAAAATTTTTATCCATGGATACAAATAATACTTAGCCACAATTTCTAAGGTAAATAATGTAAAAATATTGGGACTGGGTTACAACACTTTTAAATTGGAATTAAAAGATATGTTTCTTGATTTTAAAATATGTAAGTATACATTACTTATAACTTGTTAGTCAGTTTCATGAAGGATGAAGACAGAATGAAAATTAGCATTAACCTAGGTGAACAAATTCTACATTCAACAAAAGACTTGAACTGCACTAAAGCATAAGGCTTCCTGACTAGCAATGAAAGTGTATTTTTTTTTTACCCTCTGATGCGCCTATTCACAGCAGCTCGTATAGATTCTGAAGCCAAAATTTTTTCTGGGTGTGTGGAGATTATATTCAATGCCTGTGGAACTGTTGGGGGTGTAATGGGTAACCAGGATACTGCTTCAGGTTTCCTCGGAGCAGGAATAATGCACAATTCCCCATGGTAGAAAAACACCTGCAAAATGACACATTTTAATTTTCACAATAGGCACTGACAAACACAGGTACATATGAAAAATGTTGCAATATGATTTTGTCTCCCTAAATTTTCCAGATTTATGTATACTTACCCTATTAGCACTATTATCAGGATCCAACCATTTAGGGAGATAGTCAGCAGCTTCTATTAACAAGAATTCACCATCATTATCTTCGATCCTAATGCAAAAATAGTTCCAATTTTGCATTCATAAAGCATATATTTGCTAATAATCAGGTTTTATTAATATATTTTTCATCTAATACACTTTTTTCATTCATCTTAGTAAATATCTAAGTACTATGTGCAGATTGCTATAATAAAGCAAAATGTCTAAGATACCATTAAGCACTGAAGAAGACTATAAGGTTGTATGGGGAAGCTGGAGAGAAAATAAGTATACAAATAAATAACAGTAGACAAAAGTATGAAAAAATACACAAAGTACTATAAGGTTTTAAAAGAAAAAATCACATATAGCCAAGATTAGTTAAGTTTTTATGGAAGAGGTATCATTTGGGCCTTGAAAGATAATTTTATTTTGCCTTATTTGCATAATTTTTAAATTTGTGAACAGATAATACAGTCACATGGTTAAAACTTTAAACCATAAAACTTTAATACATAAAAAGTTATACAACGAGCCCTAGCCAGCTTGGCTCAGTGGTTAGAGTGTTGGCCTGGGGACTGAAGGGTCCCGAGTTCGATTTTGGCCAAGGGCACTTACCTCTGCTGCATGCTTGATCCCCGGCCCTGGTGGGGGCTCATGTGGGAGGCAACTAATTGATGCGTCTCTCTCACATCAATGTTTCTCTCTCTCTCTCCCTTCCACTCTCTCTAAAAGGAAATGGAAAAAATATCCTCGGGTGAGGATTTAAAAAAAAAAAGTTATACAATGAAAAATTTTCCTACTTTTGTTCCTATATACCAAACTCTTACTGCTCTACCACTGTTATTTCTAATTTATCCTTCTAGAGATTGCTTATGCATAATCTGGCTAATAAAACTATAAATTCTTACTTTCTTCTCTGGTCACACAAAAGGTAGCATATTATATATATGGTTCTAGGTTATTTAATGGGTGGAAATGGAGGGAGAAAAGGGGAGATATTTTTTGCAGAGGGAACACCACAAGCAAAATCATGGAGGTGGCAATGGCGATGGAAGGAGACTTGACTTGGGGTGGTGAACAAACAATACAATATACAGATGATGTGTTATAGAACTGTACACCTGAAACATATATAATTTTATTAACCAATTAACCCCAATAAATTCAATTTAAAAAAAACACCTCATGGAGGTGGCAACTAAAGGCAGATATTTGGAGAATGACAACTAGTAAAGAATTAGACTCGAGAGGCAGTTATATCATTTTAGGAAGAGCTTTAACTGTTGGCAGAATCAATGACAATGAGTTTAGTTTTTATAGACAAAAGGAATGAAAGGTTTCAGAGTAGGGTAGTAAGATGGTTACAGCTGTGCCTTAGGAAGATTAATGCAGAGACTTTTAGAAAGGCTTCCTGTTTCTAATTAGAAAAAACAATCACCTCTCAAGACAGTAGAAGCCTACTATTTAAAGAGCTTTCATAGGCCTGGTGTTTAGGTATGAACCATCAATATATAACATCAGAATCTTCACATAAAAGGTACTGCCCCCTGCCCACCCCTGTGGCTCAGTTGGCTGAGCATCCTCTCATGAACCAGGAGGTCACAGCTTTCATTCTGGTCAGAGCACATGGCTGGGTTGCAGGATGGATCCCCAGCACGGGGTGTGCAGGAGGCAGTAGTGTTTAAAATGCGAGTTCTTGTCACTTAGACTTACTTCCTGAAGTATTTAAAGATCAAATGGCATAGCAATGGAGATTTGCTTTATAATCATCTTATGTGATAAGGAAGTAGGGGAAGGGCACATATAAATAAGAATAACCATGAGTTGATAATTTTTTAAGCTGTGTGATTGCATACATGTGAATTCATTCTTTCTACTTTTATATGTTTCTATTTCTCCCTCTCCCTTCCTCTCTCTGAAATCAATAAAAACATAAAAAAAAAAAAAAGGTATTGTCCCTCATTATACTTATAAAGACAGAAACAAATATTTTTCTATTTGTTCATTTAAAACTCTATCATTTATTAAGAAATTATTGCTAATTATTTTTAAGTGTGATAACAGTAGTGTTTATTTTTATTTACTTGATTTTTTAAAAAAATCCTCACTCCAGGACATGTTTTTCATTGATTTTAGAGAGAGGGGTAGGGGGGGCAGGAAGAGAGAGAGAGAGAGAAAGAGACTGAGAGACAGAGAAAGAAACATGACTGGTTGCCTCCTGCATGCCTCCAGATGGGCATGGGGCTGGAACCACAACCTAGGTACGTGCCCTGACTGGAATCAAACCGGCCACCTTTTGGCGCATGGGAAGAGGCTTCAACCAACTGAGCCACCCAGGCCCGGGCAGCAGTGTTTAAAATGCGAGTTCTTATCACTTAGACTTACTTCCTGAAGTATTTAAAGATCAAATGGCATAGCAATGGAGATTTGCTTTATAATCATCTTATGTGATAGGGAAGTAGGGGAAGGGCACATATAAATAACAACCATGAGTTGATAATTTTTTAAGCTGTGTGATTGCATACATGTGAATTCATTATTTCTACTTTTATATATGTTTAAAATTTCGATATAATATTAAGTTCTCAAATTTGTTGTTTTTCTTTTTGTTCCGCTGGGGGACAGTTTGGGTGGGTAGAAAAAGATCAGAATTTGGATGGAGGCGAAGAAACTAGGACCAGTGGTAGGTAAGTGGGTGAAACGCCCTCTGCTGGCAAAATTTGGTCATTACAGAAAAGTATATGTTCCCATCGAAAAACCTGAATTAGAATTTACTTTGCTATCTATACAATTGTTCACTGATATCTCTTTGAATGTCTTATATATACAACTTATCAAAAAATCCTAGCTGTGGTCTAACAGACGAAGACATGGTAAAGAATCTGTGAAATATGTGGGATGTGTGTGTGTATGGAATTTTTTTTTAAAGATCCACAAGAAATAAGATGATGATTACTTCCGAGAAGTAAAAGCAGTACACCCTTTGTATCTGAACTTTCTTTACCATGTGTATTTGTTCTTTCCTAATGAGAAGTAAAAAAAAAAAAAAAAAAGGAACTTAAAACAAATGGGTTTTGTTTGAAATTTTTTGGAAGGTGAACTCTCCATTGATACTTTCATTCTTTCTCGAGAAAAGGAAGTCACAAGAGAAAAGGAAGAAAACATAGAAGTCACTTTTAAAATCAGTGTCCTAGCCCTGGCTAGTTTGGCTCAGTGGTCAGAGCGTTGGCCCCCTCACCGAAGGGTGGGCAGGGTTACTGGGCCCCATGTTCCCTCAGGTGAGTTCGGGAGGTATCCTACCCATCTCTCATGTTGATGTTTCTCTCTCTCTGCCCCCACCTCACTCCCTTCCACTCTCTCTGAAAATCAATGAAAAAAAAAAAATCCCCAGTTGAGGATTAAAAAAAAAAAAAATCTGCCTGGCCGGCGTGGCTCAGTGGTTGAGCGTCGACCTAGGATCCAGGAGATTGTGGTTCAATTACCAGTCAGGGCACATGCCTGGTTGTGGGCTCTATCCCCTGTCTGAGGCGTGCAGGGGGCAGCGGATCAATGACTCTCTTATCATTGATGTTTCTCTCTCTCTTCCTCTCTTTGAAATCAATAAAAACACATTTTTTTTTAAAAAAAGCTGTGTTCCAAATTTGTACAATTTCTACCAGACAACAGAAGGAAAATTACTAAATGGATAAAAATGTCATCATTTTCAACAATAAAATTCCTTTAGAATTATTAAGATAACTATAATACCTTGCTACCAATTCTGGAAATTCCTTTGTAATTTGCTTTACTATATAAACAATAAACCATTCATCCTCAATGTTATCTCCAAACTTTGTCATACCAAATATATGAGCAGGAACACCTCCTAAAAACAAGAGAAAAGCAATCATATAACCAAATTAATTTGCCAGTGCAAATAAACATAGAAAGAATCATTCAATTAAACAAACATTCATTGACTATGCTCTGGGTACTATACTAGGAGCTGGGGTTGCAATACTGAACAAGATACAAGAAGCCTACTCTTGAGGAGCTGAGGGTCCAGACAAGAGATAGACAACCAAGTCATCTCAAAACAAGATGATAAACAGAGGTATGCACTGAGGACTATGTGAACATAAAGGATGTTATATCTGAGCTATGCTCATCTGGAGGAATGACCAGAAGTAGACTTTCCAGAAAGACAGAAAAGTATGTGCAAAGGCACAAATGCTCTGCAAATATTAGGTAGCTAGATTTGGGTGGAGCAGAATTTTCAAACAAGTACATTATCCAATTATATGTAGAAATTAAATAACATACTCTTAAACAACCAATGGGTCAAAGAAGAAATCACAAGGGAAATTAGAAAATATCTTGAGACAAATAAAAACAAAAACACAACATACCAAAACTTATGAGATGCAGTGAAAGCAGTGCTAAAAGAGAAGTTTATAGTTATAAAAGATCTCAACAACCTAACCTTACACCTTAAGGAACTAGAAAAAGAACAAACTAAATCCAAAGCTAGCAGAAGGAAGGAAATAATGAAGATTAGAGCAGACATCAATGAAATAGAGAACAAAAGTACAATAGAAAAAAATCAACATAAACTGAGTTGGTTTGTTGAAAAGATCAACAAAACTGACAAAACATTAGTTAGATTAACTAAGATAAAAGAGAGAAGACTCAGAAATGAAAGGGGATATTATAACCTATTCCATGGAACTATAAAGGAATATAAAGTAATTCTACCCACCTACCCACCCCATAACACTATGAACAATTGTATACCAACAAATTGGACAACCTAGAAGAAATGGGTAAATTCCTAGAAACACACAATCTATCCAGACTGGGTCAAGAAACAGAAAATCTGAACAGACTTATAACTCATAAGGAAATTGAATCAGTAATCAAAACTTCCCCACCAATTAAGAGCCTGGTCTCACAAGATGCCACCCTCCTGATCCAAAACAAGACCTCACATAAGTCATTGCATAAGTGGAGCCTGGTCACCTATCCATGATTCACTTTAATAAAGCTAAAGAAATCATAGGACAAAGTGTCATACTTGGCCAGAGGTCAGATCTCAACAACCAACAACACAGGGAAGACAATGAAAAAATCTCAAAATGCTTCTGAGTGGCAAACAATGGCCATAAAGCCCAATTATTTCTCTTTATAAGCCAGGCAGAGCCACTCTTAGATCGCTACCAAAACAACCATGCAAAACAAGGTAGCCTACTAAACACATCAATAGTGAGAAATACAGAGTAACAGCTAAAGATGCCTGAATCTGTTTAGTATAGGTACCCAGATATATTATAGCACAGAAAAGTAAGGTTTAAAAGAATAGCCCCAAGTTTAATAATGTTGATATACCTTAGTTTCTAAGGTAATGACTATTAGAAACTTTTCATCAATATGAATGAAAAAAAATTTTAAGGGCTTAACTGATTATAGGCAAGCATCACTAATCTAAATCTGACAACACTGAATAAACTATGGGCTACTATACATCACTGTTACCAGAATAACCTTAAAAGCCACACATATCAAATCAAAATAAATGAAGGAGCCTTCCTTACCTTTCCCAGGTTTATATTTGAGATTGAAAGGCTGATTCTGCCAGATATAAGGGACCAGCATAGGTGCAAATTGGGTCATTATTCTCTCAATATACTTCTGAAGAATCTCCTTGTGTTTTTCTGGGTCCCTTGGTTCATCTGGTATCAGGAACAGGCGGTACTCCACAGTATCTTCCACTGTAGCAAGCTTCATATTTTCCTCCATTCTTCTTTGAAAACTACATTTAAAGTTTCAATAATATAAACCATATAGAACAACGCAGAAGTAATATCCCATTCCCTGAACTATTCTAGGTGATTCCATTAACACTGTTTTCAAAATTCAGTTATCCACATACCATCATGATTTTTGCCTTGACCATTTACCAAATATAGTAACGTTTATTTAATGTTCTTTTAATGACAGTTTTGTACTCAAATTATGTTCTTTATACTTAAAATTATGTTAAAAAAACTTGTGCTACAATGAATGGAAATCCAAAGCACATTCTCAAATTAAGTAATAATTATGTAAGAATAAAATAAAAAATATTTTCCCTTATACATGTCGTGGCGTAACACACGTTGAGAACACTGACTAACAACTTCCGTTTAAATACTATCCAAAGTCCCAGCTCTGCCACTAAATTAATTGTGTCATTTTGGGCACTGTACTATCTCTTTCTGTTTGTTTTTTTTTGCTTTCTTTAATTGTAGAATACGAGTGTTGCTCTACCATCTCTAGAATCCTTCCTTCCCCGATTTAAATTTTTATTATTTAAATCCTCTTAAAAGCAACCTGCCTGACTCTACAGAATTTTAATCTCTTTTATAAACATTGTATGACACAGGGGAATTAAAAACTACAAAACATTCACGTCTCATCCCAAAACAATGTGCCCATGGTTCTTGATCCTACAACTACCTGTCCAAAATTTGCCCCTTTCTCAGGTCTCGGGGGGGGGCACAGCTCTGATATACTAGGAGGCGGCGGATACCTCTTTATTTTCTAAGAGTTTCCCTAACAAACAAAAGTACTAGTTTATTATTGCTGCCAGGTGATGCGCTGTAAACAATGGCACGGCGTGGACGGCCCACGTGGTCCGACTTTTCTATGCACTCGGCTTTCTACCGGGCGAACAAGGTGAGGTGGAGAGGCACCTGCATCTTTACCCAGACACCATTCATCGGTCCGTCCAAGTCCCCTTCAACCCAGAGGGACGGACAGTAACTCTACCCACCCACCCACCCACCCACCCCATAACGCTAGGCACACCTTACTGTGAAGAGCTCAGAGTCCGAACTAAAAGGGACTTTGAGGTCACTCGAGCTAACTCCTCACCGTCCAGACGAGTCAACCGGAAGCACAGGAAGAGAAGCGACCGCGCGGCGGCGGCCTGGCTGGCGGTCCCGGGCTCTTCCCTCAGATAAGCTCCCTTCTTCAGTCTGAGGAAATGAAGCCCATTCCTCCTACGGTTCTCGGGCCTCTCCGGCACGCCTCTGCGGCGGCGCCTTTCCGCAGCCGCCCCGCCCGCCGCGTGAGCCTGTCGGGAACCGCGAGCAGCGGCCAAAGCTTGGCCCTAGACTCGGCCCAGACGTCAGTGCGGAACCGGCGGCCCGGGAAGCTCTGAAAGTCAGAAACCCGCTCACGCCGGAACCTCCGGCGTGGTCGTTGCTGTGCTTCCGCGGGAGCATTAGGCCGGTGCCCCGATGCCTTCGTCACTTCCGCCCCCACGGGGAAGTAGGGAGGGCGGAGGACTGGAGAGGTGGGGAACCGGCCGTCAGGAGTCTGGGCAACGGGGCGTGACGGGGCTGGGAGGTGGCGGGAGGGGGCCGAGCAGGAGCCGGCCGGAGGGCCAGGCCTGGAGGCCCCCACCCTGGCGTGCCCGCCCAGGCCGCGATTGAGGAGGAAGAGGAGGATGATCTCCAGATACACTCGGAAGGCGGTGCCGCAGAGCTTGGAGCTGTGAGTGGACTGCTCAACCATCCCAGCCGCGGCCCGGGGAGGCGAGGTGGGGCGCGGGCGCTCTGGGGACCTTCCAGACCACTCCCTCGCTCCTTTCCTTTCCCGGGCTGGAAAAACAAAATGTTCTTGGAATTCTCTCCTTCCAGCCTTGCCGGACTTGGTCCTTTCTTCCTACCTCTCCAGCTAAGGGCGTGTCGCCTGTGCCGTCCCAGGGCTTAGCCCTCTTGGGCGGCACTTCCAAGAACTCAGGTCTCCTTTGGAAGTTTCCGCAGTGCTTCATGCCCCGCTGTCATGGCCACTGACGTCTTAAGAAGCTCTTAATTGCTCACTGAGTGTTGAATAAGGTTGAATCTATCTAGTGCCAGGCACCGTGCAAAGCTGCTTACACGTATTGGCCCACTTAATCCTATCCAACAAGGATAGCAGATGGGAACTGTAATTTTCCATTCAACATATAAAGATCCCATATTTAAAGATTGTAGCATGCCAAAAATTTCTCAGCCAGAAAGTGGTGGCGCTGAAGTACAAACCTGCTGTCAATCTGATTCTGAAGCCTGTGGTCAAAACCATTACACATACTTCCTCTCCCATCTCTACAATTAAGCATCAGAATCCATAAGGACCAGTTTTGCTTTGAGACATGAGAGAGCAAATATTTCTAGCTAAAAGACTCACTTCCCACCCCCTAGTGTAGTTTAGTAATGTCACACGTTTATTAATGAAGACTTTCGCATCTTGATCCTTGTAACAGCTCAGTAAGATGGGTATCATTATCTCCAGTTTTTCAGAAGATGCTCTATCAAACAGGTTACACATCTTAAGATTATATAACCAGTAGGTTTTGAGCTTGGGTTTTTAAACTCCAACCTCCCCCCCCCTTCTGTAACATAGGAATAAGACCTTATCTAAAAGCATATCTAAAGTGATGGCACAGAGCTTGACACATAGATGGTGCTCAGAAAATGGTAATCTCCTTGTTCCTTCCCACCTTTAATTGGTACATTGGCCATACAAAGAAAATCAGTCTGTGATTTCTCCTTGCCTTTAAGAAGCTTACTATCTACAAAGTAATAGGATATCTACACAGTAGCAATTCAGATAATAAGCTTTTTAGAAACTAGGAGGAAGAAAGTCATTTCCTAATAAAGCAAATAGGGCTTAGCTAAAAATATGCTTTTTAAAAAAATCTGATCATTTGGAAAGTAAAAATTATCTTTTATGGAAAAAAGTGTTGCTAGGTACTTACTGGGCCAGAATTACTGACCCCGTATAGTTATGTTACTTGTTCTCTATTGTTAATTTGATCCCTAAATAGAACTCTCCCAAAAGATGGTTCTTTAGAGGAGTCAGGGTGATGTGAATAATGAAGACATTGAGGATTATATGCATCTCAATGACCATGAATTAAAAGCAATTTACTTTAGGTGTTACAATGATAATTTGCTTTGAAGCAGTAACTTTAGTTTTTTTCCCCTAACACTTCCAAATTATAGATTTTGAAAAGAGTATGGGAAAAGAGTGATTTTCAACATACAGCTTAATATTTTTTAATGCTAAATTTCAAACACAAATACATAGTAAATATAATGAGACACCAATCACCCACATTAAACAGTTATCAACATTTTAATATATTTGCTTCATCTATATTTTCTTTGTTCCTCATCAGTGAAAGAAGGAAACAAATCCCCTGACACTATCATTTTACCCTTATATACTTCAGTATGCATCTTTAAATTTTTATTTTATTTATTTATTTGAGAGAGAGAGAGAGAGAGAAGGGATACATTTATCGGTTGATTCTTGTATGTGCCCTGACAGGGGATCCAACCCACAGCCTTGGCATTTGGGGACAATGCTCTAACCAAAGAGCTGCCCAGCCAGGCGAATCAGTATGCATCATTAAAAATTATAGACATTTTCACCATGGCCAGTGTTGCTCCATGGTTAGAGCACATACATGTGCACCAAAGGGTGGCGGGTTTGATGCCCAGTCAAGGGCATGTACCTAGGGTTGCAGGCTCCATCCCAGGGAACAGTCTGGGCATGTTCGATGTGTCTCTCTCCATCAATGTTTTTTTTTTTCTCTCTCCTCCCTCCCTCCCTTCCACTCTCTCTAAAACTCAATGGAAAAAATATCCTGGGGTGAGGATTAACAAAACCAAACCAAAAAAAATGAGAGACATTTTCTATGTAACCACAATGCTGTTATCAACTTTAATATTTCTTTGGTATTACCTAATTGTCACTCCATAATCCACTTTCTCTGACAGACTGAAAAATGTCTTAAGTTTTTATTTCGTAGCTCGAATCCACATTTCTGATCCCTACCACTGTCTCAAAGACAAGCTTTTGGTTGTAGGAGCAGTGCATGAGAGAAGTACAAATAGCTATGCATAAGTCCACTCCCACCATTTAAGAAATAATTGAAAGTACAAGCTCCACTGACTGGGCCCCTAACTTTATATTTGTATGCAAAAAATGGTACAAGTTCACTGATATCTCAAACTATTCATTTGCTCTGAGAAGTCTCAGAACCAGACTACTTGGATTTGAATCCTGGCTCCATCACTTACTGCCTCTAAGACCTTAAGCAGGTTATTTAATCCTTTTGTGCCTCAGTTTCCTTTCCTGTGAAATAAGAATATTAGAGATTTATGATAACATTTGCATATAAAAGGCCCTGGGAAGACCTCTTGTAAAGAAACATGTGTTTCCTAAATTTATTTGACTACAGAATTTTGTGGGGAACAAAAGTCTACTGTAGATGATTAGGACTGAAATATGTAATAATTAACTCCATAGTTTATTCTCATGCACACATTGAACTCTACAGCAGCACTCTCTAATAGGAATATAATACAAGGCACATATGTAATTTTAAATTTAGGTATCATTAAAAAAATATAAACAGGTGAAATTAATATTTTTACCTTTTTATTTTGAAATAATTATAGACTCACAGGAAGTTACAAAAATAGTGCAGAGTCCCATGAACCCTTTACCCAGCTTCACCCAATGATGACATGTTATGTAACTATCATATAATTTCAAAGCCAGGAAACTGACATTGGTACAATACTGTTAACTATAGACCTTAATTCACTTTTCACCAGTTTTATATCCACTTCTTTGTGTGTGTGTGTACATAGTTCTATGCAATTTGGTCTCATATACAAATTTTTGTAACCACCAGTAAAATCAATTTAGAGAAGTATTTCATCACCATCAAGGAACAGTCTTGTGTACCCCTTTCAGTCTTGTGCACTCCTTTCTCCATCTCCTGATAACCACTAATCTTTTCTCTACCTCTATAGTTTGTAATTTGTGAATGTTGTATAAATGGAATCATATAATTATATACTACATGTATGTTTTGAGATTGGCTTTTTTCACTAAGCATGATACCCTTGAAATCCATCCAAGTTGTTTCATGTCTCAGCAGTTCACTCTTTTTTTTCCCCTCTTCTGGATTATATTCCATTGTGTGGATATACCAGAGTTTAACCCTTCACCCCTCAAAAGACATTTCAGTTGTTTCCAGTTTTATTAAAATTCTAAATAAAGCTGCTGTGAACATTTGTATACATATTTTTGTGTGAACGTAAGTGTTCATTTCTCTAGGGTTAATGCCCAAGAATGCAATGGTCACGTCTTATGGTAGATGCATGTGTTTAGTTTTATAAGAAACTGAAATTATTCCAGAGTTCTGTACCATTTTATATTCCCACCAGCAATATATGAGACATCCAGTTTCTCCATATCTTCGCCTGTGTTATCGCTATATTTTAGCTGTTCTAATAGTTGAATTGTTATACCTTATTATATTTTAATTTTACAGTGAAATTAATTTTAAGAATATATTTTGTTTAACTCAATATATCCAAAACACTAACACTTTAACATATAATCAAGATAAAATAATTAGTGAGATAATATCCATTCCTTTACTAGGAGTTCAAAATCCTGTGTGTTTTACACTTAAAATGCATCTGTGCATCTGGTTTCTCACTAACCACATTTTAACTGCTAGTGGCTAATGTATTACACAATGCAGTCCAGAGCAGCAAGAAGTAGGTGACTAACTTCTAGACTAAGTTTCTGAAAAGTATATGTTTTGTTTATAGGAAATATAACTTTATCTTTCACAGGAAAGGAATAACAAAATATGCTCTCAATCATCATCCCCTTCCGGAGCAGCTGGATGAAACAACTTCTGCCTGTGATAGCCATGAAAAAGACACAAGTTCCCAAAGGTGATAACACAAAGTACATTTGTTTGCTTTGATATTTGATAATGGCCAAGGTCTTGTTTTTTAGCTTAGGATTGGTATCAAGCCTTGTACTAATGAAACAAAACAAACTTACCACATTTTATTACCATTTATCTTCAGTCTGGAACAGCTAATGGAAAAAACAATCATACTTCTTTTCACAACCTTTGAAAAGTAGTGTTATAAAGTAATTAAAAGCATAGACTCAGAAGGAGTCCAACAGATCTGATTCTTAAATCCTGATTCTGTCATTTATTAGCAGAATAAAATTGCAGATTACTTACCTGATAATAGTATGTCTTAAAGATAAAGTATGCAAAACTTGGCACAATGCTCAGTAAATGCTGAGTAAATATTAGCAGCATGTATTATTTTAAGAAATAGAACAGAGGAGACTATAACTTCGAAGAGGGTTCTGAGAAGCAGTGTGGTATCATAGGAAAAATTATAGTAATAAAACTTAGTTTCAAAACCTAGAACTAAATTTCAGATTCATTGTCTTTAAAATGGCGCTGAGTTCTGTATCACCAGGTTGTGAGGACAAAAGGGGATTAATATTTGTAAAAGTGCTTGGTAAACTGTTAAAGCACCATACAAGTTCAGATATTACCAGTATTTCTGAAATGTCTTTAGTTATCAAAGGTACATGTTACAGGTGGAATGTTAAAAGTATTCATTATAAACTGTGACTAGAATTATGTACAATGACTACCATCAATTCTATAGGATTTAGGTAGGACTTTTTCATGATGCTTAAGTTTCAAGTTCTTCATTGATTTTTGCTTCTTTGGATATGTTTGTATGTATGCTTATCACATAATTGCTGACTAATTAATGTTGCAGAAACTTGAGGAACTATAAGTATTTTTCTGTTTTCTCTCTTCCTTCCAAATTCTGCATATAGTGAGTCTGACATCACACAAGAATCACCTTTTACATCAGCTGACACTGGGGATTCAAGGTCTGCTTTTCCAAGTTATGCAGGCACAGGGATCTCTACTGAAGGCAGCTCGGACTTCTCCTGGGGATATGGTGTGAGTTGTATGTTACTAGTCTGATGGAGCATTTGGGAGATAATTCTGGGAGTTAGGATTTGTCAGTATTTTTCATTCCTTCACTCTCCTGCATTATTTCTTTATATTTTAATACTTAAATTTACCACACTCTATAATGAAGCATCAAAATTCACCCTCTCAGTATGTGTTTTGTTTTATAGATATAGTAGTTGATTTTTAGATCTGCTTACTTAGTGTTTGACTTAAATAACTGTAGATTAGTGTGGATCTGGGCCCTGGACTTACTCCTTTGCTGTGCTCAGTTCACTAAGTGTCTCTCCACCAATGTAACACTGTTACTTTGTTTAAAATGTTTTTGAAAGTTTGTTAGTAAGCCATTATATATTGTTAAATGAAAAAGACCAGGCTAAAAAGAATTTTTATAGTTTTAATTTTATGTATATTTTTGCTTATGTATATTAGAAAAAAGGACTAAAGATTTTTACCCCAAATGTTATCCAGTCATTATTAATTGGTGTTGAGATTTACTTATGTACCTCATCATTTATTAATTTATGGCTATCTCCCATTGTAAAATATTATTTTTAAAAGACCACCAACCTTAAAAAAAGTTTAAAAGATAAATTTTATACATTTCTATCACTTTGATGCAATAGGTATTTTTATTTCTGTATCTTTCAATCTATATTTAACTTGGTATAGCTATAATCATGGTGTATATACAATATTATGCTCTATTTTTCACTCAATATTATTTTGTAAGCACTTTTCTACAATACGAACTTTATGCTATATTGTCATTAGCAATCTTTCTTTACAAAAAGTCTGCTAATTGTTAAAACCTATTATTATCACCATTACTTATTTTCCATTCATTTTAATTTGGATGTATATATACTTTCCTTACATAGTTGTATGATATATGTGCATCTTATTTTGTGGTCTAGTTTTTCATTCACTGTTACTTCATATAGATATTTTCTTTTACTACTTCCATACCTGTCAGTTTGAATAGTTATATAACATATCCTTGTTTTAATGTATCATAATTGAGTTTTTCCTTATTATTGATACTAGGGTTTTCAGTTTTTCTTCATTCATTCATTCAACAAATATTTATTGAGCACATTTGTTGCCAGACACTGTACTTGGGAATGTGTGGTGAGTGAGACTTATATGATTGAGTGCTCTAATAAGGAAGATTGACAAAAGCAGATAAAATAACTACAAAAGGTGATAGGAGCTCTTAGGCAAATGACAGGGTGCTGAAATAGAACATTATAAGGGGGTTTCATTTTATTCTTTTTTAGGTTTCAATGTTTCTTTCAAGTTTTATTTTAAGTGATGTTAATTACAACATTTGACAGGGAGGATCTGATTCCACACAAAATGGAAGGCTTAAAATGTACCCATTAAACTTCGGGTGACTTCTTGGTACATGGGGCGACGCTCATCCAACTGAGCCACGTCGGCTGGGCCCATATCAGCTTTTTAATGCCTACAACTAGACTAATATTTTTGTGAAAGAAAAATCAACTTTTATCTAAGCCACTGTTATTGTTTTTGTTAGTAGTAACCAAATACAGTTAATCACTGATTCACTCATCCTTTATTGCAAATACTTTTCCTGGCATGTGGCTTTTAATACTTTCATAATTTTCACATTTAGGTCTAATCTACCTGGAGTCATTTTTTGTATATGGTATATAGCGGGAACATAATTTTAATTTTCCTATATGAAAAATGAATTGTTTGAGCAACATTTACTGACTAGTTCAGGATTTCTAAGCAGGAGCATTTTTGGCATTTTGGGTATGGCTATTGTACAAAAATGTCCCATGTGTAGCAAGACATTTAGTATTCACAATCCCATCCTATTAAACACCTATAGTACCCCCTAGTCATTGTGATCACTAAAAATGCACACGAACATTTCCAGCTTTTGCAATAGAAGGTGGTATCATTTCCAATAGAACTATTACATTCTTTCCCCACTGATCTGCTATGCTCCCTCTGTTATAGATTAAGTTTTAAAATATTAAAGGATCTGTTTCCTGGGCTTTGTAAACTGTTCTATCCTAAAAATCATGCTAATATAACTGGTTTCAATTAAATTATAGCTTTTTAATCATAATATCTGGTAAGGAAGTCTAATTGCATTGTTCATAATTGTCTTGGCCAATCCTCATATATGTTAGAATCTGACTGTTAAATTGCATAGGTCAATTTGAGGAGGACTGCTAACTTTATGATATTTTTATTCATGGATTTGATATATAAACATTTCCATTTATATCCATTTTAAAAATATCTTTTAATAAATTTTAATAATTTTATCAATAAAGGTAATGTACATTTGTTGAAGATTTATTTCAGCAGGTACCAGGCATGGTATAATATTAAAAATTATATTTTTAATCTATTTGTTGCTGCTATATAGGTGTATATAGAGTACTTGTTTTTTAAGGGAACTGAATTCTAGGATAATGTTGGCTTCTGCATGATTTACTAAGTTAGAAGCCATGAAGGTCGGTTTCTGGTGAGGCCCCTTTTCCTGAATTGCTGTGTCCTCACATGACCTTTCTCCTGGTCATGCACACAGGTAGATCTGGTGTCTCTTCCTCTTATAAGAACACTAGTCCTATCACATAAGGGTCCCACCCTTATGACCTCCTTAATTTCCCCCATAAAAGCTCTGTCTCCAAATATAGTCACATTGCAGGTTAGGGCTTCAACATACAAATTTGGGGAAGGTACAATTCAATACAAACACAGTTCACCAGGAAGACATAACAATTCTAAATAAGTACACATCTAATTGCTTTTCAAAAGGTATGAAGAAAAAGTGATAAAACTAAAGAGAGGAATAGGTGAATCAGCAATTAAAAATAGAACAATTAAAAATCAGTAAAAATATAAAGACCTGATGCTAAACTAACAAATGTAGAGTGCATATTCTTCCCAAGTGCACATGCAGTGTTCACAAGGGACAGACTCTATGGTGGGCCATAAAATGTCTCAATATTTTTCAAAAAATTAAATCTTACAGAGTATGTTCTCTGACTACAAAAGAATTAAATTAGAAATCAATAACAATAAGACATAGAATAATTCCCCAGATATTTGATAATTAAACAACTTTCTAAATGTTAAATTACAAGAAAAATTAGAGGGAATTTTGAATTATATAACAACAAGAACACAAAATATCAAAATTTGTGGATGCACTTTAAAGAGTTCTTATAAGGAAGATTATAGCTTTAAGTGCCGATTTTAGAAAAGAAGAAAGTTTTGAAATGAATAAGCTGAGTTTCTACTTTAAGGTGCTAAGAAAGAAGAGTAAAATAAACCCGAAGTAGAATGCAAGGAATAATTAAGAGCAAAAATTAATGAACTAGAAAATAAATATAGAAAAAAGAAAACAACAAATGCAAGAGTTGATTCTTTGAAAAGATTAATAATTAATAAGCCCTCTGGTGATGCTTATCGAGAAAAGGCAAGAAAACCTAAATTACCACTATCTGGAATGGAAGAGAAGATATCACTATAAATCCTACAGACATTAAAAGAATATTAACAGAATAATATGAAAAATTTTATACCAATAAATTCAGTAACTTAAGTGAAATGACAGATTCCTAAAAAATCTGAATTGTAAAACTTAAAGAAATTTAACTCTTCGTAGAGAAAGCTCTAGGCCCACCATGGTTGCACTACTGAATTCTATTATGTATCTGTGGAAGAAATAACAGTTATAAAATTTTTCCAATAAATAGCATTTTCAATTCACTTTATGAGGCCAGCATAATATTGATGTCAAAACCTGACAAAGACAATACAATAAAAGAAAATTAGGAGGTGGAACTTCTAGAATGGTGGAGTGAGTAGCTTGACAAATCCTCTTAGTAGCTTGACAAATCCTCTTCCCAAAAAGCAACAATAAAACTGGATAAAATGGTCAAAAGCACCATTTCAGGACTCTGAAAGCTGGCAAAAGGTACACAACAAATTGAGTAGTAGTTAGCTATTCATGAAAATCAACAGAACTTTGAGTTAGGAACAGTGAGAACCTGTTCAACTACGAAGGAACAAGCTGTGAAAACTAGCAACTTCAACACGACGGAAGGCTCGGTAGATTGGGAGTGGAACTTGGACAAACCCTATACCCAACAGCATTGTCAATAACAGTAGCAAACTCAGTGGCACATGAACAAGGAAAAACAGCAGCAAAAAGTGAATTGGCAGACTATCAAGAAATTTATTAAGGAGGCCCTGATAAGCTCTCCACCTGTCCATGCACGAGAGATCAGAGAGGGCCCAAGCTTTCTGTACGTGCCTGGCTGATCGTGAGTCAGCATGCAAATGCAGAGGAGACATGAGAAGGCCCAAAAACGAAAGCCAAAGCAAAGGGGGTCCAAGATGGTAGTAGAATAGGTGGAAGCTACACTTACCTCCACCTAGGACCAAACTGGAATTACAGCTAAACTCCAGAACAATCATCCTGAATAAACAAATGAACACTAGCTGAAGAGAAGTCCTATGACCAAGGATTTACAGAAGAAGCCACATCGAGACTGATAGGAAGGGCAGAGATGAGAAAACAGCTGGCCCTGCTCTCATGGGCGGTGGCTGAGGTTTGAAGGGATATCTCAGCTGCGGTGGGGGCAGGGGGGTTATGCCAGAGAAGTGTAGGGTCTTAGCCCTGAGCCACACTCCCAAGCCCAGAGCACCTGAGCCAGGAAGAGATGACCACATAACATCTGGCTGTGAAAATCAGAGGGGTTTCTGTCCATCAGGAAGAGATGGGAGTCCGCTGAAAACACAAGTGCCCTCTTAAAGGGCCAATGCACAAAATTTCATTTGCAGCCATTCACCCTGGGCTCCAGCAGAGGGAGGGCAGGGTGGACTAGAGTCACATGAAGAGAGTCTAGGGTTTGTGGCTCTGAGAAAAGAGCTGAAGGGACAGCCACTAAAATCCCTGTGCAGAGTCATTCTCCCATACCGCAGACACCATCCTTCTTGGGTGGAGTACTCACCTCCATGTAAAGAAATAGCTCCACCCTCTGAACTCCCTCTCCCCCGACTCTACATGGAACAGAACAGTAGTAAACTGAATGATAGAACTAAGAAAATCACCTACAACTAAAGAGCTAACGATACTGAGAATTTGAAGAGTAGTAAGGAGACATGGAACGTGGATTAAGATGTTACAATATATGTCTAACAGAAGTTTTAGGAAGAGAGAATGAGGCAATATTCAAAGAAATAATCACTGATTAAGAATTGAAGAAAGACAACAGTCTTCATGTTGAAATGTATCTCAAGTGAGGGACAAAATTTTAAAAAACCACTCTCAGATATATTCCAGAGAAACTGGAATCAAAGATAAAAAGAAAAAATGTTAAAAGCTGTTAGAAAAGACAGACTACATATAATGGAGTAAAAATCAGACAATAGATTGCTCACAATTAATAAATGCCAGATGATATTATATCTTCAAACTGCTAAGGAAAAAATAAGAGATGTAATATATCAAATTGATTACAATACAGTATTTTTATTATGAAGAAAATGTTACTTTATAAAAGTAGATATTGCCCTAGCCGGTTTGGCTCAGTGGTTAGAGCGTTGGCCTAAAGACTGAAGGGCCAGGGATTTGATTCCAGGCAAGGGCACATACCTCCGTTACAGGCTCCATCCCTGGACCAGGTTGGGTCGGGTAAGTTAGGGAAGCAACCAGTGCAGTTGATGTGTCTCCCTCACATGGATGTTTCCCCCCCCTCGCCCCCTCCCTTCCCCTTCCACTCTCTGAAAAGCAATTGAAAAAAATATCCTCGGGTGAGGATTGAAAAAATAAAAAATAAATAGATATTTAGGTGAAGTATGTTTTTAAATAGAAATAGGGAAGACAGCTGAATATTCTAAGATCTGAAAACACTAACTTTTTGGAAATTCAGCAGTGTTTCAAATGGACCAAATATTGAAAACAAAACAAAATCTGATTGCTTTCAACCTTTATGATTTTTTCTTTTTAATCCTCACCGGAGGATATTTTTTTCCATTGCTTTTCAAAGAGAGAGTGGGAGAGCAAGAGAGAGAGGCAGGGAGGGAGGGAGGAAGAGAGAGAGAGAAACATTGATGTGAGAGAGGCACATTGATTGGTTGCCTCCCACACACATCCAACCAGGGGCAGGGATCAAATGCAACCCAAGTACATGCCCTTGATGACCCTTCGGTGGTCAGGCCAGTGCTTTAACCACTGAACTACACTGGCCAGGGCTCAACTTTTATGATTTTTAACAGAAACTGAAGTTCACCTAAATATTTTGGGGTGATATTTTCTTCTAGGAACTTGATCAAAATGCCACTGAAAAAGTCCAGGCAATGTTCACAGCCATTGATGAGCTCTTGTATGAGCAGAAGTTGAGCGTACATACTAAGAGTCTACAAGAAGAGTGCCAACAGTGGACATGTAGTTTTCCTCACCTCAGGTATTGAAGCCCTAAAGTTAATGTATTCATGGCAAATACTAAAATTTGAAAAGCAGATTTCAAAGAAAGCTTGTATAATGAATCTTCATGGGCGTGGTTTTGATGACTATAAATAAGGCCGTGCAGTGTAAAGCTTCAGTTGAGAGAACACTCAAGTTGATGGCAATTTCTCAGAGTTTTCATAACTATAAATATGTCGTCCTAAACCAGTAAAACAATTTCTATACCTGTAGCTGAGATCTGTGTATTATGGCTGTCCAAAAGCCCTTCTTTTGAACAAGATGGTCAGAAAATATATTTGTTTACACTCTTACCTACAGGTAAATTCTTATATATAGTTGAAAGCACATATAAGCTGTTAGGAATCTGCCCTTAGACACTGTATTAGTGCACTTAATAAACATAGTTAAATTTATAAAGGTTAATGTTCTTAATATCATTCATGATTTTCAATAATTTGGTCTGGCTATCATACATTTTGATAGGTTTCGTGAAGATTATTATAGAAGTTGGAGGGAAAAATTACAAATGTTTGCTCAGTTTCCCTGTTTTTTTTGGGGGGGGTTGCTATAATAGCTTTATCTCTTCCATGTCTATTCTATAGGAGAGAGAGATATCTGTAATAAGGGTCTGTATTCACATTTTTTCTTAAGAATCATTCTTAATCAGAATCAAACTAAGTGTATACTGACTGGATCTCTATGTAGAGCCCATCTGTTTGTTCCAAAAAATATCTACATTTTTTTATTCATGCCAGGTAAAGGTGCTTAATTGTCTTTTTATGTTCATTTTGAAGGATTTTGGGTAAGCAGATAATCACTCCAAGTGAAGGTTATAGACTGTACCCGAGATCCCCTTCTGCTATTTCAGCTTCACATGAGGCAACACTGTCTCAAGAAAGAGATTCTACTATGTAAGTATTCTAATATGTAAGTATTTATGTATCCGAATGCCCAAGTATTATATTCTACCAGTTAAAGAATTAAAATATTTCCTACTTTTTGGTATTTAATAAAGCACATAAAGCACAGAAAATTCTGTAAGATCGACCATAGTCTTTGTGCAAATTAGAATTTTGTTATATATAATTTTTGTTCAAAAAGTAAGACATTTCCTAGGGTTTAAGGATATTTTTGTTATGTAGGTCTATATATTATCTATACCTATAAACATCTGTGTATGTATATGGAAAAAGTAGTATATATACTAATTACCCAATTTAAGCTAAAAAACTAAGCACTTTAACTTCTATAAAGAGATTAAGTTGTGATTAATATTACATGTTTAAGCAAAATCACTTTTCAAAAAAATTTTAAGGTCTGTTTCTTAGACCCCTAAATTTCTTTAGTCAATCTACACATTTATTCCAAGTTGGAAGTTCCTGTATCTATAGATAGATGTATATAGGGTTTTGGTAGAAAAAAATTACTAACACCATGATTTTATAAAAGAAAAGATATATCAACACAAAAAAAGCATGAAGTACATAATCTCAAAGTAAGGACAGTCCTTTCCAGGAAAGGACATGTAGTCTTATTGCTCATTTGTCCTTATTTTGGTGTAGATCTGTAAAAATTTCATCATGGATTGGCATAAATCTGTTGACTGGAATTTGGGAATCACTGTTTTAGAATTTCAGAGCTGAGACTTACATAAACAGTAACACCAGCTGGTTTAGCTGTGTTCGTTCTGCAAACTTGCTCTCCGTCCCCATGCCTCCTGCCGGACCTGGCCCAGGTTTTCATTAGCTCAGCAGCCTCCTCACCTCATTACGGTCTTCATCACTACCACGGTGATCCCTAAAGCAGGGATCGTGTCACTCCCCTTCTCAAAAACTTTATTTTTCATTGCTGTCAGTCAGCCCAAGTTAAGACACAAAGTACTTCACTGTGGCGCCATCAGACCTTTCCAACCACTTTCCATGAACCCTACATTTTATTTAGTAGCTTATGTAACAGAGAAGTTTATTGCTATTTTAAAAGAAGTCTGGAGGAAGGGTATCTAAAAATAGTATAGTGGTGGCGTGGTGTTTTCAGGGTCCTAGACTGCTTCTGTCTTTCTGTTACACCGCGCTAGCTGGGAGTGTTTTTCCTGAAGTTCTCTTTATGGCCCAAGGTGGCTGATGACTTCCAAACACGGCATTCACTGTCCAGGCAGCAGAGGGGCACAAGGGCACCCCTTCCAGCCAAGCCGTTTCTCCTGAGACAGCCTTCCCAGAGTCGCACATACCAATTCTGTTCACGTCTTAGTGGCTACATCTGGCTGCGTGGTAGTGGGAAATGTAGCCTTTGAGGTGGGTGTTGCTGTCCTGAATTAAACTGACAGGATTTACTAGAAAAGAAGGAAATAATGGATATTGGGGGCATCTAGCATTCTCTGCCACATATGCATATAATTTTATGAAATTACTGTACATATTTTGTAATCTTTTTATATTTAACCATTTTATTGTGGGCAGTTCCCATTTTCTCCCACAACATTAACTTATGACCTTATATTGCATTAATATACCATTATGTAAACAACTAATCCCCAAACCTGCATTTTGAAACTGTTGGGCTAGCTTTAATTTTTGACAATTATAAACAATTCTGTGATGATCATTATTATAGTTCAATCTTGTAGGGCATATCCTTGAAGGAAATCTCTACAAATGGAATCACTGAATTAACGGGTATATTTAAAGGCTTCTAATGAGTATTTCCAAAACGTCTTCCAGGAAGATTTTACCACTAGTCTTGCTGAAAAGTATCATAGATTTATTCTTTTCCCCCACTTAAAAAATACCTAAGGTACCAAAAAGTATAAATAATAATACAAAGCATACATTGGTTATATTTGATATTTAGTTAAGCTAAGAGCAATTTTTAAAAATTGTATTGCTCATATGATCAGCTACCTCCTATCCTAGAACCGACCAAGCAGTAGAGACCACCAGCTCCCTTAGTCACTGTGATTAATGCTTACTCCCCTATATAACCTATCCTCTGAAAGCCGTTAGAGAGCCAGGTCTTCAAGTATTTGCTCACCTTCGCTGAGAAAAAAAAAAAAAAATTGTATTGTTCAGATATATCTGACTTCCTCCACTGTAAACTTGTTGAAATGAATGTCATCATCTATTCAATGAATACTGGGTTTGAAGAGAAATTTAAATATAAATAAGAGAAGACCCCTGCCCTTAAGGAGCATGCATTTTGAACAATGATGGAATTATTGAAATAAGCACGTATCCTCCTGAGCTGCCTTTAAAAATGTAATTATGAATGTAAATATTCTTAGATTTTTTTTAAAAAAGGTATTTTATAGCCACAGCTGTTGCACCTGAAAGGATACCAAGCAGTGTTGAGCGCTGCGCACTCTTCCTGTTCTGAGAATTAACAGTACTCAGGCTTACAGTAGCCCAGGAAGGTGTCCCCAGGGCAAGAGTTCGAGCTGGAACTCGTGTGACCCAGTTGCCCTGAGAACTGTTTATGCTGTGCATAACTAACTTCTGCTTTTTCCTCTCCCAGATTCGGGGTCAGGGGGAAGAAGTTACACTTTTCCACCCCTTATGCCGGCGGGTTCGCCGGGGAGGCGGCCGGGGAGGGCTGTGTGATCGCCTGCGAAGGACGGGTGGAGGAGTACCTGGCCTTCGACCGCACGGACGGGTGCGTATGCGGTCTCTTATGCTGTCTCTTAAGCCCTCACTCTGCGCCTATTTCACACTCCCTATTGTTCCTAAAGTAATTTTATTTTACCCTTTGTAAATTATCACCAGTAACTCATGGAATCACTGAAACTTTTAAAAAGAGCAGTTGGAGAGGTGTGAACTTCATTTACATAAGTCTCGTTTGAAAAGAGGTATATACAGTTTATTTAAAAACCTTATACTCAGCAGACTTTATAATTAATAATGCTTATTGATAGCTTTTCTTATTGTGGTATATTAATAATGCTTATTTATATCTGTTCTTACTGTCAGCTGACAATAGTCCTGTGACATAGATATTATTTACCCTCTTTACACGATCGGTGTGAATCAGAGTAGTTAAATGGTTTGAGGTAAAGCTAAACTAAAACCTACCCCATTGTAGCCCTGTGTTCTCTCCACTGTTCCACGCTCCCTTTCTGAAACAGCCTCTTAAACTGTTCCTTTAGGCCTTTGAGAGTCACAGCAGCATATCTGGAAGTGAGAGATTCATTTTAGGCTATGAGGGTTTGCTTAGGTCTAGTTCATATTGTGTCATATTGTGTCAGATGATTCTGGACTTTTCTTCCTATTGTATTTATACGGAGCCATGCTTACTCGTGTGCTCAATGCACACATCCTAGGGGCAGCCAAACATAACTCATTTCTGTACAAAACACCACTGAGCTGGCTCCTTGTTGCAAAAGAGTCATAATTAGGTTCTTTTGGTTTTCCAGAGACTGATTGCCCCTTTTCCTTTATTTCCCCTGGCATGGGTCAGATTATCTTCTCCCTTACAGTATAGTGTATAATGTAAGCGTCTCTGGATGGATAATGTTTACTTTTACTTTTATTTTTTTATTGATTTCAGAGAGAGAGGAAAGGAGAAAGAGGGAGAGAGATAGAAACATCAATGATAAGAGAGTCATTGATGGGCTGCCTCCTGCACGCCCCCTGCTGGGGATGGAGCCCTCAACCCAGGCATGTGCCCTGACTGGGAATCGAACCAGGATCTTCGGGATCGTAGGTCGATGCTCAACCTCTGAGCCATGCCCAGCCTGTTTACTTTTCGAATGCACATAGGCGGACAGAGATGTAGACTTATTTTTCATTATATGCATAGATTTATACAGTTTAAATTATTTCATCGTATGAATATGCTCTCTTCTAAAAAGAAATATAAATTTAAATACAACTGATACTAATCAGCCTTCCTTCTGCACTTAATGCCAGGCCAGCTCTTCCGCAAAGAGTCTTTGGCTGCCCTGTGTAAACAATCTCTTAGCATCCTTTCTGCCAACAGTTTCCTATTTAGTTCTTAAGACCTCTGCTGCCCTGGGGGTAACTGTTACTGTAGATAGAAGCTGAGAGATATTTCTCCCTACCCCAAGCCAGTTCCAGAATTTGCTTTGTCTTAGTTTATAATACATCTATCATAGTAAGCACATCTATCAGCTAGTCCCCCCACCTACCCGTGTCCCCCAAATTGTGGGGCTATTGGCACTCCCTGCCAGAGAAGAGATAGACTTGATTCCCTGGGAGTTCCTGGGTTACAGATACAGTCTCCAGAAGAGGCTCAGAATAGCTTCTTTTGCCCTTGGGCTACCTCTTTTTCCTCTCCAGGCAATTACTAAGTGTTTATTTGGATTAGTAAAAGTATTTTCATAATCTTCGTGGCCTGTTTCTCTAATGAATCATTGCCTTAAATAATTATGCAGCATAACCACAGTTACATGCACATCATTAAATGTTTCACATTAATATTAATCTAAATGTTATCTAGTTACAACAAAAAAGATTATTTCTGTGTGCTTATTTCATTGACAATGCTCATCTGTTCAAAGCTAAAAAATTACAATGATTCTTAGTTTTCTTGTTCTATTTTTTGGCAAAGTAGTGGGGTGGCATGGGGGTAATAAGGGAAATGCAGTCTCCTCTGTTGAGAATTCCCTTAGTTCACAAGGCAGCTTAATGCATGTGCTACATGTGCCGGGCAAAGGGGAGGGGGATGGGGCACAAATCACACTTCTAAGGAGCACAGGACAGTGGTGAGCATTCAATGAAGAATAACTGTGAAGTCTTCCCATCTTGCTTCTGTTACAGGGAAGAGGGGTTTCATGGAAAGAAATCAGAAGCAGCTACAGAGAAACAGAAATTAGGGTACCCTCCCATTGCTCCATTTTACTGCATGAAAGAGGATGTCCTTGCTTATGTGTTCGATGACGTGTGGAGCAAGGTCCTGAGCTGTATGGAGCAGTTGACACGTAGTCACTGGGAGGGATTTGCTTCTGGTAAGGTTCTTTGTGAAAACAATATAAAAATTATGATTTCCAGGCCCTAACCAGTCTGTTAGAGTATATGCCTCATTAGTGTAAGACTCACATTTGTATTTCCCACAGAAACTAAGAGATATTTAGAAATATTTAAGAAGGAGTAGAGGAGTAACAAGGCCTAGTCTAGGATGCCTAGATTGTGCTTTCTCCCTTTTTTTTTTTTTTTTTTAAATATGTCTTTATTGATTTCAGAGAGAAGAAGGGAGGGAGAGGGAGAGATGGAAACATCAATGAGAGTCATTGATCGGCTGCCTCCTGCACGCCCCCCGACTGGGGACTGAGCCCGCAACCCGGCCATGTTCCCTGACCGTAATCGAACCATGACCTCCTGGATAATAGGTTGATGCTCAACCGCTGAGCCATGCCAGCCAGGCTGTGCTTCTCTTTGAATATAATTGTAAGAAAAAAACATGTGCAAGTGGAAAATACATCTTTAAACTGCTTTATTGAATAGTAATTTATATACAACAAATCATACCTATTTAAAGTGTATAATTTGATAAGTTGACCTATGTATATACCCATGAAACAGCCAATAGAGTTAACATTTCCATCACCCCCAAAATGACCTTGCCCGACCCACCATCCCTAAGTGACAGTTAATCTATTTCTGTCACTATAGTTTTTGTTTTGCAGAATTTCATATGGCATTTTATCAGTTTCTTTCACTCAACATGATTATTTTGAGATTCATCCATGTCCTTGTGTGTGTCAATCATTTATTCCTTTTATTGTTGAGTAGTATTCCATTGTTCCGTAGTTTTTTTTTTAATCCATGTATCAGTTGATGATCATTTGGATTGTTTTCAGCTTTGGACTGTAACATGTTAAGATGTTATGAACACTGGTTTGCAAGAATTTTTTGGAAATATATTTCCTTTTCTCTTGGGTAAATTTCTACGAGTGGAATAGGTGGATTATATGGTTAAATGTATATTTAACTCTTAAAGAACTGTTTGTATTGGTTTTCTATGTTGCACAAAAAATTAGCACCAACTTAGGAGCTTCAAACAACACATATTTATTATCTCACAGGTTTGTGGGTCAGAAGTGCAGTTACGGCTTAGCTAGTCCTCTACTTGGGATCTCAAAGAGCTGCAATCAAGGTGTTGGCCAGGGCTGGGTTCTCATGTAGAGGCTCAACGAGAAAAGGATCCACGTCCCCTTTTGTATGTTCTTGGAAGGATCCAGTTTCTTGTAGCTGCAGTAGTCATGGCAGCTTTCTTCTTCAAAACTAGCAAGAAAGACTGAGAACTTGTCTGCTAGCAAGACAGGAGCTTATATATCTTAGTCATGGGAGTCACATTCCATCACTTTTACCATCACCTACTGGTCTGAAAAAAGTCATAGGTCCTGCCCACATTCAAAGGGAGAGGATTACACGAAGATGTGAACACCAAGAGGTGAGCATCATAGGGGAGCCACCTTCGAGTCTGTCCACGATGATCCTCCCACTGGCACCCAATGATTCATGTGCAAAATACTTTCAACTCCCATCCCACCCATAGACGTATAAAACTACAGGTTATATACACTGATATATAAACATCTAACTATAAAATCTGGCCATTCCACTCCTAGAGACAAGTTATTTGACTCCACACCCAACATACGATAGTGGGCCAGAGAAAGGATAACAGTTATAGATGTGCCAGTTTAAGAGGTGGAGGTGGGAGGAGAGAGTGAAACAGGGCCGTCAATTCTGAAATCCAATTGGGAAAATATTGGGAGTTCCTCCATTAAGTTTCAAGGCTTGGAGATAATCCTCAGCTCTGCTTGACTGCCTGGGCTCTTTGTTTAACCCTCTGAGTCATCTTTCATTTTTCATGAAAGGTAGTATGTTTGCATTATGTAGTTTTATCAGGCTGCTTCCTGCCAGTAGAATCTTGGGGTTTTGACAGCCTTCTTTCATTCAGAATCTTTTGCCATTTAGAGAGACTGAGAATTTCCAAAATCATCAGGTCCTGGTTTCCTTATGTTTAATAACTTTTCCCTCAATTTCTCTCTCTCATGTGTTTTATTATAAGCAGCAAGAAAAAAATCAGGCCTCACCTTCAACACTTTGATTGGAAATCTCCTTAGCTGTATAACCAAGGTCATCACTTAAAAGTTCTGCTTTTCAGCCTGGCCGGTGTGGCTCAGTGGTTGGGTGCTGACCTATGATCCAGGAGGTCACGGTTCTATTATGGTCAGGGCACATGCCCCGGTTGTGAGCTCGATCCCCAGTAGGAGACGTGCAGGAGGCAGCTGATCAATGACTCCCTCTCATCTTTGATGTTTCCCTTTCTCCCTTCCTCTCTCTGAAATCAATAAAAATATATATATTTTAAAAAGTTCTGCTTTTCACATGACCACAGGAGACCACTTCACTAACTTTCCTGCCACCAAATAATAAGCACCTCCCTTTTTCCACTTTCTAATAAAATGCTCCCCATTAATAAAATGCTCCCCATTTCCTTCCAAGCCCTCCCCTCCAAATCCAGATTTCCATTAAGTCTGATCAAGGCAATTGATGCCTTCTCCATCATGCTGCTCAAAATTCTTCCATCCTCTATCAATGAACAACTGAAAATGAAATTAAGAAAACCATTTATTTATAACAGTATCAGAAAGAATAAAATACTTCAGAATAAACTTAAAGAAGGAAGCACAAGACTTGTACACTGAAAACTACAAAACATTATTAAAAGAAATTAGAGAAGACCTAAAGAAATGGAAGGACATCTGTGTTTATGGATTAAGAGACTTAATATTGTTAAGATGGCAATACCCCCAAAATAGATCTATAGGTTGAGTACAATCCTTATCAAAATTCCAACTGCCTTTTTTGCAGAAATGGACAAGTGGACCCTGAGATTCATATGGAAATGCGAGTTATCCTGAATATACAAAACGATATTGAAAAAGAACAAAGTTGGAGGACTCATACTTACTGACTTTAAAACTTAATACAAAGCTACAGTAATTGAAACTGTGATACTGGCATAGGAAAGACATATAGATCAATGGAATACAATCAAAAGTTCAGAAATAAACCCACACATTTATGACCAATTGATTTTCAACAAGGGTGCCAAGGTCATTCAGTGGGGTAAGGATAGTTTCTTCAACAAATGGTATAGGAACAACTGGATAGCCACATGGAAAAGAGATGGAGATGGATCCTTACTTGACACCATATACAAAATACCAACTAAAAATGGAAAAGACACATTTAAGAACTAAAACCATATAACTCTTAGAAAACAGTAAATCTTCATGAGCTTGTGTCTTAAAATAATTTCCTTCATGCTACTTCTGCTTGGAGTTCGTTGAGCTATTTGCATCTGCAAGTTTATTGTTTGGTTTGGTGGTAGATTATTAGATATGACACCAAGCCCACAAATGACAAAAGAAAAAAATAGATAAATTGGATTTAATCAGAATAAACTTTTTCTGTCAAACACATTATCAAAAAAGTGAGAAAAACACCTATAGAATGGGAGCAAATATGTGCAAATCATACAACTCATAAAAATCTAGTGGCCTCAATATATAAAGAACTACAGTTGACCCTGGCGATGTGGCTCGGCTGGAGCATCATTCTGTACACCGAAAGGTGGTGGGTTGGTTCCCGGTCAGGGCATGTACCACGCCGCGCGTTAGATCCCTGGTAGGGGCGCGTGTGGTAGGTAACCAGTCGATGTTTCACATCAGTGTCTCTCTCTTCCTCCCTCCCTCCTCCTCCTTTCCTTCTCTTCCTCTCTCCAAAATCAATTAAAAAAGAAAAAGGAACTGCAACTCAACAACTAAAGGGCAAACAACTCAATTTTAAAAAATAACTTGAATAGACCTTTCTCCAAAGAAGATACACAAATGACCAATAAGTACATGGAAAGATGCTCAACATCATTAGTCATTAAGGAAATGTAATTGGCTTGAGCGTGTGTGTTTTGGAACCACGCAGGTAGTATGAAATTGGGCTACAAAGATGAGTGAAGCCTAGCTTGAGACTGAATTCTCAGGCAAGATTTTTTTTCACAGTACTGCTGCTGTGGGTCTGGAAGTAGATAACATTCTATTTCTTTGCTCAGATGATGAGAGTAATGTTGCATTCACCAAATCGGCTTCAGAAAGCCCCTGCGTGCTGAGTGAACTACAACCTTTGGTCTTACCTCGAGTGCCACAGTCAAAGGTGCTGTCCATCACTTCAAATCCGGTAAGTCCCACAGAGAAATATACTGGAGAACCTAGAACTGTTCTTGCCAGAAGTTTGCTCAGTTATTTTGCCTTCCCTGTATTATTTATGACTCAATTACTTTCAGTAAAGTTATGTTTATCACTATAATCCAGTGACTCTGTATTCACAAATTTGATTTCAGTGTAAAAAAATAATAGCAAATTAGGGTTAAGTTATTCTCAGCTCTTTTGAAAAGGCACATATAAGCTGTGCAGTCTAGAATCAGCTATGTGGTCAGCCTACCTGTCCTGGGAAGAATGAAGGATATGATGAGAAGTGGGACCAAACCTCAGATTTTTTACGATTAACATTCTGTCCTTTCTTTTTAATTCCTTTGTGTGTTTTTTTTTTCTTGTTGCTGCCTACCTGGCTTTTGTTGTTTTTTTAAATATTTGAATCTGTTGATTTTTTTTTGTTTTTGGGGTTTAAAAGGCAAACCAGAGAGAAGTGGTCTCAATTACGTCTATGGACAAGCATAAATATGGCCATTTCCTGCAGGTTGATGAGCCTGCTAATGAGCCTGGCCTCATCCCTGTGTAATGATTATGTACAACCAGTTTCTACATGATGGTTTCCCAGTGTTACTTGTGGCAAAAGAGTTGGAGGTAGAGGGGTGTAGTGGGGAGCAAAAAAAAGAGAAAATGGACTCTAATCTTTGGGTGCCATGCTCATCAATCCTGCACTTTACCACCTTTGTTGGTATACTGAGCAGATATTGTGCAGCTGGATTTATAAATGTGTTATTTAAAAATAAAATCAGCAAGGCTCATACCTCATCACATTAAAGGATGAACCAGGTGAACTAATGTTCCTTGGATGGTAATAAAATACTTCTACAAGTTGAACTGATTTGGCTATGGTTTAGGAAACCTAAGCCCTGACCAGTTAACTTCAATGGCTCTGGTTAATGATAAAAGGAAGAAGAAGTGTTAATTCAAACATTCTTGAGAGAAAGCAAGAGGAAAATGCATGGCAAAGGAGATGACTAAACTGATGACCTGAGAGAGAAAAGAAACAGGACTCTGAGGTAGTGATGTCAGTGCAAGTAAGATTAAATCCTGCTAACATTACAACAATAGGATTAACTCCTTCCAGTAAATAGTCTTCAGAATTTCGGTTATCATCAAGAGGTGACTACTCCTGGGTAGTGAGGAGAAAGGATTAGTTTGTGTAGAGTGATGGTGAAAGAGATTATGTTAGTGTTTACCCTTATTTTTTTTCTTCTTCTTTTAAGCCATTTATTTGGATTCTATAATTACAAGTGTTAGGGGCAAAAATGGCGCCATGTGTAAGACTGGTGGAGTCAGACCGGACCTTGGTTCAGCCACCTCCGTTGAGTTCTGGCTAAGAAAGAATTCAGAGCCAAGATTCAAAATATGAGAGAAAGTTTATTTAGAAAGTCATGAAGGTAGAAGTGAGCTGTAGAAGAAATGGGCTCAGGAAACAAGTTACAGAGGCAAAAGAAGGGCCCTTAGAACTTAGGAAAAAGAGAGAGGCAAGGAAAACACACCTGGGGGAAGGGGGTGGGGAAAGGGATGGGCATGATCCCTGGAGAAAGTTGCACCCTTTTGTTGTTGTTCCATATTTGTGTTTTCTTTCCTAACGTAATAACAACAATAATAAAGATCCTCTCTCCCCTCTAACAGTGGCTGGTAAGTGCTTTCATCTAGGTTGTTCAGACTTTCCCCACCTGCTGTCATTTAGGAAAAGAAAGTACTATGACCTTGTCATCTTGACAGTGAATTTGGGGCCCCAAGCTGGACTGTTGGCCAAGATATTACACAAGTTAAGACATAGGAGAAAAATATATATGTGACCTAATTTGGAAATAACTTTTGGCAAAGTTGGAAAACTAAGCAGGTATCTTCACCAACTAATAATGAGTAACATCTTCTTTTAACATGTAGATGAGTCTCTGTCAAGCAGCAAGTGGTCATCAGCCAAATGTGAACGGTCTCTTGGTTCATGGGATGCCTCTACAGCCAAGAAATCTCTCCCTAATGGACAAGCTCCTGTAAGAAGTACACAGTTCTAATCGTCTATAGAGTTTAGGTAGATCACTGAGAAATGAAAAGAAAGTGAATCAACTTGTATGTATTGCGTAGCTATCAAGCAGTCAGGCATCTTTGGAATAAAAACATTTAAGAGAAAAGGTCTTCATCCCCAAGGAGCTAGTAATATAACTGGAGAGAGAAGACACACAGAAAGAGACCTAGCCAGATAGGGCATCTTGTGACCGAGTGCCAAGGGTGTGGCACGAGTGATTGCCATGGCAGTCCCAAGGAAGGAAGGCGAGTTGGTGGGTAAGCAGATTTTGAACTCCTCCTTGAAAAATGGAAATTTGGATAAGCAGTGAAAAGCAGTAAGGTTATTCTAGGTATGAGAAAGTGTGTGGGAAAGATTGTGAGACGGTAAAATATAAAATATTTAGAAGGACCATTTTTGCTATAGGATAGGAGATAGGTCAGAACTTTAATGCTTCTAACCTAAGATTATTGACAATCTTCTAGAATTAAAGTAGACCGTGGTATGATTAGTGGGAAGGAAGAGACTCTGAAATTAATGAAGGTTGAGACCAAACTATGGGGGGTATTGAATGCTATGTTTTTGAGATCCACCCATGGTGCACGTTACCTTCTCCTTATTGCCAAGCAGTATTCTAGTCTAAGAACATACAATTTGTTCATTCTTCTGTTAATGAACACTTGGGCTGTTTCCAAGTTGGGGTTGTTATGCATGAAAACATTATAACCATTCTTGCACAGGTCTTTTTGTGGACCTATGTTCTCATTTTTCTTGGGTCAGTATCTAGAAGTGAAACTGCCATACAGTTTTCCAAAGTAATTATACAACTTTAAACTCCTACCAGCAATGTATGAGTTTCAACTGGGGAGCACATATATTTAAGTCAGGGATTTGAAAGATTTCAGAGCAGAACATACATTGGATTAGAATGGTAAGAACTGAAGGTAAGGAATCTAATGAAGGAATTCAAGCATGAGCTTTTAACGGTCTGCACTTTAGTTGTAGCAAAGGATGAGAAAGGAATGAAATGTATTAGGAGATATTGTAAAAGAAATCAAGTTCTATAAAAATAGAGGAATCACATTCAACTCTGAGATTTCAAACTCAAGGGAAGCTTGTTTGGGAAGATGAGTTGGTCTGGGATGTGCTGAGTTTACATCTTGGGGGAAATGTGGAAGAGGCCAGATTTGGCAGTTGATCTAAAGTCACTTGGATAGAGGTGATAATTGAATCCAGCTGTTTGAAAGCAGGGTGTGTAAAGAAAATGCCTAAGTGAATGGTTAGGTAAGTAAGACGACCAGAAAGATCTCTTGTAATGCTCAAGGCTGAGCCCTGTTCCTTGATGGTGCTTTCCCTTCAAAGTCCTCCAAACACGGAGGCTGATTTTGCACTAGAGGACACCAATGTGGCCTGAAAGGTTGAGGAATTTGCTGAAAGCCAAAGAGCACATGGCAGAGTTTTACTGTTTCACTTTCCCTTCATTTCACTGTGCAAATGCTGCTTCTTAGGTGCCTTACAGTAGAACCAAACATCCTCTCATCTGCTTAAAACACAAAAACAAAATCCCTGAATCTGCAGGGCAGAGTTTAAGCTACTGAACCATTTGGACAAGGTATTTTATTTAACCGAGTACTAACATCAAAGTGTCTATTTCACAGTTGCTTATGCAAATGATCTACTGTGGTCCTAACTGCCCTTGGCAGCACAAGGCTCTGGACCTTTTGCCTGCTCCCTGACTTCCAAGGAACCCAAACCTCTACCGCAGCAAGCTCCAATAGCTTAGCAGTTTAATCTCTAGTGGGAGCCACACTTCTCCCAAGCAGCAATATTTGCTTTTCAACTGTCTTTCTGGTGACATTATTTCAGCACAAAAGAATGCCTCACATGCCATAGGAATCTCAGTCCCTGAGATAAACTTTTGGGAAGTACTGCATAGTAGGTACTCTTCAGAATAGCCTTTGCTGGTAACTGAAGGGAGTGCCTGTGATGGCAGGTGAATAAAGGACTTCATTTCCCAAATCTCCATTCTACTGAATTGTATGTATGACTAAAATCATGTCCTTTTTTTAAAGATTTTTTATTGATTTTAGAGAGAGAGGAAGGGAGAGGGAGAGAAACATTAATGTGAAAGCAAAACAATGCTTGGCTGCCTCCTGCACGCCCCCTACCAGGGATCGAGGCAGCAATCTGGGCATGTGCCCTGATGGGGAACCAAACTGGCAACCTCTTGGTGCATGGGACAGTGCCCAACCAACCGAGCCACACCGACCAAGGCATCATGTCCTCCCTTTAAGAACATATTCCCTTGCCTGAGCTAGATTATGTAACTTCTAGAAACTAGGTTACTTATTGAACAGTGTTTACTTTTGCATTTTAACCCCTTGAATGTATTTTATAGTCTATTTTTTATCCATTGAGTCGTATTTATAGTCTGTATTTTATCCGTTTGCTCCCTGTACAAAGCAATCTTGATTTCACTGCGGGTTTCTGATTTGGCCACTAGAGATCTCGATGACAAGCTACTTATGAGGCCTGGGTCCAGTACCACCCTTTCAACCCGAAATTGGTCAAATCGAGCCCTAGAGCTTTGTGCATCATCTCTGTCATATACAGTGCAGTCCGCCAGGAGACGCAATCCCCCGCCTCGTACCCTTCATCCCATCAGCACAAGCCATTCACATGCTGGAACACCAAGAACTGTGGAAGAAATCCTCCGAGGATCCCGAGTGTAGGTTTAAAAGCAGAATTTCTGGGAACTGTGGTAAAACTAATGAAGAATTCTTCAAGCATAATATTGAAATATATGCAGAGAAACTAATTATGTGTTCTTATGGGTTGCACACTGGTTTAAGTTCATCCACTACAGAAAAAAATGAGTTTAAATTTGAATTGTAAAATAAGTTAATTCTTCTTTCATGTTTTTCTGTGCCCTTGGGAACTGCTTATTCCAATGACAATGAAAACTTCATAAATCTCAGAGAAGTAGTTGCTTATAGCTTATATTCCAGGAAAAGTACCCCTTAGCATTAATTAGGAAATAACACCAGACATATTCTCTTCCCACTTCCCACCCTTCATTCACTAGACGCTCTGAGCCTCATTGTACAAAAAATACCTATAAGCCAACTTTTAAAATAAAATTCTTTAGTTAATTCACAAAACATCTTAGGATGATTGATTGTGCTCAAAGGTACGAGATAGTAAGGCCGTAACTCTTGAATTCAGCTTCTAAATTAAGTGCATGTCACTATACTTCCCCCCCAACATGCTACTTCTTGACTTTTATTTTTCAATTTCTTGTTATAATTTACTCCAATAGACTCACTAAAAGAAATGTCCAAAACTACCAAAAGTCTTTGTCAGGACCCACGGTCACACCTCACCTGCTCACTAGTATGTTGCGGAGGCTGTGTCTGTATGAGCCAGCTCTAGATTCATTTAGGAATGAGTGGTCTTGTATAATCAATCTCTCCTCCCTCTGACAGTGCTTTGCTTCAGAATGGAAAAAGAAATTGCTTTGTTTTTTCTGGGACAAGAAAGCCTCATTCAGTTTCACTTACTGTCTTGGGTATGAGTAGTACAGCAAACCGCTCCAAATCCCATGGAAGAAAAGTTTAGGACCTTTACTGGGGATTACAGTTATTAGTGACAAGAACAATCAGATAGGCCCAGAACCCCATCAGATGGGAAATTATAAACCCATTATTGGTACAGAAGTGCCACACCAGACAGGCAAAGCTGTTTTATTCCAGCTTCTGCTGCATGTCCAGGATGTTTCAACAAAATTCATAAAATACTATAAAAAAACCCCAAAATCCTTTCATTGAGATACCTTTACTTAAAAACTAAAACAGCTTAAAGCTTTCTGTGCATGACATTAACCCCAAGTTTCATTTATTTGACTCTGATCAGTTTGCTTATATTGTTCTAACTTTATGCTTTCATGTCTTGGTGTTCACTGGTGGGATCTGCAGACCACTGGTGGCCAACTCGCTCTCTTCTCCCTCACCAATGCCCCTGAGTCGAAATAATCTGCTGCCACCTATTGGCACAGCTGAAGTGGAACACCTGAGCACTGTGGGGCCACAAAGACAACCGGTATGTCCCTCTCCTCTTTACTGCCTTTCCATGTGCTTCCTGTGGGCAGTAATTCTGTAGGACCTGTATTCTGATCTTAATTTGTACTGTATTTTTCAAAAGTACATACGGAATTTTACCTAATGACAATGGAATTGGAGGTGCTTGGCCTGCAGTTACCATACTTGGTAGGGTTGATGTAGGACATGCACAACAAATTGTTTTAATTGTTTCTGTAATTTTGCCTTCTCCACAGAAAACCCATGGTGATTTGAATCGAGCTCGAAGTGCGGTGGTGAATGAACCTAAACATCAGCAGCCCCAGGAGAGGCTCCTTTTACCTGACTTTTTCTCCAGGCCCAACACAACCCAGTCATTTTTGGTAGTGACACATTTCCTCTATGGTCTTGATAGTTGGGGAAAGGAAAAACTAGTTTGGCTGACTTAAGACTTTACATAGTGTTTCCATCAACCTTAAGCATAAAAGTTGAGGTTCTAACAATAAAAAGTGTTAAGTACATTTTGTTGAAATTCTAACTGCTCTTTGCCACTCATTCTTTTAACTTGTGGAATAAGGTAAAATGCAAATGAAGCCTGAAGTATCACTGGGGGCCAAAATGACAAAACTGACGCTCCTACTTCAGGCACATCATGAGAAGGCAGGGTTCTTTGGAAAAGACAGTAAAGCTGGAAAAATAAAAATGAGGGGAAAACCAAACATGGGGTGACTCCTGTTTGACTTCATAACAGAAACCATAGGCATGAGTCCACAGGACCTGAGCAGGGCTGCTGAGGACAGGACACTGTGGACATCAGTCATTCACAGGGTCAGCAGGTGTCAGAGCCAATTCAGCAGCATGTAACATACACAAACGCCTTATGTATAAATTACAAATTCTAAACAAATTAAAGTTTAGAAACTTCTGAGAATAAGCAAAACAAATCGGTAAGCCCCAGTACATATCAGCATAACTTCATTTTCTAATGCTCTCATGGAATTATACCAATAGTGATAGCAGATAATAAAGTAGACCGGTGAATGGGCAAGTTAGGACTTTTTAAGTTGTTTCAGATGCTAACATTGCCTCAGCATTTCATATATTTACTAGCCCCTTTACTTTTAAGTAAGTAATAGAAAAAACCTGGTTGGGAGATTGGAGGAAATGTACTGACCTCGCCCAATTGTATGCCAGGAGCTCAGCCCCACCTCAGCTTTGTGGCAAGGCTTGTTGAGCCCGGAGCCATACTCAGTGCCCAGGAACCAGTGGCTACACAACCTATACCAGTTTTCAGGATGGTGCTGTCTGCAGCCCACTTATCCCAATTCATAACCGTCGAACTGTTAGAGCCTAAAGCACTATACAATCTTTCCTCCACTAGAATGAGAATAAGTGAATGGTGGACACGGTATTAGTTTCCTAGGGCTGCCCTAAAAATTGTCACAAACTGGGTGGCTTAAACCAACAGAAATTCTGTTCCAGAGCGTGAAAGTCCAAAATGAAGGTGTCAGCAGAGTCACGTCCCCTCTGCAGACTCTAAGGAAGAATCTTTTCTTGCCCCTTCCTAGCTTCTGGTGGTTGCCAGCAATCCTTGGTGTTCCTCGGCTTGCAGGTGCTTCACTCTGATTTCTGCCTGTCTTCACATGGCCTTCTTCCAAACTTCCCACTGAACTTGGGGCCCACCCTAATCCAGTATGACCTCACCTTAACTTAATTATATCTGCATAGATACTATTTCCAAATAAAGCCATATTCACAGGCCCCAGGTGCATAGATCTGAGTCCTGGGCCTGGCACTGCCAGATCAGCGCTCTGCTCCTCGGTGTTCTCAGCTAGAACGGGAGTCCGTATACTACGGTTTATGAGCTGTTTGGCTTACTACCTGTTTTTGTGTTGTTTTTAAGTTTTTTTAGGGCAGAGCCACCATGCTCATTCATGTACTGTCTCTGGCTGCTTTCCCATTACAGCTGCAGAATTCAGTAGGTCCAGCACCAGCAGTGTGTACCACAAAGTCTAGAACATTTACTATCTGGCCCTCTACAAATTAAGAAGTTTGCATTGACCCCTGATCAAAAAATGGGGCTTCACCAGAAAAAAATTCCTGAAACCCCGATTTTAGTGCTCTGACATGGAACTGAAGGAGGTTTTTTTTTATCCCAGAAGTGCCAGGGAGATGGCAAGGATAGCTCTTTTTTCGATATTTTGCACTTTGACATTTTAGATCTTCAAATCTTTAAATACCTAGAGGTAATTTTGCAATGTTTGGGTTTCATATTAAGAGTCCTATTTCAAGTATAGAAGTAAAGTCATAGATGTTTCAATGCTGCTGAAAAGGCTGTTTTGTTGTCTTAAACAGTCAGCAGGCAATAGAAATTAGATAAAATCCCCTTGGCGGTCAGTTATATTTAGAAACATTAAACCATATGGATTATCAATGCTGAGATTTTCTTAAAGGCATATTAATAAAGTTGTAGAAATTGCCATTTTTACAAATGGCTTTGTGGGCATCTAGCCTGGGATTCTTTCCTTGGAATATAACAGTGCATTCAGCCAATCTGTCCCTCAGATTAGCAGATAATTCCATTTACATTGTTGTCCAATTTCAAGGTTTTCCCTTATAAATCTACTAATGTATTATCCTTTGGGAGACAAAGCATTGTAAGAAGTGTCTCCTTTCTTTTTCAGCCAGACACGCAGTATCGTCATTCATGCGCTGTTGAGTACCCGCATCAGGCCCGACCTGGTAGGGGATCTGCAGGGACAGGTGGGGCCATGACTGTTATTCTGCTACTGTGTGGCTATGTTAAGACCCTGCCTTTGTCTTATATATTTTTTTCTATGCTTATTTTCCTTCCCTCTGGATTTTATTGTATTTTGTTTTCCTACATCTTTGTAAGTCACCTCAAATTCATTTTGGAAGATGGGATATAATAAAAAGATAGAGAAGACCTCTATTGTTCAGAGCCAAAAAGTTACGGATTTCTGTTTTCTCATATGTAAATTAACCTCTCACCACTCTGGCAAAGTAAACAGTACTTTTCTTTTTAATCTAAAAAAAATTCAGCTGAATAAATCATTTTCATAACATTCAAACACTGCAATGTTATTACATAAGCAAAGTCCATATTGCTATAGATTAAACTGTTTTGGTCAGTTAACCTGGCTAGGGCAAGGTAAGACGAAAGGAATTCTAAAATTTCAAGATATGCCAAGTCTGATTCTTTCCCATTTACTTTTTGGTTTCTAAGTTATATTCTATAGCTTCTATTTTCACATGTGTGAAGGAAAATTTAAGAATGTGTTAATTCTTCCTATAATGGTCTTCTTACCACCATCAGGTCATTCTCATTATGTTGTAGGTGAAACTTAGAAATGGGGGAGTTGATATGTTTGCTGTTAAGAAGATTAATCAGCTAGTACATTAAAAAATAATCTGCCTCAAATGATCTCTGTAGTCCAAGTGAATTCTCTTAGTTTAGTTCCTAGTGGCAGTAAGGTAGTCTTTGAATGCTTTCAATGGATTATTTTCTTGGATCAGTCTTCATAGAAAAGCAATCCTGCCTCTGAGCTAAGTTATTATATGTTGATGGTCAGGTGTAACTAGTGTAACATTTAGTTAAGTGAAACACATTTTAGTCTTTTTCAATTAGTGGGCTCTTCTCTAAAACTGTTATTGCTTTCATATCTTAGTACAGATTTTTGTTTTTCCATAAAATATGCAAGGTTTCTATAGCTTTGATAAATATATGCTTTCCTACTTGTTCCCAATCTCCAAATTTAAAGCTCAACTGATTATTGAAGCAAAAAAGCCCTTGGATATGAATAAGTTTATCAAATCTGGAATGTCTACTAATGTTACTCTGATGTCTTCTTTGTCTGACAGGTACTCAATCACATGGGTCTACAAAATCTCAAAACAGAGGTGGACCAGTCTCCAGAACCAGGCAGGGACCATAGAGCAAATGAAAAGAACCTGCTTCTGGCTACAGGGAACACGTGGGAAGACTTCATAAATCAGTGTTCACTCATTGTGTGATGCAGAGTTTGTTTACAAGAGACAACTTGAAACTATCTTCATGAAGAGTTATTCTCGTAAAACTGACTGAGAAAACAACAGTATCCGCCAAAGATTACATGGGTACTGTTTCTATCTCTAGTTACTGTCTTCTTTCAGCATTAAGTTAAACTATTGCACTAGACAGTCAAGTTTGTACCCAAAGATGTAACAAAAGAATAACCATTCCCAAATCACTGCTCATGTTGTCTGTTAACAACGAACAGTTTAATTATTATAGGATTCTGAGACTATACATACACAAAAAGCAGCAAATGACTGATAACATTAAGTTGTCACTGGCACTGGAATACTTCTGCTTATATTAATTTCTGGAGAGTTGTACTCAGGTTTAAGTCATTTTTAGGAGACAGGGCTGTCAAAAATCTGAGCTACTCATCAAACAGATGTCATTCCTAAAGCTCTTTACATGTCCAGTCCCATAGGCAGATAAATATGGAAGGGGGTAAGTAAAGACAAAAATGTTGAACACTGGTGTAAAGTAACATGTAATAAATCATAACGCACATTATTTTCAGATAGGAAATAACATCTGAGCTACAATCTCACAATGCCTGCTTGATTATCAGGTTATGCTTCTTCTTAAAGTACTTTAGTGGTCATATTTTTCCCCCCAAATATTAAACTCAACTTGCCAGATTTTCTCTGCAGCTCTAAAAGTCAATTAAAAATTTATAGAATCTTACTATTAGTAAGCCAGCAAGATACAATTCCCTAAAATTCCAGACACCTGGCGATTATTCCAGTATGAACATATCCTAATAGCAGAAGTAGAGAACTTCAGATTTTTCTGATTTTACCATGGACCTTTTCTTGAATGTACTCATGAATGCAGCAATGGTTTTAACTATGGCTTAAATTTATTTTATTTAAATTTCTTTGAACTTTAATTTTGATGATCATACTGGTTTTTTATCTTATTGTTAATTTTCAGAGTTGGAAAAATTCAAGTGATCATAAGTTGGGATAATTTTTTTATTATATCAAAGTGTTCTAAAGCTATTATATGAAGAAAGATGCTTCAAACAACCTGCATTAAATTATATTTTAATACAATTAAAGAGTATTTTTTAACCTGTTTATAATCAAACTGAAAACATGTCATATGCTTATCTCTGATAAATCATGATACATAAAGGTAACAGAAGGCTTGTTTCACGCATATGGCACTGAATATATTAGTCTACAAGTCAGAGATTTTAAGTTGAACGGTCCCTAAAAAACTTCCATATATTCTAACGAATACATACAATTTGACTAACTATACGGGAAAATCTCTGCACTAGTCTCACAAATCAATACCACAAGTGCATGAAAACAAACCACTGATGGCTTGCCTTTCAAGAGAGGAGCCTCTAAGAAGTCATTTACCCAAGCTCCTTCACCCTTTCATAGATGAGAAAACACGTTCAGACAAGCTCAGTGACGTGCCCAAGGACGTTCAGCAGTAATATCCCAGTGATCATTAAAAACTTAAGTCATTTTTAATTGTTTAGTTTAATCGTGTATAAGACTTATAAAGATGCTTGAAGTAATAAAGTGAACACCTGTTTCTCCTATACTTAAAGCAAAGCGTACAAAACCTGGTTGAGTAAAACAAACAAACAAAAAAGAGAATCTATTCAAGAATATTAAGACAGAAAGCAAATTGTCAAGTGTTTGGAAGACAGATGTCCAGCAAGTGTTCTGAAGACATCCTAGCTAGATAGAGTAACTCTTCTAATAAACACACACATCACTCAGGATACTCTGCAGCTCATTCTTGTGTGGCAAAATGACTGCTGGTGAAGGAAGTATGGACAGACCCACATTCTAGATAAAGTTCCTTGTGCAGAAGACCTACTGGAAGCAAGTGCTGTCAGAAGTGTACCAGCCTCTCCCTCAATGACCACCACCAAATTCCTTCAGAGGAGGACTTCACAGACTGTCAGGGGATTTCTAGGATATACTAAGATCAGGTTGACAGACTCTGGCTTACATACTCAATCTAAATATTTAGGTGGAAAAGACAACTTTTCTCAAGGGTTGAACCGACTTTGGTCTTCAAATCTTGACTCTACCTTTCCTTCAATGACACCAATTAACCCCTAAGGACTTTTGAAGAGAAAATTCCATTATTTCTTTTCTTTCTTGACAGCTGTTTTTTTCCCTCCTTGTTTGGAAGATTTGCAGTACTTTGCTTCCATCTGAGCCAGGAAATTGTCCATTTCCTTTTGCCGATCCTTTTGTCTGCTCTGTTTGAGAGTTAAAACACAAGCTTTCAAAACACAAGACTATCCAGAGACAAAAGTACTTAGTGGTGAGGAGAATGGGGAGTGACTGCTAATGGGTAAGGGGTTTCTTTTTAGGGTGATGAAATGTTCTGGAATTAGATAGTGCTGATAGTTGTACAACTTTATGAATATACTAAAAACCATTGAATTGTACACTTTAAAAAGGTGAATATGGTATGTGAATGTCTTAAAACAAAAAAACAAAATATAACACTATACATATACTCCAAAGAAAACATAAGCTGTAGGAATCAGAACATGAAAGAAATGGCAGCAACCTTCACAGACAGCCTGCCAAGTTTACCTGAATGAGAGCTTTCAAGTTATCTTCTCCATCGAGTCCCAACTCCTTCCTGCTCTTCTCTGCTTCTTTAGCCTCTTCCTGAGCCTAAAACAGAAACTTATATGAGACTCCATGGTACCCTAAAAATATACCTTCTTTGCCAAAAGCAAATCTATAAGACCTTTCAATATGACGATTATTTAGAATAAAATTACATAAATATGTCATTTGTTAAAAGGCAAAATTGCTTAGAGCAAGCGGTACAGCCTCTGATTCCAGTAAGGATTTCTGAGTTTTCTCCATTTCTACTTGTTAAGGGTAGCATGCAGTTTGCCATTAATAACCATGTGTTGACAGGAAGGAAAACAAAATGAGTGGAGAGCTAAGGAAGGTCACTTAACCAAGGATGCCCTAAAAAATATTGCCAGGATACAGGCACCTCAGATTCCTCCTCTGGAAACCCAGTTTACTACAGGTGACTGGTGGCAGCCTTGAAAACAACCCTGGTTTAAAATTCCCCGAGTAGTCAGAGTAAACACTAACAAATTCAGTCCAGCCGGGTGTGGCTCAGCGGTTGAGCATGGACCTAAGATTCAGGCGATCGGGGTTCAATTCCTGGTCAGGGGACATGCCTGGGTTGCGGGCTGCAGCCAATCAATGACTCTCGTCATTGATGTTTCCATCTCTCTCTCTCCATCTCCTTTCCTCTCTGAAATCAATAAAGATATATTAAAAAATAAATAAAAAAAATATATATTTTTTAAAAACCCACTAACCAATTTTAACCTCTTGACCTGATTTCAAAGCCACATCTTTTTGCCAGATTTTCCTAGGGCAGTGATTCCAAAATATCACTAGAATACCTTGGGAAAAGTTAATTAAGTTGGTTTTTTTCCTTTAGGGCAACAACTAAAACTATTAAGAGGCCCCAACTCCAGCGAATTTTCTAAATAGTAATAAATACTAATGGGAATGATGATACATTAGGATCTTGTTATTCCAATACAGAGACACCGTTTCCATGGTCTACTTTCAGTCTTTGTATTCAGTTTCCTTTAATGCTATATCCCCCTCCCCAAGTTCGCTGGAGTCTCTCTCAAAATTATACCAAGCCCTCCCTGCAATACTCTACGGAAGTTTCTCAAGCTAATATACTACTACTGAATACTGCTGTGAAAATAATCACCAACTTAAACTGTAAGCTTGAGTCTAAAATAAATGTAGCCTATGAGCCAAAATGATACCTCTTGATACACATGCCACTTCTCTCAACACATGTCAGCTTTCCCTTGTTATCTTGTATCTAGAAGCTGCAAACCTACCTTCACTCCAGATCCAGCCATACAAAATAAGATATCCACCTCAGGTACTCACCAAAGATCTAAAATCTTACACTGTATGCTCTCCATAGAGTTCCCATTATGAAAGCCAGGTTGAGGCAATGGTTACTTAGGTACCAGTCTGGTTTTCCCCCAGAGACCAGAGGCACAGATGTTTGCTACTTTGAATCTACTCCCTCCCAGAACCCCAGCCAGCTGTCCTTAAGCTCCTTTCCCCTACCATCATCCCTATCCCCATCAACTCCACAGTTTAATATGGGTGTAAAGGATATACAGGTCTCAAACCCTGATTCTCCAAAAAGTGTGTTTGGAAAGACACCATCAAAATAAATAGTTTGTTTGAAAAATGTATATTCTGGGCCCAACTCAATATATCAATCTGGGCAAGAGCCAAGGAATCTGCATTAACAAGACACAGTATTTTTTTCTTTTAAAAACAAAAAGCCTCTGTTGCCCTCTCCCTCACCCCTTATAACCAAGTAAGAACCACTGTCTATCCTATGTATCTAGACTCCATTACTGAGAAATGCCTCAGCAAAGCTACAAGAATCGGCCCATATAAAGAATGTTTCAGTGTTACTTTAAGATTATTTAAATAAGCCACTTAGTTAAAATCTTGAGCACAACATACTAGGGGAAACAAGTTTCCCGTGAGGAACTGGTATGCTCATTTTATTAGACGAGAACTCCATAGTAAGTTAATCCTTACCCTTATGCAGTGATTTTGTCTATAGTTCCATTACTGTAAATACCCTTAAATTATTTTTGGAAGCAGTCAAGATATAAATAATAAACAGCACTCAAAGTCTTACCCTCCTTTTCCTAGCATTCATCTTTTGCTTCGATTCTTTGACAAAGGCCTTATAGGGTGGGACCTCTCCAGCATCAATGGCATGTTGAATAATGTTCCTTATTCTAGGTTCCTCTGTGTATTGCACGCACAGCACAGACTCCATGATCTGACCCATGTCCCCTTGGAAGTCCAGATAGGCCTGTTTAATATCAGCCAGCTCTTCTTCAGAACCTTTGTATGTCTTTTCAAAAGCTTGAATGTCTTCTAGAGATATCTAAACAAATAAGAAACATGCTTTAACTGTAAAAATTTTATTTTAAAAGGTATACTAGTAAAATTAAATTTAGGTGTTAAAATGTTTCTCCCCAAACACAACAGTTGCTTGAGTTGAAATTGTTGCAAGGAACCAAATTTTCTATGCCAGAGCTTTTCCAGAATTTTCCCTAGTTGAACCTTCACAACTACTAAACTATAGACCAGGAAAATTAAAGTGAAGTTACCAATGGTGGGAAGAGACCCAGAGAAACACTCCGGACTTGCATTTGGAAATGTAAAATAAAGCACATCTTGTAAAAAACTAAGTCCCTCCCTTTTCACTACAAGCACTCTACATCAACAGGTAATTTTCAGCACAGCCGGGTGTGACTCAGCGGTTGAGCATGACCTAGGATCCAGGAGATGACAGATGGATTCCGGGTCAGGGCACATGCTGGGGTTGTAGGCTCCATCCCCAGCAGGGGGCGTGCAGGAGGCAGTGGATCAATGACTCTCATCATTGATGTTTCTCTCCCCCCCCCAAATCAATATATATTTTTAAAAACCACAAAAACATTTCAGTAAGGGTGTGTACATATACATATACGAATACACATGGTTCAACCTAAAGGGTTAAATACATTTGTTGTTCTTCAAAGACATACAATGTATATACCCTGAAGAATGCCTGGATGTGCGTTTGTATATTTCAAGGACAGCTTCCCCTTCCTACACAACACAAAATACAATGCCTCAGTGGCATTCAATAATCGTTTGTTGAAAAAATAATGGGAATGGTCCTGAAATAATAATGGGTACGATCTCCGGAGTCTTTTTCTACCTTTTTAAAGAGTAACCTCCAATACGTCTCCCAGTCCCGATCTTGGCTGAGCACATCGGAATCCTCGTCCACTGTTCCCTGCTCGTCGTACACGGCTCTCTGCTCTTTGTCACTGAGAACAGAATAGACTTTCCCGAGGATCTGCGGGGAGAGGACATCCAAAAGTCACCCTCGCCCCTCTCACTGAGACCGGTCCGCGAGAAACAGGTTAGAAAACGCCAGGCTGGGTTCTGGGGAATCCACCCCGGAGGGGCCAATTAGCCAGAAGACCCCGAGAAGCCCGGGGGCGGCGGAGCAGGAACTCGCGTACCTGGAAGCGGCGGGTGGCATCCTCCTTGTCGTCCTCACCCACCCGGTCCGGGTGCACTTGCAGGGACACCTTGTGGTAGCCGCGTCGGACCTCGCCGTCCGAGGCCTCGCGCCGCACACCCAGCACCCGGTAAAGGTCGGCGGTGCCGAACACTTCCTCGCACTGCTCCAGCAGCCCCATGGCTGGCAGGGGTGCTCGGGCGGCGGCCGCCCCACGAAAACAGTGGGTCCGGGGAACGCCGGCTACAGTTCCGAACTGCTGCCTTTTCCCGCGCAAAAAGCTCAGCGCCGCCGTCACAAGAGGCGCGGAAGGGGCGTGGCCAAGGCACCGCACTTTACGGCTGCCGCAAAATGTGCGAGGAAAGGCCTGCAAAGAGGAGCGCCGAGCGGAGTAGAGCAGGCGCGACGGATTTCTCCTACGGCCGGCAGGCACCACCTTCCTCGGAGGCAGCGGAAGTAGCCCGAGAGCCGCCGGCCCTCCCGACTCTACGAATCCCGCGCCAATCTTCTCCCCAAGGTCCCGCTGCGGAATCTTTTCCCATAATACGTGGAAGGCCGTGTTAGGTTAAACCTATACGCTGTTTGTGGGGTTTTTTTTGCAAAAAACAGCATAACATCGGCACTTGGCAATATAACATGGTTCATATACATGTTTTTCCTCCCAAAGAACAATAAATAGGTTTGTTCTTTCTCAAAGACGATCCTGACAAGAGTACATAGTGCTTTAAGGCCCAAACAATTTTGCAGCCTACAGGGTGGGACTGCTGGGTAGGTACTTCCCCTGAGCCCTGCAAGAAAAAAGTCTACATTAAACAAAAAACACAAAATACACGTCTTAAAAAATTTCTTTATCTGATCGGGCTTATAGATTTGACATTACAGAATCATTCCCACTCACCCTCCAGCTCCTGAATCACATTCCACTTTGGTGGCGATACATGACCCAAAACTTTATAATAAAAATATAATCTGCTGAAGCAAAGCCGTTTGGTTTTTTTCCTTTTTAATGCTTTTTAAAGTGCAAAGATGATTTTTTTTTTAATCCTCACCCGGGGATAATTTTCCATTGCTTTTCAGACAGAGTGAAAAGGAGAGAGAGAGGAACATCAATATGAGAGAGAAACATCAATATGAGAGACACACATCGATTGGTTGGCTCCAGAACGCATCCCAACCAGGGCCCACGATGGAGCCTGCAACAGAGGTACATGCCCTTGGCCGAAATCGAACCCAGGGCCCTTCAGTCTGTAGGCCGACGATATAACCACCGAGCCAAACTGGCTAGGGCCAGAGAAAACTTTGGAAATCAGGGAGATGGGCTCACACAGGAAATATGTGTGTACAGGTCTTAGATAAAGGACAGACAAGGGCACAAAGTGGATACAAGAATTGGCTGAAACTAGGTAGCTCAAAAAAATACCTTACTTTAACCCATTTCACAGTACTGATTAATACTTTTCAAAATCACATTCTCTCCTGCACTACCAATTAAAGCTTCTCCCATCAAACTCTCCAGGGTATCTTTTAAACTTCCAGAGTTCCTATCATTTTCAAAGCATTTCTCTTTTCCATATCCAAGACCAAACCCAGAAAAAGTCAGTTCCTCTTGCTAGCCCTGCCTTCCACATCTCCTCCTCAAAGCAAGTGGCGGCCAGACAGTAACAATCTTGGGGAGACTTGATGGCCCCACAATTTGAAGTGGCTGTTAATTGTTCTCAAAATATAAAATCCAGAGGATAACATTAGTTGGTATATTCTTAGGGCTTTAGAATATCCTCTGTAAGTCTACTATATCCTAGTCTTATCTTCATTATCCAGTGCATGCACTAAAACCATCTAACCCATGCTTGTGGTTGTAGAATCCTAAGGTTAGGGTAGAACAGATAATGTAATATTTTGTAGGGGTTTTTGGCACAGCCAGTCATTTATAGTACCAAACTCATGATCCCTAAACCTGATTCTATCACTCACTGTTTAAGTAGACAGTTGAAAAGCCCCTTTTTGTTGCTTATTCCCCATCCCAGCCTGCTACAAACAATACATACTGGAAAGGGCTCTCCAGCCAGGGCGGTGTTACTCAGTAGTTTAGTGTTGACCCATGCACCAGGAGGCTGATGGTTTAATTCCTGGTCAGGGCACATGCACAGGTTGAGAGCTCGATCCCCAGTTGGGGACATAAAGGAGGCAGCGATTGATGTTTCTGTCTCATTGATGTTTCTATCTCTCTCTCCCTCTCCTTTCGTCTCTCTCTAAAAATGAAGACATATTTAAAAAAGGGGGGAGGGGGCTCTCCAAGTAGGCACATGGCAGTCTAAGTCTTTGTTCTGCCAATATTAAACTGTGGCCTTTGCAAGTTTCCACCTCTGAACCTCAGCTTACCCATCTATGAAATGGAGATAATCCTACCTACTTTCTTGATACCTCACAAATAACCTTGCATGTAAAGGGCCTAGAATGTATGTAGATACTTTACAATATTAGTTTTACCCAGTTTCTCTCTTTTTTTTAATCCTTACCTGAGGATACTTTTTTCCATTGCTTTTCAGAGTGGGAGAGAGGGAGAGAAAGACAGAGAAACATTGATGTGAGACACATCAATTGGTTGCCTCTCTCACATGCTCCAACCATGCCCGGGGATCAAGCCTGCAAAAGAGGTACATGCCCTTGGCTGGAATCAAACCTGGGACCCTTCAGTCCACAGGCTGATGCTCTAACCACTGAGCAAAACAGGCCAGGGCTCATTTCTCATTCTTCAAAGTAGACTATTACACTCCTGGCCGGTCATGGCTCAGCGGTTGAGAGTCGACCTAGAATCCAGGCGATCGGGTTGGATTCCTGGTCAGGGGACATGAACGGGGTTGCAGGTCGATCCCCAGTCGGAGGTGTGCAGGAGGCAGCCAATCAATGATTCTCTCATCATTGATGTTTCTATCTCTCTCTCTCCCTCTCCTTTCCTCTCTGAGATCAATAAAGATATATTAAAAAAGAAAAAAGAAAAAGACTTACAGCCTAAAGGCTCCTAACAAATCTGCCTTTGTAAATTTAAGATTATGTTAAGACAATATAAATCTGCAATTACAAAACCAGTAAGAAAAATAACTGTGCTCTTGAACTTGTAGGGTGACCATAAATCATTAAGGAAGGAATTACTTGGGTGGGTCATGGACATGGTGGTTGGGGACTTTGAAACAAGGAAGTTTTGGAAGGCAGCGGACTGTAAAGTTGTCTAAGAGACCCAGGGCCCAACCCAAAAGTCCACAACCACTGTGTTTCCCCAGATGAAGGCTGAAAAGGCTAATTAGTAGCTCTGTCACACAAGAACAAATCTCTCCCTGGGCGCTGCTCAGGCCAAGCCAGAAGAACAAGGGTGACATGGAAAACTCCATTTATTGACCTCTAAATCTAACAAAAGAACTCTACACAAGTGTTTTGAGAGGACTTTGACCTTGTTCTTGCTGCTATGCTCACTGAAGTCAGCTTGCTTCTGTTTCTGTAGCCTCTGTATCTGTTTTCTGAGATGCTAAGAGGATTTCACGTGCCCGTTTCCGTCGCAGCCTTTCAGCATTTGTGATCATCATGGGATGCAGAGGGAAAAAACCAGAAAGACCTAAAAGCAACAGGATTTTCATTCATTACGACACAGTACAAGCCAATGTTTCCCTGGGAGCGCAGCCTCACAGAACTGAGGTCTAACAGACACCTGACCTAGAGAATGATTTAAAACATGCTCCTCACCAATCCACCTCACCTCTTCCACCAACTCCTTACTGCACGAGACAATAGATGTTATCAAATTCCTAACACTATTTTCCTTACTTAAAAAAAGATAAACTGACAGCCATTCAAAACACACTATTCCCATTTTTAGCATAAAATCCTGGTCACCCAAATGAGTCCACAAAAGGTCACCAGTTTCCAAATGGCAATTAGATCACAACTTCACCTCTCTCTCAAGTCCTGAGCAGCCTACAGGTAATGAAAATCATTCTTAATTCTCATCATCCTAGAATCGATTTCAATTTAAAATCCCTAACTTAGGCTAGAATCAAGTTACCCAGTAGCTTTTCCACAGGTTTAGAGAGGTGGGCCCCACAGCCGATCCAATGCCGGATCCGGTCCAGGTTGAGAGCAACGAGTTTCTCTCCATGAGTGTTGGGCAGTGGATCATAGGAGCCTAGCTGCTCCACGAAACGGCCATCCCTGGGATACTTGTTGTGAGCAGCCACGATGCGGTAGAAAGGCCGGTTGGTACAACCACCCAGGGCAAGACGGATGGTTAAGTGGCCTCCATGGTAGGCCTTGTGGAGGAGAGGAGCTGTAGAGAAATATGTGGTTAACACACGAGAACCGAGGGCACAAAATGGGTAAAATGAGGTACATGAAACAATCCTCTTTCTCCAGTGAAAAACCCTTACTTCTACCCAATTCTTGGCAATCTGGCGTGGAAAACATCTTTGTGAAACCCTCCTTATGCACTCTGGCCAGAAGTGACTTCCTCACAGGCCATTTACTAGCTCTGACCAGGTCGGGGCCGCAGCTGCCTCTTCTATAAAATGAATGCTACTTATGTCATAGGGTTTCAGGGGGAATTAAGTAAGAAAAACTGCAGGGGAGGATCCAACGTAAGGCCGTGTGGCCGTTTCAGGTTCGGCTGCCTCCAGCTCGCCCAGGACACTGCTGCTGCACCGGGTCCCGCCCGCCCCCCGCGCCCCCCGCGCCCCCCGCGCCCCCCGCGCCCCCCGCGCCCCCCGCGCCCCCCGCGCCCCCCGCGCCCCCCGCGCCCCCCGCGCCCCCCGCGCCCCCCGCCGCGCGGAAGGTCTCCCGGGGCCCCGTCACTCACTGAGCCGAACCATGTTGCAGCCGGCGCGCGCCGAGGCCGGGGCGCCACCAGCGGCTCCTCGGAGCCTCCCGCCGCCCGCGAGGATCGGCTCTACCGCCTCTGGCGGGGCGGAGGGAGGACGGGCAGGGTCAACGCAGGGACACCGCCGGGCTCCCGGCGCCGGAAGCGAACTGTCCGCTCGCCCAGCCCTTTCCGCTCCTACATTTCCCACAATGCAACACGGTGGACGCTGAGGCGCCGGGCTCCACGCGCGGCAAAAGGGCGCGCTGCGGGTCGCGGGTCGCAGGGTGGCAGCGTGAGCCTCGGCTCGTGGGCACTCGCGGCCCGTGCTGACCTGTGAGCTCGGGTGGAGTGACGAGGACTGCGAGCGTCCCCGGAGCGGCTGAGGGAAGCGCCACAGTGCTCCGCCAGCCCTCCCTCACGGCTGAGTCCCTGTTCGCGCCCGGACGCGGTCCTGCCACCGCCAAGATAAAGGGCGCTAGTCCTTCCCACTGGAAGCTCACAGTCTCGTGGGGAGCCGGTGAGGTGACGCCAGACTAGAAAAGACCTATAAATGAATATAGGGCTTATCTTTCTGTGTTTACTAATATGCCTCTCAGCTTCCCTCCAGTTCTCTGACCGTCTCTAACAAATAAAGGGGGGAGGGACTTTATTCCTGGTTTCGCTGTGCTGTGATCCAGGAGAACAGGGGTGAAGTATGGTTCCTTTGTCATCTTTAGCCCTAGAATAATGACTTCAGTTGTGAGTTTTGCATCGATGAGAGGGTAATGGGCTCTTTATGGAGCCCTTGTGCTTTAGATCCAAAAAGATACTGGTGGCAAGAGGGAGTCAGTACCTCCACCTTCAGCAAAGACCTCTGTTTAGCATATCTGTTCACCGTTGGATCCAGAGGTCCTGGCCACAACCAATATGCTCTTTGCCCTAATACAGTGACCCAGTATAGCTTTTTCCTTTTAATTCCATCTTAGAAAATGATGCCTTAATTCCCAAGTTCCAGTAAGTAAACCTGGCCAGGGATCTTAGCAGTTGACTTTGTGCAGAAGTGATCCTGATTAGCATTCACCAGAAACCCCAATAATGAACCCACTGTACTTTAATTTATATATAATTATATTCTTAGATGTACTTTAACTCCAGAACCACACTGATGGATTTTGAATCTCATTTTCATTTTTTATTGTCATCCAGTTTACTGTCAACAAGTAATAACAACCAGTAACATTTCATACCCAGTAAGACAGCCAATGGAAATAAATGAATAGGTTTGTTTGTGGCAGATTTTTTTGTTCTCTATCCCCAGGTTTCATATGGTGAGGCATCCAGGGTTTAATTTATCTGGGAAGGAAAAGCGCTCAAAGTCCCATACAGAAAATTCTTCAGTTGTAAGAATGTCAGAAAGATGGATTTCCAAAGCCAACAGTCTCCTGTAACATGTGTATTTCTGCAAGCAGAATCTCATCTTTCAATTTTAGCTGCAAAAGAGGAAGGAAGGGGACACATGTCATATCTGATATACTTATGTGGAGACTCCTCATTTCTGGAGCCCTGGATAAAGAACATAGTTCCTTCGGATGGAAATGGCTATATTCCCTATTTCATGGTAACTCCATTAAAAAAACCTCAGAACATTGTGCTGGTTACATGGATAGTTTCACTTTATGAAAACTCATCAAGTGGTATGAACATTCACAGTTTGTGTATTCTTTGTAAAAGAACTTTAATAAAGTTTATTTTTAAAAGATTCACATTATCACCCACTATATCTTGACTAATGTATACTATCCCTATTTGGCAAGTGACAGAAAGGAATCAAAGACATTAGATCGGAATTTAATTTTGGAATCCAGATGTTTAGCAGAGACAGGTGGTTGTCTACTGAATACCCACTATCTCCTTTCTTTTCTAAAAAAAAAGCCTTCATTTCTTTTCAGGGCAGCAATGCAGCCAGCTAAAGAGCCATATTTCCTGCTTCCCTTGCAAAGGAAGAGTTATGACTGATGTGGCCAATGAAATGCAAGTTGAAATCATTGCTCATTAAAGGGAGGTGAAATAACTAGCATGAGCCCTTTGTCCTTTCCCTCCATTTGTTTTTTATTGTTCCTGAAACATGGATATAGTAGCTGAAGCTACAATGACTGTCTTTCAATTCTAAGGAATGGGAACTGTATGCTATGATTGCTGGAGCAGAAAGCTAGAAAGAGGTTGAGTCTCTGATTACATTGTGGAGCTGTGGTACCAGCCCTGAATTCTTCACTAGATGAGAAAAACAAAATTTGTTTAAGCTACCGTCTTTCAAGTGACTTACAGTTAGTAACTGATAGAATAGACCAGGGGTTGGCAAACCACTGTAATGAGCCAAATCCAGCACTCTGCCTGTTTTTGTAAGTAAAGTTTTTGAAACACACCCATGTTCATTTGTTTGTGAATTGTCTATGGCTGCTTTTTTACTACAAGTCAGATTGTAGTAGTTGCAATAGAGACTGTTTGGCCCACAAAGCCTAGAATATTTACTATTTTGTCATTTACAGGAAAAATTTGTTGACCCCTAGACCAGACCAGCACCTTCATTTTACACATGAGGAAAATGAGGCCCAGAGAGGTTAACACAGTATGTTAAATGGCACAACTAGGACCATAAGTCAGTTCCTGACTCCCAGGCCATCTGTCTTTCCCTTAAACCATATTCTCTAAGAGGTATAAAAAAGATCCCCTATGGTAATATGTGGGTTGTTACTCCAAACCCAGCAGCTCTATGATAATGGAAAAGATAGTAAGAAGAGCCTGTAGAAAAATATTCACATCATGAAAGGCAATAAAGTCCTGAATTAAGCCAGTACTTTCCTCCCAGTTTCCTAACCTCAGTACAGTGCAGACAAACAGCAGAGGCATCTGCATCATACCTTTATCGTGTACTTGTAAGCTTGCTCAGCTTCCAGTTGCCGTCCAGCCTGAAAAAAAGTAGCAGCTGGTGAGGATGATATAAACATGGTGGGAAAGTCCATTGCCAAAAACTTCTACCTAAAACAGAGGACTCCATACCTTCTCAGTTAGGAACCTTTGAATTCAAAGGTGAAGCAGGAAAAGGAAAGGTGGTAGGGAAAAGCATCTATATATGACATATATATCCCTTCTTCATTTCAAAAAGCTTAAAGATGACTTGTCCTCTTTTTTTTTTTTTTTTTCCCCTGAAAGCACCATGAGTCATTTGTTCCTCTCAGGATTGAAGCCATTCTGTTAATAGTAACTGACACTCACATAGCGCTTGCTTTGTGGTTTAAATTGTTTACATTGTTTCAAGTGTTTTACATACTTTCATCTTGACCCTCAAAACAGCCGTAGGAGATAACTATAATTCCTGGTTTACAAATAGAAAAATCTAGACACAGAGGATAAATAACTTGCAAGGGTTATGAAGCTAGTAAGTGGAGGAACCAGATTTATAATAATTTACTCTGGCACCAGAGTCTAAGTTTTTAACTTTATCTTGTCTCTATGCATTAGAAAAAGCAGATACTAGAATTACTTCCATTTAGATCTGGATATGAGATGAGAACACTACTCCCAGTTATTCTTTTAAAAAATTTTTTTTCTTAATCCTCACCTGAGGATATTTTTTCCGTTGCTTTTCAGAGAGAGTAGAAATGGGGGGGGGGAGGGACATCCATGTGAGAAAGACATATTGATTGGTTACCTCCCACACTCACCCGACTAAGAACAGGGATCAAACCTGCAACTGAGGTACATGCCCTTGACTGGAATTGAACCGAAGACCCTTCAGTCTGCAGGCCGATGCTCTAACCACCGAGCCAAACTGGCTAGGGACTCCCAGTTATTCTTGCATGAAGGAGTTAAATGAAAATAATACGAATTCACTATTATACTCCACAAGTTTGTGCATAACAAATTAGAGTATGCAAAGTCACTTGGGAAAGCTTAATACTTAAAAATACGAGATCCACAGAATGTTCAGGCTAGAAGGGAACTTAAGAGAATATCTAGTCCAATGTCCTGATCAGTGCTAGTCCATGGTAAGTTTATACTAGTTCACAAAACTTGTATTACCCAAAAGACTTTCCTGTATCTACACTTTGAAGTTTTCCCACCTGAAGTTCACTAATATCATGGACATCTTCCAGTATATCCTCTTTCCTATCACTATTACCTTTGTTATACTTCTGCCATAGGGAGGCTGACGCCCAAATGACATGAATTCTGGTCATTTATATAATGACCAAATCTGAAACTGATCAAACCTCAACTATCATGCATTAATGGCCATCCCACTGTCTCTTGGTTTACTTAGTTCCTCATCTCTTTGCCTTAGGATATTGTGTAAGGATAATAAACACTCACTTTCAGGCTGACCAGAGCCAGATATGCCCATACTTCAGCATTGTTGTTGTTCAATGCATTGGCTTCAGAGAGAGCTTCCTCTGCCTCTGTGATCTCCTCCAGCTTGACAAAAAAGATGTGTGAGTTATTAAGTCAACAGAGTTTTCACTTAAGCCAGCTGGAGTCAGCATAGCTGAAAATACTATGTCCAAATAACATTGTTGTATGTGACCTATACCAACAGCTTTCAACTTTTTTTTTTTTAGCAACAGAACTTGCACTATTTTAATTTTTTTAGAACTCTTTAAACAAAATCCTATGTGGTGGCCCAATATATAAACCAGTTAAAGGTAAAACGGCTCTGCTTAAAAAGCCAGGTAGGGGAATCTGGAACCCTGCCTTCTAGGCTCTCAACTTACACCCCTCTCTTCCTCTTTCCTCTACAGCAGTCCCAGCAGAGCATCCATGAAGTATGGAGTTTCAAGTGCCAAGGCTGGAAAACCAGAAGAATTTACTGTTGTGTGTGCACCATTCAGTGATTTCCCCAAACACAGTGGGCTATCAGAAACATTTGTAGTTTTTTCCTTTACATTCTGCATCCCTTTCTTAAGGTAAAAGTCCTACTAGCCTGTCAAAATACTATCATTCAGAAAGCTTCCTTTCCCCTAAAATTAGTTATTAGCAGCACTCTTGAGCAATCAGTACAATACTCAGCAACTCTAGGGTGCTTCCTGAGCTCTGGTTACACGGCTATCATCGTTGCTTCCTAAAACTGAGTTTGCTTTGTAAAATCTTCCAAAGACCACCTGAGGAAAGAATAAGGCACTCCTTTCCCCAATAAAGTAGTTCTTCATTTTTTCTGTTTCAGAAAATAATGGATTTCTAGGCCCAAGACAATATGAAGAATGACCTTTCCACAAAGCCCATGCCTTGGCTTACATTTTAAATGTTTCTGAGATACTGATTCATTATTCAGTCAACATATATGTGCTAAGGATTTACTCTGTCAAGCAGTATGTTAGATACTGGGGATAAAAAGATAGAATACAAGCCCTGCCCCCAAAGAGTTCACTGACAGATATATTAAAAAGGGGGAAAAAGCCCACCTAAAACACATAAGTAGTTCCAATAAATAAAGATTTCTATAATAAAAGCATATACAGGATATCCTCCCCCCAAAATGTATACACACTTTAACAGCTGATAGCTCCAATTTTGAAAATGAAATGTATTTTACTGAATACTGGCTTTATTCAAAATGTTTGTATACATTTTTTTGGGACATCCTATATATGATCTAGTAGAGGGACAAAGGAAAATAGTAATAATTCTACCATGAGATTAAAGGACACTCTGAGAAGAAACATTGCTAAAATAAACCTTGAAAGATAAATGGGAGTTTGTTAGCTGTACAATGTGAAGAAAGGCATTCCAGGTAAAAGGAGTATTATATACAGATGCATAAAATAGCATGGCATGCTCAGAAAACTCTTCAGTATGTCTGTGTAGCTGGAGAAGAGAGGTAAAGTGGTAAGACTAAAGAGTTTGGCAGCCTGGCCGGGTGTGGCTCAGCGGTTGAACGTCGACCTGGGATCCAGGCGATCCGGGTTCGATTCCTGGTCAGGGCACATGCCCCGGTTGCGGGCTGCAGCTGATCAATGACTCTCTCATCATTGATGTTTCTATCTCTCTCTCTCCCTCTCCTTTCCTCTCTCTGAAATCAATAAAGATAAATTAAAAAAAAAAAAAAGAGTTTGGCAGAGACCAGATCATATCACCAGGTAGTCTAATTTCTTCAAAGATTAGAGGAAAGGAAGGAAGGGTAACTAGAGAGTTTTTAGGGATGGTAGAGCAAAACGTCTCCCAGAAGCTGTAGTAGCTCCTCCTGAATATAGAAAGGCTTAATAAATATCAATCAGCTTCTTTAACTTAATTGAGTAGATTCTTCATATTCCATATCACTTTTTTTTCTTATAGATAACACAAAATTATGAACTTCCATACCAAATAATATGAATTTTGTTGTTGTTAATCCTTAACTAAGGATATTTTTTCCACTTAGAGTGGAAGCTGGGGGGTGGGGGTGGGGCAAGATCAAACCTGTAACCAGATACTTGCCCGTGACCAGGAATCAAACCTGCAACTCCTATGGTGCACAGGCCAATGCTCTAACCACTGAGAAACCCTGGCTAGGACTTAAATTTTTATTATATAGCTTCCTGGTTCAGGTTTTTGTGGGATTTTTAAAGAATGTTTTATTTTTCTACTTCAGATTGACCTTCAGTTTACTAAACAACTTTAAGAGCAACTTTTCATTAGAGAAAACTGCCCTGATTGCCATTTCACTGTCATCCCAAACTGCCAGGGTGCTTGAACGACCAAGGAATCAAGGTCAGCTGTATGCACAGGCTTAGTGCCAAGCCCTCATCCTCTTACCCGATAACAGGCAATTCCCAGTCCTAACCAGGTAAGGCATGAAGGTGATCTCTTACAGGCTTGCAGGTAGGTTTTCTTTGCCTTTTCATACTGTAGAAAGAAAGCACCACTAAGCTGTTGTTCTTTTGGAAGCTTCAAACCCTGCATTGCTCTGATAATCACAATGCTTCTGCAGTTGCACTCCAGACCAATCTAAGTTCAGTAAGTCCTGAGTTATATGTTTTTCTTTTGTTGTTGTTTTTTGTTTTATCTTTACTATTGAAAGTATTACAAATGTCCCCCTTTTCCCCCCATTGAACCCCTCCCTCCTTGCACCCGCACCTCCAGGCCTTCCCCACACTATTGTCTGTGTTCATGGTTTGCATGTAAGTTATTCTCTCTCCACCCACCACCCACCACCCACCACCCACCCCTGCCTTAAAACTTAATTGGGGGCGGGGAAGTTTTAGGTTCACAGCAAAATTGAGAAGAAAGTTCAGAGATTTCTCATATACCTCCTGCCCACACACATGCATAGCCTCCCCAGCTATCAACATCCGCCACCAGAGTGGTACATTTGTTACAACTTATAAACCTACATTGACAGTTCATTACCCAAAGTCCATAGTTTACCTTAGGGTTCACCCTTGGTGGTGTACATTCTTTAGGTCTGAACAAATGTGTAATGACGTGTATCACTCATTAGAGTATTTTTCCTGCCCTAAAAATTCTCTGTGCTCCACCTATTCTTCACTCCCCTTCCATAACCCCTGGAAACTGCTGATCTCTTTACTGTCTCCATAGTTTTGCCTTTTTTCAGAATGTGATAGTTAGAATCATGCAGTATATATAGACCTCTCAGATCAGCTTTTTTCACTTAGTAGTATACATTTAAGTTTCCTCTGTATTTTTAACATGACTTGATAGCTTATTTCCTTTTAGCGCTGAGTAATTTTCCATTGTCTGGATGTACCACAGATTATCCATTCACCTACTGAAGGGCATCTTTGGTTGCTCCCATGTTTTGGCCATTATGAATAAAGCTACTATAAACACCGATGTGCAGGTTTTTGTATGGATATAAATTCTCACCTCCTTTGGGTAAACATTAAGGAGCACAGTCCCTGCATATTATGGTAATATATTTTTAGTTTTGTAAAAATATCACCAAACTGTCATCCAAAGTGCCTGTACCATTTTATATTCCCACCAGCAATGAATAAGAGTTTCTTTTGCTCCGCATCCTTGTCAGCATTTGATGATGTCAATGTTCTAGATTTTGGCCAGATTTGGTGTGTCGTGGTATTTCATTGTTGTTTTAATTTGCATTTCCCTGATGACATATGTGGAGCATCTTTCCATATGCTTATTTGCCATTTATATATTTTCTTTTAAAAATATATTTGCATTGATTTTTAGAGAGGAAGGGAGACAGAGAGAGAGAAATATTGACATGTGAGCTAAACATCGATTGACCGGGAATGGAACTGGAAACCCTGCAGGACTCTGGATGATACCCAACCAACTGGCCAGGGAGAAATCTATATATTTTTGGGGGGAGGTATCTGTTAAGTTCTTTAACCCATTTTTAAATCAGGTTGTTTTCTTATCATTGATTTTTAAGACTTCTTTGTGTATTTCAGGTAACAGTCCTTTATGTGATATGTCTTCTGCCAATGTTTTCTCCCAGCTTGTGATTTGTCTTCTCATTCTCTTCACGTTGTCTTTTGCAGAGCATATGTGTTTCATTTCAGTGAAGTCTAACTTATCTGTTCTTTCTTTCATGGATCATGCCTTTAGTGTTATACCTAAAAAGTCAGCATCATTCCCAATGTCATAATAGATTTTCTTCTATATTATCCTCTAGGAGTTTTATAGTTTTGCATTTTACATTTATTCTATGATTCACTTTGAGTTAATTTTTTTTCCAGGAAAGAGACCACTGTATTGCCCATCTGAACAGCTGCCCAGAATGGGTGGGGCAGGAGGAGCTGCGGCTTGTTCTGGACAATAAGTGGATGTGGGCCTTGTCGCTGAGGAAGGTGTTTTCCTGCAGCAGGTGCAGAGCTGGTCCATGCAGAGCAGCGCCAGTTGAAGGTGAAGCCACACCGTAGTTGAGCAGGCAGCTGAAAGAGGCCATGTACAGGTCGGAGAAGCACACGAGGCGCCTTGAGAAGTAGGTGGGGCTGTGAAAGGTACGGAAGATGCTCCCAAACTGAGCGTTGAAGGCCTTGCTGAGACACCTCAGCTCCTTGGTCCAGGCAGTGAGCACCTGCCTGGCTCGGCATCCGGTAGGTCTGCCTGTGCTCCGGCAGCCACGTGAGCGCCTGTCAGCCAGTGCATATACTGCTCCGCGCCCATGATGCGGGTTCCAGCTTGGACATGAGGGCGCCTGGGCGCCTGCCGAGCCGGTCACTGTAGAGGTGGTCTCCAAAGCAGAGCACACGGCCGCGCCACTCTGTCAGACGCAGGAACTCAAGCAGGTTTCCCTGCCAATAGATCTTGCCCTTTTCCAGGCTCCCACTGGAGCGAGCCGTTCTTATCAAGTTTTCTGAAAGGCCTGCGTGGGTCGGTGAAGAAGCTGGTTGGTGTCCGCCTGGACGATGACCACATCCAAGACCTGGCACCAGTCGGGACCCACCATGTGCGCATCCCCTTGTCCACGAAATGGAAAGGACTGTTGGTAATGAGGAACAGCTGATTCCCACGGGCCACCAGGCAGCCCAGGGCAGTGTACGTCTCATCCCCTCTCAGGATGTACTTCTCCATGCCCCGCTCGATCCACTGGTACCTGAGGCCCTTCACTTGCATGTCTCGAATGGCATCTGTGACGTCGGTGTAGAGGTGTGCTTGGTCAGACTCCAGGCCATGGCCCAAGAAGTGGTATAGCACACAGGAGATCACTGCCAACTCCGGCAGAGGGAAGATGTCCATGAACTGCTTGATGGGGGCCCCTTGCCGTAGAAGTCGCTCATCTGGTACATGGGATATGCTGGGTTCCTCCATATAGGTGGATCACCTCCTCATCTGGCACAGGCTGCAGGCCCCTCCCTGTAGGCCATTCCCAGTTGCACATAATGGAAGGCATCAGTCTTCATCAGAAGGCGCTTCTGAATGTCATAGTGGAGGCCACGGATAGCCAAGCTGGAATTGTAGTCATGCGTCCCAATACCCGCTGGGTACTTTAGTGATCAATCGGGATGTCACAGGCGGCACTGAAGATCTCTGGGTGCAGTGAGTCTGCGTACTGGGCCAGCGTGTAGTCCTAGTGGAAGCCACAGACCTCAGCGTCATGCAGGCTGATCTCACTGTTGGCACAGATGGCCACTGGGTTCAGGAGACTGCAGATCTGGGGGGTAGGAGGTCGTGCACCAGTCTCCGCATGTCTTGGTAAGGAGCCCACAGCTGAGCTCGGCGCCACCAGCAGGTGCTAGGGCAATCGCAGAGCACAGAGCCTCAGGGCTGTGGGCACCGGAACCGGGGCGATGCAGCCAGGGCAGGAGGGAGAAGACGAGGCGGCCCGCGGCCTGCAGTGGCCTGGGCACGGCAGCCAGTGCCATGCGACCGACCCAGCCCCACACCTGCCAAGCCCGCTGTGCGTGCCCATGGAGCCCACACCCACCAGCTGGTCCACCACCCTCCAACTGCCACTTTAATTTTTGAGGGTATAAGGTCTGTGTCTAGATTCACTTCTTGCATATGGATGGATGTCCGGTTGTTCCACCACCATTCGTTGAAAAGATTTTCTTTGCTCCCATCATGTTGCCTTTGCTCCTTTGTCAAAGACAGGTTGACTGTATTTACGTGGGTCTATTTCCAGGCTCTCAGTTCTGCTCTGTTCACCTATCGATCCGTTTGCCTGTTCTTTCACCAATACCACACTTTGTTGATTATTGTTGTGGTGTCTAGTGAATCTTGTAGTAGGGCAGGGGGTCAAGTCTTCCACCTTTGTTCTCTTTCAATGTTGTATTGGCTTTTCCAGGCTTGGATTGTACTTTATGTCTTTTCGGGGAGCTACTGCAAGAAGACTAGTGAGAGGAGACGGATAGATGAAATTAAAGGGCAGACTTTGATGTGGAAGCAGTTCCAAAGACATTTTATAGTCTTCGAGAGTTCTAGGTGACCACAGTGATTATCTGAATTCCACCTAGACTGTATGGATTACCACCTTTCACTTAAAAGTGACATCATGTGGTGAGATGACAGATGCAGAATCTCTGAACTAAGGAATATACTTGATAGAGCTTCATTTTTCTGAGAGTCTATTCCCTTATCATAAAATGTCTTAGAAGCCTTCAATAGTACAGGAGACATTTAGGAAGAAAAAAGTAGCAGGCCTGAAAGGACCACTTCTTGTCCTGTATCTTCAGTGTGAGAGATGGAACTATAGCTGGGCCTCAGCAAATAGCCTGTGAACTCTCTGTCAAGTGACTGTGTAAGTCAGCAGCTCTGTGAAGGTGCAGCTTGCAATGACATCAGAAAGCTTTTTCTTATTTACTTCACTGTAATTTTTCTCTTTCACACTTATGTGCACTTTCCTACTCAAATTCGAAGGCATTTAACTTCTTGTTGCTGTTGTTTTATTTTAAATATAAAGAAAACTAGGTGTTTGGAGGAGGGGATGGAATAAAATCAAAACAAAAGCACAGAATCAAAAGGCCTTTGAGAGAATGTTGATAATTGTTGAAGTGGGATGATGGTCCATGTTAGTTCATTCTACTATTCTGTTTACTGTGTGTGTATCTGAAATTTTCCGTAAGAAAAAGTTTCTTTTAGAAAGCTTTGGGGCATTTCCTAAAATATGGAGAGGAATTGCTAGAGTCAGATCAGAGAGCCCTGTGAAATGGGGTTAGCGTCCACTGAATTAAATATAACCCTTTGTGTTGAGGAGGAAGTTTAGAGAATTAATTTGAAGCCCATGACACTTTCCATTGGTTAAGGCAAGCTAAGAATATTCCCACTACTGCTAATAAAGAAAATTAGCTAAAATAAAATTTATTGAATTCTTAATGACTTTTTAGTATCATACGGGTTAAAACCACAGACTAGTATGAGACTGCCTGTGTTTAAATCCTGTTTCTACTAATTACTGGTTATCTGATGTTGGGCAAGTCCCTTTACCTTTTGATATAAAAGTGCCATTATCATATTACTGTTTTTAGTCCACACGGATGTTAATACTTGACTATAGTCAAGTCCCAGACCATGACCTGATTTACGTGGTGATTCCCCCTCCTCTGCCCCTCACCTCTTTTTCTTCCAGATAGATGTGCCCCAGTCGCAGGAAGATGAAGTGCATCTCAGAAGCATCCACTACGAAACTAACAGTTCTCTCATAGCATGCCTTGGCCTCAGCATGATCTCCACTCAGAAAATAGAGATGGCCCTTCAAACCCCAGACATTAGGGTTCTGAAAAAGTGAAGAACAAATAGTACATGGGATGAGGTGGTTTTTAAAAGTACATTAATGAGCTTGGTCCAGCATTTAAATTTAGATTAAGCCTGCCTTCTTTTTCTAATAACACTCAATTAGAAAGGGCCATTTGGTTGCACTGGAGGAGATTCTTTGATGTCTGCCCTCTCATTTCTTTCTTGCATTCTTTAAAGCCATTTTTTGTCTTTGAGGTAAATATTAAGAAAACAGTGAAGCATAACAATTATAGTGTTCACAATTAGAAAAATAGAAGTCCAGAAATCTTGAAATAGACAAACTATCTGCTAAAGAGCTGTCCTTATCTTTTTCTCAGCCCTCTGCAAAACTCATGATTGCTTAAGAAAAACAAATGGAAAGAAATAGATAGATGAGTTAACTGACAACTGAAGACACCCCTCCCCACCTCTGGTAACCAGAAATTTACCTGTGATATGGCATCACCACCTTTAAGAAAGCCTGCTCACCCCTTCCCACACTAAACTCAAGAGGCTCTAGCAAAAGTTATTACCAGGTAGTCCATCTGGGCTGCTTGCTGAAGGCATTCCTCTGCCTTGGCAAAGTCCTTCTTCAGAAGGTGTGTCTGAGCCAGCACCAAGTAATACTCACAGCTGGGGCCTCCTTGAGGGCATAACAGCTCATGGGCAAGCACTCTGTGCACATACTGCAAGGAAAAATCAGATTATACGGAACATGTAAATGGCAGCTTTATGTCAGTTACATAGCTCTTATGGTTAAAGATTCTGTTTCTGATAATAAATAATAAAGAACGTATTATAGAATGAAATTATTATCAACTTCAAAAGGTTAGAGGTGAATTATAAACATTCAGCACATCATGGTTCCATCACCAGCTATTCACTTAGTCACAAATATACTTTTCCAAGTGAATAATGGGCAGTATGACACAATGCTGGTCTTGCTGGTCATCATACTAGATGGGTTTTAACCTGTATTTGTTATGCAGCAGACAAAGACATTTCATTTACATTTACCCATGAGATAATATTTTCAGGCAGTTGTAATTGTAAGGAAACTGAAATTGAGACAAAACCTCCCTTTCTAAAATTCTAGACTCGAGATCTTGGAAACTGTGTCTGTTTCTGACACACTCTCAAACATTTATTATGTTCATTAGTTTTATACTTAGAGCTATTCTTTATTTTTAATACTATATGAGGCCTGAAAATTTAACAAAATCACAGGTACTTGCTAGCAGAGGGGGAAACCCTTCTTTCCCCTCCCTTCCCATCTCAGCCTGTAATATAGAAACTTCCTCTACCACTTATACCTTCTTACGAAGTACTGGGGGAGGCTCTCCAGCTGTTCCTTCTACCTGCGTTCTAGCTCTTTGACATGGGCAACAAGGAGGCAGAGAGCCTCTTTCTCTATTGGGAAAGTTTAATGTGGCCCACTCCCACCCAGTCCACCATTCTTGTCCTTTCTTGAGCTTGCCCACACTCAAGTGTAGCATGCTCTCTGTAGGATCAGTGCCAACTCTCTTAGCTCCTGAATCTTGTTGTTCTCTCTCCTACTGCTTGTTCATGGATATATTTCTTGTTTCCCATGTGGGAGATAGACCTTGTAGGATGCTCTTCTCTGGGAGGAGGCTGCCATTCTCCAACTGTCCCACCTGTGACAGCACGGGTAAGTCAAAATCTGAAACCGCTCACATCTCCAGCCCAGTTTCACCAATAAAAATTTTTAAATATTTTATCCCCCCATTTAGCACTGTGTATCTGTTTCAGTTGTTTCAGAACCTGAAAGGGAAAAAGGGTATAATGAGGCTGTGAACCCCTAACACTCATATAATATGAGCCCCCATAATAAAGTGACATCAGTCTACATATGACTGAGAGTCTGAATTTGCTCTGCTGATATTCTACAGGGAGCAGACTTGTAGTGAGGTCTTCTGATGCACTCTGTAGAGAGTGGCTCATGCTTGGATGCTCATCCCATTGGATTTACAGTGTGCTCTCAAAAGCATATTTGATTTCTGTGTCACACACCTTTAAGTTTGCAAAAATACCATTATGAATAGAATAGGTAGTTCATTAAAATCTTTCCACTAACTTGCTCTTTTTCAAATACTGACCTGCACAGCATTGACCTTCATCAAAAAGCGTATGGTCTCCATGAAGATGGTCGTAGGAGCTTGGGAAACACCATAAGGGGTAGGATGGAGAACAGTCGATGAATCTTGACATTTTGATGTTTCAGAAAATAAATTAAAAGAATAGATGATTAGATGTAAAGGAAAAAATATACGAAGCTCAGACACACTAATGTAGCAGGGAACGTATTCTAATCTAATATATGAGAGAGATTATAACCTGGGAAGCAATAGGTTGCTCCATACCAATGGTCCCCAAAGAGGAGATCTCAAAGGTTCTTAAGGCTAGTCTACTGGTGGTTCCAAATGCAAGTCACAACCAAATAAAAGGATTTTTAAAAGTATTAAGATTTTCCTGAATGTGAAACACAATCTATAGATATTCTAAAAGTAAAGAATCATTGTTAGAAAATCGTAGATCTGTAGTTGGCTACTTTACTGAACTAAATACAAGTCCTTGTTTATTGAAAGAGTTGGATTTCAGAGCCTAGCCTCATATGAAGGCACTTGGGCAAAATGACAGATAAACTAATCAATTTCAAACAAGTTAAAATTGTCATTTTGGTAATTAGGAGTTTTCATTCTTGTCTAGTTTGTTTATATCCCTCTTGCAATTGGAAATCTTTATTCCTAATTACCTCTTTTTGCTGGTATCTCCTTTGTAAATAGGTTGGATAGTTTTTGGCTGACTGTTGGATCCTGAGGTGGTATAGACAAAGGTGGTTCTTGTGACTGTGACTGCAGTTTGGGGGCTTCTTCAAGAAATCCATCTTGAAGAGATAAGGGAGCTCCTGATCCTAAATAGATTAAATTTTAATAAGAACAAAAAAACCTTTCCTACATTGACTACTAAAAGATTATTACAGAAGATAAAACACAATTTTCAAAGCATAAAAAACATTCCTGAAATACTGCATGAACAGACTTGTTTTCCAGACTTTTTATATTTCTGAGTAATTTAAAGAGTGCAAGCTAAACTGATAGCACATCTTTTGTTGCTATAACTCTAGTTCAACCCTGCTGCTAGCCCAAGACATGATAATGTCAGATATCTATTATAAAAGTTACTTGTTAGATCCAGATTCTCAAAAATCCAGGTGAAAAAATTAACATATTTTTAGATAATATTAAAATCCCTGAAGAACAGGAATTCTAATCATCTTATTTAATCATCAGTGTTGAATAACAACAACAACAATATAAAACTAGCTGTATTTTATTGTGACTGTATGCCAGGTATTATACTAAGGACTTTAATATAAAATCTCATTTATTTTTCACATGAGATATTTATTATGCTCCTTTAAACCAAGTGAATCACAGATATGTGTGTATATATATATATACATATATATATATATTTTAAATATATCTTTATTGATTTCAGAGAGAGGAAAAGAGAGGGAGAGAGAGACAAAGAAACATCAATGATGAGAGAGTCACTGATAGGCTGCAGCCCACAACCCGGGCATGTGCCCTGACTGGGAACCGAACCCCGATCGCCTGGATCCTAGGTCGACGCTCAACCGCTGAGCCACGCCCGGCCGGGCAAATCACAGATATATTAAATAATTTGCTGAAGCTCTTAAACATGCCTTGCTGCCTCTCAAACAAACACTGTTTGGTGAATAAATATAAAAAGCAATGACAGGCAGGAAATGAGCAGTGCCAGCGGGCTCTAAATTAGAAGAGGCCACTCAGCTAGAGCAAAACATATGGCTTTGAAAAATAGGTAGAAATTGGATAGAGAGGGAGAAGCATTCAAGACTACAGGCAAGTCACTGGCAAAAGCATAGAAGTAGTGAGCTAACTTACTTTACTTGGTATTGAGGACTGCATAGAGAAAATGAAGGAAAAGGTACATTGGGACTACACTTACTGACATTTGAATGTTAGGATTTTTCTTCTATAGGCAAAAGAAGACTGTTACAATGAAGAGTATTGAGCAGAAAAATTAGATGAAAGTAGTATTTTTATGAAGATTAACAGTGTGATGTAGCAGTAGGAAAAAATGTGGATGGAAACAAAGGCCGTGTTAAGGCTATTATAACAGCATGGACATTTGGTAACAGAAAGATGCAAAAAGCATTTGTTTGTTTCTGTTTTTTTCCATTGCTTTCCAGAGAGTGTGGAAGGGGGAGGGGAGGAGAGGAGGGGAGAGAGAGAGCAAGAGAAAGAGAGAGAGAGAGAGAGAGGGAGAGAGAAACATTGATGTGAGAGAGACACATGGATTGGTTGCCTCCCACACAAGCCCCAACCAGGGCCAGGGATCGAGCCTGCAACCGAGGTATATGCCCTTGGCTGGAATCAAACCTGGGACCCTTCAGTCCATGGGCTGACACTCTAAGCACTGAGCCAAACTGGCTAGGGCAAGAAACATTGTGAAAGAGAACCAACTGGCTTCGGGAATTAACCTGATATAAGGATGGAGGAAACTCAAGAAAGAAAGGAAGAGGAACGGGGATGAGATACTGAGCTTAATATAAGGATGCCTAATATAAGGATGTAGTGTCAATTTAGAAGATACGGAGTTGAGTTTACTAGTAGAATAATCCAGCTGCTGGTTTCTGGGGAGATGACAGGGTTAAAGATAGATATTTGGAACTGTGAGGTAGGTGGCCTCTTAGAAAGTAAGACTGTATTATTGGGAAATGATTATATCTAATGAGTGTGACAAGAAAGAGAAGCTAACAGAGGAAACCCAAACTGTCAGAGATGTAGGGGGCAATCTGACTTGTATTTTAGGAAGGAGAGTGGTTAAATACTGCAGACTGATCATTGAAGAGTAAGTGATGATCTTAACGGGGGAAAAATTGTTAATCAGCTTTTCCGAGATAATAATTTACATATTATAAAGTGTTCACTTTTAAGTGTATATTTCAATGCATTTTAACAAACATATACACTTAAGTACATAATCACTATCACAATCAATTTACAAAAGATTCTAATAGCCCAATTAATTTTTATGTATGACCTTATATTTAGGTCTTTGATTCATTTTGAATTAATTTTTATGTATGCAGTCTAGTTTCATTCTTTTGCATGTAGCTTTCCAGTTTTCCCAGCACTATTTATTGAAGAGGCTTTCTTTTCTCTATTACATATTTTTGGCTCCTCTGTCAAAAATTACTTGCCCAAATACATGTGGGGTTTTTTCAGGGCTCTCAATTCTGTTCCATTGATCTGTGTGTCTGTTTTTCTGCAAATACTATGCTGTTTTGATTACTGTTGCTTTACAGTATAATTTGAAGTCAGGGAGTCTGATACCTCCAGTTTTGTTTGCTTTTTGTCAGAATTGCTTTGGCTATTTGAGGTCTTTTGTGGTTCCATACAAATTTGATGATTTTTTTGGTTCTATTTGGTGTGTTTTTTCAATGACATTGGGATTTTTATGAGGGTTGCATTAAATCTGTATATTGCTTGGGGTAATATGGCCATTTTAAGTATGTTGATGACCAGCAGATATACAAACAGATGCTCAACTTGTCCTGGCTGGGTGGCTCGGTTGGTTGGAGTGTCATCCCAGGCACCAAAGGTTGCAGGTTCGATTTGCGGTCAGGGCACATACCTAGGTTGTGGGTTGAAATCCTGGGTCTCGGTGAATATGGGAGACACGGATCGATGTTTCTCTCTCACATCGTTGTTTCTCTTTCTCTCCGAGCACTTTCTTTAATCCTCACCAAGTATAAAAAATCTCTCTAAAAATCAATTTAAAAACACCAGAAAACATACTTGGGTGAGGATTAAAAAAAAAAGATGCTCAACTTCACTAGCTATTAGGAAAATGCAAATCAAAACTACAATGAGATACTGTCTTGCACTTGTTAGAATGTCTATTATCAACAAGACAGGTAGTGACAAGTGTGGGAGAGGCTGTGGAGAAGGACCCTCATTCACTGCTGTTGGGAATGTAAACTAGTAGAGCCACCATGGAAAACAGTACGGAGGCTCCTCAAAAAATTAAGAATAGAGTTACCATATGACCCAGCAGCTCCTCTTCTGGGTATCTACCCCCCAAAATTAAAACATTTATTCATAAAGATATATGTATCCCTGCAACATTCATGGTGGCCAAGACATGGAAACAATGAAGTGTCCTTTATAGATGATTAGCTAAATAAGCTGTGGTACATATATGCAATGGAATACTACTCAGCCTTAAAAAAAAGATGAAATACTACCATTTGCAACAACATGGATGCATCTTGAAAATATCATGCTAAGCGAAATAAGTCAGATGAAAAACATCAAGAGCCATATCATTTCACTCATGTGGGCTATAAAACTGAAAACAACAAATGAACAAACAAGACAAACAAACAATAACTTGTAGACACAGACAACAGTATGGTGGTTATCAGAGGGAAAGGGTGGGAGAGGGGTAGTAAAGGGGGTCAAATATATGTGTGTGGGGGGGATCCTCTGTCTGAAACAGGTTAGTAGCTCATTGTTTGGGATGTAATCTGTGCACTCAAAATTGAGGTGCCGTTGGTGAGAAGGAATCTTTTGCCAAACCCCACAGATAGTGCTCCTGTCAAAGAAAAAAAATCCTCCTGAACCACATATTCTTCCATTTCTTACAGAAAATTCAGCTCCATTAAAATCTATGGGACCACCACCGTGTATGCAGTCCAACACTGCACAGAACATGGTTATGCAGCACGTGACTGTATAACATATCATTGAAGATAATAAAAAGACATGAGTAGTATAAGGATTCAGAGAAAAAAGGTAACAGCGCCATTCCTGGCAGATGATAATCAAATTTGAGAAAAAAATAGAATTAATAACCTATTAGAATCAATGAGTCAAACAAGATTGTCATATGCAAGTTAAATCTAAAAAACAATAGTATATAGTAAAATCTAAAATGCATAAAACCAATAGCTTACACTAAAAAATACCAGCACTGACCAACTAGGAAATATAATTAAAATAAGATCCTATTATGATAGCAATGGAATCTATAAAATATCTGAATTTATTAAACAGGACCTCATTAGGGAAAATGTTAAAACTTTAATAAAGTACACAGAGCCTGGATGGATGTGGCGTCGACCTAGGATCCAGGCAATCGGGGTTCGATTCCTGGTCAGGGCACATGCCCAGTTGCGGGCTCGATCAATGACTCTCTCATCATTGATGTTTCTATCTCTCTCCCTCTCCTTTCCTCTCTCTGAAATCAATAAAGATATATTTTAAAAAAACTAAAAATAAAGTACACAGAATATGATCTGAGTAAATGGAAAGATCTTAACATACTTGGATGGAATAGTTTAAATAACATATACATGTTAGTTATCCCTAAATTAATCTATAAATTCCATATAGTCTAAATAAAAATTTCAAATGAATTTTTTATGTACCTGATAAATTCACTATAAAATCCATATAGATAAATAACGGTCCATGAATAGGTAAGTCAGGTATAAAAAAGGCAAGTAAATTAGAGAACCTTATACACCAGATATTAAGGCATACTACAACAGCACAACAATAAAAAGAGTGATATTGTTTTAAGATCAGACAAAAAAGACAGAATAGAGAGCTCAAAGACATATATACCTTAAATCTAAGCAGAAAATAATTGTTTAATGGTTTTGGCAAAACTAGGTCCCTATATGGAGAAAAATAAAATTGGATGCCCAACTAGCATCACATTCGAAGATGGAATCGTGATAAAGATCTAAATATAAAATTAACATGATAAACTTAATTGAAGAAAATAAGACTTGAGGCAGGAAGAACTATTAAAACAAAACTTCAAAAGCACAAAATTACAAAGGATAAAGGAAGTTGAACAATACAATCAACTAATTAAACCCAATTGATATCTAGAGAACACTCCACTCAACAGCAAAATACACATTTTTTTCAAGTGTTTATGGAACATTTATCAAGGTAAATCATATTCTGGACCATAAAACAAGTCAAAATAAATTTAAAAGGATTCAAATCATACAAAGTACGTTTTCTAATGACAAATTAGAACTAGAAAAAGAAAAATATATGAAAAAATTCCCAACTATTTAGAGAATAAAAAACATTTTTAAGTAACCCATGATCCCAGCCATTCAACTCCTAAGTATTTATCCAAAAGAAATGAAATATATGTCCATACAAAGACTTGTAGATGAATATCCATAGCAGCTTTATTTTAATGGCCCCAAACATCTATGAACGGGTGAATATATAAACATATTGTGGTATATTCATATAATGGAATACTATTTAGCAATATAAAGGGATTAACTCCTAGTATAGACAAAAGCATGTTTGAATCTAAAAATAATTATATTTAAGTGAAAAAAGACGAAAAGAGAACATACTGTGCAATTCTATTTAATTCTAGAAATTCTCAAAAATTCTAAATTTTTCTAGAATTCTGAAATTCTAGCAAACTCATCTATGGTGACAGAAGGTAATTGGTGGTTGGCAACAAGGGCAAGAGAAAAAAGATTACAAATGGGTACAAGGAAAGTTTTGGGGATTTTGGATATGTTCATTATCTTGATTGTGATGATATTTTAATGGATATGTTTATATGTCAAAATTTATCAAAATGTACATTTAAATATATGCAGTCTCTGAAATGTCATTTATACCTCAGGCAAACTGTTGAAAATATATGCATACAAAATAACAATATGCAATAACATAAATAAAATAACATATGCAAGAAACATAAATGAAAACACACATATTCAACACAGCAGAATGACTGATTTCCTAAAGCAGAGAAAAGGAGAATGGCAATAAAGAACAGAAAAAGGAGAATGTACAAATAAACTAGTTTAAGAATCACAAGAGAAGGACCTTCCATGTATTTACTCTGCTAGAATAATACTCCTTTTAGGGGAGAATAGAGAGTTAATTAAAAACAAATACACTGAATAGCAGCAGTAAGAGCTTCAGACTCTCAAGCCTATGAATGAGGAAATATTTGGAGGCTTCTTCCCTGGTACCCCCGGCACAACTCAAAACCCCACCTATGTATCCACTTTACAGATATTTACTCAGTGCCCACTATGTGCCTGGCTCTATTCACAAGGCCAGTAATTTTTTTCCAACAGCCACTAATCATCTCCACTCCTTGGACCTACCTGCTGGGGCTTCCACCTTGGTCGCTATTGTAGAAGAACCACTAGCGATTCTCCAGGGGCTTAAACTGGACTCTACTTTCCCTCCCTCTTCATTGTACTCTACGGTGCCAGTGCTCTTCTGCTTCACTACTCGGGGCTCACCGCACTCTATGGTGCCAGTGCTCTTCTGCCTTGTTACTTGTGCCTGAAGCTGTTTGAAGCCCTCATGAAATGCCATTTCCATTCGAATATCATTGTTTTGAATTTCATAGTATAAACCTGAAGAAAGAAAGATGCTGAAATAAATGAGACTAATTTGCTACCATCATCTACTAAACAATTGTAATATTTCACTTACATTTCCCACATTTTTACCGAAGTTTAAGAACTATGTGAAGAGCCATTAAAGGGTGGGAAGACAGAGAGAATCTTATAATGGAATAAAAACACATTCAGATCACAGGAAAATATCATACCAAGTAAAGTCCAGGCTACAACATTGGTTGGTTCCAAGCAAGTAGCATCCTCAAAGAAAATTTCCGCCTGCTCATAGTTCTCCATCAGGACAGCCAGGACACCACAGAGCAACAAGCTGAGTAGAGACCACCAACTTGATTAACAACAGGGTCCCATGCCATAGTCATGGAATCAAGACAACTTCATATAGAAGCTTATCTGCTCCTACTCATTCCACATCTCCCTTCACTGTACCTGTGGATGTGGTTCTGGTTGAGGGAAAGGGCTCTCCGAAAACACTCCTGTGCTTTGATGTTGTCCTCAGTTAGGAGGCAGAAGGCACCATAGTCCAGCCAGTGTTCCAGGTTCTGGGGCTCACGAACCAGCCTCTACCACATGAAGTATCAGGAGGGCCAAGGTTATTGTGACACTATGTCATATTTTTTCATGCACATAACATCACACAGAAGCATTCCATAAATACTATGAGCTCTATGAAAGCAGAAACTGTGACTTCTTTTTTGCTTACCATGGAATTCTGAATGCCTAGTACACTCAATGTTCTGGCTTATAGTAAAGTCAATAAGTGTTTACTGAAATAAATATAAAAATTGATTGCTTTCTAGTGTTAGTGTCTGGTCACTACAAGCTCATCCAATTACTTGGGAACCTAAAGATCAATTTTATGGTTCATTCTAAAGATTCATACATAAGCATCTCTGTCATAGTCTTGAGATGGCAAATAGTTTATCTACAAATTTGTTGGGTTTTTTGTTTGTTTGTTTTTAAACATATCTTTATTGATTTCAGAGAGGAAGGGAAAGGGAGTGAGAGAGATAGAAACAATGATGAGAGAGTCATTGATCCACTGCCCTGCATGCACCCAACTGGGGATTGAGCCCACAACCCAGCATGTGCCCTGACCAGGAATAGAACCTTAATCTCCTGGATCCTAGGTCGATACTCAACCGCTGAGCCATACCTGGTGAGGCTACAAATTTGTTTTAAAAAAGTACCTTATAATAAGTGAAAACTATAAAATATTGCTGAAAGAAGTTAAAGCAGACATAAATAAATGGAAACACATCCATGATCATGGATTGGAAGAGTACTAAGATGTCAATACTTCCCAAATCAATTTACAGATGCAATCTCTGTAAAAATCCCAAGGTATTTTTTGCAGAAATAGAAAAACCCATCCTAAAATTCATATGGAATGTCAAAGAAACTGAATAGCCAAAGCAATCTTTAAAAAGAAAAACAAAACTGGATGACTCATACTTCCTGATCTCAAAACTTACAAAGCTACAGCTTTTTTTTTCCACAACAGGTTTGCTGTCAGAACACAGGTGCTGTGAAAACCACCACTAAATCCAAGCCAAAATCCAAGCCAAAATGGGAAAAGCCTCATATCAACATCATTGTCATTGGACACGTAGATTCCAGCAAGTCTACCACTATTGGCCATCTGATCTACAAATGTGGGGGATCAACAAAAGAACCATCAAAAAATTTGATAAGGAGTCTGCTGAGATGGATAAATTGAAAGCTGAACGTGCGTGTGGTATGTGACCATCATTGATTCCCCAGGACATAGAGACTTTATCAAAAACATGATCATAGGCACATCTCAGGCTGACTGTGCTGTCCTGATTGTTGCTGCTGGTGTTTGTGAATTTGAAGCAGGTATCTCCAAGAATGGCAGACCTGTGAGCGTGCCCTTCTGGCTTACAAACTGAGTGTGAAACAACCGATTGTTGTTGTTAACAAAATGGATTCCATCAAGCCACCTTACAGCCAGAAAAGATACAATAATATTGTTAAAGAAGTCAGCACCTATGTTAAGAAACTAGGCTACAATCCTGACATCATAACATTTGTGCCAGTTTCTGGTTGGAACAGTGACAACATGCTGGAGGCGAAGTGCTAACATGCCTTGGTTCAAGGGAAAGTCACCTGTAAAGATGGCGATGCCAGTGGAGCCATGCTGCTTGAAGCTCTGGATTGCACCCTGCCACCAACTCATCCAACTGACAAGCCTCTGAGTCTACCCCTCCAGGACATCTACAAAATTAGTGCATTGGTACTGTCCCTGTGAGCTGAATACAGACTGGTGTTATCAAACCCTGCATAGTGGTTACCTTTACTCCAGTCAACATTACAACTAAAGTAAAGTCTATTGAAATGCACCATGAAGCTCTGAGTGAAGCTCTTCCTGGGGACAATGTGGGCTTCAATGTCATGGCAATGCAGCTGGTGACAGTAAAAATGAGCCACCAATGGAAGCAGCTGGCTTCACAGCTCAGGTGATTATCCTGAACCACCCAGGCCAAATCAGGGCTGGCTATGCACCTGTGCTGGACTGTCACACAGCTCACAGTGCTCACAGATTTGCAGAGCTGAAGGGGAAGGCTGGTCGTCGTTCTGGAGAAAAGCTGGAAGATGGCCCAAAGTTTATGAAATCTGGTGATGCTGCCATCATTGATATGGTTCCTGGCAAGCCCATGTGTGTCTCTGACTACCCTCCTTTGGGCTGTTTTGCTGTTGGTGACATGAGACAGACAGTTGCTGTAGTGTCATCAAAGCAGTGGACAAGAAAACAGTTGGAACTAGCAAAGTCACCAAGTCTGCCCAGAAAGCTCAGAAGACTAAATGAATATTATCCCCAATACCTGCCCCCCCAGTCTTAATCAGTGGTAGAACAATGATCTCAGAACTGTTTGTCTCAATTTGCCACTTAAGTTTAATAGTAAGAGTGGCTAATGACTACAGTGCATCATAAAATGAATGAAAGAAGAATGTTTTAGGGACTATTGGGGGTTGGGTTGTGTGTGTGTGTGTGTGTGTGTGTGTGTGTGTGTGTGTGTGTGTGTGAGAAGAGAGAGAGAGAGAGAGAGAGAGAGAGAGAGAGAGAGAGAGAGAGAGAGAGAGAGAGGAAGAGAGAGAGGCAGTTTTTAAGTTATTAAGTTTTTAAAATCAGTACTTTTTAATGGAAACAACTTGACCAAAAATCTGTCACAGAATTTTGAGACCCATTAAAACAAAGTTTAATGAGGAAAAAAAAACATACAAAGATACAGTAATCAGTGTGGTGCTTGTATAAAGACACACAATTAGACCAATGGAATAGGACAGAGAGCCCAGAGATAAACCCTTGCATATATGGTCAAACTATTTTTGACAAAGGTGCCAAGACCACTCAATAGGGAAAGAACAGTCTTTTCAACAAATGATGCTAGAAAACTGGATATCTACATACAAAAGAATGAAGTTGTACCCTTACCCAATACAATCTACAAAAAATAGAATTCAAAATGGATCAAAGACCTAAACATAAGACCTAAACTATAAAACTCTGAGAAGAAAACTCAGGACAGTAGCTTCATGACATTGGACTTGGCAATGATCTCTTGACTATGATACCAAAGGCACAGGCGATGAAAGAAAAAATAGACAAACTGAACTTTATAAAAATTAAAAACTTTTGTACATCAAAAGAAACTATCGACAGAGTAAAAACATAACTCACAGTGGTTTGGGGAGAAATGGGGAAAATGTGTGCATATTATATATCTGTTAAGGGGTTAATATTCAGAGTACTGTATATAGAGAATTCCTAAAACTTAACAAGATAATATTAAACAACCTGACTCAATGGGCAGATGACTTGAATGGATATTTTCCCAAAGATCTACAAATGGCCAAAAAACATAGGAAGAGATGCTTAACATCTCTAATCATCAAGGAATCAAAGCACAATGAAATAACACGTCTCACCGATTAGGATAGCCACTATCAACAAAACAGAAAATAACAATTGCTGATGATGAGGTGAAAAAATTAGCATTCTTGTACAATGTGGGAATGTAAATGGTGCAGCCACTTTGGAAAACAATAAGGCGGTTCCTTGGAAAATTAAAAATAGAATGGCCATATGATACAGCAATCCCACTTCTGTGTATATACCCATGAGAACTGAAAGCACAGTTTCAAAGAGATATTTGTGTATCCATGGTCATAGCATAAAAGCTAAAAGGTACAAGCAACCCAAGCGCACACTGACAGATGAATGGATAAGCGAAATGTGGCATACACATACCATAGAACATTATTCAGCCCTAAAAAGGAAGGAAATTCTGACATATACTTCAACATGGATGAACCCTTACGGACATATGCTGAATAAAATAAGCCACTCGCCATGGGACATAATTTATTTATGTAGACTGATGTTTTGAACTTGTTGTAGTCTAAATTTTCCTCTGTCAATTAATTTAGAAAATATTTCCTCTTGAAAAAATTATAAATGTGAAAAGATATTCAAAGTCACTAGTTATTAGAGAAATGCAAAATGAAACCACAATTTGATATCACTTCAACCCATGAAAATGACTATAACTTTTTTAAACAATGAACAATAACAAACATTAGAGAGAATACAGAGAAAATGAAACCCTCACCCATTGCTGGTGGGAAGATAAAATATTAGTACAGGCCTTTGGAAAACAGTTAGGCAGTTCCTCAAAAAGTTAAGCACAGAGTTACCATATGACCTAGCAATTCCACTCCTTAGCATACACTCAAGAGAACTGAAAACATATATTCATACAAAAACTTACATACTTTATACATGAATGTTCACAGCAGCATTATTCATAATAGCCAAAAAGTGGAAACAGTCAAATGCCCATCAATAATGAGTGAAAAAAGAAAATGTGTTCTATCTTTACAGTGGAATGGTATTTAGCCATAAAAAGTAATAAAATATTAATACATGCTACAACGTAAGTGACCCTCAAAATATGATGCTAAGTGAAAGAAGGCAGTCACAAAAGACCTCCTATTACATGATTCCATTTATATAAACTGTCTATAATAGGCAAATCTATATAAAGAGTAAATCAGTGGCTACCTCAGGCTGAGAGTGAAGTAGAATGAGGAGTGACTATTAATGTGCACAGGGTTTCTTTTTGGGGTGACATAAATTCTCTAAAATTAAATTGTGATATTGCTGTGAACCTAAAACTTCTTTTAAAAAGTCTATAAAAGCACAGCATAGGGAATATAGTCAATAATAATTGTGATAACTATGTATGGTCCCCGGTGGGTACTGGAAATATCAGAGGAAATACTTTTTAAAGTATGACTATCTAATCACTATGCTGTACATGTGAGACCCATGCAAAAATACTGAAAGTAAACTGTAATTGAAAAATTAAAAAGCAAACACATTTAAAAAAATAAAAATAATGAAAATTACATATTAAAAATTAGATTGTGGTGATGTTACAAGACTATAAATACAGTCTAGTAAATACGACTATACACTGAAAATTTTTTTACTGATTTTAGAAAAAGGGAGAGAGAGATAACACAACGATGTGAGAGAGAAACATCAATCGGCTGCATCACGTAGGCACCCCAACCAGGGATTGAACCAGCAACCTTAGTAGGTGCCCTGACCAGGAATTGAACCCTCCATCTTTTGGTGCACGGGAAGACGCTCCAATCAACTGAACCACATCAGCCAGGGCATGACTGTGCACTTTTATTTTATTTTTTAAATTTATCTTTAATGTTGAAAGTATTACAGATATCCTCCTTTTTTCCCCCCATTGATCCCTCCACCCCACAACTACCCCTCCCTGTCCAGGCTTTCATCACACTATTGTCTGTGTCCATGTATATATGCATTTAAGTTCTTTGATTACTCTCTCCCCACCCACTCCCCCACCCCCGCCTTCCCACTGAAATTCATCGGTCTGTTCCATGCTTCTGTTTCTCTGGATCTATTTTGTTCCTCAGTCTATTTTGTTTATTAGAGTCCACATATGAGTGAGATCATGTAAAACTGAATCAGGAAGAATCAGAGAACCTGAATAGGCTAATAACAGCTGATGAAATAGAAGCAGCAGTAAAAAAACTCCCAGCAAACGAAAGCCCTGGTCAGGACACCTTCACAGGGGCGCTTTCTAATTCTTTAAGTAGTAGGGTTAGATAGTTTACCAAAAATTTTTCTTGCTTTTTGAGGTAGGCCTATAGTGCTATGAACTTTCCTCTTAGGACTTCTTTCTCTATGTCCCATAGATTTTGGGTTGTGTGTTCATTTTCATTTGTTTCCCAGAAGTTTTTGATTTCTTTCTTAATCTTATTAGTAACCCATTCATTGTTTAATAACATGTTATTTAGCCTCCATGTGTTTGAATGTTTTTGAGTGTCTTTACTGTAGTTGATTTCTAACTTCATGCCACTGTGATCTGAGATGCTTGATACGATTTTAATTTTCTTGAACTTGTAGAGACTGGTTTTGTGTCCCAACATGTGGTCTATCTTTGAGAATGACCCATGTGCACTTGAGAGGAATGTATACTCTGCAGCTTTAGGGTGAAATGTTCTGTAAATATCAATTAAATCCATCAGACCTAGTGTGCCACTTAGAGTTACTGTTTCTGTGTTGACTTTTTGTCTGGAAGATCTATCCAGTGAAACCAGTGGGGTGTTAAAGTCCATGACCATGACTGCATTGCTGTTGATCTCTCCCTTAAAGTTCTTAAGGATATTGCTGATAGGTCCTTATTTATTGACATTTTAATTCTTTGATTTTTTTAAAAAATGTATCTTTATTGATTTCAGAGAGAGGAAAGGAGAGGGAGAGAGATAGAAACACCAATGATGAGAGAGTCATTGATCGAGCCCGCAACCCGGGCATGTGCCCTAACCGGGAATCGAACCCCGATCGCCTGGATCCTAGGTCGACGCTCAACTGCTGAGCCACTCCCGGCTGGGCTTTTGATTTTTTTTTTTTTTTTAAGACATTTTAATTCTTGATGCCTGTTTCTCTCTCTATTTCAACTTCTAATTACAGCAGTCTCTTTAACATTTCCTGCAATGTAGGTTTGGTGGTGATAAACTCCTTTAGCCTTTTTTTTGTCTGGGAAGCTCTTTATTTCACCATCTATTTTGAATGATAGCCTTGCTGGATAGAGTAGTCTTGGTTTCAGACCCTTGTTTTGCATTAGCTGGAATACTTCATGCCATTCCCTTCTGGCCTGTAGAGTTTTGGATGAGAAGTCATCTGACAACCTTATGGGAGCTCCTTTGTAGGTAACAGATTGCTGTTCTCTTGCTCCCTTCAATATTCTCTCTTTGTCTTGAATTTTTGGCATTCTAATTATGATGTGTCTGGGCGTGGGCCTCTTCGGATTCTTCTTGCTTGGGACTCTCTGTGCTTCCTGAACTTGCATGACTTTTTCCTTCACCTGGTTAGGGAAGTTTTCTGCCATTATTTCTTCAAACAGGTTCTCTAGTCCTTGCTTACTTTCAACCTCTTCTGGCACTCCTACAATATGAATATTGTTACGTTTCAGGTTGTTCCACAGCTCCCTTAAATGGCCCTCCTGTTTTTTTAATTGTTTTTTCTTTTTGGATCTCTGACTGAGTGATTTTTTCTATCCTGTCTTCTAATTTTCTGATTCGATCCTTAGCTTCCTCTAATCTGCTCTTTATTCCTTCCAATGTATTCTCTATTTCTGCTATGTCATTCTTCATTTCCTTCATAGTTTCCATATCTTTTTTCATGCTGTTGAGCATCCTTACAATCAGTATCCTGAATCTGATAGATTGCTTATCTACATTTCATTTAGCTCTTTTTCTGGAGACTTCTCTTGTTCTTTCATTTGGGGCTTGTTTTTTTGTCTCCCTATTTTGTCTGCCTGTTTGGGTTTGTTTCTATGTATTAGGTAGGCCTGCTAGGACTCTCAGTCTTTTTGTAAGGCCTTTGGTACAGGCCAATGTCAGACGCTGTTTGTGACTGGCTTTGAATACTCTGTTTGGAGCTATCAACAACCCTAGGCTTGAGGTCTCCTCTGCTGGGGCTGGGTGCAATTGGACAGGACCAAGATGCATACCAAAGTCTGCTTTTCCAAGGACAGGGTCCAGAAGCAGATCAGGCAAAGAGTCAAAGCACTCTGAGGTCTGCCTCTGCCTGCAGGCTGATTGATCTGATTCTCTTAATGAGCTTCGGGCTGCAGAAACGCCACAGGGTGGGGCAGCTGGTAGTTATCAGTCTATTAATGAGTCTCAGGTTGTAGAAACTCCTGGCATAGGGCAAGAGATTTTCCAGCAGGGTAGGGAAATTACTTCCCCCTCCAGGCAAAAGCAGTAAATTGTCTGCCTGAGAAAAATGTCCTCTGCAATATGGGGGCAATGACTCAGCACAGGAATCCAGACGGGTGCCTTCTGATCTCAAATCGCCAGAGCTGAGATATCTCTCCAGACCTTTAGCTACTGCCTGTGGGAGCCCAGCCAGTCCTCCCGTGCCGCTACACTTCCTACCAGTCTCTATGCGGTCTCCACTTTTCCTCCTTGATTATGAGGGTGCTCTCCAGCTCGTCTTTAGCTGCAGTTGATTATTCAGGATGGTTTTTCTGTATTTTAGTTGTAATTCCAGTTTGGTCCCAGGAGAGTGTCATTGTAGCTTCCACTTAGTCTGCCACCATCTTTAATCTCTCATGACTGTACACTTTAAATGGGCGAATGTTATGGCTGGTGAATTATATCTCAATAATTAAATAAGTATAAATGAAAGTTCAGACCATTTTCTCATATATATATTTTCAGCTCGTGATGCATGTAGTAGGCAGTACTAACAAAACTAGAGAACTCAAATGTCATTCATAGCACCATATAAGGGCTAAGTAAATCATACACATCCTGAGGGCTCAGTAAATGTTTGCTGAATTTGTTGAACACAGGTTTTTAAAAATTATTTACAAGAAATTAACACTTTTTCTTTTGGTATACAGTTCTATGAATTTTAACACATGTATACCTTCATGTTACCATCACCAAAATCAAAATACAGAACAGTTCCACCATCCCAGAAAACTTCCTTGTGCTATCTTTTTATAGTCGTCTTTTCCCTTACCCATAACCTCTGGCAACCAGTAATCTGTTATCCATCATTACAGTTTTGTCTTTTCAAGAATGTCATATAAATGGAACCAGACAGTGTGTAACCTCTGACAGTGGCTTTTTTCACTTGTATAATGCCTTTGAGCCAAGTTGTTGTGGGTCTCGGTTGTTCATTTATTTTAGTGCTGAGTAGTATTTCATTATCTGGACAGATCATAGTTTGTTTAACCATTCACCCTTTGAAGAACATTTGAGTTGCTTCGTGTTTGGGCAGTTATGACTAAAGCTGCTATAAGCATTTGTGTACAAAAGATTTCATTTCTTTAAATAAATACAAGGGAACGGGTCATATGGTAAATGTATAAGAAACTGCAAAGCTACTTTCCAGAGTGGCTGTATCACTAGGCATTTTCTCCAGCAAAGTAGGAGGGTTTCAGTTGATTTTTATCCTTACCAGTACCTGGTACTGTCAGCATTTTTTCGTTTTAGTTATTCTAATAAGTATGCAATGGCATCTCATTCTGGTTTTAGTTTGCATTCCCTAATGGCTAATGTTGTTGAACATCTTTTCATGTTCTTATTTATCATTCTTAATTCCTCTTTAGCAAAGTGTCTGTTCAATTCCTTTGCCCATTTTTATTTGGTTGTTTTTTTATGGTTGAGTTTTGAGAGTTCCTAATATTCTGGAAACAAAGCCTTTGTCAAATATATGTTTTGTAGATATTTTCTTCTATTCTGTACCTTTTATTTTCTTAATAGTGTCTTTCACAGAGCATATGTTTTTAATTTTGATGAAGTTCCATTTATCTATTTGTTGTTGTTGTTAATGCTCACCTGAGGATATCTTTTCCATTGATTTTTTAGAGAGAGTAGGAGGTAGGGAGGGAGAGGGAAGGAAGGAGGAAGAGAGAGACAGACAGAGAGAAACACCAATGTGAGAGAGACTCATTGATTGGTTGCCTCCCGCATGCGCCTGCCTAGACCAGGGCCAGGGACTGATTGAACCTGCAACCCAGGTACATGCCCTTGACCAGGAATCAAACCCGTGACTCTGTGGTACATGGGCTGATGCTCTAACCACTGAGAACATTGGCCAGGGCTATCAATTTAAAAAAAAAATTTTATATAAATCATGCTTTGGTGTCATGTCTAAGAACTCTTTACCTAACTCCAGGTCATGAAGATTTTCTCCTCTGGTTTCTTCTAAAAGTTTTTTAGTGTTATATTTTACATTCAAATCTATGATTCATTTTGAGTTGACGTTTATACAACATTTGAGGTTTAGGTCAAGTGTTCATTTTTTTGCATGTGATGTCCGACTATTCTAAAACCACCTTTTGAAAAGACTATCCATTGTCCATTGAATTTCTTTTATATCTTTGTCAAAAATATAATATCCTTGTTTGTGTGGATCTATTTTTGGACTCTGTTTTATCGATCTGCATGCCTGTCCTTTCACTGATCAGGTTGGATTTTAAACAATAAAAAACTACTGTTTATTATACCCATATTGTACAAATAACAGTAACAACAACCATTAGGAAGATGTTTAATTACCTCTTCATAATATACTGTCGCCATTTCAAAGTTCTCATTGACTTCTGCTTCAAATGCAAAGAGTCGAAGCTGTTCACTACTCTTATGAATGGTTGGAACAGCACCTTGGACATCATCTGGCATGGTCTTGTCAACATCAAGATGTTAGGCAGGCAAAAATGAAACAATTACAAGTAGAGAAGTTTAATTAGAATAAACCAGATCTGAGACTCAGTCATGAGGTCTAAAATGATATTGAGGTTTCTTACAGTCTTGTCAATACAGTAAGACAGTGAGAGTGAACCAAGAGAGAAATATCAATGGTGAAAGAGAAGCTCAGGGCCCTGCCAGCGTGGCTCAGAGGTTGAGCAGAGACCTATGATCCAGGAGATTGAGGTTCGGTTCCCAGTCAGGGCACAGGGTTACAGGCTTGATCCCCAGTAGGGGGCGTGCAGGAGGCAGCTGACCAATGACTCTCAGCATTGATGTTTCTCTCTCTCTCCCTCTCCCTTCCTTTCTCTGAAATCAATGAAAACATATTTTTTTAAAAAAGGGAGAATCTCAGGTATCTAAATACCAGTAGTCTGAGCTCATGGAAGTGGGTAAAAATTGCTTAGGGCAGAACTGTTTTCCTCAATCCCCAGGGCAGTCAGTATAGTACTCCTAAGCAAGTTGCCTCTGACCTCATCAAACAACTTTATTATTATTTTCTAAATATGTTTTGATTGACTTCAAAGAGAGGGAGAGAAAGAGAGGGAGAGAAACATCAATGATGAGAGAGAATCGATCTGATGCCTCTTGCACACCCCCAACTGGGGATTGAGCCCGAATCCTGGGTATGTGACCTGACCAGAAATTGAACTGTGACCTCCTGGTTCATGGGTCAACCCCAACCACTGAGCCACACCAGCCAGCTCAAACAACTTTATTTTCTCTAGTGTACAGGACAATTATAATTTTTAGGTGCCAAGACATGAAAAAAGTTGACACACTAATTAGAGTCTTCAAATATCAAGCAAACAGGAGACTAAAGGTAAAGCTTTGGAAACTACATCTAGACTTCTAGTGAGATACATAGACAGACAGACTCTACAAAGGAGAAATTATAGAAATAGCCAGAAAAGTAGGAGGACACGCAGAAAAATAATTCATCGTATACACCTAGATAGGAAGCAAGTCTTATGTAATAAGTAATCTCCTGGGTCAGAAGCTCTGGCCCAGGAAGACCCTCCCCCCCAATTCTTTAATTAGAAGGAAAAATAACATCAGCGACTTTAACGAAGTAGAGTTGCTAAGGGATATGAAAAGTAAAGCTAAATTCGAGATGGACCAAAGAGAGCTTCTGATGATTGATTAATGCCTCTTATCTTTGTTCTTCTTAAGTTGGATGGTCTTGACCTCCAAATCCCTTCAGCAACACACTTCCATACCCAAACCAAAAATACTCTACCTCTACTATCCCAGTCCCTGAATCCACATTACAAGGCTTCCGCCCTTTAAAACTGCTCTCTGATTTCATTTCCTTCACTTCCAATATGCCTATCATTTCCCAAGCAGATAAGCCTAGGCCTCATGAGCATCCACATACACTACTCTACCACCAGCACACTCAAGTCCCAGGTTCCCTTCTCCTTCTCCTGCACATGTCCTGAAAGCTCCCAAATTAAAACTCTCCTACAATCTGACCTCATTTTTAGATAGAAGCTGCTATCTGGTCCTGAGGAAAACTGCATACACATAGAGATATCTGAGCTGCCCAGACTCTTTGCCATTCAGTCGTAGCTGAAAGGCCTTTGATACACTCAGCAGTCCATGTATTTGTCCTTGTTCAGAAACATATGCCGTAAAGTGATGCAGGATGTAATTTTTTTTCTCTTCCTTCAAGCTTTTCATTCAACCCTTATCCTCTTCACTTTCAATAAAAATGTTACTTTACAAAGGAAATAGAAACCACTAGGCAAGAAATCCCTCAACTTTTCAACTCCACACCTATATGGTTTATTTCTGCGTCCATCGTATCTCTTCCTTTCGGTCTCAGAGAAAGAGGCATGGCACCCTCCCTCCCGTGTTTTAAGGTTAATCCTTCCACCTAACTCTTAATCCTTCCCCACTGTACACCCTGGGCTGCCATCCATTATCCCCTTTCCCTCTACTTTCACATTCTCCCAATCTGCTGGCTCCTTTTCCCAAATCTGTGAACATGCTAAAGACTTTTCCATCTTAAAAAAAATCTGTAATTTCTAGCTTCTACTATCCCACCTCTTCCTTTCATCTTCCAACTTTTTGAATTTATATTTACCTGTTTCCTAATCACTCATTTACTCCTCAATTCATTATAATTTGAATCCACTCTATTAGCCCAATGAAATTAATGTAAAGGTTAACAATAACCTCATTGTTAAATTTAATGAAAACTTTTCAAACTGTTTCATTTTCCCCCATTTTTATTGAGATATAATTGTCATACATCACTGTATAAGTTTAAGATTCACAGCATGATGGTTTGACAGACATATATTGTGAAATGATTACTGCAGTAAGTTTAGTTAGCATCCATCATCTCATAGATACAATAAAAAGAGAAAGCAAAAAAGGGGAAAAAATGTATTTTCCCTGTGATGAGAACTCTTAGGATTTACTCTCACATATATTATAGAAGGGTTAACTATAGTTATCATACTGTATATTATATCCCTAGAACTTATCTTATAACTGGAAGTTTGTACCTTTTAACCAACTCCTCCTTCACCCCAGCTTTTGTTTTTCTTAAATTCCTAGGAATATTAGACAATGTTGACCACTTTTTCTTCTTAAAATTTTCTTCCCTTAGCTTCTGTGACACCACTATCTTCTGGCTCTTTTGACTTTTAGCAATTCCCTTGCCTCTTTTACTCACCCATCCTTAAATGTTGGTATTTCCTGGGATTCCACCACCACCTCGCCCCTCTCTCTACTCATGTTTTCCTCAGCAGCTTCATCTATGACCATCATTTAGCTCGCATCTATATACTCACAGCTCCCCAAATTTCATTTCCAGCTCAGATCTCTCACTTAAGCAAAATCCCACTAGAACCAATGTTCAAAATTTAATTCAACATCAGTTGCATCCCACCAAATTTACTCAAGTTGTATTTCTTGTCCTGGTTAATGGAACTGCCAGCTACCCAGTCACAAAGCCTTAAACTTAAGAATTTTTTACTTCTTTTCCTCCATACAATGCGCTAATCAATTAGCATCACAGTTTCACCACCTCTAGCCCACCCTGCATACTTCTATCAGAGTGCTTTGTACAAAGCCTCCCTCCATACTCCCAACTCCCCCACCTCCCAACTCCCCCACCAGGAACTGGCTCATCTCCAGCTTCTCTGTCCCTCACCACTTCAACCTCCCCTCCTGAACTATCTGTGGTTTCTATATATATCACATTCTTTCAAGTTCCCAAGTCTTTCTGATGTTCCCTAGGACTCAAATGCTCCCAAACACCTACCCGGAGAACAACTTTTTAGCCTTCAAAGCCCAATTCAAGGCACGGCTCCTCTGTACATCCTTCCCTGAAAGGTCTCACAGTCAGGTTTATCACTTTTTCGTTAGGCATCCCCTACCTTGCTCTACCATGGACACCCTTCTGTCACAGAACTTACCTCACTCTACTGCAGTTATTTTGTATTTTGTGCCTGTCTCTACTAGACAGGGACTCCTTGCGGACATAAGGCAACAGTAATTGCCATCTCATGCTCAGTTTCTTTCCAAATCAAATCATTCATATCAACCGTGCCCAAGGCAGGATTGTACTCTTAGTCCTAGGATACTGGACACTCCTCTCCTACCTTTTCCAGGAGGTTAAGGAAAGTGAGAGAAAAGCAATGGTGGCATAGGAGAAAGAAACAGTGAAGGAAAGAGCAAATAGATTAGGGGGTTTGAGGAAGCATAGCTGGTTAGAGACGGACTACCAGGGGGACAAAAAGACTGATTGTTGTAACTGTTTTCAAATAAACCACAACCACAAAAATTAAAAATGATCAAATGAAGGCAAGATGCAAGCTGCGCAAATAATAGATATGAACAGACAAGTGTGAGGAAAGCAGACCAGCATCCTCAAATAAAAAAGGTATACTTGATGTGTCATTGTCATGCAGGTATAATATCTGGAAACTCAGTTTTTCTTTGTTTTGATTGTCAGTCTTAAAGACAAAAAGTGAGAATTGCACATCACAGAATAAATAGAATGATCATTTTCATGTCATAATTTAAATGGCCCGTTTTATCTCTTTTTTATCTATCACATTTATGACAGTTACGAAATTGATTTTCTAGGAAGCTGAAAGAGATACACCCTGTTCTCCTCAATATCAGTCTTATAAGTTTGGCAGTTTCTTATTCATCTTTGTGTTTCAGTCCCAAGCACAAAGCAGACTCCTCAATAAATGTTTGTAGAATTAAGGAAGAAAAGCAGCAAGGAAGAAAGGGACCATTCAGAGGAAACCTGATGCCCTGCGGAGAAAAGGAAGGGCTTTCAGTTCCTGAACACCTACCTGGTTTAAGGCCACATGCATCTGATCCACCAAGAACACATAGAGCTCACTAATGAATGTCTGCAGTTCCTCCTGGCTTTCAAATGATGTTGTTTTCAAGTACTTCTCTCTCACAATCTTCACCACAGCATGCTGCAGGAGACACGGATCAGAGGTCTCACAACACAGCCCAGCACTCTGCTGACAGCACAGGCCTCCCTTGAGTTTCTGGTCTAAGGCTCATCAGAATTTCAGAAGGTAATTGGTTTCTCCCTTGGTGACTGATAAGCTGTTGGCTCTCAGATTTCTGCCTAAACAACATACTCTATATGACTTCTTTTCTTGAAGTCATCATTATCACTAATATGATCAACGCAGGACTCGTACTGTGTAAAGAGTGTCATAAAGCTGAAGAAAACTTTAGTATTAGGTTTATGTAGTGTGTGTCTTTTATGGTGACCACATGATCCAAAGGAGAAAGGCCTGATTTGAGAATCTAGATAATGGAATTCTGGTTCTAATTCTGCCACTGTACAACCTCATAAATTATTTTATACTTGGTACCTCAGTTTTCTCATTTGTTAAATAGATACGTACTTTTGGTATTACTATCTTACTTCAGATGATGATTGAGAAGCTAAAAAGAAACAATGAGTGGTAAAGCTTAAATGCTAAACAAATAACATATTGCTATAGCCAGGAGAGCTGTCCCCCCCCCCCCCAGCTAATATTATTGCGAGGTTTTATATCATAAAGGTTTTATAACATAAAGCACTTTCCATGCATTGTTATTTAATGCTCATAATGGCACCATGTGATAATATTAATATTATCCCTCCTTGTTAAGCAAAGAAATTGAGGCTCAGAGAGGTAAAGTCACTTGACTAAGGTCATCCAGCAAGTAATGGCAGAACCAGAATCAAACTGAGATGTGACCCTGCCACCTACTGAAAACAGCCTCTTGCCTCCATTAGCATCCATTGTTTTTGCTTTATTACTTCCACATGCTTTCTTTGTATTTGTTTAGTACAGTACAGGGCACATAATAAATGTGCACAGAGAGGCAGTGCAGTGTAGCAGTTAAGAACGTGATTTCTGGAACCAGAATGCCAGAATTTGCATCCCATCTTTGACCTTTACTAGCTCTGTGATCTTGGACAAATTACTTAACCAACTAATGTTGCAGTTCTCTGCCTGTAAAACGGGGATTACCTACCTCATAGGGTTGTTGTGAGGATTAAATTAGTAAAGTATGAAGCATTTAAAAATTTGTCTGGTATACGGCAAACACTAAATAAACATTAGCCATTATTATTCAGGAAATTATTATTAAGTAAATATTTCTCAAAACCCAGTGATTCTATGGACTAGGGAAAGGTTTGTAATAGGAGACAGAGATAATTAGTCATGGAATCAGTCCCAGGTATAGAGTTTCTCCCTGCTAGAGCAACCTGAAATCTGACTCAAAATCTGGCCTAGTCTCAAGTGAAAAATCAGTTTCTTAAAAGCTCACATTTGGAAAGGATACTAAACCACTCCTACAGAGCAGAGCCTCTCCCAACATTCTGTCATGGAGAACATAGCTCTTTACACCAGTAGCAAGAAAGGTAGGAGTATAGCAGAGGCAAACATAACCACAGAAAAAATGACAACTAGGTATGTAGAGGAGATGCTTCATAAAACCCACAGAATAATTAAATAAATGAACATTTACCTTGAGTTGTTCTTTGAAAGCAAAGTATTTTCCAGAGCAGTTTAGTTCATAGTTGAGCTGGCATTTCTGCTCCTCCAGGGTTTCACTATCTATATCACCCCCCAGTTTGGTCACCTCTTTTCCAAACATCATGTGATACTCATCAAGAATGGCTCTAGAAATGTTCTTGATCTGCATGTGGTAGTCACTCACCGCCTAGGAAAATATAAAATGTCTGGTAAAGAGACCTCAAAGAGATCAAGACATGGAATGGTTTTCTGAAACTGGATTGTGTTCTACATTCAATACTACTTTAGGTATAAATTGCCCTTTTCTTCCCAGCTCAGAGATCATCAACCAAAGATTAAACACTGAATACTATTCATTGTAAGTCACTAGTCACAAAAAGATACAGGAAGGAAAATATGTGAAGCTACAATTTTTCACCCCTGATGAAAAACACAATGCAGAATCCATGCCTTATTTTCAAAAGATGCACTCAACACCTTATTGCTTATAATTTCACCTTGGCTTTGGCACTTGCCTTCTGAGCTCCTCCTGTCCTGCGGGTAAGGGGTGGCCTTGGAGGAATCATTTCCTTGACCCTATATAAGGAAACAACAACTTTATTATCTGCAGATTTATATTCTCTTATTTCCCACCACCAAAGAGTCTTAGTGGGGGAGATCTAAGTTCTGTTCCCCCATCATACTTGAGCACTGTTCTATTGTCTCATGTAAAAACCTAGACATAAACCCCAGAATATTATATAGCTATGGACTTGATAGGAAGGAAGCAAAGAAGCAGCTACTCAGAGAGTAGCTAAGTTGTACTTTTGGCTGATTTGAGCCCTAACTTTACCATTACATATTGTTTTCAAACAAATGCTGTGTAGAAGGGGATGCTTAATTCAGGGGTTTTAGACAGAAATGAGTGTTATGATTTTAGGTGCACTCAATAGAGTCTCTGAAAACAAAGCTTTGGAACTTTAAATGGTACAGGCAAATGAAAACTTTTCTTTCCTCTTAATCTAGATCATAATTTATAAGGCTGCTTTAAATTACAATAATACCATGCTTTATGGTGAGTAAAAAATATATTGTGTCACTATCAAACTATTTACACCAAAACTTCTACCTTCCACTTTTAAGACAGTTTACAAGAACCTGGGTGTAATTAAGTTATAGCTTTTCCTCCTTATAGTTTCAGATTCCTGCTGAAGTATATTATAATGCCTTGGAGTCTATAATCAAATTCACTAAGAAAACAATCCCATTTACAATTGCATCAGAAAATAAAATACCTTGGAATAAGTTTAACCAAGGATGTTAAAGAGCTGTGCTGGCCAGCCGGGAGTGGCTCAGTGGTTGAGAATTGACCTAGGATCCAGGAGATCGTGGTTCGATCCCCGGTCAGGGCACAAGCCCGGGTTGTGAGCTTGATCCCCAGTCAGGGACATGCAGGAGGCAGCTGGTCAATGACTCTCTCTCATCATTGATGTTTCCATCTCTCTCTCTCTCTCTCTCTCTCTCTCTCTCTCTCTCTCTCTCTCTCCCTCTTCCTTCCTCTCTCTCTGAAATCAATAAAGATGTATTTAAAAAAAAAAAAAAAAGAACTGTGCTCAGAAAATTATAAGATGCTAAAGAAAGAAACTGAAGAAGATACAAATAAGTGGAAGGATATACCATGTTCATGGATAGGAAGAATTAACATCATTAAAATGACCATACTACCCAAAGCAATTTATAGATTCAATGCAATTCCTATCAAGATATCAATGGTATATTTCACAGAACTAGAACAAATATTCCAAAAATGTATACAGAACCATACAATACCCTGCATAGCCATGCAATCTTGAAAAAGAAGAACAAAGGTGGAGGAATCATGCCACCTGATATCAAACTTATAATACAAGGCCATACTAATCAAAACAGCATGGTACTGGCATAAGAACAGACATATAAATCAGTGGAACAGAATATAAATCCACACCTTTATGGTCAATTAACATTCAACAAATGAGGCAAGAACATACAATGGGGTAAGATAATCTATTCAATAAATGGTGTTGGGAAAATTGGACAGATACATACAAAAAAATGAAATTAGACCACCTTCTTACACCATACACAAGAATAAAGTCAAAATGGATAAAAGACTTAAATGTAAGACTCAAAACAATAAAATCCTTGAAGAAAACACAGGCAGTAAATCTCAGACATTTCTCGTAACAATATTATTTCTGATATGTCTCCTCAGGCAAGGGGGAAAAAGGAAAAATAAACAAGTGGGACTATATATATCAAACTGAAAAGATTTTGAACAGCAAAGGAAACCATCAACAAAATGAAAATATGACTCACTGAATGGGAGAGCATATTCATCAATGATACATCTGATAAGGGGTTAATATCCAAAATGTATAAAGAACTTATACAACTCTACACCAAAAACACAAACAGTCCAATTTTAAAAAATGAGCAAAGAACCTGAATACACACTTCTCCAAAGAGGATATACAGATGGCCAATAGACATATAAAAAGATGCTCAAAGTAACTAATCATCAGAAAAATGCAAATTCAAACCACAATGAGAGATTATCTCACACCTGCCAGAATGGCTATCATCAATAAATCAACAAACAACAAGTATTGGTGAGGATGCAGAGAAAAGGGAACATTTGTGCACTGTTGGTGGGAATGCAGGTTGGTGAAGCCACTGAGGAAAACAGTATGGAGTTTCCTCAAAAAATTAAAAATGGAACTGCCTAATGACCCAGCTATTCCACTTCTGGGAACTTATCTGAAGAAACCCAAAACACATGATTCAAAAGAATATATGCACCCCTCTGTTCACAGCAGAGTTATTTACAATAGCCAGGATTTGAAAGCAGCCCAAGTGCCCATCAGCAGCAGAGTTAATAAAAAAGTGGTGGTAGCTCTGGCCAGTGTGGCTCAGTTGGTTGAGCATTGTCCCATCCACCAAAAAGTCACTGGTTTGATTCCTAGTCAGGGGATATGCCCAGGTTGCAGGCTTGATCCTTAGTAGGTGGGGTGCAAGAGGCAGCTAATTGATGCTTCTCTCTCACATTGATGTTTCCCTCTCCTTCTCTCTTCCTCTCTCTCTAAATATATATATATATATTTGGTATATATATGGTATAAAAGATGCATGTGCCACTACAAGCAGGTAATTCTCAAAAGGAGACTTCCAAATGACTAAAAAATATCTTAAAATATTTAATCTTACTAAATAATATATAATGTAGTTTAAAATTAAAATGAGAAACTCTTTCCCTGTAAAAATAGCATAAATAAAAAAATATTGGGGTGCTGAATATATGAAGGAACAGGGTAGAACTGCAAACTTTTGGGAAAGCAATTCAGGAATATTTAGTAAAACCCTTAAAAATATCTGTAGTGAATAGCCGTCAAGATAAAAGCTATCAATTCCTTCCACCCTTCAGCATGGTTCTCCTCACATCAAGAGGTGAAGTCTAGACACCAGTAAAATGGCAGTGTCGATAACTCCAAACTCCCATCTCTCCACAGAAACGTTGAAGAAAAAAAAAAACTGTCAGAACCAACTTTGTCAGAACTCTGGGAAAACAGTCAAAGGTTTATAGCAACCAAACAAATACTAAATCAAGAAAAAGGAAATTTAAAAAGAGTAGGGGAACTTTGTACATTTTTACTGGCCCCTGCCCCACTCCATCTCCAATTTAGTGGCAGTCTTAAAGATAGGTGCCAACATTTCCAGTGTGGCACACTGGTTGTTGGTTCTGGAGGAGCAGAGCAGAGCAGAGCAGAGCAGAGCAGACCTTATTTGCAAGTTTTTGTTTGTTCTAACTTATCAGAGGCTACCTGTAGGGCTGACATAAGACACTCAACTCTGTTTTTCCTAATTTGAAACCCACTGAGGGTACAAAAACAGTGGGTAGGAATTGCTAAAAAATATTATAAGGTTATCAAAAACTCAGAGCTCTGTGGGACAAAAAAATATGGTTAAGACATACAATATATACCACATAAAGCTCAGGAGGAAAAGCCAGAGAGTATTTTTAGGAAATTAGGGTATTCAAATGTAGTTGTATATACTGGGGAATTTAGAAGCCATACACATGCTCAGGATTGGATATGTGCTCAGAAAAAACCTGAAAAGACCCTAAGTTTCACCAATGATTGATCTATAGTCTCAGTGCAAGCAGGAAGTGAAAGATAAGGTAGAATTATAAACAGCCTGATTAAGTGTTAAAAGAATGGCCCAGTGCCCGGCCAGGCATGGCTCAGCGGTTGAGCATTGACCTAGGATCCAGGCGATAGGGGTTTGATTCCCAGTCAGGGCACATGCCCGGGCTGCGGGCTCGATCAATGACTCTCTCATCATTGATGTTTCTATCTCTCTCTCTCCCCTCCTGTCCTCTCTCTGAAATCAATAAAGATATATTTTTAAAAAAACAAAAAAACCCAGAATGGCCCAGCACAGTCATCTGCAAAGACAAAATTTTTTTCTTGTTTTGGTTTTGTTAGTTTGGTTATATTAAGGTCCTGACATTCAAGGAAATCTTAGTCAAAACACTAGCTGAACACAAGCTACAACTTAATCAAAAACAGCAAATCCCAGGAAAGGCGAAAATTTCATTTCCAAAATTCCCACATTCTAATATACAAATGTCCAGTTTTCAACCAAAAAAATCACAAAATATACCGAGAAACATAAAACTATGGCATTTTCAAATAAAAAATAAATTTACAGAAACTATCCCTGAAGAAGTCCAGACACTGGACTTGCTACAAAAAGATGTTAAATAAACCAATTTAAACATTCTCAAAGAGCTAAAGAAAACCACAAAGGACTAAAAGAAACCAGAAAAATGATGTCTGAACAAATTGAGAATACTAGTGAAGAGACAGAAATTATAAAAAAGGAACCAAATAGAAAGTTTGGTGTTGACAAGTACAATAACTGAAGTGAAAAAGTCACTAGAGGGTTCAACAAATTTGATCAGACAGAAGAAAGAACCAAGACAATTGAAGTTATTCAGTCTATGGAAACAAAGAAAAAATGAAAAATAGTGAACAGAGTCTAAAATCTGTGGAACACCATCAACATACATATTTGTATAACCAACAAACACATTATGGGAATACAAGGAGAAAAGAGAAGGAAAGTGGCAGAAAGAATTTTGAAGAAATGATGGCCAAAAATTCCCCAAATTTGATGAAATACATGAATCTACACAACCAAGAAGCTTATCAAACTCCAAGAAGGATAAAATCAAAGAGCTCTACACTAAGACACATTATAGTCAAATTATCAAAAGGAAAGAAAAAGAGAAAGTATCAAAAGCAGTCAGAGGACTGACTCATCACATAAAATTAAGAGATAATTTCAATAATGTCAACACAGATAATTTCTCATCAGAGACCATGAAGGCCAGAAGACATTGGGTAATATTTAAAGTTCTGAAAGAAAAAAACTGTCAACCAAGAATTCTATACCCAGCAAACTATCCTTCAAGAATGAAGGAAAAATTAAGACACTCCCAGATAAACAAAAACTAAGAGAGTGTTACTAAGACCTACCCTATAAGAAACACTAAATGAAGCCCTTCAGGCTAAAATGAAAGGACACTAATTAGTAACTCAAAGGTAAATGAGGAAATAATACTGGTAAAGGTAATTATGAAAGCCATTATTATTGTACCTTTGGTTTGTAACTCCTCCTTACCTCTTTTATTAGAAAGCAAATGCATAAAAATAATAATCATAAATATTTGTTAATAGGCATACAATATATAAAAATATAATCTGTGACAACAGTAATACAAAGAAGAAGAGATAGAGATCTACAGGAGGAGCAGAGTGTATAATATTAAAGCTAAATTGGTATTACTCAAACTAGGTTGTTACAGGTTTAAGATGATCATTGTAATGCCCAAGGTAACCACTAAGAAAATAAATAAAAAATATAAAGAGAAGGAAAGACAAAGGGAATCTAAATGGTACATTGTAAAAAATCAATTAAATATAAAAAAGGCAGTAATGAAGTAATTCAAGAACAGATAACATATAAGACATGCAGATAACAGAGATATAATTGAAGTAAATCCTTTATCAGTACTTGAGTTAAATGTAAATGGATTACATTTTCCTATTAAAAGGCAGAGATTTGCAGATTGGAGTTTTAAAAAACACACAAAAAAACAGGGTCCATCTGTCTGCTGTTTACAAAATACTCCCTTTAGGTATAAGAACACAAAGAATTTGAAAGTAGGAGGGTAGAAAAAGATATACCATGCAAACAGTATCCAAAACAGAGCTGAGGTGGCTATATTACCATGAGAGAAAATAAGCCTGAAATAAAAGAAGGTAACAAGAGACAAAGAAGAACAAAACAGATAGATGATAGATAGATGATAGTTGATAGATGACAGCTAGCTAGCTAGCTAGATGATAGATGATAGATAAAAGGTTCCAGACAGCAATAAGATATAACAATCATAAACATGATTGTTGTTGTACCTAACAATAGGGCCCCAAAATATATAAAGCAAAAATAGAGATGATTGAAAGGAAAAATAGACAGTTCTTTAATAATAGAGGCTTTAATACCTCATTTTCAATAATGGACAGAACAATCAGACAGAAGATCAATAAGAAAATAAAGGACTTAAACATCAGTATAAAGCAATTTTGACCTAACAGATATATACAGAACATTCCACCTAACATCACAGAATACACATTCTTCTCAAGTGCACATGGAACATTATGCAGATTAGACTATTTGTTAGGTCACAAAACAAACCTCAATAAATGTTAAAAGATTGAAATCATATAAAATATCTTTTCTAATTACAGTGAAATGAAACTAGAAATCAATAACTGGAAGGAAACTGGAAAACTGGGAAGTCCCAAATATGTGGAAATTAAGCAACACACTTTTAAATAATAGGCCAAAGAAGAAATCACAGAGAAATTAGAATATACTTTGAGATGAATGAAAACAAAAACACAACATATCAAAACGTATGGAATGCAGTGAAAGAAGTATTCAGAGGGAAATTTAAAGCTCTAACTCATACATTAAAAAGAAGAAAGCTTGCAAATCAATAATTTAATTATATACCTCAAGGAACTAGAAAGGGAGAGCAAACTGAACCCAAAGCTATCAGGAAGGATGGAACTAAAAGAATTAGAGTAGAGATAAATAAAATAGAGAAAAGAAACACAATAGAGAAAATCAATAAAACAAAAAGACTGGTTCTTTGAAAAGACCAACAAAATTAATAACTCTTAGGTAGACGGACTAAGAAAAAAGGCTCATATTACTGAAATAATAAATGAGAGTGGAGATATTAGTCCCCATTTTACAAAGAAAAAAAGATAAAAAGAGAATACCATGAACACTTGTACATCAATGAATTGGATAACCTAGATAAAATGGACAACTTCCTAGAAAATCAATCAAAGCACTATGGTATAATATAAAAATAGTTTCTTAAGAATTGCATATATTTATATGTGACATGGTGAGGTGTGTTTGTATAATAGAGGGGCTTTATAATAATTCTAGAAGGATAAATACCAAGGTGTTAAAAGTGGTTATCAATGGGTGAGTAGAAATCTGTGTGTCTTAATACTTTGTGGCTAATCTCAATTTCTCAAATTTTTTGTAACAGGCATTTACTGCTTTTGTAACAAGAAAACAAAAGAAACTTCCCCTGGGAAAAAAAGCAGAAAATTGATGTTTAGCCCAGGAGAAATTACATTTATGGGCACAAACTGACTTCCTTTTATTTATACCTAAATTTTTTTTGCAAAGGAAGTATGAAAACCATTGCTACACACCGTCTGGCTAGCTCCTCTGGCATTCGCTTTGGAACCAAGGCTTTGTCCAGCTGAATCTCCAACACAATGTATGTCCCTGCTTCTACATATTGCTGTAAAGACATTTTTTCTCATTTATTCTTTTCAGTAAAACAAATATTTATGAAAACATTTTAGTAACATAATGTTCACAATATAAGTGAGAAAACTGCATATGTAGCTATATATATGTATGTGTGTGTATATATATACATATGTATATATATGTGTATATATATATACACATTGTCATCTTAATTGTTAAAATATTTTTTACATAGAAAAATAACTGGACAGAAAAATAGCAAAGTGGTTATCTCTTGCAGGAAAGGGTTTTCAGTTTTATTCTTGGAAACATGTACCCCAGCTGAAGCCCTGTTTAACTTGTTCAACACCTTTCTTGGAACTGTTTTAGGTGAATGCCATTCTTTCTTCCACCAAATCTCTTTCATGAGTTCTGCAGGAATATTCTCCCAACTTCCTTATATTTCCACTCACAGCCTCCTCACCACCGTCTACCAATTGCAACCTGATGATCATTTCTACCCAGATTTTTGCTAGCATCCTAAGTACAACATGTTCAAAATCAAACTTATCATTTCTCCTATATCAGACTCCCTTTTAAATTTTCTCTTAATGATTTTGTCACCCTGCCAGAAAGTAAGGCTTGAAACCTGAGTTATCTTTAACTTTTCTTCCTCAACACCTCAAAGCTTCCCAGTTCCACCTTGCCTCTGCAGGTTTCTGACTTTCTTTATAATCCCTCCTTTAACTCAAACTGTCATTAATACTCATCTGTACTATCTGAAAAACCTATAAACTGACATCTCAAGCCCTTACCCCAACTTCAATCTCTCTTTTCACATCCTTGCAAGAGTTCTGCCCTGAAACACACAGGAGGTCTTATTTCCACATAAGTTAAAAAACCTTTAATGTGAGTCTCTAAAATGAGGCTCAGGAGTCTCATATCACCTATAGAATTAAGCCCAAACTTTTTAGCAAGCCTTTTAAAGTCTTTCTACAACCAGATCAGTCTCTCTCTCCTTTCTCATCTCCTTTCTTTTCATTTCTCTATACCATACACTGAATTAATTGATGTACCCCAAATTCTGTTACCTTCTTTGTGCCTTGACTCCAGCTGTTCCCTGACCCTGAAATGCTTTTTCTTCCACCTTCATCTTTCACTACTTAGCTTGGATGCCACCTCTTCCATGAAGACTTCTGAGACTGCCCCATCCTAGTTACTATTTATCTGTTTCCTCAAAGCCCTCAAAGCACTTTTATGTGTACCTCCATTACAGCATTCATCAAAATTCTATATTATGGTTAGTTTTGTATCAGTCTCACCCACCAGACTGTTGAGTGTCCTGAGAGCAGATGAATAAATGCTGTGGATGATGCATCTTTGAATCCCTCATAGTGCTCAAAATAGTACAATAAAAAACATAAACTTTTAATGCTGGAACAGATCTTAAAGTTAATCTGGTACCTACTCATTTCAGTAAGTCTCAGCAAGACAATGAAATTTATCCAACATCATAAACCAGTCATGGTAAATATAGGATGGCAACTCTATGAGCTTTTTTCTGAGCATTTTCCACTATACCATACTACCTTGTTCAATAAAGGACTGATGAATTTAAACTTAATTTTCCAACTCTTTATGCATAGTTACCTGTCCTTCTGGATTGTGGTTTGGAGGGGGTTCTGTTTCCAAATGAGTATCTGAGTTCTGAGATTTTACACTAAGTGCTTGCTGAAAGAAAATGAACACACCTTAAAAATGAAATTCTTACATGGTCTTCACAATGGCAGGAACAATAATCATTATGTTGCATCAAAATGCAAACCAAATTGAGGCAATTCACCAAAAGAGAAATCAGTGTAAGCCTCTGGAATATAACAAAATCAGCAAAATCATCACCTTCTCAACAACCTACCACATCCCCATACCTAGGCCTTCCTTCCACATCCTTTTCTTACTGTTTTTTCTTCTTTCGGGTTCTTAGAAATAACCGACTTGGACAATGGAGAATTAATTCCTCCTAGTTTGTTGTTATGAATCAAATTATGCCCAGTATCCCGGAACAAGCTAAATGAACACTTGGTCTGAAAAACAAACAAACAAGCAATGAATCACAGGCTAGTAAAAGCAGCCCACATTAGTTTTTAACATTATTTAGTTTTCTAGATAACTTAAACATTGTAGAAACAAAGAAAGGTAGGGAGAGTAAAAAACTCCATTGCATTGCCATACTTATTGAACAGGAGAAACCATTACAGAAAGTTAGCTGCCTATCCCATTATTTAAATTCTTAAGAGGACACTTTTCAACCCAGCTTGATTCTGTATCTCATTAACTTGTTACCAGACAGCTTTTAGTCTTTGACACATAATTTCAAATTAACTTTAAGTGGTATGATTTATTTCTGTACAAGAAATATTATCTAACTACTGGTCTATCAATTATGATTGGACGAATAGGGCAAGTTTAAAGTTCAAAATAAAAACTTTGCATGGGAAAATTCAACTACAATGACTGGAAAAGAATCTTACAGAATTTAAAAATTAAACAACATGGATGAATCTAACTATAATTTATGCTGAGCGAAAGAACCCAGACTCCTCTCACACATTCCAAAAAAAAAAATTGGGGTGATTGAACAGAGGTAGGAGAGAATGATAACAGGAAAGAGGTCATGAGGAAACTTTGGCCAGTAATGGGTATTTTCACTATCTTGATTGTGATGATAGTTCCACAGATGTATACCTATGTCAAAAGCTTTAAATCATGCACTTTAAGTATATGTCAGTTATACCTCAACAAAGCTGCTAAGAACATGGTCCAACAATATTAAAGAAAAAATTGTAAATACTAAATATCACTCACAATCTTACAATTACTATATTTCATAGAATCTAAAATGCAAACTTTTTCAAATTTTAACATCTCTGGGAAATGAGAATATTTCATGTAAGTGGTATTGTACAATATGTAGTCACTTGTGTCTTCCTTCTGTCACTCCGCATAAAGTTTTTGAGGTTCATCCATGTTATAGAATGTATCAGCAGCCCATCCCTTTTTTATTATTTATTTATTTAATTATTATCTAGCTAGTGTCCTTTTTTTTTTTTTTAATATATCTTTATTGATTTCAGAGAGAGGAAGGGAGAGGGAGAGAGAGAGATAGAAACATCAATGATGAGAGAGTCATTGAGCAGCTGCTTCCTGCACGTCGCCTACTGGGGATACAGCCTGCAACCTAAGCATGTGCCCTGACCAGGAATTGAACGTCGATCTCCTGGATCATAGGTTGATGCTCAACTGCTGAGTCATGCCAGCCAGGCTCCCATTCCTTTTTTAAAAACAGCTTTATTGAGATATAATTCACATTTCCTATAATTCACCAAAAACTCAATAATTTTGGCATATTACATTATTTGTAATCCATTCCTTTTCATTGCTAAATAGTATTCCCTTGTAATAGATATACTACATTCTGTTTACCAACTCACCAGCTGTGGACATTTGGGTTGTTATGGGTTTGAGGCTACTGTGAATAATGCTGTTATAAACATTCACATACATGTGTTTGTATAAATGCAAGTTTTAAATTCTCTTGAGTAGATTCCTAGGAATGATTTGCTGGGCTGCATGGTAAGTTTATATTTAACATAGATTTTTTTTTATATAGTTGTTCTATTAAATATTGAGAGTACAATGTTGAAATTTCTAAATGTTACTGTCAAATTGTCTATTTTTCCTTTCAATTCTATTGGGTTTTGCTTCATGTATTATGAGGTTCCGTTGTTAGATGTGTATACATTTATAATTTATACACTTATTTTATGTAATAATTTATCATTTAAATTGTATATTCCTGATTAATTGACCCTTTAATCATTATGGCATGCCATTCTATGTCTTTAGTAATGTTTCTTGTCTTGAAGTCTATTTTGTCTGATACAAATATTGCCACTCAGCTCTGTTACATTTTCTACTTGCACAGCATGGAAATTCTTTTACTTCAACTTATGTGTGTCTAAATCTAAGGTATGTCTGTTTTAGACAGCATATCATTGAATCTTGATATTTTAAAATCCTTTTATTGGGGTGTTTAGACTACTCATATATAATATTATTGTTGAAATATTTGGCCTAAAGTTTTTGAAGTTCAATGGCAGAATGACAGCAAGGCTCTATATTTAACATTCCAGTATACGAATTGGTTCCAAATATTCATTGCAAAGATGTATATGCTGCTAAAGATTTAAGTAAGCACATATAAAGGATAAATTTGCACAGATGATACCTTCTATACAGCTTTTCTCACCTTTTCATAGACTACACTGTCCAGGTAAGGGTAAACATGAAAAGCTCCCCGAATCCTCTTCACACCTGGATACAGCAATGGGACCATATTAACATAAGCCACACCGTGAAACGAAAGCGGATTTTCATCATCCACCTAAAGGAATAAAAGCGGAGACCTATTAGTGCTATACAGCAACGCAGTATACAAGGTATGGAGCTCAGATTCAGCAGTTCAAAGACCGGGCTTTAGAAACTAACTATGCTACTTAACTAGTTGACTTTGGGTCAGTAACAGACATTTTGGGTCTTCACTTCTTTTCTTTTTCCAATTTATAAAGGGAAGTTTACTTAGAAAGTTACAGAGGTAGTAGAAGGGCCCTTGGAGACTAAGAGAAAGAGGGAGAGAAATATACACCTTGAGGGATGAAAGAGGGAAGATTGACCCCAGGGCATGCTATAGGAGGTGGGGAAATGTGCGGGTATGCTCCATAGAGAGAGCTGCAGGATCATCATTTTTTTTATTTTCAAAATGGGTTTAATAATACCATGATCACCAAGATAATGCACATAAACATTGTTAATGAATAGTAAAGGCAATAGTTGGATCCACACACACTCAAATTAATAATAAATATATTCAACAAAAAAGTCAGTTTCACCATGTTGCTTCTTAGAAAAAAGTAAAACTGTAAAAAAGAACAATAACAACAACAACAAAATTTTAAAAGAAATCAGAAGCTGTGAATTTTAGCTTTAGTTCACAGATTCATATGAATGAAAGGGTCTTACAAATCATCTGGACCGATGTTGACAAATAGGCTTTACCTGATGCCTACATTCTAATCAGTTGGTGCAGGTGTTTTAGAGTACAGTGCTGAGAAAGATTCTGTATCTTTGTCTGGGTTCAGAAGGAAAGAATGCTTTGACTGATCAGCACTGTCTGCCATGGGTGAAGGGGGGTGAAGGACAGTCTGCAGTCATGTACTTGCCAACCCTAATGTCATCTAAACTCTCATTACAGAGATGAGGAACATGTCAATGAATATGCATTAACATCATGTTAATGGCTGTATGGTTTGCCATAGAAAGAAAAGTGAAAGGACACACATTTAATTCCCACAAGGTTAAAAGTAATCTCTTTGATTTTACCTATTGAAATAATTAGAAATTAAAGTCTTATGCTCATATGATATACTATGTTTAGAAATTTAAGGAAACTTAGCCTATATATATTATATATTACAAAGGGAAAAGTAGTAGCATTTTTATTCTTCCAAAAAGCCCATTTTAAAAATCAATAAAATAATTTAGGTACTTAAGTGTATGCTATACGTCATGAATCTTGCTAGGTACGGTGGAGGATTCAAAGCAGTCTACAACAGGATCCCTACCTATAGGGAGTTTATGAACAGACATAAAAGACCAGACATGCACAAGTAAAACAACAGAGAACATGTTCTAGGCTCATCAAGCTATATCTTTTTAGAACAGTAGTACATCTATGAACCCTATTACTCTAACAATTAACAGCCTAAAACATTGTAAGTCCAAAGTCTAAAAGAAATTCAGAAAAATGTATTAGGTTGAACCATATTGCCAATATTTAACTACTTTTGACATGTAAAAATAGCTATTTTGTATTGTTTTACCTATGATAAAACTGTAATGATGGGCTAAAAGGCAATAGGATGTGTGGAAATAAAAGCTAAATAATTTTTAGTGGATATTAGGGAGCTAGGGTGACGAGTCATCCTGATTTGCCACAGATGGGGAGTTTCTTGGGACATGAGACTTTCAGCACTAAAATCAGGAAACTATTAAACAAATCAGAATCACTTGGTCACCCTAGGGAGTAGCCACATCAGTTCATATTTTCCATTGGTATTAGAATTCGTAGCAGCATTTCTTATATAAATATTTTTAAGTGAACAAATTTACCTTATCAAATTTGGTAGCTTTCCCTTTGGGTGCAGAAATCAGAGGAACTCTTGTGATTTCTACAGGCCACAATCGGCAATCAGCAATTCGCTTCTGAAAACTACATATCAAGAACCAGACCATTAGCATTATGTGCAAAAACTGAGTTAGTATTGTTAGACGGCCAGGTACAGAAACCCGGGTACAGAGACTCACCAGGGCAGGAAGCCCCGGATGCCTAGCAAGGGGCAAAACTGGGAAAACAAGAACTTTGTCCCGGAGTAACCTATCCTCCCCCAGCATATCCCTAGTCATGTGGTTTAGACCCCCTGAGCAGTTCCTCCCTAAAGATAACATCTAGGCCTCAGCTATATTTTAGCTCCAGGCTCAGATAAGCAGCAAAACCAGACAGGTGGCGACCCATGGCTGACTCAGGACCAGATACATTGACTAATGATCCCCTGCCCAGGCACTGACCAATCAGTGGAGACCAGGACCCTGAAAGAGCACCCCTGGGAAACTGATGAATTTTCTACTGAGACACTCGCCTGAGACCTCCCCTAAGATTCCTGCCTACGAGAAAGAGATAAATACACTCAGGACAAAGGACCTAGCACCATCTCCATCCCTCCGAGGGGACCCCAGGAGACTTGCAACAAGGGGAGCAATGGACAGCAGCAGTTCATCCCGGGCTTAACCCCTGAACTTGTCTCCAAGGTCCATGAACCTGTTTCCAAGGCCCCCTTTCTCTCTCTGACTTCTCAGTGAGCCAAAGTAGCCCAGCCTAGGTTCTCCTGTAGCTTCTTCTATACTCTTCCTTGTTTCACTGTCCCAAGTATATTTTTGCTGCCATTCATGGACCCAGTACCCTCTGGCTCAGTGCTGTGTAGCCATTCCCTTTGGGTATCCCCATCCCTCTTTAATAAATTTAATTTTTGTTTTTACTTTTTTAAATTTATCTTTTGTTGAAAGTATTGCAGATATCTCCCTTTTTTCCCCCATTGATCCCGTCCAACCCACATCCGACCCCTCCAGGCCTTCACCACACTATTGTCTGTGTCCATGGGTTATGCATATATGCATATAAGTTCTTTGATTAATCTCTCCCCACCCACTCCCCCACCCTCGCCTTCCCACTAAGATCCATCAGTCTGTACTATGCTTCTATGTCTCTGGATCTATTTTGTTCCTCAGTCTAATTTATTAGATTCCACACATGAGTGAGATCATGTAAAACTGAATCAGGAAGAATCAGAGAACCTGAATAGGCCAATAACTGATGAAACTGAAGCAGTAATAAGAAAAAAACTCCCAGCAAACAAAAGCCCTGGTTCACAGGGGAGCTTTCTAATTCTTTAAGTTGTAGGGTTAGATAATTTACTAAAAATTTTTCTTGCTTTTTGAGGTAGGCCTATAGTGCTATGAACTTTCCTCCTAGGACTGCTCTCTCTGCATCCCATAAATTTTGGGTTGTTGTGTGTTCATTTTTATTTGTTTCCAGGAAGTTTTTGATTTCTTTCTTAATCTTATTGGTAACCCATTCATTGTTTAATAACATGCTATTTAGCCTCCATGTGTTTGAATGTTTTTGAGTGTTTTTACTGTAGTTGATTTCTAACTTCATGCCCTTGTGATCTGAGATGCTTGATACGATTTCAATCTTCTTGAACTTATAGAGACTAGGTCTGTGTCCTAACATGTGGTCTATCTTTGAGAATGACCCATGTACACTTGAGAGGAATGTATATTCTGCAGCTTTGGGATGTAATGTTCTGTAAATATCAATTAAATCCATCTGATCTAGTGTGCCGTTTAGTCGATGTTTATGTGTTGACTTTTTGTCTGGAAGATCTATCCAGTGAAACCAGTGGGGTGTTAAAGTCCATGACTATGACTGTATTGCTATTGATCTCTCCCTTAAAGTCCTTAAGGATATTATTGATAAGTCCTTATTTATTGACATTTTAATTCTTTATGTCTATGTTTCTCTATTTCTTATTATTACAGCAGTCCCTTTAACATTTCTTGCAATGTTTCTATTTCTACTTCTAATTACAGCAGTCCCTTTAACATTTCCTGCAATGCTGGTTTGGTGGTGATAAACTCCTTTAGCCTTTGTCTGGGAAGCTCTTTATTTCACCATCTATTTTGAATGATAGCCTTCCTGGATAGTCTTGGTTTCAGATCCTTGTTTTGCATTACCTTGAATACTTCATGCCATCCCCTTCTGGCCTGTAGAGTTTCGGATGAGAAGTCAGTTGACAACCTTATGGGAGCTCCTTTGTAGGTAACAGATTGCTGTTCTCTTGCTCCCTTCAATATTCTCTCTGTCTTGAATTTTTGGCATTCTAATTATGATGTGCCTGGGCATGGGCCTCTTTGGATTTTTCTTGCTTGGGACTCTCTGTGCCTCCTGAACTTGTGTAACTTTTTCCTTTACCAGGTTAGGGAAGTTTTCTGCCATTATTTCTTCAAACAGGTTCTCTAGTCCTTGCTTATTTTCAACCTCTTCTGTTACTCCTATGATGTGAACACTGTTATGTTTCATGTTGTCCCATAGCTTCCTTAGACTGTCCTGTTTTTTAATTGTTGATTTTTTTTCTTTTTGGATCTCTGATTTTTTTCTATCCTGTCTTCTAATTTTCTGATCCAATCCTCAGCTTCCTCTAATCTGTTGTTTATTCCTTCCAATGTGTTCTTTATTTCTGCTATGTCATTCTTCATTTCCTTCATAGTTTTCATATCTTTTTTTCATGCTGTTGAGCATCCTTACAATTAGTATCCTGAACTCTATATCTGATAGATTGCTTATCTCCATTTCATTTAGCTCTTTTACTAGAGACTTCTTTCATTTGGGGCTTGTTTTTTTGGTCTCCCCATTTTGTCTACCTATTTGGGTTTGTTTCTATGTATTAGGTAGGCCTGCTAGGACTATCAGTCTTTTTGGATGGTCTCCAGTGCAGGCCAGTGTCAAATGCAGTTTGTGACTGGCCTTGAACACCCTGTTTGGAGCTATCAACAACCCACAGCTTGAGGTTCCCTCTGTTGGGGCTGGGTGCACTTGGACAGGACCAAGATGTACACCAAAGTCTGCTTTTCCAAGGCCCAGGTCCAGAAGCAGATCAGGCAAAGACTCAAAGCACTCTGAGGTTTGCTTCTGCCTACAGACTGATTAATCTGACTCTCTTAATGAGCCTCAGGCTGTAGAAACTCCTTAGGGGAGGGTGAGAGGTTTTCCAGCAGGGTAGGGCAATTGCTTCCCCCTCCAGGCAAAAGCAGTAAATTGTCTGCCTGAGAAAGATGTCTTCTGCAGTATGGGGGCAATGACTCAGCACAGGAATCCAGATGGGTGCCTTCCGGTCTCAATCTCCAGAGCCCACAACTCCAGGTTCTCCTCACACAGCTCCATTCCACCCTTCCCTCCCTCTGCTGGAGCCCAAGGTGAGTGGCTGCACATGAAACTTTGTGTGTTGGCTCTTTAAGAGGGTGCCTGCATTTCCAGCTCTCTCTCTCTCTGGCAGAAAGAAACCTGGCTGCTTTTTATAGTCAGATGTTATGTGTGTACCTTTCTCAGTTTTGGTGCTCTGGGATTGGATGCCTAGCCTGGGGTTTAGGCTCCAGAGTCCTCAGTGGGAGCCCCCCACAGCTAAGATCTCTCTCTAGACCTTCAGCTGCTGCCTGTGGGAGCCCAGCCAACCCTCTTGCGCCTCCATACTTCTTACCAGACCTTTAAAATCAGCCCCCAAAACAGCAATTTAACATGAATTTTACTATCTAATGATACCACAGATCCATAGAATGATACACCATGAAAGCAATAAACACAATATACTGTACTATAAAAGCAATAATAAACACAATGTAAAAACAGTACTGTAGATATAAAAATGAAAATGTAATTTTTTCTTACCTGCAATGATGATAGTCATGGTTTGGATGGGGGGGGTCCCCTTCAATAATCACAATAGGTTACTGTTCTTCAGGTGTTCTGTGGTCCTTTTCCAGAATCACAATAGGTGACTGTTGTTCAGGTGTTCTGAAGCCCTCTTCCATAATCACTGTAGGTGACTCCTCTCCTGCCATGCCTTCCCTTAATTTTTTTACACCACTGACACCTGGTTCAGGCTCACTGGATCTTTCCCTCACTAAAAATTTTTCAACTGACATTTGCTTTTTCCAATGTTTTAAAATGAGTCTACAGTGAGACACAGCATTATCATTGAAAGTGTTAGCGGCATGACTTTCGGCAGCTTTATCAGGGTGATATTTTTCAACAAAAATTTGCATTTCAACCCATTTTGCACACATTTCTTTGATCAGTGCAACAGAAACACTTTCTCTTCCCTCCTCCTCCTCTGAAGATAATTCCCCAGTTGCCACCTGTTGCTGCTCCATCAGAATGATTTGAAGTTCTCCTGTGGTGAGTTCAGTCTTGTGGTCCTCCACTAACCCCTCCACATCATCACTACTCACTTCCAAGCCCATGGACTTTCCCAGAGACACAATATCCTCAACAATAGGAGCATCCTCTTCAACATCTTCAAATACACGTTCAGGGACAACTTCTGGCCACAGTCTCTTCCATGCTGACTTCATTGTTCTGTGAGGCACATCCCTCCATGCTTTGTCTATGAGATGTAAGCAATGTAGGATACTGAGATGATTCTTCCAGAACTCTCTCTGTCCGAGGTCACCTCAAAGCACCTTTGGAATAGTGCTTTGGTGTAAAGCTTCTTAAAATTAGATATGACCTGCTGGTCTAGGTGCTGGATGAATGGAGTCGTGTTGGGGGGCAAAAACTTTACATTGATAAAACTGAACTCTTCCATCAACTTGTCCTCCAAGCCTGGAGGGTGAGCTGGAGCATTATCCATAACAAACAGGCACTTCATTGGAAGATTTTTGTCTTAGAGGTATTTTTTTACACTTGGCCTGAACACTTCATGAACCCACTCAATAAAAAATCGCCTGGTTACCCAAGCTTTGCTGTTTGCCCTCCATGTCACATGCAATTTGATTTTTATGACATTGTTTTTCTTAAATACCCTGGGGTTCTCAGAATGGTAGACTAGCAAAGGTTTCAACTTAAAATCCCCACTTGCATTCCCACAAAAATAAATGATTTAGCCTGTCTTTCATGGGCTTGCGTCCTGGCAATGATTTCTCTTCCTTTGTTATGTAGGTCCTCTTTGGCATTTTCTTCCAAAAGAGGCCTGTCTCACGACAGTTGAAAACTTGTTGGGGAAGGAAACCCTCTGCCTCTACATAATCTTTAAATTCCAAAACAAATTGATCAGCGTCTTCTTTGTTGGCACTGGCAGCTTTGCCATGTCTCACCATACTGTGTATGCCACTTCTCCTCTTAAACTTTTCTTTTTTTTATTCTTTTTTTTTTTAAATATATCTTTATTGAGTTCAGAGAGAGGAAGGGAGAGGGAGAGAGAGATAGAAACATCAATGATGAGAGAGTCATTGATGGCTGCAGCCCGCAACCCGGGCATGTGCCCTGACCGGGAATCGAACCCCGATCTCCTGGATCCTAGGCCGACGCTCAACCGCTAAGCCACGCCTGGCTGGGCTCTCCTCTTAAACTTTTCAAACCACCCTCTACTTGCCTTGAAAATATCACTCTCAGCACTTGTTCCAGGGGTGTTTTTGATGAGGTCAGCATGCAAATGTAAAGCTTTTTCACAAATTATGCTCTCAGAAATGCTGTCACTGGCCAACTCTTTTTCATTTACCCATATGAAAAGCAATTTTTCCACTTGTCTTGTGTTCCTTGTCTTGTGTTTTAACACCTCTCGCAACACTGGCTCCTTTAATGGCTTCTTTATTTTTTAAGATGGTACAAATTGTAGATTTGGCCATACCAAACTGCGTTGCTAGATCACATACATGGACACCATTTTCATGTTTGTAAATAATTTCTTTCTTCACCTCTACTGTCGTTCTGTTAATGATTCTCTTGGCTTTGCAGCTTTTATCCATTTCTCACAGCAAGGGGTGATTGGCAGAGGGCTCCTGAGATGACATGAACACAGACTGATTGCACACAGTCACCAAATAAGCCCAAATATCACCTCCGTGTTGCGCGGGTGCTCAGGACTCAACAGCCAACAGCTAGGCCTCAGGATCCTGCACTCCGCGGAAGCCACGTGGCATGTTCAACTTCCGAGGCATGTTTGAAACCCGAAGCATTTACTTCCAGGTTTATGGCATTTGTAAACTGAAATGTTCATCAACAGAGATGTTCAAAAACCAAGGTACCACTGTATTTACATTATACACCACAATCAAGTGGAGAACCAGAGGTATACAGGAACTCTTTGAAATACATGCTCAATTTTTCTTTTCTTTTTTTAATTTATCTTTATTGTTGAAAGTATTACAGATGTCCCCCTTTTGTCCTCCATTGACTCCCTCCCCAGGCCTGTTCCTGCCCCCTCCCCAGGCCTTCACCACACTTTTGTCAATTTTTCTGTAATTTAAAAAATTTATTAATTGAAAATAAAACAGTAGTTCATTCAGATTATAAATATATTGATAATCCTCTACTTCTCATCTTTCCCTGACCAACAGGTCACTGTGACAGAGACCAGAAGTTACCATACAATATTAAGTATCCTGTTCTTTTTTAGTATCTAAATCCCGATTTAATCTGGGCAAAAATGTATCCAACAAAAATACTATTTTCTAGCCTCTTTTGCACCTAGAGGTGATGAATTAAATATAAACAGAGGTTGTCAAATTCCAGGAAGGTTCTATAAGAGGGGCTAAGACAGCCGGCATGTGTCCTATTTTGTCCATAAGCACTCCCCTTTTCCAACTTTCTGCCAGGAATGTGAATGTGCAGGTTGGAATTCCAACAGCCATTCTAGACCATGAGACAACCTTGTGGATGGAAGGCACATGTTAAGGAAGGTAGAGCAAAAAGAATCATTGAGCCTGGATATCTCATAACATGAGGAGCCACCATACATACCAGCTCTGAAGTTCTTTTATATGAAAGGAAAATAAGAACCCACCTTGGTTAATTCACCATCACTAGAAGCCTCTGTTACTAGCATATGTGGTGAAGAGAGTCTCAGATCACCTTAACTCAAATATAAACAAAACTAACAAAAGCAACATTTCCCCCCACCTAGTCTTTGCTGTTTATTCCCATCCTCCTCCTACCTGACCACTGCAGAAGGATCAAGATAGCAACGACTTTCCAAGTCCCAAGTGATCCTTTTCTTTGCGCACTCTGATTGGTTCCTAAATTCCCTGTCCTGTAAAATAATAAGAGACTATTGTTCCCTCAGTGTGCCATGGTTTAATCCTGCTCAACTAGTGCATTCTTTTAATGAATTTGATCACAGTACTTTTATTACTACCATTATTACCATAAGAATGCCTACTACTGTAGATACCACACCACCTTACATTTTAGGGTACTTTACTATTACAAAAGTACATGAGATAAATACCTACTCAAAAATAAATAAATTTAAAAGAAAATAAAGGGTAAATTTGAATTAAATCAACTATTTTGCTTGTAGGACTTAAGATGTCAGGAGACAAATTAGAATTAGATATTATTTTCACATGTAATTGTTTCATTTTAACAGGTGATGATGCAAATAAGTTACAGTGATTCACAAAATATTTTATGTCGCACTGAATTTATCACAGAAAAAACTGAGTATCTCTTTCACCTCAGGATGGTTGAGTTCTCCATCTTCTTCCTCATAGGGCCCACCAACAATGAACGCATCAGGAATGTTATTAGCTCCTGGAGCCAGAATGTTGGCAATAGGCCATTTTTTGGGCCGGGGAATAGGTTCTCTTTCCCCTCCAAGCTTCAGAGTTCCATTCTTGAAGAAAATAGTATAGTCTTTCTGCAGAAATAAATACCATACATCAGGAGATTTTGTAAAAGACTTTGAAATGGACAAAAAGGATTACTGAAGTATCTTTTTGTTGTTGTTAATCCTCCCAAGGATATTTTTTCCATTGGTTTTTAGAGGGAGTGGAAGGGAGGGGGGGGGACACCTACAATCCAGCTACATGCCCTTGACCGGGAATCGAACCTGAGACAGTTCAGTGCATGGGCCAACACTCTAACCACCGAGCCACACCAGCCAGAGCCTGAAGTGTCTTTTCAATGGAATGCTAGGTATTATCTAATATACCCTTCTGTGATTATCTGATTATGTAGAAGGGCCTGTGCCCTTCATTGTCTTTGTGCTATTTTATAATTCTGTAATTTATTAAAAATTTATGATAATGCAAATTATTCTTGTTCATAGATATGCAAATTACTCTTGTCCATAGATATGCAAATGTATTTTGTCCAGTGGAGATGTAACTGATTATTGTCCTGTGGCTGGTAAAAAGTTTTGAATTATTAGCAAATTCATTTCAACAGTCCTGATTTCTTATATATGGGTCTTTTCTTCAGGTTCTCCTTTGAACTGGTTTAAACCCTTTTTGTCATTTTATATTTATATGAGGGTCATGATGTAGTTTTTAAAAAATAAACTTAAATTTCACAAAGGCCTAAAACAGAGGTACTTTCACATCTATAATTTATCTAAAATATATTTGCAATAGAAAACTGGCAAAAATGTAAGTAGGAAATTTGTAGAAAGGGAAATTAGAAAATCTAACATTTAAATAAAAACATACTAGATATCATTAATAGAAAGTGAAATGCACATTAAAACAATGACATACCAGTTTAATCCATAGATTGGCAATATCAAAGTCTGAAAATATCAAGTGTAAATATTGTTAAGGAAATGGTATTCTTATATGTAGTTGATGGAACTATGGAAAGTTTGTGGTATCTGGCAAAATTTAAAATTGGAATACCCTGTAACTCAATTATTCTGGTTCTTTGTTTTAAGTGTAAAAACTTTTGTGAAGAAGGGGCATTTCTGGAATGGCAGATTAAGGACTTCTAAAAATCTGCCCCTCTATAAAAGCAATATAAACATTGGTAAAAATTGTCAAAATTAATGGTGCCAAGACCATTCAATGGGGCCAGACAGCTTTTTCAACAAATAGTGCTAGGAAAACTAGTTATGCACATGCAAAAGAATGAAGTTGGACCCTTACCTAATATCATCATATACAAAAATTAACTCAAAATGGATCAAAGGCCTAAAACTAAGAGCTAAAACTATACAACTCTTAGAAGAAAAGAGAGGGGGAAAAGACTCACGATATTGGGTTTAGCAATGATTTCTTGGTTATGAAAAACAAAAGAAAACATGGATAAATTGTACTTCATCAAAATTAAAATCTTTTGTACATCAAAAGATACTCGGATGCCCTGGCTGGTTGGCTCAATAGAGTGTCTGCCCGCAAACTGAAGGGTCCCAGGTTCGATTCTGTCTAAGGGCATGTACCTCAGTTGCAGGCTCAATCCCTAGTTGGCACGCCATCAGGAGGCAACCAGTTGATGTGTGTCTCTCATATCGATGTTTCTTTCTTTCTCTTTCTCCCCCTCCCCCCCACTCTCTCTCTGAAAAGCAAGGGAAAATCCTCTAGTGAGGATTTAAAAAAAAAAAAGATACTGGGGTGACATCAGAGGAATGGCAGTGTGAGAGATCTCCTTGGTCTCTCCCCTTAAAGTTTCAACAATTTGAACAGCTATAACTCAACAAAGGATTCCCAATTGAACACATAAATACACCTGAAAGAACCAGATACTGAAATATCTGAAGGTGGGCAAGTGGAGCAAAAGGGGGAAGCGAAAAGGGAGAGGAGCTGATACAACCCAGGGACATAGCCTATGGCTAGGAGGAGCTCATTGGTGAGGCTCTGCCCAGAGAGGAGAGAAATCCAGTGTGGTTCACATTCCCTTCAGCCAGGAGGAGCAAAGAGACTCAGTGAACACTCCTACAGAAGTGAGCTGTATGAGCTGCAGCTGAACTGAGAGACCTGGGCAAGGCACAGGAGTGCGGCCACAGTTGTCATGGGGTTGGCAATTCAGATACAGAAACAAAGCCACAAAGCCTGGCCACCTCCTCTTAACCTCCCAGAGTTTGCCTCCCTTTGCCCTTGGTGTTGGTTACAGAGCACATTATCTGTGAACCTCAGAACTAGTATTATAGAATCACATTTCTCCCTAAGCAAAGGGGGTACCCTGTGACTCATCCCAGATCAGAGCATAGGGGGACCCCACGGAGGACCCAATGTCACCATTACTGGGAGGGCAAAACAACAAAGAAGCTGGTGGGTTCCCCAGCCCTCCCAACACCCACACATCCTGGCTACACTGTTGGCAGCCAGAGATTTCTGGGTTGGTACTAGGATTTCACAAAGCTAAAAAATAACTTGTGATTCAGTGCCACCTACTGGAAAAGAATAGAAAGGCCTCTTTGTATTAATATGCTGGAGAAATGCCACTCATATATTGATGCCTAGACAGAGAAGGAACCCATCAAATACCATGAATAACCAAGGTAGTAAGGCAGCTTGGAAAGAAAATGAAAAATATCCTGTATCAACCTAACTCTACATCTTAAAGAACTAGAAAAAGAAGAAGAAAAGCAACCCAAAGTCAGCAGAAGAAAGGAAGTAATAAAAGTTAGAGCAGAACTGAATGAAACAAAAAGACTAGACAAAAAAATTAATACAACAAAAAAACTGGTACTTTGAAAAGATTAATAAAATTGACAAATCCCTGGCTAGCCTCACTAAGGAAAAAAGAGAAAAGACTCATAAACAAAATCAGAAATGAAAGATGAGAAGTTACCACAGACATCACTGATCTACAAAGAATTATACTAGAATACTATGAAAGAGTATATGCCACCAAATTCAATAACCCATGGATAAGTTTCTAGAAATATATAACCTTCCTAGACTGAATCATGAAGAAATGGAAAATCTAAATAGACTGATAAACAGTGAGGAAATTGAAACAACCATCAAAAATCTCCCAGACCTAGCTGGTTTGGCTCAGTGGTTAGAATGTTGGCCCTCAGAACTGAAGGGTCCTGGGTTTGATTCCAGCCAAGGGCACGTACCTCAATTGTAGGCTCCATCCCTGGTCCTGGTTGGGGTGAGTGCAGGAAGCAACCAATCAATGTGTCTCTCTCACATCAATGTTTCTTTCTCTCTCTCTCTCTCGCTTCCACTCTCTCTGAAAAGCAATGGAAAAAATATCCTCAGCTGATGGTTAAAAAACAACTCCCAAATATTAAAAGTCCAGGACCAGGTGGCTTCACTAGTGAATTCTACCAAACATTCAAAGAAGATTTGATACCTATCCTTCTCAAACTCTTCCAAAAAAATTGAAGAAGAAGCAATACTTCCTAATACATTTTATGAGGCTAACATAACCCTGATACTAAAACCTGACAAGGACAACACTAAAAAAGAAAACTACAGACCAATATCTCTGATGAATACAGATGTAAAAATCCTAAACAAAACACTAGCAAATCAAATACAACAAAACCTTAAAAAAGAAAACATGATCTAGTGGGGTTCATTCCAGGGGTACAAAGATGGTTCAACATATGCAAATCAATCAACTTGATACACCACATTAACAAAGCAAAGGATAAAAATCATATGATCTTATCAATAGATGCAGAAAAAGCATTTGATAAAATACAACACCCATTTATGATTAAAACACTCAATGAAACAGGCATAGAAGGAAAGTACCTCAACATAATAAAGGCCATATATGAAAAAACTCCCAGCCAATATCACACTCAATGGTGAAAAACTGAAAGCTTTTCCTCTAAGATCAGGAACAAGACAAGGATGTCTGCTCGCACTACTCTTATTCAACATACTTCTGGAAGTCCTAGCCACAGCAATCAGGCAAGAGAAAGAAATAAAAGGCATCCAAATTGGGAAGGAAGAAGTAAAAGTGCCACCTTCTGCAGATGACATGATTCTGTATATAGAAAACCATAAAGATTCCACCAAAAAACTATTTGAAACAATAAACAAATACAGTAAACTTGCAGGATACAAAATCAATGTATAAAAACCCACTGTTTTCCTATATACTAACAATGCAATTTCAGAAAAAGAAATGAGAGAAAAAAATTATTTTGCAGTTGCAACCAAAAGAATAAAATACCTAGGAATAAGCTTAACAAAGGATATGAAGAACTTAAATACTGAAAAGACACAATGAAATGGAAAGACATTCTGTATTCATGAATTGGAAGAATCAACATAGTTAAAATGGCTATATTATCCAAAGCAATATACAGATTTAATGCAATACCCATCAAAATTCCAATGTCATTTTTTAAAGAACTAGAACAAAAAATCAGATTTGTATGGAACCACAAAAGACCTTAATTAGCCAAAGCAATTCTGAGAAAAAAGGACTAAGTGGGAGGTATCAGGCTGCCTGACTTCAAATATACTACAAAGTAACAATAGTCAAAACATCATATTGGCAGAGAAACAGACACACAAACCAATGGAACAGAATGGAGAGCCCAGAAATAAGCCCACATGTATCTGTGCAAATAATTTTTGACAAAGGAGCCAAAAACATACACTGGAGAAAATAAAGCCTCTTCAATAAATAGTGCTGGGAAAACTGGAAAGCCACATGCAAAAGAATGAAACTAGACTGCAACTTGTCACCATACACAAAAATTAATTCAAAATGGATCAAAGACCTAAATATAAGACCTGAAATAAAAACATAGAAGAAAACATAGGTACTAAACTTATAGACCTTGGTCATAGAGAACATTTTATGAATTTGACCTCAAAGGCAAGGGAAGTAAAGGCAAAAATAAATGTATGGAACTATATCAAACTAAAAAACTTCTGCGCAACCAAAGAAACTGACAACAAAACAGAAAGGCAGCCAGTGGAATGGGAGATGATATTTGCAAACAATAGCTCAGACAGGGGGTTAGTATCCGAAATATATAGAGAACTCATACAACTCAAATCAAGCAAACAATCCAATTTAAAAAATGGGCAGAGGACCCGAACAGACACCTCTCCCAAGAAGACATACAAGTGGCCATCAGATATATGAAAAGATGTTCAATTTCACTAGCTATTAGGAAAATGCAAATCACAGCTAGAATGGAACACTACCTCACACCTGTTAGAATGGCTGTTATCAACAAGACAGGTAATAACAAGTGTTGGAGAGGTTGTGGAGAACAAGGACCCTCATTCACTGCTGGTGGGAATGTAAAATGGTGAAGAGGAATTGGAGGGTTCTATACTAAAAATGTAAAACAGCAATAAAACGAGAGTATTAACTAATTAAACCCGTTTAGCAAGCAATTTGGAAATCTCTATCAAGAGCCTCAAAAGACCCATACACAATCATTCTATAGAAATTTGGACTGCCCTAGCCAGTTTGGCTCAGCGGTTGGAGTGTCAGCCTGTGGACTGAAGGGTCTTGGGTTCAATTCTGGTCAAGGCACACACCTGGGTTGCAGGGTTGATCCTTGGTTGGGGCAAGTGCAGGAGGCAACCAATTGATGTGTCTCTCACATGGATGTTTCTCCCTCTCTCTCTCTCTCTCTCTCTCTCTCTCTCTCTCTTTCTCTCTCCCTCCCTCCCTCCCTCCCTCCTTCCCTTCCACTCTCTCTGAAAAGCAATGGAAAAAATATCCTTGGGGGAGGATTAAAAAATAAATAAATAAATAAAATGGGGGGAAAAGAAATTTGAACTAAGAAAATAATCTGGAATTAAGAGAAAGTGTTTTTTTAAAATCCTCACACAACAACATGCTTTTATTGATTTGAGAGAGAGAGAAAGGGGGAGAGAGAGAGTGAACCATTGATGTGTGAGTGAACAATTAGTTGCCTCCCACACTTGCCCCAACCAAGGATCAACCCTGCAACCTGGGTATGTGCCCTGACTGGAATCGAACCATCAACCTTTCAAGTGTAAGGATGACACTCCAACCAACTGAGCCACACTGGCCAGGGCAAGAGGAAGTTTTTTATAATAAAGTACATCATACAAAATCCACGAAACATATGCATAAAGTAATCTGTGTAGAAATACATCCAAAAATTGTCAATTTAAAGATGTCTTACATATTTTCCATCATAAATGTATTTATTGATATAAATAGTATTTAACCTATACTATATTATATATACTATATAAACTATAAACAGCTATTTCTAAAACAGAAATAAACTTCCTTTTTTAAGCCTAAAATAAATCTCAGCCATTAGCAGAGCTTGCTTTGAATGAAATCTTAGCAGGTAAAGAAGAGATGCCCATATGAGTGTCTAAATCTGTATAAATTTGTGACTATAGGGCTTTACCTCTCCAGTTGATGGAACTTGTAGACCAACCATGTAGTTCTGCACGGGCCCTACTGGCATGAAGGATTCAGGCACCGAGTAGGCAGCCTCCAGTGTGACCTTCAGTAGATTGCCTCCTGAGATCTGGGCTGAGGTCAATAACGACTCTGCCACAGATACTTTAACTTCAAGACTGCACTGCTGGAAAAGATAAAATTATGCAACATTTTGAAAATGCCAGAGACCTCCTTGTCTCATTTGAATATTACATTGTTGTTCAAGGTAAAAATGGTCAAGTTTATTTCATACAGAGGATTCAAATAACTTTCTCTAGGTGCTATGAATTAGAGATAGAGCCAAGAAAAGAAACTTATCCCTAAGCTAGAGCACTTCCCTTCTACCATACTGAGGTCAAGTACATGAACAAATACATAGAGAAGAGGAATTGGAAGGTTCTACACTGAAATGTTAATAATGGTTGCACATGAGTGAGTGAGATGGGGGTACTTTTTTGCTAGTCTATATTTTATGTTTATTCTGTAAGTCAAATGTAATGCTTTTAAAGAAAACATCTAGGTTTTTATGAAATATTAGAAAATCATATTCTTTAATGTATTTCTATTTTTCAAATATAGAAAGGTTTTTTTTGGCAGCATGAGTAAACAAAAGAAATTAATTTTTTAGAAGGGCTGCCAAGGATTTGATATTAGTTATGTGCCCAAGTAGGGCAGTCAAGACAACTAGTGTTTTTTAAAAATAGAAGAGTCAAGAATTTGTTCATTTTTATTTTATTTCTTAGAAGTCAACATTAATAAGAATAATTATATTGTTATTAACAAATTTAGTATCCTGCTATGGGAAATTCCCAAGTTATTTCTCCAACAGAAATTCTGATTTGGCAAGTGTAGTACTTTTTAATGAATATTTTTTCAAATATATATGTATATACCCATATATAGATATAGACATTTATGCATATATGATATTTTTATACAGTATACAATAAAAAGTAGGTTTAAAATGTGTAATTATATGTTAGGCACTTTACTATAGCACTAGGAATATAAAGATGAAGAACACATGGCCCCATTCATCATGGAATTCATGTTATAATTCCATGATTCATGATAAATGCTATAATAGAGACCTGTACAAAATGCCCTAGTCAAGAAGCCCAATGAGGAAGTGAATATATTGGGGTGGGGAGGAGTAAGAGATGGTACCATCTGAATTAACTTCTTTGAGATGAACAGGAATTCAGAATCTGGATAAGCAGAGGAAGGAAAGAGAAAATAATTCTGAACAAAAAGAAGAGTTTTATCTAAAGTAGTATCGATCAGGCCAGGTGATCAAACCTACAACCAAGGTACATGCCCTTGGCCAGGATCAAACCCAGGACCCTTCAATCCATGGGCTGATGCTCTAACCACTGAGCAAAACCAACCAGGGCTGTAAAATGGTATTGACACAGCCTGTTGTACTCAGTTCAGGTCTAAGTAAGTAGTTCAGGATTTTAGAGCATAAAGCACGAGGAGGAGAGTGCTGAAAGATGAAACTGAACAAGTGGCAGGCTCATATCATAAAGCCTGCTAAGGAATTTGGACCTAAACAAGTAAGCAGTGGGTGAATCTACGAACTGCTCAGAGCTAAGCACACTCACTTTTAAGTCATTCTATAAGGAGTGGGAAGGCTAACTGGAGGGAGGTTAGGGCAGTTACAAGGCTACTTGTAATGGCCCAGGGGAGAAATTATAAGGCAAGAAAGAGGAGGAATGAAGCTGAGACAGAGTCCAAAGGTGCTTAGGATATCGAAAAGGTTGAATTTGGTGAAAGGCAGATTTGGGAATTGGTTGTACTTAGGGCCTGAGGGAGCAGTCATGGATGTAACATAGGTTCTATGAATGTCCTATGATTTCACAAATAGGTGATGCCACTAGTCAAAATAACTAAGAGAAAAGCAAGAATAAGTTTAAGGGAGGATACCGAGTTTAGTTCTGGAACGTTGAGTTTTAGGTGCCTAGGGATATCATTGGAGAAATCCAGCAGGCAGTTGTAAAGGCTGACAATCTGGAATTCAGGAGGGGGTCTGGGCTGGAGCTGTTGAATTAGAAGTCTTCAGTATACTGGTGACTTTTAAAATCATGGATGACCCCTGCCCACCCATCCTCAGGAGTATGAACACAGACTAAGATGAGAAGATAGCCAAGAATAGACCTTTTGTACTTAAGGGACAAGCAGAGGAGAGATCTAGTGCAGGAACATGAAAAGGCTATGGTAAGTCAGTAGGAAATCAGAACACCAAAGGAAGGAAAGATTTAAGGAAGAGGCCCTGGAGAATGTGACACCTCTGGTCATTACGTCTCTGAGAAGATAAGCAAATATCCCTAAGGTTTCTAACTTGTATTAATCAAGACAGGGAATACTGGAAGGTGAACTGTAATCTCCTTTCCAAGTACAGGTTTATATCACTTTAGTTTCTGAGTCTTGCTTAAATATAAAACTAGTGAGAACTCTTAAGCAAATGGAAATTAACTGCCATATTTTTTTCTTTGAGTATATAAAACAAGTAAACACAGGAATATTATGAGCAAAGATCATAAGGACTGACAACCCATTTAACTAACTTTTCTTCTGTAGGTATCTAAGGAAAATCAACAGTACATAGGCTGTGAGACTGAACCAAGGAAGTCAGACTGAGCTCAAATATATACCTCTTTTCAGCACAAATCACTTGGAATGAAAGACTTTGAATTATAACTTTATATCCAATTAAAGGATAATGCTATAATAACCCCAGAAAACAGAAAACAAGAATGCCATCACTAAACTATACATTTTTAAAGAATCACTGAAAGATAGAAATAAAATTAAATCAGATCTAAAAAAACACACACAAAAAAACAAAAACTAAAAGAAACCAACCACAGCCTAAAATAAGAGGACCACAGCAGATGCAGGAGTGATTGTGGCAGCTTCAAGGTCAAAACCAACAAGAGGCAGAAAGGGGCCCAAGGTGATGGTTAGAGAACTGCAGTCAGAACAGTTAGATCAGTTGGGCCCTCCTCTCTCCTTTAGTTGTCAAAACAGAAGGCAGTTGTGGTATCTGAGGAGAGGAAGTTCACCTGCACCAGAGTGGCAAACAGTACCTCAAGAGGCAACTGATCCCCAGGAATGGGAAACACAGCCCAGAAGACAAACCAGTGACACATCCTACCAATTCATGCTTCCCCTACTCCAATAACCAGAGGCAGGCTACCATGCCAGAAAGTTTGTTACCTGCATTCATATACTATTTAATTCAATCCATCAAGACACAGCTCAAGAAGCATTTCCAGAGTTAAGCCTTCCCGACATCTACCCCTGGGCAAAGTAACTGATACCTGCTCTATGCCAGGTACCCTTGTCTACCATTTAATCCCACTGGGTTAAAATCCATAATATGTAGATTATGGACTCCTAAGGTAGGACTCTGACTTATTTTTGTTTGTTTCCCAGAACCTAGCACTATGTATGCCTGTAAAAAGAAGGTGCCTGATAACTTGGACTCAACTGAATTGAACCTTAGCACCAGACAGACTTGTTACACTGAATGGTGGGCTGAAATGTTGACAGTTAAAACTCTGATTACCTTAAAACCTGGTTGAAGAGGCTCTAAGGGAGAGCCTGGAACAGCGTGCAGTGGGACCATTGTTTCGAATGAACTCTCTCCTGCAAAAAGGCCAAGTCAAGCCAAAACAGGAAAGGTTAGGCAAATATAAATGTGCTCTTCTTTTCGTCAAATCCCTCAAATTCAATGAGGCTGTTTTTTTTCATTTCACCAGAGTTAAACTTTATGAGTTTTGTTATATGTGTTTTTGAGCAAATCATAAATCTCACCTTCCACTAAAGGAAGAAGGTCCACCACAGCTTGACCAAGGATTAAGGTCTTCTCATCTTTCTGTTTCTTTTCCTTTGGTAAAACTTCAATCATAGTCACTAGAAAAATAAAAACAAAGAAATGAGAACATGTCCAGTTTATCCATCAGATAACCAAGGTGCAATAAGCAATGCATTATCAAAGAAATTTAAGAGAAATGAACTCGACACCTGAGAAGGCACCATTATTGGTGACTTCTGGTGGAAAATACTAGACCACTTCAGTGACTTTTTCTCTCTGACAACTCTGTAATTTATATATATACATACACACATATATATGTGTACATATGTGTGTGTGTGTGTGTGTATATATATGTATATATAATTAGCTGTTTTATAGAGATCACATTAAACTTACAGATAATTTTAGGGAAAATGACATCTTTATAATGTTGAGCATTCCTGTATAAGAACATGGTACGCCTTTCTTTTTATTCAACCTCATGTCTCTCAATAGCATTTTTTTTACTGTTTGTCTGTATCAGGGCTCAAATCAGGTCCACACATTGTAATTAGTTGATGTCTCTTAAGTCTCTTTTACTCCAAAGATTCCCCTTCCATTTCATTAGATTTTTCCCATTTTTATTTTTCTAAGAAATTGTCCATTTTATCTAAGTTTTCAAAAGTAATGGCAGAATATTCTTTTCATGTATTTTTAAAATTGTGGTAATATACACATTACATAAAATTTACCATCATAACTTTTTTTTTTTTAATTGACTTCAGAGAGAAATGGAGGGGGAGAGAAATAGAAACATCAATTATGAGAGTCACTGATTGGCTGCCCTCCTGCTCATCCACCGTTGGGGATCCAGCCTGCAAGTCGGGCATGTGCCCTGACCAGGAATCTAACCGTGACTTCCTGGTTCATAGGTTGATGCTCAACCACTGAGCCACGCCAGCTGGGCAACATCATAACCATTTTTAAGTGTACAGTCCAGTGGTATTAAGAACATATCACCACCATCCATCTCCATAACTCTTCTAAAAGTGAAACTCTATACTCACTAAACAATTACTCCCCATTCTTCTCGTCCCCTGGCAACCAGGAGGATACTTTCTGTCCCTATTGTATTCGACTACTTTAAGTACCTCCTATAAGTGGAATCACAAAATATTTGTCTTTTTGTGACTGAAATTTCACTTAGTATAATGTCCTCAAAGTTAACCCATGTTGTAACATGTCAGAATTTCCTTTTTGTTAAGACAGTAATATTCTGTTGTATGCATATACCACATTTTGCTTATCCATTCATCCATTGATGGGCATGTGGGTTGCTTCCATGTTTTAACCTTTTGTGAATAATACTGCTTTGAACATGAGTGTAAAATATCTCTTTGAGAACTGCTTTCAGGTCTTTCAGAAGTGGAATCACTAAATCATAGGGTAATTCTGTTTTTTAACTTTTTGAGGAACCACCAGTTTCCACAGTGACTGTACTGTTTTACAGTCCCACCAAAAGTCACAAGGGTTCCAATTTGTCCACATTCTAATCAACACTTGTTTTTTAACAGAAGCCCTCCTAATGTGTCTGAGGTGGTACAAGTTTGTATTTCCCTAACAATTAGTGATGTTGAGCATTTTTTCATGTACTTACCAGCCATTTGTAGATCTTTTTTAGAGAATTGTATTTCAAGTCCTTTGCCCATTTTTGAGTCAGGTTGTATTTTTGTTGTTGAGTTCTAGGGTTTCTCTACATTTTCTGGATATTAATTCTGGATATTAGGAATTACATTGGATCTATTTCTTTGGGTAATATTGACATTTTAACAATATATAACTGGCAAATATTTTCTCCCATTCTGTGGGTTGCTTTTTTACTCTGTGAAAAAAATGATGCACAATTTTTAATTTTTTTTCATTAAGTCTAATTTCCCTATTTTTTTCCTTTTGTTATCCTGTCTCTTTGGTATCAAATCCAAGAATTTATTGCTAAATCTAATGTCATGAAATTTTGTTTCATATTTTTTCCTAAGAGATTTATTGTTTTAGGTCTCACATTTAGGTTTTTAATCCATTTTGAGTTCATTTTTAAAATCTGGTGGTAAGAGTCCAACTTCATTCTCTTGCATGTGGATATCCAGTTTTCCTAGCACCACTTGTTGAAAAGACTGTCTTTTCCCCCATTGCATGGTCTTGGCACCCTTATAAAAAATTATTTGAGCATATATTTGAGAGTTTATTTCTGAGCTCTCTATTCCATTTCATTGTTCTATATGTCTCTCCTTTTTTTTTTGTTTTTTAAAAAAAGTTTTTATTGATTTTAGAGAGAAGAGGGAGGGGGGGAGAGAGAGAAACATCAATGATGAGAGAGAGTCACTGATCGGCTGCCTTCTGCATGTCCCCTACTGGGGATCAAGCCCGCAACCTGACCAGGAATTGAACCTCAATCTCCTGGATCATACATAGGTCAATGCTCAACTGCTGAACCACGCTGGCAGGGTTATATGTCTCTCTTTATGCCAATACCACACTTTTTTGGTTACTGTAGATTTGTAGTAAGTTTTGAAATCAGAAAGTGTGACATCTCCAATTTTTCAAGATTGTTTTGGCTATCTGGAGTCTCTTGAAATTCCATATGAATTTTAGGATGGGTTTTTCAATTTCTGTAAAAATATCATTGACATTTTGATAGGAATTGCATTGGATCTATAGATTTTTCTGGGTAATATTGACATTTTAACAATATTAAGTCTTTCAATCCAGTAACATGAGCTGTGTTTCTATTTATTTGTGTCTTCTTTAATTATTTTCAGCAATGTTTTGTAGTTTCATTGTATAAGTCTTTTAACACTTAAGTTAATTCTTAAGTGTTTTATTCCTTTTGATGCTATTGTAAATGGAACTGATGTGTAATTTACTTTTCAGGTCATTCGTTGTATATAAAAATGCAAATGATTTTTGCTACTTCACTGAATTCAGTTATTCTAACACTTATTTTTCTTATGGAATCTTTGTTTTTTTCTACATATGAAATCATATAATCTGCAAAAGAGATTCTTTTGCTTCTTCCTTTCCAATTTGGATGTCTTTTACTTCTTTTTCTTGCCTCACCATTCTGGCTAGAACTTTTAGTATTATATTAAAAGAAGTAGTAAAAGCAGGAGTCCTTGCTTGTTCCTAATCATAGAGGAAATGCTTTCAATCTTTCAGTATCTTCAGTCTTTGAGTATAACTTTCATTGTGGGTTTTTGCATATGGCTTTTATCATATTGAGGTAGTTTACTTCTATTCCTAGTTTTTTGTGTGTGTTTTTAATCCTTACCAAAGAATATGTATATTTGTTGTTGTTTTTGTGGGTTTTTAAAATTTTTTTTAGAGAGAGAGAGACATGGATGTGAGAGAGAAACATTGATCCCGTACACACCCCTGGGGATCAAACCCACAACCTAGGTATGTGCCCTGGCTGGGAATTGAACCCACAACCTTTTGGTGTACAGGACGATGCTCCAACCAACTGAACCAACCAGCCAGGGCTAGTTGTTTTTTGTTTGTTTGTTTGTTTTTCATGAAAGGTGTTGAATTTTGTCAATCACTTTTTCTGCATCAAATAAAATAATCATGTGGGGCTTTGTTTTTCATTCCTTTGATTTGGTGTATTACATTGAGAGAGCTGTATGTTGAACTATCCTTGCATTCCAAGAATAAATCCCAATTATCCATAGTGTATAATCCTTTTAATATGTTCCTCAATTTGGTTTGCTAGTATTTTCTTGAGGATTTTTGCATCAATATTCTTAAGAGATATTAGTTTGTAGTTTTGTTTTTTTCTTGTAGTGTCCTTGTCTTTGGTGTCAGGGTAATGTTGGCCTCATAGAATGAGTTAGGATGTATTCCCTCCTCTTCAGTTTTTTGGAAGAGTTTGAGTAGTATTGGTATTCGTTCTTTTTTAAGTTTGGTAGAATTCACCAGGATTCTTCTTTGTTGGGAGATCATTTATTACTGATTCAATCTCTTTATTAGTTATAAGTCTATTGAGATTTTCTTTCTTCATGATTTAGTCTGGTAGTTTTGTGTTTCTAGGAGTTTGTCCATTTCATCTAGGTTATCCAATTTGTTTGTTGATAATTGTTCATAGTATTCTCTTATAATACTTTTAAATTCTGTAGAATTGGTGTTAATTACCTCACTTTAATTTCTGATTTTAGTAATTTGAGGCTTCTTTTTTCTTAGTCCATTTTCCTATAGGTTTGTCAATTTTGTTTATCTTTTCAAAGAGCCAACTTTTGGTTTTACTGCTTTTCTGTATTGCTTTTCTGTTCTGTGTTTTATTTATCTCTGCTCTAGTCTTTATTATTTCCTTCATTCTATGAGCTTTGGGTTTCATTCTTTTTCCACGTCCTTAAGTTGAAAGGTTAGATTGCTGATTTGAGATCTTTCTTGTTTCTTAATCATAGCATTTTTAGCTATAAATGTTCCCCTTAGCACCTCTTTCGCTGCATCTCCTAACTTTTGGTATGTTGTGTTTCCATTTTATAACTTCCCTTGTGATTTCTTCTTTGATCCATTTGTTGTTTAAAAGTGTTATTTAATTTCCATAGTTTTGTGAATTTTTCAGTTTTCTTTTGTTATTGATTTGTAACTTCATGCCACTGTATTTGTAGAAGATACTTTGTAAGTTATCTTTTTAAATGTATTAAGGCTTAATATGTGGTCTAACATATGGTCTGTCCTTGAAATGTCCCATGCGCACTTGAGAAGAATGTGTATTATGTGGTGGTTGGGTAAAGCGTTCTGTATGTCACTTAGATCTAGGTGGTTTATTGTATTGTTTAAGTTCCCTATTTCTTTACTTACCCTCTATCTGGTTGTCCTGCCCATTACTGTGAATGGGATATCTGAAGTCTCCAATTACTGTTGTAGCACTATCTATTTCTCCTTCAATTTTGTCAGGTTTTATTTTATATATTTTATTGGTCTGTCATTAGGTACATAAGTATTTATAAATATTATATGTTCTTGCAGTATTGAATCTTTTGTTAATATATAATGTGTTATTTTGACTCTTGTAATCTTTTTTTATCTGAAGTCAATTTTGTTTGATACTAGTATAGCCACACCTGCCCTTTTGATTACTATTTGTATGAAATATCTTTTTCCACCCTTTCATTTTTAATCTGCTTATGTCTAGATCTAAAGTGGGTCTCTTCTAGACAGCATATAGTTGGACCCTGTGTTTTTATCCATTCTGCCAATCTTTTTCTTTTGACTGGACAATTTAATTTACATCTAAAGTAATTATTGATAAGGAGAGATATACTGCTGTAATTGTGCTATTTGTTTTCTATATACCTTATAACATTTTGGCCCCTCATTTCCTGCATTACTATCTTCTTTTGTATTTAGTTGTGTGTGTTTTTTCTGAAGTGACATGTTTAAATTCCTTTCTCATTTTCTTTTGTGTACATTCTATAGCTATTTTCTTTGTGGTTACCACGGGGATTACATATGGCATCCTAAAGTTACAACATTCTAATTTGAATTTGTAGCATCTTAATTTTAATAAAATACAAAAACTATGCTCTTTTATACTTTCATCCCTTTCAGTTGTTTATGTCACAAAATTGTATCTTATATATTGTGTGCACCAAAACATAAACTAGTACTTCTCTTAAATGCACTAGTCTCTTAAATTATGTAGAAAACAAGATTTGGAGTTACAACCTAAAGTTACAGTAATAGTAGCTTTTACCTTAATAGTTTTTCTTTAAACATATTAATCACTTAAATCATGTACAAAATAAAAGGTGTACTTATAAACCATTGTTACAGTAATACTAGGTTTTATAATTGCCTATATATTTACCTTTATTGAGATCTTGAGAAAATGAGAGAAGTGACATCAGCAAAATTGTTGTATAAGACGTATTTCATGATTTTTCCATCTCAAGAACAACAAAAAACACACAAAACGGCATCCATCCACAAACAGTCCCTTTGTAGGAGCTCTGGGATCCAAAACCATATGCCAAGAAACCCAGAAGGAGTTTCACATACTCATGTGTCAGGTCCTAGCTGTGGACCTGCAGTGGCCCATGAACCAGCCCCAGTCACTCTCACTTGCAGTCCAGGAACCCTTGGAAAACCCTGTCTTAAACAATCACCCGCAGATGAGAGAGCCTTGGTACAGGTTTCCAGCTAAGAAGTTCCAGCAAAACAAGAAGGAGGGAGGGAGGGAGGGAGGGAGGGAGGGAGGGAGGGAGGGAGGGAGGAAGGAAGGAAGGAAGGAAGGAAGGAAGGAAGGAAGGAAGGAAGGAAGGAAGGAAGGAAGGAGAGAGAGAGAGAGAGAGAGAGAGAGAGAGAGAGAGAGAGAGAGAGAGAGAAAGAAAGGAAAGAAAGAAAGAGAAAGAAAGAAAGAAAGAAAGAAAGAAAGAAAGAAAGAAAGAAAGAAAGAAAGAAAGAAAGAAAGAAAGAAAGAAAGAAAGAAAGAAAGAAAGAAAGAAAGAAAGAAAGAAAGAAAGAAAAGATTGCAAGTTTGCTTGCACTGGAGAAGGTAAGAACAGTTTGACTTTAGTTGTATCACCCATACCCCAAGGCAGCACAGCTCAGAGCCAAGAGAGATCTTCTTGGCCCATGATTTCTCCCAAGGGGGAAAGTGAGAGTGTGTGTATGAGCACCCATTTCCCCATCTGTACAGGATGCTGCCACATGGGCCAATTACTCTCTTGCCCCATCCAGACTACTAAATCATGAGCTGCATTACTTGGGGGTGGGGGAGAGGGAGGAAGAATCTGGGAGAGTGGCAGATAGGATGCTTGGAGAACATTAAAGGGATGTGGATCTTACAAATTGCTCATGGACTCCATCAGGAAGCTCACCCATCAACTATGGAGGATGCCTAGCTCATGGATATCCCCAGTATTCCATGTGCCTCACCCACACACACCCTCCATCCAGTGGATGGCTCCCTATGAGCTCTCTTGACAGGAGCTGCAAGAATGAGCTATGGGAGATGGTTAGTAAGTGCATGTAAAAAGCTGGCCTGAATCTGTGGGCCAGGGAGAAATGTAGCACCACCCTTGAGAAAATGAAAGTGGGGGGGAGAGGGTTAAGCACTCAGCTGGTGGTTTGCAGTATTGAGAGTGCATACACATTTAAGAATTCTGCCACAAGAAGCATGCAGCATGCATATTTATAGGAGGTCTGAGAAAGCCTCAGAATCTCAAACAAAGCAAACAGAAGGTATTTCTCTCCTAAAGGCAGTAAGTATTGACTGGAGAAGTGACTGCTACTTCAAATGTAGACTGAAACAGAAAACCTCAAGGAACATAAAAAAGCAAAGAAAAAAATGACACCACAAAAGGATCACAATAATCTTCCAGTAACTGACCCCAAAGACATAGATCTGCAGAATTCAAAATACCAATTTTAAGGAAACTCAATGAGCTAAAGGAAAACAGGAAGACAATTCAAGGAAACCCAGGGAAGAATGCATGAACAAAATGAGAAGTTTAACAAAGAGATAGAAATAATTAAAAAACAAACAAACAAATCCTGGAGAATACAATGAATAAAAAGCAATAGGCAGCACCAATGGAAGAACAAATCAAGCAGAAGAATCTGTGAGCTGGAAAATGGGAACACTGAAATTACCCAGTTAGAGGAGAACAAAGATAAAAGAATGAAAAAGAGTGAGAAGCCTATGTGATCATGGGATACCATCAAAAGAAATAATTTGTGAAATACTGCAGTTACAGAAGAGAGGGCAAAAGGGGGGAAAAGGTTATTAAAATAATGGCTGAGAACTTCCCAAATCTGGGGAATGATTTGAATATCCCAGTTCATGAACCTCCTATGTCACAAAACAAACTCAAAAAGATCCTCTCCAAGATACACCACAATAAAACTATCAAAAGTCAAAGACAAAGAGGAATCTTAACAGCAGCAAGAGAAAAGAAGCTTGTCGTATTGTCCAGTGAAACTGTCTGGTCTTAGAGATTTCGAATTATGGATTCAATTTCCTTAATAGTTATAGGGAAACTTTACTTCATACAGGATGAGTTGTGGTTAGTGTTTTTCATGGATCTGGTCCATTTTGTTGTCAAATTTATGTATGTAAAGTTGTTCATATTTCCTTACTATCCTTTTAATATCTGCAGCATCTGTATTTCCATTTTATTCCCAATATTGATAATCGATCATTTGTGTTCTCTCTTCCCCACTCCCCACCAGAGATTTGTTGAATTTGATGTTTTCAAATAACCAGCTATTTATTTCATTGATTTTCCCTACTTTTCTTTTTGCATTTCATTGATTGCTGATTTTATCTTTATTATTTTCTCCAGTTTGCTCTGGGTTTCTTTTGCTCTTCTTTTTCTAGATTCTTGAAATGAGAGCTTATTGATTTTAAATTGTTCCTCTTTTTTAATGTATGGATTTAGTGCTATAAATTTTCTCAGCAATGCTTTAGCTATATCTGACCAACTTTAATATGTATTATTTTTATCTCCATTCAGTTTAACGGTTGTTGTTTTTTATTTCCCTTGAGACTTCCTCTTTGACACTTGGATTATTTAGAAGTGCAATTTTAGTTTTCAAGTGTTTGAAGAGTTTCCTATTATCTATTATTGATTTTTACTATGATATCATTATTGTCAGAGAACACATCAGTATTATTTTCATCCCTTTAAATTTGTTAAGTTTATGACCCAGGATATGGTTCTGGCATATGGTCTGTGGGTTTTTGCAATATTGTATATTCTGCTATTGTTAGGTGTTCTGTAAATATTGATTAGACCTTGTTGGTTGATGGTGTTATTGAGTGTTCCTATATCCTTCCTGATTTTCTGTCTATTCTATAAATTATTGAAAGATTTTTATATCTCCAACTATAATTGTGTTATCTATTGTGCCTATCAGTTTTATCAGTTTTGTGTCACATTTTGCAGCTCTGTTATTTGTTGCATACCTACTTAGAATTGCTATGTCTTCTTGGTGGATTTGCCCTTTTAGCATTATGTAATGAACCTCTTTGTCTCTGATTATTTTCTTTGCTAAGTCTACTTTATCTGATGCTAATGTAGTCACTTCTACTTTGTTTTGATTAATGTGTGCATGAACTATCTTTTTCTATCCTCTGACTTTTTACCTGACTATATGGTTCTATCTTGAGTTTCTTACAGATAGCACATGGTTGGGTCATTTTTTAATTCACTATGCAATACTGCAGAAATAATAATGTAATTATTAACGTATCAGGGCTTATGTCTGCTGGGCTTGCTTGTCTTCTTTTTCATTTCTCTTTTTTTCTGCCATCTTGTGGATTACTTGAAGGTTTTTTGAGAACTCCATCGTGATTTATCAATAATACTTTTGCATATATCTCTTTGTACAGATTTTTTTTAGTTGTTCTGCAGGTATTACACTATATACATTACTTATTACAGTCTACATTTCATCACTTCACTAGTTCAAGTGAAATATAGGAAACTTACCTCCTTTTATGTCCCTTTGCCTTCCCTGTTTATAACTTTCTGAAATACTTTCTCAATATACATTTAGAACCACATCAGACAGTATTTTTAAAATATATATATATCTTTATTGATTTTAGAGAGAGGAAAGGAGAGGGAGAGAGAGATAGAAACATCAATGATGAGAGAGTCATTGATCGGCTGCAGCCCACAACCCCAGCATGTGCCCTGACCGGAAATCAAACCCTGATCACCTGGATCCTAGGTCAACGCTCAATTGCTGAGCCATGCCCAGCCGGGCTCAGACAGTATTATACTTTCTTTCAACTGTTGAACACAACTTAGAAAATTCAAGAAGGAAAGCTTACTTCATTTATCCAATTTTTTGCTTACCGTATTTTTTCTTCTTTCCTGGTATTCCTACGTGCTTTCTTTTACATTTCCTTTCTGTTTAGAGAACTCCCTACACTCATTCTTTTAGGCTAGGTCTGCTAGTGACATATTACAGTATTAGTTTTCTTTCATCTGAGAAAGTCTTGATTCCTCCTTCATATATTTTCTCTGGGTGTTAGATTCTGGCTGAACAGTTCTTTTCACTTATCACTTTAGAAATATTATGCCATTTCCTTTGGGCCGTCATAGTTTTTGATGAGAAATTGATGCCATTTTGTTTTCCTCTGCTCTAAGGTTTTTTTGTGTCTTTCATTTTCAGATGTTTTAATTATGATATTTCTTAGTATGAATTCCTTTGAATACAACCTGTTGGGAGTTTGCTCAGCTTCTTGAATCTGCAGAGTTATGTTTCTTGCCAAATCTGGGGAGTTTTCGGGCTTTACTTCTTCTGAATAGTTTTTCAGCTCCACCCTTTCACCTCTCCTCTCAGATTCCAATGACACTTTTAGATGTTTGGTCATGGTCCCACAGGCCTATGAAGTCTGGCTCATATTTCTTTTAGCCTATTTCCTCTAAATTACTCAGGTTGGGTAATCTATGGTTCTTTATTCCAGTTCACTGATTCTTTCCTCTATCCCTCCATTCTGCTGTTGAGCCCATTCACTGAGCTTTTCACAGTGGTTATTGTATTTTTCAGTTCTAAAATTTCTATTAGGTTCTTCTTTGTATCTTCTATTCCTTTCTGAGACTTTCTATTTCTCTTCTGAGTATTTCTATTTTTTTTTTTTCATTTGTTTCCAGCATGTTTGCAATTGCTCGTTGAAGCTTTTTTTTTTTTTTTTAAATCATGGCTTCTCTAAAATCTTTGTCTAATAACTCTAACATATCTCTCACCTTCGTGTTAGTGTACTGATTGTCTTTTTAAATTCACTTTGAGGTCTTCTGGCTCTTAATATGATGAGTGATTTTTCAAGTGAAACCTGGATTTTTTGTATTACAGTATGAAACTCTGGATCTTATTTAAACCTTCTATTTTAGCTGTTTTTTTTGACACAACTCCAACAGAGGAACAGGAGGGGCACTGCGTCGTTATTGCCAGGTGGAGATAGAAGTGTAGGTTCTCTACTCAGCTTCCATTGATACCTGAGCGGGAGAGCTCCTCCTTACTGCTGAGGGGGAATGGGAATTCTAGTTCCTAATTGTTCTCTACTGATACCACAGTGGGTGTAGACTCATTACCACTAGGTGATAGTGAAAGTCCTGACCCTACACTAGGTCTCCTCTGATACCTCCCCAGTGGGGAACAGAGGGGTACCTTGTTACTAGTATATTAGGGCAGAAGTCCAGGGTCCCCATGTGGTCTCCACTAAAACCACATGATGAAAGAGGGGGCTCATTACCAGAAAGCATAAAAGTCCTAGCTCCCTACTTGATCTTCTCTGACACCACCTAGCCAAGGTATTGGGGCACCTAAGTTCAGCTTTATGAGAGTGAAAGTTTAGGTTACCCACTTAGATTGGGGGGAGGTAGGACCACAGTTTCTTTCTGTGATGTTTGGCTAGAGTAGAGCAGTAACTGTCTAAAAGTTTTCTGTCTTTCTGGACTGCCCCTTTCCTAGTCTTTTGGTTAGAGATAGCAGACATTTGTTGGGCTTTCTGGTTTGTACCATTAGAGTTTCCAGGTTGCTGGCTTCTTTGGCATCAAATCTGGGCTATATGAGGCAAAAAGAAGACCCAAGGACCTCACCACTGTGTCATTCCTCAGGTTTCAAGTTTCCTTCTCTCCACCTTTCAGTCTTTCATGTTTGTTTTACAGATAATGTCCAAGGTTTGTAGTTGTACTTAGTGAGGGGAATAGGAAAAGTATATCTATTCCATCTTCTTGGAGACAATTTGTTTTAAATTCTTTTTGATTTCTAATGACTGCATTTAAGATTATACAGTAATCCCCCTCTCATCTATGGTTTCACTTTCCGTGGTTTCAGTAACCCAAGGTCAACCACAGTCTGAAAATATTAAATGAAAAATTCCAGAAATAAACAATTCATAAATTTTCAATTTTACACAATTCTGAGTAGCATAATGAAATCTCACGCCATCCCACTCAAGTTGGGAACCATCCCTTTGTCCATATTGTATATGCCACCTGCCCAATAGGACTTATTAGCCATCTCCATAATCATATCAACTGTCACAGTATCACAGTACTTGTGTTTAAGAAACCATTATTTCACATAACTTTTATTACAGTATATTGTTACAAATGCTCCATTTTAATATTAGTTATTGCTGTTAATATCTTTCTGTGCATAATTTATAAACTTTATCATAGGTATGTATGTATAGAAAAAAACAGTGTATATATAGGGTTCAGTACTATCTGAGGTTTCAGGTTCCACTGGAGGTCTTGGAATGTATCCCCTATGGATAAAGACAAACTACTGTATCCATAAATACTACGTCAGTTATATCCCACAAGTTTTTATATTTGGTATTTACTGTTGATTGATTTTAAACATTTTACAGTTTTTATTATGATTTTTAATTTTTTCCTATGAAATGTTTATAAGTGTGCCTTAAATTTTCCAATGGATTCCTTTTTTGTTTACCTTTTTGTTATTGATTTCTAATGTTGTTAATGGCTGTATTCTGATCAGAACACTTGGTCTGTATGCTATTGATAATACTGTATAGTTAGAAACTGTAGCAGTATGGATACAGAAACCATTCATCCACTTACCCAGTCATTCATTCAACAAACACTTTTTTAGCCCTTTTATGTCTCAGATATTTCTAGGCAGTAGAAATTCTGAAATAAGATCCAGCCAAGATTTCAAAAACTGCCTTCTCTAGCAAGGGAGGCAAATTAATAATTGTTGTACAGTATGGTAAATATACAAAAGTACAGATAGGGTTGCAAGTAAAATACAAGATGCCCGTTTTAAAATTTGAATTTTAGATAAACAATGAAGAATTTTTTAGTATAAGTATGTCCCAAATTTTGTTTTTTGTTTTATTCTTAATTTGGCAACCCTGAATACAGGAATACAAAGGAAAAGCTCCCAATTCAGCTTAGGAGATAAGGGCTGCAAAGTTTAATTATATATCAACAGGTCTTTGATACTAACTAGCTAAAATTAGTAGGTCAGAGCCAGAGCAGGTAGCTCTCAAAATATACCATGTTATACCTAGACTGAAAAGATAAGGTGTGTCCATCTGTCCCAACAACTGCTACTAAATACCTCAGAATCTCCTTATAACATACTCATATAATTAACATTTTTACAACCACAAAGACTTACAGAACACAGGTTTGTGGGCGAGGTCATCTAAAGTGATTCCTCCTTCAGGATTGAACTCAAAACTGCTAGTGAAGTTGTATTTTGCAGTTCCTTCTGAAGAAACAGTAATTTTGGCAGAGTCTCCCAGAACTGTCTGATTGAATTCTGCACGAATAAAGGTAACTGGGGTATCTCCTTTAGAACCTTTCTGTTGACAGAAACATACTACTTTACAATTATACTCAAGTAGAGAATTTTCCTATGCATCAGGCAACTCATTTTTACTTGTACTAAGTACCATTTTCCATGTTTCCCTATCAAGATATATTACAAACACAAAAGAAGTAGGTAGAAAGTCATCAAACAAATTTAGTTGTAGTTAAATGCAACATTGTATTTCAATGCCATTATATTGAAGTTTTTAAAAATAACATTTATTGCGTTTATAAAATTATATTATGGAACATGAGGAAAAGTGAGAAAAGCACATAGGAAAATAAATTACCTGTAATCTCTAATATGCAAGCAACACATTTTAAAATATATTTTCTAGTGTTTTGTTGTGAATATGTGTGTATGTGTATAGGCACACACATTTATACATACCTTTTAAAACAAAGTCGAGAATATTTATTATATCCTGCTTGGAAAGAGCTTTTTGATTTAATACTGAATGAATATTTTGCTTTTTCATTATTCTTGTAATTTTTAATAGCTACATAATATTGTAGTTTTATTATTTAAATTCATCAAATGAAATTAATCACAAGAGAAACTCTGGAAGAATTCAGATCTTTTTCAGGAAAAAGGAACTGCTGTCTAGGAAAAAGAAAACTACTACTTGTTTTACCTGTTAAATTTAGTATTTAAATTGCCAGTTATTTTACACACACAGTAACATAAACTGATGATTCTAGACTAAAATGAGGAACACTGAAAAGGAAGGGCCATTGCTATTGGAAGCCAGTAGATTTGGTGGTACAGGATGATGCAAAACTCCACTCCTCCCTATTGTGCTCCCAATACATCCTCCCCAACCCACGGGTGTTTGACAGAGACTTGAGCTCAAAGACAAACAAACTTTCAAGAAGTAGGAATAAACTAGGGATTTCTCAGATATCCAAAAATAACTTTACCAATTCATATCCATCGGTCACAGTGATCTGCACAGGTCTGCCTGTTGATGTGACCTGCTCCATATCGGCACTTGAGCAAAGTCCCTCTGGTCTTCTTTGGTCCCTGTAAACATAATGAACGAGCCTGTCCCCTCATGTACCAAGCTGCACAAGTACTCACGTTACTCATAACCAACACTAGGGGAGAATTTAGGGAAATGCAATAATCCAGCACTGTTTTGTGGCCTTTCCAACTTTTGCTGCTAGACAGGTAGGGCTTTAGGAAGCTGGTCACAAGGATGATTCCACTGGTTAGTGCCAAAAAGATCCTTATATATGTAACTAACCCATTAAGCACAAATTACCACAAAACAAAGAGGGCAAAAATACCATTCCCCCCAACTCCCATTCTCCCAATCCTTCATAGCGTTCTTTGGTAGCTATTTTTTTTTAATGTGCAAAACTCCATTCAAAGGTTATTTAACCTCCCAGTTATACAAGAATTTATTTTGATAACAGGAAAGAAGCAGACACAAAGAATGGTCAGTCCACTGGAAAAAGTCCTGACATACGTCTTATTTAGTCAAAGATGTTTTCTAATTATTTGACAACACTAAGGACACAATTTCAAAAATAAATTGGATATCTGGTGTGTGTTTTTTTAACTCAATTTGACTCAATCGAAGAGGAACTTAATGCAATTCAAACGTTTACTTAGGATATACTATGCTAAGTGTGTCAAGGGCTGGTGGTACAAAATAAGAAGATACCTTGCTGCCCCCAGACCTTAAAATTATTCTGCCCTTTCCCAGCTCCTCCTTCATTTCCCCACTCACCTAAAAGTCTCCTATCTCTTGTTCAACACCATGTCTCCAGGCCCCTTCAGGCCTAAGTGGACCTAACAACTTAGCAACTTTCCCCGTGAAATGACCTTTTGCATTAGTTGTCTTCTTCCCTTTGCAATAGTCCCACGTGAATTGGGCCTTTACTGGGATGGACAAATGCCTAACTTCTCTGAGCCTCAGTTTCACCTTCTGTAAAATGGGTGGCTTCTGACCTGTTTCACATTCTGTAAAACGGATAATAAGATTTCTGACCTGTTTCACATTTGTTGTGAATATCCACTAAAATAGCAACACTGCCTCACCTATGAAGCAGAGCGCAGATGGTATTAATATACACCGCTTTTCCTGAATGCCCAATCACCCCCTCAAAGACAAGTAATCTGTCATTTCTATTGCGAGCCTCTGAGGGCCTGGCATCAGGTCTCGTCTGCAAGAGGCACTAGCGGCGTCTTTGTTGAATAACAAATGCAAGAAACACGGCTAATGACAAGGTAGGGTCAGGGCAGCCAGGCGGGGGCTCCCACTGCCCCCAACAAGGCACGCGTTTCCCGTCATCTGTTCCGAAGAAGCTGAAGTCAAATTAGAAACAGGCTAGAGGAAGGACACTACGGGGCGAGGCGTGGTCGGGGACGGGCCTCGGCACCAGGCGGACGCTGCCCGCGGGGCTTCGGGCGGGAGGCCAGGGGCGGGCGCCGCGCCGCGGCCAGCGGGGTCCGCGGCGGTTCGCTGTGTCTGGGGGCCGCCGGGCAGAGACGAGTTTCCGCTTGGCCGCTGCTGAGAGGGCAGAGGCTGAGGTACGGGGGTGCGGCCGCAGGGCCGGGGCGGGGAGCCCGGGAAGAGAGGGTTTTCTGAGGAGAGACGACTGTCTTACCTGCCCCAGCCACAGCTGTTTTTCGAAACTATAGCAACCAATTACCTCTCGCGAGAACTTAGTTTCTGCAGTTACCAGAAGTTTTCCCCCAAGACTCGCGATAACGCTTTGGGGGTAGAAAAAGGGCGGGTCGGAAGGTGAGCTTCTGCGCCTGCGCCCCGGGAGCGGCGCGCGGGGGCCGCCTCTGCGCCTGCGGCTGCTCCTGCTTCCGCAGGGGGCGCTCGCCCGCGGCAGAAGGTTGGGTTAAGTGCTAAGTTTTGCACCTTTTAATTTTGCTTTCTCAACCCTTTTCGTTCAATATCCCTCCATAGGAGGGGAGGGGGAAGGAAATTTATTTAAAGATAAAGCCTTTATTAAATGATTTTGAAAACAGGTCATTTAAATCTCCGTGAAAAATGCAGATAGGACAGTATTTTAAAGGTGAGCCTGACTCACATAGAGTGCAAACAACGCTGCTTCTAGTGCTTAATATTTATACAATATACGGCCTTAAAGTAAATGATGTTATGAAAGATTTTAATACAGTTGAAATGTAACATTACTTTAGAGTTGAAATAGCAAAACACAATAGCAAAAACTTGGAAACAACCCAAGTGCCCATCATGGAAGAGTGGATGAATGAACACATATATTCACAAAATAGCATGTTAGGAAGCAGTCACAACGTGGAGGAATCTCAGCAGGACACATGCTTTAGAATGCTGCAATGTTAGCCAGCTGGAAGGGGCTCCCACTGGCCAAATCTGAGACAATTTGAGCATCAAAATAAGCAGTGATAATAACAGATGACAATCCACGGCATAAAATAGGAACATACTAGTTCACACTGATAGAAATAAATGGAAAGGAAAGCTCTGACAGAATGCCAACCCAATCATGAAGAGGAAATGATGGAAAGAGAGGATTACCTTTCGGCCCCCACTGGAAAGGGCAGGATTCAGGCAGGACTCTTCAATGGCTGGTGGGTGGAGGTTTGATGAGGGGTAGGATATTAGCATGGTTTTGGAATACTAATCAATCACAAAGGGGAAAACTAGATAAGTGAAGAAACCGGCATGATCAGGTTATCAAGATTAACATCACCAATGTTGAGAGGAGTCTACAGTGATGAGACTCCCAAGGAAAAGGAAAAGCATCGTTTTTTGGTATTCCTGCCGTGAGAGGGGCCCAGATTTGTAGGTCATCCTATAGGAAGTAAGGCCTGCACTCTTTAAAAATGTCAAGGACATGAAAGACTTGGAACTGTTCCAGATTAAAGGAGTCTCCAAATACTCCACAACTAAATGCGATATGTATTCCTCTATGGCTTTTTGGACCAGAAAGGAAAAGGGACATGGTTGGGATGGTGGGGAAATGTGAATGGGCTTTGTGGACTGAATGGTAGTGTTGTACCAATATTGATTTCCTGATGTGGAAGGTTGTTTACTGTTATGTAGGAGAGTGACCATGTTTAGGGGGAAATACGCTTGGGAGTGTTTAGGAGTGATGGGACATCATGTCTGCAGTGTGCTGTTAACCCTCAAAAGGTCCGGAAAAAGGCCAATAACAACAAGGGTTATGTGCACACATACACACATACTGAGTGAGCAATGAACCAATAAAATGTTAACTACTTGAAAATCTGGGTGAAGGGGACATGGGAGTTCTTTGCACCGTTTTGGGCACTTTTCTATATATTTGAAATTCTTTTAAACAAAACTTTTAAACTATACACACACACAAACCACTCTCCACGAAAACTTCATGCACAGGATAGAGTTACCAGAGCCATTTGTTGTTGTTAATGCTCACTTGAGGATTTTTTTTCCCATTGATTTTTAGAGAGAGTGGAAGGCAGGTGGGGAAGAGAGAGAAACATCTATGTGAGATACGTATCAATTGGTTGCCTCCTGCATGCACCCCGATAGGGGTGGGGATCAAGCCTGCAACCCAGGCACATGCCCTTGAGGGGGAATCAAACCTGCAACCCTTTGGTGTGCGGCCAACACCAGGGAGGGCCCAGAGCCAATTTTTTAAAATGAATTTTATTTCCGCTAATATACATATTAAAATTATAAAAATTAAGAAAAAATATTTTTTCAAAGTTGCAGTGTTATAAAGTAGTAAAAAGGATCTCAAAATAAAACAATGGAACTATTGAGGAACACATTTCTCTCTGAAATCTTTCTGAAGTGTGGGTTGTGAGTGAATTTACATTTTGAGAGCCTTCCTACCTTGTGTAAGACATACTTTTTTTTCATAATAAGCTTGAGTTAGGATGAAGTCTTTGCTAGGGAACTGTTCTGATGATCTTGGTCTATTCAGTATTTTTCTCCAAGGCCTAGGCAATGGAGGGTAACAGGTGTCACTTCCTTGAACATAATTGAACCTCATTAGATTGTGGGCAAAACCCCATGTTAAAGTTCTTTTTATTCTTCTGGAGTGCTTAGTAGTTAGTGGCCACTCTGAAATTCCTATAGTCCTTATAAGGGAAGGCATTAAATGTTTTTTGACTGATTTAAAACACCCACATGCATATGGAAAACACAGAAAAGGCCCTCTTTAGTGCTATAGAAAACACAGTAATACTGATAATCAGAACTAAATCATCTACATATACAAATCAATTTGTGGGGGAGCTTTAAAATCTAATAAAATTCAAAGTTTTCAGACGGGGCTTCAAAGACCTCCACTAAACTATGCGCTATCTTGACAAATTCCTTTCTTGTTACTCTAAAAGACTTGTTTCGAATAAGCTAATCTGCTATTTCCAAAGTTAATATATTTCTGACAACATCCAATAATACAATAAATGTATTGCTCATTCCTCAAACTGATCTAGATTCAAAACATTCACCATGTACATCCCAGATGGCTTTTTTTTTGCAGAAATTGGTAAGTGAATTCTAGAATTAATACGGAGATGCAAGGGACCCAGAATAGCCACACAATCTTGAAAAAGAACATAGTTGGAGGACTCCCACTTCCCAATTTCTAACTTATTACAAAGCTACTGTTATCAAGTGATCTAGTACAGTAATCAAGGCCTATGGATAGACATAGAAATAAATGGAATCAAACTGAGAGTTCAAAAATAAACCTTTATATTTATGGTCAACTTTTGGCAATAGTGCCAAGACAATTCAATGGGGAAAGGAGTCATTTCAATAATGCTGGGACAACTGGATATGCAAATGCAAAAGAAAGAAGCTGAACACCTACCTCACACCATGTATAAAAATTAACTAAAATGTCAACAACTTCAACTTAAGAACCAAAACTATAAAAATTCTGAAAAAAACATAAGGGTAAATGAGCTTGCCTTAGACGATGGTTTCTTAGACATAACCCCCAAAATACAAGCAAGCCCCACAAAAAAGAGAAATTGGACTGCATCAAAATTTTAAAGTTTTGTATATCAAAGGACACCATCAAAAAAATTAAGACAACCTACAGAATGAAAGAAAATATTTGTAAATCTGTATTGTGTGTGTGTATGTGTGCGTGTGTGTGTGTGTGTGTACCGGGTGGGGCAAAAGTAGGTTTACAGTTGTGAGTATGCAGAAGTTTATTCTTGTATTATTATTTATTAATTCCCAAATGAACTATAAACCTACTTTTGCCCAATCCTGTATATAATTTTTTGTATTTGGCTCTGCATCCCAGGAAGCTATTATTTTTCTGTCTTAATTACCCCAGGGCCAGGTACCAGGCATTTGATAAGCCACCCAAAATTATTCAAACTAGCTATTCTTAAACTGCTTGCCCTGCCTTTCCCCTCAGACACCCCGATAAAGGCCATGTCCTAAGTACTCCCCCCAGGCTCCTGACCACCCTGGCATCTTTCCCATGTGACCCTGTATGTGCAGTGCCTCCTGTGTCTAGGACATTCGAGTATAATAAATTGTTTCCCTGAGCCTCTATTGTGTCTCCTTTTGTGACTACACCTGTCGGTAAACCAAAATTAATCTTAGACTATAATAAAGAATAAAAAGCATTTATGTGAGCAAAAGGAGTTACAGTCTAGAGACACAGATTCAATTAACAACCTAAATTGTGTTCTACCAAGACAAAGGTCCCTGCCCAGGTTCTAAGTTAGGTCTGTTTTTTGTAAATGAGGTATCCAAATTGTACAGTTCTGATTAGAGGGCAGGTCTCGGTCCATTGGTAGAAAAATGAAACCAGGATTTCCCTGCAGTGATTGACGCAGATTATGTAAACAAGCAGGACATAGTGTGGGAAGCCAAGAGTTCAGTCTGAGGTTCTTCCTGGTATACAGAGTATGGGAAGAGCCCCTGACAGCAAATAGCCAAAAGACTCTTACTAGTCATAAAATTTGGGCCGTCGGTTTGAGGCAAGTTAGTAAAAAGCTAGGAAAATTCCCTGGCAAGTGAAATGGGGAAACAGAGAGTTAAACAAATATCCAAGCAACTAACAGCCAGCTAATAAATCACAAGACCCTATCCTCCCTAACCAATTGTCACGGGAAAGGGACCAGGACCGAGGACGGTCTGCCCTGGCACAGTCTGTAATATGTGGGTTCCTAATTTTGTGCAGCAAAGATTTCATGACAGGAGAAAAGGTAATTTTGAGTACGTTATGAAAGCTGGGGGCAGTGAAACAAAGGAAGGGCCTAAGATAGAAGAGGCAAGATCATAGCAATAGGAGTGAACCTAGATGGAGCTGCCTTGGCCCTTTGGAAAGGTGAGGAACAATCAGGCCTAGGCAAGGCTGCCTTAGCCCTTTTAGAAAGTCACGGGCCCTGGCCAGTTTGGCTCAGTGGTTAGCGGACTGAAGGGTCCCAGGTTTGATTCTGGCCAAGGGCACATACCTTGGTTGCAGGCTCGATCCCTAGCCTCGGTCAGGGTGCGTGCAGGAGGCAACCAATCGATGTGCCTCTCTCACATCGATGTCTCTCTTTCTCTCCTTCCCTCCCTCTCTCTCTTTGAAAAGCAATGGAAAAAATATCCTTGGGTGAGGATTAAAAATAAATAAAATTTAAAAATAAAATAAAGGATGTCACAGAGGCAGAAGTGATCCACATTGGGCTGCATGGACTCAGGAAACAAGTCACAGAGGCAAAAGGAGGGCCCTTGAAGACAGGTTCAGGGGGTTAGCCCAAAATGAGCCTGCTCCTCACTGCACCCTGGTTGCAAGTCTCCTGGGAACCTTAGGGCTTAGGAAAAAGAAAGCAAAGATATATGCCTGAGGAAAGAAGGGGGGATGAAGGGTATGCTCAAGGGAGAGTGGGTACTGGGTCCTTTGTTTTAAGTGTTTTTATGTTTTCAAAAGTCAGGAATTTTAGGGGAGATCTGGGAGGGTGTCAACGAATATTCAACAGCTTTCCAGTTGTCCTTTGATATGCTGATGCATCAGAATGGTCATTCTCTGGTCAGTTTCACCTTCAAAGAATGTCACCAGAAAGGGACTGGAATCCAAGCTGGTCTGCCCTCTGCACGTCCTGGAATGCATAAACCATTTGCTCCTGTGTCCTTGGTTAGGGAAGACAAGATCTTGTAATTAGCTGGCTGAAAGTTGCTCTGCCATCTGTTTAGCTATTTGTCTTAGTTTCCCCATTCCACTTGCCAAGGAATTTTCCTTTCTTACTAATCTGCCTCACAAGGACACGTAGGAACAAATGGTTTACAGCTCTCCTTCCCAACCAGAGAGTAGCTTAAATCACCCTGGTCAAGGAGAGAGAACAGAGACCCAGTTAGTGCCATTAGTGCCAGCCAAACCCAAGAACGGATGACATCAGGGGAATAAATAACAGAACAACAAAACAATTAGAACCAGATGAACCCAAGATAGAGGTGAAGCTGACAGGAGAGTGATCCCAAACCCCTCTAACATGCTCATTTTGATACAGCAGCTTATTAGAGGACACACCTGGAAGGCTGATGAATATTCTGTTGAGATCCTCCCAAGACCTCCCCTAAAATTCCCACCTTTAAAAAACAGATAAAACCCCTCAAAACAAAGGATCCAGTGCATGTTCTCCCTTGAGCATGCCCCGGCCTCCCTTTCTTCAGGTGTGAACTTTTACTTTCTCCTAAGCTCCTAGGGCCCTCCTCTTGCCTAACTTCTCAGTGAGCCGAAAGCAGCCCCACCTTGGCTCACTTCTGTCACTGTGACTTCCTTTCCTGAGTGTAGGCAGCCCAGCCTAGGGTCACTTCTGTCACTGTGACTTCCTTTCCTGAGTGTAGGCAGCCCAGCCTAGGGTCACTTCTGTCACTGTGACTTCCTTTCCTGAGTGTAGGCAGTCCAGCCTAGGCTTACTTCTGTTACTGTGACTTCCTTCCCTGAGTCTACCTCTATCCTAAGGCCTACCTTTGTTTCACTATCCCAAACTTTAATAAACATACTCTCAAATCACCTGGACTCGTGTCTAGAATTCTTTTCTTCGAGAAGTCAAGAACTCACATATCTCAGACCGTTCCAGGGCAGACCTGCCTCAGCCCAGCCCCTTCCTGGTGACAAGCTGACCATGGGGAGTACATCTCAGCAGATGAATTTCTTCTTGGGTCCACATGACTGATCGTATCATAAAAGAATACAGAACAAAATCACATCTGATAAGGGTCTACTATCCAGAATATATAAATAACCCTACCACTCAACAATAAAAAGACAACCCAATCTAAAAACTTTCCCAAAGAAGATACGCAAATGGCCGGTAAACACAAGGAAATATCTCATGAGTCACTAGGGAAATGCCAATCAAAACCACAATGAGATGCCCCTTCACATCCACTAGGATGGCTATAATCAGACCGAAAAGGATAGTGCTGGTGAGGATTAAGAGAAATTAGAAACCTCATAGCTGCTGGTAGATGCTACTGCTTTGGGGAAGTTTGGCAGATCCTCAAAAAGTTAAACATGAAGATATCATATGATCCAGCAATTCCTAGTTCCACAGCCAAGAGAACTGAAAACGTATCTACACAAAAATTTGTACAAGAATGTTCATAGCAGTATTATCCAGAATAACCAAAAGGTGAAAACCCAGATGTCCATCAATTAATGAATGCACAAACAAAATGTGTATCAATAATGGATTATTCAGCCTTTAAATAGATGACATATTGATTCATGCTCCAACAGACAGGTCTTAAAAACAGTATGCTAATTGAAAGGAGCCAGACACCAAAGACCACCTATTGTATGATTTCATTCATATGAAAAGCCCAAAACAGGCAAATCCAGAGAGACAGAGTATAGATTAGTGATTGCCATGAGCTAGACAGGAGGCGAGGGAATGGGGAGTGATTACTCATGGGTATAAAGTTTCTTTATAGGTGATAAAATGCTCAAAAATGGTGGTAATGCCTGCACAAATTTGTAATTATGCTAAAAAGTACTGAATTGTACAGTTTAAAAGGGTGAATGGTATATGAATTATAGCTCAAGTTTAAAAATCTATTGCTCATCTTTTCTTTAATACCTTACCCTCCTTTCTCATCTTTACCATATCTCATCGCTGTTACATTTTCAAAACATAGATCAAAAGCAAACTTTTTCAATGAAACTTTTTAAAAGCAATTAAATCTATCTTAGCCTATTATCCTTCTACCCATGTATGTTGCCTTTGCCTCATATTGCAATTAAACCTAAGTCTCTCTCTAGAGTAAGGTTGTGTCTTACACTACCTTGTATGCTCCTTAGTACTTACAAAAAACAAATGTACACTGAATTTTACTTGATATTTACTATTCTTCCCTTCAATTTTTAGCACAATCATTCATCAAATTTAAACATCTGCTTTGTGCTGAAGATGCACAAAGAACAAATAGGGTTCTTATCCTTAGCAGAATTTATAATCTAACATTTACAATTTTTTTGGATCCTAATTTTTGTTTAGAATCCCCACTAGATTACAAACTTCCTTTGTATTTTCCCTATTTATTGTAATGCTCAACATACTCAGTAAGTAATTGCTCGGTACTGAGGATAAACCAATGGGTTTTGAAATCACCCTGCTCTACCACCAATACTCAAGTTCCTGACTAACTTCTCCAGAGTAGCATCGATTCTGCCATGGAGATGCTTTAAGCCTCATTAATTGAGTACCTCTTATGTGTTAAGCTTCACTGTCTTGAATTATAATTAAATTGCAACTAATTTTAAAGTCTTTCATAAATATATATATATTTAAAATCAGGGGCCAATAAAGGTATTTAGGGAGTTTTAGTAGACATAAATGTAGGCTATGTATTTTATGCATATAACACCTACTCCCATTTTTAAAAGTTGCTACAGGCAATACTAATCTATTTTCTATGTGTACAGGTGTTTATGAGTACATAATACCAATTTATATAAAATAAGATGTAAATTAGTCTAGGTTAAAAGAGCTAAATTTTTTAAAAGTAATACAGTTTTGAAATACCACCAATTCTAACTGTCCAATGGACCTAGTAGAACGTTAGCAGGCAGGATTTTTAGCAACCTTTTTAAAAATTCAATATTATTACACAAAATTAGAGATTGTTGTGATTTTTATTCAATTTGGTATCCTGATTAGAATAAGAGCAGTGAGAAAAGTATGCTTTACAAACATTCCATTTATACTACATTATGATTATGGCTTTACATTGATTGTATATAGAGAAAAAATAACATTGGAATTAAGGCAATAACCACATGTGCAAACCAAGCACAGCCCTGACACAGTCTTTAATAAAAAGCTCTTTTGGTTACATTGATGGCTGATATTGCTGCATGCAGGTCAGTCACTGCTTTAAAGGGTAAGCTTCGAATAACTTCATTCATTTAAAAAAAAATCCCTCCTACTGGCCCACGATGGCTAGAAGAAGCCTTCGGTAATCTCCGCTTGTGTCACTTGCAATCATTGTGCCCAGGGTCTTCTGATACATCTGACAGAATATCTGTTTTATTTGTACAAGGTCAATCTGCATGCAAAAGATGATATTTTTAATGTTAGGAAAAAATCTATCAAAAGAAAACTGGTATTTCTTAGAATTATTCTTTGATAGTGAAAAGATCCTAATTATAATCAAAGCAGAGGGAAAACACCACCAAAAGACTGATGTTTTACAGCTAGCACTCATACTAGTGCTAGTATCACCCAATAAAGGTCTGATTCAGATTCACTGTTCTGTGAAAACACTAGATAAGAATGGTACAAGTCTAATCTATTATTCCAATAGTATTAGTCATTTAAAAACCATTTGATAAGATGGCTATTATGAAAAACACAGAAAATAACAGGTGTGGGTTGGCAAGGATATGAATCGGAATCCTTGTGGACTGCTGGTAGGACTGTAAAATGGTGCAGCCACTGTGGAAAATGGTATAGTGATTCTTTAAAACAATAAAATAAAATTGCCATATGATACAGCAATTCCACTTCTGGGTTTATACACAAAAGTGAAAAGCAGGGACTCAGACTAATATCTGTAAACCCGTGCTCAAAGCAGCACTGTTCACAACAGCCAAAGGTGGAAGCAACCCAAGGGTCCACTGATAGATGAATGGATAAAAAAAAAAAGGTGGGATATACATACAATAAAATATTACTCAGTCTTAAAAAGGAAATTCTGACACAAGATACAACATGGGATGAACCTTGAAGATGTTATCCTAAGTGAAAAAACCAGTCACAACAAGACAAATACTGTATGCTTCCACTTACATGCGGTACCTAGAGTCATCAAATACACAGGGCCAGAAAGTAGAGTGGCAGTTGCAAGGGGTTGGGGAGAGAGAATGGTGAATTATTGCTTAATGAGTGGGCATTTTCAGGTGAAAAAGTTTTGGTGTTGATGGCTGCACAACATGAATGTGCTTAATGCCACAGAACTGAATTCAAAAATGGTCAAAATGATAAGTTTTATGTTATATATAGTTTATTGCAATTAAAAAAAAACAAAAAACTTGCATGGAAAATTGAAGTCTAAGAACAAATACACAAAAAGCTTTTTTAAAACACCCTATTCTGGTTGTCTTTTTAAAAATAATTTACCTTTTTTAGTATAATTTAGTTGTATATGTGTGTTTTCTTTCAATAAAAAAAAATCCAATAAATATTTAAAAATCAAAGGAAGGAAAACATTTGAAGCTCTATTTAGGTAAAGAGACAAAGATAAACTTTTTAAAATTGTTCTATGTTTAACAAGGTATGCTAAATTTCAGGAATTTTTCATATCCAATAAGATTAATCTATTATGTAGGTCTTTCATACAGTTTTTTACATAAGCAAAATAAAAACTAAAAAACATCTTGCAACTTGTCTTCCGCTAGTCCTCTCCTCTCCGCAGGCCTTCTCAGGGAGCACCGCCGGCTGTTCCGCTAAAGCAAGGCCCTCAGGGCGTGGGGAGCGGACAGAGCTTCACACGAACCCCCGCAGCCACAAGGCAGCTGCTGCGGCCCCTCACTCCTGAGGGACTGACAACCAACTGAGGAACTTTTAAGAAATCAAAATTCAAAATGAAGTCAGACAAAAAGAGAAAGCCTCACCTCACTGCGCGTAACCACGATCCTGACCAGGGTGGAGTCATCTGTGCCGGCGCCTTTCATAGAATAGTAGAGCCTCTCAGCAAAGAAGGCGGGGCGGCTCAGGGCGCACTGCACTGCAATGAGAGCGGCGTCAGAAACCTGTCCCCCTCCAGGTTCATCTGCACCTCTAGCCGGCCTTCCAGCATTTCCCATGAAATCACCTCAGACACCTGAAGTGGGTTAGAAATGTTCTCCCCCTTTGATTTTTCTCAGCATCCACCTTTCTTTCTAGATGCACTAAACAGGCTGCTTTCAATTCTAAAAGATTCCCTCTGGCCCCCCAAATTTTTATATATATATATACATATATATGTGTATATATATATGAATATATATATATTTTTTTAAATTTTTATTGACTGATTTTTAGAGAGAGGGGAAAGGAAAGGTGGGGCGGAGAAGAAAGATCAATTTGTTATTCCACTTATTGATGCCTTCATTGACTGATTCTTGTATATGCCCTAACCGGGGACTGAACTCACAACTTTGACTTATCAGGGTGATGCTCTAACCAACTGAGCTACTTGGCCACGGCTATCATATATTCTTGCATAGTCCTTAAGAAGGGCATATAGAATAAACATCAAACCATTCCGGCCCAGCCGGAGTGGCTCAGCGGTTGAGCACCAAACTACGATCCAGAAGATTACGGTTCAATTCCTGGTCAGGGCACATGCCCAGGTTGCTGGCTCAATCCCCAGTGAGGGGCATGCAGGAGGCAGCTAATCAATAACTCTCATCATTGGTGTTTCTCTCTCCCTCTCGCTTCCTCTCTCTGAAATCAATAAAGATATATTTAAAACAAAATAATAATTCCGAAACAACCCTAACTGATCATGCCACCAACCACTCATAGGGAAATGCATTATGCTAAGATTGGTTCAGCCTCTGCTTCAGCAGATTCTAGGGAGACTATATTAATCATCATCACTTAATAGGAACAACTGAACAACTATTCAAAGCCTCACTCATTTATAAACAAAACAAAGCAAAACAAAAATGTCTTACAGATGGCCTTCAAACCGCTCTCAACATTTCCAGAAAACTCACGACCAACACTGCTTAACAAATCTCGATTAGCCACCTGCAAACAAAGAGTATAGAGGTTAAAATATTTTCACACCTTAAAACAGAAGCCAGATCTTCAAAAGAAAAACTCACCCTGGAATAAGCCTCCATGGTAGCTTTCAGCTGAGGAAAGCTTCTTGTGGCAAGAATCATGTTAAAGCAAGATTCATCTGTCCCCAGCCTCCCCTCACCAGCTTGATAGAGACGCTGAGCATCTTCCTGAGCCAACTGGTGGTTAACATTCTGGTTCTCATCACGGTTTCCCTGCAAAAAAGGAAGGCAGGAATTGGAAAGAAGTGATACAAGTTCTATTAAAAATTTTCTTTCCAATCTGGTCACTTATGGACAATTTATTAAAGATTAATGCATAGCCCCTCAGTTGGCTGGAGCATCATCCTGTTCACCAAAAAGTGGAGGGTTCCATTCCCGGTCAGGGCACACAGCCCAGGTTAGGGTACGATCCCAGTCAGAGCATGTGTGGGAGGCAGCCGATTGATGTTTCTCTCTCACATCAATGTTTCTCTCAAATCAATTTTTTAAAATTTCTTTTAACAAAAAGATTAATGCATAAAGTCTGTCACACATAGCTTTCATTTCCAAAGGAATACACTAGTGTAACTAGTACTTTATTGCACTGCCAACTTTGAATTTTAGAATATATGATCATGATTTAATGAGGTTATGTTAAAATGAGAGGTTTTCAGGGCTTTGAGCACTAAATTAAACCAGAAAAGGTTTCCATAAAAGATTATATACACATATATATGATTTACACACACACACACACAAAATGTCTCTACTGTAGATATAAACTACCACTTAAATGAAGAAATTATTATTCTCCTTAGCTCAGATTTAAGATCAACATGCATTATACTCAATTCCACTTTGCATTCATTAATGCAGCCTAAAGGTATGGAGTACTTGCTTTGTGCCAGGCTATGTTAGAGTTCTCCAGAGAAACATAACCAACAGGATGTGCTACATGACAGGAACAAGGTCTCTGCCCTCCAGGAATTTAAGTCAAGGGAGGGAACATATAATACGGAGGCTTCATGAACTTCCTTTCCTTTATCCAAATGAAATCTTAATACATAAGTATTTATTATGAATGTATAAATAAAAATGATGCATGAGCTTTTTAGAAGAAGGTATAAATAACTCAGGTTCTGCTAGACTGTGCCGATCTGTACCCCAAACTCTCCCCTGGGACAGGAGGGAAGAAAGGAGAGAGGAAGCTCTGAGCCTGAGTAGAGTAAAGCTTAGATGGGCAGTTGGTTTCTCTCAAAAACGGAACCACAAACCCAAACAAAGGAAAGGCTGTCCTCCAGAGTCTCGGTGTCTTTCTGAAGAACAAAATGGAGAGGTGTTCCCTAAAGGCGAGAAACCGTCTTGTGAAGAACCCTGGGCACAAGGAATATGTAGAAGCACATTCTAAGCGGATGGCTGAATCCAGCACAGGAAGAGATGTTCAGGAAAAACTTCCCACACTATCGCCTTTAGATTCAAACACGTACGCACGGGCCCATTTTCCTAGGAAGCCATTCCTCTGCTCACTCCCTCGCACAGATCCCGTTACTTTATAAAATGCTGGGCCTTGAACCCTGTAGAAAGACACTCCACACCTCATATATAATCATTTTTTAGTGTTAAATCTGTTCCTGTTTGTTTTCTTCTTCTTTTTAAATGCTAACCTACTCCCCAGCTCACACTGTTTATTCTGTTGTAAGCAAATTCAACTTCCTCCCACTCATTCGCATTCTTTTCTCACTTCCACATCCACTGGCTCTTGCTTGTTACTTTTTCTGCAACTACTTCCCTTGCTCTGAAGAGCCTCTCCTCTACGTCTAGATCCCTCAAGACTGTCCAACACTGTGCACTAACAGGATAGCCAGTAACTGCTGATATTGAGTCAGTGTGCTAGTCTTTTGCATCATCTCTTTCAAATAAACTCTTATCATCTCATTCTAAGGGTGTTTATAATATCACTCCAAATACCCTATTTGAGGAATTTTCTGTCACCTCTCCAGCACATCTTGGGAATCAGAATACGGAAGGTGCCAATTGCGATAGTTCTGTGAATCCTGAACACTTTTCTGCATTTCTGGCTCTCCTCACACTGTTCAGACCCATACAGCAGTTCCATGGCACTCCTGCGTATCTGTAGTTGATGGTACAACTTAACTGGTAGTAAAATGCTAAGTTTAAGAGTACCGATTCATCTCATGCTGAGACATAGTTTCAAGTTGATTTCTGATTCCATACAACCTTAAAGAGCTTAATTTCTGATTCCTTTCAAAAGCCACATCTACAGAAATAAATATCAATAGTGACTACAAAGAAATTTGTACACTGGGTTCTGTGTTGTCCCTCTTAAAGGTGGCAAGATTCCAAGGGGGCTAAATATTAAAAGAAATAAAGAATCCTCATTGGCAACAGGCAGCAAAGAATGTTCCCTCCACCCTCACACAAACATTCATGCTATACTCACCTGGCACATGGAAACAAGTAAACGTTCAAAATGCCCTGATGTATCTGACCTAATGTCCTTTTCAAGGTCTCGTCCAAATTCTGACTGATAACATCTGACAATTTCTTGGATTTCCTGATTAGTTCTTGTGCATAAAATTTCAATCAATACACGTTCCTGAGTTCCTGCTCCCTATGTGAAATAACAAAAGGGAGAATTATACAAGAGAAAAACAAAATCTCTGAAAGTTATTAAATCTTACTGTTCCATCAAATATTTTTGGTCTCCAGACCTGGAAAGCTCTATATATTCAGAGATATGAAAGAATATATGATTTAGCTGTCACTGTAAATTCAGAACTGCCACAATTTGTGGGATTTTTCGAAATAGAATAAAATATTCAAAATAAATGGCATACAGTACCTTCATTGCATTCCGTAAACTCCAGGCATCATAATATGTAGTTGGCATGAACAGGGCAAGGATCAGTTCTTCCATGTTTCCACTTAACTCTGATTTGAGGTCCTTGATTAAATCCTGTTTAATTACAAGTACAAACTAAGTATATGTGCTCTCCAAATTTTGTTGCTTAAATTTTTAAAGAAAAATACAGAAAATGGAATTGAATTGCTTTATGAAAACCTAAGTTTAAAATCTGAATATTATATACTAAGAAATAAGTCAATATATACATTCAAAATTATTACACTCAAGTAGATGTATTTTATTCATTCTATCAATAAAAACTTAAATAAATTCTTACTGAAGTTCCATCACTATATCAGGTACCAAAACAAGAGACACATGAAACAAAGAACAATTCAGATGAACCAAATGATAAACAGATATTTATTAGTATAAGAAACTGTTCTTGTTCTGTGAGGGAGTAGAAATCCTCATCATGGTGTTCTTATTTGCACTTGATCTTAGCCAAAAGGCCAAGAAGCGATGGTGTTCTTATTTGGAACATAAGGTGAACGTCTAAAAGGAGATAACATAAGGCAGCCTGTACTCCAGCCCCAGATGTGTAAGCAGCACAGAAATACAGAAAAAGATGAAACAGAAAAAGTTAAAGGCTACAGGATGCAGAGAAAGCTTTTAGTCCAGATCTTAAAGAGTGTGTATAAATTAGCAGGCAAAGAGAAGAAGAAAAGTATTTCAGGCAAGAAGGAAAAACAAACATGGGACAGAAAAGTGGTTCCTAGCCTAGGCTATGCATTAAAATAATCTGTGGAATTTTTCTTAAAAACAAAAACCATAAAACATTGATGTTAAGGAGGACTATTCAGAGATTCTGCATGTGGGTGTGTTTTTTTCAATTTTTATAGGAGTCTATTTGAGCCAAAGTAACAACATGTCAGGGAGCAAGATCTCAGATGCTCCTCTGTGTGTTTTTAAGTTCTAGAGGAGATTATGATAATCAGCTGAGACTGAGAATTACTAGTATAGGGGCAAGAATGAGCAAAGCTAGTTCAATGGAACAATAAGACAACCAATTTTGTCAGAGGGCAATGTTTTCACAGATTAGTAAGTCAAAGTTGTAACTATATGCTTGGATTATTATTACCTCGAACACCAAGTTGAAGAATGTGAATTTGATTCTGCATGCTAGAGGAGCCACTGGAAACATGTACGCAAGAAAACAGCACTAACGTGGCAACAACAGGCAGGGTGGGCTATGATGACAAAGAGGCTATAGATGAGAACATTTAGGCTACTAGAATATCTAGGTAAGAAGTAATGAAGGCTTGGACTTCAGTGGTGGCAATGGAAGTGGATGAAAAAGTGGAAGGGATTAAGAAGTGCAAATGAAGCCCATCCGGGTGTGGCTCAGTGGTTGAGTGTCAACCCATGAACCAAGAGGTCACCGGTTCAGTTCCTGGTCAGGGCACATGCCCGGGTTGCAGGCTCGATCCCCAGTGGGGGGCGTGCAGGAGGCAGCCGATCAATGACTCTCTCATCATTGATATTTCTCTCTCTCTCCCTCTCCCTTCCTCTCTCTGAAATCAATAAAGACCTATTAAAAAAAAAATTCCTTTCTAAAACAATAAATAAATAAAAACATATTAAAAGAAAAAAAGAAGTACAAATTAAGAAGTTACAAAACAGTCCTGGGGATATAAAGTATAGCATAGGGAATATAGTTAATAATATTGTAATAACTATGTAGGGTGTCAGACGGGTACTAGATTTATCAGGGTGATCACTTCATAAGTTGTATAAATGTCTAATCACTGTGTACATCTGCAACTAATAAAATATTGTATGTCAACTATAATTGAAAAATACAAAAATTATTTTAAAACATTAAGTAGAAGACACATTTTTAAAAAGCCCTTTTACAGATGAGGTCAATAAGACATAGTCAATAACCAGTTGCTAGAACAAAGCAGTGCCTGGCATATAGTAGACACTGAATAAATATTCACTGACTGACCAGCTGATAAAGAACCGGAATCAGAGAAGACCACGGTAGCCTAGAAGAAGAGTATTTTTAGTGATTAATAGGAATTTAAGAGAAAAGATGGCTGGGGATAAGGAAAATAGGCCATGAATTTAATTCTAAAGTGATATATGAGAAAATTCAGAATGGCATAGCACAGACTATGAACTAAAATTCATAATATGAAATACACTTTATGAGAAGTGAGTCTGATGTTAAGCCCTAAGGAAATACAGAATTTGTGTTGTTTAATCAGCCTTAAGACTAAAGATGTGGGTATGGGCTGGGCAGAGAATGGCAGATAGAACAGGCAAGGTTGGACCAACCACCGGAGCTCCCCTCCCATTGTGAGAAAAGTAAACTGGATCCACAGGATGTTAGGACATTTTTAGGATTCCAAGGTAGACAGCAAATGAATGCTTTCCCTTTATAGCTGACAAACGATGGCACTTTTTAGCCACAGAATCTTGCTAGGTTTAGTCACAGATCATCCATTCAACAAATATTTATTAAGTGGGTATTTGTTATTGTTCCTGTACTTGGTGCTATAAATACAAAGATGAATATGAATGGCATGGTTTGCCTGAGGTTTTACAAAGTGCTATGGGACCACAGTGGGAGAAGCAGCTAAATTCTGCCCAGAGCAGAGAGAAACTGCACAGAGCACAGAGTAGCTAATTTAAGCCAAATCCCGGAGAAGTTGTTTGCAGTGCAAAAAAAGAGAAAAAGGCGTCCTAGGCCAAGAGAACACCACGCACCAAGCACAGAAGTATCAAATGTCACGGTGTGTGCAGAGAATGGCAAGAAGTCTCACACAATCATAAATAAAGGATATGTTTAAGGGAGGGAAAGAAGTGGAAGATGAAGTCAAGGACCAAGAATAAGCAGGGGGGCCCAGCCGGTGTGGCTCAGCGGTTAAGCATCAACCTAGGATCCAGGAGATCGCGGTTCGATTCCTAGTTGGGGCACATGCCTGGGTTGTGGGCTCGATCCCCAGGGGGGGCATGCAGGAGGCTGCCGATCAATGACTCTCTCTCATCATTGATGTTTCTCTCGCCCTTACTCTCTCTGAAATCAGTAAAAATATATTAAAAAAAAAAAAAGAATAAGCAGGGGCTATATAAGTCCTTGAATCCCACTCCAAGGAGAAGACTGAGAACCAAGCTATTGATCATGATTGTGGTCATAATCTACTTTCTACTGAACATCTACCACACACCAGACACAGTATAAGGTATGTTGACAAGATCAAGGACTACTCTAGAATTAGAAAGGCTTTTAAGAGAAAAAAATAACAAATACACCACCCCTGGGGTCTCTGGATGCAAGCTCTACAGGTTACTTCATGCTCACTCAATAAAAAAATTTAAAAAAAGCATACCTTTCCGTACATGGTCTTAAAAGCTGCTTTAATTTTTTGCCTTTGGTCGTTGGAACGGTTGGCCACAACGTCCACAATTGCCTGTTCGTCTGTCCCTGAAAGAATCATACATGTTTCAGTAAGGATAAAGTCTGCGCTGGATCCTCCTTGAGACATCTCTTAGATGCTTACAAGGTACCTGGTGCCAGATTAAATTGAGGTATGTGCACACAGGCTGATACATAAATTTAGTTTATGATATCAAGCCTATTTTTACTTTAATCACTTAAACTTGTTATAAATAAGACAAAAATCTGTTTTCCTTACCAAAACCCTTCATTGCTTTACGAAGAATTTCTGCATCTTTTATAGCATCAAAGTTGGCAGCCGGTCGAATTGTTCCTTGAGTTCCCTGAGTCATCGCAGCAGGCTGAGAACAAGAGGCATAAAACCCAAGTCAGATACTGTGGCAATGATTTCACAATACATACATATACCCAATCATCATGCTGTGCACCTAAAACGAATACAGTATTGTATGTCAATTATATCTCAATAAAAATGGGGGAAAAAGAATATGAAAAAAATGTTCGCCATCTTCAGTAAAAAAATACAAATTAAAAATAAAAATCCAAGGAGCATTTGAAATCTTGCTCCCTGACACATGTCCTCAGTTTGGCTCAAATAAACTCATAAAAAATTCAAAAAATCAAAATCAAAATCCAAGTCAGGACTTTCTGCTGACAACAACAAGACTTCCCTGGTCAAAACTGTGCAGCAAAGAGGCCAGTGTTTGTGTTTTAGGACAAGGATATGAGCGACTGTTATCAGGGCTCATTCCGAAACAGGCAGGAAAGACATCTCTCCCTCCTGCCAAAAGACAGACACTAAACTTTCAGGAGACTAGTGAAGCTGCTGAAATTAATCACCATCCTCCTGGGCCTTGAATCCCACTTGGTATTCCTTGGAATTCCTTGGGATGCGGGATATGTTCAGAGGCAAGGAGGGGAGTGAAGGATGATGCCAGGGATCGAGAATGAGGAGGGGCTATGCAGTAAGTCCCTGCATCCTGCTGTAAGGAGAAGACTGAGAAACGTCGAATTGCACCTGAGTTCCTTCTTGATAGAACAGGAGAAAACGAGATGACTCCTGGATAGTGTGAGGTAAGTGGCAGGGTTTGATTTAAAGGCAAGAGTATAATAAAGGCTTTAGTAAAGTGGAACATGAGTAGCCTAATGAGGTTTTAAATAAGCAATATCATTTTGTTAGTATCTCTTCATTTCCTCTATGAGCCCTGATTATTAGACACGAAATAAAACACTGTGTATTAAGAAAAGCAAAAAAGGCAGCTGCTTTCTCTAGCCTGCCCTCTCTCTCTCTGAGAGTGTACTTTCTTTTTTTATTTTTATTTTTTCAGTTTAGTGCTAAGGCTAGAGGTTTATTATCCACGAGTGTACTTTTGTTTTTTGCTTTAATAAACCTTGCCACTGTTACTTAAACTTCTCCTAAAATAAATAAATAAATAAATAGGCACAAAATGAAAGTGATGATTAGAGATTCCAGGAGGTAAAATATTCTTCATAGATTTTACAAGGAAATAAACCAGAAAGCAAAATGGAGACTATATTTTTTAAATAGAAATCTATGAGGAAATTTTTAAAAATTACCACATAACAATAACACAGTAATAATTGTTTCAGGCAAGAATCATCAAAGGATGTTCAAATCAGTGGGTAAAAGTTTGATCAAAATCAATTATCAGCAGGAACAGAGTAAGTCAACAATAAGAGCCTCCTGATGGGATGCAGAGCGGACACATCATCATTTCTGTGCTTATTCCTGCCCAAGTGGCATAACCTGAATTTAATCATGAGGAAATATCAGACAAACCCAAATTAAGGAATGTGCTACAAAATAACTCTTTGAAAGTGTCAAGGTCATGAACAACAGGACTAAATAAAGATTGTTTCATATTAAAGGAAATTTAAGGGACATGACAACAAAGGCAATATCTCACCCTGGATTTGATTCTGAACCAGAGAAGGGCACTACAGGGGCAACTGGTGAAACATGAGTAAGGTCTACAGGGTGGATAACAGAATTATATCAGTGTAATTTACTGATTTTGACCCCTGTACTGTGTTTATGTACAAAATTAACATTTGAAGAATCTGAGTAAAGGGTATACAGGAATTCTGTGTGTACATTTTTTGCAATTCTTTTGTAAGTCTGAAATTACTTCAAAATTAAAAGTAAAAAAAATTTTAAAATGCAAAGCTTTGAAACAATTCAATAGTTTTCTTTGAATCCTCACCCAAAGATATTTTCCATTGCTTTCCAGAGAGAATGGAAGGGAGAGAGAAACAGAAACATTGATGTGAGAGAGACATTGATTGGTTTCCTCCTGCACTTGCCCTAACCGGGGCCAGGAATCAAACCTGCAGCTGAGATATGTGCCCTTGACAGGAATCGAACCCAAGACCCTTCAGTCTGTGGGCTGACACTCTAACCACTGAGCCAAACTGGCCAGGGCTCAACAGTTTTCTTAAAATATTCAAACCAAAGCTTAAGAGGGATGGAATGAAGCAAGATGATATTCTACCATAATTTTTTAAATTCAATTTTAATAATATATTTTATTTAACCAAATATCTCTAAAATATCATTTAACCATGCAGTCAACATCATTTCAATTATAAAATGATTCAACTGCTTTTTAGGAAACTGGAGCTGTATTCAGGCTTACACCCACTGAATACAGCAATGTGCCAGTACCTGTGGGGGCAAAGTAAATTAGGAGAAGTGGATCAGACCACCATTCACCAAACATTTTTACGGTCAATAATTCTTCCCACTCATTTACACTCTTACATCAACATTCTACCAATACACTTTACCAAACAATCGTTCACTAGTTTCTAAGCCAGGAATGTAAGTAGAAAACTAACAAAAACTGTTTGTACAGTGGTTTTAAGGAAAAACTAAAATTGTCCTACTTGTAGGAAATATCCAAATATAATTTTTTTCAACATATTGCCTTTACATGAGTGTTAATGTATCAAGAAACGACAAAAGTTTCCTTTGATGTAATCATTGTCACTAAAATCGTAAGTAGGGGAGAAGCCTTTTTATAATATATTGGACTAGACAGTAAAAGAAATTGACCCTCATCAATTACTGTTTGATGATTCTCGTTTTCTGTCAGCCCATTCTTTTTTTAAGAACAAAAAACTATTCTATTTTGAATCTCTAAGAAAACTGGTTTTGTTTATTCTTTGTTGACAGTCCAATTTGAAGTGAATCTTCATCAGAAATACTATCATCCTTCAGGCATTATATTAAGTTCAAAGAAATCAGGGTCCATGCTGTTGAGATCAAAACTCTAGGGAAGGGAGATTTCTCAGCACATTAAGTCCACACTATCTGCCACCAAAAGTTCCAACCTTCGATACCCATTTGATTCTAATATTCCTGCTGAAAAACTGCCATAAAATTAGAATTGGGTCAATCAAAAGAGGTTACCTAGCCCAACTGCCCAACCAAGACAGAAAATTTCTTTACATCTTCACACACACACCCCCTACAACCTCTACCGCAGGATTTTCAGTGACAGGGAACTCACCCCTCACAAGGTAACCTATTCCACTTCCATCTAGAAGCTCTTCTGAACATACCACTCTGTTAACTTCCATCTACTAGTTTTAGCTCTATCTTAAGGTGGTAATTGTTACACAAAATAAGTTGTGTGTTTCACTTTTAGTGTTTTGTTTTAAAAATCTTTTCTATTCAGTCATAAAATGTCTCTAAAATTATATGCATACGTCAACTAAAATTTAAAAATTGTCATAATGAATGATTAAAATAGTTACAGATTCATAATATGACTAACAACTTCAACAATAGAAGGATTGAAAACAATTTACTACATGCTTTGGAGGAATATCATTTGCTGTATCAGCAAAGCAGCATTGTGTAACCGGGAGACCACTAGTCTCAGAGTCAGACAGCTAGGACCTGGTCTCAGCTTTGTCTTTCAGTAACTGTGTGGCCCTGGACAAGTTTCTTAATCTCTCTGCAGCTCAAATTCCTCAAATCAGGAAAGTAGGCCAGAAAATGGCTAAGGTATTTTTCTTCTAGCACTGCAATCCCTCTCCCAGCCTTTAAAAAAACTTGAAAATCCTAGATCTTTATGAACAGACAGTGTAACAATAAATAAAATTGCCCTGGCCGGGTGGCTTAGTTGGTTGGAGCATCTTCCCATACACCAAAAGGTCGTGGGTTCAATTTCCAGCCAGGGCACATACCTAGGTTGCAGGTTTGATCCCTGGCTGGGGCACGTAGGAGAGGCAACCTATCGATGTTTCTCTCTTACACTGATGTTTCTCTTTCTCTCTCTCTTTCTCCCTTCCTCTCTCTCTCTCAAATCAATAAACATATAAATAAATAAGAAAATCAAGATAAAGGTAAGCATACAAGTACATTGCTTATGTTCCTAGTAACTTGCATAAGATATAAAGAATTAACAAGGCAATTAAAGAATAAAAGTTAATATTAAAACAAGGAGCTATACAGAGATGCGGCAAAATTTGACATATAGGAGACCTTCTGGGGCTATTGAGAAATCAATTCAACAGACAATTAATTGGCTACCATGTTTAAAGCCCTGCCAAGCACTACAGGGACATAAAGGTATACTACCAGATACAGTTGAGCTCTCAGGAAGTGGTGAGAGACAAATACACAAGAAATCAGAAACAAATGAAGGCATATGTAGGGAACCTAGTAATTAATGAACAGCAGAAAACCTTACTCACTTCACTGCTATAATCCAAAGAAACAGGAGAGAAAACAGGATAGGAAGGAAAGGATTCTGTATTGATCTGAAAGGAGAGTGGAGAGTTACAAAGGTAAAAATGGAAGACAAAACCCCACTTCATAAAACACTGCCAGAAATACCAATCACCCCCGTCGCCCAAGTCCATATTTATAACTGACAGTGAAGGAAGGGAAAAAAGAACCAAACCCATGCAAAGAGCCCAAGTGAATGTCTATGAAAAAGTTGTAAGTATCAGCACCTGTGAGTTGGCTGGAGTGTTTGTCTTATCAAAGTCATCCGGATACTACTTAAAGCAGATAAACCAGAGAGCATGGAGTCTATCAAAAGCAAAGTTTAAAGTCTTAAGTGATGTTACAGACAAGTGGTTTTCAACCTTTTTCATTTCGTGTAACACACAAACTAATTACTAAAATTCTGGGGCACACCAAAAAATATACTATATTTTTTGCTGATCTGACAAAAAATAAATAGGTATAATTTTGATTCATCACACCAGACGGCTATTGTGTTTTTATTTGACAATCCAAGAGAAAAGAGGTCATTGTCTCTGACTAAATAGTCAGGTACTGCATGTTCTCAAAATTCTTGTGGTACATGGTTGAAAATCGCTGTTATAGACCATTTCATCTGCTTCATGGAAACCTCTACTGTGGCAAAGGAGCAGTGCTCTTCTTTGGCACTATCCAATTACCCCGACTAAATTTATAAGATAGGAGCAAAAATACCTGACTAGAGTAAGGAGCTTGTCCTCCAGGATACTGAGAAGGCATCTGTCCTCCAGGAAAGCCACCTACATACATACAGCAAACAAGTCTTTTATGATCTAATTTTTCAAAACAGCATTGGTTATTATGAATATGGAAATATATAAGAACATTCACATTATGTTAATCATTAGGTTAATTTTTTGGTATAACTTACTAAACCTAAAACAAACTTTGGTCATAAGAACTTTAAAAAAATATTCCATGTCCTATATAATATCCTAACAAATAATACTTTTTTAAAAACACTTAAACCAGATTAAATTCTGATTCCACCTGGAAAAGATGTAAGGACATAGCTCTGGGGGTATTTCATTTGTGGTACAGGAGTGAGTAGAGAGGCTCCTGAAGGTTTTTTGCTTTTTGGCTTTGGGGCATTATTTTTTGTAACTGAAAAAGTGGGTCCTTATTTCGATCTTACTAGTTATATTTTTCATCAAATTAATACACATCATGAAACCATGTATTTAAAATTATTTACAGAGGTACTTAGCATAAACATCTGCTGACATCTCTCCCAAACAGAAACTACGTTTTTTCAACGGCACTTGAAAAATTGAAAATACCATGCTACTGTTTCTCTGGACAGTGGTACATACCGGGTAGTGGGACCTGTGTTGGGCCACCTCCGTAAGACTGCGAGGGTGGCTGTGGATAGCCTCCAAAGCCAGCTCCACCTGCTGGGGCTCCAAACCCGTGGCCTGGAGGAACCAGAGAAAAGAATAAACTCTAGTGACAGTTCTCATGATCAAACAGAAAACTTTAGAAAAATATCTACTATTTACAGTGGGGGGAGAAATGTGCTATTAATGCTTTTGGTCCCTTTTGGTCTAAATTCAACTTCTCACTAACTCCTTCCCCATTAAAAAATATATTTAAATTTTTTACTTCATTCATTTGCTTTACTAACTTACAGTATAAAAATGCTAAGTTTTTTGTTTTGTTTTGTTTTTTACCTTTGGACAAAGATATCCTAAAGGTCACAATCACGCTAATTGAAATGCCTTAATCTGCCCTGGCCGGTGTGGCTCAGTTGGAGCATCATCCCAAAAGGTTGCCTGTTTGATTCCCAGTCAGGGCACATACCTAGGTTGCAGGTTCAATCCCCTGTCCCCAGGCGGGGCAGGAGGCAACCGATCGATGGTTCTCTCTCTCTCTCTCTCAAATCAGTAAAAATATCTCCTCTGGTGGTGAGGATTAGGGAAAAAACACCAAAAAGAAACACCTTTATCACTTCTTAAGATTACAAATAACCAAAATGCTCTATATGGGTCTTTTATTACTATGCGATTTCTTCCAATTCCTTTCCCAACACAATTTTTGAGCTTGTCCCCAGTTTTTAGGGCCCCCGAGAATGTTTACCCTTCTGTGTTGCCAGCTGTGCCCTTGCTGTCTAAGGCAGAAAGCAGGCTACGAGCTACTCTGACCTCACACAACACAAGCAGGAATGAAGAGGGCAGGGCGAGGGCTGTGGGCTGAGTCGCTGGCCCATAACTCACCTCCGGGGTAGGACGGAGCTCCCCCTGGCTGCGGGGCGCCGGGATAGCCCCCGGGGACTGGATAGCCTCCGGGGGCAGGGTAGCCTCCAGCTCCTGGGTAGCCACTACTTGGCGCTGCTGGGTAGGCACCGCCTCCCATTGGAGGAAAGCCGCTAGGATAAGGATACTGACCCGGAGGGGGGAAAGATGACTCCTGACCCCCAGGCTGAAAAACCAGAAAATATTTTCAAATGAATGTGATCATAAAGAAATAGGACCCATTTAAAAAAAAAAAAGAGCAAACAGAAATGACTGTGTGAAGGCCTAGCTTTTTCTTGTCCATATTAAAAGCCCCATTAGAAGTCTTGGTATCTTACACTAATTTTTCAGGACGCTTGTCTGTCAGAACTCAGTTGAAAATTTACTTCTACCGTTGCCAGGGGTCTGTTTCTCTATTTGGGAGTAAGAACCAGGGTCCTTCCAAACGTTCAGGAACAACTAACAAAACTCATTAGTTCTTTCAATTTCCTAGCACCTAGAAATATGAGAAAGATCCACCCCTCTACCCTAAGGAAACTGATAGTTCTGTAACACACTTGGACCTGTTACACAATAGAGAGAAAAAAAGGTGACCTGAGTCACACATGGGGTGTGAAATTTTGCACATGGTTCAGACCAGACAATGTCCAAGTGCAGCAGAGATTGTCACGTGTTCACTAAACTTCCTCCCCTCTCCACAAAGTCAGGCTGTATTTCCCAGGCCCCCTTGCAGTTAAGTAGGACCATATGACCAAATACTGGTGGGTGAATGCGGACAGAGCAATATACACCACTTCCAGTCTGGCCCCCACTCCTCTTGCCCGTCCTCTACTCTGCCTTCCTCTCTCTCCCTTCATCCGCCAGCAGAGGGTCCAGTGGAGGATCTCAAGGTGCTAGATGCAGAGCCAATACCGGGAAGGAGCTTGGGAACCTGAAAGACTACCTGGAACAAAACCTTCTCCCCACCCCCAAGCCCCACCCCCACCGACTTCCAGGAGCTGAAGGGAGGAAGAAATGAGTTTTTACTGTGTTAAGTCATTGGGATGTTTGGGTTGTGTATTTCAGCAATTAGCCTACACTGACTAAAGTAGTCACCAGGGTCCAGTTTCCTACATAGGCACCTGGAAGCATATTCGTAATCCTCATCTTTCCTATGATAAATCCAGATATAGATTCACTTTACATAAGGATGCACACTGTCATTAATCTGTAGGGCCCTCTTTCTATTCTCTCAGTCAGAAAGAAGCCCTACATGCTTAGGAGTATAAAATTGAAATACATGATTCTCACTTATGCTTCAGCTGTAAGTTTAGTCCTTATAGTACAGACATCAACGAGGCAGAACTTGACAGCACATTTATAAAATGTACTCCAAACACTAAAAGTCGCAACAAATCGAGGGCGCTCAAATCCACTGCAATTTGTTATCTCTGAGTCAAGCCCTTCTTAATTATTTTAAACCTTTTGGCACAAAGGTTAAAAACCAGTGACTCATGGGATGAATTTAGCTTACAAGTTTTATTGACTCCAAAAACATTTAACATTTAAAATAATTTCTTGGTGGAGAGCCACGTGAGAGAGGCAGCTGCACCAGAGGAATGGAGCTGAAAGGAAAAAAATTAAGTTCCCAATTTTACATATTGGGACAACTGGAACAAAATCCAGATTTCCTGCTTTACTTGAAGAAACGGGAGTATCTTGCCCGGCCAGGCGTGGCTCAGCGGTTGAGTGTCGACCTAGGATCCAGGCGATCGGGGTTCGATTCCTGGTCGGGGCACATGCCCAGGTTGCGGGCTTGACCAATCACTCTCTCATCATTGATGTTTCTATCTCTCTCTCCTTCTCCTTTCCTCTCTCTGAGATCAATAAAGATATTAAAAAAAAAAAAAAAAAAAGAAAGAAAGAAATGGTAGTATTTAGCATCATTGGGTCTGCCTCCCTGCATGGTCCTATCAGACTAAAGCTGAGTAGCGGCTGGCTTCCACAGGTGATGCAAGCACTCTCTAGTTACCTCCAACACCTACCTTCACTCTTCTACTGGGCACTTGAGTTTATGACCCCTTCTCTAGCCTATGTGTAAGATCTGTCATGGGCTAGTCCTACACAACATCTGCTCCAAGAATTTAAGCTATTTTAGTATAAGTGGCAATACTTACAGGATATCCAGGGAAAGGTGGGTAGCCTGTGGGAGGATAGCCTGGATATGACATTCTGTAACAATAAAAAATGTCCTTTGTAATTTCTTATAAGGATGAAGGCCTCTGAAGATATATATTGTCATAGGGTCTTATACAAAATATACCTTCTTTCAAAAGAATCTGGCTCGCATTCAAATGTGGATATTAGGGATAAAAGCAAAGCTGATACACGTGTTTTCATTTTATCATTGGTACCAATAGAGTCAGTATAGCAGAACAAATGTTCCAACTTCCTTCTCCTATACAATACAATTTTTGTCATAACTGAATATTACCGGTACTATTATTTATGGAATATTTTCCTTTAAGTCAATTCATTTTTCACTTAAATCTATTTTTAAAGTTGCTTTATATTACTTCCATAAATGGAAACCATGAAATAGTTTTCTTGCCACAAAGAGAAGGTAATATTAAGATGAATATATAAATATTAAAATACTTTCCACATGTCACAGAAATCCTCTTATGTAGGATATAACCACATTATGGGAAACAATGAAACAATGCTATCATGGCTAAGAGTTAACATTCTATAGTCATACACACCTGGACTAAACCCTGCCTTTATTTTTATAAACTTCTGATTTTGGAAAATTTCACTTATTAAAAAGTAAAAATAATATATAAGAAAGCCCACACAATCATCACCCAGCTGCAATAATTACCAATTCATGGCCAAATTTTTTCAATATTCTCTCTTACTCCCAACCAGTTTATTGGACTGTTTTGAAGTAAACCCCAGACATTCTATCCTTTTAATCTATACATACTTCATACATCTCTAAAAACATACCTTATTAACAGGGCTGTTTTAAAAATCGAACCATAATATCATCAATGTGTCAGTGTTAAAATTTCCAATTGTCTGGACTTCCAGGCAAGGTGGCAGTGTAGGTAAACACAGTACTCACCTTCTCCCACAACCACATGACAATTACAACTAAACTACAAAACCACCATCATTCAGAACCGCCTGAAATCTAGCTGAATGGAAGTCCTACAACTAAGGATTTAAAGAAGCCACATCAAAACTGGTTGGCAGGAGGGGTGGAGACGCAGACCAGGCCAGTCGCACACCCAGGTGTCGGATAAAAATGTGGAGGGATTTCTTGGCTGCAGAGGTCACTCCTGAGCAAGGTATCCCAGCCCCACACCAGGCCCTCCAGCCCAGGGTTCCAGTGCCAGGCAGAGAAATCCACATAACTTCTGGCTGTAAAAACCAGTGGGGATTGAGGCTGAGAGAGAGGAAGGGCTGCGGGAATGCAGGCAGTTCCTCTTAAAGGGCCCGCACACGGACTCACTAGGACTCACTCCCTCTGAGCTCCAAGGCTGGGGAAGCAGCTTCAAAGGCACCATACAGGGAGGAACTGGATTGTTCAGCTTCAGGTTAAGAGCTGAGTGGGAGGAGGCAGCTTTCTCCCAGACAGAAGTGCTGGCAGAGGCCATTGTTCCTTTTCTGAGATCCCCCTCAACCCCAGGAAAGTAAAACAATGCCCTGTGCAAGGCTAGAAGTGGGGTATAATTGTAAGATGGACTATCATCAAGCAGAATGAGAACAGGCCGATTATACAACTCAACACCAGGAAGATAAACAATCCAATTAAAAAATGGGCAAAGGGCCTGAATAGACACTTCTCCAAAGAGGACATACAGATGCCAATAGTCACATGAACCTGTATGGTTTTGCAAACCAATGTCACCCCAATAAATTCAATTTAAAAAATGGTCATGGGGATGTAAAGTACAGCATAGGAAATATAGTCAACAATATTGTAGTAACTGTATGGTATCAGCTGGGTAATAACCAAGGGATCAGTTTGTAAGTTATATAAATGTCTAATCTCTATTTGTACACCTGAACTGAATACAATGTATGTCAACTGTAATTGAAAAAAAAGAAAACAGGTCTTCCATTTTTCTGGACACCCTGATGCACAGTGGATGCTTAATAAGTTACTTGTTTAAAAAAATTAATAAATAGAAGCCAGTTAGGTGGCTTTCACGTGGAATTAAATACTCATTATTCCCCACCAGGTCACTCTTATTATCCCATATCTGTCAACAGTACCACTACTTAAATTACCTATTACTCCAGGATAGTAGGTAACCCAATACTATTTTTCTCTTCTTCCTTTGAAATGCCTCTCCCATTCTTCCAGTCCTTTCTATTCTCGTGGCCATAGCCTTACACCAGGTTTTCATCGCCTGGTGCCTATTTTACTAAAATTACTTATTCATTTATGTCCTTGCTTATACTCTCACGCTTCCAATTTTCCTGGGCACCATTACTAGGTGAACTTGCCTAAAATGCTGCTCTTTCAGCATATTACTTTCCAGGTCAAAACTCAATGACTACTGCTGGAGTATCAAATGAAAAGTCATCGGCCTGACAGTCAGGTCTCTTTACTACTGATTCCAATTTATCTATTCAATTTATCTCTTACCAACACCTAACTCCCAGTGTGAAATCTCTACCGCGTGAACCACTCTCAACATGTCTTGCGTAAGCCACTGTTGCCTTTAACTGATCTGGCCCTCAAGCCTGAGCTCACTCACCTCTCCTCCCTCAACCAGCTCAAATCTTCTCTCCCTTCTTTGAACAATGCACTAGGTAAAATAGTACTTCTTAAACGTAAATATTCGCAGTATGTGAATCATCTGAGGAGTCTGATTTAGTAGTTCTGAGATGGAGCCTGAGAGTCTGCATTTCTAACTAAGCTTCCAGATGATGCTAATGATGCTGGTCTGAGAGTCATATTTTGGTACCAGAATATTTTGGCATTTCTGTATCTACCATCTAATTTCCTAATTTTTTCAATGTGTTTTGACTCTTCTCCCCAATATGCCTGTAAAGGATTTGTATTATTTTTATATCAAGACCCCAAACAAATCCAAATCAAAATTTATGAAAACCCACGATCCCAGGACAGTAACACACACTGTCCTAGGTGCTGATAGAAAGACGGGGGAGTAAGTATCCTGTCTTTTGAGTACACAATATAGGAAAATGAGATAATAAATTTAAGTTATTATAGTGTCCCTTATGACATAAGCACAGGATAGAAGCTAAAAACTTGCTAAACTGAGAATGAATGGACATATATTGAATCAAAGTTATGCTCATAAGAAAGATAATAAGATATTAAGAAAATTGATCCAGTTAGTTCTAAAACAGTTATTTGGTATCCAAAGGCCTGGATGTAAAAACAGGAACAAACTACAACGTTTTGGGCTCCCTTCTCCTCTAAGCCTGGTCGGTATAAGGAGTAAAGGGACAACATCTGAAAACAGTCAGATGGGCCAACAGCAGAAGACATCACGGTCGAAAGAAAAGGGGGAAAATCAGAAATAATTTATGACAAGAATAATTATTTTAAAGGCAACAAGTCGTTACCGTACCAAAGACTACATAAGCAATTAAATTTCTAAATCTCAGGAATTGTTCCAGTGACAAAGCATATTTCTACATTTATTAAATCTTACCTTTAAGGGCCTAGAGGAATTACGTCAATAAAGTTTGAAACCAGAATGAAAATAAAGACTATCTTCACATGAGAAAACTTAATGCAATTTTAAGAAAGTGAATTTGGGTTCATTTTTAAAAAAATGTAATTATATAAAGGACTAGAATGCAGCAATTCCATTTCCAGAAATGTATCTTCTAGAAATACTTGCACAAATGCAACACATGTATGTGCACGACTATTGATTACAGCACTACTGGTAACAGAAAAGGGTTAAAACAATCTAAAAGTCCACCAATGAGGGACAGGTTAAATAGATTATGGATAGCGGTACAATGGAGTGTTACGCAGTTACTAAAAATGAGCAGCTACTTTTTTTACATATCTATGAAATCATCTCTAAGTCATGGGGGGAGGAGTGGAAAACTACATAGGTCATTTGCAACCAGATGTGGAAAAAACACATTTACTTCCTTCAATATGTAGAGAATACCCCTGAAAGTCCTCTCAAGGAAGCAGAAAAACAGGGGCTGCCTCGGGGCAGGGAAGCTGGGGGACAATGAGATGGACACTAACTTTCCCGCGCGCCTTTCACTCTTTTGGAATTGGGCCCAGTATCATCTATTCAAAAGGTAGATTTCAAAAGCTTTTAGTAAAAAGCTTAAACAAACCCCAGGGTAACTCAAAGAATTACTCAACGTTGCCCAGGGCCTAAGGCGGCCACAGCGGGGAACCCGGGCTTTTCTTTTTAAACATCCTTCCCCAGCAACTACTTTTTAAAAGCCTAGAAAATCATTCCTGGTTCTCCAAACCATCCCCACCCAGTGAGTCAGCTGTGAAAGGGGTGGGTCCCCGTGGGAGTCTCAGAGGTGGCAGGAGGCCCAGGAACAAGAGGCAGCTGTTTATGAACTGAACAGAGAAGGGTTTAAAAACAACCCAAACGTCCATCGGTGTCTACTGAAGGAAGTTTCCTAAGTTTACGAAAGAAATAGGAAAGGGAAGGGTGGGTGATGACGCCCAACCGCAGACGCCCCGCCGCAGCCCGCCGGCCCGGCGGCTCGCTACGCTCATTACCTGACGAGGGCAGATCGCTTTACCAGATCGGCTCCCGCTCAGCTGGCAAAAGCAGGCGCTGCCTTCCGCGGCTGGCGGTGCGGTGCCCACCCGCCATCTCCCGCGGTGCGGGGCGCGCTCGACGGGACCAGCCGGTAACCGCACGTGTGTGCGGCTGCGGCGCGGGACCGAATCGGGAACGCTGACCCCACAACTACGAACCTCGGGCCAGGGGGCAATTTCAGGCTTTCGCACTGTGTTTGCTAAACAAGTGCGGTACGGATTTCCCAAGTTTCCCTAAATCTGCTGTGTCACCGGGAAGTCTCGTCACCAGCCAGGCTCGGCTTCTCCGCGCGCTGCCCGCCGGCCGCCCCGCTCAGCCTTCCCCGCCCGAGGGCGCTTCTGCGGGGCGGCCCCGCCTCGGCCCCTCCACCTGCGGGCCACCTGCCCACGCGCCCGGCGTCCCGCTCCCTCCGCTCCGCGCCCAGCGAGCGGCGCTCCCCGTTCCCGCCGGGCCCCCGCCTCGCCTCTCCCAGCCCAGGGCGCCCCGCCGGGCAGCGGGGGGTCGGGGGCGCGCCCCTCGAGTCGCCCGCCCCCCGGGAGGCCCGCGGGCCCCTGCACCGCCCCCTGGCGCGGGGCCACCCGCGGGGCCGCCGTCTCCCCGACGGGGGCGACGAGGGGCGGCCAGGGCAGGGGGCGCCGTTCCTCACCTGACACCGGGGAGCAGCGTCACAGCCCAACCCAGTCGGAGGCAAAATGGAGCCGGGGGCGGGCCCGGGGAGGGCGGGGCGCGGGGGGCGGCCGCGCGAGCCCGTTAGCGCCGCGCGGCGGCTGGGAACGCCCCTGGGGCGGGAGGGGCGGCGCCCGGCGGGGGGACCCCGGCTCCCGCCGTCCCGCGTTCCCGCCCCGCTGCTCCACCTGCGGGAAGAGCCGTTCCCCTCGGTGGGCGAACCGGTTCCGCCGCATTTCCCCAGCCCCGGGCCGCGCCCCGGCCGGGCGGGGAGCCCTAGCAGGTCGCCGGGGAGGCGGCCGCGGCTTGAGGGGTCCGTGCGCCCCCGCAGTGGCGGGCGCGGGCGCGGGCGGGGGCGCGGGCGGGGCTGGCGGCCCGGGCGGCGCCCGCCTCTGAAAAGCCGCCCTCGCCGGTGTCTTCCAGGGACCGAGGCGGCGTCTCCCTGCAGTCCTCTGTGGCAGGAGTGTGCCCTGGCAGGAGAGGCGCACCCCAGCCAGGGGGAGTGGGGGAGTCTAGGCGCCCCCGCACGGGAGCGCATCAGCCGGCGCGCACCCGCGCGGAGCGGTTCCGAGGGCCCAGAGCAGTGTCTTGCGCTAGTTAAGCGTTTGTGTCCAGGGCAGAGGCCAGTTCGCCGCCTGTCACAGAGGTTCCCAGGGCGGCCCCCAGCCGCGCGCAGCGAGGTCACCTGGAGACCTGACGGAAATGCCCATTATTGGGATCCTCCTCGGATCCACTCCATCCAACTCCAGGGGTGGAGCCCAGCGGTCTGCTGGCTTTTGTTTTGCTTTGCTTTGTTTTGTTTTGCTTTTTGTTTCTCTATTGATTGATTTGAGAGAGAGAGAGAGAGAAACATCTGTTTGTTGTTCCACTTATTTATGCTTTCGTTGGTTGATTCTTGTGTGTGCCCTGATTGGGACTGAATCTTTTTTTTAAGGGGTTTTATTTTTTTAAAAAGATATTGTGTGTGTGTGTGTATTTTAGAGAGAGAGGGAAGGAGAGGGGAAGAGAAACATTGATATGAGTGAGAGACATCAACTGTTTGCCTTCCCATGCACCCCAATGGGGGATTGAACCTGCAACCTGGGTATGTGCTCTGACCAGGGGATCCAACTGGCAACCTTTCCGTGCAGGGGCCCATGGGCCCAGCAATCTGTTTTGACAAGCCCTCCTGGTGGCTCTGATGCACACTAAAATTTGAGAACCATCAACCCACTACTCTACATGCTTTTCTACCCAAAAGCTTTCTCAAGGGAGTGGGCCAGGGTGGATTAAAGTTTTTAGTCGGCATGTGCGCGCACGCTCTCTCTTGCTCTCTCGTTCTCTCTTTATCTCTCTCTCTCAGGAGCACATCCGAGGCTTTCCCTTCCCCCTCTCCCTTTTCCTCCCAGGCACATTACCTCTGCCTTTCTCTCTCCTAAGCTCCAAGGGCCCTTCTACTACCTCTGTAACTTTCTAAATAAAATTTCTCTTATAATTTAAAAAAAAAAATTTTGTAAGGGGGAAGAGCAAGATACACCTGTCCCCAGAAGAGTAACAAAGTGAAAGATACATGAGGAAGGTCATTATCAAGTTTAAACAAACTATACAACACATTGGGTACCCAGCATCTCCCCCCAGATCTTACCAGTCTGTCTGCCTGGCAAATACGGAGCCTTTCTGACCAATCTGCCCCCAGAGACCTCCGTAATTTAAGCGCCCCTAAAAAGCTTGTCTTTACTCATGTTCGCTCTGCACTGTTGGTGATCTTGTCCCCACTCCTCTCTCTGCCCTGTCACCTTAAGAGGATGTTTTCCAAGCCTCTTATTTCCAGCCCACTTTCCTGAGCTATAGAACCAAATATCCAATAGCCTGTTCAGACACTACCCCTAGGCTTCCTGCGTCATCCGTTCAACTCACCCTTCTTTCCTGACATCAGGTCCCTTCAGGGCCAGGCCCTTTCCTCGCGCCGGAGGAATCTGCCTGGAGCTCGCTGCCTGCCTTTGAACAACTGTTCGTCTGTGAAGACAATTCAACAACTGCCCATCTTCTTCCTGCTTCAGAAACTTTCCCTGACTTTCTGCTGTTCCTTCTCTTCCCCTGGGTTGACTTGACCACTCCCCTTTTGTACCAAACTACACCTTTTATAGATGTCCGCTGCCGCACATTTAACGGTGGAGTCATAGCACATGAGCATTTCACTTACCTGCCGTCTTCAACCACATAAACTTCGCAAAAGCAAATCAAAACAGCTCTGAAGGTCATCAGATGCTCCAGAATTCGTGTGAAATAGGAGCCATTATGCTCCTCATAATGTGAACATTCCATTGCCTCAGAGTCTCCTTTCTGCACAGTTGGAGCAGTCATTCCGTCCCCCAGGGAACGCTGCGCAGTGTCTGGAGACATTTCTGGTCGCCAGGACTGTGGTGGGGAGGTGTGACTAGAGGCCAGGGATGTTACTAAACTTTCTACAATACACTGGACAGCCCCCTACAACAAATAATATTTCAGCCGGAAATGTGAATAGTGCTGAGGATAATAACCCTGGATAATCTTTCTAAAGAATAAATTAGGCCATAACATTCCCTTGATTAAACTCTTCCAATAGCTTCCCACTGGAACCAGAATAAAATCCAAACTTCTGGCCATGGTATGTTAGGCCCTGTGTAACCTGGTCCCTGCCTACCTCTCTGACCTCCTCCCTCTTCAACTTCCCCTCAGTCACCACATCTGGTCAAAGCTTGGTCTTCTGTCCAACATGCCAAACTTGTGCCCAAACACACCAGAGGTTCTCTGGATCTCTGCACTTGTTATTGCTTCTACTGGGAATGTTCTCCACATTTTGCATCATCTCAGATGTTATGCATCTCCTCAAAGAGGCAGCTATTCCCTAAATATTGTAACATTAACTGCCTTCGACACCGCTACCAGTTATATGGCTCATTACTCTATTTAACTTTCTTTATGGCACTTAACAAATCTGAAATTCTGCATGTTAACTGTTTATTTCCCCCTACTAGAATGTAAGCTACATGAGAACAGGGATATCTCTAGAGTCTAGTAATAAATGTTCAATAAATATTTGATTGACTACAACAGGGCCCCCCAAACCCTAGCAAACTATTTCATCTGGTAATCAACTAAGTAAACAGATTTGTTTCCAATACTGGTGGAAAAACTGATAAGACTGTTGAGATAAAGAATCCAATGTAGTGTTATCCTAAGGGATTTTCAATGTAGTTTTGAAAATACAGGTTTTTCTTTTCACTTCATCTGCTGACTTTAGAAATACAACTATTACATTGCCCTTGCTATGTCAGTCTTCTGTTAAACTGTAAACCCTTTAAGGGCAAAAGCCATCTTAGAATCCTCAGCATTTAGCATGAAGCTAGGTATTTAGACTCTTACATACTATCACCACCATTCAACTAAGTTGAAATATTTTTTAAAAATGTATTACTTCGTTTTTTAAAATGTTTTTATTGATTTTAGAGAGAGAGGAAGGGAGAGGGAGAGAGACACACATTGATGGGCTGCACCCCAACTGGGGATCGAGCCCTCAACCTGAGCATGTACCCTGCCTGGGAACTGAACCTGGGACCTTCTGGAGCACAGGATGCTTCTCAGCCCACTGAGCCACACTGGCCAGGGCTAAGTCGGAAATTTTTGTGTCACCTGTTACTGTGTGGTTTGCGTCTCCTGATTAGACTCTAATAGGTTTATAAATAGGTTCATCCATCACAATCAGTAACCAAACCCTAAAGATTGTACTTTCATGTTCTATCTATAAAATGTCATCGTCTATTTATTTACTGTACTTATTATAGATAGAAATCATCTCTTCCTTTCCATGCCCACTTAAGCTGACACCTGCATTATCTCATCTGAGCCACAATAGCATCTCAGTTGGTTTTTCAATCATTAAACCATCTTACGCTGTACTGCCAGTTCATGTTTATGTTACTGAAAAAAATTCAAAGTGCTCTGCACTCAATAGTTACCAGTTAAGATACATGATTTATGGATATTTTTTCCCGTTCTTTTCATTTTCTTGATGGTGTCCTTTGAAGCACAAAGTTTGACACTTTGATACAATCTAATTTGTCTATTTTTATTTTGGTTGCTTATGCTTTTGGTGTCATATCTAAGAAATAATTACCCAATCCAACTTCATGAAGAGGTACCCCTTTCCTTCTTAGAGTTTATAGTTTTAGCTTTTTATATCTTTGATCCATTTTGAGTTCATTTTTATTTACCGTGTGAGGTGAAGATCCAACTTCATTCTTTTGCATGTGGATATTCAGTTGTCCCAGCACCATGTTAAAAAGTCTGTTCTTTCCCCATTGAATTGTTTTGGCACCCTTGTCAAAAATCAATATAATGTAAGGATTTATTTCTTGATTTTCAATTTTATTTTATTGCTCTACATGTCTATTCTATGCCAGTACCACACTGTCTTACCATTCTTTGAAATAATTTTTGAAACAGGGATGTGGATGTCCTCCAACTTTGCAAACATTCTCATTTAACTTTTTTTTTAAAAGCTTTATTGATTTCAGAGAGAGGAAGGGAGAGGGAGAGAGATAGAAACATCAACAATGAGAGTCATTGATCGGCTGCCTCCTGCACTCCCTCTGCTGGGGGTCGAGCCCGCAACCCGGGCATGTGCCCTGACAGGGAATCGAACCACATCTCCTACATCCTAGTTCGATGCTTAACTGCTGAGCCACGCCCGGCCGGGCTCTCATTTAACTCTTAATGAAACTCTGGGTACTAGACATTATCCCCATTTTACAAATTAAGGAAACTTGAAGGAGCTTAGCTTTCCCACAGGCACAAAAGACTTCGTGGTCACCCCAGGATTCATACTCAGATCTACATAAAACTGACCCGTTGGCTATGCTCCTTCTATAATCTGGTCTCAATCTACCTTTCAGACTTAATTTATGCTAATCCCCCAATGCACCCTAAAATATCTCCCATGCTTTTCTGCCTCCTAACTTCTGCTCCTATTATTCCTTCCATCTGAGTGCCCTGCCCTCCATCTGTCTCATAAAATTCTAATTCACACAACCTTCACTATCACTCAGCAAAGTGATCCCTCTTTTCACTCTGTTTCCTTAGCACTACAAGCCTCTCTCCAATTTTTATTTCACATTACATCCTGTAATAAAGATATCTATGCATATGTATTATTTCTCTTCCTAGGTTAAGAATAAGGATCATGTCTCATTCAACTTGGTATCTCCCCTAAGTCCTAATCCAGGACCTTTTACATAATAGATACTAACTAAATGTTCTGAATGAAATTCTGCCACTACCCTATCAGAGTGGGCGATAAGAATGTGTAGGTGTGTGTCGGGGTTCGGGGTGGGGCACTGAGGTGCCGGCAGGCCTGCAGGAACGAGCACCCAGGGAATATCCTCGCCCTGAGAGTGACAAAAGAGGAAACACATGAGCCAGGCGTGGCAGAGTGGCAGGCCCGGACAGAGCCGATGCTAATCACGCCTTGGACAAGGGAGAAACCTCCAAGCGTGAGGTGTTCTGTGTGCAGACAAGCACTACTTGCCAGCGAATAAGAAATAAGATAAAAACAAGTGACTTACGAAGCCCCAAACTGAGGTTATTGTGGTATAGACCGGGTAATAACAAACAACTCAAGTATATTTAAATCAAGTCTGAATTAACGTAGCATATCTAAAATATGACACCAGGGCAAAAAGCTGCTATCTCTAGGGTTTGAAGTCCACAACAGAAAATACAGAAATGAGATATTTATCTTGAAAATGCCGGGAAACAGAACAGTGTGCTAGTCCTCACAACCTCCCCCAGGTCCCCAACCACTTCTCTGAGTTGCCCATTCTTTTCTTTTTTTAAATATGCCTTTATTGATTTCAGAGACAGGAAGGGCAGAGAGATAGAAACATGAATGATGAGAGTCATTGATCAGCTGCCTCCCGCAGGCCCCCTGCTGGGCGAGTGCCCTGACCGGGAATCGAACCTTGATCTCCTGGGTCCTAGGCTGACGCTCTACCGCTGAGCCCCGCCCCACCGGGCTCTGACTAGCCCATTCTTGCACCACTTCAAGTCATTAATGCCTCTCCATTTTTTTTAGACCAAACTGCTGTATTATTTTGAAAGTCTTTTTCAAAATAAGGTGCCATGCTTCTCCTTGGTGCCACCTGGTTCCTGTCAAAAGGTATAACTCTCGCACAAAGAAAACTGTTAGGAACTCTAGGCTCTAGAAAGACTGATACCAGGGCCTCTCGCCACACATTAAATCTAGAATCCTGTCTCTAGAAGCTACTTGTGGCTAACCTCTCAGAAATGAGTCACATCATATAGTAGCTTAGAAGCTTTACCTGGACAATGAGGTTTAGAATTTAGCGAGTTTCCAAGTTGGCAATAAATTGACATCAGCAGGGTAATTTTATCAACCTCCCTTTTCTCGGTATCTAGTCAGAATCTGGCTCAGCTATTTAATCCCCACCGTCAACTTTCTCTTCCAGTTGCTTCCTATCCAGCTGGCAGGAGCTCCCAAGAAAAATGATATAGTAGGCACTGCAGTATACTGGCTGCTTGTTGGGGTTGGAATAGACCTGCTCAGGTTTGAGGGACATGAAAGGGTTGGCTCCATAGGCAATGATGTGTGTATCCAGGTCCACCAGAATCTGCAAAGAGGCTGCCAACTCCTGATAGCTATGGGAGACAGATAAAAAAAAAAATTTGCTCTGTTGATTATGAGATAGGAGAGAAACTGCTCAGAAATGGCCATTTCTGGACTCATCAAGCCCCCAAATTACCTAAGGCTGGACTAGGCAAGGGCTATCCCTCCCTCCCAAGTGCCTCACTAATTACCAATTTACTAACATAGGCCTTTTTTCCAAGGGGACAGAGAAAGCCAAGTGTGAGAAGGAAGGAAATCCTCACCAGAAGGCAGAAGATGAGCTAGGGAGAGAGAAATAAGCTCATCTACATAAACAGAGGTGTGAGTGGGTCAGGGAGGTATCACAAATAGGAGGAGGTAAAAACCTGTAAACAGTAATCAATGTAGGGATCTCATAATCTCGAAACAGCAGTAGGGTGGGCAGCCAAGCCTCCATCAAGTCCGGGGAAGCGTGAAAACCTGTGGAATAGAGAAGGGGAAAGGCTGAGGTGGACCTTAAGCAAGATACTTCTCTGATTGTGTCCACCCTAACCTTCCCCTCGCCCACTGCTGATGCTCATTTACCACTATCGCCCATCCCACGTTCTTCAATGGAAAATTCTGAGCCCAGGCGTAGCCCATATGGCTGATGACCAACACGGTCATCATCATACTGTGTTTAACCTGATCAAATGAACAGGGCTCCAAAGACAGAAGATACGAGAGTCAGAATAGAAACTTCCCAGAGGACCCACCCGGTACTCCCCTGAGCCAATGACTCTTACCTGGATGGAAGGCCACCACCAAATCTGGACGGGCCGTCTGCCCAGTCTCTACCTGCTCCTCCCAGAAGTTATGATACAGGCCCCTGTGGCCACTAAGCTGAACTGTGCCAGGTTCCACAGGTGAAGCTGAGGTGCTCTGTGAAAAACCAGAAGCAACATCTACACCCACCATTATTATACGGAGGCCATGGTGTCCAGGAAACATGTAACCAAGCTCATCATAGTCCCCGGGGCGAGTGAGAAACGTCTCCGCATGGGAAGCTCCAACTACATGCACTGTGCTTCCTCCAATCTTCTTCACATTTATCCCCAAGGCCCGAAGCCCGAAGCCCAGCGTCAAGGGCCGTGACAGGACATCTGTGAGGAGTCGCTTCAAAGAGCCCTGCAGGTCATCTGGGTCTGGCCTTGGCCTTCCCACACTGGCCCACAGTGTGCTCATGGCATGACTACCTAGCACAGCATCCAGTGTAGCATCTAGCTGTAAACGCCGCATAGAAAACCAGGTGTCCCAGTCCTGTACAGCTTCAGCCAGCCATGGCCAAGGTCCCGAGGGTAGGACAAAATCTCCTGCAAGAAAGAAGGAACAAGAAAGAAGTGACCCGATCCTTCCCTGGCTTCAATAATCCTTCTATGTTCACTCTTCCAACCTGTGACCAGAAACGGGCCACTACCCCGCCCCACTTAGTTCCTCGTTTTTCCCTCATAACAACATGCTTTCCTATCTCTCTCCAAGTATAACTAGCTTTGACAATTATGGCAGAGTCCTCCCCCACCGCCACTCCACCTGTGACCAGAAGCCATTCCATGAGACGGTCCACTGCTACAAGACGCAGCTCTTGACAAACCCTCCTGTGTGCTGGCCAATCCGACCTCTGGCACTCGGGACCACAGTAATAGACATTTCTGCACCTGAGAGAATAAGCCCCAGAAATATTTGTTCCTATACGTCATAGGTGATTGGGAGACTACCTGGGGAAGAGAATCGATAGTCCTGTTCCTAGGAAGAAAGATTACTGGGCAGGGAAGGTAGGGAAAGGAATGATGGCTGATGTACCAAATTTGGGGACTACATTTAGAAGGGGAGGCAGGAGAGACTGGGAATGTAATTTTTCTCCTGGGTCAAAATGACACCTCAGTCTCTTTCTGCAACAACTTAGTTTTTATGTCCCTTAAAGAAAAAATAACTCCAGGAGTTTATGGCTGCCCTCTACTCAGGGGTATGTCTCGATCCCACCCTCCCCGGAACAGATTACGGTCTTACCCCTTGAGTCCTCAAGAGGAGGAAGGTAGAGAGAACAGTACTGTGGGCTCTTCCCCACAACACCAAAAAGAAGCAGGAGCGCAGGCCTCTTCTAACCTTTCTGTGGCCAGGGCCACACAAAAGGCGGAGTAGGCCTTAAGTTATTCTGAAAACGCTCAGGCCTTTCCTCCCACAAGGAGGTCTGAGAACAGGATCATTCCAGGATGTCGCCCCTATTAGCCCCTGACTCGTCACCTCTTGCAGTGCCGGAGGACCTTGGCGTCTGCAAGGCCACTGGGGAGTGCTCTGCAGTGAGCGCAGAATCGGAATGTGTCCTCCATCTTCTGGAACATTTCCCGAGGGCATCGAAATCCAAAGCCTGATGCAGGAGTATCCCCATCTATCACCAACCTGCAGAGAGCATGAGAAGGGACAGCAATAGGAAAAAGATCCCCCAAGTCTCTCATGACCCCTCCTTTGCCTCCCACACACAGGAGTGGGCAAAAGTACGTCTACAGTTGTTCACCCGGAACACGACCTAATACAGTCATTAATGAGTAATGATACGAGACTGAACTCTGGCTTCCTCCCCCCTCTGCCCTCTGCGCTGGAGTCGCTGTCAAGATGCAGACTTCGTGGAAAGCTTCGCGGGGAAGACCGTCACTCTCCAGGTTGAACCCCTGGATACAACAGAAGTGTCAAGGCCAAGACCCAGGGTAAGGAAGGAATGCCCCCGAGAGGCAAAGGCTGATCTTCGCTGGCCGGCAGCTGGAGGACGGGTGTCCTCTGTCCCGCCACAGCACGCACAAGGAGCCCGCCCTTCACCTTGTCAGGCTGAAGAAGGGCCGTGCACCACCCCCAGGACGCACGAGCAGGACAAAGGCCAGGCTGCTGTCCTGAAATACCACACAGTGGACGAGAGTGGCAGAATGTCACCGAAGGCGGCAGTGCCCTTCGGATGAATGTGGTCTGGGGTGTTTAGGGCCAGCCACTGTGACAGGTGTTATTGTGGCAAACGTTGTCTGACCTCTTGCTTCAACAAGCGGGAAGACAAGTAATTGCATTGGGGTTAATAAAAGACATGAACTAACATTTAAAAAAAGAAGAAACTCTGTTTTGGATACTCACAACTGTAGACCTACTTTTGCCCACCCATTCCCGTAGGTATTTCCACCTATTCCCATCATTTCTGACTTAAGCAGATTATATATATATATATTTTTAACATGCACTTTTTTTAATTGATATTTTTTAGAGAGAGGAAGGGAGAGAAACATTGATGTGAGAGAGAAATATCGATCGGTTGCCCTCTGCATGTGCCCCCAACCAGGTCAAACCCACAACCTAGTGATGAGGCCTGACCGGGAATCGAACCCACCACCTTTTGGTGTATGTACCGGATGACACTCCAATGGAGCCACAACAGCCAGGGCACAAATTATATTTTTTAATTTCTATAGTAATAAACTGGCAAAAGTCAGGATAAGAAAAATCTCCCTTATTGTAGTAAGATACAGTAAAACCTCGATACAACGTACTTATTCGGGTGAGGGAGTGTCCGTTAAAGCCGAAAATCTGTTAGATAATAAAGTAGGTTTTCTGAATGTGTATGTTAAAAAGTTGACATATTAGTTAACCTGTTTTTACTTATGTAGACATGTTTGTGTAATTAAAATTATGTATGAAAATAATTTCACAGAAAAGTTTTCTATGTGTATCACTGTAATTTTAAATTTACAGTGCATAGGTCTAGTAAATGCGTGCATTCACCAGTCACCTCGAGTAAACAAATGCACATGGCTGTGGTGTGGCTTAGCCCAGGTCAGAACATAGGCTCGCAGGCATTGAAACTGCTGCAGAAAGTCACACCACAGTACAACTGAACCAATTACCTCGAGGGATGCAGTGTGATCACGTGCTAATCATTCGCCCAACACTGTTCACGAGCAGTGACTCTTGGATTTAGATATGTAGACTATAGTTGTAGATATGTAATATTTATTTATGTTGGTGAAATTACTACAGTGTTTTTTCCAACATATGGCTTATTTGCTAAAATTTATTAAAAATAACAGTGAATTAATAACAAAAAAAACCCCTATTAATTTAATTATAAGCAAATCTTGGTTAAAAGCATTTTAAAAATAACAGTGTTAACTTTCACATATGACACACAGATCAGAAATTTTGTCCATTAAATCTGAAGTCCGTTAAATCGAGGTCAGCAAAATTGAGGGTTTACTGTACCCCATTAGTCCCAAGCTATACTCCCTCTCAACCTTTTGAAATCACTTCTACCAGAGACAATGTACAGCTCTTCCAGAGCTAGTCACTCACTTGTATTCTTCGTAGCTTTTCATGTTGAGCTTTTGAAGAATCAGCTGGGATAGGCCAGGAACATTACTCTCCAAGGAGTAGAAGCCAAGGGCATCAATGCTAGGGCCAGGTTTTGAGAGGGTCAGAGGCACAGGGGCCACGGCTGCGGGAGGGGCCACAGCTGCGGGAGGGGTCACAGCTGCGGGAGCCACTGTTGAGGGAGACTTCTTGTGCCTCCGTCGCCGGGGCCGTGGAGCCATGGCCTGTCCCCTGCTACCTGGGGACTGTATGTAGACAAGATACAGAATGGAATTTTGCAAGCTGGATACATATGAGGTGTTTTCATGCCTGACCTTTCACTTCTCATTCTAGTCTCTCACACTTAGGTATCAATAAGATTTATTTCTTATCTACTGTTTATTGATCACCACAGGCAGCTGTGAAAAACAGAGGGGAAACATTACATATGAAGTTCTTTATAAAATCTAAATATATATGTAGGTAATTCATAGAAAAAGGTCTGGCAGGGCTCATCTAAAACCAGTAGCAGTGATTAACTGAGGGGAAGAGGCACTAGGAGAGGAACTGAGTGGATTAAAGGGGACTTTAGACTTAACTGTAATGTTTGGCTTTTTTACAAAAAATATAAATATAAATATACAAAAAATATATTTATATATTATTAGTGTATTTCAAAAATCAACTTAAGCCCGGTGGGGCAGGGCTCAGAGGTTGAGCGTCCACCTAGGATCCAGGCAATCAGGGTTCGAGTCCCGGTCAGGGCACATGCCCGGGTTGTGGGCTCAATCCCCAGATCAATGACTCTCTCTTCATTGATATTTCTGTCTCTCTCTCTCTCTCTATCTCTCTCTCTCCTTTCCTCTCTCTGAAATCAATAAAGATATATTTTTTAAAAAAATCAACTTAAAAGAGAGGGAAAAGCAACAGAAGTTTTAGCTGTCCATAACTACCATCTAACTGAGGAAGTCAATCCAATTTAGCTGGGAAAGTAAAACATTCATTTTAAAAGACCTATCATCACATTTATAAGCAATAAACCAAGAAGGGAAAATTAAATGCAATACAAAAGGAGCACCATAATGCTAAGAGTTAGGTAGTCAAAGCAAATTATGCAAATTGTGAGAAAAATTTCCTAAGGAGGTGAGTTTTGAAGTAGAGGTAACCGCACCCCCACCCCCACCCCCCGCCCAGGAGGAACTCTGCGATGTCCTCCCTCCCTGGCTTACCATTCTTTCCACAAGTGCTGAGTAAACAAAAGGGACTACATTGAAAAAAATAAAAACATCCAATCATTCAATAAATATTTATTTATAAACAGATTAAAGTCATTTACAAAATACCATAATGAAAAAAATTGTGAAAAATATACTTAACATCTAACTGTCTTATAGAGGGATTAAATGTGAACTGTAGTAAAAGGCCGCGTATATATCCCAAGAAAAGTGAAACTAAAGCACTAATGGGAGGTAGAAGAAGTGAGTCTCGTCATAGGACGGCTTTATGAAGCAGGGAGCAGTTGCAATAGACCGGCAATTTTCAGCTAGTGTGCCACAATCCTTTTTGAACATGCCAATACTGGCCCTGGCCGGTTTGCCTCAAGGTCAGAGCATTGACCCGCAGACTGAAGGGTCCCGGGTTCGATTCCGGCCAAGGGCATGTACCTCAGTTGCAGGCTTGATCCCTAGCTCTGGTCGGGGCTGTGCGTGAGGCAACCAATTGATGTGTCCCTCTTACATCGATGTTTCTCTCTCCCTGTCCCTCCTACTCTCTCTGATAAAGCAATGGAAAAAATATCCTCTAATGAGGATTAAAAAAACAACAAAAACATGCAATACCTGACTACTGAGTCAGGGGCACTGATCTCTTTTCCCTTAGATTGTCAAGTAAAAAAATGGCAGCAGCCAATACAACAGCCATCCTGTGTGGGTGAGTCAAAAGTATACTTTTTTTTTTTTTTATAAGATCAGCAAATATACTTTTGGTATGCCCCAGAATTTTAGTAGATTTAAAAGGTTGAATATCGCTGGAAGAGACCATGAAGGATGGTAATAGAGCTAATATAATGAAAACAGGAATTCTGAACACAGAGAAAAGTGTGAGCACAGAAATGTAGATGGGAGCATTCTGGGAAATTAATGAAATAGAATGATTTGAGCCTGACTATTGAGTCTAAAGACCTAAACCTAAGAGCTAAAATTACAGTCTTATAAAAATACATAGGGGGAAAGCTTCATGATATTGGATTTGGCAATTTCTTGGGTATGGCAACAAAAGTACAGGCAACAAACGAAAAATAAATAAATTGGACTACATCAAAATAAAAAATTTTTGTGCACCAAAGGGTGGAGTGAAATAGAAACCCATAGAATGGGAGAAAATATTTGCAAATCATATATCTGATAAAAGATTAATAGCCTGAACATGTGAAGAGCTCCTGAAACACAGTAACACCAAATAACCCAATTAAAAAATGGGCAAAAGACCTGACCACACATTTTTCCAAAGAAAATATACAAACTGCCAAAAAGGACCTGAAAAGATGTTCAACATCGCTAATGTTGACAAAAGAAAGTCCAGCCTAAGAAAAAGTTTTATAAGAGTTTATTTGAACCAATCTAAGGACAATTGCCAGGAAGCAAAATCTCAACAGATTGAAAAAATGCTCCAGAAAATGAGTTTTGCAGCTTATTTTATACATTAGAACTTAAGGAAGAGACAGAAGAAGGGTCGCATGGAATCCACTGGTGGTGATAGGGGAAGGGCACGTAATAGGGGTAGAATCACAGTTGTTTAATAATTATTCACCTTACTAACTATACACATAAGAGGTTTTCTTACAGACTCTGGGAAACTGTGGAGAATGCAGTGTGGAAAAGGAAAACAGGGCCCAGCCAGCACGGCTCAGTGGTTGAGCGTCGACCCATGAACCAGGAGGCCAGGGTTCGATTCCCGGTCAGGGCACATGCCTGGGTTGCGGGCTCCATCCCCAGCAGGGGGCTTTCAGGAGGCAGCCGATCAGTGACTCTCTCATCATTGATGTTTTTCTCCCCCTCTCCCTTCCTCTCTCTGAAATCAATAGAAAGATACTGAATACCCAAACAAAATGAACTGATGCATACTTCTCCAAGAAAAAGGAAAAGGAAAACAGAGTCGTAAAGATAAGTCGACCTTGAAGCCCAGGTGGCTCCATCACTCAGAAAGAAGATACATTTTGAGAGCAGACCAAGGACAGCACATGCCTGCAGGGAGACAAACAGCTGAGAGCTAATCTTTACGAGGACAATGATAGACAGCAGACCCTGGGACTCACGCAGTTGTTAAATTTTTCCGCCACCCATTAATCTTATATAACGCTGGCTTCAGAGATGTCAGAGCGGCCTTTCCAGGGTGTTACGCCTGCCGCTCTCTCGGGGTGCCAGCTACCTGATTAAAGGACCGCATAATAAAGATTCGCCCTGGTCTCTACTTAATGGACTCAGTAGCAGCGGCAACGCAGACCCTCTTGTGTCCGATGTCAGTGCTCGATTAAGGGGGAGGAAGAAAGCAAAGTAGGGAAATCTCTGGAATTGGATAAAAAGTAAAACAGAGAGGCACACTTCTTTTACACTGGTGGGGACAGGATCATTAATAACTAATATTCATAGCACACAGAGATGGTACTCAGGGAAACGAGGTAACAAGGAGGGGTTCGGGGGTCTCCTGCTCGGTCTGGAAAAGCCCATTACTCTGACATTTCAAAGGTATGTTATTTTAGATGAAAAAGACAATAGACAGGCTCACTTAGTAAAGACTGACCTTTGTCAAGGAAGCTACAGGCCCAGGACATGCCTACCAGCATGACCTGCTTTCAGTTAGGAAGTTTTACGTTCAGACCATCCTGTGTGGTTACTTCGGGCCTCTTGAGTTTGTAGGGCCCACCGTACCGGCCTGTCCTGAGTTTGTCAGGTTTAGTATGCGGCCCCTTTTCCACCCACACTAATCATTAGGAAAATGCAAACCAAAACCATGAGATGCCGCCTCACACCCTGTAGGACGGCTATCACACACACAGAAAACAGGCGCTGCTGAGGCCTGGGAAAACTGGAACACGTGTGCACTGATAGTAGGGACGGAAAATAGTACAGCCCCTATGGAAAACAGCAGGGCGGAGCTGCAAAAAGTTAAACACGTAATTACCTTGTGACCCAGCAGTTTCACTCAGTGTATACCCCAAACAATTGGAAACAGGAACTTAAACAAATGCTGTACACACGTGTTCACAGTACCACTATTCACAGTATCCATAAAGCACAAAACCCACCAACAGATGAATGAATAATGTAAAAAAAAGGGAAGGGCAGGGATTCTACAGAAAGTAACCTCACAGGGCGACCTGATCATAAATTCCTAACTGGGTAGGTCACTTCCCAGGCATATAACTTTTTAGCAAAAGATTTATCTTTGCTTTAAGGAATCTCTGTCCATTGTTCCTATGCATCTGGGTTAATACATCTATGAAATCAGCCTAACCACCACAGGAGAGCACATAATCTTGTTAACTGTCCTGTAATCCAATCCCTACCTTGCTTCTTTCCCATTTTCATATAATCTTCCTTAATTGCCTCCTTAGTTTCAGCTGCAAAACTTATTCTCTGGAGCTCTTGAGATCTTGCTCCCCAGTTTGGCTTAAATAAACTCTTACGGAAACTCTCTGCCGGTTTGGCTGTTTCTTACTTTGACAGTGCATTGGGATATGTTTACAATGGAGTATTATTCAGCCATAAAAAGAAATGAAGTACTGATACATGCTACAACATGGATGAATCTCAAAAACATGATGCTAAGTGAAAGAAGCCACACGTAAAAAGGTCATGTTATATGATTCCATTTATATGAAATATCAAGAATAGGTCAATTCAGCCCTGGCCGGTGTGGCTCAGTGGCTAGAGGGTCGGCCTGTGTGCACCAAAAGGTCTCGGGTTCAATTCCCGGGCAAGGGCACATACCCGGTTTGCAGGTTCAGTCCCCAGCCCTGGCTGGGGCACCTGTGGGAGGCAACCAATTGATGTGTCTCTCAAATCTCTCCCTCTCTCTCCTCCCTCCCTCCCTTTCATGCTCTCTAAAAATCAATGGGAAAAAATATCCTTGGGTGCAGATTAACAACAACAAAAAATTGTAAGAATAGGTAAATCCAGAAACAGAAAGCAGAATCATGGTTGCCAGGGGCTGGGTGGAAGGGGGCATGGGGAGTAACTGCTTAATGGATATGGGGGTTTCTTTTGGGGTGATGGAAATGTTTCAGAACTAAACAGAGGTGGTGGTTACACAACAACACGAATGTACTAAATGCCATTTAATTGCTCACTTTAAAAGGATTAATTTCGTTACGTGAATTTCACCTGATTTATAAAAAAAAGATATCCATAGAGATTGAGAAGCTAAAACATTATTAACCCCTAGGTTAACTGTCTCAGGGGACAGGGAAATATGAGAGGGTAAAAATGTTGACAGTGATTGGTTTGAATGAGGTAACTAACTATTAAAGTTCAAACCAGGGATCAGGTTTTATTACAAAAATGGTCTGACATTTAACCCTTTCAGACCAGATTTGTTAGGAAAAAATCTCCAGAATCTGAGGTGTGGGTAGCCAAACAAACAAACAAAACCCCTCCCAGAGTCACCCAGCTAATATCCATTATCTTACAACATGGTTCTTGCAAACCCACCCTCAGGTTAATAGAGGAACTGGTTTATATTTTCTTTTGTATATTTTTCTCATCTTTTCATTCCACTCTTTAAGCTCTCCCCTCATCCCAGAGATGAATGGATGATTTCAGAGTCTACAGAACAGAGACAGCTAAGCTCATCTGCATACCCCGTCTTCTAAAATCCCACCAATAAAGAAGAAATTAGACTTAACGATAGATTATTTTAGGATTTAAGGGTCATATCCCTTTACTAAAGGTATAGGGAATTGCCTTCACACCGTTGGACCCCAACTGACCTGACTCTTCCCTCCACTTTATTTTTTTCAATCCTTGCCCGAGGATATGTTTATTGATTTGAGAGAGAGAGAGAGAGAGAATCATCAATTGGAACCAGGGATCAAACCCACAACCTAGGTATGTGCCCTGACTGGGAGTCCAGCCAGCAACATTTCGGTGTAGGGGACGTCACCCCCCCTCCCCCAACTAAGCCACTCCGGCGGCCAGGGCCCTTCCACTTTTAAAGACCACACATTTTCATCACATTTCTATATAACCAGTGCATTTCTAGAAGAAGCTTTATCTGCTCTATCTCCCAGCCCCCTGGGGCAAGATAAACCTTGAAAGAATGAGCTCATCTTTTGTTTATAGGTAGGGAGGAAAAGTATCTTTGATTTGAGACAACTCAAGAGTCTTAAATCATAGAAATAATAATAAATATCTTCCTGATGTTCGATCAAAAGCCTTTGTGCTACAATGGAATCCAGTTAAGACCAGAAAGTACTTGTCTGCCTTTGCAAAGAGAGGTCTCCCTCTAATGAAAGATTAACTCTTGGCTCCCTGGGGGTTGGCTGAACTGGCTGGAAGTCCAGGGATCGCACCGCTTGGGAAGCAGTGGTGCTGGTGAAATCCCTGATGTCAGTTTCCTGTGTTTACATCAGGTTCATGAGACAAATGAATTAATTTTCTGGCAGGGAGGTAAGAAGGTAGAAATAAGGAGCCTGGTCCCTGCACTTGCATCTACAAAGTCATGTGTGAGTTTGTGTACTCCAGCTCCAGAATCCTCCAAGTTCAAGTTGTTGGAGTGCGGAGGGTTACTGAGAGAAAGGCTAAAAATGGGACAAGGGAGAAGTTGGAAAGAACTGTAGTAAGCTTTCAGAATTTTCCAGAGTTCAGAGTCTGCTCCACTGAGAAAGGGAATCATTTTAACTTTTTTCTAGCCATCCCCAGTGACTTGGACTCTAATTTATTCCCAGTATATATGAGAGAAAACCACAAGGACTGGAGAGGAAAGAAGACAAACTGGAAGGCCTAGAAAAACTCCTATCCTTCATCACCTTCAACCCCCCTAAAATATTAGTCTATTCCCAGACCTACGTCTCCCATCTTTCTCCCTCCTTACCACCAAAAGCCTTAAGTTTCACCCAAATCACAGTCATCTTCTTGTCATTTCCAGACCAAGAGGGCCCATCTAATTTTCTCTAATTCACCAGCAAATGCAAAATGTCCTTGGAGAGGTAGGGAAGAGAAGGGGAGTGGAGCTAGTCATTGGGGATCCTCAAAAGGGGTGAGAAAGAGAAAGACAAAAAGGAAAACTACATTAGGAACATTGCAATTAGGGCCACATTCAGCTGCTTAAGCAGTGATGAACACTCCCTGGGGTGAGAAATGCTTAACTCAACTATAAACTAAGCCAGCAAACTGGTTGATGAAAAAGTTACTTACCCTGCTAAGCCCTCAGCTTCCTTCCTGCTCTATTTCTTCCAAGTGAAGTGAATGCTTGATCTCTTCAGATCTAGGTTGGGGCTGACCTGAAGCTGTCCCTCCCTATCACTTTCCTTGGCACACTGCTGAAATGCTGGGTCTCTGTGATTACGTGTGCCCTGCCAACCAGACATGCTTCACTCTCCCTAAGAAAGTAAGGAGGGGCCTGGCCCCCTGCCCACGGACTTCTCTCTCTGACCTTCCTTTTCTGCCAGGAAGTCTCCGAATGCTGTCAACACTCCCATACTTGCCAAAGGCCAGGCAGGTTGAAGAAAGACGAAGCCTACTATTTCCTGGACCTCTCTCACTAAGGCGGCATTTCTGCTCTTAGTACACAGCATCGGGCAAAAGCCCCTGGGATTAGTTCAGAAGTCAGTATTTGGTTGGAAAGGCTAAGCACTAGCCCAGAGCAACAGGAACCCCTTGGTTTTTCTGGGTGTCAATATAGACCCAGAATGAGTTCCCTCATGACCAAAACTGGTTTCAGCTTAACGAACTGCTCGAACACAACCCAGCAATGACCAACCCAGGCTTAAGTACAGTATAATACCCAAAAAAGGCTCTGCCCAAGTAGCTCAGTTGGATGGAGCATCCTCCCAATACACCAAGGTTGCAGGTTCGATCTCCAGTCAGGGCACATACAAGCATCAACCAATGAATGCATAAATTAAGTGGAACAACAAATTGATGTTTCTCTCTGTCCCTTCCTCTTTTTCTAAAATCAACCAATCAATAAAAATTAAAATAACAATAATAATAATAAAGAAAGACTAGAAATGGTAATTTGATGGCACAATTATAGGGGAAACAATCAGAATTAATTTGTAAAATTCACTTTCCTTAAAAAGAGAACACGGCACTTTCTGAGTGAATGTCATCAGGGCACTCCCCCTGTTTATTTCAAAAGAGGAATATAGTAGCCCCATTACCCACTGGGTACATGTTCCAAGTTCCTCAGCAGATGTTTTAAAACCATGGACAGGACCAAACCCTTTATATGCTATGTTTTTTTCCTATACGTACACCCCTATAACAGTTTATAAATCAGGCACAGTAAGAGATTAACAGCAATGGCTAACAAAATAGAACAATTATAACATCATACTATAACAAAAGTTATGTGAATGTGCCATTATTACATAACAGGGTTACTTGAACAAGTACTGCGATAGTCCATCTGATAACCAAGAAGGAAAGGCCACTAAGTGACTAATGGGCAGGGAGTGTATACAGTGTGATTATGCTGGACAAAGGGATGATTCACTTCCTGGGCAGGATGGAGCGAGACAGTGTGAGTTTTTTGTTTGGGTTTTTTTTTTTTATGTTTTTATTGATTTCAGAGAGAGGAAGGGAGAGGGAGAGAGAGAAACATCAATGATGAGAGAGGGTCATTGATCAGCTGCCTCCTGCATGCTCCCTATTGGGGACTGAGCCCACAACCTGGGCATGTGCCCTGACCGGGAATCAAACAGTGGCCTCCTGGTTCATAGGTTGACGCTCCACCACTGAGCCATACCAGCCAGGCGAGACAGCATGAGTTTTCATCATGCTACTCAGAATTATGTGGAATCTGAAACTTATGAATTGTTTATTTCTGGAATTTTCCATTAATATTTTTGGATCACAGTTCACTGAAACCATGGAAATCGAGACCATGGATACAGGGAGACTACTGTAAATATTTCGGGAATACTAAAGTAAGAAAGACCAAAATATTAATGACTAAAAATGCAAACTATTTCTAGGAACAGAAAATAAGAATCAGCTCAGACATTTTCTTATTCCTTCCTGTAATGGATGCTGATCCAGGGAATTTATTTCCACATTCCTAGCTGCTTTTCACTTAGAGCTATAAAACTCCAAAACCTTGTGAGCAGTGGTCCTATATGACTGTAAGGCCTTTCTGCTTATACCTGGCCCCAGTTCCCTCACTTACTTGTCACTGTGAACATCAGCCTGGGGAACAGACCACTCCCAATGAACACCTGGAATGTGGCAATCAAATCTGCATATGAACAGATGCTGGGAATGGACCCCCTCCCCCCAAAAACAACCCAAACGGTAGCAAGTACAAACTACAAGCAGGGAAGGTGGAAGAAAAAAGTTAAGGAAGCAACAAAATATTATATAACATTATGTAGAACAGCTGTGGACAAAGGAAAATCAGTTGCAACAGACAAAAATCCTGAATAAAATAGGGGTGATTCCTTTTAAGCAAAGGTTTCAGGTCAATTGCATGTTACTGGCAGAATATTTAAAGTTCTGTTAATAGTGCCTGAACTGTAGAAGGTACAAAAAGTCAGAGATTGTCTTTTTTTTAACTTAGAAGTGTCATCTTTGAATATAAAGGGAGATTATATATATAGAAAAAAAATGATATTGAAAAGTAATTTACATTTTACCATCACTACTACTTTTTCTGATAGACACAATTTGCATTCATCATGGGACATATATATATATATATATATATATATACACACACACACACATGCATATATACATATTTCCTTTTTATTGAATTTATTGGGGAATTTATTGGTGAGGGAGATATATATTTTTTAAACTTAAAAAAATACTTCTATGGTTTGTTTTAAAACTACTTACAAAGAAAGACTAGATAGAGGCTCCTATTCAAACAGGTAGGAAAAGGTATGTTAGGTACAGGGTGATATAGTAAAACCTCGATATAATGGACTAATTCGGGTGAGGGGGTGTCTGTTAAAGCCAAAAGTACATTATATAATACAGGTTTTCCAAATGCGAATGTTAAAAAAGTTTACCTGTTTTTATTTATGTAGACATATTTGTGTAATTAAAATTATGTTGAAAATTTAATTTCACACAAAAGTTTTCTATATGTATTACTGTAATTTTAAATTTATACTGAATAGGTCTAGTAAATGTGTGCATTCACCAGTCACCACAAGTAAACAAATGCACATGGCTGGGGTGATCTGCCAGCAGGCATTAAATTTGCTGCAGAAAGTCACGCCACGTGACAACAGAATCAATTACCATGTGATGTGGTGTGATCATGTGCTAATCATTTGCCCAACATTGTTTACCACCGGTGACCCTTGGATTTAAATATGTGGACTATAATTGTAGATATGTAATATTTATTTATGTCTACAAAATTACTACAGTGTTTTTTTCCAACATATGGCCTATTTGCTAAAATTTGTTTAAAAATAACAGTGAATTAATATTTTAAAAAAACCTATCAATTTAATTATCAGCAAATCTTGGCTAAAAGCATTTTAAAATTAACAGGGTGTTAACTTTCACATATGACATACAGAGAGGAAATTTTGTCCATTAAATCTGAAGTCCATTAAATTGAGGTCTGCAACATCGAGGGTTTACTCTCTTCTACCACTCTTCGTACATACCACTTTTTCTGAGTTCCGTTCCTTTCTCTTACTTTCTCTGTTTTAACTTTTACTATGAATGCATAATTCTCCTTAGTTTGCTATTTATGCTTTATGTTCACCCATTATTCCCACAAATAGGCTATAACCCTAGTAATAGACCTAAGGGCGAAGAAAGGTCCTAGTACAGAAATACTAGTTAAGCTCCTAATTTAGAGATGCATAGTTTTCATAAGATAATAACATCAAGAAGAATCTTTAAGGTATGCAGCAATAACTTTAAAGGTGGCTCACGAACTAGAATGCAAGTCAATATTATAGCAAGTAGAGGTTGTAATAGGAGATCCAAAATGGTGGTGGGAGTAGGCGGAAACTACACTCACCTCCTCCCCGGACCAAACTGGAATTAGAACTAAATTCAAGAATCATCATCCTGAATAACCAAATGAACACTAGCTGAAGAGAAATCTTATAACTAAGGATTTACAGAAGAAGCCACACTGAGGCTGGTAGGAAGGGCAGAGATGCAAAAAGGGCTGGCCCCTATCTCAAGGCAGCAGCTGAGATTCTGGAGGGAAGGTGCAAAGGTGCTTTCTGAGAAGTGTGAGGTCTAAACTCCAAGCCAGGCTCCCCTGCCTAGAGCACCCACATGACACCTGGCTGTGAAACGCAGCAGGGTTTCTGTCCACCTGGGAGAGATGGGAGTCTGCCAGAGACACAGGCACCCTCTTAAACGACCAATGCACAAAATTTCGTTTGCATATACTCACCCTAGGCTCTAGCAGAGGGAGGGTGGAGCGGACTAGGTCATGTGAGTGAGAAGAGTCTGGGGTTTGTGTCTCTGGAGAGAAAGCTGCAGGGACAGCCACCAGGATCCCTGTGCTGAGTCATTCTTCCATACGGCAGACATCATCATTCTTGGGTGGATCATTCCCTCCCTGTAGCATTAGCCTGGGGGAATGCAATAGCCCCAACCTCTGGACTCCCTCTCACCATACCCTGTAGAACTTACACCTTGATGAAGAGTTAGCTGCCTTGGTTAGAGTATAGAGGTCTGGGCAGACACAGGGGGTGTCAGTGACTGAGTTGTGCAGCTTTTGGGTGGGGGGTCTTCGCGCCACTTTCCCGTGAAACTGACTGGTGGTGCTTCCCCCTCACAGATCTGCTGGAACCACCCTCTGGGCTTTGGGTAGACCTGAGCTGTGGCTCAGGAGGCACTACAGGCCCAACTCCTCGTGGCTCCACTCTGCCGAGGTCAGGGCAAAATCCAGGACAGAGTTGTGTAGCTCTCAGGTGAGGGCCCCACCCCAGAAGCCTGATCCACACCTCCCTCTCATGGGAGATCCACTAGCCCCATCCTCCCGACTCCTGGTAGCTCCATCCTGCTGAGCTCTCTCTCCTCCTGGAAGAATCTGGGACAGATTCTATGGCTCTAGAACAGGGGCCATTTATTCTTCTCATGCCTGAGCAGGGCAGAGCCCAGCCTTCATACTCCCCTTCACCTTGGTCTGTTTGGGCTTGATAACCTCCACTGGCCTCACCCTGACAACTCCCGGTGACCTGCCTGAACACAAAGGAGTGCAATCACCCACTGGGTGGCAGCTAGGCTTGGTATACCTGGTGACTTTTGCTGAGTGGCCTTAGACCCAGCATGGGCACTGAGTTTGAACCTGTATCAATCTGGTGAACACAGCCGGCCCCTACCCAGTGACTCACTGTGGACCTTCTTTATGTAACTTGGGTAGCGTCAGAGGCTCTTTCAGTGACTGAGCCTAACAGGCAGCTGGCAGACAAAGGTAGGGGGCGGCGGGTCTTGGGGTGCCTTGGGACTCTTGCTGACCTGCCCGTAGGTCCAGTGCTGGCCTTGGAACACAGCTTGGTCCTTCCCGTACACACCCTGGCCCAGCAGAGGCAGCCACAAACTGTGGATCGCTTGTAGCTCCAAATAGGTTGCTCAGGGTCAGTTACAGGCAACATCTGACATTGGCCTGCACCAGAGTTCTTCCATGAGGCCCAGAACTAAAACATCCAGTGGCCAGCTTCAGACAAAATCAGAGCAGGATACAATAAGCTTCATCAGCAGCGTATCCAAAGGGAGATCTCAGCAGGCACCACACCCTCCTCAGGCAAACGCTGCTTCACAGCACAGTAGCTCACATGCCATGGTCGGGGTTGAGCCTCACAGTCAGCCAGCCTGAGGGTTGATCCCATACACAAACAGGCCAACAGCAATCAAGACTCAATTATAATAGGAGGGCCCATATAACCCACACAAAGGACATTCCTAGAGCAGCCAGCTCAGGTGATCAAGGAGACTGCACCACTGGACCCCACAGGACACATACTACATAAGGCCACCCTACCAAGACTGGGAGTCATAGTAGATCTATCTATTACATGGAAACAAACACAAAGAGATAGCTAAAATAGGGAGACAAAGTAACAAGCCCCAAATGAAAGAACAAGAGAAATCTCCAGGAAAAAAGCTAAATAAAACAGAGGCAAGCAATTTATCAGGTATAGAGTTCAAAGTAATGGCTATGAGGATGCTCAACTGCATGAAAAAGGCCATAGAAACCATAAAAAAGAACCAGTCAGGAATGAAGAATACACTGGGAGAAATAAACAGCAGATTGGATGAAGCAGAGGACTGAATCAGAAATTTGGAAGACAAGGTAGAAAAACACACTCAATCAGAGCAGCAAAAAAAAGAATTTTTAAAATGAGGATCATTTAAGGGACCTTTGTGACAACATGAAACATAATATCCCAATCATAGGGTTACAGAAAGAGAAGAGAGACAGCAAGGGACTGAGAATGACCAAAAACTCCCTAACTTGATGAAGGAAAAAGTCACAGAAGTCCAGGAAGTGCAAAGTCCAAAATAAATGAACTCAAAGAGGCCCACACCAAGACACATCATAATTAAAATGCAAAAGGTTAAAGGAGAGAATCTTAAAGCAGCAAGAGAAATGCAGGTAACTACAAGGGAGCTCCTGTAAGACTGTCAGCTGATTTCTCAACAAAAAATTTCAGGCCAGAATGAACTGGCATTAAATATTCAAAGTAATGAAAAGCAAGGACCTACAACCCAGACTACTTTACCCAGCAAGGCTATCATTTAAAATGGAAGTAGAAATAAAGAGCTTCCCAGACAAGAAAAAAAACTAAAGGAGTTTGTTAGCACCAAAACAGTATTACAGAAGCCCAGTTAGAGTGGCTCAAAGGTTAAGCATCAACCTATGATGTAGGAGATGGAGGTTCGATTCCCGGTCAGTGCACACGCCTGGGTTGTAGGCTCGATCCCCAGTAGGGGTCGTGCAGGAGGCAGCCAACTGATGATTCTCTCTCATCATTGATGTTTCTATCTCTCTCCCTCTCTCCCTTCCTCTCTCTGAAATCAATAAAGATATATTTAAAAATAAAAATAAAGTGGAATTCATTTCAACAAACAAAAAACCCAAAATAAAAAACACACACACAAAGTATTACAAAAAATGTAAAAGGGCCCTTGGCCAATTTGACTCAGTGGTTAGAGTGTCAGCCCACAGACTGAAGGATCCTGAGTTCGATTCCAGCCAAGGGTATGTATCTCAGTTGCAGGCTCAACCCCCCCCCGCCCCCCCGCCCCGGTCAGCGCTCAAGTGGGAGGAGACCAATCAATGCCTCTCTCTCACATCGATGTTTCTCTCCACCCCTCCTCCCCCAAAAAGCAATGGAAAAAAATCCTCAGGTAAGGATTAAAAAATAAAATGTAAAAGGCCTGCTTTAAGAGGAAGGCCTGGCCAGTGTGGCTCAGTGGTTACAGTGTTGGCCCACGTACCAAAGGGTTGCAGGTTCAATTCTCAGTCAAGGGCACATACCTGGGTTGTGGGTTCTCTCCCCACCCTCAGTCAGGGAACATATGGGAGGCAACCAGTTGATGTATCTCTCTCACATCGATGTTTCTTTCCCTCTCTCTCTCTCTCTCTCCCCCTTCCACTCTCTGAAAAGTGATGGAAAAAAATATCCTCAGGTGAGGGTTAAAAAAAAAAAAAGACGGGGAAAAGGGTGGAGGAAAAGGAGAAAACAAACAAAAAAATGGGAACATAGGTAAAAGAATAAAATGGCAATAAATACATACCTACGAAAAATCACTTTAAATGTAAATGGGTTAAATGCTTCAATCAAAAGACATAAGGTAGCTGAATGGATAAGAAAATAAGGTACCTACATATGCTGTCTACAAGAGACCCACCTCAGAATAAAAGATACACACACAATAAAAGTAGAGGGATGGAAAAAGATATTCCATGCAAATGGAAAGAAAAAAAAAAAGGTTGGGGTAGCAATACTTATACATGACAAAATAGACTTTAAAACAAAGGCTACAGCAAGAGACAAAGGAAAACACTACATAGCAATAAAGGCAGAAATCCAACAACAGGATATAACCCTTGTAAACACTTATGCACCCAACACAGTGACACCTAAATATGTAAAGCAAATCTTGATGGGCATAAAGGGATAGACTGACAGTAATACTAGTCATAAGAGAGGACTTTAACGCACCATTGACATCAATGAATAGATCTACCAGACAAAAAATCAACAAGGAAATGGTGGCCTTAAATGGCACACTAGATCAGATGGACTTAATTAATATCTTCAGAGCATTTCACCTCAAAGCAGCAGAATATACATTATTTTCTTTTTTTAAAATTTATCTTTATTGTTGAAAGTATTATAGATGTCCTCTTTTCCCCCACTGACCCTTTCTATCCCGCACTGGCCCCCCTACCCCAGGCCTTCACCACACTATTGTCTGTGTCCAAGGGTTATGCATATATGCATGTAAGTTCACCCACCAGAATATATATTCTTTTCAAACACACATGGAACATTTTCTAGGATAGGCCACAAGTTAGAACACAAAACAAGTCTCAATAAATTTAAGAAGACTGAAATCACATCAAGCATCTTCTCTGACCATAATGGTATGAAACTAGAAATCAATCACACACACAAAAAACTGAAAAACAAACAAAGGCATGGAGGCAAAGTAAGATATTACTAAATAATAAATGGGCTAATGATAAGATAAAGGAAGAAATCAAAGATACCTTGAAACAAAAGAAAATGAGAACACAACCACCCCAAAGCTATGGGACACAGGAAAAACAGGACTATCTCAAGAAGTAAGAAAAATCTCAGATAAACAATCTAATTTTACACTTAAAGGAACTTGAAAAAGAACAAAGCCCAAAGTAAGTAGAAGGAAGGAAATTATAAAGAGCAGAAATAAACAAAATAGAGTTTAAAAAAACATTAAAAAATTCCATAAAACCAAGAGCTGGTTCTTTGAAAAGATAAATAAGATTGATAAACCTTTAAACAGACTCATCAAGAAAAAAAGAGAGAGGGCCCAAATAAACAAAATCAGAAATGAAAGAGAAGTAACAGCAGACACCAAAGAAATACAAAGGATAGTAAAGTAATATTATGAACATCTATATGCCAACAAATTGGACAATCTGGAAGAAATGGACAAATTCCTAGAAACAACCTTCCAAAACTGAATCAAGAAGAATCAGAAAACCTGAATAGACAGATTACAATTAGTGAAACTGAAGCAATAATAAAAAACTCTAAACAAAAAAAAGTCCTCACTAGATGGCTTCACTGGTGAATTTTACCAAACGTTCAATGAAAAACTGCCCTGGAAGGGTAGCTAAGTTAGTTAGAGCATCGTCCTGATATACCAAGGTTGTGGGTTCAATCCTTGGTCAGTGCACATACAAGAATCAACCAATGAATGCATAAATAAGTGGAACAACAAATCAATGTTTCTCTTTTACTCTCTTCCCCCACCTTCCTCTATCTAAAATCAATAAATAAAAATAAAATAAAAAAGAACTAACCACCTCTCTTCAAACTATTCCAAAAAATTCAAGAGGAGGGAAGACTCCCGAACTCATTTTATGAGGCCAGCATTATCCTAATTCCAAAACCAGATAAAGACACTACATAGAAAGAAAATCATATGGCAATATCCATGATGACCATAGATGCTAAAATCCTCAACAAAATATTAACAAACCAGATCCAGCAATATATTAATATGATCTAGCAATGATCAAGTTGGACTTATTCTGGGTATGCAAGGTTTGGTACAATATCCACAAATCAATAAACGTGATACATCACATAAACAAAATGAAGGATGAAAACCACATGATCATATCAACAGATGCAAAAAAAGCTTCTGATAAAATCCAGCACCCATTTATGATAAAAACTCTCAGCAAAATGGGAATAGAGGGAATATACCGCAACATAATAAAGGCCACATATGACAAACCCACAGCCAACATCATACTGAATGGGGAAAAACTATAAGCATTTCCCTTAAGATCAGGAACAAGACAGGGATGTCCACTTTCACCACTCTTATTCAATATATTACTGGAAGTCCTAGCCACAGCAATCAGACAAGAAGAAATAAAAGGATTCAAACTGGAAAAAAAAAAGTAAAATTGTCATTATTTGCAGATGCATGATACTGTATATAGAGAACCCTAAAGATTCCACCAAAAAACTACTAGAACTGATAAATGAATTCAGTAAAGTAGCAGGATATAAAATAAATATACAGAAAACAGTTGCATTTTTATTTATTTAAAAATATTTTTTACTGATATTTAGAGAGAGAGGAAGGGAGAGGGAGAGAAACATCAATGTGAAAGTGAAACTTCAATCAGATGCTTCCTGCATCCCATCTACTGGGTATCAACCCTGCAGCTCAGGCATGTGCCCTGATCAGGAATTGAACTGGCAACCTTTGGTGCAGGAGTTGATGTCCAACCAACTAAGCCACACTGACCAGGGCAGTTGCATTTTTATATACCAATAATGAACTATCAGAAAGGAAAACTAAGAAAACAAACCCATTCACAATTGCTTCAAAAAGAATAAAATAGCCTGGCCGGGCGTGGCTCAGCGGTTGAGCGTCGATCTAGGATCCAGGCTATCGGGGTTCAATTCCCGGTCAGGGCACATGCCTGCGTTGTGGGCTCGATCAATGATTCTCTCATCATTGATGTTTCTATCTCTCTCTCCCTCTCCCTTCCTCTCTCTGAAATCAATAAAGATATATTTTAAAAAAAACAAAAACACAAAAAGAATAAAATTATCTAAGAATGAATTTAACCAAGGATTTAAAAGACCTGTATTCTGAAAATTATAGGACACTAAAGAAAGAAACTGAAGATACAAATAAATGGAAGCATAGACCATGTTCATGGATAGGAAGAATTAACATCATTAAAATGTCCATACTACCCAAAGCAATCTATAGATTCAACACAATGCCTAACAAGATACCACTGGAGTATTTCACAGAACTAGAACGAATACTCCAAAAATGTATATGGAAACACAAAAGACCCCGAATAGCCACAGTAATCTTGAGAAAGAACAAAGTTGGAGGTTATCATGCTACCTGACATCAAACTATACTACAAGGCCATAGTTATCAAAACAGTATGGTACTGGCATAAAAATGGGCATATAGGTCAATGAAACAGAACAGAGAGGCCAGAAATAAACCCACTTTTTAAAAAAAAATTTTTATTGTGCCTGACCGGGAATCAAACTGTGACCTCCAGGTTCAAGGGTCAATGCTCAACCACTAAGTCACAAAAGCTGGGCTATATCCACCCTTTACAGTGAATTAATATTTGACAAGGGAGGCAAAGACACACAATGGAGTAAAGATAAGTCTATTCAATAAATGGTGTTGGGAAAATTGGACAAATACATGCAAAAAATAAAATTAAACCACTTTCTTACACCATACACAAGAATAAACTAAAAATGGATTAAAGACTTAGATGTTAAGACTTGAAACGAAACCATAAAAAACCTCGAAGAAAACATAGGCAGCAAAATCTTGAACATTTCTTTTAGCAATATTTTTTCTGATATATTGCCTCAGGTAAGAGAAACAAAAGAAAGAATAAACAAACGGGACTACATCAAACAAAAATATTTTTGCACAGCAAAGGAAACCATCAACAAAATGAAAAGACAACCCACTTAATGGAAGAACATATTCATCAATGATACATCTGATAAGGAGTTAATATCCAAAATTACTAAGAACTTATATAACTTAACACTAAAAAAACAAACCATCGAATTAAAAAATGGGCAAAAGACGTGAACAGACACTTCTCCAATGAGGACATATGGATGACCAATAGATGTATGAAAAGAGGTTCAATGTCACTAGTCATCAGAGAAATGCAAATTAAAACCACAATGAGATAATCACCTCATACCTATCAGAATAGCTACCATCAATAAATCAACAAAAAAACAAGTGCTGGCGAGAATACGTAGAAAAGGGAACCCGGTTCATGCACTGTTAATAGGAATGCAGATTGGTGCAGCCACTGTGGAAAGTAGTATGGCATGATCTCACAAAATTAAAAATGGAACTGCCTTATGATCCAGAGATTCCACTTCTGGGAATATATCCGAAGAAACCCAAAACACCAATTCAAAAGAATTTATGCATTCCTATGTTCACTGCAACATTATTTACAATAGCCAAAATCTGGAAACAGCCCAAATGTCTATCTGTAGATGAGTGTATATAAAGCAGTGGTACATTTCTACAGTGAAATATTACCTGGCCATAAAAAAGAAAGAAAACTTACCCTTTGCAACAGCATAGATGGACCTGGAGAGCATGATGCTATGTGAAATCTAATGAACAAAATAAACTAACAAAACATAAAGAGTCATAGATAGAGAACAGACTGACAGCTGTCAGGGGGGAGGGTAGTTGCAGGGCTGGGTGAAAAAGGTGAAGGGATTAAGCCAAAACAAAAAACAAAAACAAAAAAACCCCTCATAAACACAGATAATGGTATGGTGATTACCAGAGGGAAAGGAGGGTGGGGGAGGTAAAAATTGTATAAGGGGGGTTAAGTGGTGATGGAAGGAGACTTGATTTGGAGTGGTGAACACATAATGCAATATACAGATGATGTATTAGAGAACTGTATACCTGAAACCTATATAATTTTATTAATCAATGTCACCCCAATAAAGTTAATAAAGAAAAAGTTGTAATAGTCAACAGTTTGAGTTGTTTGCTACCTACAAATAGGCAAATATATACACTTTCGATTTAAATTAATGCTTTATAATGTGTATTATAATTATTGTTGAAAACGTAATTAAAGCTGCTATATGATTATATTATTATAAAATGTTGAGTAATATCCTAATTTCCTTCAATTTCAAGATTCTATACTAATTTTTATTATGGCAAAAAAGAAATTAATATAATGGTAGAAAAATGCAGTATCACTAGTATCTTTTTTCTTACTGTTAAAATACCCAATAAATTTCCAATACTATTCTAACAAAATTCTAGATAGTAAGATTTTCTTTTAATTAAAGGTTACGTGAAACAGTGATTTTAAATATTATATTTAGAAGGCCTATTTATATATCCCAGTCCTCTGGTGCTCAGTTACTATTGCTCATGCAAAACAAGAATAACTAAAGTTTTTTAAAAAGCAAAATTTATAAAGACAAGAATTTAATTAATCAAATTGCCATGAACTGTCCATGAGATAATCTTCTCTGAAGGATATGTCCCAGTCCTATTAACAGGATTTTCTGAAATGCATGAGGTCAAATCAGACTACATCCAAATAAAACCAAACACAGAGATAGGAGCAGCGGCCCATGCATGGAATTTATTGTGTGCTACTGTTTATAAAATACTCAGATAGTCCTGCACATGCATAATATTTCCAACTTAGACAGGGGACCATACAGGGTGCACTTTCTGGCAAACAAAACAACAGATGGTTCCGCTGCCTGGAGCTCTGAGTTGTATTCCAGGGCATGAGGGAAGCAGGCCACCAAAGTAAAGGGAAATACCAAACTACAGTGGCAATCAATACAGGTCAATAATTGTGAAAAATTAGCACATGGTTCCATTTAGTTTAACCAAGCAGTTCTGTAGCTATCAAAAGAAAATGTTCAACATGCAGTCTTGACTTTTATGCCTCCACTAACACCTGAATGATTGAATAGACCCATTGTTGCTTCTATGCTGCATTGCTTAATCAAAAAACACTTCCAGAACATTTTAAAATTTCCTTTGCATCAAAACATAAAAATGATAGAAAGCCAGCAGCAAATAACCCTGGTGGCTATTTAAGCAACTTGAGTACTCACAATAAACTAAAATTTCTCATAACATCTAGGTAACTTATACATGTTGTACCTGTACATCATAGGTCTATATATTAAATATTTGCAAAATGAAAACATGCATACACAAAATACGTCAAGTTTTACAGACATGATTTGAATTAAAATTTACTTTGACAATGTACAAATTTCTTTTAATGTATCTTAAATGAGTAATTCTGTAATTCTGTATTAATTTTGAAATTTAGAGGTTTTCTTCTTAAATCTCTGGGGTGTAAATCTCAAAAGATCTGGACAAAAAGATTCTAAATTAGTTTTTGGATTTGTGTTCAAGTAAGAGAGTGTGTCTAGAAATAGGCTGTGCATTCATAATTAAAAAATACCAAGACTATATTACAGAATTAGCCACATTTAAGAATATAGACCTGAGGTCAGCATTTTGTATAAACACCAACTGGGTTTTTCAGTATTTCTCAGCCCATTATTCAAAATACAGCTTAGTAACCTCAGAAATGTATTTTAAGACCATGCTAGTTCACCCTTTAAAGACATTTCACAGGGGGGAAAGTCCAAGTTAGCTCTTAGGATTGCATTTGAAGTCATGGTTGAAAAACAAAATCTAATTCTACTGAAGGGAAAAAGAAATCTCATTTGTAAACTTAAATGTGTGAACCACAAGCATAAATGGAGGTACAGTGGCCCTCCAATGGAAATTGCCCCAAGCCCCTTGCTCACTGCTCTCCACCTTGGCAGCAACGGACCCAGTCTTATCAGATAGCACATGTCCCAGGGCCCTCAAGCCTCCATCCAGGAAGGGGGCTGTGGTCTCAAAAGCACAATGGTTTCTCCAGAGGGACTGTGACATTTACAGTCAGCTTGTCCGACCCCTCCAGCTCCTCGGGTAATCTGTCCATTTGGGGCCCGAGATGCGAGAGTCCCTGGGAAGCCGTGGGTCACTGGGCACTATGGTTGCCAGTCCCGTGGTTCTCAGTGGCATGTGCGGTGTTCAGAGAATTGAAACCATCTGGCTGTACAGCATCTTTCCGGGGTGGCATTCTCTCATTGATCCTATCCAAACCCTTTGCCTCTTCAAAACTGCAGATTCTATGTGGTGGAGAGAATCCTCGTATTGCTTAACAAAATGCAAATTTGATAAGTCAGTAATTGAAAAACAGTTCTGAGATTTCAAAAACATAATTATGATTTTTAAGAAGACATTAGCTGTATGTAGCAACATTTAAATCTTACGTTAACTGAATCCTATCCCCGTTCCAGACTTCCCCTTAAAATGTGAAATGTTTAAACCCAAATATAAACATGACAGCATCAAAGATGACAAATGTTAGCGTAGCCTTTAAAAAAACACAAAAATAACCCTCCCATGTCCCCCAAATCAACCTTCAGGCAATGGTCTCAGGGTCTCAGTCTGAATTCTACTACACCAATTATCTCCTACCTCAGACCCAAAGATCACCAGTGACTATCACAGTAAGGCAACATCAACAATGGGGGCAAGTAAGGAGGCTAAACCAGGTTAATCCTTGACACACAAATCTGTGCCAAGAGCTTGGGAGAAGGGTGAAGTTAAAATTTAGCAGATCAGAACTATCTTGGAGGCCAAGGTATCATCACTCAATCACCATCAATATGAAAAGGAAATGCCTCCAGGAGTTAGATCTGTGTTTGGCTGATAGCAAAAAAGTATTTATAGTTTCTTATTTTAGAAGATGTCATCTTTAATTCACTGGCCATCCACTGCATGTTCTTGGGAAACCTAAGTCAAAATAAATGGCAATTCTCCTCCAATTGTTATAGTTTCTCATTTACTTCATCTGGAATGATGTATCCTACATTATTAAAATGTGCATAGAAAAGATTTCCATACTACTGGTTAAAATCTGGTTGCTTTAATATGTGCAATTCCTGGGATTCAGAGTCTGTGCATATGGAACCAAATAAATGGTTGGTCAGCAAAACATTTAGTAATGTGTAATTTTAAGCCAATACATGATATACATGAATATAATATTATCAGCAAACACTAGCTCAAACTGCAACAACAACAAAAAAATCATAGTGATACAGCTTCTGCACTCTTAGGTGAATTACTGAAAATGAGTAAAAACAAACTCAAATCTATGTCTAGAGTGGGTTTAACTTAGAAAAAAAATAATCTGAGTAGCACAGAATCATGCAAAATATGGAATAGATGTTTATATACAACTTTAAATGCTATATTATTATAGCATAACATGCTGTACTCTAAAGAATTCAGGAACATTAAATGCTAGTTGGGTGATATGCTATAAAAGGGGAAAAACCAGATTGTCACTATGGAAATCAGTCCTTGTGATTAAAAAACAAAGAGAGAAAGAGAGAGAGAAATGTGACTTAAACTGGATGAGTCAGTGAGTCTGATTCACCTTGAGTTGTGCAAGCTAGGAGTAAGACACACCCCAGGATTCTCTGATGCCCACCCACACACCACAGATCTCTGCCCAGTGCAAGGACTCTGATCGTACCTTTTTCAGCCTCAATAGCCTCAACTGTGGCTGTACAGAAGTGAGCAGAGGCATGCAAAATGAATGAGAGAGATGAGAAGGGTCATATTGTACAGCAGAAAAGGCAATGATCACTTAAAATAACACAGTACCCCATACTACATCATCATTTACAATTTAACATAATAGTACCCATATTAGAGAGCCCCATCCAATCCCCCAATTCCTGATACAGCACAGTTTACACGCAGCACTATGACAACATTGCTCAGAGCACAGAACACACAGACCTACTGTAAACACAGACACTTCAGCACCCATGCAAATGCACTCCAGTATTAATTACCCATCTTGAGTTCAGTATTCTGATGGCCTTAGAATTTTCCAACATGTTTATTATATCATATCCATCACAATTACAAGGAAATTCTCTAGCGTGAAATTATGATGGTAGAATTGTAGCAGAAGAACAAACAGGAGATTCTTTACTTTCATGTCTAACTAAAATAATACTCATTACCAGTTGGTTCCCTAAGATATAAACTAGAAAAAGTCAGCAATGTTTTTCCTGTTGCTTCTGATTCATAGGGTAATGCATAAACTGCAAAAGTCGTTGTGGCTACGATAAAATTTAGGGGCAATAAACTTGGTGAGTTACTCTGAGTAGTTCCGTAGCTCTGTTCTTTGTGGGTAACAGAAAAGCACCCTCTTGTCTACTAGGAACGTCCTTTCTATTCTAACGTTGGTGTTCCAAATATCTAGATATTAACATCTATAGCTTTAAAAGATCCACTTATGTTCAGTTTATCATGAACTCACATCTGCCTCAGGTACTAATAACCTGCATTCTCAAGTAAAGACGACAGACAAAGGGCTACTGAGCATCTTTTCAAACCCAGCTACCAACTATAGAGGAATCAAGAGATAGAATCGAGATCTTACAGGCAATAAATCCTAGTTATTTCATGATATGGACATAGGTCATATAAATGAGAAATGCATTCTTGGTAAAGCTTGTCTCTACCCCACAGAGAATTTCAACATATTTAGTTATATATTTTATAGTCAAAGATTCCTTTGGCTCACTTTTGGGTTCAAATTGTATAAAGTACTCACATTGAGAATCAAGATCAAAGATTGCAGAGGGCAATACTGCCTGATAATACTGCCAATTCTGCACTTTACCCAAAGTAAACACACTCCAAATATTTACAACAATAATGCCCCAACCCTTCTACTTTGCTTCTTCTACAATAAGGCCACTTAGAATAATTTTTCCTGAAATAAGCTTTTAGTAGTATACATGATTCAGAAATAAATTTTATCCAAAACAGTTATTAATGTGAAAGGACACTGATGAATCTAAGGAATTAAAGTAGGCTAAATTAGAAAAGCTTGTTGATCTCAACCAGATAATAAAATGAAATGGGGACCCAAAAGAAGTAGGATGAACACTGAATGAGGGAAGAATTAATTCTCTTTAACTGTTAGATATTATAAATAAAAGCAGACATGCTTCTTGTATACCACTGTACAAATCACCATTTGCAAAATCTAGTCCTGTACATTTGGAAAATAGTCTTAGAATTTTCCCAGATAGAAAAACTGGGATAAATGAACTATCTCTTCTTGATCAGCCCTGGAATACCTATTCTTCAAAATGTGGACTATTTTCTTTATAATTTAGAAACTGAACGGGGGGGGAAAAATGCCAATAAGGGTACCTTTAGAGTTTGTGGTAACAGAAGTGATTTTATGTGAAATATTTTATAACTTTTATCATATATGGCAATTAAAAATAACATCGCTATAAGAATTAGTATCTATTTGAGTGTATCAATAGTTTCAGTATATTAATAAATTTTTTAAATGATGATACGAGGCAATATACTTTTGAAATCATTCTATGAGCTTTTAATTTGATATGTAAAAGCATTTTCTAGGTCAAATGATATTCTCTGTCCTTTCCTGGGGCCTCTAAATGCTCCTAAATCCTTTGCAGAATACAAAATAGCTACCATAGTCAAAACTGCATATCATGTCAAACTTAGAATTAAAAGGTCATTTGAAACTTAAACATTAAGGTGGAAAGAAATAGATCTGATAATTGCAAAATTCTATCTGGAAGGCACTATTTTTCCTCTATTTGTTTTCAGTTTTTAGAACATCTTGATATGGCCTTAAAAAGTTTGAGTATAGTGCTGTTTTAAATTGTGTTCCACAATATTATGTAAGATAAATGATCAAGAAAATTAGACATGACTAAAAACAGAGATGGCCACATATAGGTTTTGATGAAAGTAGCAATATAGGACTCTCTCAATCAAATTTCCATGAAGAAAATGCACATAAAATATGAATATCAAATACTACTCCAGTGGAGTTGTGCAGTTTGTAAAAACACTCAAGAAATATCATAAATTAACTTTAAAGTTATTGAGAAGACAATTTTTATTTTTTGACAACAGAGCTAAGGGCTTAAAATTTAAAAACTTTATTTTTGCAATACTTAATTCTCAGTTATTCACATCAGGAAACATGTCTACTAAAATTTTAAATGTTAGATAAACTTTTGAAAAACACAAAGTTGCAGCTTTCAAATGAGTTTCATTATTTGTTTCAAAATAAGTCTTTCTTATGCTAGGGAAATCACTTCAACCAAATGGTCAAACCACAGTACCATGAGCCATCACTGGCAGAACGAGGGAGCTGTCTAGTTTCCCAAATTGGACCCCTTAAGCTCAGCACCAATCAGTAACTCACTCTATCCTGGGAATAGACAGTAAAATTGTCAGTAAAATTGTCTTTCAAACCTTCCCTGCAGTTGGGGATGATTTCAAAGTTGAAGACAGAGCTTCAGGCTGCATGCAAATTAAAAATAAATAGAAGTGCTGAGCTGCCAACAAAGCATTAATTAGCACGTGCTAATTTGTGAAATCTGAAGGAAAGGTTTGTTGCGGAAACAATGTAAAAGTAATAATATATCTGAGGATAACTGCGAGATGACTGTAGTGTAGATTTATTTATGAAACCCTTTCAGTTTTCTTTTTCCCTTCTGAACAAAGAGGAGGAAGGTATAACATTTTCCAAGCTATTAGAATTCACCTTCTTTCTATTAACATTGTTATAAGTTTTACTGAATGTTTAAGATCTTAATTTGTTTTAATCAAATTCTTTTTAGCTCATTTTTCTAATGTTTATAACATAATAAGAAAAATGGAGGGCAAGGAATATAAAGAAAATAAAAGATTTTTAAAAAATCAAAAAAGAAAACCTCATTCAGAGTAAAAATTTGAAACTATAATTCCAAAACATAGTTGTATTTCTCACATATGCCAGTGGTGGTAGCAGACAACACAGTAACATATAAAATAGAACATGAAATAGGCTACAAGTAGAAATTATTTGTCTACAGGAAAAATTCTTTTATTTATTAATTTAAGCATTTATTATGAGACTGAGTGAAATGAAATTGTGAAAAGTCAATCTAATTTAAATTTATTAAAAATTTTAAGTTAAAATTTCCTTTTTTTTTTTTTGCTTTAAACATTTACTAATTACAACACCACAAGAAACTGTTAATCATGACTAAGGAAAACACCAGATCTGTTGCTGCCTATTTTAATAGAGCAGTGACCCTTGGAGGGCTGTCAAAAGTGGCTACAATAAAACATAAATTAAGCTTTCCATATCACATTTTTTGCTTTCCAACCACAAGGGAAAGAAATCTAGACTTTGAATTACTGTGCACAGTCTATAACATTCACAACACTCTCTTCTACTTAATCTGTAATGGGCTTTCAAAAAGTTAACCCAGTATTTACAGAAATATTTACGCCAAAAAATGTTAGGTGATTTTTTTAAATATAAAATATTCAATGAGCCAGATTACAGGAATGCTTTATGTATAATTCTTTTTATTTTCATGCAAAATAAAAGCACACTTAATAACACCCTTTCGATTTTGACTTACAGGATTTAAATTCAACCCCTTATAACAACGACTTAATATCTAATGTTACATTCATGTTCAGAATGCACAAAGTGCAGTAACGAATGCAGCAAACCTCAAAACAAGGTGCTACAAAGTTGCTTCTACATCAAAAGACAAACAAGTGTCTGATAGAGAAATTTAATTTAACATACTTTTACAGACATACAGCTAACCTAAAGAAAGACAGACAGATTTAGGAAAGCAGCTACATCTGCAGAGGAAGGAAACAGCATGTTACAGACAGTCGATTATACATAGAACATTTGACAAACACCACAGAGAACAAACTTTGGCATCATTTACCAGGGTACAAAACCTTGCACAAATCTTTTGGCAAGTGCGTGCATAAGTAAGGTTCTGGGGCCCAAGCAGATTGTTAATTCTAAAATTAAGTATCTGATAATAAAAGCATAATCTAATACAATTACATAAATTTTAAAAATTAAAAATAAGAAACCTGAAATTACATTTCCATTTTAGTAATATGATATAGTATATACTGAACTCACATTCTGAAACTGGGGCTTTTAAAAGAAAAGGGTGCATTAGATAAATAAATAAATAAATAAATAAATAAATAAATAAATAAATAAATAAATAATTCAGATATTATGATATGAGCTGCTCCCATATCATTTCATGAAAAGCTGAGAGACTAACCACTATTTTCAATTAAAACGAATACCCATTCTATCAATTTTCTGCCCTAGTCAGGTTATTAGTCAGACACTACCTATTATAGTATTCTGCCTGTGTCAGCTGCCAAGACAGGAACTAAAAAGCAGAAGGAATTCCCTGCATGCATTATGTGTATTGTTAGCAAAAGAGTGAGGTGTGCCCCAGTCCATCTGAGGCACAGCAAGTTGCATAACATCATTACCACTTTGCAGGGTCTGTCGTCCTCCAGCCAACACTCCACTAGGCAACATCCCTGTGGGAGTCAGACCCTTGAGTGTCAGCACACTTTCACTCTCCTCCCTATAGCACAAAGATATAACAAACATCAGGGACTCCCAACAAGTACTTAGTTTCAAAGAGGAGATGGGCCCAGATAGAGCCCATGTATATAATTTATTATATGCATTGCTATTACCATATTTTCCTCAATTCCAAATACGCATTTTTCCTTATTCTAAATGTTTCAGATATGAGGTTATACCTTACTACTGAGGCATACAGTTTTTTCTGAAAACCTTTATTAAATAAATATATGGTAAGGTTTACAATCAATGGGCATTATACAATTAAGAAAATACGGTATTTCATATCCTTTAAATATCAAATGTTTCATGTAATCACTTTAGCAAACAAATTTTAAAGGACTGACCCATTCATGTGCACCCTTAACCCTGGTGTTCCTGAAAGAACCCCAGGAAGACAATTTGTAGCTCCAACGAAAGGGACTTCCGCCCCATTAGCGTAGCTCAGCAGCTGAGCATCGGCCTATGATCCAGGAGATCATGGTTCAATTTCCAGTGAGGGCACAGGCCTAGGTTGTGGGCTCGATCCCCAGTAGGGGGCGTGCAGGAGACAGCCGATCAATGACTCATCGTTGATGTTTCTATCTCTCTCCCTCTCCCTTTCTGAAATCAATAAAGACATATTTATTTAAAAAAAAGGGGGGGGCTTCCTATATAGATAAGCAAGTTCACCAGGAATACTCTAACAAGTGCCCCCTTCCTTCTTATCCTGCTCTAATTTTCAATGAGTAGACACAGTACTATCATCACAAAAGGACAAGAGATACCAAAGGTGAATAATAATAATCACAAAGGTCAAAAACCCTAGTTTCAAAGGGACTTGTGTTTCCCTCTTCAATGTGTAAATGTAGAACTTCTTTATAGGGAGAATACTACCATATTGCTTTTAGATGTCAAACAGGACATTGCTTGTTAACAAAGTACAATACAAATAATTTCTATGAAACAAATATTTAGGAAAATGTATCATTACCTGAGAACAGAGAAGACCCTTGCCATCTTGCCAATTGCTCGAATTTTGTTTCTTATGATTTCTTTCCGGGCTGCAGCTGAACCTACTTTCAATGGAATAAATAAAAAACTCAGGTTTAGGACATTCACACTTGGACCATTCTATCAGCCTGTTCCACACTCATCTGAGTTAACACCAAGCCCCCTGCCACCCGCTCACATGGAGGAAACTAGATGAACTCATGCCAAAAAGCTTCTCACTCCTTCAATGTTTAGCTCAGCATTGGTCTAATACTGGGATCTGATAGAGATGCAAATGAAAAGTAATTCACAAACTTTAGGACTCTCTCACTACTGACTAACCAGTAAAATGACAATGGGAAAGAAAGTACAACCCAACCTGTATCACAAACCAAATGACAAGAAGATGTTAACCCTACAGTCTTTGTTTAATTCTCATGAAAGCCCATGGCATGCAGACTAACAGACAAAAACTGGTAATAGCCTATAGTCTTCTGTTTAACTATTATAAAAGCCTTTGACATGCAGGCTGGAAATATCCCATCATACTATGACAAAATAAGCTTCCTTGCAAAACAACAGTATGAAGCCACTACTATGCAGGTGACCCAGAACTAAGGGCCATACCAGCATTTCAACAACAATGCACATCTCAACCTCAGGAACTAGGTATCTTCTAAGGGCATGCAAATATATACAAGCTCTTGCATCCTTAGGTGAGTATGACACAAGGAGAGTGAGCAATGAGAAAAAACTCCTTAAAAACATGGCTAAAGGATCACTAATGCCTTCCTTCCTTCCTTCTTTTTTTGAGAATTTTTATAAGAGATTATTTAAGCTAAAATGAAGGACAACTGCTGGGGAGCAAGATCTCAAGTGCTCTCTAATGCTTCATTTCTAAAGGGTTACCTGTGTTGTCTATCACTGATACAGAAGAGAATATACCAAAATAACTGGATCTTTAGCTGATGAAACATTAAAAGCTTGTATCTTCCTTCCCTCAGCCTCCAGAAAGAGCCACCACAATCTCAGTCCTATCATCTCACATATAGCAACTAGAACCACTTTGGACCCCAGAATGTGGTTTCTTAGAACTGTGCTTCAACATGATAAAAACATATATATGGAAGCACCATGGTTGAAGAGAAGGTTAAGGAAAGGCTAAAGACACTAGACCAAGGTATACAGAGGTCTGAACAACCATAGTCTTCTGGGCTAGAGCATCTCATTTAAAATTCAAGTATCCCACAAATATATATAATTAAAAACTAAGATAATGACTGGATAATGACAAAGAAACAGAAAAAGAAATCCAATTTCAAAGATGAAAACAAAAGAAATATTTTAGAGAAAACAGGCTCCATGATTATGTTTAAGGTACTATAAAGGGTAATATTATGAGCACTGAAGCTACAGCTTTTACAAGTCCAAAATGGTGTTGGTTCCATGGCACCACACAGGTATTTTTAAGATGCCCCCTGCCCCAAAATTACTAAAAGTTTCAGAATTGTTGAATATTAGAATTTGAAGAGACATTAAAGATATTGCAAAGTTCAATCCCCTTATTTTATAGACAAATAAACCAAGTTTACTAAGTATTTTGTCTAAGGATATAAAGTAAGTCTGATTCTCCTCAAATAAATTAATATATACATTTTGTTTTAATTGACAAAATTTTTAACATAGCTAGGAGAGGAGTATGGGGATGGGGGAAGATGGCTGTAATGAAGTACACTGATATTTTCAGTCTTAATTTATATAGCTGTAAAACTGAATGCTATGTAAACTCTACTGATTTCGAATTTAAAAATTCACTGGAATATAAAAACATTGGACAAATCAGGATTTTAAATCAGTCTACAAACACATCATGCATAATATTAAAGTAAATTTCCACAGTAAAATTACTTTGGGGAATAGACAGACAATCAAACACCCCTAATCATGCAGGGAAAAGTACAAAACATTACAAATAAGCAAAAGAATGAAATTTAAAAACAAGAGGAATGAAAAAGAGGGAAAAATATTTCCATGCACAGAAAGACAGATATCTTGGAATATGACTTCTAAAAACATCAAATTCTAACTTAGATAAAACTTAAACTAAATTTTCACAAGGCCCAAGAGGACTCTGCATACATAGTACTCAAATGAATGTGCTAACTTACATGGACATGAGGACAACTTATGAAGTCATATTTCAAAACAATGTTACTCTGTCTGGTCTGTACCTTTTTTATTGCCATATATGAGCCGTTCTTCAGATGGAGAGTCCAGAAAAAAGGAAGTGAATGATGGAGAAAAGGTGGTTGAGACAAATAAAAAGATAGAGATTTAACTTGGCAGTGGTACTGAAGGATGAATGTAGAAAGAGAGAAAAATGAAGGCCCTCATATTTGAAATTTGAAAAATGCAGTACTGTAGGATGCGGTGAATAAAAGAGGGATGCCACTGTGTAGAGCTCTAAAGGAAAGGTTTCTTAAAAGATATGTGTGCAGAAGAAATTATGGACAGAATGATTATAATATTCGATGAAAGTAGACAAATTAGGGACAAAAATACACGTGAAAACACATAAGACTGGTAAAAGACTGTGCTAACAACAACCGTACATTTATATTGATACCCCTAAAGAAATGTATCACCCATGGAAGTATGTTAAGTGAAAGGTAATGACACAAATATGATACAAACTCATGTGGTTCTTCAAGGACACCAACATCTGCAAAATCTGTAGTATATACAGAGAAATGTAGGTAACTTTATAAACTACCTCAGAGGAAAACCTCACCCACTCCCAAAAAGGAAAGACTAAGCCTCCCGCACTCCATCATAGCACACAATTTCCTGAATCTGAATTGCAGAACGTCTGCACATACTCAGGATCAATAGTATATGCTTTTTGTTCCTAAAAGAAAGTAATAGCTCTAAGAGTAGGCAGTAGAGATGTTTCATTTGGCCTTTCCATATCTTCCATTCTAATGCTGAGTGAGATACATGATTCCATTATAGGAAATGCAAAGTTTTGGGTTAGTAAAACTATAGCACATATGGATTATGTATTTTCTCTACCAAACTCAAGATACCACAGAAATCAGTGTTCAAAAATTATTTAATGATTAAATACCTCTAAAAGGAATGCTGTGTGCATTTATATATGCAATATGTTTATGCAAATATTTGCCTTTAAAAATAACCCTACGGCCCGGCCGGCGTGGCTCAGTGGTTGAGCATCGACCTATGATCCAGGACATCGAGGTTTGATTCCTGGCACCCGCGGCACACGCCTGTGTTGCGGGCTCGACCCCCAGTAGGGGGAGTGCAGGAGGCAGCCCATCAATGACTCCGGCATCATTGGTTTCTCTCTCTCTCTCCCTCTAAAATCAATCAATAAATATATATATATATATAAATAATCCCACACATGCATTAAACATACAGAAAAACAAAGACCATCCCTTAAGAAGGAAGAGAATCTTATTACTTTACCCAATTTCAAACCTGAATAAGCAAAAATTACTCTTTCCTTCCTGCCACTGGGAAATCTCCAATCTTGCTCTATCCCTTTTCCCACAGAAAAGCTAAACCCTTATTCTGCCTCCACAGAAATCTCACTCCACCAAGTTTTCTTTGTAAGTCAGATTTCTCCCCAGGCCCAGTCCATAGGATGGTTCTACTGCTGAGCAGAAAACAGAGGAGAGGACAGAAGGCATGCTATCATGGTGAAAGGAAAGAAGAAAAGATGAACAGAGTTATGGAGAAGAAATGAAGAAATATGAATAAGGGAGAAAAATAAACCTAGTCCCAGTAGCTCTCTACCCTACCCCCAGCCCAGTATCTATCCTAATTTTCTCCCCTTTCCTCCATTCCTCAATGTTCTTCATCCTGTAAACGACTCTCATTCCTCCGTGTAGACTGTAAGACCCATATTCTTAAAATTTTCTTGGAGTATAAGGGTAATCAAGTACTAATACTTGAGTATAAGGGTGAAAAAAAGAGGAACTCATTATATTTTCTTATAGAAACACTGTCATAAATAGTGCTAACAATTTTTTCAGTTACTTAAAAGTGGGAAAGAATTTTCATCCTGTCTATTCCCCTCAATCTATGGATGAGAAGATCTTAAGAAGTTAGGTAACTTTTCTAGGATTACACAGCTAACATAATGGTAGAGCCAAGACACCTGACCACTGATCCTTTCCACTAAACTACACTGCCTCTTTAAAAATCAAACGTTGAGTGTAGATTATTTATGCACTTGTTATATCATTCTAACAAGTGCATAAATAAGTACAATTTATCATGGATAGGAAAAATATTGATGAGACACATTAAATCTCATTAGAAGAACTATAATAGTATTTTATATTTCCTGTTGAATCCCCAAAACTGATTCAGTGTCTACATCTATAAAATCATAGGTACCTAAACCATGTACTACACTAGACTTAACAGGGAAACTTTTTTCCTTTTCATTATAGGAAGAGGACCACAGCATTACCTGTCATCGCTCCTACTTAACATACTATTAGCAATATTGATACAATTTTTTAAAGAATAAAAAGAAGTAAAAGGTAAAATTATAGAAAATAAGTAATATTCGCCTTTTGCAAATGACATGTTTTTAAGTTAAGGAAAACAAAATAAAAATTACCATAGGAAATGATTTTTGATACAAGTTGTTAAACATAAAATAAACTCACAAATACATAATTATTTTATACACAGTTAGAAAATACATTGCGAGATACCAGTTATAACAGTAATAAGAATATAAAATACTAAAGTATTAATTTAACTTGGTAATAGCAGATTTTTTTAAAGAAAAACTATAATTTTAAATGGGATAATTATATATTAAATATATCAAATGAAGTAATTATAGTAAATGAACTACTTATATAGAGCAAGAGATCTTGATCTTAGTTTGGAAAACTAAATATTATTTTTTTTAAATTTCCTAGATTTAGATATAATTTCAATATAATACCAATGAAAGCTCCTACTTGATATTTCACAGAATTTGGCAAATTAACACAAAAATTTATCTGAAAATATTAGTGGGCTATGTACCCAAAATTATTTTAGTCACTATATCAATACCTATAACATTATCAAGTAGTTACTATTATCTTCATTTGGAAGATAAGAAACTTGAGGTTCAGAAAGACTAAGTAACTTGCCTGAGGTCACATGGCCATTATAAGGAACAGAATCTGAACCCAGACCTACTCTTAAAAAGGTGGTAGCAGAACAGTGAAAAGAAATATCTAATTAAAACTATTTAAAAATTGTATGGAAAAGACAAATATGATGAAACAGGTTAGAATTAAAAACTTCTACACAAACATGAAAAAGAGAATTAAAATAAGAAAAAAATAAATATTATTCAGTAAAACTTACTGAATAATAAAAAACCTGATATAAATAATTTATTTCAGTTAACAAGCCAGAGTAAAAAAAGCATATCTCTGTCTGCCACCAACAGATGGCAATAGTAGACACTTGCACACAGTAACTTGGAACAAATTGGCTTACAATAGGGTTTAAGAACTGAACATGTTTGTAAGTAGAGAAATGTCAAAATAGTTTTTACTCAGATTTTACTTGGTAAGTGGTCAACTGAAATGGACAATTCACAGAGTTGGAAAAGTAGACAGTAATTTTTTCCCTTAACTTTAAGAAAATGTAAATTAAACTAACTATAATTTCTTACTATATAGCCACCAAGCAAAATAAGTAAAAATGAGGAAAATCCAATGAGCTGGGCCTGTGGAGAAATAGATCTATGGATTCACAGTGAATCCAGCAGGAAGCACTTGCTATTGGTCCAATTCTTCTGCAAGTAATCTGGCAATTCATAGCTAAAATAATAAAGCTAAAATTTATATTCTTTGGCTCTGTAATTCTCTTCTGGAAATTTATTTTAAGAAGGAAAATAGAAACTATTGTACAAATATGTTTACTGTATGTTACTCATAATAAGGATAATTTAAAGCTACCCAAATGCCAAACAATATGAGATTAACTATGAAAATTATTGTATAATAATATACTTAGAAATAAGTAGCTATTAAATTTTACCAATACGTAAACCATATTTAATATATGGGAACATTTTATATACTGATTATAACTATGAAAAGTATGCTACAACAAAGATGTGAAGGGCATATGGAAGAAAATAGTTTTCAGCTTATAAGTTATTTATGTCCTTGTTTACTCAGTGAATTAAATTTAAATAAATATTTAAATTTAAAAGTTTAAAATAAAAATTTCAAAACATAAAAAATAAATTTTGTTTCTGTGGAATTAATTTATACTATAAATTCACATTAGATGCATAGGCTGGTTGGCTTTCATAAGAACTAACAACTGCGTATAACCTTGTTTCTATGGAAAATATGCTTTCTGAATCTCAAACAAAACTAACGTGGTTTCTTAGAACACAACAACTCATAAGTTGGGACAGCCTACTTTTGTTTTTGGAAAGAAATAGCAACAGCACTGACGGTTCAAGTATGTTTCTGATGCACTAAGCAACACTGCGCAATGAAACAAAAAGCATTCTATCCTTCTCAGCAGTGTCTATAATTCATGAAGAACCACATCCTTTTATACCTTCAATTTTCCCCTCCTTCTGTTCTTTCTTCCAAATTTCCCCTTTCCCAAAATTCATCTTCTTCCCCATACAAACAGAAAAAAAAATAAAATCACTAAAATTATTTTAAAATCTTACTTAAAATAAATAATATCTGAAAAAGTGATTGTCACTTATCAAATAGCATAGTCATTTGAGAGCAATGACTATATTTTGCAAGAGTGTGTGCTGAAGCTGGCAGCTAAGAGATACCATTTCACAATGAAAAAATAGTAAAATGAATAATCATACCATCAAACTGGTCTTCACCTTCAGTCATCAGTTCATCATCAGAGCAAATACTCAGAACATTTACCAACATTTCTGTCACTATTCCAAAGGAAAAACAAACAGTTAACATTTGCTGCCCATATTCAACTCTCTCTCTCTCTATATATATATATATATATGCACACCAACTATTTATATAAATGGTCAAATGATTAACCCAAGAAGACTAACACATTCTGATAGTAGGAATGACGGAATTAAAAGACATAAAAGCTTTCAAAATGAAAGAAATTCAATGGATAACAAATCTGAGAGAGATTCTTTATAGAATAAGTTTTTAGGTCTCTCAGGGGGAAAAAAGAAGCCCTACAGAGATAAAAACAGAGATGGAAAACATCTAAATATTACACTTAAATTCTTCACTTATGAGTACAGCATTAAGGAGTAAGAAAAAAATCACGGCACAGTTCCACTGTTGCAAAAAAGTCCAAGGACTCAATCTTTTAAAAACTGGCTCCAACAACTCCCCTGAAACTTAATTCTTAAGATTATTAATGACTATCTAACAATCTGAATCCATGATTTGTTCTTAGGCTTAATCCACCTTTATCATTCTACCTATTTTTCCCTTGGTTTCCAGAATCTTACTCTTACGGTTTTCCTACCTTTAGTCTATTTCCCCCTCAAATTTGGATATTCTAAAGATTCTCTCTGCAGTCACATTCTTTTTATATGCTCAAATTTCTTAGTGATTCCATCTATTACTATATAAAGTACCATCTTTTTGTTTTGTTTTTAATTTTTTTTTTAATCCTCACTTAAGGATATTTTTTCCATTGCTTTTCAAAGAGAGGGAAGGGGGAGAGAGAGAAATCAATGTGAGAGAGACACATCGATTGGTTGCCTCCTGCATGCATCCCGACCAAGGCCAGGGACAAGCCTGCAACTGAGGTACATGCCCTTGGCCAGAAATGAACCCAGGACCCTTCAGTTCACGAGTCAACGCTCTAACCACTGAGGCAAACTGGCTAGGGCCTTTTTGAAGATGATTCCAAATTCTGTATCACCAGTCTCGACTTCTCTTTCAAAGTCTGAATTTCCTTGCTGGTTTTATTGGCAACCATCTTAAACTATTTGTATACTGTCTATCTTCCCTACCAGGATGAAAGCTTCATGAGTGTAGGATATTGTTTTGTTTGCCGCTATATCCCAGGAGCCTAGTACAGTGATTGGTACATGACAGGCATCCAACAAGTATCTGACAAATGAGTAAATAAAAAAGGTACAATAAATTTCAATTAATAAATAAAAATGCTTATTCAATATTCTGATGGCACCTAGAAATGGAGAGCTTTGGGATTCAGATATAAAATTCCAATCCCTACTCTCCAAAAGCTTGCTAACAACTGCATGCCACAGAAGAGTGATGAATACTATTCTATAATTATGTACAGGTAAACCAAACATCTGCTAGGGAAAGGAAGGCTTTTGGTAGAGGAATCATGAAGTAGGAGTTTGCCCAGGAGAGGGCAGATAAGACATTCTAAAACAAAAGTTAGAAAAATATGAGACAGTCATATGGATCAATGAAATACAATTGAGAGTCCTGAAATCAAACCTCACATTTAAGGTCAACTGATTTTTGACAGGTGCGCTAAAGAATCCAGTGGAGAAAGAATAGTCTTTTCAACAAATGGTGTGGAGAAACTGGATATCCGCATGCAAAGAATGAAGTTGGACACACTTCCCACTTTACACCATATACAAAATTTACTCAAAATGGATCAAAGACCTAAATGTAAGAGCTAAAACTATAAAACTCTTAGAAGGAAATATAGGGGTGAATCTTCATGAACTTGGATTAGGGAACAGTTTCTTAAATGTGACACCAAAAGCATGAGCAACAAAAGAAAAAATAAATAAAACATCAAAATTTAAAACTCTTATGTTTCAAAGGATTCCATCAAGAAATGGAAAAGACAAACCCACAAAACAGGGGGAAATATTGGCAAATCATATATCTGATGAGGGACTTGCATCTAGACTATAAAAATAATTCTTACAACTAAATAATAAAAAGAAAAATAATACATTTAAAACGAATAAAGGATTCAAATAAACATTTCTTCAAAAGAAAATATGCCAATGGCCAATAAACACATAAAAATATACTCAACATCATTATTAGGGAAATACAAATCAAAGCTACAATGACAGGCAATTTCATATCCAATATGATGGCTGTAATAAAGATACATAATAAGTAACAGTTGGCAAGGAAATGAAAATATTGGAACCATTATACACTGCTGGAGGGACTGTAAAATGGTACAGCTGCTTGAGAAGAAGTTTGGTCAATCCTCAAAAGGTTAAACATCCATCCATATGACCCAGGAGTTCTACTCCCAGTTCTATACCTGAGAGAAGTGAAAACATATGTCCACACAAAAACTTGTATACAAATGTTCATCACAGCATTATTCATAATAGTCAAAAAGTGGAAACAACCAAAAGCCCATCAGCTGATGAATGGATAAACAAAATGTGTTACAGCCATACAACAGAATATCACTTGGTCACAAAATGGAATGAAGTATTTATTCATGCTACAAATCGGTGAACCTTGAAAACATTATGGAAAGAAGCCAGTCACAAAAGACCACATATTGACTGTATGATTCCATTTATATAAAATGTCCAGAATAGGCAAATCTATGGAGACAGAAAGTAGATTAGTGGTTGCTTCGGGCTGGCAAGGAGAGGTGGGGGAAATGGGGAGTGACTGCTAATGGGCACAGAGTTTCTTTGGACGGATGATGAAAATGTTTAAAAATTGATTGTGGTAATAGATGCACAATTCTATGAATACATTGAAAAAACACTGAATTATTTAATTTGAACAGGTTAACTGTACAGCATACGAATTATCTAAAATAAAACTGTTATGAAAAAATAAAGAAAAAGTATGAAGACATGAAACTTAAAGAGCACAACACATTTAGAAGATTGGCTATGCTATGCTGTGTTATGACTAGAACACAAAGAATACGAAAGAGAATTCAAGAAATGAGGCTAAAGACAAAGTAGGGAAAGTCCAAAAACCTTGTGTGACAAGTTAAGGTCTATCTTGAAAGCTAACAGAAGCCATTTAAGGATACTAAATAGCAGCTTTTAAGTATATAGTCCTTTTCATCCAAAAGCTTAGCTGTGAAGAAAATGCAAGAGAGTAACGTCAAGGTAGTAGTCAAAGGTATCAGGTGGGGGAAAATGTTATTTATTTTTTAGTTAAAGATCAGATAGATTTGAACAATTTAAAAAAGAGCTTAGTAGAGAAAGTTTGAAGATATAGAGGAACTGACTGATGAAGCAAGTTTATGGTAAAGCAGAAGGGTAATAGAATCCAGGGACAACAGTAAAAGAATTCAAGATGAGTGCAGCTTATGAAGCAGGGGAACAGCAAGTAGAGAAAGCTCCCACTACTGTTTTGTATTTTCTCTCAGAGTGAGGGAAGGTACTGGAAAAAGACATTGAGAAAAAAGGGTGAAAATTTAGACTACCCCCCAAAGGAACTGGGAGAGGAAGCTGAATGACATGAAGGATGTTTGAGTGCTGTTAAGAGCCCAGCTAATGCTAGAAATCAAAGGGTGGTACCTATTTTTAAGGCTGTATAAATATCTTCAGCAGTGCTCTATATCCTGGCTATAAGAACAGAGAAATGGATGACTGGATTTTACTGGGGCTGAATTATAGGATAAGCGAAATAGAAAAACAAGAGATAAAAAAGTATGAGGATGTCTTAAGAAGAAAGAGAGGGGCCCAGCCAGCGTGGCTCAGCAGTTGAGCATCGACCTAGGATCCCAGGAGATGGGGGTTCGATTCCCGGTCAGGGCACATGTTCGGATTGCGGGCTCGATCCCCAGTCGGGGGCGTGCAGGAGGCAGCCGATCAGTGACTCTCTCTCATCATTGATGTTTCTCTCTCTCTCTCTGTCTCCCAATCCCTCTCTGAAATCAATAAAGATATATTTAAAAATAAAAAAAAAAAAAAAAGGAAGAGAGGGAAGGAGGAATTGACTAATAAGAATAGACTGGTCAAAGGCCTAGCAATTCCAATGAAGGTTAAGAGCAGCTATAATCAGAATGAGGGATTGCTAGAATTACAGGGGTTTTCATCAGAGGGTTTAATGACAGTGCCATATCATTACCAGACTAAAAACATCCAAGTTATCTTTAACCATTCCCTCCCCTTAAACATGCAATCCTGTTAAGTCTCACTGATTCTATTTCTATAGTTCTTGCAGTTCTCCTCTGCTTTCCATTCCTAATCCTACCAGAGCTTCATTATGTTTCCATTTGACTCTTGCTATAGCTTCATAAGAGGTCTCCCAACCTTTAGTCTTCCTTCCAGCCTATTTAACCAAAATAATTTTTCTAAATGACCATACTGGTCATATTCTGTTTCAGTTGCTCTCCACCATTTATGAAAGTTCCAAATTATCTATATGGTGATCAAGAGCCTCATGATCTAGCCATGACTTAGCTTTTCATTCTTTTTCTACTACTGTCCTCCATACATCTTACTAGCTAATCAAACTGAACTCAACCATTTGTCAGTGACCTTATGCTTTCTTGCTTTCAGATTCAGGCTTGAAAAGTTCTCTTACCTAGAATTCTCATGCCCCTGTGTACCAGCACAATTCCACCATTCTTTACGCCCCAAATCAAATGCTACTATAATCCCTCTGCCAGATATAATCTCCTCTCTCTCAACTTCTATAAAACTATGCTTGCCTTCGAATGCTCACTGTATTACATTTTATAATTATTTATGTAGCTTAGTCCCCTATTAATCTGCAAAGACCTATATCTTACTTATATTTTTTGTTCTCTAAATACCCTGAATAAACACACTTTAAAAATCTAATAAATGAATAAATCTTCCATGTATGACCTTCTACGGAAGATCATAGCATATTGGATCCTCTAGAACAGAAGTTCTTAAATTGGGGCCAATAAATCTGAGAGGGCTAACCAATTGACTTCAGACCTATGAGTGTCCTGAAAATGTAAACATATTTGTACATGAAACTTTTCTGAGGCAAAAGTCCATAATTTTCATCAGATTCTCAAAAGGGTTCATATTTAAAAATTAATGTTTTTGTGCAGTTACCTTAATTTAAAAAGGGTCCTTACCATATGTTTTCCGATTTTCTAAAACATTTATTGGTACCAAAAACCCAGCTGAGATTTGATTCAAAATATTTAAGGTGTGGGGTGGGGAGCGGTGGAGAGGGATATAAATGACACAGTATCAGCCATGATTTGATAATTGTTGAAGCTGAGTAATTGATTCATGGGAACTCATCTTATTGGTCATCTACCTTTGTATATGTTGGAAATTCCAACTTTTTTTTTTTTTAATGAAATAAAAAGCCCCCAAAAGGTTAAAAACACTGCTTTTATCAAACTTTAGGATTAAACGAGCCTCTCAGGAAGCTCTGGCTTATGTTAGTTGCTTCCCAAGTAATAGATCAAAGTCAAACTGGCTTATTTGAAGTAGAACAAATGAGATATCATTTGCTCCTTTCCACACCAAAAGAAAATTTTTACTAGAATCAAGAAGTAGTTAGGCTTTCTAAACAATTAACATGTATTAAAATGGAAAAATATGCAATGAGTTTGAGAAAATCTCTTAATGTGCTCAACACTGGTTAGGATTCTATTTGCATATAATATTGAAATCTGAGCCTCACATTTTTATTTTTAATATTTTTATTGACTTTGAGAGAGAGAAAAGGAGAGGGAGAGAAGCATTGATTGGCTGCCTCCTGCATGCCCCCTACCAGGGATTGAGCCTGCAACCCAGGCACGTGCCCTGACTGAGAATAGAACCAGTAACCTTTTGGGACATGGGATGATGCCCAACCAACTGAGCCACACCAGCCAGGGCCTGAGCTTCACATTTTTAGAAAGAGGTAATTTAGAGAAGGTTTATAGATATACAACAAAAACAGTCAAAAGGTTTGAATACTTCCTCATCTTATGATAGATAAGATGGTTCAGAGTGGCAAAAGAAGGCCCTAGACGGTGTGGCTCAGTTGGTTGGAGCGTCATCCCATACACCAAAGGTGGTGGGTTTGATTCCAGACCCAGGTTGCAGGTTCAATACCTAGTCAGGGTGCATGTGGGGGGCAACCAATTGATTTTTCTCTCTCACATCGATGTTTCTCTCTCTCTAAATCTAAAATTAAAAAAATTAGAGTGGCAAAGGAAGAACAAAAGATCACTTAGTAGCAGACTTCAAATGTAGAAATACTGACAGAAATCTCTTCTCCAACTTCATTAATGAAAGATCAACTGAAAGTATATTAAATTTTCTCATCTTTTAAAACGAGTTAGACTACATGATTACTAAGTTCATCATGAGCTCTAAAATTCTGTGATGTCTTGGCTTTTAACAGGTTCATTAGTTGAGAAATACTATTCACAACTATTTCTGTCTTTGTTTAAACACTTACAACAAAACATTTAAATTAGAGAAGAAACTAGAACATTTTCATGAAATTTTTTCTTGTAAGCACTTACATTCTTAAAAGCTTCCTAACACCTAAATAACGTGTTTGATAGTCTCCAAATAAACTGTCGTTTTCAGATACATTTTAAAAAATAAGATAAATTGATACTTTAAGACTTCCTTTTTAAATATGAAAAGTACCTGTCTGAACTATAAATTTCATTTTTAATCAAACACCATAATAAAAACTATCAAGCCTCTTGAAAAAACAAAAACCATTTAAATTAGGTACAATTAAATCTTTCCTTACTGTAGAAGTATCAGATAATCAAATTAGAATTTCTGAAATGCCCATATTCCTTTTACTTTACCCTCCCTGTCTGCTCTACCCTCCATTCTACTCATATTAAAGTAGCTGAGTCGCAGCCTAGCCTGGAGATAGGAGAATGAGCAAGATGAATTCTTAAATTACCTTTCGCCTGATGATGCTATGATTGAACTATTTCTCATATACCAAAGATAGGTTGTAGTGTAATGCATTCCTTGCACGTAAGCCCTTTACTGGCCCCCTTCTCAAATGCTAAAGTGAGTAATTCTATCCCCATATTAACTGAATGTTGACCTATTGAGTAACTGACGAAGACTGAAGGCAATCTAAAAAAAACAAAAACCTGTTTAACATGCGAGGTTTACATATTAAGGCTAAATTTTAGAACCAAAATTGCCTTGGCAGAAGTAACATATCTAAAACAGAAAGAGACATTTTGCAACATGGAAGAGGTGAGGAAGGTCAGATAAGGATATAACACAAAATGTTTACAATAATTTCTGTACTCTCTTACTTCCCCACGTATGGAAACTACGGCATTGCCTTGGGGACAAATTAACACAAAACTGGAAAAGGAGAACGAGATAAAGTAAGCTTAAGAATTCTATAGAACGAGGACAAAATAATGAAAGAAACCTTCTTAAATAGCATTTATGTTCTCTTTAAAAGCCTACTAACTATATACTAATAAGTATCCCTCTAAATTATTAGAGAAGCACCACTAAAATTGCTTACATATTTTTATATAGAATATTAAGTTAGAACCTGAATTTTTCTTTATTTTTCTCAAGAGTATAGAACTGCCATAAAATGACTAACATTGCCCAAAACAAGGCCTATTAAATTCTCCCATGAATTGCTGTGACACCCCCAAAATTGGTATTAAAAACATACGAAAGTGTCCTTTACAAAGCAAAGCTATCCCTTTACACCTTCATAAAAGATTTAAACTAAAGAAAAAAAGAAAGAAAACCTAACAGCTGAAGACAACATCAGGCTATTTATAAGTCTTCTTCCAGTGTCCCAGACATACTCACATGGGGGCTGTAAACAGCTAACTAAAATATCTTTGAGGCCCTCATATCCACACCCACTGACACAAGTAGAGCTGTACCCACAGTGAAACTAGACTTCAGCTTCCTTTAGCAAGTATGTACCTGTGACAGTACACTGGAGTAAATGTAACAGTAATAAAACAATTTTTAAAAAATTAAAATTATACCTTTTTCTCCAACAAATGGTAAAGACCATGTGAAGACATCCATAAAATTGGGCAACCAGTAAGGATGTGGAGAACAGTTAAACTGTCGAATATTCATCACATTATTTTCATACTTTAATACAGCAGCTGCAAGATAAGTATGAATGTCAATGTAACAAGTTGTCTTTAGCTCCAAAAGTCTAAAACACATAAAAGCAGAAAACTATCTTTTTAACAGGGTGAGGAATCAAGGGATGAGTGAAATGAGGGCTAGTAGAGGGAGGTAAGAACTAATTTTGAAGGCACTTTTTGTTTTTTAATACACTTTTATGTAGAGCATAACCAGATCTTGTTATTATTAATAAAACTTCTATTCTAAAATGTTTGTTTTACTTTATAATCCAATGATAAATATACACTTAAACTAAATCCAAAATTGTGAAAACTCCATTTATAGAGGAAACACAAAATGGCAATGAACAATTTTCTAGGTTTAAAAGTTCACAAAAGTTACAGGAATTTAAGAGGGTCTTCTTAGTTGTATGCAATCTAAAAAGGATAGCTGAATGGTAATAAAGAAAAACACAACAAAACACAACAACAGAAAACAAACAAAAAAGAAAAAACACAATGTGAAACGTATTATTTATAAATATATGAATATATTTCATTTAATATGGGAAATCAAGTGAAACTACTACAAAGAAATATTTTACTTCATTTAGAAAAAAATTCCATTAGAGTACCAAAAGAGGGAATATTATAGCCAAATAACCCAAAGATAACATACTCATCTCAATTTTAGATATCTTTCTGATGTTTCAATATGTTGATATAAATAATATCTTAAATTAATTGACGTAAGTTAGATGGGCTAGATTCTAATCTAAAATACAGCACATACTAGCTTCGTAATGCTTGGTAAATCATTTAACTAATCTATTTCTCATTTATAAAAAGGATTAATATGTCCGACCTGCCTACCTCAGAAGTTTAAGAACAAAGAATGTATTTCACATGAAAGTACATAAAAGTATAAAATGCTTTGCAAATATTGTAATTATGTGGTTACTTTTTTCCCCCATTTTAATAAAAAGCACTAAAATGTAGATGTTAAATTCCAGGATTTGAGATTCTGATTAATACAGAGTTACAAGTAATATGTTTATTTCTTTTATGAAGTTCCCATGAAATAAAAGTATTTTAAATTTAGCCTCAGAAATTAAAGGCTGATACCACGCATTCAGCTTTTCTTAAAAAAAAGAATCTAGAAAATTGTCTTACATATAGAATGAAACATTACAAACGTACGCATACCACATAAGCACTCAAATCATTAACACTATGTACAGACTCAGAACTACCAAGAGACATTTGATTTTCACACGACAGATTCAATGGCTTGAGTTTCTTTTCTGAGTACTAAGAAAAGTGATCCCTTAACCTCCTAAGTCAAACTGGCAAAGAACAACGGTAAGGCACTAGTCAAATGTACACTCAACACTAGCTTCATTAATACTGACAAGGGGAGGTCACAGTTGAGAAATGAGAGCACTAGTAGGAAGTTAAATGTAGCATTTGATTCTGTTCTTGAGAATGTAGTTAATTTAAGATCTGTTTCTCCTAAAAAATGAAGGCACACCTCATTAGGTATCTTTACAAAAGTTTAAAAATTTACAAACCAAAATACAGTTTTAAGTATTTTATCACTGGCATAACTGTTCGAGGCTGCATTGATAGCAGCTTCTAAAGATTAGCAACTCAGTCAACATCAATAGTTTCGCTGTTTTTGTAATTAACATAGTATTAAATTCCTGAAGCATATTTTATAATCAAAGTTATTATATAGCATACTACTGTTTGACCTCTGGCAAATGTTTTAATCTTTTAACCATCACCTCCAATCATCCAAAGAACTCTTTCTTACTCTGCTCCTCTTCTGGACTCATACCACAACCCATATTTAACAATGACCTCATTATCTCTTTAAATATACTTTTATAGTCTGTTCTTTCTTCCTGGCACATCCACTCCAGTCTGACCCTTGAAACTATGGCATAGTCAACTGAATTCCAGACACATCAAGACAGAATAGGAGCTGACTTAATACCGTCTTCTGAAAATATGAACTACATAAACATACCCAAGCTCATCTTCACCGACCTTGGTATACACTTAACTAGATTAAAATCCTTTGATACCATCTGTCAATAAGCTATGTTCCAAGTTAAATGAAACCCAATTACTATTACCCATAGATAAAATTTGGAGGGAAGGAGGGAGAATGAAAACAAATGGAACAGAAGGTAAAGAAAAAAAGATGTAAGAAAAAAGGAAGACAGAACAGTAAAAAGAAAGGGAAGACTGTATCCCTGAAAGGAGGTCAGAGCAAATTAACCAAAGAAGGCTCAACTACAAATCTTCATGTAGTGGTAGAAGAAAGAAATAAGAAAGGGAAAGAGAACCTAGATCAGTGAACATAAAACAAGAAACATGATAAACTAAACAACTATACAGTATAAATACACAAAATGGTCAAAGCAGCAGCAATAGCTTTATGTAAACAAGGAAACATTTTCTTGATTATAAGGGGAAAGATTTAAGAAAGGGGAGTTTGAGAAAATCATGTTTGGTTTTGCTTGACGTACTTAACTCAGCATTCTTTTACAAGACAGCTTTTGTAAGTGACAAGTTGTGGAAAGGTTACATATGACTTAAGTTTTACATTTTGGATTTTTCATTCTTGATCTCTCCCCTCCCTTATATCTTATACTTTTTTATAAGGAGATTTGGATAGTTATAGATTCAAATAATGCCCCTTTTCTATTATATGTTCAAAAAATAAGTCAATTAAAATGCTAAGTTGTTTAACAATTTTTTATCAACAACATCTTACCTTTATTATTGTAGACATCTAAGTAATTAGGTGCCGAAAAAATTGTTATTAATGAAGGGAACCCTGTAGTTTGACTTTTTCTGTACATTCTATAGCTGCAAAACAAATAGCTTAATATGCATCGTAAAGCATCAATCATTGTTACTAAGTTTGATTTGTACATAAGGTGTTAATTTGGGTCAGGGAAACAGAATTCTTACCCTGCATCTTGAGCTTCATGAGCTCTAATAATCGATAACAAATTATTGTTTTGCAAAAATTCACACACTGCTGGATAGCTGTGGGGGGAAAAGAGTAAATTAAGTAAAATAATGGTTTTCTAGGTGAAGCATATTCTATTTTAACAACTAAAATGTGATTAATCTTGGATAGTTTTTCCTTACTTATAAAAATAAGAACATCCTCGAACTGTATTGTGACTAAAATGTTCCTGTGATTTTTCATTTCCAAAATCTTCAGAAGGATCGGACCATAACAAGTCACACATTGGTCCAAATGCAGGTGGCTCTTTGAATCTATCTAACTGTGAAAGAAAGAAAAGAAACAAAGAACAGAAATAACCTGTCAAAAAGTGAGAACAGAACAGACATAGGAAAGTGATACCAACTTTGAATACTGTCCATACTACATTGTTTTGAACGGTTAGAAGACATTGCCTTAAAATATCAGTATATTAATTTTTACCATATTAGGTAGTGAAGAGAAGTTTGAAGTGTCTACTCTCTACCCAACAAAGTACCATAAATAGGAATCAACCTTGAAACTAAAATGTGTACTCACTCTCCTAATATCATCCAGTGTGTGGATTTCTGGTGAAAGTCCACCATGAACACAAAGAAATTGTTGGTTTAAAAGTGCAGCAAGAGGGAGACTATCAAAAGCTTCCATACAAGCTTCATAGACTCTTTCTGAATATTTAATTTTACCTAGAAAAAGAAAAAATTAAATTGAAAATTATATTACTAGTAGATCATTTTGAAAACATATACATAGTTGACTATTAACACAAAGGCAAGAAAACCACAGATACAGAAAATAGCCAAGTGGTGGCCAGAGGTTGAGAAGGGGTGAAGGGGTGACTATAAAAACGCAGCAAGAGGAATTTATGAAATAAAACTTTCTGTATCATGACCATGGTGATGAGCAGCTCTATGCATTTGCCAAATCTCAGAATTAAAGACCATAAAGAGTGAATTCTACTGGAAACAATCTTTTTTAAAGGCAAGTATCTTGCTCTATAAAAATCAACACAGATAAGCAATGTTATCAGTCTTAGGAAGACAAAATATTTGCTCTTCTAAATTTATTTTGGGTATGCAGCAGATAGTCATAAAAAAATTACTAAAAATAAATTAAATCTCTAAAAACAGCTCAACCCTTTACCTTTAGGCCAAGTAAGGCAAAGTGAGAACTATACTTAAAGCTAAAATAGTTTTAATACTTTATTTTAATCTAAGAGTCAGTGACTGTTTTGTTGTTACAGGCAAGAATACTATACCATCACTACAAAACTCAACACCCATCCAACTAAAAAATAAATAAAATATCTTTTTCATATGTTGGAGAAGCAGAGGGGTACCTTAAGGCTGTAACAAATGCTTAAAATGGGCAGTAAAGCCAGAAGTCAATATAACACAAGACAAAACTCCACCAAATCAAACTTTTCATTTACTTTTAAGGAGATACCCCACACATTCTGATACTTTTTTATACCTTTGAATTCTTACATATTTTGTTTTTGGTGGGATTTTGGTGGGTGGTTTGTTAATTATCTAAGTGGGGGAAAGCTTAGTTTCTATTTTCCTTTTTAATATTGTAACATTCAAATGAGAAAATCTGTAGCCAGCAACCAAAGGTCCTAAACTGATAGTCTTAACAGACCTGTTTTCCAGCACTGTGGTTTAATAAAAATTTTAATTTCATTGCTTGATTGCTTTTAGATCAAGCATACACTTTCTCATCTTATATTCATTTAGGTTACCTGCCTGATCCTTGGAGTTATATGAGTTTGCTACATCTGCCATTACCCATAACTGTATTTTTCTACTTTGCCTGGAAGTCACTACTAATATGATCTTTACTGGATCATATTTTGAGTCTCACTAATTCTGAAATTACCAATTTTTAGAACCTAACTCTAAGACTTAATTATTAACTAACAACCACACAGCTATGAGGCGTGAAACATGGCCAAATATTACTCTATATCATGTGGTTGCTTATAGCTATTTGATTATTATTGCTATAATAATTTAAGAGAAATGAGGTACACATTATAGGCTAAGAACTTCAATTCATTAATAGCATGTTTCAAACCATCTGCAATGATGACAGGATGAATCATTTGTTAAGAACCTTCATGGGAATGCCTCAACGTTAGGGAACAAAAATTTCCAATGCAACAACAATTTTATTTTACTTTTATCCTTCCTGTTAACATTACTATATACAAATAACTATATATAAAACTCAAAACTGTTAAGTACATATGCTAGAATAAAATGTCATTAAACAGTAGAGACTTCTTAGCAATCTTCCTCAATTCTTTACATGTTTGTACACAAAATCTGTTCTTGTATATGTTATACTGCAAAATCTTCAAATTCTCACTACCCACATCACTCTAAAAGAATACTGAGGAAGTGAAAATATTTCTGATGGCAGTACTCACATTCCTGCTTAAAGGTAAAATACTCAGTAAGGTGTCTGCATTCATGATTGCCTCTCAGAAGAAATAATGTGCTTGGGTACAGAATCTTCAGGACCCATAAATATAAGACACACTGCAAAAGAAAACGTTTCCAGTGAATTTACCTTGTATTTTTGTTTAACTTACGTGCTTGATCTTTGCTCCTTTCCCTCTAACCCTATTACCCTTACATTCTCTATTATTCATTATTATTTTTTCTCTTTGTCCCTAACTAAAATGTAAGCTCCATGAAACCATGTACTTTGTCATCTTATTTATTTCTTATTCTTCACTCCTAGGAAAGTACCTAGCAAACAGTAAGAGCAATAAATATTTGTTGAATGAATGAGTCACATAATCTATTTACTTCAAATTTACAGATTGTTTGCTGTAAAAACAATTAGCAAATTGGTCTCCTCCTTAGCGAGATCAATAAATAATAATGTAAGAAATTATAGCAGCTAACATTTATTGAGTACTTACAATGTGTCAAGCACTATAAAATTAATCCCCCTCATTTATTTCTCCAACCCTATGAAGTATACATTATTATCTCTATTTTATGAATGCGGAAACTAAAGCAAAGAATTTAAGTAACCTGTCCAAAATCATGAAACTTGTAAGTAATGGAGATAGGATTCTGATTCTCTGATGTTAAGCATTAGGCCATACTGCCTAATGAAGGAAATAGCCTCGTTTATATTTATTTTGTAATAAACAAATAGATGCTTTTCTCTAAATAGATTTAACATAAGAATCAGTCACATTTTACTTATTTGGTTAAAAAAAGGGAAGGGCCCAAGGGGCGTGGCTCAGCAGTTGAGCATTGACCTATGACCCAGGAGACTGCGGTTAGGGCACGCGGGGTGGGGGTGGGGTGGAGGGGTGGTGGTGGTGGGGGGGGGGCTTCATCCCCAGAAGGGGGAGTGCAGGAGGCAGTCAATCAATGACCCTCATCATTGATGTTTTTATCTCTCTCTCTCTCTCTCCCTTCCTCTTTCTGAAATCAATATTTTTTTTTTTTAAAAAGGACTATTTCCTATGGAAATAAGCTTGGTTTATATAATCATTTATAACAAACTTTATTTTTAACAAGTTAAAGTAACTGAAACATAACTATTCACACCTTCATTTTATTCACACACAAAAGTAATTAAACCAGGAAAATACTTATTAAAGGACTACCTGCCCTTCCTGCTTATTTTGATTGTTATTGTCCTTATATAACAATAAAATGTATTAAGAGTCAGCTACAAGGGCATACACACCAACACGTTCAGTTACCAGCTAAGCTTCTTAAAATTATTGTTTTTGTCAAAGCCCCCAGTCTTTTTGTTAAGAAGGACTATTTTCTTGAAACCTTGAGGGAAGGTTGAGGGGGTTGATGATGAAACTATGAATGGAAGGAAGTACTCAGGATAATAAAATTCCTAAGCAAATTTCAGTGGACAGAGCGTTGAACTCTCTTTGCCACTGGAATCCTAGCATACTTCAAGGGAGGTTGACAAAAACACTGAAGAAAGGGATATAAACAATAGTAACCAGCATGGGAAGTCACTAGGTAAGTATGCAATATTTACCAGGAGAGGTGGGTTAAGAGCACAGGCTTGGAGTCAGACTGCCTGGCTGCACCGGTTACCAACAATGTGACCTTGGGCAAGTTTACTTAACCTTTCCAAGCCTTAGGTTCCTTATCTCTAAAATGGATAAAATAACAGTACTCACCTCATAACACTGTTGTGAGGATTAAATTAATCAATGTGTGTTAAGTGCTTAGAACATGTTTGAAACATATTAAATGCTCAACACAAGTATCTATTGGTAGACCTTTTATTCAGCAATTTTACCTTTAGGAATCTGTCCTATAGAAATATTTGGGCAAGTATGCAAAGATGCATAAATAACATGGCTTAATGAAGCATCATTTATAATGGAAAAAAACTTCAAACACCTTAGGTATCTGACAATAAGGGATTGACTAAATCAACTGTGGTTTGTTTATTCAATGGAATACAATGCAGCTATTAAAAATGATGCTGTAAATTTATATTTACTGACTTGGAATACATCACAGTATAAGGATGTGTGAAAAAATGCTAGTTACAGAAAAAGATTATAATATGATCTCATTTTCATTAAAAAGGAGAGTATATAAATATCAAATTATGTTATATGCCTGAAATATATAATCTTGTAAACCAATTTTTAAATATTTTAAAAAAGATGTATATGTTAGAAAATACAAATTGTTCTATATTTATCTTATTTTATTTATATAATTAGAAAAGTAAAAGAAAAAAAAGAACCATCTACGATTAAGTGACAATTAACAGGTCATTTTAATGCCTCTTAAGTTTTTAAAAACAAATGAATAATTTCGGAATACACAAGGATTCCATATGATATACTAGGGTCTTAATAGCTACAGAAGGAGGAATAGAAGCACTAGGGTTTAAGCAATAAAAGCATTATAATGTGCTTTATTTAATCAGAGAAAATTCAATTAATCCTTTTTCACATAAGTTAATACCTCCAGGGGTAAGAGAGATAAATAGCACTAACTCCTTAAGGCCACTAGATAACAGGGCAATACAGACCCCTCTGTTTGCTTATAATTTCCACTGGGGAAAAAATGGCAATTACATAAACAGAGTAATACAGGGAAAATTAATAGAATAGTTTGAATAACAGAAGAGGAATAAATAGTTGCTTTACCTAAAAACTTCAAAAAATACAGAGGTATTAAAAAGAACCCAATACAGGTACTTTAAGGAACTTATTTTACTAGGAATTAATGGAAATCATCTATGATAACACTTAAAAGCAAATCAAATGACAGTATATGATTATTACCTCTATACTAAAATAACCTCTGTCCACATAATCACCAAGAAAAAGGTATCGTGTATTAGCAGGTGATCCTCCTACTTCAAAAAGTTTCATCAGATCAAAAAATTGGCCATGGATGTCACCACACACTGAAACAAGAAGATTATGAGATATGAAAAAAAACCCTCTGAAATAACAAATTTTACTTAAAGTCTAATTTATATTACATAAGAGATAGTGCAAATTCTATCAAGAAATGTCTGAGAAGGAAGTCGTTCTATGAAGAGTCATGACAGGGATGATGTGTACCCAAGTGTTCATGTGTTCAAGATCTAGAACAAGATGTAACAAAAGTAATGAAACCTGTAGCCAGTAACAAAATTTTCATCTAAACTTATAAAGCTCCTCTTTAGAAAACCAACCACGTGTGTCTTAGGATGACAAAATTATAATGATGGCAGTAAATATGCCAATCTAACTCAACACTTTCTGCAGACTTCTAAATAATTACCTTTGGTATCTGATGATATATAGGTATTTGTCCCTAATGACTGAAAGCAAAGTAAATAAGTATTTGTTGAATCAAACTGAATTATGGCCAACACAACTAATGAAACCTTCAAAATAGCATATTAGACTAACTTCTGCACTCAGATTATTTAGGATTATGTTTATTCACTGAAAACAGGCAAAAACTTAAAAAACTTAAAAAAAAATAATTTAAAATTTCAATATAATGCCCATGTAATATTAATTTAGTATATGCTATGATTAAAGAGAAGACAGCTATATATCAAGACCACTAAATAATGGTGTGATAAAAAAAATAATATCCAAACATAAATAAATGTACCTGTAATTGGAGCCTCTACTTCTATCATGGTTTTCTCTCTCCGAAGGATGGCAGCACCTTCATTGATAATTCTAAGTGCAATTTCTTCATCTACCCGACCTTCTTTTACTAAGTGGTTCTTCAGAACATCAACCCTGGGTATCCCATCCATATCAAATACTTCTTCAGATGTCAAGCGATGTGTTGGGGGGAAAGGGACAGCTGCAATTGTTTTTTAATTGAGAAAAAATAAATCACTATATATTATAATATATTAACATAAAACTAATCAATGGATCTAGGTAAGTAACAGTAAAAAATAAAAAGCTGGTTTTTGTTCATTCATTGGATAGATGTATTAATTTTTAAAAAGCCTTTTTTAAAAAAGTAATCAAATTATACTTCTTTTTATTAATCTGTATATCACATTTTCTTTGTTGAGACTTATTAGAGAAATGAATTATCTCACAAAATTAAAGTTCTTTCAGGATAATTAAAGCTTTTTTCTTTAAGCTAAAACATTTTTCACAGAACTCTCAAAACATGCCATACACTCTTCACCTTATATGAAATACATTAAATGTAACTTAATACCACATAAGCCTGAATATAAAGAATTCCCAAATATAAGGTGGACCACCATGTTCCCAATAAGAACATAAAAAAACCAATGTTTTGCATGGCTGCATAGCTCAGCAGTTGAGCATTGGCCTATGATCCAGGAGATCGAGGTTCGATTTCCCGGTCAGGGCACATGCCCGGGGTTTCGGGCTCCATCCCCAGTAGGGGGCGTGCAAGAGGCAGCTGATCAATGACTCTCATCACTGATGTTTCTCTCTCCCTTTCCCTTCCTCTCTCTGAATTCAGTAACGACATATATTTTAAAAAATAAACAAACAATGTTTTCTGGCCAACTTGAATAGAAACTTTTAGGGATATAGATAAAAGCCAAATGCTTTCTTATGAAATTTAAATTAATTTAGAGCATGTATAGATTTCAAACATTAATAATTCATGATAATTTTGAAATACTGCTTTTTCTTCTACCTTTATGTTTCGCAAAATATGCATTTGAAATATTTATGCACATCTTCAACTTTAGTATATTCCTTATCATTAGAGTCACTTTTTGAGTCATCTAACACTTTTTAAAAGCAAATTATCTTCCATTTAAATTGTTTGAGAAAAAGCACTTTTTGAATATATGTAAAAAGTTATCATTGCAAATTTATCCTAAGCTACAGTCTAACTACTGAAATAATTGGCCTTTTTACTCCTGTATTACACATATATAGTTTACACGAGTAATCTCACCAACTATATTGCATTAAACTGATATTTGTTAAATGGAACAGAAAACAGAAAGGTCTGTTTTCAATGGTACCCAGCACAATTTGAGGTTACATGTCTAGGAAAAATTACTATATATCTGTTAAGTTTATTTGATTCATTTTTTACTGAATCCAGCAAGTGACCTCTTTATGTATTCAAGATCACTAAAGTTGTTTTAGGCTTTTTATCAAATAGAACTTTGTTTTTCAAAATAAAGAAAATAAAAGAGAAATTTATAGTAACAGTCTATACACAGACTCAAATGTAAGGCAGCTCCCTCTTTTCTGAAATAAAAGGTTTTTTTAAGCAAAAAACTCATTTTATATTCAGGCATACAGTATATAGTATTTTCATGATGCTTCAGGGTTGTCACTGTGATTAACAATTATTATATAGAAGACTGGAGATGTTTAGGAACAACTGCTTCTTCACACTTCTTAACAGAGCACCTAAAAACAGGGGGCTGGGTTAAAATTATATCAATTACCTAAGGAAGAATAATAAATAACCACGTTCTCAAACAAGGGGGAAAAATTAGGAAGAACTCAATCCTTTAAAAGTGAGTATGAGGGAAAAAATTTTAGGAAGAACTCCATCCCTTAAAAGTGAGATAAGAACTGATGCAGGACTGTGAACCATTTCTAAAGGACTGTGAAATCACCAATCCCTCGTTTTCTTCTTCTTCTTTTTTTTGATACCTAGTAAAACAAAACTTGAACTTGCTTTTCCCCTTCATTAGAATACATTTATTCCCATCTCTTTTTACTACATCTAGAACAGGCATTGAATACATTTTACTCCCCCAGATATATTATTTCTAGATTCTAATAAAATAAAAACCTCTGTTAAAGTATGTTTTTCTTCAACTAAAGATTAAATAAACCATTAAATATGATATAACCAAATGTGCCCCCATCAGTAAACCAACTGTTTAAAAACTACAGAATTACACACACACACACACATACAGAATTTAATAACTGATCACTCAATAAATCAAAAGTTACTTTGGGGATATTATAAAAATGAGAAGTTTAAACATCTCTTAAATACAAGTTTCTGAGATCAAGATAAGATCATATTTTCTGGTTAGGCCAAGAGAATTTTTTAATCACTTTACTCAGGAAAAGAGACACTATTTAAGAGGCTGCATTCTAGATTATGTATACTTTCTAATGATCAACAACATAATTCCACTAATAACTGAATTTTATTCAAAATACAGAACTTCCTAAAAAACCATCTGGTAGAACTCCCCCCCCCACACACACCCATATCTTTGTCCAGTCAGCCAGTCATCAGTGACACTGAATGTTTTCACACATATTGTGAAAGTCACACTGAGGTACTGCCCCCTTTTTAACCAAGAGAGGGAATGTCTTTATTTATTTGGGGGGAGGGGGTGTTTAAACTGCCTCCATGCCCACCAGTAAGTTATCTATAGACCTATACTTTTTCACTTCTTTTTCAACTCAAGGCGCACTTTTACATTTCAGGACCAGCTGGGACACCTTTTAAGGAATGGGCACAGACTGAGGAGTGAAGAAATGCCATCTTAGATAAAAGCAGGTGAAAATTATGGAAGATCAGTGTTGTTCTAACAACACAAACTGAACGTAGAGAATAGGGAGTTTCAAAAGAATATGTTTTAATGTATCAGTAAATTAAAAAATAAGAGGAAAAAGGTATGTGCTCTTTGACAGCTGGGAAAAGGAGTTGTAGCAGGTGATCTAATCAGGCTAAAGAAAACAAACCAAATAGAATTTGGCCTAATAAGGGGTTAATTATTGACCCTGTTGGTCAATAGAGGGTTAATTAAAATTTTTTCATCAAAAAATGACATTCTCGCCTGGCCGGGCGTGGCTCAGCGGTTGAGCATCGACCTAAGATCCAGGCGATGGGGTTCGATTCCCGGTCAGGGCACATGCCTAGGTTGCAGTTAGGCAGCTGGTCAATGACTCATCATTGATGTTTCTATCTCTCTCGCTCCCTCTCCTTTCCTCTCTCTGAAATCAATAAAAATATATTTTAAAAAATAATAAAAAAATGATATTCTCACCCTGGCTGGGTAGTTCAGTTGGTTAAAGCATTGTCCTGATAGGGCATTGTCAGGTTTCGAGTTCAATCACTCCGTCAGGGCACATACAAGAATCAACTAACAAATACACATAAATAAGTAGAACAAATCAATGTTTCTTTCCACCCCCCTTCCTCTTTCTCTCTAAAATCAATAAATGAAAAAAAAATTTTAATTAATATTCTCAAACCACTACTTTGTTTGGCAATTCCTAAGGCATTTTAAAACATTTCCATCTATTTTCAGGCTTTTAAGAGTTTTCCTTTTTTATTTTTAAATCATCTTCGGCCCATCATTCCTGCTTTTCTAGGGTTTTCTTCCTATGCATTTTCCTCTCCTTATTTTTAGACTATTTTTCCTTCTCTTCTATATTTGTGATAGGGAAAAACCAAAACATAAATGTATATAAATGTAAAGTAAATGGTCAATAACTGAAATGATAAAATGGAAGATTAGCTAGAACAATCTAAATACTTACAAAATCACCTCAAATCACCAAGTTTCCGACACTAGAAAACCTAATTTGGTAATATTCATTTTGACCAAACTGTCCTGTTGAAAAATTTCCTTAAACCCAACTTTTACCATGATGGTCATATCTTTTTAGTAATCAATAACATTCACAGGGTATTTCACTCAGACTTAATATATGGTGGCTAAGAAACAAAGCCTAAAAAAGTTTTCAGAAGCTGGAAATATAAACCAGGAACACAGACTGATCACGGATGTGGGAGAGATGGAGATCTTACTTTTTCTACTACTGGGTAAGGAATCCTGAAAATTAATCCTCCTCCCCAAGTCTAAGCAAAGGCTGCAAACTATTAGGTCCCATGAAGCTTCCCACACCAACTGGGGTGCAGCAGGTGCCAAATGAACAACTTTACTCCAAAGTACCATTCAGATGCGGGTGCTACTATTGGCAATGATGCAAAATGAAGTCCCTCCTGTTATCTATACTTCTGAATTTTTTCTCTGTATTTTTTTTACTCACACCATGCCATCCTCTGGCTGTTCTCCTCCTCCCAATCCTTTTCACTGAGGCCTTTAGAATTCCCATTAAAATAAAAAAATATCCAACCTTCCCCCCCCACACGCTTGACTCTTCGAAGAATGCTATCTTCACCTCTCTAGCTTAATTAAATCTCAGTTCCCCTGAAGAACAACACTTCTGAAACACATTTTTTCAAAGTGAACACTGCTCTTTTTTCCACACTCCACTTCTCCCAGCAAAGAAAATTCAGTCTTTAGCTCCCCATTATCACTTCCAACACCATCAGTCCACTGAGAGAGAAAAACACCTCCTCCTTTAAAGGTCATGCCTTCTAGCTAGTTTAGTTTATTCCTGCCCCTGTCATTTGTTAAACTTCGTTCTCTCTCATATGAAACTCACGATATACAGCAATGAGCAGTAAGGGAGAATTACTTGTTTGGGGTTGTTTTTAAGATCAGAGACTTAAGTATGTTTATCTGCTCAAAGGAAAAGACCCAGTGAAGAGTGAGAGGCAGAAGAAACAGAATAGGGGGGATGGTGGGACATGGGATTCGGAGCACAGAGAGGACGTTTTAGTATTGGATGGGAGGAATATCAAGTTGGCCAACCCTTATTTTGACGACTAAGCTCTTGAAAAAGTATTCCATAATGGGTGCCTTCATTTTCTCACTTTTTGTGTTTTCCACCTGGAATTATCCTAGAAGTCTCTTTCTTCCTCACCCTACACGGCCAATAGGTCTTAAGTAATTCTTTGATCTGTTTTTGTCCCTTCGGTCCTGGGAAACTCAGGGAGAACTCCCCCCCCCCCCCGGAATTACTACAATCTTTTTAATTTTTCCCATGCTCCACAATACTCAAATACTCATTCTGAAATTCAGTACTCTCACCCTGGCTGGTGTGGCTTAGCGGGTTGAGCAAATCCCCATGCACCAAAGGGTCACTGGTTGGATTCTCAGTCAGGGCACATGCCCAGGTTTGCAGGCTAAATCCCTAGCTGGGGGCACACAGGAGGCTGTCAGTCAATGCTATTCTCTCACATCAATGTTTCCCTCTCCCTCTCCCTTCCTCTCTCTCAAATCAATAAAAACATTTAAAATAACAATAAAATCCAACATTCTCCTGTTTCCAGACAGGCTTCAGTATATAGTGTCTAAATTCTTTAACATGGCATACAAGATCCCGTGATCTCTTTCCTGCATTTCCAACCCTCATCTTTTGCACTACCTCACATACACCCCATACTACACTTTATTTTCATTTTTTAAATTACATCACTTAAAAGCTCTACCTTGCATGCCTGTTTGGGGGGTACGCTATTCCTATCTTTTGCCTGATTTATCCTTGCCCTTAAACCTCATTTCAGTATTCCAATTATTGAAAAATTCCCTAATGTTTCCAGACTAGGTTAAAGCCACTGCCTCTTTTGTGGTTCCACAGCATAACATCTGATGCACATCTACATCATGGCATTTACCAGCTTCACTGTAAATGTCTCCCCCAGGAGCTTATGAGTTCCGTAGAGGCAAGAGGCAGTCTCTCATCTCTGTATACCTAGTGATTAGAATATAGGTAACTAATAAACGTTTACTGAATTGAAGATATGCTATAGCTTCTAAAATACTTGTGTATCTTGACACTAAATTATAGCAGTAACAATGTATTTATAGTGCTTTATTTACGGTTAACAAAGTATTTTCACATAGGTAATCCTGTATGATTCTCAAAGACATCCCCTGAGTTTGGTAGGGAATGTTTTATCTCCATTTACAAATGAGAAAGCAGGTTCAAATAACAGTGTTTCAACTGACTGGGTTTGAATCCTAGCTCTACCTTAATAACCACGGGAAAGCCATGGTTGAAAGTGAGGTCTTCAAATGCTACTCCAGTACCATCTGTCTTATACCAACACAATGGCAATGCTCTTGTGACTAAAAGATTCATCAGAAGCCTTCCTCATCATGAAAAACTATTTAACCCTTTCAATTGCTAGAGGTAGAAGCATGCATAGGCCACATGCTCTAAGGAAAGATTCAACAAGTCCTACAGCGCTGTCTTCAAAATTTCAAGTTATCCCTTGGGTTCCTTTTAATTTGTGGTGGTTCTGTGAATACAGTACTTTTCCCTGAAAACTGATTCCCTTTTCTGGCTTATTTCTGTTATGGTATTACTATTCTCTATCACCTGGACTTAAAATTTTGGTGTCACTGTTCTTTTTTTGTACTCCAAGTCCTATTGATTCTTCAAATGCTCATTTTCTTACATCTCCATTACTGCAATCAATGTCAGCTAGTTCGAGTTCTTACCACTTTGTGTACTAGAAGAATCTAAGCTCTACTTTTCTCCCCCTTGATTGTGCAGAGCACAGCCAGACTAACATACTCAAAAACTTTGGGTAGTTTCTTAAGGACCAAAGAATAAAGCGGAAAAAAAAGTCTGAAACTTTTCTTTTTAAAAAATTTTTTATTGATTGACTGATTTTCAGAGAGAGAGAGAAACATAGATTTGCTGTCCCACTTGTTTATGCACTCATTGGTTGATTCTGGTATGTGCCCTGACCGGGGATGGAACCCACAACCTTGGCCTGAAACTTATTTTCCAGGTCCTTCTCAATTTGACCATTCCCAGTTTTTTCCATGTCATTCTAATCTCTGCCTCTAAATATAATCGTTCAATTTACTCAATCCCTACAGCAAAATCAGTCTGATTGTTTCCCTTAAAAAGTTTTGCTCTTCCACCTCTTTCATTCCAATACCAAATAACTGATTCAATATGTATCTATCTTCTAATATTACTCATAATTTATATCATATCTGGTTTCTCTCTTTTCCTTAATTCATGCCTTGGTCATTCTGTATTTGAACTATACCATTAATCTTCTGACACCCTGATTTAAGCCTCCCCTCTTCTAACATTTTGTTCTACACAATACCACATTAGCTTTCAAAACCAAGACACTGGGGTCATTCCTCTACTTTAAAACCTTCAGTAATAATAATGGTGCTGGCTACCATTGGTTTAATACTTATCATGTGCCAGGCCAGACACTGTGGTACACACTTTACATGGACTGTCTTCATTAATCCTTCAAAACCCCCGTAACTACTTCATTAACTCTATTTTACAGATGAGAAAACTGAGGCTCAGTGATATTAAGTACCTTGTCCACAGTGAAAAGGTTATTAAGGTAGAGCTAGGACTGAAACCCAGTCTAACTCTAGAACCTGTGTTCTTAACCATCCAGAGGTTATACTGCTTATTAGCTTAAGTTCCAGCTTCTGAACTGGTGTACAAAAGATCCTTTCCAACTTCATCGCCTGTCATTACTTGCCAAGCACTTTACATACACACTGTCACACATTTCACACTTTTTTAAAAACTCCAAGCCCTTCTGCTGCTATTTTCTACCAGAAAATATTTTCTCTACCCAGCCCTAACTTTTATCTAGAGAAATTCTACTCATCCTTCAAGGCCCACCTCAAAACATAAGCCTCAGTGATGCTTTCTGTCCAGGTAATATAGTCAATTCCTTTTTTACAGTTCTAACAGCACTCTGTACCTAGTTCATTATATTATTTATTACAATAATGTCTCTCCACTAGATTGCCAGCACACCAAGAGAATCTATCTTAATATATTTAATTCCCCAATGTCTAGTATAATGCCTGGTACGAAGCAGGTACTTAATAAATGATGCACAAATAAATGGTCCCAGTCTTCTGCCTATCTGAAACCTACCCATCCTTCAAGCCTCTTTCCTCCTATACAAACTTTTGCTAGACTAGACCATTCCAGTCCAGAGTCATCACTACCTCCTTTGAACTCAAAACTTGCTGGCTCTGCCCCTTAGCTCGAAATTATTAAACACACCCATCCTTATGACAGATACAACTTTTCATGAGTATGTATGTCTCCAAGGACCAAGACTGTATTTTATCTTTTTACACTTCTGTTGTTTCCCTACAGTTTTAGCATACAGCAGGCATTCAATAAATATCTTCTATTTGATTACTTTAGGTTTCAAAATAAATTTTACGTATCAAACAAGGATGCCCAATTAGCTTCAGCTTATTTCATCTCTGTGTATAAGCATTTTTATGATGAAATAGTCTTATGATTGGCACTAAAACATACCTCATTTAGTAAATCAAGATTCTTCCTTATGACTCTTGCCAATTCATTCAATAGCTCTGGAACCCAAAGCTTTTGCTTCACTAGTGAGCAGCTCTATTTCCTCTTTGGCATTTTCCTTCTAAGATGTCTTATTATCACAGTGTTCTCTCTCTCTCTCTCTCTCTCACACACACACACACACTTCTCTGTTCCTTTGCCTTCTCTAGGACACATGGTACTGAAGATTTATTTTAGTATGCTTAAGAGTTTAATAGGAGGAGAAAGAAAATTAAAAATCATTTTTAAGAGTTATCTTTTTGCATAGGTTAAGTCCACAAAATACCTTCAGTAAACAAAAATTAAAATTCAAGTTGGTTTAAAATACAGTGAAATAGAACTAGCAAGAAACTCTGAAGAAGCTATGTGACCCCAAGACCTATGTGGTTCATCTAAAAATCTGTAATGAAAAATAAGCAATCCTAATAAAGCTGAGATACTGGAAAACACTTTAGCCAAATGACCTAAGCAGGGCAGCTGGCAAAAGAACCTAAATAAATCCAAAGGCTGTCCAGCAGAAATACATCAGCTTTAAAAATTTAACACACACACACTTCAGTGTTTTGGTTTAATCAGAAAATCTGATAATTTAAGAAATGAGGTTAATAGAAAGAATATATATTGAATCCAAGAGAGTTACATTGTGTGTGCAAAAGTGAACATATACACACTATAGACAGTGTACTCTTAAGTGATGAAGGTGAATTTTTGTATCGAGACTAACAGATTTAATAATCTCAAGGGACAATCTAGTTTTACAAGTCTGGATACATTTTTAAAGTATCTGGACAATTCAGGTCAAGCAAATTTTAGGGGAAGGAGGGAGAGCAATATACATAAAATTCAAGGTTTATGCCTTAATTACCTATACCAACTTTGTTGATGTGGCAGTAAGGCACTTATGCAGATAGTTAGGTATTTTCCCTAGTTTGTTTCTATTTTCTTATTTCCAACTTATCTTAGCTAAAATAATAGAAAAATGCTTGACAAAAAATAGTTAAGAGGGCATACTATTCTCACTTAAAGCACTTGGGCTATATCAACTTTAAAAGAGAAGAATTTTACCAGAGCCATCAGCTGGAGTGGCCTCAGAACTAAATTTGCTTTAACCAACCAGAAAACCTAACCACTCATAATTAGTGATATGGAATTATCACTAATAATTTCAGTGAAGAACTAATTACACTTATACATGAAATCACCTACAGTATTCCAATACCTCAAACTTCACATGAAGTGAATTTCAGGCATCTGATATATACTGAAAGATCTATATCCCCCCTTTAAAACCTATGCGACCATAAAACACTGGCCTCCTGACCGACTAGAAGTGTAAGAGCATAAAACTGAGAAAAGAAAAAGCTTCAGGGTGTAAAAGACTACTTGTATTCAATACCAACGATGGTCTCCATAATATTACTACTATGAAATGGTACAGCTGCAAAACTAACACATATTGGACTTTTAAAAAAATGTGGATTTTAACAAGCTTTAAACTTGATTGAATTAGCATTGTGGTCATGCATCTTCTCTGTTATCAAATGTAACATTATGGTACATAATTATTGAATGAGGAATGCAAGAAGAAAGCCTGAAGATAAAATCTAAAAGTGGATTTTGTATGAAAGGTGACTTTCCCAGTAATTTCCGAGGAAGACAGAGATGAGACTCCATGTGCAAACTAGTCTGTTGCAAACCATTTCTATAAACATACTGTATCAGGCATTCCAACTGGCTAACATATTCCATAACGAAATGAAAGTTGTCTTGGTGAAGAATATACTACTGAGTACATGAGATCTTCTATCTATGAACTCTATATTAAACTGTATTTTCTATACCAACAAGCTACTTTCCTATTTACCTAAACCAAATGACTTTTATTCCATATTCAAATATGACTGTTTAGGATTCACACCCCCTAAGGAATATGCCTTATGTTTGAAATCTTATTTTTACTGTATTAAAGCAGTACAGGGAAAACATTAGCATATATATGACATGAAACAAGAAGATTCACAAGCATAAGGATAGCATAAACTCATTGTCCAGGAATGTGACTAGTTGTCCCATCTAACAGTAGGTTGAAAAGTGCCCAGGGAAATGAACATATAACACAGTCAGAAAATGAAGAGGCAGCCTATGTCTCCTGTTCCTTTTCTTTCTCTTTCTCTCTCTCTCTCTCTCAAAAGATTTCACAGGACCAGGATTCCATAAACTCTTTATTCAACTCATTCCAATGCCTGGCCCAGCTGGATATACTACTAACTCTTAAAAATTATCTGCAGAAGCCTGGGTACAAATTAGTATTATTAAAGGAGGCTCAAATTCAAAAATTAAAATAACACAAAGGAAAAAGGTTTTCGTGTTTTTAAATATTTTAATGGAAACATATCTGGTCACTGGGCCTAACAGTGTTTAAACATTGTGCCAGTATATTTGAGAAGCTAAATTTTAAAAAAAACACAACACAAAGAAGTATATATCTTTCAAAAATAAACATAATACAATAAAAAACTTTATTGACCAAGCTACATGGTAAAGAAAAATCATTCCCAATTGTTTTTCACCTTCACAGCGGTGCTGAAGTTGATGGGCTCTCCCAGAGAGCATGGAAATCTTAAGTAACTCTCAATTAGCCCTCAATTTTTCTTTAATTTTAAATTAATATGCTGACCTGTTGTCGGTAAACACCTATAAATTCTGCCCCAGGTGAGAAATATTTATAACTCCTCCTTCTAGGGGGAGTGCATTATGGGTGTGTGCTTGAAGGGAAGGGGTAACCCCTTTTGGCCTTTGACCAGTGTTGACAGTTTTCTAAGTAAATTCTTCCTCCTACCCACGAGGCGTTTTGTTTTGTTTTCGTCTTTTATGCTGCCTTTTCTCCATCTACTCTGCATTAATGCCGGGGCCCCCAAATCCTGCCTCGTCCCTTCACCCTCGTCCAATCCCATATGGCTTCCCCCGCGCAGGGTGGCACCTGAGGGCGAAGCGCGAACCCCCGGGGCTGGCTGGCTCTAGCTGGGCGCGAACGGGGCGCATGGCTGTCACTGGGAGCAGGCGTGGGCCAAAGCCGAGGTGATTTCTGACTGCTCATCGCCCGGCCCCGCGTGGCTGAAGGTCTCCGAGCCCCTCGGTCCGCCCCGGCAAGCCGGGCGTGCAGCTGTCGCAGAGCAGGAAGCTAATCGCGGCCTCTGGGCCGCTGTGACAGGCCGAGGAGGAAACGAAAGGGGCTCAACTGCGGCCAGCAGCCTCAACCTTCCGGCTAGGAGACCTCGAGAGCGAAACCCCCGTCCCCGCCTGAAGGCAAGCAAGAGACCGCGGAGCCGCCGCCACCAACTCAGCCCAGCCCAGCAGGGGCCCGCCCAGGGGCCACTCCCCAAGGGAGGCAGCCAGTCACTCGCCCGCCCTTCCGGGCCCGCTCCGGAGGGGACGGTCTCCGCCCGCCCTCACACATAGCTCCTCAGGCCAGGCCCCCAGGGCTTCGTCCACCTCTCACCTTTGACGACGCGGTCAGCACCGGGAGGGGGCGGCGGGGGCGGGGGCGGGGGCGGTGCAGCCCGGGCCGGCTCCGGGGCGGCCATGCTGGGCCCGGGGCTCGGCTAGGCGTTGGGCCGGGCGGGGTTGGGGGCGGGGGCGGCGGCTACCAGAGCCAAGCGGCGCCGCCGCCGGGGAACATGGCGGACCCTCTTTCCCTACAGAGGGGCTAAGACCGGCATGCACCGCGCGTGCGGGGGCGGGGGCGGGGCAGGCTCTAGGGACTTGGTCAAAATTACTGAGGCTAGAGAAAGAGGACGAGGCCAAGGGATCAAGTTAAAATTCTGGGCAGGCAAAAACCAAAGAGTGAGGGGCCTAGCTAGTTGCTGCCGTGAATAAGTGGTAGGAAGCATGACACAAGCTCTCATGGTGCTCCCAGTAAGATGGGATGACGTGATGAAACCTCAGAATCTCTTACTAGTAGAAAAACAAGTGTATAACAATTTGGTAGTCAGATCTGGGTACTCTGGTTGGTGAGGGGCAAGAGAAATAGAAGAGGCATAGAGGTCTACAGAGAAGTGACCATTCAAAGTGGAGTTTGAGAGAGAGTCCGGCCCTTGTGCTTAGAGCCTGGAATTGTTGAGACTGATGGCACAGAGTTAAGAATGCAGGTAAAGATCAGGCTCCAAGGGTTAAAAGTCAAATAGGTAAGGGGAAAGGAAGGGATGACACCAAAGATATTCCAAGAGTCTACAGAATTCACCTGAAAAAACACACCTCCTTGATTCATTCAAAAATTAGATTTGGAAGGCAGAGGAGTAAGTAGGGAATTGGAAATTAGTTCCTCATAAGAAATACCTCATAGGGTGTTTCTGTGCACATAAAGAATCGAGGAACTAATGAAACCTTCATAGGGCTGGACATTCACGGGGAAGGGGATAGTGGAACAAGAACTGATTGGCTATCAATCAGTAATTATTAGTAGTGTGTGTCACCAGCAGATGTAATGAATCGTGGATAGAGAGCAGCGTATCTACTAAGATGTATGTATCTTGATGGCATAGGAAGCAAGTGGGAGTGAGAAATTCCTGCCAATCCTCCTGCCCAGAACTGCATGTGCTCTGAATCTGTTCATAATGGTGATCCAAAGGTCTCAAAGAGCACCATTCTACCTCTTCTTTTTGTCAGTCTCAATGATCCTGAGGCCTGGGGTAAAAGAGAAGGGGAATGGCCAATAGGTATTCTTTGCAAAGGGGGCCCCTAAAATATCTTTTAGAGGGAGGAGAATTTGGGAGTGGGACGGGGGTGAAAATGGATCTTTTTGGCATGGAAGTGCAATAATTCCACAGGGGAAGGGAAGGGAGAAGCAACCATGGGCAGAGAGCAAGGAAGGGAGAGGAGGCACATCACAAACTTACAGAGGGAGGGCACCAAGAGTATATAGATCAAGAGTGAATTAGGAGTTCGAATCTCTAGAAAATCTCCCTAAGAAGGGGAGGAGATAGCGTGTATGTAATGTATTTAGTGCCTCTTGGCAGGAAAGGGGTATGAAATATACTAGCAGCAACAATAAGAAGGAAAGTCACTCCATTTTAGTGCACATTAACTCCTACCTTGAATATATATCTTTCAACTATCCTTCAGTCCTTCAACTCTTTGGGTCCTCACTTTCACTCAGTCAAAAGCCATACACACAAACACACACACACAAGTATACATTTATATTCATATATGTTCTCACACAAACATTCTCACATATATATGTATGTTTGTGCCATGACTCACTCTTTGGGAGCCCAGGCCACTGGGAATGGGTATTTCTTGCTTATCCAGGCCAGTCCACCCCAATACAAAAGAACAAGAGCATACAAAAGGGCTTAAAAAGACAATTAAATGACAAGGAATTAAATAGAACTATCTTATAGATTTATTAATGAAAATACTTTACAAAAACAGTATGTTTGGCCCTAAAATAGTTCAGCTGACTCTGAGGGTTTACAACGGCGACTGAGCAAGTGGCAGTAATGGCTCTGCTGCTGAGACAGGAGAGTGTGTTAGTGCGCCTGACTCCATCTGTTCAGAGAGCAAATGTTATGTTGGCAGCTCTGCATTCTAGGCCTAAGGTTTGGGGGCACAGGGAATGTTGACAGTCTATAATACCTGGGTAGATGGGCTGCCCTGTGGTCAGGGCTACATCCCTCCAAGAATGGGGGATGGGGGAGACAGACAGTCATGTAATAGGCATAGGTGGATAAAGCGAAGGATAGAACTTGGTAATATAGTAGAGGAACAGGATGAGGGCTCAGGTACAGGTAGGGGCATAAAGTATCCAGGAATAAAGTGGTGACCTAAGGAATGGGCAGTGTCCAGAATAACATGGATTCATCTTTAAAGTGGCTCAAATAAAGCCCTAACTAGCAGCTGCTTCCTTTTGCTAGGTAGATGGAAATTGGAATTTCAAATATTCCTTCTCAAAGAGCCACGTCACATTAAAGTTTCCTGGCACCCCTAGGAGAAACTGCCAACTCTGTGATGAGATGAGACTTGCACAACCCTGGCAGGGATGTTGGGTACGAACTCTGCCACAGTACAGTTTACAGAGAAAGCTGTGGCTCTAGGAAGGGACAGGGGTGACCCTTACCACCTGCTGTGCTGCAGGGCTCTAGCCCTGATCTGCTCTCTTCCAGGGGCATCTGCTAAAACAAACAGAAACTCCTGTCTTCCTGTCCTCCTGTGCCCAGATTGTGGGGCATAACTGCTTTGCCTCCAGTCATCATCTGGGGGCATATCTACTCTCCGAGGACCAGGGGGTCGAGACCCTGGAACAGGACCCAAATTCCAAGCGGACCTTAGGGGTACATGAAGACTGCTTAATGGTGGGGACACAGGGTGAACAATGGGAGGATGGGAGGGTGAATGGAAAAGATCCCCCCAGGACTGAGCATGAGGAACATGAAGGCCCTGGTGTCTTTCTGGTAGTGTGGCAGAGTGGGTTAGCTGAGGTTTGTACCCTGGAGTAGTTAGGAACCTAGCCCCAATATGCTGGTTGGCCTCTGACCATGGTCCCCAAGAGGCATCTGTTCTGGTACGATGGGGGAGACTCCGGTAGTTCAAAGTTGTTCCTGCGTACTTGACCCCTTGGGAAGTTTCACCCCTGTCACACATAGCCAGAAACGGCTGGACACTCCTTGAAGTTCCTGGGAAGACAAAAGAAACCCAAAGATTGAGCATCTTCAGTAAACCATTCTCCTTCCCAGAGGACCATTCCTGGCTATTCCTCCCAACTTTCCATTCCTCTAAGACCATACCCACCAGGGAAAGAAGGAGCCTAGCTTAGCTTTTAATTTCATTTTAAAAAAATCTTAATATACATCAAAATCAAGTATCTTACCTCCCACCTGGGCAAATAAAATTGTCTCCTGGATGCTGCCATACTTCATCCTCATTCCACTATAATCCTTCAACACACACACACTTTCTCTCTCTCTCCTCCTAAGAGCCAACCCTCTAAAACATCACTCATTTTCTCAACATGGTACTTTCACTCCAGTTAAGCTGTCTCTGCTTACATTCCTGCACATTCTGAGGTCTCTGCTTTTACTCATACCACTCCTCCCATGCATACAATGTGAAATGCCTTTTCTATACAAGAAGAGAGAGCTGCCTTCCTTCTCTGTATTCACTGCAGCATTAGTGCAGAACAGGCTACAGCAAATGCTGACTATATGATCAGACACCCCTAACAACTGTCCAAGGAAGCTGGCTAGCTGGCTGCTACACAGAGTAATGGAAAGTCCTCTATCCAGAAGACCTGCTTGTCCAAAGTTCCCTAAAATTTGGACACAAATATCAACAATTACTCTACCTTCTGTTCTACAACCACAACCACAACCACCCCCTACCCTGGGGCATTTATATCCATAAGCCGAGGTTTCTCAACCTTGGAACTTCAGATATTTTGGGCCGATAATTCTTTGGGGGATAAAGGAGTGCATGGAGACTGCCCTGTGCATTGCAGGATGTTTAGCAACATCCCTGGCCTCTACCAACTAGATGCTAGTATCACCTCCCCTTTCCCATTGAGAATTACTACCTTAAACTGCAGTCAGCCCATGAGGAAGACAAGCAGCAAATCTCACTGTGGAGGAAGCTGCCCACCTTCCCCGGCATTGTCTGGATCTGTGTATGTGGCAGTGGGTATTCCAGGGACAGCATCTTCCCAAGTCTCCTATTCACTCCTTGTCCTCCTACACCATCCCTCAACTGAGACTTAGGGGATAGAAGGAGAGAAAACTAACAGAGATGATACTTTCTGTTTTGGAGGGATCCTAAAGACTGGGTATTAACTACCCTTGGTCACTTAAAAGCTTATCCTATCGTGACTAAGCAGTTCATTTTCACAGGTAGTTAGACTCTAGGAACTCTGGTTTTAGAACCTTAGTCTAAGAACCATGTTACCCAAGAAATGATTCAATCCAGTTCATCTAGGTCAATGCTTGACCTTAAAGCAGTAATTCATATCCCTTTACAATCCCACCTTGGGACACACACACACACACACACACACACACACACACACACACACACACACACCCCATAGGTGTACTAATTTGAACCTTTAGGTCCCTGGAAAGGTACCATATTCTGGCATACAATATTAGATTGGGGAGAGTTACCTGGGGGTCTATGGGGCTCCCCTGCCATGCTGGGCATCAAGACTTCTGGGGACAGGAGCTGTGGTTGGGGTGGGTAGAGTTGGGGACCAAGGAGAAACACAGGAGGGTCATGGATGATAGAGAGGGAAGAGGAGCTGGAACAACGGTGCCCGGTTTCCAAAGCCTTTTTCCTCGCGTTTGATGAATCCTTATAATGAGACGACAAAAAGCACAGAGATGAGAATTAACACAGCAGGATGTGGTTGGGTAAACACAGAGGCTAGGAGGGGAGACAGAGGGAACTAGAGTACAAACGTACCTTGTTCTGGAAAGGACTCAGTTTACTCAGTCACTCCTGTCAGCCCCTCTAGGAAACATCCTGATCACTGTAACTGGAGATGCCAAAGCGTAGGTCCTCCTCTTAACCTATCTTCCCCAGAGCCTTCACTTTCCCAGCCCGACCATGTAAGTTTTTAGCAAACTCCTTAATGCTAACAGTGGAATTAGAGAATAGAGATAGAAATTTAAAAATAGAGAAGAAATAAGAGAGAAATTCAGAACGCCTGAGAGGTTGAGAAAGAAAAATTCTATGCTCTCTCTAAATATTGGGAACCAAAATATATCTCCTTAGCTGTACAGTCAAGAACTCTACTACTAGATTTTCTCTCCTGTCGCTGCTACATTCCACTTATCCTTGTGTGCCCGTCAAGTTTGCACCCACTGATGCTTATGTCCTGTTCTATACTCCATTAGTCATTCCCTTTTGTGCCAAAATCTCAGAAACTTCCCCTTTAACATTTGAAACGCTAATATGTCCACAATTGAACCAACATTCTTCCAAACTCCTCCTCCAGGTACCACATTTTTTTAAGTCACCCAGGCTCAAATGTTGACATAAAAGGGTGCAGGGAAACTTGATCTTGCACTTTTCATCCACAATTCCATTAGTTGCTTTTGCCAAGTACTGTCATTTCTACTCAGATTTCATATTTCAACAACCTCCGATCTGATCTCCCTGTCTCCACTCCAGCCCATGACCTCCGGACTGTGGCCTGCAAGTTCCTATGGGTAAGGCGATGCCAGTCCTTCTCACTCATCTCCTACCATTCCTGCACCTTTTACACGCTAACCTTCATGTTCCTCAAACACACCAAGCTCGATTCGCCTCCGGCCCTTTACACTTACTGCTCCTATTACCTGGCATGTTCTCCCCATGGCTCGCACCTTCACATCTCAGGCCTGTGCTCGAGTGTTACCTCTTGGCACTGACTCCCTCCCTACTCTGTCACGTAGCCCTGAGAGTGATCGTTACCTCGTGACTCCTCATCCTCTTGCTGTTTTATTCTTCTTCCTCACACATTGTCTAGGATTAACTTGTTTATTGTCTTTTCTCCTAGTAGAATACATTTCTTTTCACTCCAGTGTCCCCAGCACCTTGAACAGCACCTGGAACATTACAGGCACTTAATAAGTAGTAAATAAAATAATCTATATGCCAGTATATCTTATTTCCTTTAGAAGGTTGCAAGCTATTCAAGGACAGAATTTGTGTTGTTTCATCAGTATACTCATGGCCCACAAAAGGCATTTACCATACAGCCTGAGGACCAGGTCCTTTCAGCATGTGACACAGCCAAGTATTCCTTTCTTCTGGGCAGAAGAAAGTGACACCACACTTCCCTGTTTTCCCTTCTGTCTCTGGTCTTTTTTACTAAGTCTCCTTTTAGAGTTCCTCAGAAGAACCACCTTCCGTCTGATGCTGTTCACAGCTGTGTCCTGGCTCCTCTCTTTTGCAATTACTCTTTTCCTCTTTTCAGTGGCTGTGATTCCCAAACTTCAATTTCAAGCCTGTATGTCTCACATCCAAAAGCCTAAGATATCTCCACTCAAGCTTAATACAGGAGGGGGCAAAAGTAGGTTTACAGTTATGAGTACACAAAACAGCTTATTCTTGTATTATTATTTATTAATTACTGTATTATTTTTTGTATGAATGGTAAACCTACTTTTTAAAAAATATGCTTTTATTGATTTCAGAGAGAGGAAGGAGAGGGAGAGAGAGAAACATCCATGAGCTGCCTCCTGCACGCCCCCTACTGGGCATCAAGCCCACAACCTGGGCATGTGCACCAACCAGGAATCAAACTGACGACCTCCTGGCACACGGAGGACACTCAGCCAACTGAGCCACACCAGCTAGGCTTTAAACCTACTTTTACCCCACCGTGTACATCCAAAGTTGTATACATTTCTTCCCTCAAATATATCATCAGTCAACTCATAATTCCGGGATTGGATCTTTGCTTCTCCTTTCCCCACATGCAGGCAGCAGGCACCAAGCCCCCCTGATCTTTGCTTGCTGAATGGCCCTGCAGTGTGTTCACTTCCCTCTGCCCTCCCAGACTCCTTACTGTGGTTCACGACACAACCCTTGTTCATACTCTCTCCATCCTTCCCTTGCCAGACTCTAACCTGACCATACAAACGTGGCTTCTTTTAATTCCGTTAACATATGCTTCAGGGCCCTTTACCTATTACATATATATATGTCCTTCTTCTAGGAAGCCTCCTCTGATCCCTCAAGCCTAGTTTTGATTTCCTTCTATTATACTTCAATAGCATTAAATCCTATCATATTATCTTAGAATTGTTTATTTTTCTGTCTCCTCCAGTAGACTATAAAGCCCATGAGAGCAGGGACTACATCTAACTTACTAGCCACTGTATCCCCAGCACCTGGCACTGTACCTAGAATATAAGCCCAATAAGCATTTGTTTAAAAGAAAGAATGAATGAATAAATAATACAGAAGTCAAAAGAAAGAAAGCCAAATCTCCTAGGACAATAACAGTTTGCCATTACATGCATTAAAGGTGTAGAAGAAATGCTGGGCACAAAGACCACCTTTTCCAAAAAGAATGGCAAACTGTTCAGAGTTCAGGAACTAATGAAACTGGATCTGAAGGACTGGTAGAACAGAGACTTTGTTTTCACTCTATATCCTTTAGTGCCTTTTAATTTTTATACCACATATTTAAAAGCTGTTTTTAAATTTTTATTGAACTAACCTGGTGAATAAGTTTCAATGCACTGGTGTTTTGCTTGCTGATCTCTATTGTGATGAAAACTCAACTTGCGTTGGGCAAGTGTGTGAAATTCTCAAAAGGCACAATAAGCCCACCACTGAAACTGTTTGAGTTTGTTGATCTCTGCTGACTTGGGTGTCCCTGTCCCTTTCACCTACAAATTACTGCATTAATTATGTAAGAACGGCCTCAGAAGGAGGATTTTAAAATCATTTTTCTTTTTTTGCTTCATTTCAGCTTGAAAGCACACTGGACCTCACTCAGTCATGTACTGGGGTGGAGAGGAAAAGGCAAAACGACATTCCATCCCATCTCTTCCTTTGATTAGTAAAATGAGTTCTGACCCAAATCAGGAGCCATTTCTTCTCAGAGACTCCTCTCAAGGCTACTAGGACTCCTCTTGCCCTGGGGAACCCTATAATACATCTTGCAGAACTGCCACAGGGAAGGGACATTCCTCTGGGCTCTAACTAAATGTGTGTCAATAAAATAATGACTGTGTGTCCTCATTTTTGCCGAGTGCACATGGCTTTCCCCCCAATTACAACCTTCAGTTTCTTCTTCTCCTTCACTTGCACAGTATTTCACCTACCAAGAGAAAGAGGGTGCTCTGAATAGACAGACACTGAGCCTACTTACAAAACTGTGGGAAGAGACTGGGGCCTCCTCCCTCTCTTAAGACAACAGTGCCACCAAGACTGCATGAGATGCAGCAAAACTTCTCTGCACTGTACTCACCATCTTCCCCTTACTCCCTGCTGGGGCCTTGGCAAGGTATAGCCTTCAAATGCACAGACACACACAGGCAAACACATAACAGCAGACCTGTGGTTTACCCACAGACCCTGTCCCCAGGGATGTGGGAGAGAATAGGGGAAGACTCACTAGTAGAAGCCTGAATTAGATATATCTGAAAGTAGTGCTCAAGTTGCAATCTCCTCATTCAAAAGAAGCTCAGTCGCAGACCTTGTTTTCATCTAATGCCCCACGTTACCATGCCCCTGCCTTACCACTAATCCAAGCATTCCTCTCTCCACAATTTCTTCCCCAAAACACCACCCCACGCCCAGTACTTGAGCACTGGAGACTGCTACCTGAGAAGCAGGCACTGTGCTGGCTTCATGGAGACTCTGCTCCATTTCTGCTGTTGGGGTCTTTGAGAGGCCAAGGCCAGGGGCTGAGTGCAACCTCCTTCCCACGCCATCTGCAGAGCCTGAGGAGGAAAAGACAGATATGAGTTGAAGTCATCCCTTCTCTTTGAGCCTGGCAGCATAAAACTCAGGAGTTGTTTCATTAAATAACAAACATGCATCCCTGAATTTAATTGAGGATGTGCTTCTGGAATGTAAAACAGGAGTTTCAGAATATGGGTAGTTTCTTACAGGCCACAAGTGTCTCAGCATAGGCCTTGAAGAACCTTGTAGAGAAGGGGCTCTGTGGAGAGATGGCTGAAGTCCCCAACTTGCCTCTTTTCAGTTTTGTAAACACAATTAACTTTGCTTTTGTCAGACTTGGCCCCAAGACTTATATACAGAGGACATTTTCTGACAGTGATTCTCTAAGGTGTCTGTGATGACAAAGAAACGACCTCCAGTCTAGTTAAAAACTGAAATGATCAAGTAATCATCTATCAAACTGCCTCATTTTACATAAAAGAAAAGTGAGTCCCATGGTCTGACAGGTTGTAAGTAGCTTAACCAGTATTAAAATTCTCTCATTCTCTTCTAAAAGTCTCTCATTTTTCACTTCCTATTATGAACAGGAGCTCTTCGGCAACATTTTGTATGTGTAACACTTTTATTTCCATTAGCTTCTCTCAATCACTTAAATTCTAAACAATCACTAAATGCTTTATCTCTTCCTCAGAATCTTGCTAGACTGTTAAGAGCTGCTCCAAACTGGATCCGTGACTCTCAAGGGGCTTGCCCCAATACCACTAATTAAGCCTTCCATCCTGAAGATACACATGCCCTTGACCTGTATTTTATATATCTATGCCTATCACCAATTCATGTCTTCATTTGCATTTTGATTCTAATACACGTTATCAAGCTAAAGTGTGATATTGCTGATATTAAGCTAGAAGACCTATTATTTTTAATGTTTCTTGGAGCTTAAACACAGTGGTTCTAAAACCACCCGATTCATCTAGGAGCTTTAAAAAATGCAGCTTGCTGTGCCTCTCCACAGACCTACAGAATCGGAATCTCTGTGGCTGGAGCATAGGAATATTTGTTTTTAAGAGGCTTCCTCCAAACGCGTGGGAGAATATACTCAGACAGAGCTTGTGAGTGTAAAAGGCACAGTCTCCCGGAAAGCAATCTGGAAGTGCCAGAACACTGGAAACGTCTGCGTCCACTTATTCACCAACTTTACTCCTGGGAACAAAGGGCAAGCACATCTGTTTACGTGGTACTGTTGGCAGTGGCCAGAGCAAGAAAGAAAGCAACCCTATCTGCAGCAGAAGCACCAAGGACGTCACTATCCTCAGGATCAAGCACTGCCCACCGCGACAAAGGATGAACTGAGTTAAACCAATTGACCTGGAGGGATTTTCATGAAGTACTGTTAAGAGGGAAAACACACACCTGTATTATCCTCCCCAAAATACTATATGTAGATCTACGTAAGATTTTATACACAGAAAAATACAGAAACATGCACCTTATGTTATTACCTGGGAAGGTGGGGAATAAAGGTGCGGATTAACGTGAGGGGAGGAGAGAGAAACAGTAAAATTGCCCATAATAAAAACAGCATGTGTGCTATGATCCCATTTATATAAATTTGTTTTTTTAAAGGCTACTCCTCAGGTGACTAAGATGGGTGGTCAGGTTTAAGAATCACAGCTGCAGTGATTAGACTGGTGCCCCTCTAATGAGTCCCGCGTGATTCCCTAAACGAGCTGGCCATTGAAACCTCCCGAAGGGAGTAGATTCTGATTCCTTTAAAGATAAGCAGAGGTGGAGGTCGCCATCTGCAAAGAGTACTGTTGAGGGGATTTCTGGATTTGATAGAAGGTAGAATTAAAATGTCTACTACTGATCAAGAATAACAAGAAAGACTACTAGACATTATGTACTTCCTGATATAAGAAGTTCAAAGTACTACCTATGAAATAGTCTTATTTTTAAAAAATTGAACCTGATTTTAATCAAGCCTACAGGGGCTAGAAGGACATGTTTAGAAAATAAAAACAAAGCTCTACTAGAATATAATCAGTAAAATTTAGAATGAGGAAGACAAATGACCAAATTTCTTCAACAAATAAATGGCAAGGGGATAAAAGAGAGGAATCTTACGGGCTTAAAAACCAATGCCTTGAAGCATATCAACAAAATGCAATGTGAGAATCTTGTTTGGATCCTAATTTGAAATAAACCAACTGTGAAAAGACATCTATGGGACAACTGAGAAAATATGAATACTGGTTACTGCATTATATTAAGAAATTATTGTTAATTTTTTAGGTGTAATAATGTTATAGTTTTGCCTTGTAAAATAGTCTTTATTTCTTTGAAATAGATTCTAAACTACTTATGGATGAAATGATATAACATCTGAGACTTGCTTTAAAATAATCCAGTGGGAAAGGGAAAGAGGAGGATGCTATGGCTAAATCAATTGGCCATATGTTAATAACTGGCCAAAAGAATCACCATGCAGGTTAGTGATAAGTACGTTGGGGGAGGGAGGACATTATAACATTTATTCTTACTCTTAACTTGAATATATTTGAAGATCTTCCCTGACAAAGTTGTTTTTTTATTTTTAAGATGATGTCTGCCCAACTTCAAAGTATTACGAAATTTAGAATATAGGTCAGGGGCAGTGTTTGTGTAACTCTTTAGGTACTATAACCATGCCAAAATTAGTCTGGTTACAAACATGGTATACTATATGATCCCATTTATATAAAATGTCCCAGATAGGCAGATCTATAGACAGAAAATAGAGGTTGCATGGGGCTGGGGGAAAGGGGTAGGAGGAAATGGGGAGTGACTACTAATGGGGACAGGCTTTCTTTTTGGGGTGATGAAAACACTTTAAAATTGATTGTGGTGATGGATGGACAACTCTGTGAATACAATAAAAACCTCTGAATTGTACAGTTGAAGTGAATTGTATGATATGTAAATTACATGCCAATAAAACTTAAAAAAAATAAGTCAGACAGAGGAAAAAAAATACTATATGACCTCATATGTGGAATCTAAAATAAGCAAACTCACAGAAAAAGAGAACAGAATGGTAGTTGCCAGGTGCTGGGGAGAGGGTGGGGGAATTGGGGAGATGTTAGTCAAAAGGTATAAACTTTCAGTTATAAGCTCTGGAGATCATGACTGTAGTTAACCATATTGTATTATATACCTGAAAGTTGCTAAGAGTAGATCTTAAATGTTTTCATCACAAAAGACATTGTAATTATGTGCAGTGATGCTTTGTTAACTAACCTTATTGTGGTAATCATTTAGCAATATATACATGTATCAATCACACTGTACACCTTAAATGTACACAATGTCATTTTTCATTTTATGTATCAATAAAGATGTGGGGGAAAAAGTAATTTGGTGCTTAATAAATGCTTTACAATAAGATAAAGGACTCCTGAAATATATTCTGTCATACATGGATGCTAATTGGCATTTTCCTTCATCATCATTTACCTAATTTATTCCACTTGATCACTTCATTATTTTATGTCATGTCAGTTCTTTTTTTTAAAACACTTGAACTTTCTTTTTCTTTTTGTCCTCACATGAGGACAGGCTTTTATGGACTTGAGAGAGAAAGGAAGGGAGGGGGAGAGAGAGAAAGAAACATCGATGTGAGAATGAAACATCAGTCCTTGCCTCATGCATGGCCCTGGTCAGGGATCAAATGTCCAACCTGGGTATGTGCCCCGACTGAGAATTGAACCTGTAACCTTTCGGTATATGGGACAATGCTCCAACCAACTGAACCACACCAGCCAGCGCACATGTCAATTCTTAAAGACTTTAAATTGAGTCAATTTAAAACAGACTCTAACAGAATAAAGGCTAGTTTGGTTTGACAAGTATTTTGAGAACTGATTCATTAGATGGATTTTTAAAATTAGTTTTTGTTCACTGTTAAAGACAAAATCAATGGTTGGTAGGTACCCTGTCATATTGATTTTAGGGGTATAAATCTTCCAGAAGGCTAATTTGCCAATATATATCAAGAGATTTTTTTAAAGTTTATAACCTTCAACTAGTTATTAACTCTTCTAAAAGTTTATTCTAAGGAGCTTATCAGAAATGTGGTCAAACACTTAAGTTTAAAGATATTCAACACAGGATAATATTATAAAAAGTTGAAAGCAGCCTAAATATTCAACCATATCATAATGATCCTACTTTTTGTAAAATAAAACAAAATATATAGTAAATATGTATAAATAACAAAGCCAGAAGTAAACTCATGAAATTTTAAGAGTAGAACTATCAAAAATTTTTATTACTTTATATATTTTAAAACTATCCACAATAAAAAATGTTGCTATTTTGGGTAATAAAAAGGTTTTGTTTTGTTTTGTTTTGCTTTTGTAATATGTTTTGCTTTTTGACAGTCATTAGTTAATGATATTTTAATTGCAATGTATTCTTTTATATGTATTTATTATTATTAAAACACTTGACATTTGTGTAGTCTTTCTCTCTTATATTAAACGGGAAGCTAACGGAGGCACACTCCAGCTTTCCCTCATTCTTTAGAATCTTCCCTTACTAACCTGCCCCTGTGTACCTAAGGAGCACTTAATAAATGTTATTGCAAAGTCTACACTAGGATGCACATCCTAAAAAACATATGGTAATACCAAATCTCATATTTATGTGATATCTACCCCACAGCTCCTTGGAACATAGTAGGTACTCACTAAACACTTATTTGGCTGTAATTAAGCATTGGTTGGCAGCATGCAAGGAACTCATACCATTATAGAAACAGCTATGCCAGAGTTGAAGATAAAGTTCTCTGAGTTCAATTTCACAGAATCATATATATTGTAAGAATTGGAAGGTATCTTTAAAAAAAAAAAATCATTGAACTAATTTTCTCTTTTTACAGGTAAAAACCTGGCACTCACTGGGATATTAAGTGACTTGTCCAATTTATACAGACAGTTCATGATGGAACCAGGACAATAGTTCAGGCTTTGAAATTCTTAAGTGCGTCAATCTAAGTTATAAATATTCTTTGTTTATTCAATTTCCAGAACTAGGTCTGTGATGTGCATCTGCAAATTTCATCCTTCACAATAAACTCATGAAAATCAGTGAGCGGATGCCTCGCATGCACACCACCTTGAAAATTCTACACCTGGCAGTTCCCGAAGGGGTCAGGGACGGTCCTGTTATTGCTGGTTCGGAATGATCAGGAAATGCCCTTTGCAGACTTGGCTCAGTGTGGACATCCTCTTGGCAAGTTGCACCTGGAAGCTGGATCTTGGGGTTAGTTTAGCTCCTAAGCCATGGGAGGATGACTTTTCCTCTCAGCCTCACCCATGTCATGCTGAGTCACTCTCAAAGACCCGTGAGCCATCCCTTAGCACTGGTATATTGAAGAAGCCGCGGGCATATACTCGTCAGTTTCTCTCATTAGAAGGAGGGAACTGGCCCATGGGTGATGATCTGTCCCCATCATTCACTCCAGCCAGAAAATGTCTAGCCCTTGTCCTGAAGTCTTTATGAATAAAGTCAAAAGTTTTACTAACACCTCCTAAACTGGGGATATTATTTGGACAGACCACCACTCCACTTCTGATCTTGTCCTCATCCCTTCAGCTTTTATATGACCCCCACTCCCCCATCTCTTACCTGTTCAGCTAAGCATTCTTACCTGTTTGGCTAAGTGGGTGCCAGGCCACATCCTGCTGCCCCCATCCAGAACAGCCAGTTTGAGGAGCCTGAAGACTGGCCTGGTAGAGAGACTCCAATTCTGAGGTCTCCTGTTCTGTGTCTTGGTTCCAATGTGGATGCAAAAGGATGTGGTTTCTGTCTGGATAGGCTACACAGGTATGGGGATCATTGGGGAAAGACTTCATTCCTGGCCCAGGGGCGCCATGTTTAAGCTGAGAATCACAGAGCCTTGTGACATTCACCCAGGAATCCAAAGGCAAGGGAGTCCCCAAGTCAACATTGCTGCCCAACTCTTTAGGCCTAGCATCTCTTACTTCAGCTGGCTTCCCTTGGTACATACCTGGCTCTGCCAACCTGGGCTGTCCTCCCCAAGAAATTTCACCATTAGGCAGCCCAGAGTTCACGCCATGAGAAGAATGATCAGGAGATTCCTCCCAGGAAGGCAGTCTGTCCCTACCATCCACAGAGGGTTGCTGTTTTGCCCAAGCCCAGTGGCCTTTCCCTTGACCCTGTGGGAATGGAGGCTTAGAATCAGAAGGGGAAGAGTTCTTCTTTAGACTATTTGGAAAACTTCTATCCTGGGAACCTGAGCCATTCCTTGTGGTGGTGCCTTGCATCTTCTGGAACTGTTCTGTCAGAGAGCGAACAAGCCCCTTTGTGCCAGGAAACTCTGGCCTATAGGGCTCCTCACTGCTTCCATCCACTTTTGAAGTCAACAAAGTTTTGAGGCTTTTGGCTTGGAGGCATTGGTTAGTTTTCTGCACGGTGTCAGGAGAGTGAAACACTGTTAAGGAAGCAGCAGGCATTGTGGGGTGGCAGGCTCTGTAAAGGGGAAGGCCGGGTTGAGCTGATGAACTTGCAGGACTACAGCCAAGGGTGTGTGCATCTCCTCTCTCACAGGTGGCTGTTCCAGCGGGGTGTGACCAAGGCATCACATGGGATGAATCAGCAGGATTCCTCTTTTCTTGAAAGAGTTCTTCTTGATCAATGCCTCTTTCTTCTGGAGGGGAGAGCCTGTTGAAGCTGCTGTTGTTATCCCTGTAGTCTTGCAGCTTACCCTCTGGTACATCCAATGGTTCCCAAACATTATGAGAGTTCTTCTCAGTCCTGCCTGGTGTTTTAGGTAAGCCCTGCCTGTGGAACACAGAGGGGTCAATGCTATCCACCTCAACTGAAGTAGGAAGGTTCGAGGCAGACCTACTGGGGGAATTATGCTGTGGGGCGGACAGGGCAGATGACTCTGAGAATAGTGATGAGTGTGACTCATGGCAGGAAGCAGATGAGTAGACGAAAGAAGGACTGGCTCCAAACTCTGTATTCGTGTAGGGATCCGGTTGGGCCTCCCGGCTTAACAATACTTGGACCGGGACAGGCTGTTCACTGAAATAAATGGAGAGAGCCAGTCATGAGCTGTCTTGATTGACAAGATCACTTACAAAAAAACTATTCATTTAGTTCCCATTTCTAGCTATCCACAGAGGGAATGGTGAAAATAAATGGAAAGACAAGCATAAGTAGAGTCAACAGTTCAGAGGCTCACAAGAGAAGGCACATGGTCTGCTCACACCCAATTAATAGGTAATGTTAATCCTCTTTATTACATACCCTCACCAAAGTTGCACTCAGTAATATTAAGTAAAGCCTTTGCCAATATTCTTTACTACCCATAAAGTCCTATTCCAATCATATTTTACTTGCAAGTTTAAAAAAAAATTGCTAGTCCCACATGCAGATGACCTGGAAAGTAAGCAAAGCCTAGAAATCACTCATACCTGGGGTCCTGAGAGGCAGCACAGCCAAAAACAAAAACAAAAAACCCCAAAAGACCATATTTACAGAGTACAGGTTGATTTGGGCTCATGGGATTACATAAAAATCAACCATTTCAAGTATGTTTTCATAATCCAGATTTGGTTGTATTACTCACCGAGATGTTTCCCCAAAGTAATGCACTGTAACTGTCTTGGAATTTGGGAGTGGGAGTCAGGATCAAGTGCATTTAGTTGGTTTCTCACTAATTTTTTTATATTTCTGACCTAAAAATTGTGTTAGAATCACTAAAATAAAACCTCAACCACTCACATACATTAAGTGCCATAAGTTTTCTGGAAAGAGTTTAGCTGCCTAAATTGCGTATATTCAAAACATATCTGATCAGATTCTCAGATCAGTATTCAACTGGTGGAGCACACAACAGGAGAAAATGGAAGATCCTAGTTATGAGGATTACATTGAATGATAACATACTATAAACTTCAGTCGGTACGATCACTCAGTCACCCTTACATTATGAGAAGTATGATATTACACTTATATGGGAAACCTAATGGAGTCAAATAGACCTGCCTGGATTTGAATTCCACCTTTCTTCCACTTACTAGCTGAGTAGTACCTTACTTATCTCATCCTCTAAGCCTGATTTCCTTATTTATATAGTATCACTAAATAATAGTCCTTATCCTAAGGTTATTGTGAGAATTAAATAAAATAAAACATAAGGTGTTTAAGCTTAGTGCCTGGGCATAGGCAGATGTTCAAAAAATGTTAGCTGCTTTTATAATATTTATATTCTGAAAACTACTCAGGTTTATTAACAGCCAATATTTACTTTTACTTAAATCTATCTATTCTAAGGAACAGCCAAATTCAAGGGCTAAAACGTGAGAACTACACCAATGGCCACAGGACTTTTTCCTAGTCCCAACCACGGCCACGGCAAAGCAAAACAAAGGGAACCTTCGTGTCTCTTCTCTATGGTTTCATCAGAGCAAGGAAGACTGCTTTCTCTGCTTCCATGAGGGACAGTAAACCCCAAAATAATTCACATGGCTTCTTCTGCAGTGTGAAATGAGGCTCGGACTGCCATGTCTAAGAACTTCATATGTGCAAATTTAGTAATTGTGTAATTACACAAGTCCAGGGACAAACTCCCCCGTAGGAAATATGAACAAGTCGTCTATTTATCGTGCTATACTTTCTGCTTCTTTCTAGGAACTCTTAAGAAAACAACCAGCAGTGGGATCAGCTTTCACCGTATGTCCGACCTGAGAGAAGAAATTTTTTCAGAAGAGTCTTCTCTCCTCTGTAGTTGCCAAGACAATGAGAGCTCTGGCCATGGAGCACCCATGGTCACTTCCTCCCCTGGCATACATAAACTACTGTGGTTCCCAGGCACTACCTTGTTGGCTGAGGGAGGGCCCCTGCCTGTGAGGGAGGGCAGGCTGAGGGTTGCGACGGTTGCTGCGATGACTGCTGCTGCTGCATGCGATCCTGCAGGCTCCGTGCTTTTCGAATACTGATTTGCAGCTTCTTATCGACTAGGGCTCTGCTGTGCGTGCTAGAGCTGGCACCATGCAGGGCAAGTCTTAGTTTAGCTAAAATGCAAAAGAAAATATAGCAGAAACAGAACACAAAATACAAACAAAAATAAAAAGAATAAAATTGAACCAAAAAATGAGCAAAGATATGCAGTAAAACTCAAAATGTGCAGCAGGAATGTAAGGCGTGGACCATGCATATGCTGTCAGGGCACAGAGCTGGCTCTGGCTGTAAGGAACATTCACAGAAGCCATGGAGGCTAAACAGGTTAATTCAAATTTTAAAAACAAACAAACAAAAAGCTAAACTAAAATGAGTTAGGAAGATAAACTAGTGTTTCCATCTTCGAGGCTGCCATTCTTGTCTTTTGCAACTGATGTGTCTGACTCTGGTCTCCACATTCTTCTCCCAACTCCCCCTTTCCGACCGCCAGCAGCAGAAATAAGATCCAAACCTGCATGTGTCTTTACAGAACACAGCTTCTTGTGGGTCACACTTAAGAACCAGATACAAATTCTAAGCCTTAGTCCCTTTCTGTAACCTAATGGTGCTGCACACCAGAAAGGCAGGGGAGAAACAAAGAATCAGATATGCAGTGCAAAGTCACAGGCCTGGGAAGTCACAGCCAATTCATTCCTTTCTTCCTGCCATGAGCTGCACCTCACCAGTCAGTGACTAGAGAAAGAGCAAACCAACCTCACATCTGAGGTCTAATTTATCCTGGAATAAGAAGAAAGGCACGGCTGGGTAATTCATCTGTGGGCTCCTGCTGAGGTTATTCCAGTCAACATCCGTAGGCCACAGTGACAGTGCCTGGCACACTTAGAAATCCGAACAGCAAAGATAGCTAAGGGCTTCTCGCTTTGGGAGAATGAGTGAGGAGACATAAACGCTGTTTTTATCCCATCTGAGGGACGATACTAATAATACCTGTTATGAAGTTAATCAAAAGTGCCATAGGCAGAGTGGTTAGAGTTACTTACAGATAGCTTCGTTACAGAGAGCCAAAGCTGCAGCACAGTCTCCCTTCTGTTCCAGGTGCAACGACTCTTCAAATACTGAATCTGCCTCTTGCAGGGGCCTCTCAAAGCCGTCACTCCTCCCTGAAAGGGCCAGCACTTTTCATTTTCATTACAATTGGTTCCAGCTTCTCCTATGTGCTGTTGTTTCCCTTCAGTACACATAGATCCTTGCTGCTGAGCCTTTGGTCTAACCCTTACTCCAACTGTGCACTGCTATTAAGGACTCTCGGAAACATGTAGGACATCCATTTTTGCCTTCACTGAGGTCTTACCCACGGTCACGAAAGTATGCCACTGTTCACCACATATTCCAACTCCGAGACCTCTTAGGGGATCCCTCAAGGAAAGAACAAAGCACTGTCTACAGCAGAAGGGTGGGTTCTTAAGCCTGAACTCACCTGCTTTTCCGCAGTGCAAGATACATCCTGCCAACCAGTATCAGAATGCCCCAGATCTCCACTGAGACCTCAAGTGCTGTGTTAAGACAAAAGTGGCTTCACTACTCTGTGGAAAGCCATCTGTTGACACTCCATTCCCACATCAATCCACAGTCCTCTCTGTACCACCCTCAACTGGAAAACCAGTACATCTCTTGGGCACAGGGGTCAACAGTTCCTGACCTCAATATATCTGCTGAACTGCCTTTGTTGTTGGTTTGCGTGCACATACCTTTCATAGGCACTGCTAAATATTTACTTTTATCATGCCCTTGCTCACCAAATCTACCTCACAAAAGTCACCTTCCCATGCAGAGAGTATGGGGTATTCTTTCCCCCCCAAAAGTGAATGTGTGCCAAAGCAGGTGCAGCAGAGTCCATGTACAGAGCCAGATGAAAAGGCAAAACAGTTCTATAAGGGCAACTTCTTCAAAAGACTCAAGTTTATGTACCCCTTTGCCCTGTACTCACTCATAACCATCAACTGGTAGTAAGCTGTAATACAAGTTCACCTCCAGTTGGGATTAGTGGTGAACTTCCCCAAGCTCACAAGAATAAAACCTGAAATGTCAGTAGTTCTCCCATAGTGTCTCAGTCCTCCACTTACCTTTGCCTGGACATGGTAAGAAAGACTCTTGCACCCCTCACTCTCCCTAACTCACCATGGCTCTTGAAGAGTAACGGGAAGGTTGGGGAAGTAGCCAGTGGGTTCTGAAGAACTTGGCATTCAGGTTCTATGCCAGCTCCAGAGATGTAGCCCCCCGCCATTCCAGGTCTGAAATTTTCTCATAATATTTGAAATCAACGGGCTCTATACAACCTTTATAACAACAGGTGGTGGCTACAGTCATTAAACCTAAGTTCTCTCAGAGATATAGGTAAACTATAGTTGACCAATCACTGTACTAGATTTTAATTCTTATCTTCTAGACTCTTAGCACTCCAGTTCTTGCTTTTCCAGAAGATACTGAACCAAACTGCATGGAGAATTGACAATGAAATGTAGCCAGAGGGCTTCCTTCTCAACTTTATGTACTTACTACCCTACAGACAGAAGGGGTGGGGGAAGGCAAGGGAGGGAAATGAAAAGGCTCCTCTTTCAAAAGCAATGTAACCCTGAGATACCCATGCCATATAACCTGAGGGTAAAAAGAAAGAAAAGACTATCTAAATATAGGGGCAGCTAAGGAATTAGGAATTTAAAACTGATAAATACAATGCCTTAGTAAATAAAAGTCAACAACTGACTTAAATCAAAAGACAGCAAGATTAGAGAAAAGTGGCCCCCAAGTTAGCCCAGGAGGCTTCTCTATGTGTTGATAAAAAGAAGGAAGTGATCAACAGAAAGTAGTCACCTAAAAGCACTGACTCCTGTTTTTTATACTGGTTTAGCACAATTTGTTACATCCAGGAATTCTTAATAATAATAATAAATTCATTTTATTTTTTTATAGCCAACAGAGATAAAGGTTTCAGGGCCTGCTTAAGATAGGTAGCTCAGCTTTTTTGAACTCCTATTTTGAAGGCTAGTCTCTTCTAGTACAAAGTGACATCCCAAAGCAATTGAAGGAAAAAAGTGACTGATGTGGGGCAGTTAAGGGAGCTTAAGTAAAGTCCATGAAAATCATATGAGATTGGGAAATAGATCATCAGAGGACCAGAAGGCAATTGGGTTCCATGTTCTTAGAATCTGTTTGATAGATTGACTTCCCTAGAGCTCCAGGTGGGAAATCTTGAGAGTATTTTTCTGCCCAGCAAGTAGAATTCACCTGTCAGTGTGGCTTGCTCCCTGCGCTTTCGTGCTGGTTCTGAATTGTGACTAGTTTTATTTACACCTTCTATAGATGTTCAGGTGAAATATTTTTCATGAACACTATACTATCTCTAATCTATAAGCTTTAAATAGATGGGCCCCAAATCAATGTCTGTCTGCAATCAATAGGCTAGTTACCTCCTACTTCCACTATCTCTCACCAAAATGGCTGAATTAAGATAAAATTCAACTTCGCTAATAAAGCAAAGACAGGGAATTTATAAGCTTGAATTTTTTTTCTTTCCTCTCTCGCTGTCCCCATCACCAATAATCTAATACAACAATTACCCTGATTCTGCAGTTCATCCAAGTCCATAAAGCGGCTGGGATGCGGGTTAAAGCCTTTAGCTGCCTCTAATTCCTTTTCCCGTTTCTTCCGAAGTTCCTGTTCCTGGGCCCTCCTGGCCACCTCTTCCTGCAATTCATCCAGTTCACTTTTGGAAGGTATTTCCCCACCTGGAATGCAAGCAAGGAAGGAGAGATGACCACATTTCCACAACCAAGACTAAGCCTCTGCTTCAGTTACGGCCACTGCCCCGCTTTTCCCTTGGAACTCTTGGCTCAATTTGAAGTCCGTGTTTTGAATATTGCTTTCCATATCAGCTTCAGGGTGAGACCTGGCCTGTGAGTAATCACAATCACAATCATAATCATAACAAATATTTATTGAGTGCTTTATAACAACTGTAACAACATGACAACTAACATTTGTTGGGCATTTACCTTGTAACAGGCACAGTTTTAAGAACTTTTACATATATTATTTCATTTAATTCTCACAACAACCTATGAGGTAAATAGTGTTATTGCCCACATTTTAGGAATGAAGAAACTGAGTAAGAGGGTAAGTTCCCAAGGTAACACACATGGTAAGTGGTGGAGCTGAATTACAGTCAAATAAGTTAAATTCATAATCTTAACCATTAGGGAGCATTCCCTACCACGTGCTGCCACTGATGCATTGGGAAGCTTCGAGCAAGTCAATCCCTCACCCTTAATTTTTATCTTCTCTTTAATGAGTTTGGAAAATGACCATAGTAGTAAAATTTTAATCTTATCAGTGTTCATAGACCTAAAAGGATGCCCATGTTATATTAAGTGAAAAATCAAGTAACAGAGTAACAGGTATAGTATGACTTCATTTTATTTTTTTAAGAAATGGTAGTAATAAACTTATCTATATACCTGTATTGGCATAGAGAAAGATGCAGAAAGATATATACCATGATCAATTTGAAGAGGCAGTGGTCAGGTTACTGAATTGATGGATTAATTTTACTTATGTAATTTTTTTAAGGAGTGGTCAAAGTCACCAGATAAAAATATTTGTTAGCCTGTAACAGGCTAATATGATTGCATCCAATCGTGAGGCATAAGTAGGGTTCACTGTACACAGAGGATGTGTGGTGTGTGAGAAATCTGGTGTAAGTCCTTGCTAAATATCTTTTACCAGTTGAAGAATCCTATTGGTGAATTCTATCCAGCCAGTCCAGAATTAGGACTTTTAGAGAAATCATGAGACTTGGTCTTTAGAAAGAGCATTGGCTACCTGAAGAAAAGAGAAGGGGGAGTAGCCTCATGCACAACCACAAGTTTCTCAAAGCAAAGTTAGTCAACACAAAATAAATTAAAATGGAAGGAGTAAACCAAATGTATGACTTCATTAGAAAGCATGAATTTCTTCTATAGGTTTCTAATTATAACCTACTCCAGCCCAGGATTTCAGAGATACCTGCTTCTATAGGCATTGTTTTGCTCTACCAGATGTGAGCTACCTATGGCACTCACAGGTAAAAGAGTTCATGCCTTTTCAGTACTGCTGCATACCTCCCTTCCAGCTCTCTAAGAACTTTAAGTGGCTATCAAGAGAACTGGTGGTCAGACTAGTAATGTTCCTGGTCTCATCTCTACACGGTAGCACATAGTATTCTGTTCTTTCTCTAGTAAGCTGGCCAGATCTATATCCAGAAGCTCATTAAATAGGGCCATAGTTAGGTTTCTGCCACACACCTTACTCCCAATTGATCTAACAGACCAGAAAAAAAGGGGGGGATGAACACATTTTTCAGATAATGTTGATTTCTAAGTTAGCAGCTCCCAGAACTCCTCAGCAGACTAGAAGATGCTGTATACGCACCATCTTCCCTCAGGCATTCCAAAGTCTCCCTGTTGGGGAGAATGCCTACTTATCACAATTTTCAGCTCTAAGTAAAGAATTTATTTTGACCTATTTGCACTGGGTCTCTACATAAGTGGAAAAGGCACTGGAAGTATATATGTGTTGTGAGAGAAATGTAAAAAGGAGCTAAAACCTATGATTACCTCAAATCTATACCTGAAATTCCACTATTCCTTTATCTTCAGATTTTGACTTGTTAAAATGCTAATTTCTCTTAGAGAAAGCATACTTTAAACTATCTTCAGTCACTTATGTCTAGTGTGAAGGAGCCAGATCATTCCTTCAGAGCTTGTTTTGAGGAGGGAGTATGTGGAAACAAAGCACATTCAAGAAGGAAAAAACAAAAGGAGGAGACTGGGCAGGGTTTGGAGGCAGAGGTAAGGGTAGGTTTGACCTACTTAGGTCCCAGCTTTGTCCACTGTCTACATGTCCTCCTTTGTTATCTCAATTCATGGTACTAAACAATAAGAAATACATTCCCAAGAGGCTGCCTCTATACCAAGGAAAGCCCTAGAACTCATTCTACTGCAGAATGCAGATGCTACTGACATTGCTCACCAAATTTCTGTTCCTTCTTGATCCCACAAGGGGTTTTCCAAGGTAGAAAATAACAACCAGGCAAGCCATGATAAACCAAAAATAGATAATCCAAAGATGCTCAAAGTGCAACTGTCCTCTAATTTCAAATGTTCTGAGGTAAGGCTGTTTCCCAAACAAAACTGGCAGACAAATCAAGTCCTCCAAATCCACTGTCCTTTTGCTCACCTGATAGGGTCTGATTCTTTGTCCAGCCGCTCCTGGATGCTCTGGAGTCCGCCTCCAGGATGCTACTGCTGTGAGACTTTGGGATGTGACGCCAGGAAGGTGCCAACCCGGCTGATCTCTTAGCACTTGGATCCCTTCAAAAGAGAAACTAGAGTCTAGTGAAAGCAGTAGAAGGGTGATAACTAGCAACATTCCTAGGACAAAATTTCCTCAAAAAACCAACAAAGCATTGACCTAGTATAATTTGCCAATATGTCTCCAAGGGAAAGGGAAACACAGGAAAAAGTAAATAAACAGGACTACATCAGACTAAAATGCTTCTGCACAGCAAAAGAAACCATCAACAAACAAAAAGGGAACCCACCATATGGGAGAACATATTCACCAATGATTCATCAGATAAGGATTTAATCTCCAAAATATATAAAGAATTTATACATTTCAACACCAGGAAGACAAACAATCCTATAAAAAATGGGCAAAGGCCCTGAATAGACACTTCTCCAAAGAGGACATACAGATGGCCAGTAGACATGAAAAAATGCTCAAGGTCACTGATCATCAGAGAGATACAAATAAAAACTACAATGAAGTATCACCTGACATTGGTCAGAGTGGTAACTATCAATAAATCAATAAGCAACAAGTGCTGGTGAGTATGTGGAGAAAAGGGAATCCTCGTGCACTGTTGGTGGGAATGCAGACTGGTATAACCAGTGTGGAAAACAGTATGGAGTTTCCTCAAAAAATTAAAAGTAGAACTGCTTTTTGACCCAGCAACCCCACTTTGGGGTATATATCCTAAGAATCCTGAAACACCAATCAGAAAAATATATGTACTCTATATTCATAGCAGTGTTATTTACAATAGCCAAGATCTGGAAACAGCCCAAGTGCCCATCAGTAGATTAAAAAAGCTGTGATACATTTACATAATGAAACACTACAAGGCTATAAAAAAGGAAGGAACTCTTACCCTTTGCAACAGCATGGATGGACCTGGAGATTATTATGCTAAGTGAAATAAGCCAGTCTGAGACAGACAAATATCACACGATCTCACTTATATGTGGAATATAAAGAACAAAATAAACTGAAGAACAAAATAGGACCAGAGGCTAATGGATAAATGAAAGACTGACAGATCTCATATGAACATATGCATAGCCCATGGACACAGACAATAATGTGTTGAAGGCCTAAAGGGGCAGGAGCAGGGTGGAGGGAGGCAAAGGGGGTGAAAATGGGGGACATGTGTAATTGAGTCAACAACTGAAAAAAAAAAATGTTCTTTCTCCTTTCTCAAGTGCCTTTGCTCTTTCTCCCAGCAGAGGGAGCTACTGTCATAGAAAGTTGATAGAGCACAATACTTTGCTTGCCCACAAGATGGTAATAAAGCGCACCTTTCCACTTGTCTGAGTTGGTAAGCCTCTTGGTGGATTACACTGCTGCTCAGGACAGTGCCACTATTCAAAGAGGAAACAATACCTGCAGACACTCGAGCTCTCAGGCAGGGCTGCATCCAGGCTGACAGGGCTGTTGCTGTTCCTCTCACTGCTCTCATAGCCAGATTCCATTCGCTGGATTAGGCGAGGGTGCTGCTCTAAAAGGTGAGAGCCTGGCCGTGCTGGGCCCCAAGGCTTGTATTGGGGGCTTGGTCCACTAGTTTTAAGGTCATAAGGAGGTGGCTTGCTTAGGTCATCTGGTGTAAATTCTTTAGCTATCCCGATCAAAAGACAAGTATGAAAAAGGAGGTAGGTTTAGCATCTGCCTCAAATTAAGAAATAACTAACACCTCCCTCCAGCTACTCATTTACTGAATTTATATTCCCAAAAGACCCAACAAAGTGGTAAAAATAGACCTTGTGAAGTATACCACAAAACCCAGGTTTTTTAAATACATAAACTTAATTCAAAAGCCCAATTCTTCCCTAATTATCTCCTCACCTGAATCCTCAGAAAATGGGCTAAGCTGGGTATAGCCACAGTGCTTCCTTTTGTCCTTACTAAAGATACTGTCAATATTCAGAGACTCTCGTTTGGGTCTCCATGTTGGACGATACTTGCTAGAAGAACTGGATTTTGACTCACTGCTAGTACTCTCCACTTCCCAGTCACGAGAGTGTAAAGGCAGATTCTTAGGAGGCTTTCTGTCCATCTGGTCTCCTCCTCTCCCCCCATAGGAAGATCCTAGGTTGGTCTGTGAAGTCAGGGATGGTCTGTTATGGATCATATTGCTGACTGTCTCTTTAAAATCCCTTAGTCTGTTGGTGCTGCTGGATGGTTTAGAGGCATTCCTAGGAGCCTGCTTCTCTTTCAGTGTTTCTCCTAAAAACACAAAGAATGAAACAAATATAAATGTTTAAAGTGCTCATGGATACCCAGATCCCAAAGTTGAGACAGCAAGGAAAGCCCTTTGAGCAGAAAAGAGAAGCCATGGTCTGGAGTGTGACAAGTCTAACAGACTAATTTAGGAAAGAGAAGCAATGCAGAATGGCTTGCCTTCACTGTGGTACCCTGAGGCCTGGGGCTCATCGCCTTTCCTCCTAATTCGGCCAGAGCTCCTCTTGCGCTCTATCAGAGACCCTTTCTTGGATGTGAGTTTCTGATTACATTCACTATCAGTCAGGTGTCCTAAAAAACAAGGAAATGGGGGTAAGCTGGTATCTGAGACTGACCTCCATCCTCTTGAGAAACCAATCTCCTTTTGGGATTCATGGCAGTGGCACAAATTTAGTGTGCCCGTGGGTTGAAAGCTGCAAGGGCTATGGCTACCTGATTTAAGTGTAGCAGGAATTTCTCAACAGATAAATGCAAAGAAGCTCAAGTAGTTAATGGGACCTTCCAAATTTACCATATTTCCTAAGCAATTACTAGTCTCAATCCCACTCAAAAATTTTCCCAGGAACCTGAAGGACACATTACTTGGTACTTTTTAAAAGGTGAAAGTTTTAAAATATAAAAATATCATGTACCAATATATTTTCACTCTCATAAATAGAAGACAGAGCCTTCCTTTTATTTATTTAGCAACACATACCAAGTAAAGCCTAATTTTTATTATGTCTGGTATGATCCCAGGTGTCTCAGCCTTTACTCACAAGAGCTCTGGTTGTATATGGCTTTAAGACCCAGTTCTAAACATTCCTTAAAAGTGAATCAATTAAAAGAACACTTGACCCAGCTGGGTGTAGCTCAGCGGTTGAGCATCGACCTAGGATCCAGGAGATCAAGGTTCGATTCCCGGTCAGGGCACATGCCCGGGTTGTGGGCTCAGTTCCCAGGTGGGGGAGTGCAGGAGGCAGCTGATCAATGACGACTCTCTCATCATTGACATTTCTCTCTCTCTTTCTCCCTTCCTCTCTCTAAAATCAATAAAGATATATATATATTTTTTAAAAAAGAACATTTGAACTTTGAATAAATTCTCATTCCCATCCCCAACTATGCTTCACCCAAACTGGCAAAACCCAGAGATTATACTACATAGTTCCTCGATACTAACTGCTGAGAAAACCAGGAGATCTGGGCTTTTTTTTTTTAATGTGTTTTTATTGATTTCAAAGAGAGGAAGGGAGAGGGAGAGATAGAAACATCAATGATGAAACAGAGTCATTGATTGGCTGCCTCCCGCACACCCCCTACTGGGATAGAGCCTGAAACCCACACATGTGCCCGATCGGGAATTGAACCATGACCTCCTGGTTCATGGGTCAAACCTCAACCACTGAGCCACACCAGGTGGGCAGAGATCTGGGGTTTTGTGTAACTTGACTTACTTCATACCCAGCATATGTGAATGGATGAGGGTGATGTGACAATAGCAAAGGTCAGATTCTAAAAGACATAATCATCTAAGCTGCTGGAGGCCAGAGGTGAATTTAAGCAACTGAATTAAGTTGGAAGACAGGCTTAGAAAAAAGTTCCCTAGGTTCTCAAATGCACTGAGTTAACAAAAATTTGTTTTCCTATGTTAGTATATGAGAATCCTTATACATAATCAGATATCAGCAATATAGTGATATGGTTATATTTATCAATGCAATCTTTTATTGCTTTTAATCTGCTCCTTTGCTACATCTGGACCCATAATAAAGATTTAAGAAAGGAGGAAATCACTTGGAGCTACTAGAACTACAAATATAAACCAACGGGGATATGCTCCCCTACTCTCAGCCATTCACAAACCCTTAACAATAAACCTAACTCTCCTGGAAAATAGGCTTTATTTATTCTGTGACTTAACTTCTTCATGGTTCAGTTTCAGAAACAGGGTTTTAAAAATATCACACTGCCCTGGCCTGATAGATCAGTTGGTTGGAGTGTCATCCCACATACCAAAAGGGTTGCAGGTTCGGTTCCTGGTCAGAGCACATACCTAGGTTGCAGGTTCTGTTCTGGCTGGAGCGCGTATGGGAGGCAACCAATCAATGTTTCTCACATCAATGTTTCTCTCTCTCACTTCATCTCTCTCTAAAAATCAACAAACATATCCTTGGGTGGAGATTAAAAAAGAAAAGTATATCACACTTTGCAGTAGTCATTTATGCAATAGTCATCAAAAGTAATCCAACATGAATCTGACCAAATCTCTAGATCCAACCACCAACTTACAGAGCACCAAAAAATACAGAGCACAAAGAAACATGCTAAAGTTTACCATAGAAACACAACAAAATTTAGAATGTGGGGAATCTATAGGACAAACTGCTTAGTTCTTTTATTTTTCTTCCATTGCTTTTTCAGAGAGAGTGAAAGGGAGAGAAAAAGAGGGAAAGAAACATTGATGTGAGAGAGACACACCAAGTGGTTGCCTCCTGGTTGGGCCCAGACCAGGGCCGAGCCTGCAAGCAAGGTAAGTACCGTTGGCTAGAATCAAACCCGGGAGCCTTCAGTCCATGGGCCGACATTCTAACCACTGAGCCAAACTGGCCAGGGCTAAACTGCCTACTTCTTCAACAATAAACTGCAAGAAAAAAACAGAGGAGAAGCCTACAGAGTAAAAGAAACTCAAAAGACTTATCAACCCATTGTGATGTGTAGAACTCATTTCAATTCTGAGTCAAACAAACAAACCATTAAAAAGTGTTGACATTTATAAGAAAACTGTTTATTTAAATGCTCAGTGGTTATTTAGTGGCTTAAAGGAATTATTGATATTTTTAAGTGTGATAATGGTGTGTTTAAAAATGATTTCTTATATTTTAAAGATATATAGCAAAACATTCATGAAAAAGATGACATGTCTGGGATTTGCTTCAGAATGATCTAGGAATGGGGAAAGTCGGTAGAGGTACAGATGAAACTAGATTGGCCATGAGTTATAATTACTGAGTCTAGGTGACGGGTATGTGGAGGCGCAGTATGCTATTCTATATACCTCTGAATATGTTTGAAATTCTCTATTTTTAAAAGACCATGCAGAGAGTATAAACACCAATCTGAAGCCATGAGCTCATTAATCGCCAAATCTCTAAGAGAATGGGCACTGTTCTATGCCTTGGGTGATGTTCTTCCTTTGATGCCCCATATTTATTTTTTTCCACTGACACGGGTACACTCTCCACAGATAAACAAAAAAACAAACAAACAGGCAAGTTTTCATTCTTTTGTGTCTCTGTTCTTCAGGAAGCCAAGCAAGGTGAGAGCAGGTGTCCCCTCCCCACAGTATGGCCCTTCTCTCAAAGCCCTTAACTTGGGACAAAGCCTGGCAGGAGAATATCATGAGGTACAAGACCACGAGGACTCAGTGAAGCACTATGAGGGATGGGGGTTCCCTCTCATGGAGCAGAGCCTGAGAAAAGCAGCTTTCAGAATAAACAATCCCATCAGTAATTACATCACAATGGTCCTCACTGACATGCCACTGTGGACAGGAATACATGCAATGGAACATCACCGTCTATTCAGAATTGTATTGCTTCTTTTGATCCCACTCAATTACCCAAGTTCTGTGTCTTCCTGCCTTTGCATGGCAAACATTTCCGACTTGCCCCGTTTTTTTTCTTGGACACCCTCTACGCAGGGACAAGAAGGATCCACTACATAAGCCCCTACCTGTGTCCCGACTGCTCTGAGACATGGAATCATTCTCCACATTATAGATGACTGTCCCCTGAGAATCAGAAGAGAAGTGACTGACCACAGACTCATGGTGGGAGTGTTTGTAGGGATAGCTCTCCGTTGAGGAATCTGTTCGAGTATCACTTGAGATGGAGGGCTCCCTCCCTGAGGGAAGGAGGAGACACATAGGCAAAAGTGAGGAAAGAGAGGACAGTGATAGAGGGGCAAAGAGCTGGATGGCAACAAAGGTCCATAAGGCAGGAAATTCCTAGATGGCACGGTGAGAAGGACATACCAGAGCCATTCTGCCCAACACCCAGCTTCCAGATAACCCAGACACACAAACAAGTCTTCCCACTCCTGCCCCTACCTTGCTGAAGCCCTCACTTTGCCTGCCACTGTGAAAAACTGTGGGGCTTTTAGAAAACCTATGGGGGGAAAGTGGAAGAAAGGAAAAAGTTGTGAAAAATAAGATCTACTTAGTTAGAGTCCCAGGCCGACCTGGCATACATAACCCCTATCCCATAATTTTAAGTGACGGAAATGTCACTTAAAATTTTTAAATTGGCATTACAAGCATTTTTAATATCTCTGAGAAATTATGGGGCTGTCCTTTATACTTTAGTGTGAATTAGCTCAATCGGACTACTTTCCTCTAAACACCTAGCTAAGATAAGTGGTGGACATTGGTGTTTGATTGAAGGGAGAAATAGAGCAGGTCTGGGTGGGTTACAAAGGTGGGATGAACATCAGTTACCAACCAGGATGGAGATACAAAGGGGCAGGGAAAAAGTCCAAAGACAAGTGTCTTCTCTTTCAAAATTATATTTAGAAATATAAATAGCCCTAAAAATAGAAGTAAAAAAGAACATTTCTTTTTCTTCCTTTTCAGAAATCAAGCCAAAACCATAAGAGTTATATTTCTAATGTATTATGAACCTCTATGGGCTAACATGAGACTTTAAACATCAAGTGGCAAACTATTTCTACAGGAAAACATAATTCAGGTTCCATACAACTGAATTAGAAGTAAACAACTGATTCATAAGCTGAGGAAGGAATATCCCTACTGTACTTGGCATTTTAAAACAAAAATCTCTCATCCCTAACAATATGACTACCTTTGTAGTAGCATATCATTTCTCTTGGCCTTAACTCACTTAAGTCGCTTTTAAATTGCTAGTAAGAATCAGTCATCTTTACCAATATTATAAGGTTAAATACCAAGGTTTCCCTCACAGATTTAATATCTCAGTCTCAATCAACATAACTTCCTTTGCACTTTGGAACTGGGGCCACACTGAATATAGGAAACACATTCTTAGAGGTGGAAGGAAACAAAGCCTGGAGCAAGTTGGGCTTCAGGACAAGTTGGCATTTCTTGCTTTTCTCTAATGGGTCCTCTTTCTCCAAGCTAGGTTATTTGCTAGGCTCATGGTCAAGAGTCCCAAATATCCAATGATCACATTAGAGAGGGAAAGGGGAAGTAAGAGCTGGGCTGCTCACCTGAATCTTCACTATCGTAGCACATCCTGCTGTATGACTGGAATTCAACTTGGGGAGGCAGGTCCTGGGTAGACACTGGGGTACCCTGGGGGTCTGCATAAAGCAGCAGCAAAGGCTGGTAATGCCCCTTGATGCACTTGGTCACCACATCCTTCCATTTGGGCCCAATCTGAATAAAAAAACAGTCAGAACAGAACAATTATAATTCATATCCACAATTCAAGACACATCTTCCTGTTCTGATTTTCTAAAGAAAATAAAAGATGAAAGGACAAGAATCGGGTAAAGAAACAAAACAGATCTTACAGCTACACATAACGAATTTTTTGTTAAGCCCTTTAGAAAGCATTAGGAGCCTGTAAAAGACAGCAATGGTGAATAAAATTACTTTTATTCCCATGAAACATTGATTCAGTTATGAAACATGAACAGAAGTTCTCAAAGGTGAGTATGCTGTGCGAGGGGACTTCAGCTGCCTTGGTGATCTTTCTTTTCACAGACACCAAACCAAAGCTCTTGCTTGAAATCTGCTTGTCTCGAATTTTTTCCTAAATATTAAAATCACTTTTATGAAGCTCAGGACAGAAACTCTCTCACAGACTGCTTTAGAATAAATGACATTCTCTGTCAGAGTTCACACATGGCAGGACATAAAGTGCTAAATTGCTTAGAACTGACAGCTGGGCCTCTCGGCCTTAGCTTTGTGCTGGATTCAGTGCTGCCACGGCAGTGGGGAAAAAGTGACTGAACAGCCATGGAAATAACAATCCAATCAAACCTCCAAACTCACCCTCTCTTAAGCTTGAACCAGTCACATTGTTAGATGGTGTGCTCTTAGAGTCAGACAACTATCGTAATTCTTATTTTATAATAGATGGTCAGTAAATTTATAACTGCGTTTTCACTATTTTAACTAAAACAAATTTATATGCTTTTTAGATAACCTTATTTAATATCTTATAAGGCATGTATTATTATTATTCAAATAAATAACCTAGCCCTGGCCAGTGTGGTTCAGTTGGTTGGAGCATTGTCCTGTACATCGAAAGGTTGAGGGTTTGATTCCTGGTCAGGGCACATATCCAGGTTGTGGAATCTATCCCTGGTCGGGGCACATGGGAAAGAAGCCAATCATGTTTCACTCTCACATCGATATCTCTCTCTCTCTCTCTCTCCTTCTCCCTTCCTGTCTCTCTAAAAATCAATTTTAAAAACCCTAAAGCTCAAAGAATTTATATGTTGCCCAAAATTACAACAGCAAAAAAGAGATCAAGAAGAGAATTAGAGAATTTGACAAAGACTACTATCTGTGGAAGATGCTGCTTAAGGTCCATGGATTGGTATAGAATGTCTAAGCAGTCTCCTAGCTGCTAACCTAATCACAAGAGTCTTTCTAATTCATGCAAATCACCTAAACTACTTCATCTGGACTCTGTGGTTCAGACAGTACCAAGTTTCCAGATTTAAATATTATCATAGCCCTATTTTCTCTATACTACCTCAAAAACATGTTAATCAATGATAGGGTACTTTAGGGAGATAACAATCAGAGAGTATTTTATAGCAACCCTGAGACAAAGTATTACCCACTAATAATTCCAAGATTTGGAATTCTGAACTTTCTGCTAATCCTATAACCTAATCTGAATAATTAGACTGTTGTCACTCAAATCAAACAAATAACACATTAAAAAAATACTTTGTTAACTATAAATATAAAACTGTGCTGAATGCCATGTGAGGGCATATAGAAAAAATAATAGATATATTCATCCTGTTCTCAAGGATGTTGCCATTCATTGGGAAGATACAACTAACACTCTCATAAATCCAGTAGATCGGCAGATAGACATTAAAATTATGAAAATGAAACACAAAGACAAATAATTATCCTTAGTTTTTTGTTGCAGTCACCAAACACTTTAAGAAGGGCTTGAATATTCCTACCTCCTTGACATGAGCATCATCAAAATACATCCATTTTCGGATCTTTGTTTGAAAAAAGAATGTAGAATAATGTTTGCCATAGTAACAGATCATTCCTACTAAGTACAGTTCAGACTGCTTGGCCCGGTCATCTGTCACTCTGAAAAACAGCTGGGGGAAAGAAGAGAAAGGAAAGTACAGTGACATAACTCTCTCACATCATCCGTCAGCAGACTGACTCCATCATTTCTTAAGGTACTATCTTGCTTCCCTGCCCTTCAGTATAAGATTTTTTTCTAATCCATATTGATCATCAGAAATGACCTAAAAAGGCAAAATGTAGGGTGGAACAAGACAGACAGTGGCCAGTAACTGGTAAGGTGGTGATGTTTCCGATCATAACAGGAGTCAGGAAAAGTTGAAAAACCAAACCAAACCAAAACACTCTCAAGTCTCAAAAGTTATTTGTCACCTGGAAACACAAATATAAATTTCCTGCTGGGACCCTAAGTAGGGGTTAAGAAAGCCTTTAAGAGAAGTAATACCACCATGCTGGTTACCAGCATTTCAATTCCTAGATGCCCATCACTGTCCTAGGTGCTAAGAAACAAGCAAAAAAAAATGAAAGAAAATTATTCTAGCCTTGAGGAACTTATTTGGTTCAGAAAACAATCATAAAAATAAAACTAGACCAGTACAAAATATGTACGCTACAAATTTTAGAAAAAGGAGATTTTGCTGTGCTGAGCCTGCTCATTCAGAAATTCCTCAGGAACCAGACCTAAAATAAGGTCCCCAATAGTTCACTTATTCTCAGTAGTGGCTGATGATATTAAAAACAACAGCAAAGGATCTCCTGAGTCACAGAGCAAGCAAAACTAACAGAAGGGAAACCAGAGTTTCTGGCTCTTCTCTTGAACTGAAGGAAAACCATGGCTGTACCTACACTAGGGCATGGAGCTGACAAGGTTAAGGCTCCAGGTCTGAAGTCTGTTTCCCTGTCTATTTTCCTAAATAGATTCATGGAAAACCACTAACCCATTAAATTATCTTCTAAGCTACTTCATTACCCTCTCAACAGATATTGGTTCCTCATTGAGAATTCTGTATTGTAGGACTCAAGTAACCAACTCTTACCTCCTTCACCTCCCAAAGCAGCTGTAGTCAGGGTCGCTCACTTCTTTGACCTTACTGCCTCCTATGGTTTAATACAACTCCCTGTTCTACACTGGTATAAACTAACAGTGAGTAGAGCACACAATAACTCTACAAATTGCTTGATTTTTACCAGTACCTAAGCTCTGTCTATCCTGTCTTCAAGGCCAAGGTCATCCCATTTCTTATAAAAAGCCTTTGCTACCTACCCAAAGGAGGTAAGTGAGCATGTACATGCATGCACATGTATGTGCACACATATACAGTAGTGCCTCTTATCCTCAGGGGATACACTCCAAGACCCCCCAGTGGATGCCTAAAGCTGGAGATAGTACCAAACATATACTATGTTTTTTCCTGTACATACATACTTATGATGAAGTTTAATTTATAAATTAGTCACAGTAAGAGATTAACAATAACAATAATAATAAAATAGAACAATTATAACAATATATTGTAATAAAAGTTATGTGAATGTGGTCTTTCTTTCTCTCAAAATCTTTTGGACTGTATTCACCCTTCTTGTGATGATGTGAGATGATACAATGTCTATGTGATAAGATGAAGTGAAATGAATGACATAGGCATTGTGATGTAACACTAGGCTACTTTAAGGGCTACGTGAACACACTGCAATACTGCAATAGTCACTGTATATGTACATGTATACACACATACATATGTACATATGTACATGTACATATACATATACAGTGTGGATATGCTGGACAAAGGGATTATTCACCTCCCAGGGAGCAGGGACCGAAAACAGGGTGACATTTCATCACACTCCTCAGAACCACATGTGACTTAAAATTTGTGAATTGTTTACTTCTGGAATTTTCCATTTAATATTTTTAGACCACAGTTGACTGTGGGTAAGTGAAACTACAGAAAGGGAAACCATGGATAAGGGGGGACTATTGTACACAAGTATGCTTGTCATACAATATAGTATTTGTCATTTAGGATATACCTTTGTGTTCAGGGTTCATGCCCTTGAGCAAGAATAAGACACAATAACAGTCAGAGTTAAACTAACACTCACATCACCCAACTTAAGGCAGGTACCCAGGCTATGAATGACATCCTCCGCCAAGTCTGAGTGGTCTGAGTCCCATACCAGTCCAATTGTGATAATCTGTGGAGCATTCATCAATACACGGCGGATCCGAATCCTCTCTCCACAGTTGCTCTGAAATACATAAATAAGGCAAGTTTGACAGGTTTCCCACTGGCTCTGCCTCAATTCCACTGATCCCAGCGTTCCCTCCCTACTCCAAACCCCACCACTGACAACTCACTGGACAGTTCCGGAGATCCCCCATGGTGCTGGCATTCTGTAGCAGCTCACCAAACATGCTTGGTGAGGGTTTTTCTCGTCTCTCCAGCATACAAATAGCCTGGTTGCTTCAAGATGAGAATTAAAAGGGGGTGACAGTGAGAGTTACAGCTAAATGAAATAAATCATGCATGTAAACTCCTAGCTCCCAGGTTTGACTTTCTTCCTCTGCCCACTAAACCGAAGCCCCTAGTCCTGACCAGCCTCAGCGTCCTACAGACACAATGAGTGCCTCTGCCTGTCTCCGCATCGCCAGCTCATAGAATCCCCATTCCTCCCCCACTCTGCTGGCCAGAACTGAGCCTAAGAAAAAAGGAGGAATGGAAAAGAAGGAGACAAAAGGGTATTTTAAAATTACAGTTCTAAGCTCCTACAATATAGCATAGATTCAGCAATAAGAATATATTTGGATACCATCGGTTAAAACCCAATCAACTGAAGGAGTGCCTAAGGGTACAGAAAACCCCTGTAAGACTCACCAAAGGGAAGTGGTAGAGATGTAATGCACCATCTGGATGAAAGGCAGTGGATCAGAGGTGGCGCCACAGCTAGTACATACACACTAGGCCCAGGAACAAAAGCAAAACCAAGCAGCCATGGTCATTAACTGTTTTGGCCCCCATTGGACACCCCACATCCCAGGATAAAGTGCTCTTGAAGAAAAGGTCTAAGAAGTGATGGGACAGAAATAAAGTTCACCTGCTCAAACAATGTCATTGCAAATTTCTGGTGGGAGATGCAGTGTTGGGCAGTACATATATCCTCTTTGGTTTCATCAGCAATATGGAAGTGAAGTCTCATCAGCAGGTTTTCCTAACAAAGGAAGAACAAAAGCAGTATATCAACAATACTTAGCAGACAAATGTACAAATTGGTTGGCAGTTTACTCGGGGAAATAGCAATCCTCCTGGGAGATAGGAGTACTTCTGATTTTTTAAAACTCTTTAATTGGAAATAACTATAAACTTTCAGGAAGTTTCAAAAAAATTGTATAGGAAGTCAATATACCTTTCACCCAGTTTCTTCCAATGGCAACATCTTGCATAACTATAGTATAATATCCAAACCAGGAAATGGGCATCCATACAGTCCAGAGTTTATTCAGGTTTCATCAGGTTTCACTCATTTGTGTTTGTGTGTAGCTCCATACAATTTTATCTCATGTACAGAGTCATGTAACCACAACCCAATCAAGATATAAAACTGTTCCATCACCACAAGGCACCCTCATGCTATCCTTTTATAGTCCTACCCACCCAATTCCAACCCTAACCCCTAGCAAACACAAATCTATTCTCCAAGCTCTATAATTTTATTTTTTAAATGCTATATAAATGGGATCATATAATATATAATCTTTTTTACTGCATTTTTTACTCAGCATAATTCCCTTTTTAAAAAATTTTTATTTGACTTTTAGAGAGAGAGACAAACACTGAGTTGCTGTCCCACTTATTCATGCATCATTGGTTGATTCCTATGTGTGCCCTGACCGGGGAGCAAACCTGCAACCTTGGCGTATTGGGACAATGCTCTAACCGACTGAGCTACCTAACCAGGGCTCAGCAAAATTCCCTTTAGATCCATTCTAAAGAATATATAAATCAAGAGTTCATTCCTTTTTATTTCTGCATAGTATTCCACAGTATGGAAGTACCAGTTTGTAGCACCATTTACCCATTACCCATTAAAGGCATTTGGGTTGTTTCCAGTTTTGGGCTATTATGAATAAAGCTTCTATAAATATTTATGTACAGGTTTTTGTAGGAACATAAATTTTCATTTCTCTGGGCTACAGGTCCAGGAAGGCAACTGCTGAATCATATGGTAGTTTGCAGGTTCTGTTTTTTAAGAAACTGCCAAACTTTTCCAAGGTAGTATTACCATTTTATAGTCCCACCGGTAATAGAGCAGTGATCCAGATTCTCAGGAGTACCTCTGATTGTGGCCTACATTTTACCCTGTAATGGGATGTATATCACTTTCTGAGTTTTTTAATGAATGCAGTCTTTTGAAGGCTGATGGATAGAACCCAGAGTTCAGAAGAGTTAGGGTCTTCCACTAACAGTCACTGGGAGAAATACGGTTATCTAAATAGCACCCTACAGTTGTGCTAGGAACTCAAGTTATTCTCAAACCAGTAGCATTGGTATTAGCATCACCTGGGAACTTGTCAGAGGTAGATATTCTTGGACCTTATTCCAGAACTACTGAATCAAAAACTCAAGGGAATTGAGTCCAGCAATTTGTATTTTAATGAGCCCTGTCTCCTCGGAAGGTGACAACCCGTTTTATGCAGTGGCAAGCACAAAACTACCCTAAGCCTGAAGGAAAAAGAGTAAACCTGTGAGGCTATTCATACTGCATTAGCAGAGATACCCTAGAGCTCTGAGAAACTAGGGAAATTTCTAGTTCTAACTGTAGAAATCAGGGGCGCTGTAAATAACCACAGTACAGTAGCCAGTCCCTGACGGAGACCATCAACAGTTCCACCCCAGATCAAAGAAGGCCAGAGGCCAGCACTTACAAAGCACTCCGCAGCATCATCCATAATTCCCAGCTGGAAACGCTGTTCATCCTGGAAAGTCTTTGCCAGAGCACTGCGGAGAGTGTCAGATGGAAGCACTTTTTCACTGCTGCACTGAAACTGGTTAAAGATTCCCTGTAGGGAAGGGTTAGACAAGGGAAAAAGCACAGTGCTGTTATTAAGCTTCTAAACATCCCGGTGTCATGCTAGCATCTCCATGCTCATAGTTATGGAACCAAATGTACCTCCTACAGGTTAATATGCTTGCAGTTAGTAATAAAAAAGTAAAAAATGCAGAATCAGAATAAAGGGCATGATCCTGTGCTAATAAGAATTAGGATCTTTGCTCTTCCAACCGAGTATGATACCATCAAGGACACATTAGGAGAGACCATTGTCATGAGTTAATATAATTCAGTCACCCCATTTCCTCTGATAAAGACAGATGGATGGTCTACAGTAAATAAAGATAAATGATATGTAAGCAGATTGGTAAATTATTCTCAGAGGACTCATTCTATGAAACTTGGCCCCTTATTTTAAATTGTTTAGCTAATACAAAATTACTCAAAAGTAGAAATACTAATATAACAAACACCTACATGTCTAACACCAAGAAATAAACATTCCATCATTTTTACTTCCAATCTACAGATAAAGCTGTAGTCCCATTTAAGACTGCCTACTCTCTACCATCCACTCACTATCATGAGTTTGTTGCATAATCTTTTGTTTTTAATACTTTTACATATATACATATACATATCTATACACTATGTATATTTAGGGATATATATACAGGGTGGGCAAAAGTAGGATTACAGTTTTTTGTATGGAAAATAATACAATAATTAATAAATAAAAATACAAGTGTGTTTTGCATACTCATGACTGTAAACCTACTTTTACCCCAACCTGTATACACACATACTTTTTTGTTTATGTACAAAATATCACACTGAATTTTACTTTTTTAAAAATTCAGCATTGTTTTGAGATCTACCTATAATGATATAATGTATATACCTGGTTTATCCTTTCTCCCTGCAGGATAGTATTTTACCTGGTGATGATACCACCCACATCTATTTATCCACTTCTTCATTGGTTCACATTTTGACAGTTTCCAATTTTTTGCTGTTATAGAGAGTCTGTGCAAACTTATACTTCCACCAGGGAATGAATATAAATAAATATATCCTTGTCAGCAATTAATACGATCAGACTGATTCATTTTAGTCTTTCTAGCTACATTTGGTTTTTCTAGGTCTTTCTGAGTATTACTGTGGCAAATATCTTATTCCAGTCTCTGGTGTCCTTTATGTGAAGCAGTTTTTTATTTGGGTGTAATTAAATGTATCAATCTTCTCCATCTTTACCTACATCTGAAACAATGATGAGTGTTATGTCTGCAGAATGGAAACAAAGAGTAGCAACAAGTGGCACCTGGCTTGATGACCCGTTCTCAAGTGGTATTGAATCTTACCCAGAGAAACTAGAATGTGCTCCTTGACAGCAGCAGCTCATGGCCCAGATCCTCACTAAACCATCCAGATTAACAACTCACTCAACAATGAGCTACATATCAACAGGCCAAACAATGTCATTCACTTGAAATTCTTCATATAAAAAAATCTCAAGGTCATTTTTCAGACTTACTAATGAGATCAGAAATGAGACCATTTCATAAACCTACCTATGTGATCTAAGAATAGAAGGCCCACCACCTAGAATGGTCATTTTTCAGTCCTCATTTTGACCTTCAGTAGCTCAATCACTCATTCCCTTCAGGTTTTTATCCAAATATTATCTTCTCAATACAGTATTTCCCAATCAGCCTATTTAAAATTGCAAACTCCAACCCCTCTTCCCATACCTCCGACTCTTGCCAGTTTTATTTTTCCCTGTGGCACTTATTACCATCTGCCATGACATGTATTTTACACATTTATTGTCTGATTGCACCCTCTAGAATATAGACATGAGAACAGAATTTTTTGTCCTTTAATTCACTGCTATATTTCCAGAACCTTGAAAGGTACTGGCATACAGAGGGCAACCAATAACTAGTTTTAAATACCTAAATGAATGAATGAACAAATTAATCAACCATGTGATGTGGGTAGATCTTATTAAGAAAAGATACTATTAAGTCCCTCTCTTTTTTTTTAAGGAGATAAAAAAATAGCTAGAAAAGGTGAACATTTTTCTTAAGGTAATGTAACTGGTTAGAGCAAAATGGGACTAAACCTCATTCTGCTCATTGCAAGTAGGCACAGTTTTCCTTGTTCTATCTTACCAGCATCACTTCTCCTCATACACTGAACTTCCATCCCTACAGCAGCTCAAGAATCATTTACTATGTAACCTGCTATTACTTCCCTACAAATGACTTCATATGGTGTGGAGGAAGCAGTACCAGCAATACATATTTAGTATTATTTAATAAGCTAAGAGCTGGGAGGGAAATCTATTATAATTACTCCGAAGTTATTTTGGATTAACCTAAAAATTTGTCACAAGTCTATTGTAAGATCAGATAAAGGCAGGGCAGGGCCTTCCATCATTTTTTGCTGGAAGTAGAATATCTATGAGTGACTTCTTAAACTAGGCCAAAAGGAAAGGTCGAGGTCTATAGTTAAACGCTCCCAGAGGGCAACTGGACATCTGCCAAGTGACCTACGGGACTTTGAAACTTGGGAGAATATGAACAAACAAAAGAAATGAAGGCAAGAAAGCAGCAGCAACTACTTCTGTAAGTAGATGGTGGTCTGACCACTTGATCTGCTCAAAGTCACACAAGCTTGGCAAGTCTTAGTAACCACTGTCATATCCCCACCAGCTGCTCTTCTCAATTGCTAATGGTACAACATTACTGCTGATGAAGGCTCTGTCTCTAGGGCCAGGGATGTGTGAGGTTTGGTCCTTTTTGTTCAGAGTCCAAAACTGGTTCCAAAATGAACCAATGGTAAAGTAGTTCCAGAACAGTTCTGTACAAATATATTTGCAAACTACAGTTCCTTTAGTCTTTCTCAACTGGGTTTCCTCAAGAAGCAAGCCCTGATACTCTAAGGCATCAACAGTTCCTAATGAGTTAACTTCTCTCGCATGTACAGTACTAGTTATGTTACCATTCTCAAGAGAATTGAGAAAATAGTCACTTGAATCACTTTCTGTGTTCTCCGGTTCAGATGAACCTGTTTGAGAAAGAACAGGGCTCCACTGAGAGATGGTGTAGTGTAACAGTTAAGAGGATGAACTCTGGAACCAGACTATCTGGGTTCAAAATCCCAACCCTAGTCCTAGCTGGTCTGGACCAGCAGTTAGAGTGTCTACCCACGGACTGAAGGGTCCAGGTTCAATTCTGGCCGAGGGGACGTAGGTGGGCTGTAGACTCAATCCCCGCCCCCTGTCATCACACGAGCAGGAGACAACCCCCCCCCCCCCGAAAAGCAATGGAAAAAATGTCCTCGGGTGAGGATTTAAAAAGTTTAAAAAATTTTAAAAATCCCAACCCTATTACTTCCATTTATATGATCTTGGACAAGTTACCTATCTTCTCTAGGCTTTAGTTTCTTCTTTTAAAAGAGAATTAATAATAGTATTTACCTCCTTGGGTTATTTAAGGATTAAATAAGTTATCTGTATATCTCCATCTTACACTAATGCCTGGCAGTATGATAAGTACTATCTCAGGGTTAGCTATTTTTATTTTAGAGCCACTTTAGGTTACTAAGGAGCATGTCCGCCACTGACCTATGCTGAAGAAGGGCCTTGAGTCAGAAATGCTTCTACTTCAGCTGCCTCCCCAGTCTCTGAGATCTGGGTGGGAAGGACCAACGTCTTCTCATTCTGTTGCTGCTATTCAAGGAAGGAAGATTTCCCATGACCCAGATAACAAGGGTTTCAGCACAGACAGGGGAAAACCTAACCTAAGAGCTCTGCCTGCACCCACAGTGGATATGCAACAACAGATCCGGCTCCTGTGTTCACTGGCATCATGGTCTCCATGCTATACTCTTGCTTTGCCTCTTAATTACGGGCAGCTTCTTCCATACACACTGAGTATGTGGATGCATTCAGAATGGCTCTGCCTGCATCTTCTTTATTTTTTTATGGTAATTTTTGTTATCGGTCTTGCTCTGCTATTGTCAGAAAGAAGCGAGTGTATCAGGGATGACGCAGCCTGCGCCTGCCCAGCATGCATCTGTGGGGCTGCGGCTCTGGAGGAAGCCGTAGCACAAAGCCCCTCTGTTAGGGCAGCACACTAACCCCTGTGTGTCCCTCTCACATGAGCACAGGGCTGGAACGGGCCTCCTCCTGTTCCCTTTTTCACCCTCCTCCCACCTTTCCCAGAGGGAGATCCTGTTCACACCAAAGAAAGCCAAGAACATTTAGTTCAGCAGTAAGAACAGGTGGTAGCACCAATAAGGAACAAAAACTGGTATTCTTCCAATTGCTGAGTCCTATGGAGGGAGGAAGAGAGGGCAGGAAGAACCAAAACCAAGGAATTTTGCCTGTGGGGTCCCTGATGGTTTCATTTCAATAAAGAGAGAAAATTCACCTTTGAGGTTTCTCTCTACTCTTCTTCACAGGATGAAACCAAAGAGGTCTTCCTTTTCATTTGTAGGAAAAGGCAAGTTACTTTTTGTTAACTATTTTCTTGGATGCAGTGCAAAAGCAACAAGACTTTAATTACTAAAAGCAGGTGCTGCCCCACCCATCTCTCTCGGATCAAGTAACAAACAATTCTACCCACATGAGCACATAATTATTTGGATTAGCAAAAAAACATGTAAATAAGTCTTTGTGCTTTGGCAACTACAAATGCAGCTGTTGCTTATGTTTTGGGGTTTTTCCCCCTAAAACACAGACTTTTATCTTTAGGCAGGGAACAGCTGTTTATTTCTATCCCAGAATTTCCCAGCCTTGCAACTAAAAGAAATCATGATTACAGAGGATGGGGAGAAGGGCAGTCACTAAATTGGACGCCGTATGGGCCTGAGGTGTTTGGAAAGTGCCCTAGTCAGCAGTCCAACTCATCCCCGAAAGGTGTCAGCAATGCCTTCTGCAAGGCATGACACACTTTACGCACCGCTCTATTCAGTTCTTAGGGGTTTCTTCTTGATCTGGGCTTCCCAAACCTCTCATCATTTTGGCTTCATAACTAGTCCTTTTCTCCACAACTCCTGGAAATCGCAGACCTAAATATTATAAACCTAAATGTGGCCAGTCAAACCTGTCTGTAAACACAACCCTCTGAAAAGAAGATAAAGGAGCTAATCCCTCAGTGTCACTGACTCCTGGAAGAGAACTTTCACATTAGTTTTGTGTGTTCTAAAGAATGTTAAATGTTCTCTTTCAAGAGGAAAAAATATGTAACTGTTTAACATTTTGGCATCTAAAACAATAACACTGGATATTCAACATTTTATTGCAAAAAATTTCAAACTCACAAGGGTAAATAGCACAATAAACTCCCATGCACCTACCATCCATCCTCAACAATTATCAGCCAGGGGCCAATCTCATTTCATATATACCACCCTCCCATTTACCCCACTCCCAGATCATTTTGAAGCAAATTGCAGATGGTATTCATCTGTAAATATTTGAGAATACGCCTCTGAAACCTAAGAACTTCTTTTATTTAAAACATAACCATAATATCATTACAATACACAGAAAAAGGTAATAGTAATTCCTTAATATCATCAAATATCCAGTCAGTTTAATAGAAATTTGTGCTCCAACTTTGGGGAAGGCAGAAAACAGCTGGCTAGTTTCTCTCTTAGGACTCTTTAACCTTATATCTAAAAATAGCTACCTTCTGGACTTTCTGATTAGAAAATTGCCCACACATCATCTTTCAGTCCCTTTAAATTAAATTCAGTTCAGTTATCAATGCCATATCTCCCCATGAGTTTAGGACTTTATTTGCACCCAGTTCATAACCCAATACTTTGGACTTGCCATGGTGAAGTTAAAGACCATCATAAGCTACTGATCACACTCATTCCTGCTACCAATAAAAAACAGACACTCACATACACACAAAGACATAGACACAGGTAGAGAGAAACACCAAGACTCCAAGACACTGAACAGAGACACACAAAGGCAGAGACAAGCCAAATGCACCAGAGAATGGTATTGCTTTTAGTGGGAAATCATAAACTAATGTAGATATTTTTACAAAATATAATATTCAGTTTGCTAATTTTTGCTAAGATAAAAAGTGAAGGACCTTATAGATTACCAACAGCATTCACATCAAATTCTGAGAATCAATACCATAACCACTACCCCAGGAAAAATAAAAAGGGGGCCTTCTGGACAAACACGGAGATTTTGAGATCATGTAAGTTTCAGGTTCTGCCATAAACTCTGGGAAGGAAAGAATCATGATGCTCTATTATTTTTTCCTTGCAGTAATACCCTCCCTCTGAGTGTCATGAGGAATCCTGGACTCCAAATTTTAAACAGGATAAAGGACGCAGATTCATATTATCCCAGCTATGTCAGTGCTTAAATTAGCTGAAAATGTTTAGGCACAGCTTCCTAGGACTGTAAGACTAAGAAAGCTTAGCCAAACACACAAACACACACACACACACACACACACACACACACACACACACACACACACACACACATGCTTGTATCCCATAGGTAAGCAAGACAAGGAAGTTCAACTCAAGCAGGTCATATGTTCATTAGACATAAGGACATATCTTCCTTATGTGAAGACTGGTTTTGTGTGTGTGTGTGTGTGTGTGTGTTTTACATTCTTAATTTTTCAATTACAGTTTACATTCAATATTATTTTATATTAGTTTCAGGTGTGGAGAATAGTAGTTAGACAATTATATAATTTACAAAGTGATCCCCCAATAATTCTAGTACCCACCTGGCACCATACATAGTTATTACGTTATTATTGACTGTATTCCCTGTGCTGAACTTTACATCCCCGTGACTATTTTGTAACTACCAATTTGTGCTTCTTAATTCCTTCACTTTTTTCACCCATTCCCCCAATTCCCCTCCCATCTAGCAACCCTCAGTTTGTTCTCTGTATCTATAAGTCTGTTTCTGTTTTGTTTGTTCATTTATTTTGTTCTTTAGATTCCACATATAAATGAAATCATATGGTATTTGTCTTTCTCTGCCTGATTTATTTCACTTAGCATAATACTGTGAGGACTGTTAATTACTAGCTAAAATTTCCAGGGAACATACTAGAAATCTAATTTCTTGCTTTAAATAGTCCAGGATAATGGGTCCACTCTTCTCTGATACTGGTCATGAGCACAGGATAATGAAGAGCCTTCCATACCTATAATCTACAAAAAAAAAAAAAAAAAAAGGACTGGATTGATCATGAATGGTGAATAATTTCTTATACTACTTTACTCCCTGTGCTTATGCTTCAGTACCCAATAGAGGAACAGCTACATGGAACATGCTCAAAAATATTGAGGGATTTGTTCCCTGAACTTTCAAATTTCCCCCCAATTAACAGGTGGGCTATCAGCAGAACACAGACTTTCCTGCCCCTTCAGAACAGTCTTACTGTTCTACAGATACGGACTTATGTTCCAGGAGACTTTATATACGAAAACCTATTTCCTCCCACCACCATTCCCTGGGATTTGTGCCTTACACTAGCATTCTTAAAAGAAAAATCACTAATTGAGAAGATGTGTTGAATTTAATCAATCAATGCAGCATTCTTCTTTGCCTATAACAAAAACCACTGTGTCCTACATCCTGGCGCTGCAAAGCCTCTAGCACAATCCCTGGAAGGAGAACAAAATCTTTGCGGCATGCTAAGTACAGAGGACGGATTTCCTCCCCGGCAGAGGTAAAGAAATAAGCCAACACCAAAGCAAAGTGATACCCTGGGGATGGGGGGGTGTAAGAGCACATTCATTATGAATAATAACTATGAGCTCTGGGCCATAGGGCATGACAACAGTTGAGGTCAGGAAAAATCTTTCAGTAACACTAGTCGGAAATAAATTTAGGATTTTAGAAGGGACAGGGTAATTAGCACACGAATCTCTTCTATTTGCTAAGGCAAAGTTGAAAGCACTGTAGTTCAAAGCAAGCAGAAAGACATACTGACACAAAGTCTTTTTAATGAAAGTCATCATTAAAAATTCCTATGCAAGATTCTGCAGCTGAAAGTACTCTAGGGACTTAGTATCAGATAACACAGAAAAACCCCCAGTACATTTTGTAGAACCAAAAGAAATGGATTATCAGTAATATTGTGTACAAACTACCAAAAAGCAATTACAAGCACTGGATACAACAGATACTATGGTTCTTGGTGAAGACCACAAGAGTACTGACAGACATTCACACAGAGCAGAAGGAAAAAAAAAAATTAAATAAAGACATGAACCAAAAGGTGGTCACATAAGGCCAACAGTCAATGCATTTTAAGGGTTGGTGCAAAGGAAAGTAAACAACTAAAGACAAAGCAGGAATATATGAATACGGGTTTCAACCAGACTTGCAAGAGCAAATCCTTCATCCAAACATCAGATTAAGGGAAAGTTGTCTAGCTTCTGATTCATCTAAGAACATGTTTGAGTTTCTTTTTGTCCTTAATAGTGGGTTTTAGAACTAAAATATTATGATCTAACATAAATAATTCAGACTTCATAGAATTGGCAAGTTTTTAACAAAGTACTTCAAGTTCAGGAATTTTGGAGTTTCCTGGGTGTTTTGTTGTTGTTACGTTTATTGTGTTCCTGTACTACAGAATACTTTTATCCAACAACTCATAAAAGAATGCCACTATGATGTAATTATCTGAAGGACACTCAGACCATTCAGCCTCTTGAATAGTAATATAATATATGGGAAAGGGTGATTAGATTGGAGTATCCCGTTTTGAAAAAAATCTTTGAAATAAATATTTTATGTATCAAACTTACCATTAAAGAATGCAAACAGGTCATGAAGTACCAGCAAAAAGGAATACTTACTAGCCTCATCAAACATTCCTCTAATTTTTAAATAGGAGGCAGAGAAAAAATGAGAAAAAAATACAGAATTACATCTACAGAGAAAAAATATATAGAATTACACCCACACTATGACACCCCAAAGTCAACATGTAACCTAACTACAAGATATCAGATAACTCCTCTGCTGACAGACTCCCAGGCTTTTTCCTTCAGCATATCTTTTCCACCATCCACCCTGCACACACCACCCCCACACACTTCTCACCCTTCCATTACTAAATGAGGCATGAAAGCCTAGATTAGTAGACCTACTAAAAAATATGAGACCAAAAGTCACTATATGACAATCTCTTAGAACAAGAATAAGAGAGCATAAACGACAGAGAGAAAGAGAAGAAACGGGCAAGTACCCAAAACTCCATAACTGAAACCCAAGACCTACTAAAACAATATATGGACCCAGAAAAGTTAAGTGTTTTTATTATGGTCCAGGCACTGTGAGGAACACCAAGAGGGAAGAAAAGCTGAGGCACCTTCCCAAAAACTCATCCAGCCATGGTAACCACTGTGAAGTCAAACAAGCATGGATCTGGACAGAGACGGTATTTTTAAAACTTCATGAAGAAGATAAATTTCTAAAGTGGAGTTTTGAAAGGTGAGTGTAGTTTGATCAAAAGGAACGTGTTACTGTTTTGTTTATCATTAGGTTATGGTCTTGGGTGCCAAGGGATCCAGGCAAAGTAAATGACATCCGTAATGTCTAAGAGGTAGCCACAGCAACTGCGCCATCTGCTATCACAGCTGAAATGGAGAGTGCCTGGGGAAGGAAAAGAATAGGGAAAAGAACGAAGTTTTTTTAATGTCTGTAATCATGCATTTTCAAGTGATTTACGGGACAATTAGGAGCCACTTTAAGGTTTTAAGAAGGGAGTAACTCTAGGGTATTGTTAGAACAAATGAAATAGGAAGACACTAGAGACAGAGAAGCAATTTAGGAGTCTTTTAAAAAGTATTCTTTTTACTAAAACAGTGAGCAAAAAGACTTATTACTAGAAATAGACCAGAGAGGAAACATAAAGAGAAATGACAATCTCTGCGGCAGAATTAGGAAATCTTCGGTTTTTCTCTACACTTTAGTGTGCTTTCTAGAATGATGGCAGTACTTGTTTTTATATTTATAATAAAATAATCATTGAAATAAAGAACAAACATGACATGTATACAGCCGAAGAATAATAAATAAATGCCCATGTGCCCACCACCCAATTTAAGAAATAGAAAAATTAGCCCTAGCCTATTTGGCTCAGTGGATAGAGCATCAGCCTGTGGACTGAAGGGTCCCGGGTTTGATTCCTGTCAAGGGCACGTACCTCCGTTGCAGGCTGGATCCCGGCCCTGGTCCAGGCACGTGCAGGAGGCAACCAATCAATGTGTCTCTCTCACATCAACGTTTCTCTTTCTCTGTCTCTTCCCCTCCCTTCTACTCTCTCTATAAAATCAATGGAAAAAATATCCTCAGGTGAGGATAAGAAAAAAGAGAAACAGAAAAATTAGCAATGAGTTTGAGGCCCCCCGTTGATTAATCCTCCGCACCCCATCTTCCAGAGGTAAACACTATCATGAATTTTGTGAATTACTCCCTTTTTCTCTAGTTTTATCAGATGTATATATCCCTGAACAATATGCTCTGTATTTTTACCTGTTTTTGATTAGTATATTAATGGAATAATAATTTATGTAGTTTTCCATGACTTGCTTTTTTCACTCAGCATAATGGTTTTGTGATTAATCCAAGTTGACATGTAGCTGCAGACTGTTCATTTTCACTACTATGTAGTATTTTACTCTAGGAATAAAACATAATTTTTTAATCTATTCGATCATAGTTGGAATGGGTTGTTTTCATTTTTTTGTAATCACAAAAACTACTACTACTTTGCACATTCTCAAATATATCTTCTGGTATATATGCATGTATATATGCATGTACAAGGAAGTTTTCCACAGCATACATGTAGGAGTGCAATTATGGAGTGGTAGGGTATATGCTAGTTCAATTTTACTGGACAAGTGTAATGACAAACTGTTTTACTAAGTAGTGGCATCAGTTTATATTCCAACCAGCAACGTATGTAAATTCTCATTCCGCCTTTTAGGTAACAGTTTTATCTGATTTTTAAATCTCTACTAATCTGAAGGGTATGGTTTAATTTACATTTCTTATATTACTAAAGAGGGTAAGCATCTTTCAGATCCTTCTTTTAATGCCTGTTTATGTCTTTCGCCCATTTTCCTGTTGACACATTTATCCTTTACTTATTCCTTATAGGGTTTCTTCTCCGAAGTTCTGTGCTCAGGACCAGCCCTTTGTTGGTTATATGTACTGCAGATATTTTCTCCCAGCTTGTAGCCTTCTGTCTTTACTCTCTTTATGGAGTCATCTGATGAAAAGAAGTTTTTGAATTTTTTTTTTGTAGTAAAATGTATCAATACTTTTCACTTTGTATTTTTCATGTCTTATTGTGGGGGAAAGGCTGTTCCATGACATGACCGCTGTCTGTCCCACAAGCTGGACCCGGCCCAGAAAGAAGGTTGCTTTCAGCAAAGCCCACTTAGAGACTAATTATAATTGACGTTCATTCTGACATAGATCGGCACTCCTCCCTTGCCTCCTGCTGTGTACTCGTTTCTGGAACAGGTTGTTGTCGTGACCTGGTCAAGCATGTAAAGTAATTTCCCATACCTGGTAGCATTCATGTACTAGTGCCTGTGACTATCCCTCCCTTCTTACCCTACATAATTATTTGGTGCCTGCCAAGTGGCACGCGGATACATTTCATCTTGCAGCCACCAAGATATGCCTCACATGTTAGTTTCCTTAATAAGCTCTATTAAATACTTCCCTGGAGTGGCCAATCTTTTTCGTCGGTCTTTCCCTGCCCTCTGCTTATGGAGGTAGATTTTCAGTCTCAGGGCTTTTCCCTGGATCTGCATGTACTAATACTTATTTAATAAATCCTCTCTATCCCTGAAGTCATGTTATTTTCTCATATTTCCTTTTACAACTTGAAAAATTTTGCCTTTCACATTTTGTCCTCGATTCATCTGAAATTCTTAATTTTGGTATAATATGAGGTAGGGATCTAATTTCCTTTCTCCCCCCCCCCCCCCATGTGGATAACCAATTATCTAAGCTCCATTTATTGAAAAGTCCACTTTTTTCTTTGATTGGCAGGGCAAAGAGCAAGTTTCCTTATGTCTGTTTCTGAAGTCTTGATTTTGTTCCATTGGTTTATTAGTCATACTGTGTTGGTACCAGATTGTCTTAATGACTACAGGTGTATATGTCTTGATATTTGATAAAGTATGGTAGTCATTAATATTGCTTGCCAAATATTTCTGGCTCTCCCTTCTCTCAAAAATTATAATAGGATCACACTCCTGGTCCCCTTGTGATCCATTAAAGCCGCATGATTAGCTCTGGTCAATGAGTTATGAGCAGAAGTGGCCTGCTAAGCAGACGAAGCTGCCTATGCGAGGCCCTCCAGAGCTCTTTTTCCCTTTGGCTTAGCAACTAGGAATATTCACCTTGGTTGTTACTTTGGCCCCTAAATTCCTGAATGACTATAATCTGTAGGGTTTTCCTACTAACCTGCAGTGGACAAGTAACGTGAGTGAAATAAACCTTTTGCATGTTTATCACTGAGATTTTAGTTTGTTGCCACAACATAACTTAGCCTACTCTGACTGAACACAAGGGAAGTTGTTCATTTTGCTGTCATTCTTCAAGAGCGTCCTCTCTATTCTTCACTGTTTGTCATGAATTTCAGAATTGAATTTTCTCAGCTTCCAGGAAAAACCTGCTGGTCAGAGTATACATTAGTACCACAACTTTGGAAAACATGTGGAAATATTGGAAAACAGCTGGCATTATCTTAAAAAGTTGAAGATATACATAACCTATGATCCAGTAATTCCATTCCTGGGTATGTATGAAATAGAAATGTGTACACATTTGTACATGTGTATAAGAATGTTCTTGTCAATATTGTTTATAAAAAATAGAAAAACTGGAGCCCTGGATGGTGTTGCTCAATGGTTAGGACATTGGCCTGAGAACCAAAGGGTCACGAGTTCAGTTCCCAGTCAAGGGCACATGCCTGGGTTTGTTCCCCACCCCAGTCAGGGCACGTGTGGGAAGCAACCAATTGATGTGTCTCTCTCACATCGATGTTTCTTTCTCTTTCTCTCTCTCTCTCCCTCCTTTCCACTCTCTCTAAAAATCAATGAAAAACATATTCTCAGGTAAGAATTAACAAAAAATAAAATAATTAAATAAAATATAATAAAATATAAAATTAAAATTAAAAACTGGAAATAATCCAAATGACTACTGGCAATAGAATGGATAAACAAACGCTGGTTTATTTTACACAATGAAAATACCATATAATAATGAAAATGAACAAACTCAACCTGCACAAACATGGTAATCTTATAAACATATTACTGAGCTAAATAATACACATACTCACACAAATTTATACAGAATGATTCCATTTACAATAAAGTTTCAAAAACAGGCAATTTTTTTTTTAATATATTTTTATTGATTTCAGAGAGAGGAAAGGAGAGGGAGGGAGAGAGATAGAAACATCAATGATGAGCGAGTCATTGATCGAGCCCACAACCTGGGCATGTGCCCCAACCAGGAATCAAAGCCCGATCGCTTGGATCCTAGGTCGACGCTCAGCCGCTGAGCCACGCCCAGCCGGGCAAAAACAGGTAATTTTTAAATTAGATTTCTTAAGAATGGATACATAGGTAGTACAACTGTCAAATAAAACAAGGAAGTGATTACCACAAACACTAGGAAAGTGGTTACCTCTGGGAGAAAGGAGATGTGATTGAGAAGAAAAGAGGGTGAATGTCTATGGTACTGGCGATATTCTATTTTGACCTAAATAGTTGTTACAAGGATGTTGTCTTGATGATGATGATGATGATTATATTGGATCTCTGTTGGGGTTTTATGTCATGTAACTTTTTTGTTAGATTTATTTATATCTACTTTATATCTTTTGTTGCTACTATAAAAGCTTTTTAAATTGCATTTTCTGTTAGTTGCCAGTACATATATAGAAATGCAACTGAATATTAGACCTTGATCTTAAAAGCAACCACCTGCTAAATTCTTTACTGACTCTACTGATTTATCAGTAGATTCTCTGATATTTTTTAAAATAGCCAGTCACATCATCTACAAATAACAACTTTCTTTCTAATATTTATCCTTCCTTTGTTTTTCTTGCCTTATTATACTGATTTGAGCCTAGTTTAATAATAGATATATTCTTTTCATGTTCTAAAGTAGGGAACAAAAGATATATCCTATCCCAGCCGGGCATGGCTCAGCGGTTGAGCATTGACCTAAGATCCAGGGGATCACAGTTTGATTCCCGGTCAGGGCACATCCCGGGTTGCGGGCTCGATCCCCAGTTGGGGATGTGCAGGAGGCTGCCGATCAATGACTCTCATCATTGATGTTTCAACTCTTTCTCTCCCTCTCCCTCTCCCTCCCTCTCTCTGAAATCAATATATATTTTTTAAAAAGTTAGGAGGACCAAGGTGCTGATGGCCCATCCCAGGGTTACTTCTCCATACTCTCATCATCCTTTCTCTTCTCTCAGAAAATGAAGCCCTCCAGTATGAATAAAGAAATATGTCTTAGAAACCATGGCTATTCTAACAACTACAATTTCTCAGTTATTAGAACGAAGTTCAGCTCATCTATATGTCAAATTAATCCATCTGCATTATAAATCTATTTAAATTTTTCAAATTAAGTATATAATAATTAAAAGAATGCAAACAATGCCATCTAAAACATGAAGTATGAGCAAACTAGATCCTAATTATTTAACATTTATATAACACTGAGGGACTGAAAAGCACTTTGGAGGGGGGGAAATCAAAATTTTAATATACTCCCAATATAACAAAAGAGACAGTGAAGAAAAAGAAATCTAATGGATAGACAGTGATGTGATGAGGAAAGTGCCAGTATTCCAACATATCCTCAAAGGAACAAAGACACAAAATACAGCCTTTGATCCCCTAAACCCATTTATCCATCTATCATAAGCAACTGCTTCTCTCAAAGACTCCCATATATATCCTCAGCCCCTACAGGTTGGAAAACAACTTCCTTTCTGTATTGGGTATCTCAGGCGTCCCATAAAGTCTAGTGGTTGGTTTTCTTCATCTCTCTGGCTTATAAAATGATATTGATTTATATTAGCGTAACAATTTGTCCCTCTGGAAAATGAAACATAATAAGACTGACAGCCAGTTCTCCCAAGTCCCACAAGTGTCAATGAAGAGAGTATGGCATAGTCCTGACTAATCAAAGTCATGTCAGGGGTTCATATAAATTCCATTATCCCTTCCTGGTACAGAAAAGAATTTCTAGTTTCAGGAGATTCTTCTACCAGGGATTTCTTCAGGAGTCAAACCTCTCTAGCAAGTATTGTGTCTTAGTTTTTTGGTTTTAATGCCATGAACCAAACTTCCCTTTGACTTGCTGACCAAAGGACCACTATATTTCTTGTTTACCTAAAATTAGATATTTAATGTCAATGTACCTTACAGAAAATCAAGCCAAATGCTCTTTTGGATAGAATTCTGTCTGAATGGGCATAGTAAGAGATCTTACAACTTGTAAAATACTTGATTTTATTAAAATTTCATACTTAAACTCCCAATTAACCAATAATGCATATTCTATATTTTGCTAAAAGTTACAGTGGTTCTAAACAAAGGGTGGAGAAAAAAGATATTTATGACTCAAGTAGCAAAAAGTTGAGAAGACTCAGTTATTTCTTTCTAAAGATATCTATTTATCATGGGCTTAAAACTCATGCTGGTCAAAAAATTGTTTTGAGTCAGTTGTTGCAAATAACCAATATTACTGGGAAATTCTCCTGAATTTTGTGGTCACAATTCCTACTCTAAGATGTAAAAGCAACTAAACATATAATCATCACATCCAACTATCCCTGTGACAAACCAAGAATTCAGACTTTATGAGATTGAAAAATGACTCTGGAAGCTTATTCAGAGCTCAAGCAGACTCATCCAACCACAAATAATCTACTGTATATCTGGACCAAGAAAACTCAGAGAAGCTACATGTTGGAAAAGAGACAGTAATGGAAAATTGGCCGCTTACCCATCCTATTTCTTCCTCTTTAGCAGTATACCTAAAATCTCCAAGTCAGAAATCTCACTTTAGGCTGTTTCCTTTGTTTCTAAATGAATCCCCAGTTTTATTTTATTTAGAAATGAAAAACTTGCAGTCAGAGGTGGGGTAGAATACTGGTATTAAGAATCTATTAAATGTGATAATGGGAAACATTACGGAATGGGAAAATTTTAATACTGGCTTTTTTTAGTAGGAAGAATTTGTTGCTAAATTTAGATTTGACAGACAATAGTTAATTACATTAAGAATACTTGGGTTCTTTATGCTTTCAAAATGAAAATTTAGAATTAACTTTTTAGTTAAACATTCAAAACCTAAGCACATTTGAATAGTATCCTGTCACCTTTTTGCATGGGCAAAAAGGTTAAAAAACAGACTACTCAAGCCAAGTAGTAATTCTTTGAATGAAAAAAAAACAAAACTAACTAATCATAGTTTCCTCCTTTGCACTAAACCACAAGCAGGTAACTCAGTAACAAAATCTTTAGCATCACCTTAATTAATCAAAAACCTCTTCAATATCAGTCATTTGACAACCTAATGGTAGTGAGAAGAAACAAATTTGAAGTACTTACCTTGAGAGCACAAAAAATGCAGGAATCTCCCATGCATTTGTGAGTTGTAAGCTGCCTAAAACTACGTCGGAAGATGTCCAAGTGCCATAAAACCTGGCAAAGAAGAGAAAATACATTACTCTATAAAGAGCCACCATTTAATTTTAAATTCAACAGTTCAAACAAACATAGGTAATGAATGCAGAAGATATCTTTATTCCCAAGAGAAAAGCTCATTCTGGTATATTAAGTGTCAAAAAAGGTGAGGAGGCATCTAACAAGAGGGATAGATGACCATATTCTGGAAAAGACATTAATTTGAACATGAAGGAAAGTCACACAGAAAATATGGCATGACATACATCAAATGTGATCCTGAAAAGGAAATTTATGTGTTAATAGCTGCAGAATAAGAGTTTATTTTAATGGTCCACAAAAAAAGCAAGAATATTTTTAAAACTTATTTAGAAGCATGAATTACAGTGTGGAATTTTGTCTTTGTTAGACTTCTCAATTTTTGGAGAGAGTTGTAACCTCCTTAAGTCAATAGATTAAAAATAAAGGTGATATCAACAATGATAAATCATAACCTTGATATGATGTGATGAAAATGGCATTTTACTTTTTTTTTCTTAATCCTCACTAGAGGATATTTTTTCCATTGCTTTTCAGAGAGAGTGGGAGGGGGAGGGAGGGAGGGAGAGAAAGAGAGAGAGAGATTAACATCGATGTGAGAGAGACACATCGATTGGTTGCCAATCACATGTGCCCCAACAGGGGTCAGGGATCCAGACTGCAACCCAGGCATGTGCCCTTGGTTGGAATTGAACACAGGACTCTTCAGTTCACAGGCTGATGCTCTAACCACTTTACTTTTATGGCCTTCTTCTTAAAAACCCATAACCCCAATTTTAATCATGAGGAAAACATCAGACAAGTTCAAACAGTATGACATCCTATGAAATACTTGACTAGTACTCTTCAAAATTGTCAAGGTCATCAAAAACAAGGAAATTTTAAGAAACTGTCACAGCCAAGGGGCGTCTAAGGAAACAGGACAAGTAAATGTAAATGTGGTGTCCTGGATGGGATCCAGGAATAGAAACAGACACTAGGTAAAAACTAAGGAAATTTGAATAAACTATGGACTTCAGTTAAAATAGATATGGTGTAATATATAGCATAATACCTTAGGGAGTTCCTCTTGCCTGGAAAACATTTAAAAGGCACTATACTTCTGGAGCCCCAGATCACAGAATACCTCTGGAGCTTCTTACTCAGGTGTCTCAAGGTATATACATCAAAAGTTTTTTGAAACACACTCTGCTCCCAAGTAAGTAACAACTTTTTAAACAAATGTAATGAGTTCAACACAGCTGTGGCGAACACAGCTTTCACATCAAAAGTTAGAATATTAGCTCAGAGAAACAATTATTTTCAATTTTGTAACATGATTATAGTATGTACTCCAAAACCATCAATGACACAATCCTTAAGTATGGATGTAGAAATATCTATGTGTGTATACATATAGCATATAGCACTGGAAATTAGAACAGAAAGTCATAAATACTGTTTCAACTGACAGTATAGATAGAAAATATAGAAAGAAACAGAATTATAAAAATAGGACTATGGCCAGGAAGGAGGTAAACAAAAACACACCTAAATCAACACCCTTTTTGCCTGCTTCTAACTTACAAAAGTATTGTTGTAAAGTCACTCAAAAACCTAATATGCATCACCTGGAAAAAACACTAACCAACCCCACTCAATTGCAAGAAATTTGTGGTAGTAATTAGTGAAAGTACTTAAACTCTTTCTACAGGCTTTCACAGCAAAGGATTTTTTAATGTTTTCAAATAAAAATTTGGAAACAGAGTATGAAACTTTGATTAAACAAATAAGCTTGACAATATTTTTTTTTTACAAGATTCTTTTATTATGCATGAGGAAACTGAAATACTATTACCTGTACAAGGTCACAAGACTAGTATAGAGAAGGCCAAAAAGCAGAATCCAGGTCTCCTAAATCTAATGCTTTTTATATCAAATACTTTTGTCTTTTCTTCTCACATTTGAAACTTATTTTCTCATTAAATCTGAGGTATAAAACTAATATTTAACCAAAGCATAATTATCTTGGGTGGAAATTTTCATTTACTTTTACTCTGAAAAGCATGAAGGAGAGGAAAGGGATTACTTGAAAGTTAGACAAGGTAGGTACATGGGCCTGACTAGGCAGACCAGGCAGGCAGGCAGAAGCTTTGGGATTCTGAGACCACTGAGGTGGCAAGCAACAACAGAAGGGAAAATTTACTTTCTACTAGCTCTGTTCAAGCATATTTGACCAGACACCAATTATGAGCTACTACGTGTGATCTCAGAAGAAGGAGATGAAGAGTGGACAAAGACTGGACTCTGTGTGTGCTGAAAGCCTGAATATAACGAGACAAGCATAATATTATGAAACAAGAAAGTTTTGAATTGTGGAAAGAATTTTGCTTTCTATACTAGAGGAAAGCAACTGGAGTGATAAGACACCTCAGTGTCAAAAGAGAAAAAAAGAAACAGAAGAACCTGTTCAGGAAAAGAATCAATAAACAAGTAGTAATATCATCTACTCCATGTACCTCTTCCCCTTTAGGCAAGTAAGTAGCAGTAGTTACAGTTATTATTTCACTATCACATTAATCCCCTTTTTACCAATGAGGTCACTGAGACTCGAAGAGATAAAGTGACGTGCCTAAGATCACACAGATAAACTTTAAAAATGATCTCAGGTTGCTGACCTCAAACAGACACTGTCAAGTCTTATATTTAAAAGAGTTATCAGAAATACAGCACCAGCAACTAAAAGTCAAAGTTTACCAAAAAGAAAGAAATTGCCCTTACCTGCAAGGCACTATTGAGGAAGCAACTGTTTTGTCCAGGCTCATTGCTGAGGCCTTTGCTGGGGGCTATAGAGGTTGAGCTTCTAGGAGCAAACATCCCTTGGACACTACCACGGCCCCCTGAAAAATAATTTCTCTTCCAAGACATTATTTGTTCACATTTAGCCTGAAAACACAAAGGAGGTTTTGTGTCTTTTGGAGAGGGAGTTTCTGTCTGCTGAAGTCTTTAACAGTAAGAGAATCCAGAATTTAATGAATATATGTTGAAAGATTTTGAATTTACAACCTTCCAAACATCATATATATGTAGTTCAAGGAATGCAGGTATCCACTTAGATCCACATGACAGAGCTCCAAACAATGCCCAAAATTTAACATGGCACAGGACTAATACAAACTCAAATTCCTGAGTACTGTTTCCTTCTATTTTTCTTGAACTGCGTCCATAAAATCTTGGTGAAGTGGCTGTACTCCTCAACTCCAACAGAATCCAGGATCAGGGTAGGATGTGTTCCTTAGGCTTGTTAATAATGCTTCTTGTGGATTGAAGATTTTTCCAACTGGAAGGAGAGGCAGACAGATAAGCAAGAATCCAACACAACCCTCCTCGCCTTCTATTCCTTGTCCCATCATCCTCTGAAGTAGAAATTCAAGTTCTAAGCAACTGACATAGATTCCAAAAAACTAAGAAGCTTGTTTGAATTATGTGGGGTTATTTGCTGTTGCTGCTGCTGTTTTTTAATATGCTCCAAACATCTTCTATCATTCCACCCAGAACTTCTTCTCCTCTCTTCCTCTGTGACTAGAATAGCCAGCTGTGCCAGAGAGCTTTAACAGAAAGAAAAAAATCAAAAGCTTGCGTCACTTAATGACTCTACTGGCTTTGTGCTGTTCTGCCAAGATCAACGTTGCCTCACCTCTCACTATAAACCTGAAACCTTGGCAAACAATTCCAAGGGGAAAAAAACTAACAACAACAAAAAGGAGAAACCAAAGAGGGGGAAAACAAGGTATTAGCAGGTTTACTTTCATGGGAAACTTCTCTGAAATTTTCTAGAAGGAGAAGAGAGTTGATCTGGCCAAAAATAAAAACCAAATACAAATTTTCCAAAATCAGGCTTACAAAAAATTACCAAGTCAGTACATACCAAACAAGGAATTGAAACAGTTCATTTTGGATATTGTAAGTAAAGAAAAGAAAAGTTTTAAGGTATTTTACATATTCATGGCTATTTAAAGTTAAGAGGGCCAAGTTATCAGTGTGGACTCTGTTCAGAGTAAAGATGTCCCATCCCAGAAAAACACTCATGGTAAGTAAATCATATGTCCTTAACATTAGTCCAAGAGAACTAAATCTTCTCCTGCCATGTCAATTTGTATGTTATATTTTTGCCAGAAAATCAGAGAGATAATTTGGCCTACAAATCACTTAATCCTCAGATTAAACCTGAGGCGCTTATAATCAGAGGCATCCATTGACCAACATTACTTCTCACTAATTAAAATGCCAGTGAGGCAACAGGGAAAAATACCAAAGCAGGCACCTTCCTTGGAAGGTAATGCTTCTAATCTCCAGCTTCAAACTTTCCTATAAGGCTGCCATGACCACATAAGGAAAAAATTAAGAGTGTCAAATTTGGTTTCTAACAGCTCCCCAAGCTTCTCCCTTCCTTCCCACCACCATATAGACCACCTAAAAACCCAAAAAAGCTATAATACCTTAAGCATTCTCTGGGATATCACATAGCATTTAAACAGTGTGTCCACTGGAAAAATTGAGGCACAGGAACATTAAATGGTTGCACAAGACTGTTTTTTCTCTTCTCCAAATTCCCAGACTATTTATAATTTACATGCCATAATTTAAGTATTTGATTATACACTGTAGAGTCATATTATTCTCTATTTGTTTTATTACTCTATTTGTTTTATATGGTGTCAGTCATAAATCCTAAATATGACTGTATGAAATAAAATACTATCAGGTGGCAGACATGTGCTAAACACTATACTTACATTCTTTACTCAATCTCCACAACAGCCCTATCATGTAGGATTTAATAGTTTTATTTTACAGAAAGTAAAGTGGGGCTTAAAGACATTAACTTGCCCAAATCAAAGCTGGTAAGTGGCAGAGCTAGAATTGTTTGCCTATTATATTGTGATTTAATTATGTATTTTATTATACTATTCCAAGAGTTTCTATCATAGTGCTGGTCATAAGGAGTACTCAATAAATACTGCGTAATGATTGGCATGGCACCAGGAAGGATTTCAGGTCTCCTACATAGACTACACAAGACCCTCAACTCTACACACACACCCTCACACCACCCCCACTCAAGGCCGCTAAGCAACTTCCAACAAGCCCTGCAGCATTCTTTCAGCTCAACTGCTGCAGAGGAATGACAAGTACCAAGCCTCCACTTTGCTCACAGCCAAAAGGACTTGGCAGGCAGGTGGGGTTTCCAGTGTCCACATTAGGAGCTTACTGAAACTCAGCCTGCCCTATGTACACACCCCTGAGTTTAGGGAGCAGAGGGAAAATAGGCAGTAGCAGAAAAAAAAGATTCTCAGGCTCTGAATGGCAGTATTATGTAGGGTAAGGCAATAAGCTCTCACATTTGCTCTAGGTGTGTCAGAAACTATGGGTGAGAGCCAAAAAGAACAAAGCCAAGAGAAGAGGCAGTAACAAATGGTCCAAAGAAGTACCGATGACAAAATATTTCACTTAAGTTGCAGGTCTAGCACCAAACAACATAATTCTTTTCCAATGTCATCTACTAAAGACATATGGGAAAATAAATTAAGAGTTCTACCCATATGGCTCTAACAACCTATTTAAAAGAAGAAAAAGATGCCCTGGCCGTTGTGGCTCAGTTGGTTGAGCGTCGTCCCATGCACAGAAAGGTCACTGGTTCAATTCCTGGTCAGGGCATATGCCCAGGTTTCGGGTTTGTTTCCCCTATCAGGGAAGCAGCCGATCATTGTGTCTCTCTCACATCGATGTTTCTCTCTCTCTCCCTCTCCCTTCCTCTCTCTCTAAAAATCAATTTAAAAACATATTAAAAAGAAGAAGAGAAAGAACTTCTTAATACTCAAGTATTTAGGGGTAAAAAAGCATAATGTCAGTAGCTTACTCATAAATGGTTCAGAAGAAAAAAGTGTTTTAAGTATATATGGAAGGTGTATGTATTCATATGTATATATGAAGAGGGAGAGAAAAAGGAAATGGTAAAGCAAATCAATATAGCAAAACATTAACAATAGGCAAATCTGGCTAAAGGGTATATGGGAATTCTTTGAACCATTTCTTACAATTTCTCTGAGTTTTAAATTATATGTTTTTAAACTGACAAGGAAATGATATCTGAAAAATAAAAAAATTTAAAATTATGTAAAAATTACCTTGTACAATATGTATACTAGTGATTCAATGCAAAATTATAACTAAAATTACTAACCTGGTAGATAATAATATTATGCCAGGTGATACTGGCAAGCCCAAACTAAAAAAGAGAAAGAAAAAACATATATAAAAATATATAGATATAAGGACAAAATAAAAATGGAATAAAACTTGAATACATTTCTATGAAAAGGACAGCTCAAAATAGAGTATAATGTCAAGCTGTTATAAGGAGTAAGTGATATTATACAAAGAGGGCTAGTACCAGACTTAGAGTTAGAAGACGTGAGTTCAATTTCCACATTTTTACTACTTTGTAAAATCCCAAACTACTTAGGTGTCCTGAACTTGGTTTTCCAGGTCTGTAAAACAGTGGCACAATACCTATTTCACACAGTGGCTGAGATTTAATGCAATAGGCACGTGAAACTACTAGCAAGTTTTTAAAATAAGCAATAAATAAGCTCACTTAATGAGTGAACTGCTATCCGTAAGAGTAAAAAAGTAAATTTTGGTTTGGGGACCTCAGGACTCCTGAAAGTTGTGAATTACCAGGAATAAGTCTTCTAATTGTATGAAAAGAATAGACCTCACATAGGATAAGTGATATGTCAGCACAATTTAGCCAAGTGCTTGGAGAAACATTTGAATTTTACAACTATTTTAACAATACGAAGTTTAGACCCTGGCAGAGTAGCTCAGTTGGTTAGAGCATCGTCCTGATACAAGGTTTCAGGTTCAATCCCTGGTCAGGGCACATACAGAAATCAACCAATGAATGAATAAATAAGTGGAACAACAAATTGATGTTTCTCTCTTTCCCCCCTTTTCCCTCTTCTCCCTCTCTCCCTTCCTCTCTCTATTTCTCTAAAATCAATCAATCAACCCATAAAGAACAGTTTAACTTAAAAAGGCAAACAACTGAGTGCTTGCTTCGGCAGCACACATACTAAAAAAAAAAAAAATAGAATGATACAGGGAGGATTAGCATAGCCCCTGAGCAAGGATGACATGCAAATTCGTGAAGAGTTCCATATTTAAAAAAAAAAAAAAAAAGGCAAACAACTGAGCCTATTACAAGGAATAGGGTAACATTTTAGGTCAACAAAGAATGACCGTGTTCAACTAATCAATGATTCAAACGGAAAAACCATGAAGAGTATCTCAGTTTCTAACGAAGGAACAGTAAGTAATCCCATTACTAGTGATTAAAGCCAAAAGTAACCCTAAAGTTAGAAGTCAAAGTTTACTATGAGATACCCAAACAGTTTAACCAGGAAAGTTGCTCACATTTCTAGTTTCTGTTATTCTATATAGCAGTTTACTTGTAATCTACTTAAGAAACTATATTTGCCTGATAAATCAACAGGCAATTACCTAAATTCCTTGGTACACTCCACATGTCAATAATTATGTTATTGTCATAATTAGCTAGGTTATTAATATCGATAACAGGAAGAGAGCAAAGTGGAGGCCACACATTATAAGCATGGTCACCTGGGCAGCTCCCACAGGAAGCTACAGCTTCCTACTCCCCAGGGAACCACTGGTCCATTCCAAGCAGGTCACTGTGGGAAGGGATCAAAGTGGGTGATGGACACATGCGCAGTAAAGTTGGGGTGACCTAGGGTGGGTGCTTGTCTGTCATTCTAGCCTGGGGAACAATGGGTTGGCTAGTGGGTAGACCCAAATACAAGCCCGCAAAATCTTAGAAGGTTAAAATCCCCAATGAGTTCCCTACTCTCATGCTCTTGTTCTTTCTTTCTCTTACTCCGTGACCCACCACACTCACCCTGCACTCACCTCTACAGCCATGAGGCCTTAAGCAGCCATATGGCCCATGGCCATACAGACTCTACACACAGGATGCTAGACTGGATTGGGCTTTAATGTGGAGCAGAAATTCTGGGAAGTAACCCTAATTCTGGCCCTGCTGAAGACAAGATTGGACTTCTTCCATGATGAGCCAGACAGAGATGGGACCTTGGAGGTGAACCCCCCCTAATTTTACACCATCAATAAAGCTTTCCATGAAATCTCATCCTCCCAGGGGGACCTCAGGAAATTCTTTTCCACGTGGCACCCCAAGAACTCCACTTCCACCAATAACAATTCCAAACCATATCTATAGTATCTTATTGTTTATTATGTGGATTGAAATTAGTTAATAGATACAAAATGCTAATATCAATGGCTTGCACACAGTAATTGCTATATAAATTATTGTTATTATTACCTTTCAAACATTCCTCCTTACGGGCTCTTTTCCCTTTAAAGATAACCACAGAGAGATAATCTGATATTCTTTAAAAAAAACAAAACAGCAACAACAAAGGCCACCTTGACCTTAATGCCTATAACTACAGTCCTACAATTTTTTTCAACCTTTCACTATTAAATGTCTCTACAATTAATAATTTACAATTGCTGCCTCTCCTTGTGTACCATCAGAACATGTACTGCACACTTTTACTTCATGGAACACTCACTTTCTAAAGAAACCTAATTTCAAAACCTACTGGCTTTTTTCCATAGGCCTCTTCTTAACTTTCCTGCAGCGCCTAACTCTGGCTACCCTGATACTATACAGTCTTGGATTCATTGGGTGAATTAAGAAAACAAGAGAATGAATAAAATGAAAGAATGACAAATGGACAGTAGATCTATTGCGACAGCTCATTTTCCCTTTCCTTTGCTACTTTATTAAAAGTGGGCATTCCCCAAAGTTTAAATCAGACCTTCCTGGTCTTTTCTAGAGTACTTCCCATGGTGTTCTTATCCACTTCTCTGTCAGAGCTTCAACCATCATTTCTGGTCTGATAAATCACAAATCTTATGAAGCCGAAACCAAATTACCAACTACCTGCAAATTGTCCCACTTTTGTAACAAGTTCAACATGTCCAAATCTGGTCATCTCCTTCCCCCTACCTGTACCCCCCCCACCTCCAAAATAGTTCCTCCTCTGACTCTACTATTTATTTATTTATTTATTTATTTATTTATTTATTTATTTATTTTTATTTATCTATACTAATGGCATCCCCAAATACCCAGGTTTAAAACACCTGTAGTGTTTTATTTCTTCCTATCCCTCTCTCCCTTTCCTATCTACATCACAAAGGCCTGTCAATTCTCCCTTCAAAAGCTCTGTATTGAGCCTTCTTTTTTACTTCAACTGTTTTCACCCCAGTTTATACCACAATTACCCCCCATTTAGACCATTAGGATAGATAAGTTTTTCTGGCTTCCTGTCCCTTGCCATTCCAAATCATTGATATAGTTTTTTAAATAATATTTCTCTTTAACATGCACCATTATTTATTTGTGTACATTTTACACATTAAAAGGTAAAAAGCTTAAATTGTTCCTTAGCAGAACAATATCAGCTGCCAGTCAAAATAAGTTTTTGATAGGATTACTTCCACCTTTTTCACGTCCCAAGCAAGGTAAAGTCTGCTCTTATGATAAGGTTGTAATAACCTAGTTATTAATTAATAACTGTAAAGGAGCCAAGGGAAGCTGCAATTTAGACACATGCCCAGTAAGGTCCGGGTGATGTGGGAAGGTGCTTGCCTGTCAATCACACCTGGGAGCAGGTCACTGGCCAAAATAGATGTGGCCTCTGCACACCCAGGAAGATTTGATATTTAACTCCTGAACAAAGAAAGTTCCCTCTCTCTCTTGCTGCTTGCCCTTGACTCCTGGCTTGCAGGGCTCTCAAGCTCTGCATTAACCCACAAGGTCGACAGCCAGGTGGACTCCACACAATGGACTAATGGACTTTAACTAGCCTGATGCTACATCGAACCCAGCTCCACCATGGAACGGAAACTCTGGACAATGGCTTTGCTTTTAGCTTTGCTAAAGCCCCAGCTGCACCTTTTATAGGACTGGATTAAGGGAAATAGGACTTTGGAACCTGAAAATGTAACTCCATGAAAATAAAGCCTTTTACCACATCTCATCCTCCCATGGGGGCCTCTGAAAATGCTTATTCCAGTGGCACCCCAAGAACCCCACTCCCACTAGTGACAGAAATTCAATTCTCCGGGAACATTACCACTCCTATTCAACACCACACCGAAGGCCCTAGCCTGTGCAATAGACAAGAAAAACAAATTTTAAAAATATATATTGGAATGGGAGATAAAACTACTTTTATTTACAGACAATATGATGTTCTACATTTTAAAATTCCAAGGAATCCACAAATAATAAAATAAAATAACCTCTAAGAACTAGTAAGTGAGGTCAGTAAGGTCACCAAATACAAAGTCAGTATTTTTAAAAAGTCAATTGTGTTTCTATATGCTGGCAATGAACAACTGGAAACTGAAATTCTTTTAAAGTACCATTTACAACAATACCACAAAATATAAAATATCTAGGTATAAATGTAACAAAATATATGTAGGACCTATATGTTGAAAACTACAAAACACTAGTGAAAGAAATCATTTAGGTCCTAGTCCTATTTTTTTTTTTTAAATATATCTTTATTGCTTTCAGAGAGAGGAAAGGAGAGGGAGAGAGAGAGATAAAAACATCAATGATGAGAGTCATTGATCGGCTGCAGCCCACAACCCGGGCATGTGCCCTGACCGGGAATCGAACCCAGACTGCCTAGATCCTAGGTCGATGCTCAACCACTGAGCCACGCCCAGCCGGGCTAGGTCCTAGTCCTAAATGGAAAACCTAAACTAAAAGTTTTAAAAGACAGAAGAAAATTTTGTGACCTTTGGTTATGCAAAGATTCCTTAAATACAACAAAAGCACAACCCATAAAAAAAAGTATAGACTTGGACTTCATTACTAAGAATATCTATGCTTTGTAAGACACTGCTGAGAGAATGAGAATACAAATGAAATACTGGAAGAAAACACGGGGATGAGAAAAAGTAGACTTATATTTGTGAGTCTGCAAAACACAGTTTATTCTTTGTAGTACTATTTATTTATTAATTATTGTATTTTCCATACGAACAACTGTAAACCTACTTTTGCCAACACCATGTTTTCAAATCACATAATGGATAAATGACTTGTATCCAAAATATACACAGATTCCTCAAAACTTAATAAGAAAAATTGTTCAATATTCTTAAGTAGGGAAAACATTTGAACAGACACTGAAGTCACTAAAGAAGATATACAGACTTCCAGTCAAGATGGCAACATAGGTAATGTGTACTCCTATCCTCCCACAACCACATCTAAATTACAACTAACCTACAGAACAACCATCATTCAGAACCACATGAAGTCTAGCTGAACAAAAGTCCTATGACTACAAATATAAAGCAGCAGCTACGTGGAGACTGGTAGAAGGGGTGCAGACTTGGAAGGGGCTGGTCCCACATCCACGTGTGGTGGTTATCTCTGCTGCAGAGGTCCCCAACTGAGGAGCAAAGGGTTCCAGCCTAGGGTTCCAACACCAGGAAGAGTAGTCCCCATAACTTCTGGCTGAGAATACCAAGAGGGATGGTGGCTGAATAAGACAAGGGCTGCTGAATCCCAGGCCTTTTTCTTACAGGGACCACATATGGACTTACTTGGACTCACTCCCTCTGAGCTCCAGCGCTCAGGCAGCAGGTTGAAAGGCATGAAGGACATACAGGGAAGAACTGAATAGTCTGGCTCTGGAGTGAGGGCTCCAGGGATGGCTTTCTCCCAGACAGAAGTGCTGGCAGGGGCCATTGTTCCTATGCTTAGCTCTCTTCCAACAGAGCTGGCAGGCGGGCGCCATGTCTGAGTCTTCATCAACCTGGTTAACACTGTTTGCCAGCCCTGGTGATTCCTGAGACCCCGCCTCACCCAACTGGCAGGTCTACCCAAGCAGTTTCCAGTGGCTTTCCCATACAAATAACCTTTCTTGGCTCATGCTTTGGACTTTACTAAAATCTCTCAAAGGTTTACAAACCCCAAATAAGTATGCCCTCAGTATCTGGCCTCAGTATACCCCAGTGCCTCTTGCTAAGTGGCCCAGGCCTGGTGCTAGTGGCAGCTGGCCTCAGTTTATAGCTTGGTGTCTCTCCCGGGCATCTCCAAGCCCAGCACAAGTAGCAGCCATCTACAAATCACTCTGTAGCTCATGCAGGGTGGCCTCGAGCAGGGCACAAACAGCGGCTGACTTTGGTCTGCATCTCCCAGGAGGCCCCATAGGCAGCAGACCAGGTGGTCAGATTCAGACCACGCTGGAGTGCCACTCAACCACCTCCACGAGTGACACACTCAAGGGGGTGGATTTATCAGGTACCAGAGCCCTACTGAAGCAAGTCCTGCTCCTCCTGGTAGTCCTGGCCAGTCCTCGCAGCCCATCAACCTAGGGGTGAATTCCTCCCATTCACATGCCAACAGCAATCAAGGCTCAACTACAAGAGATGGGTGCACATAGCTCACAGGAGGGGCACACTTGAAGCACCCAGCTCAGGTGACTAGGGAGGCTGTGCCATTGGGCCCTATAGGACATCTATTACACAAAGCCCCTCTACCAAGACCAGAAGACATAGCAGTTCTACCTAATACATAAAACAAACACAGGGAGGCAGCCAAAATGAGAAGAGAAAGAAACAGGTTCCAAATGAAAGAACGCAACAAACCTTCAAAAACAGAACTAAACAAATTGGAGACAAGCAATCTATCAGATGCGGAGTTCAAAACACTGGCTATGAGGATGTTCGATGAACTCGGGATGAACAGAGAAACTTAGTGAGAACTTTAACAAAGAGGTAGGAAACACAGAAATGGAGATAGTGAGGGACATTTGTAATACTTTCAACAATAAAGATAAATTTTAAAAAATAAAATAAAATACACTTCTGGATAAAAAAATAAAAAATAGAGGAATTTAGGAAATTAATATCTAAATGTATAAAAGTAAGTAGACTAAGATTTATAGGAAAAGAGGAGACATTGACAGTGGTAAACTACAGTCCAGTGAAGGCTTCGTATGAAATCTCTGGGTTTATCATGTTTAATATCACAGAACAGCAGTTAATGGGTTAAGTGTTATTAGTTCAGTAGCCTGTTTTACAGAACTTGCTGTACCTAGAATGAACTGTTAGAAAAGTTTTTAAATCTACAAGATCAACAATAAGTAAATGTAAAAAACAGGGATCTCATTAGGTTGAGGGAATTATGGATTTTGTTCCCTTTTCTCTATTTTCTAAATTATCTATAATTCATAGATAAATTATCTATAATTTATAATTTCCTTACTGAAAGTAAAACTAAAATTGGAATTTAAACTCATTGTCCCTAAAAATAGATGGAAGGACTCTGGACCAGAGGTAACCAATCATCGAGACACCTAATATCCTAACAATATGAAAGCTGTTTAACAGGTAACTATTTCCTATTTAGTAATAAGGGACCAGATAGGGATTTCTATTCAATCCTCACTGCTGCCGCTGCTAAGGTCCTAATCCTCACCTCCTCTGGAGTACTACACTATATTACCGACTTTGCCAGGCCTCCAATCCTACATGTGACTACCAGAGGACTCCTAAAATACCATGTCACTCCCCTTTTCAAAAATCTTCACAAGGGGGGATATTAATGGATGGAGTTTTAAAATATGCATGCTTTATTTATTTATTTGTTTGTTTGTTTTTTAATCCTCACCTGAGGATATATGTTTATTGTTTTTTTCAGAGAGAGAGGAAGGGGGGGGGGGGAGACAGAGACAGAGACAGAGAGAGAAACATCAATGTGAGAGAAAAACATTGATTGGCTGCCTCCCTGTACACACCCTGACCAGGATCAAACCCACAACTTAGGTATGTGCCCTGACTGGGAGTCAAACTTGCAACCTTTCTGGTGTTCGGGACGATGCTCCAACCAACCGAGCCACCTGGCCAGGGCAATGGATAGATTTTTCACAAGTTTCTTTTTCAAAATTTTTTCATGTCCACCTATTCTACTGCTAACAGGGCAAAAACATAAACAAATAACAAACTTAAAGGAAGAAAAAAAAACCAAAGCAGTCAATCAGACCTATTTTGACAGCTTTTTAAAAAACTGACTCATGTTCTTGAGTTTTTTACATTCACATATTTTTTATATTCACATATTCTATCAGATTGAATTAAATGTCTAGCACCTGCACAAATGTGAGAATCATTAGACATTACCTCCATTTCTAGCTACATCTTCTACTCACTCACTCATTGATCAGACATTTCACCTAGCACCTATAATGTGCCTCTCACTCATCCTCCACACCAGGTACACTCAGCTCTTTTTTGTATAATCAATACACTCTGCCCTCTATTTCCTCAGTGCTTTGGCTCTAATAGTGCCTCTACCTGGAGTGCCTTTCCTCTCCTTTTCTTTTTAAAAATAATATCATACAAGGAACAGCTGCACCAAAAGCGTTCTCAGATTCTCTCCCTCTCACCTTCCCATTTTCTTCATTTATGTCATCTTCTGTGCTCTCAGTGCATGTGGGGCTTACATTACAGCATTCCCATCCTCCCCCATGTTACAGTTATCTGTGTACATGGACTAGATTATATAACATTACATATTCCTTAAGAGCATCCTTTTATTCCAAAAAGGTTGAATATAATAGACATTGAATCTTAAAAGTTTAACTAAAAGAGAAAACTTTCTGTTTGAGGGGTAAGTACCTAGAAAAACCAATTCCAACATCCCGATAAATTGTGACTCTTCATAAATAAAAGAGGCCCCAAAATGTCCATATTTGGTTTGAGATACTGCAGACAAATGTTTCTAATGGAGATTATATCAACTGAATCAATACTTCCTTCTGATTCAAGCTTGAAAATAAAGAGAGATAAGCATCTACAACCATAAAAAAACCTAAGTGATTTGTTGATTCATGGGCTGGTTATCTCAAACTCTCCACTGAACACAGTTACTCAACTCAAATGATTTCCTGAGGACTGGTCTTTGGCAGCTTCAGATTATTACATCATGTACAACAAGAATTGTATGCTAAAAAAAAAAAAAAAAAAAGAATTGTATACTGATAAAGGACAGAAAGGTTTATTTTTCCTTCTATAAGAACTTAGAAAAATGCCTCATTTACAACAAATTTGTCCAAAACTAATTAGAAAAACAAAATTAAAAAACAAGACATGTTTCACTTTGTTACAAGTGACAAACTTTAAGAACTAAGAAATGACAATTGGAGGCTACTTAGCCCCTCCTTATGAAGATCCAGAGCTGTAGATAATTTACTGACTTATCTAAGGAAGGCACCATGATAGTAGAAAGAGCATATGGTTAAAAGTGCAACCTCTGAGGCCCTGGCTGGGTAGCTCAGTTGGTTAGAACATCCCAATACCTCAAGGCTGTGGGTTCGATCCCCAGTCAGGGCACAGACAAGCCTCAACCAATGAATGCATAAATAAGTGGAACAACAAATTGATAACTCTCTCTCCCAAATCAATAAATAAAAATTTTAAAAAATAATAAAAAAAAAGTGCAGCCTCTGCAGGGCCAACCATATTGCATAGCCTCAGGAAACACCATGCTTACAGTGGAGATCCAAGGTGTACATTCCCAAAGAACATAATGTGAATTATACAACTTAGGAACCCAGAGTTAGAATTAGGGACTCAGAGTTAGCAAAGTAGAACAGGTCTGGACTCTATCACCTAATAATCGTGTCATCTTAACCAAGTTATTGAATCAGCATTGAAGTCTCTCAGGTACTACATCAGCAAAGTAGGACTAGTAAATAAGACCCATCTCATAAGATTATTATGCAAATTTATGAAATAATGTATAGCATATGCATAGTTAGCCCAGTGCCTGGTATTTAGTGAGGCTTAAATGTTTTGACAATGACGATGATGACGAAGAAGCAGCAGAAGAATCATTATCATCATCTGTATTCCAATCCTGCTCCATCACTTTCAGGTCACTTACTATCTATAATAAATGCAATTTGTTAAGCATAGTCAACAAATTATATGTGCAAAATACTTAGGGCCAGGTACAAAAGAAGAGCTCCATAAAGAGCAGCTATGAGTATGATGACTGGCCACCCCTATCCCCATCCTTTCTCCCTTCTTCTCCCTTTCTCTTACAAACACATCCATAAACTTACCATACAAATTCCATAAAATTAAACTATAATTGATAGCATGAACCCAAAGCAATATCTAAATAAGGGAAAATGTATTCTAAAAATAATGCAGTCTCAATACAATTCATCTAGAGTATTAAGATAATTTCCAAACTGTTCTTCCTCTTTTAATCCTATCTATAAAATACTGCCAAGAGCCTGGCCGGGTGTGGCTCAGCGGTTGAGTGTCAACCTAGGATCCAGGTGATCCGGGTTCGATTCCTGGTCAGGGCACATGCCCGGGTTGTGGGCTCCATCAATGACTCTCTCATCATTGATGTTTCTATCTCTCTCTCTCCTTCTCCTTTCCTCTCTCTGAAATCAATAAAGATATATTTTAAAAAATAAAAATAAAATAAATAAAGTAAAATACTGCCAAGAGCAAATGCTAATCAATCACTATTTAGCTCAGAAAACTTTAGTGATGAAATACTGTCAAAACTCCTTGGCCTTGCCCTGGCTAGTGTGGCTCTGTTGGTTGGAGCATTGTCCTATACACCAAAAGGTGACGGGTTCAATTCCTGGTCAGGACACATACCCAGGTTGCAAGTTTGATCCCTGGTTGGGGTGATCGATGTCTCTCTCTCTCTCTTCCCCCCTTCCTCTCTCTAAAATCAACAACAACAGAATTTTAATTATTAAAAACAAACAGCCCAGCAGGGCATGGCTCAGTGGTTGAGCATCGACCTAAGATCCAGGAGATTGCGGTTCGATTTCCAGTCAAGGCACATGCCCAGGCTGCGGGCTGGATCCCCAGTCAGGAGTGTGCAGGAGGCAGCCGATCAATGACTCTCTCATCATTGATGTTTCTATCTTTCTATCCCTCTCCTTTCCTCTCTCTGAAATCAATAAAAATATCTTAAAAAACAAACAAACAAAAAAACAAACAAAAAACCTCCTTGGCCTTCCACAACCTTAACCCATGCACATTTCCAATTTCATCTACCACTATTCCCCTTAAAACACAGAAAAAGTTTTGTTCTGTCTATATTACCTTGTTCCCCACCCCAATCTTCCCAGTCCTACCAAATTCTAGTAATCTTTTTCACTCAGCAAACCTGTTTGAAGAAGCCATTCTGCTGGCAACTTATAGTAATAGATATTAATGATAGTCATACTCTAGCAGGAAGGAATAGTCAATTCATTTTCCAAAGGATTGTCTAAATACCACTCACCCACCAACTGGGTAACCTCTCCCTCCCAGGAACTTTATTAATCAGTACTTTATTAGACTACAGCGTAGACTACACTCAACAGAGGCTCAATACTTGTTCAATAAAAGAATAAATGGAGAACTACATGTTGTGAAACACATTTGTTGGTTTAGAGATAACTTAGTTTATAAGCATGATCAGTCATCTCTCTCTCTCTTCCATTAATCTACTGTCTGATTCATATCATACCTAATTCAGTATCTTGTGTTTCCAAAAGGTCTATGGAAGAAAGATACTCTATGACCAGTAGGACAAACACAACATTTTTTCTCAAACAGATTGCTAATACCAGAAAACCAGTTAACAGCTGTGGTTAAAAGAAAGCAAATCAATAGTAACTATATTAGGCCCCAGGATAGCAAAATGATAACTGAGTTCCATAACATTGCCCTATATTATCCTCTGGTTCAATAATTTAGAACAAGAGATTTTTTTCCTAATATTTAAACCACTAAGGCTTTTTAATTTAAACGCTTGGTTGCAACTATGCACTATTTATGAATCATTATAAACACATCACTACCCAAATTATTTCATCTCAAACAATAATGAAAGCATGATGGCTCTACAAGAGGAAAATAGGAAGGGAAGCCACTGACTGCACTGGCTTGACTCATTTCTGCTGGGAGAACACTGGTACTGAATGGCACAAGCAACCCCAGTGTGACACACCAAGCACATGACTGGGAAGGTGATAGGGGATACCAGGGAAAGAAGGGCATCTAGAAAAAAACCCTCCTCTGTAGGAGAAGGAGGTAGAATGATGGGCAGGATCCATTGAAATCTACTCTAAAAGCCTTCACAATACTCAAGCAAAAACATACCAGATTCCAGCTTTTGAGCCAGTTCAAATCCTAGCTCTATCACTTAAAACCAAGAGACCTTTAGCAAGTTACTTAGCCTCTCCAGCTCTTTCAGCTGTAAAATTATAATAATAGTAGCCACCATTTAGTGACCACCAACTCAGTGCTAGGCACTAGACAAATGGTATATCCTTTAATTCTCACAGTTAATCTACCAAACAGGGATTATTTTCCTCATTTTGAAAAAAAGAACACCCCATGTTCTTTCTACTATGCATGACTGCTTTTTAGAGGGATAATACTGCCTACCTGGCAGGGCTGTAGTGGGAATTAGAAGCAAAGCACTTAGCATAGGAACTAATACCTGCCACATAGGAGCTTAGGAAATCACTATTGAACAGCAATAAAATCCCATAAACAAGTTTTCTCTTACAATGTCTACCATGAAAATGGCATTTAATTAGCAGTACTTCTGGAGAACCCAAGGCTCCAACTTACAACTCCTTGAAATACCACAGTACCATCCATTCTACGTCAAAAATAACACACACACAGTTTCTGTTTTAGCTGAGGATCAAAACATGTAATCCAAGAAAACAGAATGACATGAAAGTGTTATTTGACTTAATCTGAACACCAAACATTAAATATTTAACTTTCAAAAGGATTATAGATCTCACGCCTCAAGGGAGCATGTGCTAATGAACAAATCTAACTTCCGAAAAATAATTCCCAGAAGCATCTGTTATCCTGAAGTACTCAGAAAACCATTTCCCAGACTTGACAACATATTGCCAAAATCTTAGTGAATTTTGCCAACAACATTCTGCTAAGAGGAAAAAAGAATCATTCTGATTCTGGAAATAAATGCTACTTTCCACCTTAGCCACAAAATAAGATCTTTTCTTTGTTATTACTTTTATCAGTATGTTAATACTGAAAATAAGTATAAAGAAATCACAAATAACCTTCAATTTGAAGGAAATTTAAAATACTAAACCCCCAAACCCTTGCCTTTAAATGTAACAAGCTCAAGAAAATCTATGGGAAGGGCTTTTTAAACCAACAATAAAAATCAAATTACCAAAGCCTTAATAATTGAAACAGAAAAGAAAAGAGCGGAAACAACAGTCAGCATGAAGAAGCCTCCTGAAAGTTAAGAGAGTCCTAAAACTTCAGTTTCAAATTTTGAAATGTTGGTGTTAAAAGCAACACTTCACAAAAACTGACGAGTTCCCTACATTACTCGTTGACCCAGTTTTACCACAAGAAAGATATTTACCTTAAAGCACATAACCTCCAGCAAAAGGCTCCAGCACTCACAAGGGCATCTGTGGGGCAAGGGATACAGGAATGGGGAGGAACAAGAGAAGAGCTAGAGCTGTGGGGAGGGAAGGGTAGGGAGGGAGGAGACAACTGCAGCTAGCAACAATGGGAAACTGTGAATCTAAACCACAAAGGTTTCCCACAGAACAGGGTAACAGGGAGAGAGCAATTCTTTTTACCATCTACCAGGAACTGGCACTGACAATTCATGATAAAACTAAAAAGGTGGAGCCCCCAATTAAATGCAAACAAAGTAAACTTAAGAAACTAACCAAAAGTAACTTGAAAGGACATATCACAAACTTCATAGAGGCTTAACAAAAACAATTAGGAGGCTGTTTCCTCCAGAAGCATTCCTGATGACAAAGGTCAGCAGTATAACAATAAGGTTTGCAGGGTGGCAGCTGCTTCCAAAAGGAGGGCCAGCAGTAAAAACAGTCCTTTACACTGCAGTCAAAAGGCGCACTAAAAGACACTTTCACAGTGCTTTGGCGAGTAACTAAAACAAAGTCATTATTTGAATCCTTAATTCAGAATTCCAAGACTGTCAGGACTTAAATCATTTTAACAGGCAAAATTTCCCCAACTCTCTTAAACAAGACACACTCAACGAAAAATAGTGTGTAAACTGAGCTGTTGGGTTCAAGAATCAATTTTTAAATGCATAGGATGTCAAATGTTCCCAGTCCCAAAGGCGAGGACAGTGAAAGATCTCCACCCCTCTCTCAGGGAAGAGGCCAAGTTATATCACCAAAAACAAACAGCAGGCAGGGTCCTGCCCCCAAACATGTGATCAGTCAGCCCAGAACTTACATTTGTAGGCAGAGCACAAAGGCCCCAGAGGACCAACACACACCCTTCTATGTATCACTCCCAATTATAAAACAGCTTTATTGAAAGGAGTTGTTTTATAAGCATACTGATGAAAAAACTCAACAGCAGAATCCTTGCCAAATATGAAGGTCTGTTGTATTTCTATAGGTTAAAAAAATATATATATGATTTTTAAAAAAGATTTAATTAAGATTTATTGGTAAAATTAAACAGATATAGGCACTGCCCCAAAACTAATTAAGCTCTTACATTTTAACAATATATTAAATTAAAGTAGTCCTTTGGCAACAAAGAAATATCCCCCCCAAATTTTTTTTTAAAGGAAAAAGAAGCCCTGGCCAGGTAGCTCAGTTGGTTAGAACATCGTCCCGATATGCCAAGGTTGTGGGCAGGGCACATACAGGAATCAACCAATGAATGGATAAATAAGTGGAACAACAAATCGATGTTTCTCTTTCTCTCTCTCTCCCTTTCTCTCTGTCTCTAAAGTCAATAAGTAAAAATAAATAAAAATATATTTTTAAAGAGGATATTATTCCTTTTCTTTCACTAACATTAGCATTCTTAACTCAGGTCTAGGGCTGGGTGGGGATGAGGCTATTACTGCCATTTCAAAGTGTGAAACACAGGATCTCTACTGATCAGTGCTAAATGCAAAGAAAAATGTCAAGCTCTCCAAGTCATTAATAGATGGTTATATATTTTTTATACAACTAATCAAATAAAACTAGAGTACTGGGGCAGTTACAGAGCTTCAACTCTGGTTACAATGCAACTAGGTAACACGACTTTCCAAATCTCAGCCAAGCAAGGTAGGTGACCCACAGGGAAATCTCACCCTAATATACTATAATCTCTTTTGAAGCCCCTCAGAAAATACTTCACATAAAACTCTCATACATTCTTCCTTGCATAAGTTATTTCGGGACATTTCTTATTTCCTTTTTAAGACTGTACAGCAGATTCTGTCTCATATATAGAGAGAACTCTGCATCAAGCACTGAGCCTCTGCACCCAAAATAGAGTAACTGGAGATCTGTGCTAGGTAAGTGCCAACTTGCCAAACTGCCTTTAGGGAAGTTTTTGTGGGCATGACTGGTAGGTCAGGAGGGAGAGTGATATATATGGTTTTAGATTAAAGTAATGAGTGAAGGAAATAAGATGAAATCAGTATAGCTAAGCTGACTTAAACTGGAGCCTGTATAGTCAGCCCAATAAAATTGGCTGAAAGGGCTAAAGCATGAGGAACAGATTCTATTTTACTTTAACCAGCCTGAGGTCTTAAACATTTGAACTTCTCAGTTATACATGTGTCAGCAGAAAACAAACCAAAACAAAAAACAAACAAACAAACAAAAAGAACTAAAAAACAAATACATTAAGGACTGGCCTGGAAGCAAAATCTCAAGGAATTGAGAAAATGCTCTAGAGAATGGCAGTTTTGCAGTTCATTTTATACATTTAGAATCAAAGGGGAAAACATAAGGAAGGTTACATGCTATCCATTGGTAGTTAAGATTAATTAAGATTAAGGAGGTGGGAGAAAGCAAAGTGGGGAAATCTCTAAAATGGAAAGATACATGCTTGTTTTACACTGGTGGGTAGGGATAGTTAACATTTAACATTTATAGTAAATAGAGATGGTATGGGGCAGCAAGATAACAATGAGGAGTCCTTGCACAGGTGGTTATGTAGTAGGCAGGTAGATAGGCATGAACAGAGTAGGAACCACAGGCCAGGTGCAGAGGGTCACCAGGATGAAGAGCCCCGGGTGCCTAGCAATGGGCAAAACTACAAGCCCTTGTAGGACCACTCCCTTAAACATTAACCCCTGAAGATAACATCTAGGCCGCAGCTGTGTTTCAGGTCCATACCCAGAGAAGCAGCAAAATCAGACAGAGTAACACCATGGCCGACATCAGGACCAGCTGCATTAACTAATGACCCCCTGTCCTGGCACCAACCAACCAGTGGAGACCATGACCCTCGGGAGGCACACCTGGAAAGCTGGTGACTATTCTATTGAGATCCTCCCCTGAGACCTCCAGGTAAAAGCCCTTAAGACAGGGACACAGGGTGTCCTCAAACTCTTTTTCCAGAGCATGCCTGTGCTTTTCCTCCCTCTTTCATCTCTCAAGGTGCATATCTCCGTCTCTCCTAAGCTCCAAGGGCCCTTCTTTCTGTAACTTGTTTCCTGAGCCCACTTCTTCTGTGGCTCACTTCTTCTACCTCTTTGACTTTCTAAATAAAATTTCTCTTATAGTTTGAGTCTTGGCTCTGAATTCTGTCTTAGCCAGAACTCAAGTACCAAGGTTGCTGAACAGAGGTCTAACACCTGGTGCCATTTAACCACCAACATTTATGCCTCAGAAAAGTCTGGAAAAGGTAATTACTGACATTCCAAGAGTATGTAATCTTAGATGCACAAAAACAATGGACAGTGCTCACTTAAGGTAAAGATTAACCTTTTCTAAGGAAGCATATACCTGGGACATGACTACCCAACATGACCTGCCCAGTTAGGAATTTATAATCATATCATCCTGTGTAATTACTTTTGGTTACTGAGCTTCTCAGGCCTGCCATGTAGTCCCTTTGTTGTTCACACATCAATGCGTGGAGATACATATAAATCCTATAGATAAACCTATGGAGAACCTAGGGAAAAATGTCCATGTGTCCGGACCACCTAGCATCTATTATTCAGACCACTGGACATCTGAAAGATTACCATCTCAGACTAATCCAAAGGCTAAGAATGCAGGACTGATTCTTCTTAACAGTGTATTTTCTAACTATAAGAAATTTCAACTTTTCTTTTTCCTTCAGAGCCTTCTGGGTGTTAGTTACCAGGTATTGTTTTTGATTTGCAAATCCTAAGACCTGTGAATAAAACTTGGCTATTTTTCATTTTAGCAAAGCCTCCTGACTCATTTATGCTCAGTCTAAAGATGTCATGTTTAAATGTCCAGGGATTCTAAAGTTGGATTACTAATTACAGCAGTACTTTGAAACAACTGTGCTTCAACAAAACTTTTCATATTATTTCAAGTACTTTGCAGGCAGTGTTATACCCTAATAGCCCACTTTTGACTATAATAGACAAAGGCCTCTGAAAAAATATAAATAATATTAGCAGGAAGAAACTACCTCTAAGACTTAAATAAAGCAATTAAGAGAAATGGAGAGGGGGAATGAAAGAACACAGGCTAAAAAGTCCTACCTGGTCAGATTCCCACAACCTTTCATTATTGGTCTCCATTAGCAAGCAGGGCAGGATACTGCAGAATGTTCAGTTTAATGAAAGAACATTTTGCTTAAAAGACAAACAGAATTTCTCTAGGAAAAACAAAGGTGACTCCCTCCTGGAGTAAGCCCAAAGCAAAACCATTATTATTGGGTTTTATTTCTGAAATGCTAATGATAATGCTTGTTTTGGCAGTAAAGACAGGAGCTGAGTGGCTCCACAGCAGAAGTCAAATTGGAAAATTAAATCCAAATGAAAGAGCTAAAACTATAAAACTTGTAGAAGAAAATAAAAGCCCTGGCCGGTGTGGCTCATTTGGTTGAGCATCGTCCTATGTACTGAAAGGTCACTGGTTCGACTCCTGGCCAGGGCACATATCCAGGTTGTGGGTTCCATCCCCAGTCAGGGTGCATGTGGGAGGCAACTAATAGATGCTTCTCTCTCACATCAATATATCTCTCTCCCTCTCCCTTTCTCTCTCTCTAAAATCAATAAAAATATATTTTAAAAAATAAAGAAAATATAAGCATGTATCTTCATGACCTTGGTTTACGTAAAGTCTTAGATATGACACAAGCAGCAAAAGAAAAAATAGATAAATTTTACTTCATCAAAATTAAAACTTTTATGCTTCAACAGATACCATCAAAAAGTAATAAGACACCCCAGATAATGGGAAGAAATATTTGCAAATTGTATATCTTGTAAGGAACTTGTATTTAGAATATATAAAGAACTCTCACATTAAATAATAAAAACAGCCCAATTTTAAAGTTGGTATTTTTTTAATAAATAAATAAAAATAAATAAATAAATAAATAAATAAATAAATAAATAAAGTTGGTATTTTTAAAAACCCCAATTAAAAAAAGGATCTTAACATAGATTTCTCCAAAGATATACAAATGGATAACATGCACATGAAAAGCTGCTCAACAGCAGAGTATGAAGAGAGGCAGGAAGAGTGACTTTATAGTAGAGAATCCTAACAACTAGTGCTTTAGCCAGGCTATCAAGGTCAATATTAACAATAATAAATCATGTTGATAATATGTACCCTTGATATGATGTGGTGAGAATGGCATTGTATCTCTGTGATCTTCCTCCCGAAAACTGATAACCCTAGTCTAATCATGAGAGAAATATCAGATAAACTCCAACAGAGGGGTATCCTACAAAATGTTTGACCAGTACTTCTCAAAACTGTCAGAGTCATCAAAAACAAAGTGTGAGAAACTGCTATAGCTAAGAGGAGCCTAAGGAGACATGACAAGTAATGTGGAATTTTAGATGGAAACTTAGAACAGAAAAAAGACATTAGGTAAAAACAGAAGAAATCTGAATAAACTACGGACTTTAGCTAGTAATAACATATCAATATGGTTCCTTAATTGCAACAAATATATCATGCTAATGTAAGATGTTAATAATAAGGGAAACTGTTGGAATGGGGGCATATGGGAACTCTCTCTGCTATCCACTCAATTTTTCTGTATATCTAAAATGGTTCTAAAAAATAGTCTATTAATAATGAAGGGGTTCAGAACAGGCCTCCCCAAGATGTGCTACCTTGGCATTGGATTATTTTGAGCTGAAGGCAGTCAAGACCCTGAAGGCCCAAGAGGAATTTTACCTCTCCCTTAAAGAATTTCAATTGGGGGCCTTGCTCATAGTAAGGGTTATTATGAGAAATAACTTTTTATGACCTATCTATAGGGCAGGGCAAACATCTAATTACTGAACTTCTGCTCTTCTTATTGTCCTAAGAATGACATTCCTGCCCTCTGGAGCCTCAGGAGCCTTACCTCATCCTTAAGCTCAGACTGCCAAGTATATCTCATTTTAACTTTTTGTCTCTGAACCTCTCATAAATAGGGGGTTTCCAAATGTACATATGCAATTAAATTTGGTTAATTTAATTAATATTTATCAATCTGCCTTTTGTCAATTCTTATGGAAGAAGCTATAAGGGTAAAGGAAAATTTCTTCCTCCCCCACAATAATAATAAACAAACAGGTTAATTAAATTAAAACAACGCAATGAAAATCAAAACCGCAATGTTGACACGAATGTGGAGAAATCTGAACCCTCCTATACTGCTGGTGAAAATGTAAAATGGTGCAGCCACTTTTGAAAACAGTCTGGCAAATGTTCAAATGATTAAACATAGAGTTACCATATAACCCAGCAATGCTACTCCTAGATATATGCTAAGAGAAATTAAAACTTATGTTCACTCAGAAACTTACACACCAATGTGCATAGCAGCATTATTCATGAAGCCAAAAAGTGGAAATTCAAATATATATCAACTGATGGATAAATAAAATGTGGTTATTCATATGGTGGAATATCATTCAGCCATAATAAGAATGAAGAATAATACATGCTACAACAAATATGAACCTTGAAAACATTATGCTAAGTGAAAGAAGCTGATCACAAAAGACCACCTGTTATATGATTAAAATTATATGAAATGTCTAGAATAGGCAAATTATAGACAGAAAGTAGATTAGTGTTTGCCTAGGGGTGAGAGGAGGTGTAAAGAAAATGGAAAATAACTGCTAATAGGTACAGTGTTTCTTTTGGGGGTAATAGAAATGTTCTAAAATTGATTGTGGTGATGGCTGTTCAACTCTGTGAATATATTAATAACCATTGAATTGTACACTTTAAATGGATGAATTGTACGATTTGTAAATCATATCTCAATAAAGCTGTTATTTTTTTAAAAAATCACAGTTTTCCTTTTTGCAAAACAAGGCCACCCTGTTTCATGTGTGTGGTTTAAATTAGGTCCCCATAAACAACAGCAGCTGCCACCTGGTAAAACTAGATGGCTTCAAATGCTTGGCATTCAACTTCTGTGCATACAGATTTTGAATAGTTTTTAAAAATACATAAGCAAAGAAAATCAGGCTGTCAGTGCATTGTCATTTAATTCAGGACAGAATGCAATCACCATCTCCCTAATCAAGAAGCCAACAGTAATACTACTGATTGTACATATGTCCAAAGTATATGGACACAGATAACTCACTTTGACAAAAATAAGGTTGAAAATGCCACCAAAATGGCACAGCAGCAAAACTCAGAGTACATGTCTGTGTTTGGCTGAAAAGACAGAACAGATGAACAAGGCAGGCTGAAGTGATACTAGCTGGGCACACCCTTGGCTAAATAATTACAAACATTCCCCCACATATCTGTAGAAATCCTTCCTGTTACTTTCTGGGCATGTTTCCCTAGAGTACTTACTTAGAAGCTGACTTAAAACCATCTGTTTGATAAACAATCTGAAAATACAGAAACAGAGAGCTAATGAACCTTTGGTGGGTAAAAAGGGAGCCAAAGGAAAGGGGGAGAAATGAGCCAGTATTTACCTTCATTAAAAAGACTTAAGCACCACTCCTGAGTTAGTGATCTAAACTGGGAGTAGAGGTTGGGGGTCCATGACAGCATAGTATTAATGGTTTTGGGAAAAGAAATTGGTTTTTTGTAACAATTTCTTTTCTTTTCTTAAACAAGCAAAAATTTAAATGTGCAATTCACAGAAAGAAAAAAATAGATAACCAATAAAGACAGAAAAAATGTCCTATCGCATTCATAATTAAAGAAATGCAAAAGAAAAATACATATTGTTTTTTATATCTCAGATTGCCAATTTAAAAGCTGGATGATAAGGTGATGGTGTAAAGAGGGGTAAATTCTCATTCACTTTTTTTTTTTTTAATAAATTTTATTTATTTATTTTTTAACATATCTTTATTGATTTCAGAGAGAGGAAAGGAGAGGGAGAGAGAGAGATAGAAACATCAATGATGGGAGAGTCATTGATTGGCTGCCTAGCCTGCAACCCGGGCATGTGTCCTGACCGGGAATCGAACCCCGATCTCCTGGATCCTAGGTCGATGCTCAACTGCTGAGTCATGCCGAGCAAGCCGGACATCTCACTCACTCTTGGTAGGCATAAAATAAATTTGACAGCCCAGCCAGGCATGGCTTAGTGGTTGAGCATCGACCTAGGATCTAGGAGATCACAGTTCCATTCCAGGTCAGGACACATTCCCGTGTTGTGGGATCGATCCCCAGCTGGGGGCGTACAGGAGGCAACCAATCAATGACGACTCTCTCATCATTGATGTTTCTCTCTCTCTCTCTCTATCTCTCTCTCTCTCCCCTTCTCTCTGGAATCAATAAAGATATATTTATAATAAATGAATAAATTTGACAGTATTTCTCAATTTTTAAATGCTTATACCCTTTGTTTCAACAATTCAACTTCTAGAAATTTACCCTGCAGTTTTCAAACATAAATGTACAATGCAATGTCTAGCTACACTGTTTGTAACAAATAAAAACTAAGTATCTGTCAATAAGGAACTGGTTAAATTATAGTAAATCTCACTTGGGAATAGTTACAGGTAAAATAATATGTATGGGATTTACTTCAAAATAATAATGGGTTGAGTAGGGTAGAGAATAGGAGGGAGTATAAATGAAACACGATTGACCATGTATTTAAAAATTCATGAAGCTGGTGATGAGTACATGTAGGTTCATTATATTCTTCTCCTTACTTTATGTTTGAAGTTTTCCATATTAAAAAATATAAATGTATGAAATAACCTCACTGAAGGGGGTAGTAGATAAAGGTACTGACCTAAGCAACTTTGGAAATGCCTGGAGTCTGTAAGACTAAAGGCACAAGGAACTATACACTAGCACTTAACTCTAGCTAATAAAGCTGTTTCCCACAGGTGTACAGGTTAACAATTCTGAAATCACTAAACATGTGTACAGGAACTGAGCAATTAAGTCAGTGAATGGCAGATGAGGGAAGGTTTCTCACTTTTGAAATGGGAGGTTACAGATAAGCAGAGAGAAAAGGCTAAAATGATCCACGTGGTAATGAATTAGAGCTAAAATATGAAATTGTTCTAGCTCAATATAGATACAGATGGTTACACATGGAAATATTTACAGATAGATGATATAGATGGATATGGATATAGATATGGACATGGACATGGATATAGATATATAGACATAGATGATATAGATACAGATATAGATATATAGATATATTTACTTACTCTGTCAGCTGAGAGTTCTTAGAATCAATGACACCCCAGTTGCAACAAGCACACACAGAGCCAAGATCTTAGTTTCTAATACTATTCTTCAATAAAAGGAACCAAGGTTCCTAGGGAAAATGGCCGATTCTAGGACTGGGACAGGAAATATATGAGATATACAAAGCATCTTCTAACGTCAGAAAGTAATGAAATGCTAAAAACAAAACAAAAATCTTAAATTGATAGAGGTATGTCAAAGAACACAGAAGATGATAAAAGGAGATCCCAATGGACAAATCTGAAACAACTTGAGCAAAAACAAAATTAATATTGAATTATAACCTAACACATAAATATCTACAAGTCCATACTGATATAAAGAAAATATTAAATATATAAATAGGGAAGATAAACAAATCTCCCTTGAAGAAGAATTCCAAATAAGATATACAGATACTCCACCTCTAGCATGGGGAACATAAATCTCACTCCTTAAGTGTGGGCTGTGCATGAAGACTTCCTTCCGAAGAGTATATATAGTATGGAAGAGGGGTAGGGGAAGAGTAACTTTAGTGGACAACCTCAGTCAGCCAATCAAGATCATTATCAATAATGATAAATCATGTCAATAATATGTACCTTTGATATGATGTAATGAGATTGACACTGTATTTCTGTAATTTTCCACCCAAAACCTCATAACTCCAGTCTAATCATGAGAAAAACATCAGATAAATCCCAATAGAGGGGCACCCTATAAATACTTGACCAATTTCCTCAAAACATAAACAAGGCAAGTCTAAGAAATTGTCACAGCCAAGAGGAACCTAGGAGATATGACAAGTAAATGTAATGTGGAACGGAATCCTGGATGGAATCCTACATGCCCCAACCAGGGATGGAACCCACAACCTAAGTATGTACCCTGACCGGGAACCAAACCCTCAACCTTTTGATGTACAGAAGGCTCCAACCAACTGAGCCACCCAGCCAGGGCATAACACTATTTGAATTTTTTAAACTATGCACATGTATTTCTTTGATAAAAATAAGAGTTCCTTGTAGGGAAGGAGAGGGAAGGGGGTTTGGCTTTATCTGTAGTGTTTTATTTCTAAGACAGAGGAGAAGAAAAACAGATGTTAATGTGGTTAATTCTAGTAGGACTATGAGTATTTGTCATATATTTTTTTGATGTTTTAAAATTTCTTAACACTCCCTTCCCCAAATCCCAACAGTTTCCTATACAAATGATTTTCAGACCATTTATGGTTCTGTGTGCCTTCCTTGGAATGCTCTCAACTTTGTCAGTGTCCATTTAAATAAACCAATATGCAAAATGTGTTTCCAATCTAGTACAAAAATATATTGGAACCAATGCTTTTGTGACCTGAATAAACTCCTGTTACTATAGCTGAAGGTGTTTTTAGCAGCCATATCGCATAGGCAGTTCCTGCTACATTTGTGATTAACCAAACTTCCCAGCTATTTTTCATATGAACTGCTGCCCAACCAGCTCTTCCTCATGCTGTTCTTAAGCATTTGAGATTTTGAACTTAAACATAGGGCTTATCCCTGTTAAATTTAATTTCAATTTGAGCCCATGATTTCATCCTATGGATATAACTGTTAGGCTTTATTCATCATCTGTCATATTAACTACACTTACAGCTTTGCAAATTACATATCTGATTAACATGTTTTTTTAAATTTATACTCTATCCAAAGTCCAAAGATAATCCACCAGAGACTTTCCTGGTGAAATTACGAGTCTAAGTGGGGACAGTTATTCAATCTTTTATGCATTCATTTAATCAACCAAACCATATTTTATTATACATCAACCACAAATGTATCATGAAGGAATATGAAACGGCAGGATTATATCTATAACTAGAACAATCCCCTGATCTACTAACCTCATAATTCTAAATAGAAATAGAAGTATAGGATTCAAGAATAGAAACAGAAGGAATTTGTTATGATAAATAAACCCATGCTCTTTTTTTTAAGATACTTTTAAAAGTATTTTTTTATTGACTTTTTAGAGAGAGGGGAAGGGAGGAGAAGGAGGGAGGGAGAGAAACATCGATGTGAGAGAGAAACACAAATCGGGAGGCACCTGAGTGGGGATCGAACCCACAAGCTGGGTATGTGCCCTGACCAGGATCAAACCGGCAACCTTTCAGTGCATGGGATGACACTCAACCAACTGAGCCACACTGGCCAGGGCTCATGCTAACTCTTTTTGTTTAATACTCCAAATCATCTGTTTAATCATTTGTAATTGAATTTTCCCAGGAATTAATATCAATTTTTACAGGTTTGTAGTTTTCCAACTACTTTCCTCATTTTGTATATCAGAACATTTGTCTCTCTGGTTTTTATCATTTCTCAAAGATTAACAACAGTGGCTCTGAGATCATTAGCTAGTTAATTCAGCACTCTGAAGTTCAATTGAAACTTAAGACTTAAATTTATTTTTAAATGCTCAGTCTTACCATAATGGGCTATAATTTCTAGTTTACAATTTGGAATATACTTTTGATTTTGAAAACTATTGTTCTTGCTGCCAATAATAATCTACATAGTACTTTTTTTTTCTTCCAAAGGTCATGAGGATATTGTCTCACATTTTTTCTAGAAGCTTTATTATTTTACAATGCATGTTTTAAATCCATAATCCTTCTGGAATTCTTTGTTGTATATACATAGTACTTATTTTTTAAAAGAACTTTATAATTTCTAAAAAAAACCTTATAAATAAGATAAAAATTAATATACCATTATCCCATTTTATACATAAGGAAACTGAAGCACAGAAAAATTAAAGTTCTTTGCCCAAGGTCAGAGAGCTACAATGAACCAAAATCTCTTATTGCAGTCTAGGGCTTCTTTCATAAGCCATTTGGACTCCAATACAAAACTACTGAAAATTGCACTTAAAATTTCTTGCTTAAAAATTTATTTATTTTTTTTAGTGGTTGACAGGGGTTAAGGAGGGGGTGAGGTACAAAAGAAATGGGTGTGGCTATAAAAGAGCAATAATATAGATCCTGTGATGAAAATATTCTGTGCCTTCACTGTATCAATGTCAATATCCTTGTTGTATTGCGCTTCAGTTTTGCAAGATGTTACCACTGGGGAAACTGGGTAAGGCATACAACAGATCTCTCTAACTCCATGTGAATCTAGAATTATCTCAAAGTAAACATTTAATAAAAAATAACAAATAATTGATATTTCTTTTTAAAACTGATTTCATTTAAAAGGGGCTTACTTAAAGTGAATAGTTTAGGTAAATTAAAACAAAACAAAATAGAATCATGAATAGGGCTATGAAATCCAGCACAGTGGACTTCAAAAGGGGGGTAAGTACCATCAACCAAAGCTCAAAAAAAGTCATAAAGATACTTGGAAATTGAAAAAGAGCCCCCAGGATTCTCTTTTAAATTTTTTTAATTGATTGATTTGAGAGAGACAGAGACAGAGAGACCCAGAGAGAGAGAGAGAAAGAGAGAGAGAGAGAGAGACATCGATTTGTTGTTCCACTTATTTATACATTCATTGGTTGATTATTGTATGTACCCTAACCAGGGATCGAACCGGCAACCTTTGCATATGTGGACAACACTCTAACCAACTGAACTACCCAGCCAGGGTAAACCCCCAGGATTCTTATTTTCCAAAACAGCAAAACCAAACAAGACAGTATAGGAAACAAATTATTAAGTCACCTCAAAAAGAATCACTGGAATAAAGTTAGAACCACCAAAGCTTTCTTCAACCCACCATACACTTCACTGCAATCCTCAATTGAGAGAAAGACTGAGTGTGCATGTGTGTCACCTTCAACCTGATATTCACAGCCACACATTTCAAGGGTCCCAAAAAAGCGTCCATATTTTTTGCTACTCACAAAGTACCTGAAGCTTCAACCATTTCCTGCTTCTCCCAGCTGTAGGACTCGCAGTTAAGAAAACACTCACTCAGCGTCTAGAGCAGGTCTGGTTAGAAGGATGAGCTCATCCCTTCAGACGCGCACCTGATCCTCAGGAAGGTGCTCCTCCCCCAGCAAGCAGGTTTTTGTGTGTTTAAAGTGACACCTACAACCTGTGCAGCCACTTGCCCAGAGCCAGAACAGGCCCTTCCCTACACGCCCAGTGCCATATAATCATTTCCTGCTCTTGCCTCTTCACACAGCCAAGTTCAGGCGGCAGTGGCTGCAGCAGCAGCTGCTTCTCCTATGATAACGTCACTAGAGAAGGATTTAATTTCCAGCTATAATAGAGCTCGGACTCTTCGCCACTACCTTGTGGACATTGCATTGTTTGTTTCAACAAGTCCTTGCCCAGAATCACCCCCCTTCTCAGAGTTTACAACTCATTCTCCTGAACCAGGAACATAATGCTTCCACATCTCTCTTACTGTTTGTCCTGTCTACACATCTCAACTAACCCAGCCAGCTAAATGTGCCACGTAGTTAGAGCTAAATCCTGCAAACACAAGTTTGCTCCTCAGTTTCACTGCTTCTAAGTAATCATTTACTCTGCCATAGTTGTCTGTTTATTGGTAAAGCACATAATAATCCTAACCCAAAAGATGTGCAGACTTCATTTCAAATGATGTAATATTGGTACTAGATATCTTCAATCAGAAGTATCTATGTACCAAACAATCATTCAACAGATATTTTTGTGCACCTATTATATACAACAATCTTTAATAGGGTGCTGAACTGGGCTTTAAACTAAAATAAATAAATAAAATAAAACCTGAGAAAGAATCCTTCCCACATTAATCTTCCACAGGACTTCTGTGGTGTTTTTACTTCTATGATAAGCTTCTAACACATTAACAGGATGACTAAGGAGTATAAACTAGTCAGAGAAACATCAGATTCATTAGTGGTTACCTTCGAGAGATAGCAAGGGACTTGCAATTAAGAAGGGGAAACCTTCCCTGGATGGGTGGCTCAGATGGCTGGACGCATCATCCCATGCACCAAAGGTTGCAGGTTTGATTCCCAGTCAGGGCACATATCTAGGTTGCTGGTTCAAACCCCTGCTGGGGCAAGCATTGGAGGCAACCGATGGCTGTTTCTCATATCAATGTTTCTCTCTCTCTCTTTCTCTCTAAAAAAAAAATCAATAAACATATCCTCGGTTTAGGATTAAAAAAAGAGAAGAATGGGAAAGCTAGGAGCTTTCAACTAATTTAATAATGTTTAGTTTCCTGGATAGTGAATACAAGAAAGCTTACTGTATTGTTCTTTTTAAATGACTTAAATAATAATAAAATTTTAAAAACAAAAAAAGAGAACTTCTGCACATCAAAGACACAATCAACACAGTGAGAAGGCAACCCACAGAATAGGAGAAAATATTTGTCAATCAGTTGTCTGATAAGGAGTTAATATCCAGAATATATAAAGAACTCCAACAACTTAACATCAACCAATTTAAAAGTGCACAAACAACTTGAATAGACTTTTCTCCAAAGAAGATATACAAATGGCCAATAAGCACATGAAAAGATGCTCAACATCACAAGTCATTAGGGAAATGCAAGGCAAAACCACAATGAGATACTATCTCATATCCATTAGGATGGCTACTATCAAAAAAATAAATGTGCCGGGCGTGGCTCAGCGATTGAGTGTCGACCTAGGATCCAGGTGATCAGGGTTCGACTCCGGGTCACGGCACATGCCTGGGTTGCGGGCTCGATCAGTGACTCTCATCATTGATGTTTCTATCTCTCTCCCTCTCCTTTCCTCTCTCTGAAATCAATAAAGATATATTTAATAAATAAATAAATAAATAAATAAATAAATAAATAATGTAACAACTGTTGATGAGGATGTGGACAAACTGAAACACCTGTGCACTGCTGGTGGGAATGTAAAATGGGTTAGTCACTATGGAAAATGGTATGGAAATTCCTCAAGAAATTTCAAATATGATTCAGCAATTCTACTTCTGGGTATATATCCAAAAGAATTGAAAGCAGGGTCTCAGATCATTGTATACCCATGTTCATAGCAGCATTATTAACAACAGCCAAAAAAATGGAAACAACCCAAATATCTATCAACTGATGAATGGATAAATATAATATGTTATATTCATAAAATGTAGTACAGAATTTTTTTGGCCATATCAGGAACAAAATACTGATACATGCCATTGCATGGATGAACTTTGAAAATATTATAATGAGTGAAAGATGACAGTCACAGAAGACCACATATTGATATTTTATGATTCCATTTATATGAAATATCTAGAAATAGGTAAATCTAGAGAAAGAAATAAAAGAGTGGTTTCCAAGGGCTGGGGGTGGGAATGCAGAGTGACTGTTAATGGATATACGATTTCCTTGTGGGGAGATAAAAATGTAATAAAATTGATTATAATGACAGTTGAACAACTTCATAAATAAAATAAGAACTTTTTAACTGTACACTTTAAAGGGGTGAATTGTATAGCATATGAATTACATCTCAACAAAACTGTTATTTTTAAAACATGTGCTTAGTAACTATCTACTGAAAGGAATAAAAAGGATGGAAATCATTGTGAAATAAGAACTCCAAAGTGAACTTAAAAAGGGAGTTATTTATTTTCATGACTTTTTAGAGGAGAAGTAGAAAAAGACAACACTAATTCAGACTTCTATACTTCTCTCAATTAAAATCATGGCCAGAGTTTGGTTCATACAGATTTCCTACTCTAAATAACTTGCTATGTAGAAAATCGCAGTTTAAACATTGGTTGATTGATAAAGCACAAATAATAGAAATGTTAGATAGGCCAGATACAGAAACCCAGGTAACAGAGTTGGGTAACAGAAACCCAGGTACAGAGACTCACCAGGGCAGGATGCCCTGGGTGCCTAGCAAGGGGGAAACTGGGAAAACAAGAACCTTGTCCCAGGGTAACCTATCCTCCCCCAGCATATCCCTAGTCATGTGGTTTAGACCCTCTGAGCGTTTCCTCCCTAAAGATAACATCTAGGCCTCAGTTGTACTTCAGTTCTAGGCCCAGATAAGCATGGAAACCAGACAAGTGGCTGCCTCGGGAACAGATACAGTGACTAATGACCCCTGCCCTGGCACCCACCAATCAGTGGAGACCACGACCCTGAAAGAGCACACCTGGGAAGCTGATGAATATTCTATTGAGACACTCGCCTGAGACCTCCTCTAAGATTCCTGCCTGCAATAAAGAGATAAATAGGCTCAGGACAAAGGACCCAGCGCCATCTCCATCCCTCAGAGGAAACCCCAGGAGATTTGCAACCAGGGGAGCAATGGGCAGTGGCAGCTTGTTCCGAGCTTACCCCCTGAATGCGTCTCTAAGTCCCCCTTCTCTCTCTCTGACTTCTCAGAGAGCCAAAGCAGCCCGGCCTAGGTTCTCCTGTGGCTTCTATGTTCTTTCTTGTTCCACTGTCCCACGTATATTTTTGCTGCCATCACGGACCCACTACCCTTTGGCTCAGTGCTGTGTAGCCCTTCCCTTTGGATATCCCCATCCTCTTTTAATAAATTTTCTTTATTCACCCATCTGAGATGGCTATTTAGCCTACCTGCGCACCAACAACCTTAACCTTTCAATAAACATGTGTTCTCAATATCAGTAGATACTCTTAAAACTCTGAGGTGTCTAAAACTTACCTTTGTAATTACGAAATTTCTTATTTTAATTCTATCAAATAACTATTGGTTTCCTTAGACTGGGTGAGCCCCAAGAAGAGTGAAACTCCAAGACTAAAATGATATTGCCTCTCTCTGGGTTCTCCAACACTGAAAGAACACATGATGAAATTCTCAATTGTTCACACCTTTCTGGCCTTAAATGACCACAAGTTGAGATAAATAAGGGGCTAAAAGAAATGGCAAAAGAGGATTAAGGAATTTATCTCCTTTTGGCATCATACAGCTTTGACCTGGGGTCAACATCCAAAAGGAAACGGATCTTCACAGAGAATCAAGAGCTGAGCCCAAGTCAGGAATGAGACAATGGAACACAAATAAGGAAGAAAGTTCTGTTTTTACAGTGAATGAATTTTTCTACAAATCTGACTATGAAACTACTAAATTATCTCAAAGATATTTATTCAGAAATTTCTTTTCAGGAGAAAATAAAATTTATTTTTTCTGGAAATTGCAAATAAGTTATTGACTTCCTACCTACTTTATATTGAAAACCTTTGTTTCACATCTTAGAAAAAAATGAACCTACACACAGGTCAAAATAAGACTGACAAAAATATATTTTGCATGAGTCCAATGATAGTCTTATCCTTGGCTTCTCTTTTAATTTAAAAACTCAAATGCTATTTGAAAAATGTGCTTTGTAGAACATGTTTCTTGCTTTCAATATGGTACAGGAAGGTACTGCTAACAGAAAGTGCTAAAATACTGAAACATGGATTTCAGAAAAATTCATTTGTTGCATACCAACAATGACAGGTCTATACTTGCAATTTGCAAAAAACTAAGTAATGAATGTAATAACTTTTTCTTAAATGCCACTTGTCTATAATGAACATTTATATAGCCAAACTTAAAGAAATAAGAGAAACTCTTAGAGAAGAACAGAAGATTAAAAACATTTGTGTACATACTCCATTCATATAAATATTCATGTATGTATCTAATATAAATCATCAATAAAGAGAAAGAGGGAGCCAGCTGGTGTGGCTCAGTGGTTGATCATCAGCCTATGATCCAGGAGATCATGGTTCGATTCCCAGCCAGGACACATGCCTGGGTTGCAGGCTTGATCCCCAGTAGGGGGTGTGCAGGAGACAACCAATCAATGATTCTCATCATTGATGTTTCTATCTCTCTCTCTCCCTCTCCCTTTCTCTCTCTCTGAAACCAATAAAAATATTTTTTTAAAAAAAGAGGGGCGGGGGAGGGAGAGAGAGAGAGGAGAGAGGGAAAGGGAGGGAAAGGGAGAGGGAGAAAGAGAGAGAAACACACAAATTTACTATACAGCACTATCTCCAAAACAAAAATAAATAGAATTTGGATAGCCTTTTCTATAGATGTACTCTCTGGGGGAAAAGACTGAAAAGTGAACCTCAAAATAAATTCTAGTTTTCAATTAATTCTCATTAAATAGTGTAAAATGTGTCCATATTTTTTATATTGATAGGCCAACTTAAAAATTTTAGTGAAGATGTGATCAAGTTGGTGACTCGCTTTGCATTAACTTGAACATTAGAATTAATTTTCAGTATTTTTTCTTCTGGGAGCAATATGGTTTTTCTAACAACTAACTGCTCCTTTTAGCAAGTCATGTCATTTTCCCAACTCCATATCCAACCATTCCTACCTTTCCCAATGTTCTTTTATGTCTGGAAAACCCCTTTCAACTCACAGTTCCCAGACATTTTCCTTGTCAGCCTCTGCCTTCCCTTACCTTTCAGTTGATGGCTTTCACTTGCAGGCACATCCAAACCTAAATAGGACAGGGAACTTAGCGGCTATCAGCAATGGAAAGGATCTGGAATGGGGTGCAGAGTTAGGTGTGTGACCAGTAGCAACTCATGAATTTCCCCTACCTTCTATACATAGCCATTTTGACCCAGCCTTTAAGGCAGACATCCCATCTTGGTATCTCTGCCTATTCCTCTCAGAACTTTCTGCAACGATGGAAATATTTGATATCTGAGCTGTGCAATATAGCAACCAAAGGTGACTATTGTGCACCCAAAACATGGCTAGTATGACTGAGGAACTGAATTTTTACTTTTATTTAATTTTAATAGCCACATGTGGCTAGTGGCCTCCATATTCAACACACAGCCAGTCTAGATTCCTGCAGAGACTAAAGCTGTTGCTCTAGATGCCAAGCCCCTTGACTGGTAGCCAGACACCCAAGCAGGATTTTGCCAGCCCTCTCTCCTTGATATCCCCTGTATCCCTCACTTTGTTGAGTAGGTCCTAGGTGAATAAACCACACTGGGACAACCTGCTTAATTTTCTATAGCTCCTATCATCTCAACTCCTGCTGCTGTTTCATCAGAACTGCTAACTGGACCTTTGATCTAGAAGTTACCACATTCCTTTAGATACTGTACATCACATCGCTGCTTTACAGACTTTAAGGTGTATATGAATCACCTGGGGATCTAATTAAAAATGCAGATTCTAATTCTGCATTTCTAACATGCTTCTAGGTGGTCCTAATCCTAGTGAAGGGGACCAAAAGTTTTGCCTTTTGGGATATTGATTTCAAGCTGGTTATTAAGAAACAAAAGACTCAGAAAAAAATCTTTGACCCTCTTCCCTTTCTACCCAAGAGATTCAGATAGAAAAACCTGCTTCAGGAAAGAAATCTTAGGATGTTCGCCTCAGCCTAATTTGAACTGAGCATGGTAAATAGGAGGGAGGGCTTCAGGCTGGGTCTATTAGCTGTATACCATTCCCCCACACCCCCACACCTCCATTGTCCCATTGTTTCTGAGTGGCCTAGCAAAAACTGACCTGCCATGTATGTTCTGCTCTTCCTCAATTACCTATAAATGGCCATTCTTACTTTTGAAATCCAAGACCCTATTCCCTCTCTTTTCTCCTTTGTCCAAAATGCCATATATACCCAATTTTACCTCACTGTCTTTGGAATTTTCATGCTTATATGAATTCCCCATGTGCATGTACTAAAATTTTATTTTCTCCTGTTAATCTGTCTCTGTTGATTTGATTAGCCCAGCTAGAAGAACTGAGAAAGGAGAAGGAAAAGTATTATATATTTTTTTAGCCTCCATACTAGGTGCTTAGTTGTCTTAACCCCTAATCTGACTGGGTCTGTATTACTGATTCAGCAGCAAACAGATGAATTCTGACCCTTTAAGTTATAGCATGCATTCGTTTTCATCGAATATTTGTACCATGTAATGGAGCTTTACAGCAATATCAATTTTGAGCAGTAGATACTATTTGATGTGATATATCATAGTCTGAAAATTAATAATAGCTACCATTTTTGAACACCTTATTTTACAGATGAGGATATGACTTAATGAGCTGAAGATCACAGTGCCAATAACTGACAAAGGGAATGGAACCCAAGTTTTCTTTCATTCCAGTGCCCATGTTCTATTATACCAGCCTCCCTCATAACGCTAACCTCAGGAATGTCCACATGTCAGGGTTTCCCTTGAGAAGAGAGCTGTGAGGGGACATTGCTCCTAAAGAATTTTTCCCCCAAGCATAACAATAATCAGAAAAACTAGTTTTCTCTCTATATATGATTAAATGAGATACAATTATTATTTATATATTCTATTGTAGATTTTCAATCTGATCATTTTATTAAGCTATCTTATCCCCAACTTTAAATTCAACTCCTTTAACTCAGATGGCAAATCACTCTAAATAAGATTAAATGAGTTTTTAGATTTTATAATCAAATCTCATTTGTACCAGAAGTGGGATTTTCCCTCTCTCATTTTAATTCATAGTTTTATTCATAAGACTTGGTTTAAAGAATTCTAACCCTCTTAGAACTTTCCTATTGTTAAGATAACATCACATCAAATCATTAGCCCATTCTAATGTTACTCACTGATTGTCAAGAGGTGTCCCATAAAAACAAATAGAAAAATAAAAAACATTGCAAGCTAGATGATAAAGGATTAATATTTTTATTATAGCTTTAAAACATGTCCAAATCAGGAAGCACTGCATATGCCAAAATGAAAACTGGCAAAGATATGAATAGCTAGAAAATCTTGAAAATCCAAAAAAATCAAATGAAAAATTATTATACTTAATTTAAAATTTTAGCAAGGTAACCCAATTCAGGATCAACATAGAAGAATCAATAACTGTTCTATATGCCAGCAATAATCAATTTTTTAAATGTCATGAGGTAAAAGATCCCAACTTTAATGAATTAAAAAATACATAGAAATTAAACATGTACAAGATCAATATGAAGATAATTATAGACTTTTCTGAAGAATTTTTTTAAGGTGAATAAAGAGAATATGCTTTTCTAAGTGGAAAGTATTGACATTATAAATGTTCCCATAAAGTAATCTGTTTGTTGTGATAAATCTCAATTACAATCCCAACAGAATTTTTGTTTGTGATGAAACTTAAAAGCCTGTTTCTGAAAGAAAAAAAAAATCTGTTACTACATATGTTCTAAGACAGAAGAAACCGGACCTTCAAACACATTATAAATCAACAATAATTAAAACTGGGTGATATTGGCCCAGAAATAAACAGATAGATCAACTGAAAAGAACAGGGAGAGTCAGAAACAAATACACATACATATGTATACATGGCATTTTAGAGCACGATGAAGATATGATTTCACATCAGTGAAGAAAGGGATGGGATATTCAATAAATAAGGTTCCATCCCAGGTTGGGGTGCGTAGCGGAGGCAACAGATGTTTCTCTCTCGCATAGGTGTTTCTCTCTCTGTCTCTCTCTCCCTCTCTCTCTCCCTCCCTTCCTCTAAAAATCAGTAAACATATCCTTGGGTGAGGGTTAAAAAATTAAAAGAAATTTTTAAAAAAGAAGAAAAGAAATGGGCCCAGCCATGCAGGAGGTCGTGGTTAGATTCCCAGTCAGGGTACATGCCCAGGTTTCAGGCTAGGTCCCCAGTGGGGGCGTGTAGGAGGCAGCCTATCAATGACTCTCATCATTGATGTTTCTATTTCTCTCTCCCTCTCCCTTCCTCTCTCTGAAATCAATAAAAACATTAAAAAAAAAAAAAAAAAGATATGGAAATTTAAAACGAGATGCCAGTTTTCACCTATCATGTAAATTGTTTTTGGTTTGTTCAATGTCTATTTACTATTGCTAATATAAGTGCTGAGAAAATAATACTTTTCCCACCCATCCCTGGAGGAGTGTAAATGGATAGAATCTTTCCAGATGGTATGTGTATCAAAGTAGAAGAAAGGTCTTCAGGCTCTCTTGAGGAGGGTGAAAGTTCAAGAATGATTGTAGACCATTATCCCTCTTCACACGTTAACTGCTCTTTCAGTTTTAAACCCTCCTGGAGAGTAAGTTCCATTTTCAGCCCTCAAGACTCTTCCCTTTATCTCATTCTCTTGCTCTAAACCTTTCTTGGAAAAATGTCTCAATGCCTCAAAAATAAGTCGTGCCCCCCCCCAAAAAAAAAACACCCATAAGCGCCCAGCCTACTATAAGGGCCTGCACAAAGTCAACTCAATGAAATAAAACTACATCTCAGATTCACCTTCAAATCTGCATGTATTTCTTAGGAATATTATGTATTACAACATTGTTATAACCCTCTCCACTTTTTTTATAAGACACACAAATATTTATTAAATGAGCCAGCCAATGCAGCTGGATACAGAAAAATGAAACAGTAATACTACAACAAACCAAATGTCAGAAGCATTTGAATAATTTACCTGAATGCATTTATCCTAATATAAGTAGGAGTAAATGTACAATATAAGGGAAACAAGTAATCAGTTTGTACTCTGCCATCCATCAATAGCCTCCTGACAACACTGGTTTCCCAAAATTAGCTGAGAGCATCTAAAACTCTATGTACAGCAATTATTAAATATAATTTGGCAATGTGGTACAGTAGAAGAAACACTTAAGTGGCAATCAAGACATCTGGAACACTGTAGCTGTGTGACTTTGGGCAAGTCATTTAAATATTCTCTAGGATTTAGTTTCCTGAACATACAAGGAATGAATTGTACTGGTTAACCTCTAAGCATTCAACTAAGTCTAGAACTAAGTATCAAAAGTTCACTGATGGTATTTCTTATTCTCACTTAGATTTTTAAAGAAACCATGTACTAAGATATAAAATTTGAATTTCAACCAGAAATCACATTTTAGGTTTTGAAACAGGAGCTTAAAGAAGTAAATATACAAATACATATCTGAAAACAAATATATAAATATATGATACGTATATACATTTTTCTCAATACATAAAACTACAGTATAATAAAATGACTTAATCCCTTAAAGTCTTCTATGATAACATTTGCTATATATATGAATATAGATAACCATTTTCACTGTTAAAATAATCACTTTCAGATAGCAGCAGACTGAGTGGAAGCTACACTGACACTCTCCCAGGACCAAACTGGAATTACAAATAAAATATAGAAAAGCCATCCTGAATAATCAACTGCAACCGAAGATGAGCTGGAGAGCACCCCTCATAAGCAAGGAGGAAAAGTGGAGACCACATAGAGACCAGTAGGAAGTGCGGAGGTGCGAAGGCTGGCTGGGCTCCCACAGGCAGCAGCTGAAAGTCCACAGGGATATCTCAGCTGTGGGGGGTTCCCACTGAGGACTCTGGGGTCTAAATCTCCAAAAGCACTAGAACTGAGAATGAGCCCACATAACATCTGGCTGTGAAAAGCAGCCAGGTTTCTGTCGGCCAGGGAGAGATAGCCAGAAATGCAGGCACCCTCTTAAAGAGCCAACCCACAAAGTTTCATACTCAGCCACTTGTCTTGGGCTCCAGCAGAGGGAGGGCAGAGTGGACTGGAGCTGTGTGAGGAGAATCTACGGTGGTGGGCTCTTGAAAGAGAGCTCAGAGGGCATCCCTCTGGATTCCTGTGCAGAGTGATCCCCCCATACTGCAGAGGACACCTTTCTCAGGCAGACATTTTGCTGCTTTCACCTGGGGTGGGGGAAGCAACTGGCCCACCCTGCTGGAAAACCTCTCTTCCTATCCCATGGAGTTTCTACAGCCTGAGGCTCATTAAGAGAATCAGATCAATCAGCCTGCAGACAGAGGCAGACCTCAGAGTGCTTTGAGTCTTTGCCTGATCTGCTTCTGGACCTGGGGGTTGGAAGAGCACACTTTGGTGTATGTCTTGGTCCTGTCCAAACCCAGTCCCAGGAGAGGAGACCTCAAGCCGAGGGTTGTTAATAGCTCGAAACAGTATTCAAAGCTAGTCACAAACAGCGTCTGACACTGGCCTGCACCAGAGGCCTTACAAAAAGACTGAGAGTCCTAGCAGGCCTACCTAATTCATAGAAACAAACCCAAACAGGCAGACAAAATGGGGAGACAAAAAAACAAGCCCCAAATGAAGGAACAAGAGAAGTTTCCAGAAAAAGAGCTAAATTGAAACGGAGATAAGCAATCTATCAGATATAGAGTTCAGGATACTGATTGTAAGGATGCTCAACAGCATGAACAAAGATATGGAAACTATGCAAAATGACCAGTCAGAAATGAAGAATGACATAGCAGAAATAAAGAATACACTGGAAGGAATAAACAGCAGATTAGAGGAAACTGAGGATCGGATCAGGGAATTAAAAGACAGGGAAGAAAAAAATCACTCAATTAGAGATCCAAAAAGAAAAAACAATTGAAAAATAGAAGGACAGTCTAAGGGAGCTGTGGGACAACATGAAACGTAACAGTGTTCATGTCATAGGAATGCCAGAGGAGGTCGAAAGTAAACAAGGGTTAGAGAACCTGTTTAAAGAAATAGTGGAAGAAAATTTCCCTAACCTGGTGAAGGAAAAAGTCACACAAGTTCAGGAGACACAGAGAGTCCCAAGCAAGAAGAATCCAAAGAGGCCCAAGCCCAGACACATCATAATTAAAATGCCAAAAATTCAAGACAAAGAGAGAATATTAAAGGCAGCAAGAGAAAATCAATCTGTTAACTACAAAGGAGCTCCCATAAAGCTGTCAGCTGACTTCTCATCAGAAACTCTACAGGCCAGAAGGGAATGGCATGAAGTATTCAAGGTAATACAAAACAAAGTTCTGAAACCAAGACTACTCTCTCCAGCAAGGTTATCATTCAAAATAGATGGTGAAATAAAGAGCTTTCCAGACAAAAAAAGGCTAAAGGAGTTTATCACCACCAAACCAGCATTGCAGGAAATGTTAAAGGGACTGCTGTAATAAGAAGAAATGAGAGAGAGAAACATAGGCATAAAGAATTAAAATGGCAATAAATAAGGACCTATCAATAATAACCTTAAGGACTTTAAGGGAGCGATCAACAGTCATAGTCATGGACTTTAACACCTTACTGACTTCACTGGATAGATGTTCCAGACAAAAAGGCAACACAGAAATCATGACTCTAAATAGCACACTAGATCAGATGGATTTAATTGATATTTATAGAGCTTTTCACCCCAAGGCTGCAGAATATACATTCCTCTCAAATGCATATGGGTCATTCGCAAAGATAGACCACATGTTAGGACACAAAACCAGTCTCTACAAGTTCAAGAAGATTGAAATCTTATCAAGCATCTCAGATCACAATGGCATGACATTAGAAATCAACTACAGTAAAAACACTCAAAAACATTCAAACACATGGAGGCTAAATAGCATGTTATTAAACAATGAATGGGTTACCAATAAGATCAAGAAAGAAATCAAAAACTTCCTGGAAACAAATGAAAATTTACACACAACAACCCAAAATCTATGGAACACAGTGAAAGCAGTCCTAAGAGGGAAGTTCATAGCACTGCAGGCCTACCTCAAAAAGCAAGAAAAATTTTTAGTAAACTATCTAACCCTACAACTGAAAGAATTAGAAAGCTTCCCTATGAAGCCATCCAGACCAGGGCTTTTGTTTCCTGGGAGTTTTTTTATTACTGCTTCAATTTCATCAGTTGTTATTGGCCTATTCAGGTTCTCTGATTCTTCCCAATTCAGTTTTACATTATCTCACTCATATGTGGAATCTAATAAACAAAATAGACTGAGGAACAAAATAGATCCAGAGACATAGAAGCATGAAACAGAATGATGAATCTCAGAGGGAAGGTGGGGGCAGGGGAGAGGGTGGGGAGAGATTAATCAAAGAACTTTTATGCATATATGCATAACCCATGGACACAAACAATAGTGTGGTGAAGGCTGGGGGGGGGGGGATGTGGGGTGGAAGAGGTCAATGGGGGGAAAAAGGGGGACATCAGTAATACTTCCAACAATTAAGATAAAAAAATTTTTTAAATAAAGAATAAAAAATGATCACTTTCTGGAAGCCTACAAATGTTAACAATTGCTTGTTATAATTATTTTCCCAAGCATTGCTCCCTAGGCAATTATATACAACATGAATATGGTAACTTACTCAACTTAAACTTCATATTTAGCATCCCAGTAATATTCAAATTCATTCCCCATATGTAGTGCAAATATTTGAGAAAGGAAAATCTATGAATAAAGACACAGATTAAATTCTGGTCTTCTGGCCAATTCCACCTTCAACCTCTGCCCTCCTTTCCCCATCTCAAGGCTGCCCCCTTGCAAAAGAAAGGAATCTTGCTTAGGCTTTTCCAATCACATATATTTCTAACTCTAATCCCTAATCTGACATTTACTAGTTCTGTGATCTTTGGCAACTTCTTTAATTTTTTTATCTTCAGTTTTCTTATCTTTAAAATTGAAGTATTAGTACCAGCTGAAGAGTCGAGTGCTATGAAAATAAAATGAGATAATGTGCCTGGCATATTAATAATCACTCAATAAATGTCAGCTATTATGCTTATTATTATTATTGACTTAAGAATGTTCAGTGATATTTATGTTTAAAGAGTACTTTTAAAAGACTATTAAATTATAAGCTGCCCTGTGAATTTTCTCAAGCTTCCAATCTTTTATTTCTTCTGAGAAATGTTATATGTTTTACTGATCCATCAGAGAGTTCAGAATTTGCTTAATATTTTGTAATGTTTTAAATTCTTTGTTTCTTTTTAGTCTTGTCAACTATAGTATGTAAACTACTCATGGCCAAAACCTTGTTGCATGAGTCTGTGTTCATATATTGTGTTTTATTACATTGTAATTATTTGTTTCTCTATCACTCTCCCTTTCTAGGCTCTGGGCAATTTCAAGGCAGAGCAAGGCTTACTTGTATCGGTATCCTGAAGGCTTAGTAATCAAACACAAAATAGGTCTCAATAAATGTTTGTGGAATGGATAAATGAATTAATCTCCCCCCACGCCCCCACCCCCACTCCGCAATGTCTTACACACAGTGCTCTACACATAATAAGAACTCAGTAAAGCTTGTTAATGGATTCATGCAGAAATCTCTTGAACCCAGCCACATAAGCTTTCTCTTGCCTCAAAAAAGCACTTTAAAGTGTAGCTGCTAAAGCTACAAATTAAAAGTTTTAGTCCAACACAAATCAAATAAATAGCTTCAATGACCACATCAAGGCTAGCTCTAGAAGGATTTAAAAGCCATTATTCTAATTAATGAATTTGTGAACCTCAATATGGAAAAATCCAGTTACATAATCAAAAGAGGGGTTTCTCCCCTGCAAATTTATACCTACAAAAGATAGTGAGCAAAATTATCAGAAAGCTGTGTCTGTAGATTGAAATCATTTTTATGATTTCATTGTTTTCACTAGAAATACGAGTTAATGAGAAAAGCAGTTCAAACCTGTTTCCAGAAAACAGTCCTTGAGACTCAGAGACTAATGTTTTGCCCTCTTGGTTATTTTAACTCCTGGGAGACTGACTCCTTTTACTTCAGATTGATAGATATTCAAAACATGTGCGGTCTTCTAAAATACACCCTCATCCATTTCTTAAAAGGCAAATAACCTGACTAGGTACACTTAGGGAACACACTGCTAGGTTTTATATTCAAGTAACTAAAACTATCCCTAGTGTTGAGCCTGGTACTGCGGCAATAAAAAAACACTTTTCTTCGTTTTTAAATTACATTCGTGGAAGGTTTAAGTGTCCTGCTGCACATTCTTTCACTGTGTCATCTAAACGGATTTTACTCTGCGTACGTAATTTAATAAATGCACCGTAAAGGATCCTGCACTTGAATGAATCTGGGAAGAAATGTGATCTCAGCACACACCCCCTTCCTCCAACTCAATACGCTCTAGAAGAAGAACATCCTGAGTGTTCTGTGCGTTTTTGTTTTTTTTTCTTCTCAAAAATGTCTCTCCGGCTCCCACCCCACACTTCATTTCAGAGCAGCAATCATTCATTACCCCACTCACGGTCTCTGCACCGACTAACACTAGCTCACCAGGAACCTCCTTTCACAGCTCAGAGCCCGCGGCGCGTTTCGCTGGAGGGGCGGGGGGATGGTGAAGGTCCGGGACGTCACCATTCCCGCCAAGCCACTTAGGACCTAGGTCCTGGCGCCGTTCAAGTCTGGGACCAGCCTCAGGCGGACCCCCGGGACCTGCGAAGGTGTGTCTCACACTCACGCACACACTGCAAAGTACACCGGGCCCAACCTCTGTGCTCCCATTCAACATGCCCTCCTCCTAGCTGTACCCCATTTCTGCCCACTTATTCCTGCCCTCTATCCAATTCTCAGTCCCTTGAGCCCCACGACTCCCACCACAGACAAGCTTCCACGCCCCGGTCCCTGCTCCTTGAACCCTGCTACACCCGGGTCCCTCCCTCTGGACTTCCCAGCGGAGCAGCCCTCCCCGAGTGCCCGAGCGCAGACCGGCGCCTGTCCCTGGACCCACTGGACCCGGGTCCTTCCCCAAACGTCACACTCGGGCCCATTCCTCCCGCGACCTGACCTTCCCCACCACCCCCCAGGCTCTACCCCCTGCACCCCATTACCTCCAGCCCCGCCCCCCTGAGGGTGTCGCACTCACCGCTTCTGCCGCCGCATCCTCAACCGCCGCGGCTGCTATAGCTACAGGGAGCCAAGGCAACCAGCTCTCGCGACACTTTCCACCACTACGGCGAGAACACCCTAGAGGAGCCTCTCGCAGGAAAGTAAATGAGTCAGGCTCCAGGCCGCGAAGTTTATCTCGCGATAGTTACTGTAAAATGGCGGCCGCGCGGCGTTTCAGGGATGGCGTGCGTAGGGCTGATAGTGGGCGAGAGCTAGTTGGCATCTTGAGCTGGCGGAAGAGTCGGGAAACTACAGCGGGCTGGGCGGGCTGGGCGGGCTGGGGTGGGGGGTGTTAGTATAGGGAACCCCGCCCTGTAATAACTTTAGGGATGTGGCCTTCTTTTCCCAAGTGCCTCAAACTTAGAGCAGTGTCGCCTTTAGCTGAAGCCCCGTTTACCCGGCAGTTCCCTTCTGCAGGCCGAGTAGAGATGGAACGAGCGAGACCGAAATCGACCTTCCCATCTCCTCGTTCCCTTCCTTCAGGAAGTTTTCATCCGTTCTTCCCCTACACCGATTTGCAAATGGCACTTGGTTCCACAGAAATGTTTATGATTATCCGCGAGGGCCACACCCCCATCAGTTTGCCGGACCAAAATAGGAAATAAACGTGGGTGTGCGTTTTTAGTGGAACATAAACACAGGTGTTTGAATGCGGAAGGGGATCTCCTTGGGTCGTTTCAACTTCGCACGTGTTGCTTGCTGCCCGGCCGACACGTCCTTAGTGACTCAACACAGCTGTAGGGCTTTGTCTCTCGGCTCTCAGACAACTTTATTATTATTATTATTTTTAATATGTCTATTGATTTCAGAGACAGGGAGAAGGGAGAGGGATAGAAACGTCAGTGATGAGAGTCATTGATGGGCTGCCTCCTGCACGCCCCCTACTGGGGATGGAGCCTGCAACCCGGGCATGTGCCCTGACCCGAAATCAACCTCAGCCTCCTGGGTCATAGGTGGATGCTCAACCCCTGAGCCACCCGGCTGGGGGTTTTTTATTATTTTTTAAAATATGTTTTTATTTATTTCAAAGAGAGGAAGGAAGAGGGAGCAAGAGAAAGAAACAATGCTGAATCATCCATCGGCTGCCTCCTGCAGCCCCCTTTCGGGGATCGGGCCTGAAACTCGCATGTGCCCTGACCAGGGTCTCCAGCCCTAAGCCCGGATGGGGTGGGTCGTGGGTCCGCGCTCAACCCCTGAGCGACACCCGCGGGGCTCTCAGACAACTTTATACGCAGACTGAGTAGCATCTGGGAACAGAAGGTGGACTTAACGTTGGTCGACAAGGAAGAATAAAACAGAGGGGAACAAATAAGGAAATAGAAATAAATAGAGAATTCATTTTCTTTTCTCAAAGCCCCTGAATAGCTCTCATAGTCTAGACCAGTGCTATCCAGTAGAAATATATTATGAGCCCCACTATGCAACTTAAAAATCTCAGCTTCATTTTTAAAAAGTAATAAATATGAAATTAATTTTAGTTATTTTTAACCCAACATAGTCAAAATATCATTTCAACATGTAAGCAATATTTTAATTATTAATTGGGTAATTTCCATTCTTTTTTTTTCATACTAAGTTCTCAAAATCCAGTGTTTATATTTACAGAGCATCTCAATTCGGACTAGGCACATTTTAAGCACTCGGTAGCCAGCCATATGTAGCTAGTGACAACAGTATTAGGCAGCAAAGCCCTGGACCCTCAGCTAGGGAATGAGCTATCTGGGTTATTTTAGGGACACAGTATTATGGGCATATGGTTTATGTAAAAGGAACCATTGGAGTTGCTAACTCGAATGACTGCAGAGGCTAGGCAAGTAACAAAAAAAAGATGGCCTGGTGTAAAACAATAGGTAGTATTGGGGACTAGGACCCACTAGAGAGCACATGCTCATATCTAAAAGGGAGCTCTCCTGAGCTCCTGAGTTTAAAACTCTCCTGAGGTTTAAAACAGCAATGGCAAACAGAAGATGTGCATGAGCAGAATAGACAGATAGCTCTGCTGCCAATGTGTGGCTTCTGTGAACTGTGGTATTCAAATGTATGAACCATTTGTGAAGAAAGTGTTTTAACAGAAGAATAATGTCCAGGCAAATGCAAAGCTTGAGGATTTGACTGGATTTCCAGCTGGATCCTGTACAAGTATGCACTTTAATGCATTAGACCACCATTGCAACTTCTGATAATAATTTGACTTTCAAGTAGACTTTTCTACTAAGGAAATAATTTCACAACCAACCTGGGCTCCCTGTAAATTAGTAAACTTGTATCATGATTTTTTTGTTGTTGTTATATTTAAGATTTCAGACATTCTCAGCTTGGAAAAATTACGTTTCTAGGTTTTTAGAGTTGTTTACTAGCAGACCCTGGAATTTTCTTTTTATCCCAACCTTAAGAGTAGGCATTTAATAATTATTTTATGGTTGGCTGTGAAGTCTCTTTGTCGCATGTGTTATTTGTCTTTGTACCTCCGATGTCTGACCTAATACCTGGTATATAGAGGCACTCAACAAACATTTGTCCTTAATTTTGGGGTGGGCTCACAGACTTTTAAACATGAAAATTTGATGAAAGCTATGGCCCTTAGCCAGATTCTTTCCCTACCCATATTCCCTCAATCCACCTCAGACTTTACTACAGCTTTGGTAGACAGATCTTGAACAAGCCCGTAGCTTCCAACTTCACCTTTGTCTGGAATTGCCAGCAGAGTTAACATTCCTGATAGCAATCTGCAACCAATGAGAGATGGGATTTGGAGGCTAAAAACTCCAGTTCCCTACCCCCTCAATGGGGCAATTCTGAAGTATGATCTACTATAGTGTTTCTCAAAATTTACCAACACATAGGAATCATCTCAAGAGCTTAATAAGCCATCGATTCTTGAGTTTGTACTTTTAACCAAGCTCCCAAGAGATAATCATGCTGCCAGTCCATGGACCACACTTTGAACCATATTTTTCTGAGTCCCCAATGGGATTCAGCCCTAATTGCCCCAGGCCACCTTTTTTTGGTGATCGTCTCACTCCGTTACACTTCTTGAATTCTGGGATCACCTCCCAAATTAACTATTAGCATCCAAATTTTTGTTTCAGGGTCTCTTTGGGGAGAAATCCAAACTATGACAACACATTCCTTAGAAAAATGCATACAGGAAGAGTTTTGTGTACAACTTTACAGAAAGTATGAATCCCCTGGAAGTTATTTAGGTTGTAAAGGAAAGTTACCAGGGTAAGTGTCACGTGACCCAAGATTTATGAAAATTGAATCAGCTTATGCAGAGTCTAGCAACTTAATACAATCTTTAATGGCACAAGAAGTTGGCTGACTTCAACCAGCTCTCAGAATTTATTTTCCCAGAACTTATTAGGTCATTTCTTTTTCTTTTTTTTAAAATCCTCACCCAAGGACAATTTTTCCATTGCTTTTCAGAGAGAGCAGAAGGGGGAGGGAGGGAAACAGAGAGAAACATCAACATGAGAGAGACACATCGATTGGTTGCCTCCGCACATGCCCTAGCCAGGGCTGGAGATTGAGCCTGCAACCAAGGTATGTGCCCCTGACTGGAATCAAACCCTGGACCCTTCAACCCATGGGCCAACTCTCCAACTACTGAGCCAAACCACCCAGGGCTAAGTCATTTATTTGTCCTGGTTTGCATCACTCTCACTTTGTGGAACATAGTAGTAAGTCCTGGGATTCTAAAGAAACCCCATGCTTGAAATCAATAAAAAGAGTAATGTTAGTAGTCCCAGGGATGTAAAGTACAGCATAGGAAAGAGTCAGTAATATCATAATAACTATGTATGGTACCAGGTGGCTACTGGAAATATTGGGGGAACACTTTGTGAAGTATATGAGTGTCTAACCACTATGCTATACTCCTGAACTAATACAAAATAATGTTGAACGTAAACTGTAATTGAAAAGAAAAAAAAAGTAAAGCCAAAGAGTACTATTACTCATTCCTATTGGCTCTCATTGTTTCTTCCCAGTTATAGCACTTTCTCGGCACCACCGCTGTGCCCCTGTGACCCTTAGGTCTTTTCTTGCTGTGTTCATCCAGAGCCACGCATACGATAACTGCAGCTGGTTTCTCCTGCTTCTTTCTGGATTCCACCATGGCTCCCTATTCTATCTCATCCTTTTGGGAATCTATAACCTTTGACACATATATTTCTAAACCCACTCTGGTGTCATCTGGAAATTTTATGGCATGTTCTAGTTCTGTAAAATTGGGTAATCCTGATTATCCCAATTCCTAATCAGCTACATAAAGAAAACTAAGAGCAAGGTCACCAACACCTATTCCCTAACCACAGCACACAATAGCTTCTTAGCTGTGCCCATGTATAGGCTAGCACATGTGTTCGTGCATGATTATTTGCTTTATGCACTATTGAATAAGTATGTCTTCGTAGACACCTATGAATGTGGTTTCGTGGGTGTGGGTGTGGGTGTGTAAGTAACCAGAGCTCAGGTTTGGTTTTGAAATTTGAATGAGTGTTTAGTATGTAACTTTAATTAGTCTTTGTGCATTGTTTTCGTCTGCACTCAAATATCAGAGGAAAAATGAGTTCATTTCCTTGAAGTTTATTGACCATTACCGGTGGCAGAGCAAATTCCATGAAAGAGCATGTTTCATACAGAGCAAGTGGAAGGGGAGCTCTGAGTTGGTGAGGACGGACGCTTGGAGTAGGACTCAGAGTGAAAGATGGAAAGGCAGATTTCTCCCTCCTTTCACCCTCCATTCCCAAAAGGTATGGAGGCGGAGGTATCCTGCCCAGCATTCCCTCTCCAAATTGGAACCAGAGAGGGGAAACTTGGTGCAAAGTAGAGGAGGAAACACCTCACAGCTCCTCTGTTTCTCCATCCAAGGGAATTCCAATATCCACACTGTAGTCTACAGGCTCTCCGGAGCTCAGCCAGGGAATAGGGGTTCGATTGAAAGAAGGCCTGTTGGAGAAGCTCTGGTTGTAGAGGACCAAGGGTTCATTCAGCAGGGGCCCCAGGTCAAACTTGGGCATCTGGAAGGTCATGCGTTTGGATGCCTTCTCATATCCTCCATAAGGCATTGCTGTCCTGAAAAGGAACACATTATTTCATTAAACACCAGAACAAAAGGGACAGAGCTTTACCAGTGAGAAGTTACTCTGTTTGAAGATGGGGGAGTCTATGGTTCTAGTTTGAGGTTGCTTCTGCACTCCTGTTCTCCTCCATTAGCCTCTCATTCCCGCTCTTGGTTTTCCTGGTTTCCCAAAGCTAATATGAGAAAAGGAGTCTAGGTACTAGATAGCCTCATGAGTAGTTGTAACCCAAACCAGCATTTTAGAGAAAGTAACCCCAAACACCGTAGACCCAAGGGTCTGAGGCTACCTTAAATTTCAACATAGAACCCCTACCTTACCTTCAGTGGATAATACATGGTCTAGATGAGAGGAATGAACATTTCCTGGAAAGTCCAGGCTCCTTGGGACCAAATGAAAAAGCGCTTTTCTAGCACTTCCCTATCTTGCTTTCACACAAATTTACTATCCATGCTCTAGAGAAGCCCAATGTCAAAAGAACAGATACTTAAGCCTTATTAAAGTAGGGTATAAAGGACTAGAACCATACTGCAGGAACAGCAATGGAATCCTAACCTTGAATAAAAGAAGCCTCAATAGGACTTTAAATGTATAATATAGTATTTATAGTCAAGGCAACCAAGGCTCAGAAGAAGGGCGACTTTCCCATGTCCACACAGCTAATAAGAGGCCTATGAACAAAAATTCAAGCCCTGCCTCTTGGCAAATTTTTCTTTCATCATATTTTGCTGTTTCTCTGAGCTAGAGTGAAAAGAGCAAAGGCCTTCAGTTAGGTCTCCCATGTTCTTCCCATGCCTCCTGAAACATTTGAAGCCAAGTCTTCATCCCAACTAAGGACACAGTGCCACACACTGAGATGCAACCAGTTCCTTCCCCATCACCCCTACCTGTTGAAGGACTTATATTGGGGGAGTTCAGCTTTGGCCCCATAAGCCAGCAGGTCAATGCCAAGTTCTACTTTTTGCTGGGGGTCAACCCCCATGGCTCTCTCCCATGGGGAAATATAGGTCTTGAACACGGTGATATGTTTTCCTTCTCCACCTGCCTGGTCTCCTAGCAGCCATGGGAGAGAAAAGGAAGTCAAATAATAGCAGTTAGTAACCAAGGGAAGTTAGTTTCACACCCCTGCACAAGGGAAGCTGCTGAGGCCAGGGGCCAAAGGTATAAAGTCCTCCTGGTAATTGTATGAGGTTTGTGGAATAATGAAAGCCTGGAGTCAGATCTGTCTCTTAAACTGAAAAACCAGAAAGGTGACTAAGAAACAAGGCTTCTGGGTGAAATAGACACATCTTTCTATTTTCCTGGGCCCAGAAAGTCCATTAAGATGTGTCAGGCTCCCCTTCTCCCTACACCCAATCGAGGCCTCATTCCTAGGGATACCACTGGTCTAGGGACCAGACACATTACTCTTGGGTGAGAATACTTGCCTGTTCCTGTATCGCCAACCCCTGCTGTTCCATCAGCTCCTCCTCTGCCAGTCTGGGCCCCCAGGCCACCTGTACCCCCAGATCCAGATCCAGACCCAGGGCCCTGATGGTGCTGTTGGTCAGAGCCATACTGTCCAGCAGAGCCACTTCCCATTGCCTCGCCTCCACCACTGCCCTTGCTGTAGGAGAATCCCTCACCAGCTGTGCCCAGCTGTCCCCCCACTGTGGGAAGGAACTTCTGGAAGTGATCCTGAAAGACAAGGACAGAGTGAAGGGCATGTTAACAATGAGTATGGGAAATATACAAAGACACAGGCTTGCACACCAAGGAAGATATGATCAGAGACAATGGCCAACCAGAAGACACTGAATCCTCTAAGGTTCTCCCGTCCAATAGATGGATAGTGGATAGCCTGCCTAGGAGGAATGAAACCCTCCGTAAGGGGTAGGAACCCCTGGGCTCAGTTCCTCCAGTTATAACTTAGGATGGTGACAACTCATTCTCAAGACTCCTCTGTCCCATCCTTACCAAGCCAAAGAGGACCAAGACTTCTGACCAACTAAAATTTGAGATATAGCTTTGGCATGGAGAGCCCAGCCTTATTTTGAAGAACTACAGAGATCTCTGTCCCCTCCCCCTCCTCATCTTGTCTAACAGATAGAATTCTTTTCTCTCTTCCTCTCCCTCTCTCCTCTTGGTGCCTATTGGACCAGGACTTCCTGGCGGTGAAACTATAGTGGGAAAGAAGGGTGGCCAAAAGAGCAACACTAGATTCAGTTCCTAAGCCTAAAAATAACCCACCAACTCCTTCAGGAGGCTCTACTGGCCACCCATCGTGCACATCTCCTTGCTCCACCCAGTGTAACCAGACCCAGGCAGGAAGGAGGGCTTTTGGTCTCCTAAAGTTAGATATAACTGGCTCAGCATTTTTACTCTGCTTCTACATAAAGGCCAATGACATCTATTTCCACTCTCCCCTGGCTGCCCAGGAAAGGTAGAGGGGAAAGGAAATGGAGAAGATGCCCTCCTTCTCGGCTATAACATCTTGTGCCTGGCCCCTCTCCAATCCCGACTTCTCTTTCTCTGAAGGATCCTGATTAGGGAACATAGGGTCTCAAGGATAGTGTCAGTCCCCACAGCTGGGGTCCTTAGATAAAAGAGTGGCTCAAGAAGGGATGGCTATAAAAATTCATTTAACTCTTTCTAGGGTCTCCAGATTTAGCATATAAGGTTATAGGACACTGGCTAAATTTGAATCTTAGATACACAACAAATACTTTTTTAGTATAAATATGCCACAAATATTGCATGGGACATATTTATATATGAGAGTATCCATTGTATATCGGAAATTCAAATTTAAATGAGTGTCCTATATTTTAAATTTTAATTTAATTTTTATGTCCCAATTCTTTTGGAGGACATACTTATACTAAAAAAAGCATTTATTGTGTATCTGAAATTTTAATTTAAGTGTCTAGGGTTTTTAAAAAAATTTTTATGCTTATGTCTAAAATATTGAATGGGACATGCTTTACTAAAAAATTATTTGTGTGTATCTCAACTTTAAAACACAGGGCTGGGCTTCCTCTGTTTTATCTGGCAACCCTATCTTTAACACTAACCCATACTGGGAAGGAATTTTCTCCCTGAGGGTGTGGTACTCCCCACCCACCTTCATTAGCTCTGAGATAGAGACTGAGTTCCAGAGGTGGGCTGTAACTCACCCTGGAGCTGTTGGGGACTCACTATATCTGGGGGTTTTGATGGGCTTTTAAATTGGCAGGAAGGGAAGGTTGGTGGTATTTTGGAGACTCAGGGCCTACCAAGAAACTTTCAGGAGGGGCACTAGGCTTTGAGAGTAGTAAAGTTCCGAACTCACCATTGAGCTGTCAGAGAAGACATCGGGGTGGTTTTCATAGATAAATTTCTCCACCCGCATCTGCCGCAGTTTGAACATCTTAGAGCCCCGGTTAGTGAGCAGTGACAGCTCCTCCAACATCACATCCCTTGGGACACTGATCTTCTTGCCCAGGTTCAGGCCCGAGCTCTCCTGTCCACCTTTTAGGGAGGTGGGGAGGAAGAGGCAAGGGAAAGAGGAAAGTAGGGTTTTCTGGGCTCAGAATACAGATGCCATCCATAACTAAGTGTGTGTGTCCCAGCAGAGACTGCTAAGGGAAGCAGATGCTGTCCGCGATGTCCGATCAAACTCTGTCTAGTTTGTGAGGGATTTTGATTTCCTGGGTTTGAAGTTGGAGACAATGCATGGGAACTGGGGTACAGAGTGGAGATAGTGGAAATACTAGAGAAAATGAATGGAGTGAAGGGGACATTGGCATGGCGTTATAGGGCAGATAAAGTACATCATAGATGGAAGCCACTGGGGAAACTGTAGCCTGGGGGAAAGTCCAAAGGCCAACACCGTGTGGAATTGGCCACCATAGTATAGACTCCTGCCTTACCTCCCTTCCCTACTCTTCCCCTCAGTGAACTCTGGCTGCAAACAGTCTGTGCAGTTTTCCATTTTAAATACATACACAGGCTTCCTAGCTTTGGGGAAATAAGTAAGGAGATTAACCATTTATTGAGACCTAACTCTGTGCCAGTTTCCATTGTATATATTTTCTTCCTTAAACATACCTCACTGACCTGTGGGTCCCGTAGTCCTGGACTTACACTGGGTAATATGGCAGGGATATTATTGTCTCATATTACAAGGTGAAAAGTGTGGAAAGGTGAGTAGTTAATGTTGAATACTTTCTCCTGTCCCACCACACCATCCCTCACCCCACCCTACCCCTGAATCCCTCTTATCTCTTCACCCTAAGATATATATAATCTTATGATATTTCTGGGACTGATACCCTTAATAAGAAGCCCCATGCTAGGCAGGTGCAAACATGCCATACCTCCAGTGAGTTCCATGATCAGCTTGCTAGGTTTCCTCTTTTTATTGGGGGCTGGGGTTCCTGAGAGTGGCATTGTGGAGGTGGATTCAGCCTGGATGGGAGGGGAAGGGGGAGTCGAAAGATGAACAGAGAAGGGTGATTGGGAAGGGTGAGTGTCTACAGTAAGGCAGCACTGCTTAACCTGGAGTCAAGAGCTCCAGGGAACAAAATTTCATTAGATTTTCAAAGAAATATATATTCCCTCAAATGGCGAAAACTCACTGCTTTAGGGAGTTTTCTTCTCTTGGGAGGCGGGGCAGAAACTATGGATGAAGCCTTTGCTCCTACTTTCTCCCAACCTCTTTGCAGCTGTTTTACAAAGTGCTGGTGCACGCATTCGGAACACAGTGTGTATGGGGGGCCAGGGGCTAAAACAAATAACACATAGGCAGGACAATGCACCCAGGTTTCATCGGCATGATCTGAAGTTTTTATTTGCATGGGGATCTCAGATTAGGGCTGTCATCCCGAGCTCTGGTCTCTCCTCAGTCTTCCCCAGTCCCCAAGGGGGCAGAAAAATGTTCTGCCAGGCTTGAGATCCAGCCAGAAACATTCTCCATAGGAAGGAGAGGTTGTTGCTCCTCCATTGGGCCAGCTGGAATGTGGCCTGGGAGGTCACAGCAGTGCTCCCTGTTCCTGTTCAGTCACTCCTGCCCCAGACCCCAGAATTGGAGAAGGGGGGTGGGTCAGAGGACATTTGAACCTCGATGCATGTCAACTCAGCAATACCATAGCAGTGGGAATTTGAGAGAGGACAGGAACATAATAATGGCATCTGGCAGTGAAGGGGGACAAGCTGGGAAAGATACGGACCAGTTCCTCCTTGACAGAAGTTGGCGACCAGCAAAAATGTTGTCTTCTGCAGAGTCCTGTCTCACAACACATCTGCAGTTCACTAACTTAGTGGGGTCTGCTGAGGTCAGAGTCCAGGAACTGCTAAATGGACTCCCCCGGTACCTCTCAGCCTCAACGAGGTTTTCTTCTATCCAGCCCCTTAGACCCCCTTCTCATTCCTCCAGTGCCTCCCCAATATCTCTATTCACCCCATCCTCCTGGGCCCCTCTCCTTCCAACTCTCTGTGGCTCCCCTGAACTGGACAGCTGGGAGCTGAGCATAGACGGGGGAGAGGGCAACCACCCCAGGATCAAGGGTCACTATTCCGCACAGACACAACAGCCAACAGAATGGTCTCCAGCCCCTCTGGTCATAGAGTTGGAGACTTACCGGTTGCTCAGGCGGTGGTCAGCTCTCCCTGGGGCCCAGCAGCTCAGGAGGACTGAGCGCTGTGACTGGAGAACCCGAGCTGGGCAGGCGTGGGGGAAGCACTGGCCGTGGGGGAGGGGGGTGGTTATTAATAGAGATGATGAGCGCAAGCAGCTCAAATGGCACGGGGTACTGAGACCCTGGAACCAAGATCCCGCCCTCTTTGCCCAGAGGCTCAGGAACGTAGGAAAGGCCTTTGGGATTCTCCCACTAATCTCCCTGGATCAATCTGCCCAGGGACTCCCTTTCGCTTGACACATAGAGTCTGAGATCCACAGAAGCATTGAGGGAGAAATTGAAAACTGAGGAGAGAGGAGGCAGGCAGCAAGTGGTAGACAGGAATTCAGAGTGGGAGAACATGTCCGGAGAGCCACTCAGAGCCCATCTAGGCCACAGCTGGAAGGACATGTGGGTGCATTTTGGGGGTGGGAACGCTTATGGCTCTGTGTTTGGGAAAGGGAAGTCTGTTCACAGTGGAACTACTCTTTGAAAGTTCCTGGGTGGGTTGATCTTTCCTCTGGAAGGGCCAGATCTTAGCAGATTAAGGGACAAAATTAACCAAACCCAGTGCTTCTTAAGCTGTAAGAGAAGATGTGGGAAAGACTTGACCGACTTCTGCCTTTTCACCCCCATTTGCTGTTGGGGTGCTCAGTTCAGCCTACTCTGCAGGATAGATGTTGATATCTCTCTGAGAAGTCCATGAAGGCTCTGATCTGCCAAGGCCTTACTCTCTGAGATTCCTACTTAGACTTTTCTTCAAAGGAACACCCCCCCCCATAGGATCTGGACTGTCCCGTGTGCATTGTTCCAGAAGAACGTCTGGGCAGGAGCACTAGCTTTAGAGCCCTCTTGTGAGAAGCCTGTCATTTGCCCAGCCCCTCCCTCAGTCGCTCCATGAACACCCTTGATCCTTCTCTACCTCCTGCTTAGGTCCTGGAGCCACCCTGTTGTGGCTGCTTTAAGAAGTGGCTTTGGTAGCTCCCAGAATACTCCCCTGTCCCTCTGTGAACTCTCCATTCCTCCTGACATGCCCTTTTCCCATCCTAAACTTTTCAGGTTCAGGCTAGGGGCTGAAAGGGCTTCCAGTTTTCTGTAGTTGGCCTCTTTCCAGACCAGTTTAGCCTCTAGATCCCTCATCTTTTGTCTTCCTTCTCCATTTCCTCCCAACCCAAAGAAGCAATTAGAAGAAAAAACATAAATAGTAAACAGTGACTTCATCATCACTACCATCCTCCTCTCAAAAACAAAAACAAACTAAAATTTTGGTCTCCTGTGACTGATTACCTAAAACTGCCAAGTGGGCGAAAGACAGAATACTCACCTTGTGCTCTCTGGGCCCTTCCTTTGGAATTCTGTGTACTTAGGAGCATCTGGGTCCTGAGCCTGGTTAATGGCACAAATTTGCCCCCTGCTGGTAAAATCGAAGCAAAGGCACTTTCCTTCTCAGAAATCTTTAATTCTAGTTTGCCTCTCGTGCCTTCTCTTCTTTATTAGTCTCAATCCTCACTATCTGTCCTCTCTGTTGTTATTCCCCCTCCCACCCCACCTTCACCTCCAACCATTGTTTTCCCATGGAAACATGGTTGCGTCCTCCAGGGAGCTAGGAAATGTTGATGGCAAAGGCTCAGAAGGCCTTTCCAACTTCTCTTAGCTTGGGAAGTATGGAGCAGGAGATTGAAAGGGGGAGACTCTGGATGGGGAATGTGGGGAGAGGGAATCAAGGGGAGTGGTGGAAGTGGCTAAACAGAAATGGGACAGAATTGGTAAAGAAGAGCAAGAAATCTGGGGTAAAGGGAAAAGGGTGAAAACAGGAGGGCAGGAATGGAGAAGGAGATCAGGAATCAGGAGATCAGGGGAAGGAGTGACCGATCAAGAAGAGATCAGGATTTGGGTATAAACCTAGAAGAGATGACAGCAACAGAAAGTGTGGGGTATAAGTTTATTCTTGTGCACAAACAAAAGTACTGTGACTCACACCCAATATGCAAAGGAAATGATCAGTTTCCAGATCAAGCAGCAAATGTGACCCTTGGTAGTCATGGGTGAGAGGGGAGTCTACACTCCTCTAGGATCAGGGGTCAGGACCTGAAGCTGGAAAGGAACAAGAGCTAGGGTGTGAGGGATGGATTAGGAATACAAAGAGGTTTGGCTCTGGGTGTTTCCTTGCCCTTTCCCTGGTAGTCAGGACACGGTGCAGAAGACAGAGGGATAGGCTCAAAGGAGGTAGCACAGATTCCAACTGTTTTTTCAACACTCAGCATATACTCTCACATCCCCCCACCATCATCCACTTCACCCTAACAAATACATTCTTCTCCATCACATTTCCCCCAACCCTCCTCTTGTACACAGTTGGTTTCTTGTTACCTAAATTTACTCTCTGCCAACACTGCATTCTCACTCTCTCACCATGCTCTTCTTTGTGGCTCAATCAATTTCATTAACTTCTGCTCTGCTCCCAGTTCTGCCTCAGTTTCCACCCCATGGCTCTCTTCTTTCTGTCTGTCTTAGGTTTATGAGGAAATGAAGCCCATGATTTGTTCACTCTCAGAAGAACTTTTTCTTTTTGTTCACTCCTTGGGTGCTTGCTGCTCATCATGGGCCTCTCAAGTTGCTGTCTGAAATCCGGCAGAACAGAATTCTGAGTTCAATTCCTGATCTAGCGGGTATAACTCAGCCCATACAAACTGCCTTGGTCCTTCAAGCCTTCTCATACTCCATAACTTTCACAAGATGCTGTATACCAGCTACAGATGCTAGTTTTTAACTCTAGTGAATCTTTCTCCCCACTAGACTCTGCCTGCGGGGTTATCTCACCCTGCTTTCGTCAGCGCAAGGGTGAGACCCACACTAGATCTTTATTTAGATCTCTCCTCTTACTCTTGCCTCAGACAGAAGAGCACATCTGTGCACGCACACACACACACACTGGCACACATACACGCCTAGGTATATGCCAACCAAGTTTGGGAAAGGTGAGTAGAGAGTAACTGTGCAAACAAGAATCAATTCAGTTCCTTTGCTGCCGGCCTGGTGGGGAGCTTCTTGCTTGAGCTCTCAGTGGTAGCTTCTCCCTGTGCCTCTCATTGAATGTTATGAGGCTCACAGAGAACAGAACAGAGTAGAGAAATAGAGACCAGTGGGGGAATATGGGTGGAGAGACCTAGAGATAGAGACAGAGATCTGGGCAAGAAACTACAGAGACAAAGAGAAACACAGATACCAAAGCAGAAATATTAGGTTGGAAAGCAACAGAGAGGTTGGGAGTCTGGAAGAAGTGGGGGATGGGATACCAACTCCAAAACTATCTCTGGCAGGAGGGAATTTAACCTCCAGATGCCTGAGAGGGGCGGTGCATTGGGCAGGAGAAGCGACTTTAGGAACTGGATGTTCCACCTCTCCTTGGTCCTGGGAGCTGTGCCCTGCTCAGTGGTGGCCTGCCCCAGGCCTCCACACATGAGCCTGCAATCCCGTTTTGGTGGCTGAAAAACGAGGCCTGGCTACCTGGAAGCCACAGGAGCTGGGGGAGGCCCCAAGACCCCTGGGAGATTCTGGAGGAGGGGCTGGGCTCAGGACAGGGACTGAGGCCAGCTCTGCCCTCCAGATGGGCTCATCCAATGTAGTGGCTGCTCGAGGGGCAAGCACAGTGGGGGCCAGGGGCTCTGCAGTGGGCTGGGGTGCTGGAGTGGAAAATCGGCGGATCTCCTGGATTCGGGCAGTTTTGGGGGGCCCTGAGGAGGTGGGGCCAGGAGTCTGGGGAGCCTCATCAAAACAGAACATTGCAGTTTTAAGTTGGTAGGGCTGGTGCCGCATGAAATCCAGAGCCTTGATGCCCTGCTTGGGGGTTGCCCGCGGCCCCTGGGATTGGGCCTTATTAGGGAGAGTTCGGGCAGCTTGGGGGAAAAAAGGTGAGAGCAGTGGGTTGTAGGCAATAGGCGGTGGGGCACGGATGTTGGGTGAGTATTTCCAGGAAGGGGGCAGCGAGGGAGTAGGAGAAGGGCTGCGGGGCCGAGGGCCAAGGCCGGGACTGGGCGTAGCTTCCACCACATACCTGTCTGCTCGGCTTTGCCGCTTGGCAAATAACTCCCCACCCCTTCCCTGCAGCCTGGGCGGCTCAGGGATCCCCGCAGAGGGGGCCGCCCCGTTCACCAGCCCATCAGGGAACCCCCGCGCCGAGGGCTTAGGAGCCACGGGGGGTGGAGTCTTAGGAGGCATCGGGGGCGGGGTCTTGGGAGCCACGGGGGGCGGGGTTTTCGGTGCCACGTGAGGCGGGGTCTTGTAACTCCTGCCCCCTGGTGGCTGCATGAAGTTGCAGGCTTCGGCCCCGAGGCTCAGCGCATCCTCCTCAGGGCCCGATTCCGCGCCCCCGGCCCGGGGTTTTTCATCCAGGTTCTGCACCAGCGACAGGAGCTCGGGGTTGGGCGAGTTCCTCGTCTCCTCGTTTCCCGGCCGGAACATCTGCTTCCGGGTGCCCCGCCGCCGCGCCTCCTGGAGGATGCCCGTGCGCACGGCGGGCACCGAGATGCGCTGCTCGCGAGCGCTGGGGGGCTCGGCGGCCGCGGGGCCTGCGGCGGGCGCCTCGGGGCGCGCAGCGGGTCGCGGAGGCGCCGACAGGAAGATGGAAGCGGTGGAGGTCATGGCAGCCGTGCTAGGGGGAGCGGGGGGCTCTGCGGCCCCGCCTGGCGTCACGGGACGATTGGGGGCTGGGATATACAGGGAGCTGGTGGCCGTCACGGGACCTGAAGAGCGTGGGGTGCTGGGGGAACTGGAGGCTGACAGGTGGCTGGGGACCCCCGAGGTGAAGCTGGGCAGAGGGGCGGAGCCCTGAGGAGAGGACAGGAAAGGGGGCGGGGCGGGGCTGAGGCTTCCCAGGCTTTCGTTCGTCCTCTTGGGGGCCACGGGCCGGAAAATAACCGAGGTGGTACCTGGCCGCTGCACCTGCAAGCCCGGGGTAAAGGGCCTGGCTGACCTGTTGAAGATGCTCGGGGCTGGGGAAGGGGCTCCACCGCCGGGGAGGAGGGGCCTGGGGCTGGCTAAAGGGCCCGGCGACGGGGGCAGCGCCGCCGCCTCGGGCGGAGCGCTCCGGGCCCTAGGGGGCGACTGCGGGCCCCGCCCGTCGAGCTCGGCGGCCGGACCGCCCCCCGCCGGCTCCTGGGAGCTGGAGGCCGCGCGCTGGCGCTGCTGCTCGAAGAGCTGGACGCCCCTGCCCGAGGCCTCGGTCAGCTGCCCGGCCGGGCCCGCGCCCTGGCCCCGGCCCTCCGCCGCGCCCGAGCCCGGCCTGGCCAGCTCCATGTCCAGATAGGGGCTGTCCCAGTCGGACTGGTTGGTGAGGCTGCGGGCGTCGGAGAAGGCCTCCTCGTCCAGCTCGGACTCGCTCGTCGGGGGGACCCCGTCCTCTTCCTCCTCGGCGCCCGTCCCAGCCGCAGACCCGAAGCTCACCAGGGTGTACTTCTTGGCCCTCTGCCGCCTTTTCTTAAACATAAGCACGCCCTTGGAGTGGGGGTTGGGGGCCGCGGTTAGCAGGGATGCGATCGTTCGGCATTTGGTCTTGGCCTCCTTCACACTCTTCTCTTGAAGGCTCTCTGCCCGCTGCAGTTCTGAGGGGGCCGGGGGAAAGTGCGGTGAGCCCCCCCGTCCTGTTTCCCAGGGCTCCCGCCCCCGGCCCCCCACCTCCTGCCTTCTCACTGGCCCGACCCACGGCGTCTCCTGCCTGTGCGAAGTCCTCTGACTCGGGAGCAGATTGGAGGGTGAAAGGTGAAGCCAAGGACAGTTAAAAGGAAGGCACACCACTGCGACCACAGTTCCCCTCTCCTCCCCCTACGCTGCTCCCATCTCCCCAGAGATGGGCTCCTACCCCCCCCCCATTCCTCCCCTGCCTCCCTCTGTTCCTGGCTGACAATGGAGGGGTGGGGTGGGGTTGGGGGGTCCACTTCCCAGGCAGAAAAATGGGGCAGGTTCCAGGGAGAGAAAAGATGAGAAGGGACACTTTTCTCTCACCACAGAGACCACATTAGGGCGCCTCTCAGAAAGTCTGGGACTTACTCCCTTACCCCTATGATAAGGACACAAAGGATCCTTAGCAACGAGGATCTTCATTCACAATTCCACCTCCATCATGCAGTCCACATTATATACATTCATAAAAATAACTCCCACTACACATCATTTCAACAAGACTATGGGGCTAGTAAAAGCCAGCTGTGGGCATATTTTCTCCTGTACTTTTCTCTCTCATTTATGGATCCCCAGGTTATATATGCCCTAGTTCGGTCCACACGTGTATTTACACAAAAACACATAGAGTCACTTAAATATATTCACACGCATGCACACTCCAGGTGACCGTTTTTCCCAAAGTTCCCCCTTTCCTAACAGTTTGAACAAAATTTTAGAGCCGATGTTGGCCTTCCAAGTGCCAGGCACTCTTCTGTACCTCACACCCCTGCCGCTCACTCCTCTGGGCCTCACACCCCTGCTACTTACAGCCAAGGTTAGCGTCAGATCCGAGATGCGGGAAAAGCCAGAGTGCTGCTCTCCGAGGCAGTCCCCCAAATCATTAGGCTACCTCAAGGTCACAGACTAAATATATTCACCTTTTCCCCCAGCCGAGGGTGGGAGTGGGGTAGTCTCCTTTAGGGGCCAGCCTTCTAGGTAGAGAGCTCAGGTAGCCACTACCAGGCAGGCACGAAAGAATTATATACTAAGGGGGAGGCAGGGCAGGGCTTCCCATGCCATGTGGGGCCTGGGAGGTGGAGCCCGGAAGTGAGAGAGGCTGCCCTGCTGCTGGGACCCTGCCTTGGACTCTCTGACCCATGATCCCCAGTTCCTCCTAAAAAAATTCTCAAAATTCCATCTAATTTTTACTCAAGATACCAAGCTCCTTTCCAACTAGGGCTCTCAATTGTGCCCATCCCGACATTTATACCACAGAAGAGTACTGTGAATGAGAGAGACACGTTAGAGCCAGAGTTCGGCTTAGGTGTTCGGTTTGGGGAGAATTACTTCACTTCATTGAAGTTCAGTTTCCTCATCTGTAAGTGAGAATGATAACAGCTACCTCATAGGGTTGCTATGCGGATTAAGTGAGATAATGTAGGTAAATTTAGCATTTAACAGTAGCCATAAGTTCCACTGTGAGTAACCATTACTATCAAAACTCTTGACACGAGCTACACCTGTATACAGCCACTTCCTTGCTCACACATTTTCTCCCATAGGCTCCCACATACAGGCCTTAATATATTCATAGATTATTCACACTTCTCTCTCATACACACTCTCTCCCCTTGAGTCTTCTGTAGCTCATGTGGTCACAAACCCCTCTGGCACGTGACCATAGCATCAGCCCATTCTGAGAAAGGGTTTGTGAAATTTTCCTTAGAAAGGATAGAAGAGGAAGGCAAAAAGGAGAAACAGCTAAGGGAGTAAGACCCTTCCCAGGGATCTCCCTTCCTAAACTGCTGATGTCTTCCCCTGCATTCTAGAAGCCAGAACTCTCTTGGCTATGGGAGGGTGGTACCTGCATAGAATGGATCCTGTAGCTCAGGAACTGGGCCTGGGGCTTTGTTGGAGCTGGCTTGGCTGAGGGGCTCTTGGCTGATGGGCTCAAAGGTTTCCATGCTGAGAAAGGCAGTGTTGGCTGGAGCAGGACCAGCTTGAGCCACCCCCCATGCCTTTTAAAGCCCCTTTGTCTTGTCCCCAGAGCTGGCAGCTGAATGAGCTCACTATGCTATTTTTGGAGCCTGTCCCCCTCCCTTCTCTGGCCTGCTCCACAAGCCCCGGTGTGATAGACGTGGGCACCTGCCTACCCTTCCCCCCACTCCACCCCACTGGACAATGAGGTCTGCTTGGATAAAAATATCCCTAAGTCACTAACTACAGTCTCACCCAGCATGATGGAAAGGGAGATTGCTAAAATGAGAATTGGGGATAAGCATGGGATCCTGGGCATGCATCTGGAATTTCTTTGTGGTCTATTGGACATTCTCAGGGATGTCAGACTCTAAACTGTCCTGTCCTTAGCCTCTAGTCCAGACTTAGAGACACAAAATTCTATGGATCATGAGTCAGAATGGCGGAGGGGAGGAATGAGAGATAAGAACTACAGGGGTGATCCTGAGATTTCCAAGGAGACAAGAAAGGGCTCTGGGGAGAGGCATGGGAGGCACAGGACAGGGAGAAGGTTCACTCTTAGACCTCGTTCTGTAGCTCACATCAAAAATAGCAGAGAGCTTGAGATAAGCGGAACTGGTTTTTTTCTGCCCAGGCCTATACAATCTTGCCTGAGATAAAGAGTTGAAGATCCCTCCCTCTACCACTTCCTAGGAACTCATGACTATCTCATAGCCTCCCAGCCCCAGGAGTCCTGATTGAACTTACAGATGTCAAAGGTAGCTCTGACTTTATGCCTACAATTAACACCAAAGAGCCCCTGAAGCCATACCCTGCTTCAAAATACTTCCCTGCCCTATATCTGGCACCCAGCAAAATTATAGCAGCAACAAGCAAACCCCTCAGTGATTCATGTCCCTTTCCAACTTCCCTACTTACCCTGTTTCTGGGTTGGGTGGAACCACCTGTACCTTTTTACCCCACTAGTTCAAACAGCAGAATAATGATTTCCCTCTCCTACTCATCAGTCTTCTCCACTTGTCCCCAAGACTATATCCAAGGTTATGAAGGGGGAGATTTAGGGCTCAGATTAAAAGATCCTGGCTAGGGAAAAAGGGTTCAGGCACTCACTGGCTTGCTTGGCCTTCTCGGTGTAGGTGGTAGTAAGATCTTCTGCCACCGGGTGGGAAACAGGCCCCACCATAGGGATGAGATGAGGGCCAGGCCGGAGGGGACCATGGGGCAACAGCAGGGCCTCAGCTGGGGGTGGCTTAAGGGCTGTCCCATTCTCCGAAGATGGGGAGCTCACACGGCTGTCACCCTGGTTGGAAGGACCAGGCACAGCAAGTGCCAGCTCTGCAGGGCTGTCAGACAGGTAGACCTCATCAGGTGGGGCTCCCGGAGGGGAGGGCCTTGCGGGGCCTCGGCGGCGGGGGCGGCGGGGCTTCTCCTGGGTGGCAGGGCCATCAGCATCGCTGTCTGTTTCTCCGTAGTAAGCCTCACTGTCAGGGGGTGAGAGGAGGCTCCCGGGCTGAAGAGGCTGGGGAACTGGAGCACCAGGGGGCTCAGGACTCAGCGGAGACAAGGGTGACAGCACCTGAAGCTCACCGGGGGGTGGAGACCTCAAAGGCCCTTCATCTTCTACCCTGGGGAGATGAGAGAACTTGAGAAATGGGCTGCACGGCCCACAGCTAGAGCGGCCTGGTGGGGGGGGCGAGGTTCGGGGAGAGAGGGGATGTAGGTGGAATGAGCTGGGAAGAGTGGCGATCTGAAGACAAACTGGGAAGGAGACAAGATGTGCTCGGAGGGCTGTGAGTGGAAATGGCTTTCAGGGAGATGGTAATGAGACAGGCAGGGGTTGAAGGAGGCCCCCACACTCAGATACCCACTTGACACCCATCCCTAGGTTACAGATACACCCAAGCCGTTTGGGAGGCCCACACTAACATCTATACTGCATCACTAACTCATAAGCAGAAACAGGTTCTTGTTAGTCGCTGAAGCCAGGCCAGGGATACACAGAGGAAAGTCAGGCAGTGGGAGCTCTGGACGAGGGGGACCGGGTGGGTTGGGTTGAGAGGAGTCCATACCTCTGCACAGTGAGGACAAGTTGATTCCCTGAGGCATCAATGAGGCTCATGGCGCTGGCATGAGAGAGACTGGTGCAGGAGACCCCATTGATGGCCAAAAGCTGGTCCCTCTCTCGGAGTCCTGCTCTGCCAGCCTGGCTCCGTCTTCGGATCTGAGAAGGTGTTGGAGGAGAGACTGTAGGTGAGGGGGGCTCCAAGGAGATGCAGAATGCAAGGAGTTAGGACAGGAAGGAGCCATGTGTGGGAGGGATTTTACTTCGCAGGCTAAGAAAGGGTGGAGGGGGTATGGGACTGCAGTTCAGGGGCCTTCCTAGAGGGCAGAAGGTGCAGAGTGGAGGGAGTAATACATTACATGAGGGGAAGTAGGGTAATCACCGAATGAGAGGGCTAGGGGGGAAGGGCCAGGAACCAGAAATGGTGGCTTTACAAGGTTTTCCTCTAAGGGCAGTATCTATACTAGCCAGTAGTTCTCTCCCAGGCCTTGGAATCCGAGGCACTCTTATCTATCTACATAGTCACAATTTTAGAACAGTATTCCAGAGTGGAGGGAGTCCTGCAAATTCTGGGAGACTGTGATTGTGTGTGTGCGTGTGTGCCCTGGTGGCTATCATTTACTGAGCGCTTACTAAATGTTAGGCATGGTGCTAAGCACTCTACATGTATTATTGCATTTAATCCTTAGAATGGTTCTATGAAGTAGGTGCCATTATTACCCACATTTTACAGCTGAGAAAAGTAAGCCTGTACGGTGAAACCAAAAGGATAGCAACTTCATCTGACAGGACAGATCTTGCCATTACCCTCCTAGCACCAAAAAAAGAGTCTTGCCTAGTGAGAAAGGATCTGGCGTAGGAAAAGAGGAGTACTGAAGGCATGGGCTGGGCAGGGCAGGGCAGGGCAGGGCAGGGCAGGGCTAGGCTGGGCTGGGCTGGGCTGGGCTGGGCAAGACAGCATCAGCTCATCACATATCAGTTTAGTTAGAGAGAAATTAGAACCTTCCCTACATTCCTGGAGTTTGTGGTAGAGGCACAGACCCAGGAGAGTCAAGACTGGGTGGCCAGGCCTGGGCCTCTGCTGCTAAGGTGCTGCAGGGAACTGAGACAGTCTTTCTTTGCTGCCAAAAACCAATAGCCTTTTCCAATAGCCCCCACCCCCACAGGAAGCCTGTGCTCACACGCTGGTCCCCCCGCCGAACTTTAGCATGCTTCCCTGCCCACCTGCCCACCCCCACTCCTCTTCACAGCTCCCCACTTCTCCCCCATATGCCACCACAGGACTCTTCCCAGGTTCCCTTGGGTTCCCCCTTTCCCTGAAACCTCAATGTAGGGACTTTCCCTTACCTTGGACACCTGTAAGGGTTTCCTCTGCTCGGCCCCACCCTGAAGTCGGAAGCCCCAGGGGGCTCCCCCTGACAGTGTGACCAGCACCTCCTTCTCCGCACCCATCGCTCAGGTTGGCCTATGGCCCTAAGAGTCTGGACAGTGTCCCAGGGAGAGAAGTAGAGGTGCTGGTACCCCGTCCGGCCTGTCTGGCTGTCCTGCTCCTGCTGCCCCAGGCCTTCCCCCCCACACCACACACCACACACCACACACCACAGGCAGGCAGCTTGGCCCTGGGATCAGTACAGTCCAGCACACGTGTCCTGTCAATCGAAGTTGTGCTCAAAATAGTTGCCGGCTGTACTCCTCTCCCTCCCTCAGCTGAACTACTCCCAGAGCTAATTATAGTAAAAACTTCTGCCCTCTCCTGTCCCCCATTCTCCTGCAGGGGCCTTTCACTCAGGACTCCGAGTACTAGCTCTCGGGGCTCTATAACTCATGTACACCTTTTCAGGGACTGTGGCTTCCCTGATAGGATCATGGGCTAATTCCAACTGCTTTCCCCCAAAGCTCATTTCAAAGTGGGAGCAGCAGGGGCTTCAATTCCAGAGCGAGGAATGGCTGGGTTTGTCCCACAAGTTCTCAAGTTTCCAAGAAAAGAGTGCCCCTTCCTACGTGAATCTACCTATTAATCAAAATGGAGATCTATATCCCACTGCAGTGCTGGGTGCAATTTAGGGGAATTCTGATCAGCTTTGCCCCAGCTGAACTGTTGACTGTTCCATAAAGCCTTTCATGCCCATCTTCTGACTCCCTACCTATACAATAGGCCTTTCTTTTCTGGGCAACAGATGTATCAACATATTTCTATTGTTGTATTTCTCAGCCAATATTATAGTTTGTTTATATGCCTGTCTCTCTCTTAGATTGTGAGAAACTTGAAGGCAAAGACTGTGTGCAACAGCCAATTAACAGCCCACAGAACAATGACAGATGTAAATAGTGCTCAATAAATGTTTGCTAAATTAAATTACCTCTTACAATACATAGGTGGTCATGGAAAGGTGAATACAGATAGGTGTGCATAAACATGCCAACCCATGGTAATAATAAAATCCCTACTTATTTTTAGGTTTCCATTACATGAATGTGCCCTATGTTACGAGATCTCTGTTATAAAACATAATGTTATGGTGCTGTAATTATTAAAGGCTACAGCGTTTCCTGGAATAGCTGTTCTGCTAGTGTGTCAAATGCTGTTTGCCTTGGTGTATGTAGTCATAGAAAACACCTGGGATACAGAATCAGATCTGGACTTGGAGTGACCTTGGGCAATTACTTTACCTCATCAGTAAAAAGAGTATCTAAATATCCATTCATTCACTATTCAAACATTTATTACATGTTAGCTACATGTAAGCCATAGTGCTATACCAGTGGCTTTAATTTAACCCTCAATGCACATTGGAATCACCTGGAAAACTTTTAAAGCTACTGGTTCCCTAAAATAAGACAGCATATAGAATTAGATGATTGTGTAATGAAAAAAGTCTATCAATCTATATATATATATGTGTGTGTGTGTGTGTATTTTTCTTAGGCCTCAGCCTTAGGGATTCTGATTTTAATGGTCTGGTTCCTGATATCGACATTTTAAAAAGCACCACAGCCCGGCCGGGCATGGCTCATTGGTTGAGCCAGGATCTAGGATCCAGGCGATCAGGGTTTGATTCCCGGTCAGGGCACATGCCTGGGTTGTGGGCTCGATCCCCAGTTGGGGGGGGGGGAGTGCAGGGGGCAGCCGATTAGTGACTCTCTCATCATTGATGTTTCTATCTCTCTCTCTCCCTCTCCTTTCCTCTCTCTGAAATCAATAAAGATATATTAAAAAAAAAAAAAAAAAGTTTAAAAAGCACCACAGATACCCTGGCTGGTGTGCTTCAGTTGGTTGGGCATCCTCCTGTGTACGGAAAAGTTGCTGGTTTGATTCCTGGTCAGGGCACATGCCCAGGTTTCAGGTTCGATCTCAGGTAGGGGGTGTGCAGGAGGCAGCCAATTGATGTTTTGTTTTCACATCGATGTTTGTTTTTCTCACTCTCTGTCCCTCTTCCTTCCTCTCTCTCTAAAAATCAATTTAAAAAATTTAAAAAACAAACTAACAAATAAATAAAAAGCACCACAGATTATTCTAATATGTAACCAAGATTGAGAACCATAGCAGGATACAGAAAGCAGTAAAATGCAACGGGTCAGCCTCCATCAAGAAACCAAACTTAGGACTCCTACCTAAGGGGTAGGGGTGCAACCTTACTTAACATGGAGGATACCAACTTGCATATGCTGATGTGAGTTAAATGGGATAAACTTGTATGTAAAATGCTTAGCAAAGGTCCCAGCCTAGGGTGCCTTTGTGCAAGTGGGTCTCAATCTTCAGAGTGTGAAAGGAATCCTCTGGGGAGCCTGCTGAACCATAGCTCGCTGGGCCCGCCTCCAGACTTTCTGATTCTATATGTCTAGGGTGGGTCTGAGGTTTGCATTTCTAACAGGTTGTCAGGTGGTCCTGATACCATTGATCCCAGGATCACACTTTGAGAATCACTGACCTCGACTATAAACGACAGGAACAATCTGCTCATTTACTAAAGCACGCTCAGTGACGAGTACAGCTTCCAGCACAGGCTACAAGTGCAATTTTTCAATGTATGAACCACTCTGTGTCTCAGAATAACTAATATTTACCATCAACAATATGAGAGAATAACTTTTGTGTACAGCAGTGCGCAAAGATAATTATTAAATGAATGAGCATTGTTGAAAGGATTAAATGAGGTCATGTATATTTCTAAAAATCGTAGGAATATTAGCTACAATTGTTGTTACACCTTCGGGGTAATAATAATTACTCCAGAAACGGTAGCTCTTCCCCATGCTGAGGGCATTCTGAGAGCAGAGACCACCTGGCTCCTCCACAGCTCTGCATCTGAACCAAGGCGCTGTGTAAAAGTGGTTAATAACAGCTGACTTTCCCTGAGTGCTTACTCCGGTGCCAGGAAATCTACGTGACTATTGAAGGGCAACAAGCTATTAGAAGAGCATTTAATATTCTCTCCATTTTACAGAAGAAAGAAACTGAGGGAGAGATTAAGTTGCCCAAGAGAGCGAATTGCAGAGCCAGAACTCGAACACATGAAGTCTGGCAAAGGTCAAGGGTGAGAACCACCCCGAAGACGGAAATCAGTGGGGTCAAGGGTCGGCAGGAAGTGGCTACGGACTCTAGATCGGAGGTCACTACCATGTCATAGGCCATTGAGGGGTTGTTACTAAAGATAGTTTGACTTAGTCTTTTCAATCGCTTCTCAGCTGGTGGGACCGTAAAGCGACCAGGACATTTGGGTGGGGGAAAAAAAAAAAAAAAAAAAGGGCGCAAAAGAGTAAGAATCTGCGGAGCCGCCCAAGGGGCGGTCCTGCTGAGTAAAGGAAGTGGCGCATGCGCAGCATCCGGGTTCCTGGGCGCATGCCGGTGCAGACGTGGCAGAAGGAGTGGACCGGTCCCGGAGCGTGGGGGTGGAACTTCCGGGGGCGACACTGCAGCCCCTCGGAACCGGAAGTGGAGCCTGGGAGCCTTGACGTTAGGAACGAAGTCGAGCCTGGATCTGGAGCCGGGTGAGGAGTGGCATCGGGAGGTTGGTGGGTAGGAATGAAGAGGAGAGGCCAGGGTTCTGCCAGATCGGAGTTCTGTCTGAGAAGGAAGGGAGGAGCCCGGGGGCGGGGCCGGGTGAGAGACCCTCACCTCACGCATCCGCAATCCAGGATCAGTCTTAGACCGTACCCTCCTTTCTCACCTCCCGGCCCAGATTCCGGCTCCCGCTTCCTGCCCGGAGCCTGCTGAAGGGCGCAAGACGCTCCATCTTCGTGCTTAGTGGATCATCCCCTTCTTCGTGGCCCGAGAGCCTCCCTTGGCTTCTCGGTCTTGGTCCCCGGCGCCCCCAGCCTCCGCAGCTCGACTCCTTTCAGACTTCTAGAAAGCTTGCCCCGCCCCCTGGGTTGTCACCCTCGACCGTCCACCCAGAGGGGAGTGGAAACCTGAGCCTGCTCCAAAACTCTTGGGTGTGTTTGAGGGAATTATTTCCCGGAGAAGAAGCTCCTTTCCTCCCACCCCCAGCCCTACACTGACTTTAGGAAGATGAAGGGAGGGAAAAACCTGTCAAGCTTAGTCTTGTGACCTGTGTAAGGTTTAGGATTTGGAAGAACAACGCCTGAGATGGCTCTGAGTTTAAAGAATTCTAGTCCAGGACCATCTCAGCTTTTCTTTACTCAAGATGATATTTCCTAGCAAAGGGAAGAGGTTCATCGTTCCACTGCAGTAGCTGTGAGCTCTCCTGCTTCCTGGGTCCCTTCTGTCAATAGGATAGTTGGAATGACAAGGCTGTTTAAAGTAGATGTGATCCAGTAGTCCTGTTCTTGGAAGGACCCAAAAAAGGGCCTCTAATTCATCCTTCTGTTGCTGGGCAAGATCGTAATAATTTTGGTGGTAGCCTAGATTCATGACAAGTATATAGAGAGCAGAAACAGGAGAGTTGGAGGAGTGCATTGGGATTTGGAATACTCCTAGTCCCTCTGCTTCATGGATAAGGTGAATGATCTTTTTTCCATGAAATCTAACCTTGCTGCTGATCCTTGAATTATTTTCCTAGGTTATTGTGAGAAGTTTTTTGTGCCTGGCCTCCACTCAGTTCTGACCTGGTACCTTGCTAGAGTTTTCAGATGTCCTTTACATTTAGTTATTCTAATGCTTCAGTTCTAAGGTACACACATTCTTTTTGGGGGAAGATTGGAGATGGAGTAGCATTTGGATTTTTGTAGTTTAGCCAAAGAATGTCATTTCTTTAGTCAGTTCCTCTGAAATTTGCCTTTTGAAGGGCACGGAATTTATCTGATCTGCTTTAGACATGTAGCCTGAGTGATTAAAAATGACTAGCACATTGGAGGGCATTCAGTGTTTGTTGAATGAAAGGATGCTAGAGTGAATGAATGGAAAGTGGGAACACTGTTTCATTTACCTGTAATATCACAATAGTTCATCAGTGGCAGGACTCCTTGTATGTCTAGACACTAGAAATTATACCACTGGGGCATGGAGGCTGCTGTTCCATTCCAGTGGACTTATCTGAAGTTGAAATTTATACCCTCTTGGCAGTGACAAAGCATGGGGTTCAGAGTAACAAAATCCTTACTTTGGGGAGGTAATCTGGCTACTGGTTGGGGCAGAAAATTACAAAGATCCTGTGGAGTGTGGGAATGATTAGGCTGATCACTGCGTAATAATGTCAGTCCTTTTTTTGTCTCTACTTCCTACTCTCTATAGCTGATCTGTTTCGAGATTTGATTTTGACTAATTTCTTCTCTCTTATCTAATAGGTGAGACCAAGTTGGGGATGCTCTCATAATGAACGTCAACCAGTCAGCTCCACCTGTGCCACCGTTTGGGCAGCCCCAGCCTGTCTACCCAGGGTATCATCAATCCAGCTATGGTGGGCAACCAGGGTCCACAGCCCCTCCCAACTCATATGGAGCCTACAATGGGCCAGTACCAGGCTATCAGCAAGCACCTCCCCCAGGTTTGTTTCCAAGTTTCCTTTGATGTAAGGAGGGGAATCAGTAGTCTTTAGGTTGGGTTGTATTGCCCTACCAAAATTGTCTAGAGAGTTGGGGTGACGGATTGAGGAACATGAATCTGGCTCTTGGTCACTGAGAGCCCCTCCCTGGGTAGTCTGCCCTTCCCTGTTTTTACATAAGGTGACTGTCTTCCTGTCTTAAGACATCAAGTGGGAACACATCTTCCATGCTCAAAGGCAGTTCATTTCCTGAGGGTGTCACCCTGTGCAACCTCACCTGGCTGCGTTGTTTACAGATGGATGGAAGGGTTATGGTTACAGCTTCTTCAGAGCCTATGACCAGGACTGAATATTTCCTGTTGACCTAAAGTCTACCTGAAATCACTTGTTCCATATATATATATTTTAATCCTCACCGGAGGACATGCTTATAGAGAGAGGAAGGGAGGGAGTGGGGGAGAGAAGGAGGGAGAAGGAGAAAGATCCTTTAGCTGCCTTCCACACTTGCCCTAACTGGGGATCGAACCCACAACCCAGGTTATGTGCCCTGACTGGGATTGAACCAGCAACCTTTCAGTGAAAGGTGCATAGGGTGATGCTCAACCGAGCCACTCTCGCTGGACGTTCCTCATATGTATTGATAATACCTCTCATTGGACGGACTGTTCTGTTGGGACATGGGAAGCTAGTTCATGGATGAAAAGTATGGTGTTTGTGTGCCTGAGTTTTTGTGCCTGTCATATCTTTGCTGACACCATTCCTTCCCTTTGCTTGAATTTCCTCTGATTCTTAGAGGCTCTGTAATATCAAGGCAATAACAGAAAACTGAGAGGTTCTATAATATTAGGGCAATAAGAGAAGACTTTATCTGGTTCTGCCTTAAAATCAGTATTTTGTCTTTTACTTTACAGATTACTCTAGTACTCTACAGATTATCCATAAGGACTTTTATATTTATTTATTTATTTATTTATTTATTTATTTATTTATTTTTAAATATATCTTTATTGATTTCAGAGGGAGGAAAGGAGAGGGAGAGAGAGATAGAAACATCAATGATGAGAGAGTCATTGATCGAGCCCACAACCCGGGAATCGAACCCTGATCGCCTGGCTCCTAGGTGGATGCTCAACCGCTGAGCCACGCCTGGCCAGGCCATAAGGACTTTTAGAAAACTGTTAGCAGTATATCTTTGGTTAGGCTAGTTGAGGACTTAGGGTATGCCAAACGCTTTATGCTTTTTAAGAAAGTAAATCTCGTGAAGGGATATGGGACCAAGGAGGCATAGGTGAGATTTGGGAAAAGAAACATTACCATTTAAATTATAACTTTGGGGGAAAAATCATGAAATGGTGAGATTACGTCTCAGGTTTCCAGAGACACTTACTCTGGGTTGGGACTTTGGCTGAACAGAGTCCACCTCTGATCTGTCAAGTCCTGGTTTATCAAGATGGAGTTTGGCATTGCCTCGAGAGGAAGCTTTGTTATTGAGAGGAAAATGTACCTGGTTTGTGATTCCTAGTGAGCAGGTTCAGATTAGTAATGTTCCTGTAGGCAGGTTCTGTAGTGTATAATCTCTGCCGAGGGCAGAGCAAAAGAAAAACCAATGTTTGTACAGGGGTCAGCATTGTTTCCAAAGTGATATGTCAAGTAACTAATTGCTTTGTTCCTGCATTTCATGTGGGAAGGATGGTTGGGGACAGTATGCAGGAAGGATGATTGGGGCTAGTAGAAATAGCTGTGATGGCAGCTCTGATGAGCAGAAAGGATGGAGTCCAGTTTTTGTGAAGACATAGGTGGCAGCACTAATGGGAGGGCGGGCCACCTGACTGAACTGTTGGGTGGAAACAAAGTCTCCAACCTATTGGAACACTTTCCTGAGCCATGTGCTGTTGGGAGAAGTGGATGAAAAGAAGAAGATTAGGATAAGTAGAATATATGAAGAGGAGGTTGGCAGAATAGTCTCCCCAAGAGGTGCCTTTCTTGACAGCCTAGTTCAGTGTATTACTCGGTCATTTTCTGAGCCACTTTTCTCATATATCTTCTAAGTTTCTAATTTTTGGAGTATGATCTTTTTCCTTAAAAGGATTGACTTTTAGTCTAAGGTGAGAACATTAGGCTGTCCTGGATTAAGTGAGAGTAAGTATATGGTGATCATAGGAAGGCCCTACATTCTGTAGCCCTGACTACAGCTTCACTTGTAGTATAACCTGTCTAGGAGAGTGGAGGCTCTCTGATTGGTCGTCAGTGTTCAGAATCTGCTGTAGTTTGCATGTTGATGGTGTCCTTTTAATTACAAAGCTATGGTATTGGGCTACTGAAGTTCTGTGCTTATTGATTCTTGCTTTGCACTCATTGATCAGGGTAGAGGAGAAAGTTATTTCCCAATCACTTAGTTTCTGTCCTTTACCCTCAGGTATGTCAAGAGCTCCACCTTCTTCAGGGGCCCCTCCAGCCTCAACAGCACAGGCCTCTTGTGGCCAGGGTGCATATGGCCAGTTTGGCCAAGGAGATGTACAGAATGGGCCTAGCTCCACTGTTCAAATGCAAAGGTATGTACTTGGGTCAACCTAAAATTGGTCTGATGAAACTGGAAAGATTAGGAATGTATGAGGGCCCATTTCCTTTTCTTTGCCTTTTATTTATTTATTTCACCTTATTTTTTTCTCTGTGAATTTAACAATCTTTTTTCTTTTTTATTGAATTTATTGGGGTGACATTGGTTAATAAAATTATATAGGCTTCAGGTGTACAGTTCTATAATACATCAGCTTTATATTGTATTATGTGCCCACCACCCCAAGTCAGGTCTCAGTCTATCACCATTTATTATCCCCCCTTTACCCTCTTCTACCCCACCCCCACACACCTTTCCCTCTTATAATCACCATATTATTGTCTGTGTTTATGAGTTTTGTTTTTGTTTTGTGTAATCCCTTCTCTTTGCCTTTCTTTTTAGATCCCTTTTTCTCTTTCCTCCACCTTTTTGCATTTTGTTTTTATTTTTCTGGGTTATAGGTGCTGCTACAGTCCACTCTGTGGGTTATTGACCTGTCTTAGTACTTGTGTTCTTTTACATATTCTTTCTCTTTCTTTGAACCTGAGTTTTTTTCCTGACTAGACATATATCTTTAATAATTATTTCAGCTCTACTGAGCCTACCCTAAGGGAGAAACAGGAAGAAGGGACCTCAGGATTATTTGTCTCCTCTGACTTCCTTCCCCCTTTCCTCTAGATCAGGTATTTGGTAGGACTTATTGGCTAAGTTCAGGTGTGACCAGTTATGAAAGAAAAGATACTCAAAACCATATATGTCATTCTTTGAAAGCTTTCATTATTCATCAAGGCCAGTATATTGTTATTATAATCATTTAAAAAGGGGCAGGGGAAACCATTTAAATGATGAAAACTGGTGGTGCATGATCTGTATAACTGTGGGTAGGATGTGTAGTAATGGAAGAGTCGCTTTCTGACATTTTTATTGGGCATCTAGAATGTACATTTTTAGCATTGAATGCAAGCTTGGAGAAAGATCTTGAGAAGTTCTCCCTAACCCTGTATGTTGGAATACTCTGGGAGCAGTATAGGGAATTCATTCATTCATTCATCCACTCAAAAAGTATTTATTTTGTACTATTATGTGTCAGACATTATTCTAGAAGCTGGAGATGAAGCAGTAAACAAAACAGAATAAGTCTATGCCTTCATTGAGCTTACTATCTAGTGGAGTACACAGGAGGTGACAAGTAGACAAATATAAATAAGAAATAAAACAGAGTAAGGATATAAAGAATGACTGGTGAGGAAGTAGGAAGCTGTTTTAAATACATTCATCAAGGAGAGCCTCTCTGAAGTGATATTTGAAACCTCAGTGAAATGATGAAGGGAGCTCTCCAAAGGTCTGGAGGAAGAGTGTCATAGAGGGCACAACAAGTGCAAAGGTCTCGATGGAGAAATTAATTTGGTGGATGTGAGGAAGAGCAAGAAGGCCAATGTGGCTAGCAATAGTGGAGAGTAGAGGAGAGAAAGTGGAAACATAGGCAGGAGCCATATTATGCAGTGCTTTGTAAGCCATATTAAGAAGTTTAAATTTGATTTTAGTTGCTGTGAGAAGCCATTGGAGAGTTTTAAGCTGGTAGTAATGTTCCCACTATTTGTTTATTTATGCATTGTATATTTTCACTGTAATATAAAACATACAAAAAAGTTTTTATGTTTGTTTGTTGTCTTAAGCCATACATTATTAAGACAAATGTATGGCTTAATAAATTATAAAGTGAACCCCCTTGTAACTGCAACCCAGATTAAGAAATAGAACTCTGCCACATACCCAAAAGCCCATTCCATGTGCCCAATTAAATCATAACTCTCCCTCCCCCACTAAATAACCATTATCCTAACTTTTATGGTAACCATTTTCTTGTGTTTTTAAAAACAGTTTACACTTAAAGGGACTTTTCCTAGATACCACAGTTTAATTTTGCCTATTAAAAACAAAAACAAGCCATGGCTGGTGTGGCTCAGTGGTTAGAGTTTGTTGATCTGCGCACCAAAGGGTCAAGGTTTGATTCCTGCAGGATGCAACCAATTGATGTGTCTCACATGGATGTCTCTCTCCCTCTCTGTGTTTCTCTCTCTCTTTTACTCTCTTCGTACACCTCTCCCTCCCTCCCTTCCACTCTCTCTAAAATATATATATATATCTCCTCCAGTGAAGATTAACAAAAAAAATCAACACGCAAACAAGAAAAGCAACTTGATGTGTCTTTTAAGTCTGTAGGTTACTACTCTATCTTTTTCTTACTGTTTATCATTGAAGAACCTAAGCCAATTGACCTGAAGAGTTTCCCACAGTCTGGATTCTCCTGGTTGTATATTCATGTTGCAGTTGAATGTGTTCCTCTTTCCTCTGTATTTCCTGCAAATTGGAAGCTGAATATAGAGACTGGATCCAAGTTTTATCCCTTTGGATAGTGTGGGGCAAGACTACAGGAGGCATATAATATCTTGTCTTTCTTGTTTTGTGATGTTAGGAATTGTTGATGCTTAATGCCTAGGTATATTAATTTGTTGGATTTACAAAATGGTGATACTCTAATTCCTTTGTTTCTTTTTCACTTATTTGTTTGACTACCATTATAGACAATTCTTGTCATCTGTTATTTGGTTACCAGCTGTGCAACTCATGTAGGATAAATGCTTGATTCTTTACCTTTATTTACCAGTTTTCGAGAGAGTGAATTGGTACACTGTTATCTACTGAAGGTGACCAATTCTTTTTAATATCATTATGAATTTATAGATTTAGACATATTTGATGGGTTTCAATTCACTGTAATCATCATCATTATTGAAGTTGAAAATGTTCCATCTTTGACCGATTTTGACATGATCCTAGCAATCTTTAAGTATGATAAGATGTTCCAGGCTTATACATGTTATGCCCGAGACCAGGAATTAGCCATTTTCCCAAGAAATCCTTTATTTTGTGGGTGAGAGATGATATATATGTATATTGTTAATAAAGGATATTTATCATCCAAGGATATTTTTTCCCATTGATTTTGAGATACAGTGAAAGGGAGGGAGGGGTGGGGGGACAGTGAAAGAGAAAGAGAAACATCGATGTGAGAGAAACATATCAATTGGTTGCCTCCCACACATGCCCTGACCTCGGGAATGAATGTGCAGTCCAGGTATGTGCCCTTGACGGGGAATTGAACCTGTGACCCTTTGGTGTATGGGCAGACGCTCTACCACTGAGCCACACCAGTCAGAGCAGAAATGATATTTTTTACTGTAATCTGGGCACTAGGAGTGTTCATTGCTACCTGATTAGTCGCTTTCTAGGCCTTTTCAGTGGACATAGTAAAGAAATACATATTTACATATATTAAAGGTAAAATACCTCATTATTTTAAATTTGTACTTCCAATTCAAACTGCAGACTACAGAGCCTTTACTTGACCTCTGTATTATATCTATATCTCTTCTTCCACACCAGGAATCTTGGTTCTTAAGGCCATAGGGATGATGGAATTAGAATATTAGAATATACCACAGTTTCTTATTTATTTTACCCCTGTTACACACAACAGTCTTAGTACAACAATACTAACACTATCACAAATGTGATTACTAAAAATATTACTTGAAAAAAAATTACTTGAAAAATTTTGCATATGCTTTTCCCATTCTCTAATAATTTTTGAAAAATATTTTTTTAATTATATATATGGGTATATATATGTTTTACCTTATTTATTTTAAAAAAGAGGTCACTTTCCTGGATTCAATAGTAGAAGTAGAAAGTCCTGTTAGGTTGTTGCAGTAATTCAGGTAAGAGATGATTTTGGTTTGGTTTAGGATGGTAGTGTTAGAGGTGTGAGAAATAGATTTGGGATACATTTTGAAGGCAGAGTCAGTTAGATAGAAAAAGGGGAATTCTGGATGTCTCTTGTTGGCTTAAGAAACTGGGTGGTATTTACTGAAGTGAGAAATACTTGAGAAGGAGCAGATTTTTGTGGGGGGGAATCAGGGGTTTTATTTTGTACATTATAGATTTAAGAAAGCTAATAGCTGGGAGACTTCTGGCAAGACAGCAGAGTAGATTTTGAAATATATAGAAATAAAAAGAAAAAGCTACTAGTTACCAAGTAGAGATAATGAGTGGGCAGTTGTATATACTGCAGCTCAGGAATGATGTCAGGACAAGATACACATTTAGAGGTCTTCAGTATAGATATATTATTTAAAGCTATGGGACTAGATGAAATCACTTAGAAAATGAACATTGAGAGTAAAGAATAGAATTGAATACTGAACCTTGGAGCTTATCAGCATTTAAAAAGAAGTCAGAGGATAGTGAGAAAGAACAGTAGTGAGGTAGGAGATTAGCCAGGAGAGTGTGGCATCTTGAAACTAGATGAAGAAAGAATTTCAGGAAAGCAAGAGTAATTAGCTGTGTCATTTGCTGCTGAAAGCTAAGATGCAGACTAAGGATTAGCCATTGGGTCTGGCAAGGTTTGGTGTCACTGACATATGTAGTTTCAGTGGAGATATGAAGACGCTGTTTAGTTGAGTGGGTCAAAGAGTTTCAGCTAGGTAGTAGATTAATATAACCTGAAAAGCCATTTGCTACAAACATCTAGAAAGGAGAAAAGAAAGAGAAACAAAATTTTTTTTCAAGTCCATAATCAAGCTTAAAAGAAAGAAAGTGAAACTCTCAAGTGCTAGACACTCCAAGTGGGGACTGAAAATGAGAGTGGTAAGCTGACACTGTGGTTGCCTTGGCAGAGGGTGGGAATTATCATCTTGAGATCTGGGGACTTAAGTTTAAGCAGGTACTGGGGATGAGGGATCAATCTTTTTGCTTTTCTGAGCTGAGGTTTGGAATGAAGACCTTGTTTATGAAGTCTGGACCTGGGCTGCACCTTCCATGAACAGAGAGACTAGAATATAATCTGCACATTGGAAGAGGGAGAATCCTGTTTCTTCTGGCTGGCTGTGGATAACTTGGGGTGAGGGGTGGGGGGTATTTTGGGACTGCAAATGGATGTAAGGTATCTTTTTGGAGTCGTGAGAATGTTCTAAAGGTGGATTTTGGTGATGGTTGCACAACACTATAAATTTACTAAAAATTGTGAATTGTACACTTAAAAGGAGTGAATTTGATGGTATGAAAATTATATCTCAAAGCTTTTTTTTAATAAAAAGAAAAGATCTTGGATGGCAATATCATTGGAATACCTTCCAGAAGCAAATGTGAAACAACCACACTCCTTCAACCCAGTCTGTAAGAGATTCTCAGGAAAAACAATATTGATTAGAATAAATAGAGACTATTCAAGGAGAGCAGATAGTAGAATAGTACCTTGAAAGCATTAAGGGAATATAATTATCAACGAGGAATTACATACCTAGCTAAAAGAGAGGGCCAATACAGACATTTTCAGACAAAGATTGAGAGTTTACAGTGTATAGACTCTGGTTGAGAAAACTGCTAAGGAAAAAAAGAAAAATGAACCCAGAAAGAAGGAGCTTTAAAGAGGCAGAGAAATAGTAATTAAAGTAGAGACAGCAATTCTTTTGTAATGTTTGGCTAAAAAGAGGTGCAGAAGCTTGAGGTGGGTGTGAGGTTTTAGGGCAATTTTATTTGATTGGATTTAAAAAAACACAACTTCATGGAGATAATTTACATACCATGTGAATTTAAAGTGTACAATTCAGGTTTTTACTGTATTCACAGTTATGTGCAACTATCATCACAGCCAGTTTTAGAACATTTTTTTCATGTCAAGAAGAAACACCATATCCTTTAGCTAAGTAGCTACAACTGTGTAGCTATTCCTGCAATTCCCCACACCCCCAACTCTAAGTAACCATTAATTATTTTCTGTCTCTATTGATTTCCCTATTTGGACATTCATATGACTGGAATCATATACTATGTGATACTTTGTAACTGACTTCTTTCATTTAGCATAATGTTTTCAATGTTTATCTATATTGCAGTATGTATCAGTACTTCTTTCCTTTTTATGGCCAACTAATATTTCATTATGTGGATATAATACCACATTTTGTTTATCCATTTATCCCCTGGTGGACATTTGGGTTGTTTTCACCATATTGGTTATTTTTTGAGATATTGGTATGTTTTTGTGCTGATGGGAATGATCAGAAGGAGAGAGACATTGAATGGAAAGTGCATTCTAAAGACAAGTTCCAGAATGGAAAAAAGATATTTACACATAAAATAGACATAGCCCAGTTGGCGTGGCTCAGCGGTTGAACATCGACCTATGATCCAGGAGATGGAGGTTCAATTCCCAGTCAGGGCATATGCCCAGGTTGCCTCAATGACTCTCTCATCATTGATGTTTCTTTCTCTCTCCTCCTCTCCCTTCTTCTCTCTAAAATCAATAAAGACATATTTTTAAAAAATAGTCATAAACACATAAAATAGTGTCTAGAGTATGTAAAGAACTCCAACTTCTTTTTTTTTTTTTAATATATCTTTATTGATTTCAGAGAGAGGAAAGGAGAGGGAGAGAGAGGGATAGAAACATCAGCGATGAGAGAGTCAGTGATCAGCTGTAGCCCGCAACCCGGGCATGTGCCCTGACTGGGAATCGAACCCTGATCCCCTGGATCCTAGGTCGACGCTCAATAGCTGAGCCATGCCCGGCCGGGCTCCAACTTCTTAATCAAAAAGAAAAAGTCAATCCAGTTGAAAAAATAATAGACAAAAATCAGAATAGGTATTTTACAAAAGAAGAGATACTAATGGCCAAAGAACATATTAAAAGGCTGTTCACTGATGATTGCCAGATGGGAGGGGGGTTGGGAGGATGGGTGAAAAAGGTGAAAGGGATTAAGAAGTACAAATTGCCAGTTATAAAAACAGTTACAGGATATAAAGTATATACAGCATAGGGAATATAGTCAATATTGTAATACCTATATATGGTACTAGACTTACCAGGCTGATCACTCCTAAGGTATATAAATGTCTAATCACTGTGTTGTATACCTGAAACTAATATAATATTGTATGTCAATGGGAAATAAAATAAAAGCCCACACTTTGAACCTCATAAATGATGAAAACACACACATACACAAATTTAAAAACCACAGCAGGATTCTCTTGTGTGTCCATCAGACTGGCAAAATTAAAAAGTCTGACAATACAAGATATTACTACAGATATGGGGTAACAGGAACTCTTATCCACTAGTGTTCAGATGCAAATAAGTACAACTTTGGGAAAATAATTTGGAATTATCTGTTAAAACTGAAGATGTGCATACTCTATAATCCAGTAATTTCACTCATAATTATATGCCTTAGAAAAACTCACACATGTAAACAAGTTAATTGTATATTTGTTCATAGCAACATGATTTGTAATACCCAAAAATTGGGAAGACCCAAGTACCCATCTATATTAAAATGCTTAAGTAAATTGTAGCATGTTTATTTAGTGGAATAACATTTAGTGATGAATTACAGCATAGATGAATTTCATAAGCATATGGTTGAACAAAGGAAGCAAAACCCAGAGTACATATGATGTGATTCTGTTTAGAAAAGTTGAAAAAACTGACAAAACTGCACTATATTGTTTTAAAGACAAGGGAATGATTATTAGGAAGTTAGGAAAGTAGTTACCTCTGGGATAAGAGAGAGGGCTATGATGGAGGAGAGACACAGAGGGCCTTTGAATGCTAGTGTATTCTATTTCTTTTTTTTCTTTTTTAATATATCTTTATTGATTTCAGAAAAAAGAAAGGAGAGGGAGAGAGAGAGACAGAAACATCAATGATGAGAGAGTCATTGATCGAGCCCACAACCTGGGCATGTGCCCTGACCAGGAATCAAACCCTGATCTCCTGGATCCTAGGTCGACGCTCAACTGCTGAGCCACGCCCGGCCAGGCATCTATTTCTTGATTTCATTTTGGTTACATGGGTGTTTGAATTACAATTATTCAACAGTACATATATGTTTAATGTATTTTTTCTATATATGTTATATTTCACAATTTAAAAATAAAGTACTTTGGACTAAGAATCAGGTCTGGGCTCTAGTTTTAGCTTGCTCTGCCACTGTATTCTTAGTTTTTTATCTGCTTTATCTCCCTCATTATTTTATTGTGAGGATTATATTAAAGCACTTAGAAATGCTTTGTAAGTTGTAAAGCTATATACAAATACATGTACAGATGTTGGTTTATTATTACTAGGGCATGTGACAATAACATTGGGTAGTTGATAGAGTAGGACTGTGGCACATAATTATTAATGGAGTAGGACTGTGGCACATGATTATTCTGACAAGGACTTATGAGCATCTGCCATGGGGCTAACAGTATGTTTGGTGCCATGGAAGACAAAACTGCAAAGCCCCAAAAAGAGCTTAAGGAGGTAAGATTCACTAGCATAACACTTAGAAAATACTACTTGAATGAATGAATAAAAAGTGTTAAACTACAGGACTAATAGAAGCTGACCAAATATAATAAAGTACCAGTTATTCAGTAGAGACAAAATAAACAAGAAGGATAAATCAGAATTTCAGTATAATAAACCATTGTGAAGAATTTGATTCATTCTTGAAATCCCAGGAGCTTGCGTATAATACTTTATGTTGTAAATTTCTGTAGTGCAAGTTGCTATTTGGTATGCAGTGATATTGGAATGATTTTGTATTTATATTAAAAGAGTTTTAAAAATTGATTTTAGAAAGAGAGGGAAGGAGAGAGAGAGAAACATCGATCAGTTGCGTCCCATACACACCCTGACCAGGGATTGAACCCACAATCCCAGGATCTGCAACCTGGGGATGCGCCCTGACCAGGAATTAAACCCGCAACCCTTTGGTGTACAGGACAATGCTCCAAACAACTGAGCCACACTGGCCAGGGCCTGTATTTATATTTTAATGTGCTATCTGATACCATGGGACTGTCCAACATAGCTATCCAAGTAATGAAGCTTTGCTAGATTGACCCAGCTAGAAGTCTACCTGGTTTATGTCCTGTTTCTCTAGTCCTTTCCTGGTGGAGTTTGCACATCTTTATGATTAGTACAGAATGCCAAACTAGCAGACGTGCTCCTCTAATCTTATAGATCTTTCTAACACCTTTCCCAGGATAAAGTAATAAATACTTTGGTTTAAAACTTAAACAATCAGCCCAGCCAGCATGGCTTAGTGGTTGAGCATTGACCTATGAACCAGGAAGTTACAGTTCGATTCCCAGTCAGAACACCTGCCGGGGTTGGTGGCTCCATCCCCAGTGGGGGGTGTGCAGGAGGCAGCTGACCAATGACTCTCATTGATGTTTCTATCTTTCTCTCTCCCTCTCTCTTCTCTCTGAACTCAATAAAAAAATATATTAAAAAAAGTTAATCAAACTTCATTCATTTGATCCCACATTTATTAAATGTCTTTTGTGTTAATACTTCTGTGCACCTTCCCTTTCAGCTCCTTTAGGGCTTCTAATTACAAAACTGAGGTGGTTGGTCAACAAAGGTTTGAGGCAAAGGAGGTGATACTCTAAGGAGCAGAGTAAATAATATTTGATCTGAGGGTGGTTGGCATGTGTTTGTGGAGTGAACCTAATGGAAAACAAGATTTGTCATGAATAATCACAGAATAGATCATCAGGAATGTAATTTATCTGCAAATATACAAAAGTATGAAGCTGTAAAAGAGACCAGGATGAGAGTAAGATACTGTAAAACAATATAGCTTCCTATATGATGTGGAGTTCCTGCCAACTTTGAAGAGTGTCCCAGCCCACTAGTCCTTAACTGCCTGCCTTCTCTTCACAGGCTCCCTGGGTCTCAGCCATTTGGGTCAGCCCCATTGGCCCCTGTGGTCAGCCAGCCAACTGTGCTTCAGCCGTATGGCCCTCCCCCAACAAGTGCACAGGTGACTGCTCAGCTGGCTGGAATGCAGATCAGTGGTGCTGCGACCCCAGCCCCTCCCCCTTCAGGGTTGGGCTATGGTGAGTAGCTGTCACAATAGGAGTGTTACTGTTTTCCCTTTTTTTGGAAGCATCAGGCTGTGAGGGTATATGTTAATCCCTTTTATTCCTTGTTTCTGAGTAACTGGGACAGGCATTCCTGCTTCCCCCCACCTCCTGCTCCGGTATGTGATTTACTAAACAAGGAGGCAGAATGATGGGGGTTCTGATTCTACCTTTTCTACTTTTCAGGCCCACCAACATCACTGGCCTCAGCCTCAGGAAGTTTCCCTAACTCTGGTCTGTATGGTTCCTATCCTCAAGGCCAGGCTCCTCCCCTTAGCCAGGCCCAAGGTCATTCTGGGGCCCAGCCTCCCCAGCGATCTGCCCCACAGCAGGCCTCCAGCTTCACACCCCAAGCTTCAGGGGGTCCTCGGATGCCTTCGATGACTGGTCCACCCCTGTCTGGACAGAGTTTTGGGGGACCCCCAGTGAACCAGCCCAACCATGTGTCCTCACCTCCTCCTCAAACTCTGCACCCTGGTACCCAGATGGCTGGGCCCCCAGGACCACCGCCCCCTATGCACTCCTCCCAGCAGCCAGGCTATCAGCTACAACAAAATGGTGAGTTTTTCCCAACTTCTGTCTAGGAGCCAAAGGTTTCAGCTATTCAGATGTTTGTTTGTTTGTTTGCTTTTAGTATTGCTTGCTAAGTGGTGAACTGTATGGACAGCTTCAGGGTATTATTACTAGGATATAGAGGTTGTAAGACATTATTTATTCTCACAGTTCAGACAGTGTGGTTTTTCTTTGAACAGTCATTACTCTGCCTCATAAGTCTACATTTATAGGAGTCTAGTCATTTACCTGAGGCCTTAAGAAGAGAGGGGATTTAAAAAAAAAAAAAAAATCTTTATTGATTTCAGAGAGAGGAAGGGAGAGGGGGAGAGAGACATAGAAACATCAGTGATGAGAGAGTCATTGATGGGCTGCCTCCTGCACACACCCCACTGGGGATCGAGCTTGCAACCCAGGCGTGTACACTGACCGGGAATTCAACCTCGATCTCCTGGATCATAGGTCGATGCTCAACTGCTGAGCCACGCTGGCCGGGCAAGAGAGGGGATTTTTAGTTCATCAACCTTGTGTCCTTGTCTCTCAGGTTCCTTTGGACCACCCCGGGGCCCTCAGCCCAATTATGGAAGTCCCTACCCAGGAGCACCCACTTTTGGCAATCAACCTGGGCCTCCTCAGCCACTGCCTCCTAAGCGCCTGGATCCTGATGCCATCCCTAGCCCGGTAAGTAGATACTTATGTGGTCCTGGGCAGGGAGTTTGTGGCTGCCAGATAAGTGACTCAACCTAGATGAGATGTTTGCCAGCATTTTCTGATTATTTTCCCTGTTCATTCATCTTATAGGTGTAGAAACTAGGTGTAATTTTTGACTCTGAATTGCAACTTGGGGCCCCAGAAGTCTTTTGTGGCACTTCTACTGCATAGCTGGACAAGAAAGGAAGGGAAGCCAGGAGTGATCAGCAGTGTCAGTAGAGCTCTGGGTTGAGCGCTGCATTCTGTCAATTATTGGACATAGCGTGGTAACCTCTGCCCCTTCTGTGGAGTAGAGGCTGTGTCCAGGTCTTGTCCTCTTAGATATAGTAGGACAGCAGCCTTCTTAATAGGTAGAGCTAGTGGGTATTATCTGGTGTTAGATGTTAAGAGAAGGAAAGCCTCACTGTTTTCTCTCTGCCCCTACTTGGACAGTTTTAGGAGAAAGCCTTTAGTAGTTTTGTTTGCTAGGCTCCTGTGTGAGAAAAGTGATCTACAGTTTACAAGGGCAGTTTGGGGAAGCGGCTTCTCCAGGAAGAGGGTGAATCTCATCCTTAGAGCCATCAGAATCCTCAGGCCTGCCTTATCATACTCAGAATAGAGGCTGGGACTGTACTCCCAAGTGGGGGCCACTTTATAGTGCTGTCTGCAACATTTGCTATGTCAGTTACCTCACCATGCTTAGCCATTGTCATATTCCATTCTGTTCTCTTCCCTCTTCCTTTGGGGAATAGTAGGGTGAGGGAACTTGTTGGCTATGGGGGACCTGAAAGGATTAAGCAGCCCCCTTCCTTTCCCGTCCTTTAGTGAGAAGGAGAGTCTGGCGCATGTGAAGGGAGGCTTCTTTCAGCATTAGAATAGTCCTTAGGTGGGAGGTTTGGCCTTTTGGAGGGAATATCCCCTTCTTCCTTAAGATTTATCCCAGTCAACCCTTCTGTATAACCCCTGCTTGCCTCCTCTATGCCCTTCTCCCTATTTTTCTACATCGTAGTCTAAGCCATTAAGGCCTCTGCTGGGCCAGAAAGATTTGGAATTTCTGATCTAGAGAGAGCCTGATTTCAGCAGGACGAGCTGGGCTCCAGCTCTTCATGTCTAACTCACAGGGTTGAGAGAAGTAACATCTGCTTCTTGTTCTTTTGTCTCCCTCCCTGCATTCCCCTGCTGCCTTTATTATTAAAATACTAAAAAGCAACTCAATGAGCTGCCTCCTCAGCAGAAAACCAGGCACAGAATAGACCCTGATGCCATTCCTAGTCCCGTAAGTGCAGAGGGTGGGGGTGTGTGTGCGCGTGTCATCCTGTGTTAGTGCCACCCATGCATGCCTGTGACCTCATCTTCACCTCATCCACCATGTCCATCCCTCTCCAGCCTCTTTTCCCTTAGTCCTTTTAGACCTCGCTTTTATAAACTAGAAGGATGTGCATGCCCCAATTCACCATGTAATGAAGAAGTAGCAAGCTGCTAGCGGTGCCTTCCGTATGGGGTGGTGGAAGGTCAGGCTCTAAGGGTGGGGTCAGGTGGCATGTTCAGCTTTGGTGTTTGTCCTGCTGGCTCCTCCAGGAGCCTGCATGTGGCATTTGATGGAACAGGACAAAGGTGAGCAGTAAACCCTCCCCCTTTGGGTTTGAACTGTCTACAGCTTGTGGAGAAACATTTGTGTAGGTGGCTATGAGTGTACAAGTTTGGGATACTGGCATTTCTTACGGGGAAAGGGACTGCTGGTTTGGGAAGGTGTGAGCCACTTCTCATGTGGAGAGTCTGTTTGGCTCTGATATGTTTCTAAGCTTCAACTCCTTCTGTTATGGGATATTCCCCCTTTACTTTTTCTGGTTTTACCAAACTCATCTTGAAGGAATTGACCAAGGTCATCAGCCTACACAAAGATCTGATTACCAGCTTTGCAGAAAAAATTTCCCCCCCGCTTTGCTGGGTTGTCAAAATGTGGGAGACTGAGAATTGGGCTGTAAGGAATGGGTACTTACCCTCTTCTCCCATAGTTATACATTGATGCTCACCTGAACACAGGCAGCACCCACTTCCTCACCTTACCTGATCATTTCTGGCTGTTTAATCCTCTCCTTACCCTGTCCCTTCTATTTCCATTGAATGTAGAGTCATTCCAGGTAGATTCATTTTTACATGGTTATTGTTGTCTGTTTTCCTGCTCTGACTCAGAATGTGTCTTGGGGGCAAAGGGGAATGGGGTAGGCTTGATGGGGGAGGGAAATGAAATCTGATCATGTTTGAAGGTTTCTGGAGTTAGGGGGGAAGCTGTCCTGGAGTTAGGGGGGAAAAGGGGTGATTATTATTGATTGAGAGTTTGGGCGATTAATAAAGCAGCCCATTCTTGGTGTTGCCTGTCCAGCATTTTGCTGCTAATTGTAGAGCAGAAGATTGGCATTATAGCATTTTATATGGTCTCCAGAAGGAGAGCAGGCTTGGTGCATGAGGTGTTCCTTGGCAAATTACTTGTTTCTGTGCTGCAGCTTCACCCTTTGTCCTGGCTCTCTGGGACCTGGTACTCCCTTTTCTTCTGTCACCTCACTCAGTTCACTTTTCCCTACAGATTCAGGTTATTGAGGATGACAGGAACAACCGGGGTTCAGAGCCATTTGTTACTGGAGTACGGGGCCAGGTGCCACCCTTAGTTACCACCAACTTCCTAGTGAAAGACCAAGGTGAGAAGGGCATTAACTCCTCCCTGTAGGGACTTTTACTCCAAGATTATCAACTTACAGATGGGGTTTTTGTCAGTCTTTAATCAAAGACCAGTCCCTCATTGGTCTCTAGGGGGAAAAAAGCCACCCTCAGCTCTAGCGTTTATGGGGGTGATGGGGTGGGTCAGCAATGGAGAGCTGGTTAACTGGAGGGATTCTGTGATCTGACTCAGGTTTTCTACCTCCTTCAGGAAATGCAAGTCCCCGATACATTCGATGCACATCCTATAATATACCTTGCACATCTGACATGGCTAAGCAGGCTCAGGTGCCCCTGGCAGCTGTCATCAAGCCGTTGGCAAGGCTGCCCCCAGAAGAGGTAAGTCAGGATATAACAAAAGGGAGGGAGGGAAGGGGAATAAGACTTCTTCCTAGATAAGATTCTGGAAGTCAAAATAGAAGAAGTCTTGGTTGGGTGGGATGGGAGACTATCTTCAATAGCTTTCTATCCCAGGGCTCATGCCTTAAGAGGGTGGTAGGGATAAGAGCAAAAGCCCAAGAAATTTCTGAATGGGAGCAGGGTCCATAGGGGAAACAAACAATATGAAAAGAGACAGGGTCAACTTGTCGGGGAAGAGACAGCTGGATTGAGGAGACAGCTGGATAGAGGAGCCTCTGAAGCACATCATTCTATTTTTTCTTACATGCTATCCTATCATCCCTGGTAGGTTAGGGATGTTAGGACAGCATATAAGAAAAAAAGGTAAATTAGGATCCATTAGTCCTTCTCTTACCTGGCATGGGCCCTGATCTGTCACCACAGCTCTTGAAATCAGCATGAAAAAAGAAAGTGTTTGGCAACTGCTCTACCCTCATGTTCATGCCTAGCTTATCAAGCTTAGGGTGGATTTCTCTATTACTGGAAGCTCAAGGCTCACTTTATATCCTGCTTCTCTGTCTTACTGTGTTTTTCTCTTTCTGGATCTCAATGGGAATGCTTGGACACTTGGCTGCTGGTATTTATATGTAGGGTGACATCTGCCTGGGGCATCAGTATGTATCATATAAACCCAGGGATGAGGAGGACAAGTGTCATAGATACTTGGCTGAGGAAGGAAGCAGGAGTCAAGATCCCTAGGCAAGAGTGAAGGGGACTGAAGATAGGGCCAGAAATGAGAATCCTAGGTAATTTTTTGGCTTTCTCCTCATAGGCCCATGGCAGCCCCTGGCTTAGTAGGGCTAGTTTCACAGTCCTTTCTCCTTCAAGAAGTGACATTTTGGAGATGGGGAGTAAGGAGAGGGAACTATGGAATTTAGACTCAGGGATATTTCTGTGACTAGTACCCTCATCATTTGTCTTCATTCCCCTTAACTGGACTCCCTCCCCAGGTCAAATATCTGAGCCATGACTTCTCCCTCCAGATGGTTCTTTCTCATCTATTGCCACATATCTAAACCCACTGTATCTTCCCTGTATGTCTGAGCACTTCCCTTTGCTCCTTAGGCTTCACCGTATGTTGTCGACCATGGGGAATCTGGCCCTTTGCGCTGCAATCGCTGCAAAGCATACATGTGCCCTTTCATGCAGTTCATTGAGGGAGGGAGGCGCTTCCAGTGCTGTTTTTGCAGCTGTATCAATGATGGTATGTTCACAGTGGCTTGGACTGGGGAAAGATCTGGATTGCATCTTCAGTGTTCTCTTTCTAGTTAGATAGATGAGGATCTGTTATCTAGGAACTGGGGAAGTAGGACACATAAGGGGATATGGAGCAGTAGAATGAGCTCAGTCAGGGCCAGACTTACTAAGATTGAGAGTGGACCTCTGAATAATACTCTGCCATGCTCCCCACAGTTCCCCCCCAGTATTTTCAACATCTGGATCATACCGGCAAACGTGTGGATGCTTATGACCGTCCTGAGCTATCCCTGGGCTCTTATGAATTCTTGGCCACTGTAGATTACTGCAAGGTGAGAGAAGATAACATGGGGAGGAGCAGTGGATGGAGGACAATGAGACAGCTAAGAATTGCTGTGATCATTTCCCTTACCCCTTCTTTCTCCCCTTGATGTCGACTTCTCTCTAATCAACTGGCCTGCTTACCAATACTCCTCTCCCCCCAACATTTCTTTCCTTTGCAGAACAATAAGTTCCCCAGCCCTCCTGCCTTCATCTTCATGATTGATGTCTCCTACAATGCCATCAGGAGTGGTCTTGTTAGGCTCCTCTGTGAGGAGCTCAAGTCACTGTTAGACTTTCTACCTAGGTGAGAGGGAGCTCAGGTGCTTCCTTTGCATAATGATTTGGGGTGGTTGGGTGTCTTGGTTGACAGCAGGTGGAGCCTGATGTCATGAAACTCAGTGGTGGAGGTGACAGATCTGGGTAACAATGTCACCTTCTACAGGGAGAGTGGAGCAGAAGAGTCAGCAATCCGAGTTGGGTTTGTCACCTATAATAAGGTGCTCCACTTCTACAATGTGAAGAGCTCATTGGCCCAGCCACAGATGATGGTTGTATCTGATGTGGCTGACATGTTTGTGCCACTACTGGATGGCTTCCTGGTCAATGTCAATGAGTCTCGGGCAGTCATCACCAGGTAAGAGCCAGATTGTGGGGGTGGGGTGGGTACCACCATAGAAAGCCAGAGAGTTGAGCAGGGGAGGTCAGCAGAAGGACAGGAGCTGTGCTTCAGGAGTTTTCAGAGTCTGGGGGCCAGATAACTCTTCAGGGAATTTTGAGAACTCTGGAATCTGGATAGCAATTTTGATTGCCTCTCATCACCTGTCTCTTCAGCTTATTGGATCAGATTCCAGAAATGTTTGCAGACACAAGAGAGACAGAGACAGTATTTGCCCCAGTTATCCAGGCTGGGATGGAGGCACTGAAGGTAAGGCTAGAGTCCCCAGCAACCTCCTCTGCCTCACTTTCCTCTGGCCATTGTATTCTCTGCGATACAACCCTTTTCTTCAGTGATTGACGACTGTCCAGTGAGTCAGCCTGTCTGACATAGCTGGCACTAAATAAATGACAAGGGAGGGGATGAATGAATAATAGATGAATAAGGGACAGAATAAACAAGTAGTCCTCTCTTCTTTCCTAGGCTGCCGAATGTGCAGGGAAGCTGTTTCTATTCCACACCTCCCTGCCCATTGCAGAGGCCCCAGGGAAACTGAAGAATAGAGATGACAGGAAGTTGATCAACACAGACAAGGAGAAGGTATGGGACTGGGAGACGGGGAGGAGGGTGTTAACTCTTCACAGTGCAATATAATCTTAATTTTCTTGAGGGGGACTCGCACTCGATACTCTACCCTTTCACATGTCACATCCATGACTACCAACCTTCTCCACTGCTCCCCACCTTTCTATCCCACCTCATCCCAAAGTCCTAGGTAGAATCTCTCTTTTTTTTTTATTTTTTAAAAAAGAGACCATTCTCCTTCTATTACAAACTCCTATGAGTAGATCTGAAGTTTACATTTCATTACCCCATATAACATATTCAGTTCTCAAATAGGGTGGAGTTGAGATATTGGAAAATTTTCTTCTGTTGCTCCCCAGACTCTGTTCCAGCCTCAGACAGGTGCTTATCAGACCCTGGCCAAAGAGTGTGTGGCCCAAGGTTGCTGTGTAGACCTCTTCCTCTTCCCTAACCAGTATGTGGATGTGGCCACGCTCTCTGTTGTACCCCAGCTCACTGGTGGCTCTGTCTACAAATATGCTTGCTTTCAGGTATGGCATGGGACTCTGGGTGGCACGTGGAAGCAGGACTGGGAATGTTTGCCTACATGTCTTTAGCTATTGACTCATTAATAGGAATAGTGTTAGAGGAGAAGACCGCAAGGTGTAAAGAAGAGAGCCATGAGTGTAGTGGTTGAGAGTGTGGGGCTTAGAATCAGTCCTGGGTTAATATTCTGGTCCCACCACTTACTAGCTAGCTATATGACCTCAGGGAAATTACTTATATTTTATCCTTTGTTTTATCTGTAAAATGGGATTTTAATACTTATTAATTAGGACTTGTCATCAGGATTAAGTAATTATATATAAAGCATTTGGTGTGGTACCTGGAATGTAATGTGCTTAAGAGCTATTATTATTATCATCTTCACTGTTATTGTTATTATGATTCAGCAGTTTGTAGAGTGGAGGGGGTATAGGGAGCTTGTCTGCAGGATATTATGTGATGTGACTTTGGGCCTTGGGGGCTGCAGGTAGAGAATGACCAGGAGCGGTTCATGAGTGATCTGCGTCGGGATGTACAGAAGGTTGTTGGCTTTGATGCTGTGATGCGAGTCCGGACGAGCACCGGTCAGTCCTGGTTGAAGAAGAGCAGGTGGGGGGCTAAATCTGGGAGGGAGGTAAGTGGCACTTGTCATACCTTTAGCCCTGACCCTGTCCATGTGGCCTCAGGTATCCGTGCTGTAGATTTCTTTGGGGCTTTCTACATGAGCAATACAACAGATGTGGAGCTGGCTGGACTGGATGGAGACAAGACGGTGACCGTGGAATTCAAGCATGATGATCGGCTTAATGAAGAGAGTGGAGCCCTCCTGCAGGTGGCAGGCGGGAGGCAGGGGCTGGGGAGGAAGTCTCAGGTGTCATTTCACTGGATATAAAAAGGCTACAGGGAAGAGGGTGAGAGGTGGGTAGAGAGAACTAGAAGAGGCATGGGAAGGGATGGCTTATGTCTTTCCTCTAGTTTAATGATATAGCAAAGGGGCGGTTTTCCAGAGGGCTTTGGTGAGGGAGGAATGTGAGCTCCCCTTTTCTCTCTTCCCCTAGTGTGCTCTGCTCTATACCAGCTGTGCAGGGCAGCGACGGCTCCGCATACACAACTTGGCCCTGAACTGCTGCACCCAGCTAGCTGATCTGTATCGAAACTGTGAGACTGACACACTCATCAACTACATGGCCAAGTTTGGTGAGGATAGAGGCAGGGCAGGGTGGGATTTGGGCTGAAAAAGGTGATGGTCAACGGTTCGGCATTCCCAGATAGATGTGATGGTAGGAAGGTACATGTAATGGAGTGCCTGACCAGTGACTGTGCTATTTCTGTTTCCCATCCAGCATACCGGGGAGTCTTGAACAGCCCTGTGAAGACTGTTCGTGACACTCTTATCACCCAGTGTGCCCAGATCCTGGCTTGTTACAGAAAGAACTGTGCCAGTCCCTCCTCTGCAGGACAGGTGGGGCAAGCATGTTGGAAGAGTTATTGGGATAAATGTTTGCATTTGGGAGGGATTTCTCATCATTATTGATTTTATTTTGATAACCCCCTTCAGTTGATCCTTCCTGAGTGCATGAAGCTACTCCCAGTTTACCTGAACTGTGTGTTGAAGAGTGATGTCCTGCAGCCTGGAGCTGAAGTCACTACTGATGACCGTGCCTATGTCCGACAGCTGGTTACCTCCATGGACGTGGCTGAGACCAATGTCTTCTTCTATCCTCGGCTCCTACCTTTGGTGCGACTGAGGGCTAGAGTGTGAGAAATTGTACTGATAAAGGGGCATCATAGAAGGACAGGAAAGATTCATATTATCTGTGTCTGACATTAATGAATTTGTTTTTACCTGTTATCTGATATAATTTTCACAGATAGAATTACTGAGGCACTTTAGCTTTCTGAAATTTTTGTGTGTGGGAGGGTGGGCAGTAAATGTGTCTTAGGGTCTTCAGTAATATTCTCCCCCCTTCCTTTTGTCTAGACAAAGTCTCCCATTGAGAGTACCACTGAACCACCAGCAATTAGAGCATCAGAAGAGCGTCTAAGCAACGGGGATATATATTTGTTGGAGAATGGGCTCAACCTTTTCATCTGGGTGGGAGCAGGTGTCCAACAGGGTGTTGTCCAGAGTCTTTTCAGTGTCTCCTCCTTCAGTCAGATCACCAGTGGCTTGGTAAGGGCAGGGCATCAAGGAGAATGTGGGTGTGGAAATGTGTTTTGTGTAGGAACCAATAAAGTTATTGTGCTAGTCCCCTTAAACAGCGGGGAACACTAGGAGGGCAGGGAGGGTGCTGTCATTCTTCCCAGGCTTCCTTGTTTCATAATGCATAAATCTGTGCTGCCCCATATTGACTGGACTCAGAGTACTTTGCCATAAGGATAAATGAATTTTGTGTTCCAGAGTATTCTGCCAGTTCTGGATAATCCGCTGTCCAAGAAGGTGCGAGGCCTCATTGATAGCTTAAGGGCACAGAGATCGCGGTACATGAAGGTAACACTGATCTGAATGTTGGATTTTTTTTACCTTGTCAGGTCCTCACCTGGAAGGGGGGTGGAGAGTAAGTGGCTGGGTAATGGGATTTCAGGGGATGTTGACTTCCCACTGGCTCTGCCTCATGACCCTGTGTTCTGGCCATAGCTTATCGTGGTGAAACAGGAGGACAAGCTGGAGATGCTGTTCAAACACTTCCTGGTGGAAGACAAGAGCCTGAGTGGGGGAGCATCCTATGTGGACTTTCTCTGTCATATGCACAAGGAGATTCGGCAGCTACTGAGCTAGAGCAAGTGGGTAAATGGCATAGGTTCCCAGGCCAGCTTCCAGAAAGTACCCCAGGGTAGCAGGGAAACCAGGACAGTTCCATATCTTATAAGTCATGTAAGCTGACCTCAGTCTATTTGGGGGGAGGGAGAGGTATAAAGAGACACCTTCTTTCTGGGCTCAAGTATCTCCTACTCTGTCATGTCCTGCTGATGGAAGGTGCCCCTATCTCCTCACTTTGCCCTTCTTTTCCTGCTAATCCTGTTGTAATGAATGTAGTTTCTAAGTTCACTGTATATGATTTGGTGTTGGGGGATTTGGAGGCACCCAGACCCTGGGCGATATCATGTCCCTTTGTACCAACCTCCAAGAAGAGGGAACAGGCAGGAAAGAGCGGGGATCCCAGGGTTACTATGGCTGGAGAGGCTAATTCAGCTCAGTGCCATCAACAACTTCCTATATTAGGGATAAAACATACAGATGCACAAGAGCTGGGGTATAGACCTTAGGTAGTGGAGAGAAAATTGGTTGGTCCTTCTTGGGCCTGGAAGTCAGCAGCCAAGTCAAAATTATTGAGGGTGGTTGATTAGCTTTCTCAGCTTCCACTGCTTTTGTTCTCCTGCAATGATTGATCACTCCGTCGATAGAGGCAAGTTGTCAGAGGTGAATGAGCCTGGGAACTGAGTTGCAAAGTATATTAACACCTGGGAGAGAGGTACCAGCCTCCTTTCCAGCTGGAGAAGCCCCAGCACTGGATGGTTCTGTAGGAAGCTCGGTAATCAACTTGCAATACCTCACAGAGCCAGCCCACATCCCACTCTGAGCTCCCACTGGAAACTGCTTCTCCAAGCTGGGGGTTGTTGGGGAGAGAGACAGAGGTGGCCAGAGCTCTGTTCTCTCCTCCCGGGACACCACTCGGGCTTTCGTATTGATAGAGTGGCTGACAGTTATCTTCCAACCCGAACTGGCTGGAGCAGGACAAGGGCTAGGTTTGATGTTGGCCAGAATTGCCTGCTCCCAGCCTGCGATGCCCCTGCTCTGGACCTCTCATTCTCTTCATTGGTTTATTTTTCAATGCATCTTTAATTTGTAAAGAAATAAACTAAATTAAGATGTAACCAGCAGCCTCATTTTTACCGGCAACGTATCACTTGCCCTCCGGTCCTTTCTACTTAGCGGAGTCGCTCCCAGGAAGTGGACGGCTGAGAGGAACTGCGCATGCGCCACAATCCCCCAGCAGCAGCCTACTGCCTGGTTCCGGTCACGACTTAGCGCGGGGCGGTGTCTAGTGCTGTCTGAAGGGATTTGGCTGCCAGAGTGGACATGGCGGTTGGCCGCAACCGGGCTGTGCTTGCCGCTCTGGGAGTGCTTAGTGTCTGTGCGCCCAGCCGCTCTGGGCCCATGACTGAGGGGGAGACCGGTGGGGAGGCGGAGTGGGCGGAGCCGTGGGATGGCACGGTTTTCCGGCCGCCCTCGGCGCTGGGCTCAGTGGGGGTGGCGCGCAGTCCGGAGACCCCGTGGCCAGGGAGGGGGGAAGCAGCGGACTTGCCGGTGCTGCTGTGGTGGAGCCCAGGGCTGTTTCCCCACTTCCCGGGTGACTCGGAGCGCATCGAGTGTGCGCGCGGCGCGTGCGTGGCGTCCCGGGACCGACGGGTGCGGAAGGACTTGCGCACGCGCGCGCTGCTCTTCTATGGCACCGACTTTCGCGCGTCTGAGGCGCCACTGCCCCGTCTGGGGCATCAGAGCTGGGCGCTGCTGCACGAGGAGTCGCCCCTCAACAACTTCGTGCTGAGCCACGGCCCAGGCATCCGCCTCTTTAATATCACCGCCACCTTCAGCCGCCACTCGGACTACCCGCTGCCCTTGCAGTGGCTGCCCGGGACTGCTTATCTGCGCCGCCCGGCGCCTCCGCTCCAGGAGCGTGCGGAGTGGCGCCGCCGCGGCTACGCGCCGCTGCTCTATCTGCAGTCGCACTGTGATGTGCCTGCGGACCGGGACCGCTACGTGCGCGAGCTCATGCGCTACATCCCGGTGGGTGCGGGCGTGGCGGGACTGGGAGGGGTGGGGGCGCGCCGGGCTGAGGCCAGGACCCCTGGTGTCCGGGCCGACGTGCCGACCCCTCTTGACCTGTATTCTACCCTGCTCAGGTGGACTCATACGGGAAATGCCTGCAAAATCGGGAGCTGCCCACTCCACGGTTACAGGACACAGCCACAGCCACCACCGAGGATCCAGAGCTCTTGGCCTTCTTGTCCCGCTATAAGTTCCATTTGGCCCTCGAAAATGCTATCTGTGACGACTACATGACAGAAAAACTGTGGCGCCCCATGCACCTTGGTGCTGTGCCTGTGTATCGCGGCTCTCCCTCTGTGAGGGACTGGATGCCCAACAATCACTCCATCATCCTCATTGATGACTTTGAGTCACCTCAGAAGCTGGCAGAGTTTATTGACTTTCTGGACAAGAATGATGAGGAATATATGAAATATCTGGCATACAAACATCCTGGGGGCATCACCAACCAGTTCCTTCTGAATAGTCTGAAGCATCGGGAGTGGGGAGTGAATGATCCTTTATTGCCCAACTATCTCAATGGCTTCGAGTGTTTCGTTTGTGATCATGAACTGGCTAGGCTGGATGCCGAGAAAGCCCACGCAGCCTCTCCTGGGGACATCCCTTTCCCTGAGCCTCACATTGCCCAGCCCTCACACATGGACTGCCCAATGCCAACACCTGGCTTTGGCAGTATGGAAGAGATTCCTGAGAGTGACAGGTAAGGGATTCCCTGCAGCCATCAAATAAAATGATTTATTTACTTGCTTCTGTGGGCAATGAATTGGCACTAGGTGCTGAGGGGCTGTTGTATAAGGAAATTATGAGAAGGGCTCACTCTGTCTTTAAAGTGTCAAGAGTCTAGCTGAGGATATAAAACAAACTAAAAAAGCTCAGTAAAGATGTAGAATATAATTCAAGGCAACAACATATGAAAATCAGCTTATGTGGACCTTTGCAATAGTAACTTAAAAAAGGTTTCAACCAGAGCAGAGGGCTTGTTCAGAGAAGTCATGAGGGAGAGACAAAGTTGGGCAGATAAAGTGGGGCCAGGATATACATAGCCCGAATACCAAGCTCAGGAATTGTACTGTCCTGAAAATCAATTCAGCTATTTATTGGGCACCTTTTGTATTTGTATATATGGTAGGGGTGGGGATGAGGAATGCAAAGGTGAGTATTTTGAGGGAAGAATATCTGCAATAGTCAGGGTCACACACGTTAACCTGGCATAATTACTAATAGCACGTCCTTTCACTCTTAAAAGTATGCTGATTTGGATGATAAATTTTACGTAAACCCTAGACAGAATAGGGGAAATTCTTTCAAAAAGAGAATTAACAATGGTGGGCAATGTGCATCAGAAGGGAAGTGAGGCTACTGCAGTAGATGGCAGAATGTGGTAGCAGTGGGGGGAACAAGGTCAGCATGGGAGGTGGAGCGGGAAATTATTGAAGCCACTTGCAGCAAAACACACCTGTTAGGGGAGAGGCAGTAAAAGATAATTAAATTTGGTTGCTAGATTGGCCTGCAGAGACTGACATTGACAGTAGATGGCAGCAGAGGGCTGTTTATATGTGCTACTGGCACAGTTTGGTCATGGAAATGAAGTCCTCCATCAAGTAATTTGTATCTAGTTTATGCTGAACATAGTATTATGATTTACTAGAGGAAAAGTGTAAAACAATGTAAACATTTAATAAATTCAGGTGTGTCTTAATCTGGACCCTGGATGCTGTTGCACCTTCATTTTGATTATTGAAACAAAGGTGCAACCTAAAAGGCAACCAACCATCTGATCCAGGAGATCTCAGAATGATTCCCAGGCATGGGACTGCTGGCTTGATCCCCAGAAGAGGGCACGCCAGGAGGCAGCTGATAATGACTCATCACTGATGATTCTCTTTCCCTTCCTATCTCTGAAATCAATAAAAATATATTTTTTAAAGGCAACCATCTAAATAACAACTGCTTCCCTAATCTGGCCCCTGCCGCTGCCTTTGAACTCCCTCCACATTTGGGAAGCTGAACTCATTAATTGGGCTGTGTGATATATTCGTGTTTGTGGTTTACTGTCACCTGAACTAGTACTGGATTTACTTCACATTCCTTCCGTTTGAAGCAGAGCCCTGTGCTAGCCAGAGACCACTGTATCTCAACATTTTGTTGGCTCCATAGTTGTGCTGAGGTTGCATAACCCACCCCCCATTTTGATATTTCAGCTGGAAGGAGATGTGGCTGCAAGATTATTGGCAAGGTCTGGACCAGGGGGAAGCTCTCACTGCCATGATCCACAACAACGAGACACAACAGAGGAAATTTTGGGATTACCTACATGAGATCTTCCTGAAAAGGAACCAAAATCTCTAAATATCCCACAAGAGCTTTTAACTTGGTCGAGTTAAGGAGATGGAAGTCATTCTACCACAGGACACGAGGGGCATCTGCTGCACGAACCCCTAATGAACATAGTCTTATCATGAATTCAAGGGATTCCAGTTATATCCACTGACATTTTATCCTAATGAAGTGTAGCCGGGGTCTCAGCCTGTGGTAACAGGGCCTCTCCTCAAGGAGAGATGAAGGCATCCAGTTCTTGGACAGTGGAAAACAAGCCTGAAACACCCATTTGATTGAAGGAGCTGATCAACAGAATTTTTAAGGCACGACTTATGTCCTAGTCATTTCATCTCGATTATGATTAGAACAGCACCTTAATACTGGCCCCAGATGAGGTAAGACTGCTTGTGCGCTGCTCCTCAAACCCCTGATTATTTAGTATGCTTTCTTTTTTCCAGATCTTCTGCTTTATAAACTGTTATGCTGGTGGTGAAGCAAAACTCCTGGTGGGTTGTATTCTGGTTCTCTGGAGTTGTATTTTTTATATCATTTACCAGGACTTTCATGTCAAACTTTTTATTTTAAATGTTTTTTTCTTTCCTAGTTTTCCACAATTACTGATGAAGATGCAGCAGCCTTCCCACCATTCCCACATTCTTTCTTGCATTAAACTAGCTATAGACTTGACAGCTTTATATATATAATGATTTTGAAATATTAAAATAGGCAAGTGTGAATCAAAGTGAAACATTTTATAGGTCTTTGTTCTTTTCTGTCTAATGAAGTCTTCCCTGTTTTATTATTTTTATATGTTACAAAAGTCCCATTTCCGCCAGAGAGTCATGAAATTATGGTGGAAAAAGCAGCCCAGCAATATAGCTCTAGTAATTACCTCGTATTCTGTAGCACTTTTCATTTTAATTGGGATGAATATTCTGGCTTCATTCATTCTATTACTGATACCCTTTTATACAACTTTATAGTATTTCTGAGACTACATTTTGTGGAGCCCACCCAAGGTCAAGGGGATGAGAAGTGAGGCAAGAGATTTAAGCCACCACAGTGGCTGGCTAAATAAAAAGCTGTTAGATTTGGGGGTGTAGCCAAACCCTTCTATTGCTGATTTGAAGACACAGCTTAATGGGCAGGGAGGTCATTAGTTTTTTCTGGGGCAGTAGAACAGGGAAGAATAACTTGGCCCTTAGAGCTCCCTGGTTGTAAAGTTGTATTAATGAATTATCACCACAGAAGTTCCACAGCTTATCAATATATCTGGTGGAAAATTAGTTTGAATGTATGTATATATTTATCACCACATATAAAAATACATATATATGTAGATGCCTCAACAACTAGGGTCCTACCTTTAATATTGTAACATCTAAGGATGTGGCCAAGGAAAGGTATTATTTAGGCTGGATTTTACTGGCAGGGTGCTTCTTTTTTCATTCTATTCTTTAATTAAAAATGCCCTTCATAACAGCATGGAAAATTTGCTTAACCTATTTGCTCTTTTGCAGAAAAGAAAAAGAGTTAAGGACAGACCTTCAAAAATACTTACATTAGCCCTGGCTGGGTAGCCCAGTTAGTTAGAGCATCGTCCCAATACACCAAGGTTTGGGGTTTGATCCCCAGTCAGGGCACATATAACAATCAACCAATGAATGCACAAATAAGTGGAACAACAAATCTATGTTTCTCTTGTTCTCTCTCTCTCCGTCCCTCCCTTCCCCTCTCTAAAATCAATAAATCAAAAAAAAATTTTTTTTAAATACATTAAAATTTGATACTGTAGGGACCCACAAAAGAAGTCAAATTCAGGGCTCTGATTTCTAAGTTTGCAATCTATTCAAATACAAATGCTGACTTATAGTGCAAAATACTAGTACCCAACTGCAGACTAAGGTTAGGACTTAAATTTCATTATGGGCAGTAAAAAGGATAAGTGATGGTTAGGCAAGGTGTAGAATTATCCTTACCTTTCCTGTCTAATTACACCAGTTCACATTGGCATTCCTTAGCACTTTTATGTACAAAGTGGGCTAGTTGTTTATGAATTATTGTGACTAGAGACTCATGCCTACTTTGTGGTCAGTACTTCCCAGACTTTTTTCCTTTATTCCTATTGCCATAAAAGTATTCACAAAAGAGCAGGGTAAACCAGGTGCTATATTTCCATAAGGGAAAGCAGAACCAGGAATAGCCACGTGGAACTTATCAACTAAAGGCTTCACTTTCCCTATGGAGAAAGCAAGCAATGTGAATTTTCTCTGGTTTGGAGCACAGCCTGCTCTGTATACAGCAGCAAGCTTGGGGTTTTATTGGCGGTAGAAGTTTCTGATAGAAATCAGTTTTACTTGTGCTGCTGGAGAGGGGGTAGAGCATGGGGTTGATACTTTTATTACTTCAAGTGTTGCTATTTTCTGTTTTCTCAGGTTTCCTTTTGTATAATAAATAGCTTATTTTTAAACAGTGTCTTCTGCTTGGTTTATTTCTGTGGTGAGCATGATAAAGTTGGATACTTACAAAAATATTCCAAACATTTGTTCACTTAACAAATATTGACAGTAGGCACTGAGGATTCAGCAATGAACAAAATAGACAAGGTCCCTTCTCTCATAGTCCTTTTTAAATTTTTTATATGTTTTTATTGATTTCAGAGAGAGGAAGGGAGAGAGAGATAGAAACACCAATGATGAGTGATTGATCGGCTGCCTCCTACATGCCCCCCTCCGGAGATGGAGCCCCCAATGCTGGCCTGTGCCCTTACAGGGCATCAATCGTGATCTCCTGGTTCATAGGTTGACGCTCAAGGCCGGCTGGGCATAGTGCTTACATTTTAAATGGGTATTGGTGGTAAGTAAGGTGGTAAACAAGCAGTAAATGAACAAGATAATTCAGACTGTGATAGGTGCTATGAAGAAAATAAAACAGGTTGTGGTGGTGGGGTGTGAGAAGTTAAGGAAGGCCTCTCTGACATGAACTGACAACAGGAAAAAGAGCCAGTCATGCGGAGACAAATGGGAAGATTACAAACATCTGTGCTGTGATAAATGATTTTAGCACACTAAATTTACACAGTCAAATAAATATTGCTCCTCCAAAACAGTCACCTTGTGAATTACAAGACTGTTTCAAGTTATGCTTCCATTACTAGAAACATTTCTTAGGGCTCATTTGTAAATTCCTTGAGAATTCAATGCACATCTTTGGATTGTTTTGTAAACAGTTAAGTCACTTAGAACCAAGTCTGACGAAGCCAGGCATCACAAGGAGCCAAGTCTATGAACAGGAATACTACCAAGTATCTTCACAAGATTGGCAAGAGGATTAAATAAAATGGTGAATGCGAAAGTGCTTAAACTTCACCTTACCCAATGAGAGCATTACAAACGAGCAAACTGTATCTTAGTAGCACCTTTTTAAATAAATGAGCCTATTTTTCTTTGCGGCTTGGGGGGTGGTTCTAAAGGTAGTAAAAAAACCAACAGTTACTGACGGCTTATTAAAACAACAAAAATCTTTCCCAACTAACACCTTAAAGGCTCATATTTTGATTCGCTTCCATACTCTCTGGCCTTGCCTATGCCAATCACTCGTGCCAGCAGGCTAGCACGATAAATGAGTGTTCATTTATTGGGGCCCTTCCCCGGGTGTTCCCGGCCCAGTATTGCAAGGAAACTTCAGGGCCCGGGACCTACAAAGGAGTGACCTGGGTCAGCCTACGAGCCCAAAGGTTCTAACCTGCACACTGGTCTGGACCGTCCGGTGTCTCAGCCAGCGTCGACGCGACCGGGCCAAGTGAAAACGGGAGCAAGCAAACGAGCCTCCCAGCTTTCCCGGGGCCAAGCCCCAAGCCCCGTCGAGCTCATAGGGGTCACGCAGGGTCACGCACGGCGCCGCAGAGCCTGCCGGGAGCCTGGTGCGCAATGGCGACTCCCAGCCTGCGGGGCCGCCTGGCGCGGCTAGGAAACCCGCGGAAGCCCATACTAAAGCCGAACAAGCCCCTCATCTTAGCTAACCGTATCGGGGAACGGCGCCGGGAGAGGGGCGGTGAGCAACCGGAGCTGAGGAAGCTCCAGAGCGGAAGCAAGGGGTGCAGGGGGGCGGCTGGGTGGGAGGGCTGGAAGGTAAGGGCCTCCCTGTGACTGAGGGTCCCCCTCCTTTTTACCCTCCAGAGGCGACCTGTATCACAGAGATGTCGGTGATGATGGCTTGCTGGAAACAGAATGAATTCCGCGACGAAGCGTGCAGAAAAGAGATCCAGGACTTCTTTGATTGTGCTTCGAAGGCTGAGGTGACAGCTCCTGGAGTGCCTCTTGGAAGGATAACGGGGTTGGGGGGGGGGGGGCGGTACAACTAATGGTTTTCCCTGCCTCTTGCTAGGTGGTAAAGCCCTCTCATTCTAAAAGGGCGAGGAAAGTTTTAGGAGCTAATTCACCAACGCCAAAGTAGGAAAGGTTACAGTTTTGAAGGCATTGTCATTTTGAGCTTTAGCTTTACCAGATGTAAAATGAAGTTAATGTTAATACTCACAGAACTTTGTGAGCGTCAAATGAGGGAATGCATGGGAAATCTCTTTGTGAAATTTAAATTGCTGCTCAAATAGACATTATTTTCTGAAATAGAACTAAAGATAGTGAAGGACAGATTGTATGGTTTCCAGCCCAGGCTTAGTTGCTAATTGGCATGGTAGCTTCAGATCCTAGTCATTTGTAGGTACCATGTCCCTTTTGTTGAAAAGGGCCTGAGAAGATGACACAGATTTCTCCTGGGTGGTGAATATCTTAACGTGTTTGGGGGTGTTGTGAGAACTGTTGGCTTAGGTCAGGACAAACTTTAGAGCTGTAATTTTTGTTTTTGTTTTGTGTTTTCAGGCAGCCCGAAAGATGAGATCGATCCAGGGAGAGTATGGGAATTTACCCCCCCAGAAAGTGAATATATTGTTACAGAGGTTTCCTAACAAATCACATGTCAGCTGAATGGAGAAGCATTTTCAATGACTGGACTGTAGCTTCTGAGAATATGCAGAGGTGTTTTAGAGACATTTGCACTGCCGTGCTCTATTTGAAGGGTAAAAGGAGGCAAAACACTTTATTCACCCTTTGGAATTATTGTCTGGGTGGAAGTTATGCTTTATCTTGAAATAAACTCCTCTGAAGAGAACTTGGCCTTTTGTTGTGGATTAGCTACTCCCTCCATACTTGAATCCTGTATCCTCCCCTAGACTCTGGGAGTTCTTTGCTCCCTGATTTGCCTCAGGAGCAGAACAAAAACCTTCGTCATATGCTGCATTTGAAGTCCTTTACACCATTCAGTACCCTTGCCTTTGGATGCACTAAGGATGTTGAAGTCTGCCTATATACAGAGGGGGTTTTTTTGCCATCACCTGTAAGTATTTAGTAACGGCCTACTTTGTTCATAGCCCCTGCAAGTTACTCCCCGAATATCAGAACTTCACAAACTAGTGATCCAAAGGTACTGCAGATGTATTTAATTTGGCCCACATAGTTAAACATTTGTTTTTATATTAGCTGACCACATTTAAAAATCGGGGGAAAATATCATAAAAAATCCACTTTTTAGCTTTTCTTTTTAAAAAATGAAAAGATCTGGCAACTCTAGTTTCTCATTACCACGTGGCAGTAATCAAATATCCATACAGCTGATTATCATTCATTTCTATTTTCTAGGGAGGTGTCCACTGGACTCCCCCAAATGGTGAAATTGTGACTTAACTGGCAGTCACCTTCTTTGTGTGTCGCCTGTCTACTTCTCTCATTAAGTTACCACTCAGTTGCTGAAAGCATTTATTTTGTGACATCCCCACCCGTGATATTAGAAACAACTATAGCATTTTATGTATATTCAGCCCTTTCAGTCATAACTGAGTTAAACTTTGCTTTGTACCTCCCAGCATTATGTGCACAAAGGGATCAGTGGGGTTTTTAAAGCTCCAGTGGGATATTAAGATAAAGAAGGGGTTTTGCCTCCCTGATCCCCCACAGCTACCTCTTCCTATAGTCCTCATACCCGATAGCAATTGTCTGGTTCTGCAAACAGGCTTTTAGCCATGGGAAGAAGCTCAGTGGACTTGACTTAGGAGTCCTTAACCTAGAGTCAATAGATGCCCAGCAAGATTTCTGTGAGCATGGATGGGAAAATTTTTTTATCTTTAACCACAGCTAATTTAGCATTTCAGTTAGGACTGTGGGAAATAAACCACAGTATCATTAGCAATAGCTATATGAAATCACAATATTTTCATATCATACTACAGTTTGTTACAGATACCTCAGTATCATTTATGCTCGTCACTAGCTTCAAAATTATGGTAGCTATTTACACTTGCTGCTGGATCTTATTTAATATGTAAATAAATATTACTATGTTACAAATTTCTTCTATTAATATTTTGATAATTGTATTTCAACATAATTGATTTATAATTCTTGTAATTTTATTTTGTGCATTTATAAACAATCCGAGAAGGGGGTTCACCAGGCTACAAAAGGGTCCAGGGCACACAAAAGGCTAAGAACTTCTAGACTCAACGGCCCACTGACAAAAAGCACAACCATTTCCTGAAATCAAACGCCTTCTTTTCCTGGTGCTTCGCCGATTAGACCTTATAAAGTCTTCTGGAATGCAGGTTTCTGGACTACAATTCCCAGAGGGTGAAGCGGCCCCGGGGCCTATCCGGAGTTAGGACAATACCCAGTGGTTCCTGTGTTGTTGCTTGACAGCCTACGATTCCCGGCGTGCCTGGCGAATGTTTATTCCTTAGGGACACTACGGATGCCGAGTTATTGCTGGGATCTGTAGTCGTTCTGTTTACCTTTAGGGGTTGGCTCCCTTTTATCGTATCTGAGGGTGGGTTCCAGGAAAAAAGCAGGAAATGCAGCAATTAGACACACAGGGCGCCTACATCTGCCCGTACTCGGCCAGGTCCTGAAGCGCGCGAGGGCGGAAGTGGTGGTGGCTGGCGCGGCCGGAAGTTCAGATCAGCTGATGGGGGAGGCGGTGCCGCAGCCACCGAGAGGCCCCGGCTGCCGAGCGCTTCGTACGGGCCCTAAGTCTCGGAGACTGGCCGCGATCCCCGTTCGCACCTCGCAGTTGGGCGAAGCCCGGTTCCGTACCGCTCCCAGGCCTGAGATCCTCGCCCGGCACGGCCGCCCTGAGCGCCCCGGCCACCCCCAGCCCCGGCTCGCCCCTCAGGCCCCGGGCCTCCCCTCAGTCCCCGGCCGGCGGCCCAGGCCCCGGATCCGCGGGGGGGGACCGGGCCCCGGGGGGTGCGGGCCCCATGGAGCTGATGTTCGCGGAGTGGGAGGACGGAGAGCGCTTCTCATTCGAGGATTCGGACCGCTTTGAGGAGGATTCGCTCTGCTCCTTCATCTCCGAGGCCGAGAGCCTCTGCCAGAACTGGCGGGGATGGCGCAAACAGTCAGCGGGGCCCAATTCCCCCACTGGCGGCAGTGGCGGAGGTGGCAGCGGCGGTACCAGAATGCGAGGTGAGGCAGAGCGGGGGAGGGGCGCGGCAGGCCCTGCTCCGGCCCCGCTGGGGCGCCGGCCCTGCCCGGAGCTGTCCCTGCCCGGGAGCTGTCCCGGACCGCGCGCGTACCAAGCTTTGAACGGACTTCGGGTCTCGCTTCTCTGTTCTTTTTGGGGTGGCTTCTCCATACAAGCCTCTCTCTCTCTCCGTGTGTGTGTGTGTGTGAGAGAGAGAGAGAGAGAGAGATTTGGGATGATGGCTGGGAAATCCTGGGTTGGATAGGATTACTAGCGTCAGAAAGTAGATATTTTGTTGTTCATTTGCCTTCGAGGTGGGTAAGAAAGAATATCCTCTCGGACTTGGGAATACTTACCAAGCGCAGCCTAAGGAGAATGTGAGTAGAAGGTGGATTGTGAAGAAGTAACCATTTGAGGTGTGTCGCCCCATTGCAAAGTGCATGGGGAGCGTCTTGAGTCAGGGTGGTGATCTCTGATCCCAGCCTCACCGAGAAGGGATTCCACTCTGAAGAAAGTGGAGGTGAACTGATCTGTGAGAGGAGATTCCATAGTTCCATAGGTTTAGGTCAGACGCTGGGTTCCTCGCCATATTGAGCATTTGTCAAAAGCCAAGGCTGGGACCACTGGATTAGAGTCTTAGATTTTCATCATCTGGTGGGCCCTGGGGAAGGTTGTAGGTAATTGTCTCTGGAGTCTCCTTGTGAGCACTCGTCCTGCTTTTCACTGTGAGTTTCTTTCGTCCTTGGGTCTTTCCGTGAATTAACTGGTTAGTGCTGTGAAGAAATTTGCTTTAAAGGGGATGGAGAGGAGAGTAATGGTAAGAGAAGTTTCACAGGCTCTGGATTCACCACATCCTTTCTCTGCCTTTCTCAAGGCACAGTTTTTGTCCTGGGCCTCAGTAGAAGCTGCCCTTTTCAGATGTTGAGGGGTTTGATTTGTGATTCTACTCTGGCCATTGCAAGGGTCCAGTGTTCCAAACTGCCCCACAGAGGTTTCTAGCACCCCTGTAGGGCAGAGAGAAATGTACACGTGTTACTTTTTAGGAGTGGTAGTATTCAACTTCAGTTGGAGAGCGAGCATATGCTCTTTGGACACACACATGTACACAGGTCATAGCATCACTGTGGCTCTTCTATGGCTTCTCTGCTTCTTTCATACTTGCATGTGGGTGGCCTGGAGACTTAGAGCTCCCTCACTTTGAGGGAAGTCATAGTGGTGAAGATTTTTAACATGTTGGTATCTTCCTGGACAGGTTAAAATCTAGGAAATCATGTCATTCTCCCACCCCACTCCCATCCCAGGCTACTCTCAGTTGCTCATTTGTAAAATAAGGAGATTAACTTTTTTTTTTTTAAGGTTCATTTCAGCTCCATGATTTTCTGATCTTGTTTCTAATCAGACTAACAGTTTGATGAGATATGCAGTCTCTTGTGTTTCACTGCCTTTTTATTAAAACAGTGGGAAACCTTGAGTGGTAACTCCATCCTACTCCAGGTGATTCCAGGAGCAGCAGCTAGGTTCCCTTGGGATAGCCTACCTCTCCCCCCTGCCCCAGAGCTTCCATTGTGGGAAGCCAGGGTTCTGGTGTGCCAAAGGAAGTGCAGCCTCTCTTGTTAATGAAGGTCCCTCTTTTTAAACTCTGGTCTGTCTTTCCTCCTTAAATAGAGGCCTGGAGTCATCTAGAGAAAAAGGGATAGTATAGAAGCAATTAGAGAAGAGCATGTCATAGGAGAGACATTAACAATGTAATACGAATCTAAAGTGCTAGGTATATGGGAAATTAGATGCTGAGGCTTATGAAAGGCATTACCTGTTAGGGTCCTGAAACACACCTGTTTGACCAGGAGTTTCTGGGATATCCCTCGTATCTTCTGTTCTAGACCTTAGGTAGCAGGCTGTGGGCTGGGGTTGTTTAGCTTTCCTTCCCCAGATGGAGTTCCTGCATCCTGACAGGAGGGTCCTTTGGTTTTTCATCCCGATCTTTCCTTTCTTTCATAGTAAAGGTGGGGCCCAAGATGTAGCATTGGCATTGGTACCAAGTGATCATGGCTCTTTTTATTTCCCCTCACTGCAACTTTTGTTACCAAAGATGGACTGGTGATCCCATTGGTGGAACTGTCAGCAAAGCAGGTGGCATTTCATATCCCATTTGAAGTGGTGGAGAAAGTTTACCCCCCGGTCCCTGAGCAGCTACAGCTCCGAATTGCTTTTTGGAGCTTCCCTGAAAATGAAGAGGATATTCGGTGAGGCTAAAGGACGGATGGTGGGGAGTGGAGTCCTGATATTTCACACAGTGTTCTGGGCTTTCCACACAACAAAGGAGATATTGTATTTGGGGCTATAGTTAGAAGACAAGGGGAGGAGGGAGTGCCTAGGATTTTTCCCAAGAGGGAGTGACACTGGGGAGAGAGCGCCCAGGGCATTGTGGTCTCTGACAGGGTCTGTAGAGGTTATTTGCTGAGTTGTGGCTATGGCTTCTTCTTCACTCCCAGGCTGTATTCATGCCTGGCCAATGGCAGTGCGGATGAGTTCCAGCGAGGGGATCAGCTGTTCCGCATGAGGGCTGTGAAGGACCCACTGCAGATAGGTAAGAATCCCATCATGCCCTGTGGCATTCCCTGCTCCTCCCATCCCCTGTATTATGAGTTAAGGTCTTGCTACAAGAAGCTGCAGCAGGTTATCTGAATAACTGCAGGACTAGAGTTAAGGGCAAAGACATGTCTTGATGGCTCTTCCTGACCACACCCATGTTTCTCCCCAGGGTTCCACCTAAGTGCTACAGTGGTGCCACCTCAAATGGTCCCCCCAAAAGGGGCCTACAACGTGGCTGTGATGTTTGACCGTTGCCGGGTCACTTCCTGCAGCTGCACCTGTGGGGCTGGGGCTAAATGGTGCACCCATGTCGTGGCACTCTGTCTCTTCCGCATCCACAACGTGAGGCCCTCCCAATTTATCCTGGCCCTATCCTACGCTCCACCCCCCCCCTTCTCTGCTGCATGCCTGACCACCATGTGAGCCCCCTCACCTCCCCTACTCTGCCTCTCTAGCCCTTTCCAACATCAGCAAGCCTTTTCTCAGATGTTTCTATTTCTCTATCTGTTCCGTTCAGGCTTCTGCAGTCTGCCTGCGGGCGCCAGTCTCAGAGTCCCTGTCTCGGCTGCAGAGGGACCAGCTGCAGAAGTTTGCTCAGTACCTCATCAGTGAGCTCCCTCAACAGGTGAGTGAGGTCGGCACACCCTCCTCTATCTAGCTCCAGGGCTGCATTATCAGCCTTCCTATTAGGCGCAGGCCTCCTTGGGTCACCTATGCCTTTGTTTCTTTTCCACTCAGATCCTCCCCACAGCCCAGCGTCTCCTGGATGAACTCCTCTCCTCCCAGTCAACAGCCATCAATACAGTGTGTGGAGCCCCAGGTGAGTGTGGTGAGAAAGAAGGGCAGTAGGATGATAGAAAGCTCGTAGTACAGAGCACCACTTACTAAAGGCTTGCTGTTGTCAGGCGAATCCAGGCCCATATCTCTAGGTGACTGACTGCCTATCACCCCCAGACCCCACAGCAGGGCCCTCAGCCTCTGATCAGAGTACTTGGTATTTGGATGAATCAACACTTACTGACAACATCAAGAAGACACTGCACAAGTTCTGTGGCCCCTCTCCTGTGGTCTTCAGGTAAATTGGATCTCTTTATCTCTGTTTCTGGTGGAAGGGGAGCATCCCTCAGGCTGTTGACGGATCCTTCGTTCTATTAATACCTACACCTCCCACCTTTTATTCCCTGTACCGGTACTGTGTCTGGCACACAGAAGATGTCACTAATGGATCAATGGATGATGATAGGTTTATGTAGTCACAGGGTGGTCTGTTCTTAGCTATGTAGAGCTTCCTTTGAGAAGTTGGGAAACTGAGGCAGGGGGAGATGAAGAATTTTTGTCATGGACATCCTTTTTTCTGTATACTCTGTATTTTGGGTTAGGGCCCCTTTTGTGTCAAAGCCCTGTTGCACTTTCATCTGCTTCATTCAGTCCCACCTTAGGATCATCATTTCCCCTCTCCTACTTTCCCAGTGACGTGAACTCCATGTATCTGTCTTCCACGGAGCCTCCGGCCGCTGCTGAATGGGCATGTCTGCTGCGCCCTCTGAGGGGCCGAGAGCCAGAGGGCGTCTGGAACCTCCTTAGCATTGTGCGGGAGATGTTCAAACGGAGGGACAGCAATGCTGCCCCCTTGTTGGAAATCCTCACTGACCAGTGCCTCACCTACGAACAGGTAACCCCCCCGAATTGGGTGTAGCTTCATGAAGGTTCATTTTCTCCTTCCCTTTAACCTCATTTCCTTCTCGCTGACTGGAACACTGAGAGGTCTGCTCTATCTTTCTCCATGCTCTTGGGCACATCTCAGAGCTCTTTTTGTTTCCAGATAACAGGTTGGTGGTATAGCGTGCGCACTTCAGCCTCACACAGCAGCGCCAGTGGGCACACGGGTCGTAGCAATGGGCAGTCAGAGGTGGCAGCCCATGCATGTGCCAGCATGTGTGACGAGATGGTCACACTATGGAGGTTGGCTGTGCTGGACCCTGCACTCAGCCCCCAGCGGTGAGTCTTTTCCTACGGTCACCACAGCACGGAGACTGGGCCAGCCCCAGACAGACCGAGCCTCATCTTGTGCATACACAGGTGTACCATTCTCTAGCCCTAGGGAAATGGGAGATGCTGAGCATTAGGGTTAGTCAGTGATTTATGAATCCCTTTAATGAGAGGCTTTCTTCCTTCCCTCCCCTAACAGTACCCACTTTCCAAAATCCCTGAGTGTTGGAGTGATGTCTATGGGGCTGGCTAACTTAAGTTCTTCACTGGGTCCTTTCCTCTACCCCTCCTCGGCCGTATATGCCTCCTCCACCCCCTTCATCCCTTCTCAGTGCAGAGTATAGCCCACCGGCAGCGTCACCGTTTTGTTTCCACAGCCGCCGAGAACTGTGCACGCAGCTCCGCCAGTGGCAACTGAAGGTGATTGAGAATGTGAAGCGGGGACAGCACAAGAAGACCCTGGAGCGGCTGTTCCCTGGCTTCCGGCCAGCGGTGGAGGCCTGCTACTTCAACTGGGAAGAGGCCTACCCGCTTCCCGGTGTCACCTACAGCGGCACTGACCGGAAGCTGGCACTGTGCTGGGCCCGAGCCCTGCCCCCTCGGCCAAGTGCCTCCAGATCTGGGGGCCTGGAGGAATCCCGGGAGCGGCCCCGCCCTCTTCCTGCTGAGCCAGCTGTTCGGCCCAAGGAGCCTGGGGCCAAGCGCAAGGGGTTGGGTGAGGGGATCCCCTCATCACAGAGGGGTCCCCGCCGCCTCTCAGCTGAGGGGGGAGATAAGGCTCTGCATAAGATGGGTCCAGGTGGGGGCAAAGCCAAGGCACTGGGTGGGGCTGGCAGTGGGGGCAAGGGCTCAGCAGGTGGCGGGAGCAAGCGACGGCTGAGCAGTGAAGACAGCTCTCTGGAGCCTGATCTGGCTGAGATGAGCCTGGATGACAGCAGCCTGGCCCTAGGTGCAGAAGCCAGCACCTTTGGTGGATTCCCTGAAAGTCCACCACCCTGCCCTTCCTCTGGTGACTCCCGAGGCCCTTCTGCCTTCCTTCCTGAACCCCCAGATACTTATGAAGAAGATGGTGGCGTGTACTTCTCAGAAGGGCCTGAGCCTCCCACAGCCTCTGCTGGCCCTCCTGGCCTACTACCTGGGGAGGTCTGTACCCGGGATGACCTCCCTTCCACAGATGAGAGTGGCAGTGGGCTTCCCAAAACCAAAGAGGCAACCCCTACGGTTGGAGAGGAGGATGATGACTACCAGGCATATTATCTGAATGCCCAGGACGGAGCTGGGGCGGAGGAAGAAAAGGCCGAGGGTGGGACTGGGGAGGAGCACGACCTGTTTGCCGGACTGAAGCCACTGGAACAGGAGAGCCGCATGGAGGTGAGGGGACTCTCAGGGTGTGCCTTAGCCACAGCTGGGATAGGGGCCATCTGGCTCTAAGTCATGCTTATGGCATGACTTAGAATCCTATAGCAGGTTCCTAACTGGCTTCCCTGCCTACAGTCCATTCTTTGGTGCTTCCATATTAGTTTTCCTGAAATGTCTGATTGTGTCACTGTGCTGCTTAAAACTCCAGTGATTTCCCATTGCCCTTAGTTTAAAAAACGAAAGTGCTTGGGATGACCTGTGAGGCTTCACTTGGTCTGATCTTTGCATGTTTCCAGCCTCATCTAGCTACTCTGTCCTGTATACTTCAGTCATTTAAACCATTCCCATAGCTTGCCATGTTCTCTCTTCCATCTGTGCTTTTGCACAGATTGGCTTTTCTGCATGGAATGTTCTTCCCTTACCTCATTTGGTTAGCTCCTTTCCCTTTTTTAGGTCTCAGAGATCTTAACAGATCACTTTCTTTAGGAAGTCTTCCCTGAGTCTGCCCCTATGCCCAAGTCCCAGTGAGGTATCCTCTTACCTGTACTCCTCTTGACCTTTTGCAGTAGCTGACTTCACACTGGTTTGTGTGTCTTTTTCTGAAACCAGGCTAAAGTCCTGTGGTATACCCAGGACCAGCATAGGGCCCAGCATATAACAAGTGCTCACAGGATATTTGCCACATGAGTGAGTATGGTGTCCTGCCTTTGGAAGTTGGGGCTTCAACCTGTCTGGTGCCCATGTCCTCTCTCCAGGTACTATTTGCTTGTGCCGAGGCCTTGCATGCACACGGCTACAGCAATGAGGCCTCCCGTCTCACTGTGGAACTTGCCCAGGACCTGCTAGCCAACCCACCCGACCTCAAGGTAGAGCCGCCCCCCGCCAAGGTGAGAGAGACCTCCTTCCCCTGCCCTCCTCACTTACCCCTAACCCTCTTCCATGCCCCACCCCAAGTGAGAGCCTCCTCCTCCCTCCACCAAGGTGAGCCAGACTCATCTGCCTGCCTCCTGTGCTTCTCTGTTTAGGGCAAGAAGAACAAGGTATCTACAAGCCGCCAGACCTGGGTGGCTACCAACACGCTGACCAAGGCGGCCTTCCTGTTGACAGTGCTAAGCGAGCGCCCAGAGCACCACAACTTGGCCTTTCGAGTTGGCATGTTTGCCTTGGAGCTACAGCGGCCCCCGGCTTCTACCAAGGCCTTAGAGGTCAGAGGTTCTGTCTGAGCCATGTAGTGTAATCTCAGAGCCTTACATCTTGATCTCCATTGAGGTATTAAAGGTCTAAGCTCCTTCTTATGCTCTCAGGTGAAGCTGGCATACCAGGAGTCTGAGGTGGCTGCGTTGCTCAAGAAGATTCCTTTGGGTCCAAGTGAGATGAGTACCATGCGGTGCCGGGCAGAAGAGCTTCGGGAGGGGACGCTCTGTGACTACCGGCCTGTCTTGCCTCTCATGTTGGCCAGTTTCATCTTTGATGTTCTCTGTGCTCCAGGTATGGTGCCTGATTCCATGGTAAGTGGGGAACTCTGAGGCAGGGGTAGCTTTCTCTAAGGAAAAACCAAGAGCCCCAAGGCTCTGAATTGCCTAGGACCCATCTGGCAGCTTTATAGGAGTATCTGGAATGATTAGGGTCTTGGGTTCCCTCCCTTTCATTTTTTCCAATGATACTTCTGTCTGCCTGACTTACCCCAACTTTCATCCAGTGGTTTCTCCCACGGGTTCCCGGCCCCCAAGTCGCAACTGGAACAACGAGATGCCTGGGGATGAGGAGCTGGGATTTGAGGCAGCAGTTGCTGCCTTGGGTGAGTATGTAGTGTCTTGAGCACATCTGAGCTAAGCCTGGCCCAGACCTTTAAGGGCATGAGACGTGGGCCTTGTTCTGAAAGGGTGCCATGGTAATGGGAAAACCAGGATGACATATGAACCAAGTAGTGCCTACGAGACAGTCAACAATTTAGTACAAAAGTGTGTGCGGTGGGTTTTGAGTGTTATAAGGGCAGTAAAACAAAAATCTAGGGAAAGGCCTCAGGGAGGGTAGAATATGGAACATGGCTTAAAAGATCAGTTAAATACTAAGTAGGGGAACAAAATATCATGAATAAATATATAGGGGCAATCAAGTCTTCATGGGAGCGAGGATCCTAACTTCCCTAAAGTGATGGATATGCCGGGAAGGCAGAGTGGACCAAGTTATGAAGGTCCTAAAAAGCAGACCAGATCTTAGCTCGTTTGGGTGTAACAGGCAATGGGGACCTTGCATAGGGGATGTGGGTTCGACCAGGAGAACTCCTTACCTCACATGCTGGTGGCTGAGGAGCCCTAGCCTGTTTGTCTTTGCTGTCTTGGGAGTTATGCCATTCTCAATCCCCAGGACCCCTCCTCCTCACAGGCATGAAGACAACAGTGAGTGAGGCAGAGCATCCCCTCCTGTGTGAAGGCACACGTCGGGAGAAGGGTGACCTGGCATTGGCACTAATGATCACTTACAAGGATGATCAGGCCAAGCTCAAAAAGGTAAGAGACTGAGGTTCTGGGATTTTGACAGGCAAAGAGAGCAGATTCCACCATCTTTCTCGGGTTTCCAGCACAATGAGAAAATAGTTACTCTGCCCATAGGAGATAAGTGGGGAATCTTGGGAATACCTCATAAAGAACAAGAGAGACCAATGGTTATTAGAGGAGTGCTTGGGTGGGGCGGGGGGGGGGGTGTAGAAGACAAGAAGCAGAGGGCGTAAAGTCAGTCATCCATTGACTTGGTTCAATACTTACTGGATATTAGTATACTCACCCCTGTGCTAAGTGTTAAAGAGGATGCCAAGATATTTGAGCCAGCCCCTATCTTCTAAGACAGGGATTTCCAACCGGTGTGTTGGAAGAATTTTTAAAACCTGCAGTACCTGACTATTTAGTCAGGGGCACTGACAATAGCCAACACAATAGCCTATTCATTCAATAGGTGTGAATGAATCTAAATTATACCTATTTTTTGTCAGATCAGCAAAAAGTTATGTTTTTTGGTGTGCTGCAGAATTTTAGTAATTAGTTTATGTGCGCCATGAGATGAAAAAGGTTGAAAATCTCTGTTCTAGGAGGTTTTCCTGTCACAACTGGGGAAGTCTTCCTGAGGAGGTAGTATTAAGCTGTTTCAAGGAGATAGGAAAGTAACAGTAGTCTGGAGATAAAGGCACCCTGTCAACATTTCTCTGTCTTCCAGATCTTGGACAAACTCTTGGACCGGGAGAGCCAGACGCATAAGCCACAGACCTTGAGTTCATTCTACTCATCTAGCCGCCCAGCCACAGCCAGCCAGAGGTCTCCTTCAAAGCATGGGGGCCCATCAGCCCCGGGGGCCCTGCAACCACTGACCTCAGGCTCTGGAGGGTCTGCTCAGCCAGGGAGTGTGGCAGGGGCTGGGCCAGGCCCCACTGAGGGCTTCACAGAGAAGAATGTGCCTGGTGAGGTGGGGGCACTGGGCAGGGGGATGAATGGTATGGGACCATGTTGGGGTCCCCTTTCCTGGGTTAATCCCAATGTCCTATTTTCCCCACCTAGAAAGTTCCCCACATTCTCCCTGTGAGGGTCTCCCATCTGAGGCGGCTTTGACTCCAAGGCCGGAAGGGAAGGTTCCCAGCCGCCTGGCACTTGGCAGTCGTGGAGGCTACAATGGACGGGGCTGGGGCTCCCCAGGGCGGCCTAAGAAGAAGCACACAGGTATGACAGCCCATAGGATGACATGGTGGGAAGGATATTCCTGAAGTCTGACTTCTGGAGCTCCTGAGACTGACTTGTCTTTTTGGGGGTTAGGCATGGCCAGCATTGACAGCAGTGCTCCTGAGACAACATCTGATAGCTCCCCCACCTTAAGCCGGAGGCCACTTCGAGGGGGCTGGGCCCCCACCTCTTGGGGTAGAGGACAGGACAGTGACAGCATTAGCAGCTCTTCCTCAGATTCCCTGGGCTCCTCATCTTCCAGTGGAAGTCGCCGTGCCAGTGCAAGTGGAGGGGCCCGGGCGAAGACAGTTGAAGTTGGCAGGTCAGTGGAAGAAATACCTATCTCTGATCTGGCCCGCCCTCAGAGCCACATTCCTAGTGTAATCCAAATATTGTACCCCCAATGTCCTTACCCTGGTCTTTCACAACGTACCTGGACACCCATTTCAGAGAAACCCCAATCCCCTCCCCAACCCCATTGCCCCTTCAGGTACAAGGGCCGCCGTCCCGAGAGTCATGCCCCCCATGTACCCAATCAGCCGTCAGAGGCAGCTGCACACTTCTACTTCGAGCTGGCGAAGACGGTGCTGATCAAGGCAGGGGGCAACAGCAGCACTTCCATTTTCACACATCCATCTTCCTCGGGGGGCCACCAGGGTCCTCACCGCAACCTGCACCTTTGCGCCTTTGAGATTGGGCTTTATGCCCTTGGCCTGCACAACTTTGTTTCTCCCAACTGGCTCTCACGTACCTATTCTTCCCACGTTTCCTGGATTACAGGTAAATCCAATGTTTTGATTTGGGTATGGGAAGGGGATTAATTGATGGAGATAAGAGCCTTATCCTTTTGGAGTTACTGATTGGATAGACACCATTCCCACCCCCAGTGGTGCTCATGCTAACCCTACTCTGCTTTTCTCTTTTCCCCCAAGGCCAAGCAATGGAGATTGGCAGTGCGGCCCTGACTATACTGGTAGAATGCTGGGATGGGCACCTGACACCTCCTGAGGTTGCATCCCTGGCTGACAGGGCATCACGGGCACGAGATTCCAATATGGTGAGGGCGGCTGCGGAGCTAGCCCTAAGCTGCCTGCCTCATGCCCATGCGTTGAACCCCAATGAGATCCAGAGGGCGCTGGTGCAGTGCAAGGAGCAGGTATTTCTACAGGCAATCTGGGGACCTGCTTTGGGGCATCTGGGCAGGGAGTTTGGGCATGGGGAAAGCTGATGGCTCAGCTCTTGACTCCTATATACTATATAGTTCACAAGCTATCCAATTTGTCCTCTCAGTGATGACACTTGACATATTAGTGTTCTTTCACAACCATTACTTTTTTAATCTTACATCTCTGTTAAGATTGCTCCTATTTTACAAATAAGGAAGCAGAGGCCTATAGTTAAGGCACCAAGATAAGCACTTAGGGAAGGCCTCGGGAATGTGATGGGACTTGGATGGGACGGAGTGGCTAAGTTAATTAGGAACTGGGACTGTAACCCGAGTCTTGGCTTCCACTAGTCAGCAAGTATTTGTTCAGTGTTTGTGTGAAGCTTTCACTGTCCTGACAGACTGACCATTGGCCCTAACCTGTGATGCTTCCCTGGAAACCAGCCACCTCGGGGGGAGATGGAATGTTATCCCTGAGCAAAGCCCTTCTCCTTTAACTGTTTGTGCCCTTCCCTTCCAGGATAACCTGATGTTGGAGAAGGCCTGCATGGCGGTGGAAGAGGCGGCTAAGGGTGGGGGTGTATACCCCGAAGTGTTGTTTGAGGTTGCTCACCAGTGGTTCTGGCTATATGAGCAAACAGCAGGTGGCTCATCCACAGCCCGTGAAGGGGCTACAAGCTGTAGTGCCAGTGGGATCAGGGCAGCTGGGGAGGCTGGGCGGGGGCTGCCTGAGGGCAGGGGGGGGCCAGGAACTGAGCCAGTGACAGTGGCAGCAGCAGCAGTGACAGCAGCAGCCACAGTGGTGCCAGTCATCTCAGTGGGGTCCAGTTTATATCCGGGTCCAGGACTGGGGCATGGTCATTCCCCTGGCCTGCACCCCTACACTGCTCTACAGCCCCATCTGCCCTGCAGCCCTCAATACCTCACCCACCCAGCTCACCCCGCCCACCCCATGCCTCATATGCCCCGGCCTGCCGTCTTCCCTGTGCCCAGCTCTGCATACCCACAGGTGAGACCAGTGTTCTCCTGGGGGGTTCGGCATGTGGGAGAACATTAAGAGTTCATGGGGGTTGGAGTGGGGCACTCTGGGAGAATAGAGCTGTCCAAGAGTCCTCGGTGAGGTGGTGGGAGTCGGGGAGGCTCAGCCCAACTAAGAAATGAAATGTAGGGTTACCCAATTGTGGCCTGAAGTGGGTGTTACATCCTAATGTAATTTATCTTCTTTCTCTTCTGCCTCTAGGGTGTGCATCCTGCATTCCTGGGGGCTCAGTACCCTTACTCGGTGACTCCCCCCTCACTTGCTGCCACTGCTGTGTCTTTCCCCGTCCCTTCCATGGCACCCATCACAGTACATCCCTATCACACAGAGCCAGGGCTCCCACTGCCCACCAGTGTGGCCTGTGAGTTGTGGGGACAGGGACCAGGTGAATGGAGGGGAGGTACACTGGGCAGGGGAGGTAGGGAGGGAATTCCCTCTGCCCCTCTTTGGGCTGAGTTCCTTACGTGGCTCTCATCCCTCAGTGAGCAGTGTCCATCCAGCATCCACGTTTCCAGCCATCCAGGGTGCCTCATTGCCTGCCCTGACCACACAGCCCAGCCCTCTGGTGAGCGGGGGTTTTCCACCACCCGAGGAAGAGACGCACAGTCAGCCTGTCAATCCACACAGCCTACACCACCTGCATGCTGCCTACCGTGTTGGTGAGAGGAGGTCTCTATCTGTACCCCTACCTGCAGTTGTGCCAGAGGCTCTTCAGTGACAACCCCCTCCCATACCTCTTAATTTGCTTACTGTGGGGTCAGGTACCAGGTTGGGGTAGAGGGTGAAGAGGATGCATCCCCACCATGTGCCCCCTCTTTTCTCCCAGGAATGCTGGCACTGGAGATGCTGGGCCGCCGGGCACACAACGATCACCCTAACAACTTCTCCCGCTCCCCTCCCTACACTGATGATGTCAAATGGTTGCTGGGGCTGGCAGCAAAGCTGGGTAACACCTCCCCTCCCCAGGACCATTGTCCGCCCCCACCTGCTTCCCCCACCTTCCTATCCCAGACCTCCTTCCTAGCTCTTGCTCAGAGTTGAGGCCTTGGTCGGGTATGTGTGCGTGCGCGGGGGGCGGGGGGCTACCTCAGCTCCTGGGGTGGAGGGAGGCTCTCTGCCAGGTCAGAGCTGAGATAAAAGTTGGGTCCCTAGGGCAAAGGTGGCCACCCCCGTCTCATGCCCCTCCCCCTGCCCCCCAGGAGTGAACTACGTGCACCAGTTCTGTGTGGGGGCAGCCAAGGGGGTGCTGAGCCCGTTTGTGCTGCAGGAGATCGTCATGGAGACGCTGCAGCGGCTGAGCCCTGCTCATGCCCACAACCACCTGCGTGCCCCGGCCTTCCACCAACTGGTGCAGCGCTGCCAGCAGGCATACATGCAGGTGACAACCCAGGAAGTATGGAGCGGGGTGGAGCACCTCCTAGGCAGGCATGGAACAGATGACCCAGCATGTGAAGGCAGAGGGGCCTGGTTCTGGGCTTAGTAGCTCATCCTCCACACCCTCTTCCAGTACATCCACCACCGCTTGATTCACCTGACCCCTGCCGACTACGACGACTTTGTGAACGCGATCCGCAGTGCCCGCAGCGCCTTCTGCCTGACACCCATGGGCATGATGCAGTTCAACGACATCCTGCAGAACCTCAAGCGCAGCAAACAGACCAAGGAGCTGTGGCAGCGGGTCTCACTCGAGATGACCACCTTCTCCCCCTGAATCTGGCCACCCTAGGGCCCTATACAGGGACACAAACCTGTGGCTATGGGGGCCCCTCACACAGGGGGAATGAATCTTGGCTGGACAGATCATCCCCACCCAGTTCCCTGGTAGCCCAGACTGGCAGCTGCTCTTGGGCTATAGCTTGGGGCCAAGATGTCTCAGACCCTAGAAGCCTAGGGTTGGGGGAAGCAGCCCCATCTGGCAGGGGGCGTTGGGTGGCCTCTGGTATTTATTTGGCATTTATAAATATATAAACTTCTTTTTTACTCTAGTCTGCCTGGGCCTTTCCCTTCTTTTCCTCCATGAGCAGATGAACCTTGAACTGTGGCAGGGGAAAATTCTGATACTTGCTTTATCTAGGTTTCTCCCACTCCAGTGAGGTAGACAAAACAGAAAAATAAGGATGTTTATTAAGGACATTTCTAGCCCACAGCTAGGGCTCATACTCAGCTCCATGAGCCACTGTCAGACCTCATCCCCATTCAATGTGAATGACATTAAGGAGGCCAGGCCACAGGTAGATCCCATTAATCCCACAGTAAGGAGTCCCTCCCATAGCCAGGTATAGCTACACTTTGGGGATGAAGAGGGAATTCACTTGATTAAAATGTTCCTCTACACCCTGCCTCTAATTCCTCCCCAGCTTCTAAGACCATGGGTCAAAGGTGGCTAGTACCATGATGTGGGATGTCAAGGGAAGCCCCTTTATTAGACCCCAGAGTTATGGGAAAGGGATGCCCTTCCCTTCTCAGCCATCCCAGGCCTGGGGGCCACTGAGGTAGAAGGGGGAAGGGCCAGGCAACTCAAATCCCCCTTATGGGCCCTGCTCTGGGCTTGCCCCTTAGGAAAATGGGCTTTTTTGCTGGTACATAGGCTGGGATGTCATCCCAGACTGGAATGCTGCAGTTCTTCCCGAAGCCATGAGGGCACTGGCTGTCCAAGCCGGCTCAGGAGCTTCGACAGCTCCAAATTGTGGTTCCGAAAAAAATCCGTAAGAAAGAGTCGGGACTGAGGAGAAAAGTGAAGGCAGAAATGGTGAGGGGTGGGACAAAGAATCAGATCTTAGAGGTGGAGAGGGATAACCTGCCCCAGAATTTACTTACCTCAGTGTCCATATCTGGGTACCTCCGACCTTTGCTTTTGCCTAGACAGCGAGTCTTACCACCTTCAAGTCCCTGGCACCAAAATCCCTTACCTTCATCAAACCTGCTCAACAGGAAGAGGCGATTAGTAGGCAGGGAGAAAAGAAACCCAAGCCCTATAAATGTACACTACCTCTCCCAGCCCACAGGGACAACTGCCTCTCCTTGAGAGACAGGGTACACTCATGTCTCTTCCAAATGGACATGGCCAACCTGCTTCCCCATTTCCCCCCCATCCTCCTCTCCTGGGTCATGCTCTCCCACCTGAGGGTCCGTGTGTAGTTCAGAAAGGGTGTGATACCCAGGAACTTTTGGATGCTCTCCATTGAAACAGCTGGGTTGGTACGCAGCTCTTCCCCATCCATAATCAGCAACTAGGGACAGGGATGTGGTTACTGCTGTATTTCTTAGAAGCCTCTGGGCTGAAGGGAAGAGGAGGGGGACCCCAATGAGGGCTATTAGGGGACTGTACCTGTCCAGAGGGGTAGTAAGTCAGCCAGCGTTGGAGATGGGTAGAATAGTAGCCAGGGACAAGACAGCGGTTTTGCAAGGAGCGAAGTGCCAGAGGGGCCTGGGAGGAGGCTGAAATCACCTGGTAGAAGGTATAGTTCAGAGCAGCTGGGTCTCCATGTGCTCGCTGGTGCTGAAGGACAGGAATAGGAAGAGAAGGGATTGGTGACTTGACAATTATTCTGTCCTGCTCTTGGTCTGGTGAACAGATAGCATAGACACCCTTCCCCAAGGCACCAGTTTAATTTCCCTACTCTTATTCCTCTCTGTCTCTCTACCAGTCATCACCTCGCTCCTTCAAGCCCTAATGTGTCCCTAGCTTCAGGCTCACCTGGTACCAGGAGTAGGCCCTGTCAGCAGGGTTGGTGAGCACAGTGATGATCTTGGCTCGTGGTAGGAGGGCAGCCCCCCGCCGTGGTACAACTTCTGAGTCAAAGTAGGTGGCACTTTTTTCAAATAGGAAGTCAGTGCTCGCATTGGAAGGAACAGGGAAGAAGTCCATGTACCTAGGAAGTAGCAAAGGAAAGAGGCAAAATGAAAGGGCCAGGTGTCTGTACAGGGGAAGCTGGAATAGGGTATTTTGGGGGGAGGGAGTGGTCCTCTGAGAAGCATTCCAAGCGGTCCCACTCTCACCAGTCAATGCCCTTATGGTAATTAGGGCCGTTGAAGAACTGAATCTCCTCAAAGGTGCTGGGGCTAGGGAAGCTGCTGGTCACAGCTGGGTGCAGGCTCAGGAAGAAGTGAATAGCTGTGGTCCCTAAACAGGAAAGAAAGTCCAGGCCATTGTGGGAGAGAAGCCAGCTCAACAACATGAGCTTGAAGGAGGTGAGAAAATAACCACTCTGGGTAGTAAAATCCCCTTTGGCAAAACTAGAACGAGAGAAGGAAAGTCTGAGGCCCAGGGAAGGGTTAAAATAGTGGTTCTCAGCCTTGACTACATCAGAATCACTTTGGATCTTTTAAAACAAGAATTCTACAGATGATTCTGATATACAATCAAGGTTAAGAATCACTGTCTCAAGAGACTGGATTAATGTGAGTGGGTATGAGAAGGGAGTTCCTTGGCCAAAGCATCCTTTAGCTGTAAGGCAGGGGAAGAGAAGTTGGCTAAGGATGATTCACCTGTCTTCTGGGGTCCCACAATGAGGAACTTGGGAAGCCGATCACAGGTTTTCTCCTTGGACCAGATATCTTTGTGCCTCTTGTCATCACAGGGGTTCTGAAGGTGAGGCCAAGAATCAGATGAGTCCTAATCTCCTCTTCAACCCCAGCCCCCATCATGTCTCTGGTCAGCCCGAGCCCCACCCGTACCTGCCAAAGGGGGCTTCGCTCTTGAGGGAAGAGTTCAAAGTACTTTCGTGCAAGAGGGACAGGAGGAAGGGTCTGGAGGCGCAGCCGAGTCCAGCACTGGAGGAACCGCACCAGGCTCTCAAAGGTGTACAGGCCCAGTCGATCATTTCCGTAATTGGACAGATGGGTCATAAATACGCTGATCTGCAATGGGATGCCTGCATGTCAGAGTCGGAGAGCCTACCCGCCTCAGAATCAGGCTTGGTGAGCCAAGGTCCCAGCCTGCAAACACTTTGGCTCTCCAATCTTCTAGCCCTTCCTCTTGGCACCTTACCGGATTAAGCAGCACTGTCAGAAAGAGCTCTCCGCCTCGGATGCTCCGGTCTAGTTCACGAGAGCCTCCGGGATACTCATTATAGAAGATTGTGTGAGTGAAGAGGCCACATGTCTGCCGTGGCAGCACCTGGAGGGAAAAGAAGCAACAGAGATAGATGAGTTTTGAAAGGCAGCCTGGCCGGGCGTGGCTCAGCGGTTGAGCATCCACCTAGGATTCAGGCGATTCAGGGTTCAATTCCCGGTCAGGGCACATGCCCGGGTTGTAGGCTCGATCAATGACTCTCTCATCATTGATGTTTCTATCTCTCTCTCTCCCTCGCCTTTCCTCCCTCTGAAATCAATAAAGATATATTTTTTTTTTGAAAAAAAAGAAAGGTAAACTGAGGCATAATAAATAAAGGACAGAAGTCCTGAGGCATTAGGATTCTCTGGGTTTGTGGAGGACTCAGTCTGGAGTTACAGCAATAAAACCCTTACTATGTGCATTAGGACTTTACACCCTTCTACGCCCTATTATGTGGATGAACTGGACTGGCACTTGACAAGACACAGATCAACACAGCCTGGAGGCTGTCAAAACGTGGGGGTTCAATTCAAGTTTGTATTGGCAGTCCCTCACCATAATGCCATTGTGAATGAAGCCACGGCGGTAGCGGGCAGGGCGGAGATGGGGATACTCCTCAGTGCTGGTCACCTGGATGCCCCACACAGATTTCCAGGCTTCATAGAGCTGAGTGTGCACGGGGTACACGCCCGAGTGATGAGGGGCCACAGCATACCCCAGATCCGTGGGAATCCCATGCTCCTGGGAATGGCATAGACTCTCACCAGGACCTGGTGAGGTTTGGGGAATAGAGGGTAAAGAGGGTGGGGATGCCCCCAGAGGAAGTAAAATGGAAAGGGCAGGGAAAGGATGCCCCATGAGGGGAAGGTTGAAAAGGAAGCATTATCTCTGAGGAAAAGTATGGGGAAGAAATCCAAGGGCCTCACCAAAGCAAACTGCTTGTTGAGCCTCATTTGGTCGGCCAGCACAGAGCGATTGTGGAACAGGTGGGGCTGCATGTGGCTCCACATGTGGGGGAACCACCAGAACTCCCTGCGGTGCTTCAGCAGCATGTCGTCCCCTGCGTCCTCCTCCTCTGTCCCTGTGACCGCACACTGACCACTGAACACAGCCAGTTAGGCCCTGTGCCCTCCTTTGTTCTGTAACACTGACCACCTTCCATCCTCGGGACACCTGCCCATCTAAGATGGCTATTTGCCTCCCTGACAACTTGCCCTCTGCCATCCGTGCTAACCGAAATTCATACCCATCACTAGCTCCTCACAGCACTCTGACCCCAAATCCTGCCCCTTTTCCCCAACTTGTCTACTAGGAACACAGGACAGTTAACAAACAGACCAAACTAAGATTGATATGCTGAAGGAGCTGGGGAATAAGCTCACCAGTATGATAGAACTTGCCCGAGAAGCCCAAGTTGAAGGTGAAGTTGGGGACTAAGGTCCTGAGTTTGTTCTGGGTGGTCAACAGAGCCTGGGAAGAGTAGCCAGGGACACAAGAAATCAGAAGACAGCAAACAGAGCAGGAGAAAAATCAGTGTTCTTCCTACCTGGCAAGGGCAGTGAGTATACCTATGGCAAGCTTAAAATCAAGGGAGTCAAGCTCTAAGGAAAAAGACTGACCTCAACATCAGCCACCTTCATGCGGGTACCTTCCTTGCCCACAAAGATGTCATCAATGTCTACCAAGATGTAGCGGTCAAGGTCCAGGCAAAGGCGCTTGCCAGTGAGGTACGCAACAGCATCAACAAAAACAAGTTTGTGGAGCCAGAAGGAAAGGCCATGGCCAAAGAGCACCCGCTGGATGCCATCGTGAAGCCCCAGGTCCTGTACCACAGTGGGAAGCCGTGCCCGGCGAGGCACCAGTCCGGGCACAGGGGGCTCAGCTGACTGCAGGCTGGCAAGAAGCACTGGTTCATATGTGCTATGATTGGATTGAAAGATGGTCCAGTCATCACCAGGCAATGGCCCAGGCTCCAGGCGGCTGGGGCGTGTGAGATGCAGTAGGGGAGCAGAAGGATTCACTTGGTAGTCCCGGAGCCCCAAGTTTGAGTACAGAAAAAGGGGAAAGCCCTTGAGTTGGGCACTCAGTAGGCTATGCTCATGGGCTCGGAAAAAGCCAATGATGCCCACACCATACTCCACACAGTACCGGTCTAGCAGTTCCCGACTCCAGGCATCCAGGTTGACGTACTTGAGAAGGTTCTCATAAATAACCAAGACATAGCGGCCACGGGTATGATCGGTCAGTGTGGGCATGTCCCCTCGGCCAGGTGCCAGCTCAGTGCTATAACGAAAACGACTAGACTCCAAGATGGCCACAATCTCCTGCCCCAGCTGTGAGTATGCGCTCTCCACGAACACAAGGACCACAGGTTCTGTTCGAGCTGTCTCTGGAGGCCTGGGAGGCCGAGGTGGGACTGGAGGCCGTACAGGGCCAGGGCCAGCTGCCCCACCACTGCTGCAGTCTCCCAAGGGCAAGGGCAAGGGTTCCTTGGCCTTGGGGCTGGTGGATACGTAGTAAGCCAGGAAGCCCATGGAGCCCAGGCTGAAAGCAATTAGCAACAGTATGAGGCGATGCAGTTCCAGCTGTCGAGCTGGGCGTACCACCTTCCACAGCTTGAGCATGGCGGGGGAGGGGAGGCAGGGATGGGGACGGCCTCACGGGATGGGAGGTAGGAGTTGTATAGGCTAGGGCTCTCTTGGGAGGGTGGGTGGGTAGGAAAACAGGGGAAAGGGATCCCCTCAGGGTCAGTTCCCTGAAGAGGTGAAGGCAAGTTCCCTTAGTGTAGGGTAGGGGAGGTAGAAGGGGCGATAGGGGACAACTGGACAGAGTCCATTGGTGTCAGGTCACCATGGCCCCCTGGCCCATAGCTTCAGGATGCAAATCTAGCCAGGCTCCACCCTTGGTCCTGCTTGAGCTCCTCACATCAGAGGTCAGCAAAGTTCACAATTTCTGCCCTTCCTATCTGTAAGACAGAAAAATTGATGGATTATTTCTCCCTTTGAAACTGTGTCATTAATCCATTACCCTCTTCACCCCATTTCTCTTACCTTCTACTCAGGGTGATTTGTTCTCAAAAAAAAAAAAAAAAAGGCTCCTGTAGAACAGCATAATCTGAGTCTCATACCTTAGCTTCAGAAGTTGTTCCCCTTCTTAGACTACTGTCTAAATTCTCCTCCTTGAGCTAAGCTCAGAGCTGAAGCAGTATATTCAAGGTCAAACAGCCCAGGAAACCAAAAAGTAACCTGCTCTGAAAGGAGCTCCCAGCCCATGACCAGGCAGTTGGCCAACCAGTAGGAGCTCTGGTCTTGCAAGGAGGGGACAGAAAGCCCCAAAAGTCCCGTGCTCCAACGAAATATCAGATAAGAGGAAACTCATGAGTCTGTTAATCTTCTTCATCGATCAAACTCAACAGCACAGGCTAACAGCATTAACAAACTTGCAGTCAGGTGGGCACTATGGTGGGGAATTCAAGAGGAAAGAGAAATGGTACCAGCTAATCATTCTATTAGCCTCCAAACCCAGAAACTGGGGACTCTCTTTTCCATCGCTTGTGAAAAGTTACTCATCCTCAGCCTTTCAGCCCACCTGTGCCAGTGTTAGCAGAGATGACAAAAATGTAGACCCAGAGTGGGCCACATCACTGGGACCTAAGAGAAGCCAGAAGGCGGAGTCCATTCCAGTTCTCCTTCCTAAATTAGCCCAGGTGGTACTATACCCTCATCCATGAACAGCTCAGAAGGAAGTCCTCAGCTAGCCTGGAGAGAGATGAGGGATTGAGTCCTGTTATAAAAACAGAAAATTGAGTGGGGCTAGATGACAGAAACAAGTCACATCCAACCAACAAGAGAGAGGAGGAGGTCAGTGTGACTGGAAAAATTTTAAGGAGACCTAATTTTTGAGATTTTTTTCTTAAACAGAATGACTGCTTCTAGAAGCTCTATTGTCACTCTCCCCATCTTAGCTACTCACTAGTAAGGTCAGTGGCTGGCAATTCCTCTCTGCCACCCACTCCCAGACATATACATCTCGGAGGAATTAGGCAGAGACAGGGTCTTTCAGAATTGAGAGAGGACTTCAGAATAGTTCAGCTTTGGCCTGGGTAAAACCGACATGAAAAGAGAACTGGGAGAGAATCAAAAGGTGACAGGAGCCCTGCCTGGTTTGGCTCAGTGGTTAGAGCGTCAGCCTGCAGACTGAAGGGTCCCAGGTTCAATTCTGGCCAAGGGCAGGTGCCTCCGTTTCAGGCTCTGATCCCTGGCCCCAGTCAGGGCTTGTGAGAGAGGCAACCAGTTGATCTCACAATGATGACTCCTCCCCTCCCTTTCCATTTTTATCTGAAAAGCAATGGAAAAAATATCCTCTGGTGACGATTTAAAAAACCAAACAAGGGTGATAGGAAGGGGTGAATTCTAAGAATCAGAGGAAGCTGGAGAAAATACAGTAGTGGGAAGTCACTAAGGGGAAGTGGATACTTGGGGTGAATTAAGTGTAACAGTTAACATTTAATTTATTGAGAGCTTACTCTCTGCCAGACATCCTTCTAAGAGCTTCCCATATATTTAATGCTCACACCAGCCCTAAGAGGTAGGTAAGAGGTAGAGACTATTATTATTCCCATTTTACAGATGAGTAATTTGAGGTTCAGAGAAGCTTAGTAACTTGCCCGGGATCACACAGCTCAGTCAGTGGAGAAACTGGGATTCAAAGTCAGGCTCGTCAAGCTCCATAGCCCGTGCTCTTAACCACTGCATTTTAGCTCCATACCTAGAAGAAACAGCAATATTTAGGGCGGGGGTGCCAAGGGAGCTACTGGGGTAGGGTGTGGTGTGGGATGATGCATATGGAAGCAGGAACACGGGGTGAGGGGGTGCTGTCCGTGTGCAGCAGTGGGAGGTTTCTGAGGGTAAAACCTAAGGGGTCAGCCGTCCAGGCCTGTGCTGCGAGAGCGCAACAGTGACAGGGCCCGGGCAAGGCGGGGGTGTGGGCCCCGCGCTGGGAGACGAGGAGACGCTGGGGGAGGAGGGGTGCCGAGTGGCGACACGGGCTTGGGGGGCTGGCACGGCGGGCCACGGATGGAGGCGCCCTGCTGGGGGGAGCATGGGGTCACAGGTGGCTAAGAGGGGAGCACGGGACGCGGAGCACTGGAGGGGCAGGGGCCAGGGGCGCGCTGAGGGAGGCCCGGCTGCAGCGGGGCGGGCGCCGGGCTGGGAGAGCCCCGAGCGGAGGAGGCGCGCGTACTGCGGGCGCCGAGGGCAGCGGAGCCGCTCCGAGGGAGGCGGGTGGAAGGGACGCGGCGAGGGGCGCGCAGGGCCGCGCGGGACGCCCCCGTGGGTGGTTCTCGGGCTAACAGAGGGGAAGCCGTGCGGGGGGAAGCGCGGGCGACCGTGTGCGGGGGTATCCTCAAGGGCAGCTCACCCGGCGGGCGGGGCGGCGTCCCCGCTGTCCCCGGGCTCCGCCGCGTCCCGGGGCCGCCCGGCTTCCCAGCTCTCGGGGCCTCGGGCCGCGTCGCGGCGGCTCCGCCATCTCCGAGCGAACGCTCCGCAGCAGCCGGGCCCAACCACCGCTCCCACCGGGGGGAGGCGGCGCGCTGCGCTCGCGGTGCCGCCCGGGTCCCCGCCGCCGCCGGGCCGGGCCGCCGCGCGCCGAGGTGCCGGGCAGCCCCAGGGCCCTCTGCAGTGACCAGCCGAGCCTCGGCCTCCGCGCCCGCGGGCCGCGCGCCCCACCCGCAGAGGGGCACCCCTCCTCCCTGCAGCTTGGCACAGTCTGCCGAGCGCCCGGCGCCTCCGCTCCCCGGTAAGGGCCCGTCCACTCAGCCTGCGGAGGGGGAGCCGGGCCGGCCCATGAGAGGCGGAGGGGGGCGGGCAGGGGGGGCTCGGCGCGGGCGGGGCCGGGGGCGGGGCGAGGCCCGAGCCCACCAGCTGAGGGCCCGAATCCTTCCTCCCCACCCCAAACTCGCCTGGCCTGCCGGGTGCGCCGGGTGGAGGCTGGTGAGTTTATGAAGTTTTATTCCAAAATGGGCCCAAAGGGAGTGGGGGAAGGTACAGCTCTTCATCTGAAGCCGTGTAACCCAGGTTGCTAAAATCTAAGCCTCTGGCCATAAGTCTCCAACAGCAGTAACACAAGGGACGGTTTAAAGGTTATTTTATTAAATATCTTCAGTTCAAGGTTTCATTGTAACAAAGCTATGAAGGGTCTACCAACATTCAGAACAAACACTAACTATTTTTAAATTATTTCTATGTCATCATGCAAAAATTCTGCATCAAATGCCTTCCATTTCCTGTTTAAAAGGTGATTTTTTTAATAGTCTATTGTCTATAGATGCTGACATTAGCCCCAGAAGAGGAGTAAGAATGCTAAGAAGTGGGGCTGGAGCAGCCACATGAAGCTATGGGTCTTAATGAACTCTAAGACCATTTGTCTTCAAGCCAGCAAAACCAAACCCCGTGGTGAAGGTGTCTGCGTGCTGGTACTGCAGGCTGCAGGGCAGGAAAGGGCTAGGGCCCAGGGGCTGGGGCATGCATGAGGTGCTCCGAGGAGCCTGGCTAAATCCAAGCACCAGCACCTGTGAGTTTGCTCTCTTCTCAGGTGGCTCCAAGGTAAATCTGTAGCTTTGCCTCCTGCAGGTAGTCCAGGCAGCTGGGGTCTACCCACCTCTCCCAATAGTGCAAATAATTGCGCAGACAAGCTTGCACAGTTGTTTTGGGGAAACCAAGGCCATGACCAATTGCTCCTCCATTATCTTCTCTGCTATCTGCTTAGAGTATAGATCTTTCCCTCCTGGAATGGAACTCCTTGAGCACAGAGAGGGACAATGAATGTAAGTAGGAGTCTTGGTTCTGGACACCTCTTTTGGGTACATGCAGTTGTTGGTGGTGGGGGTGATGCCCATGCAGATTGTCCAGCAGTAAGTCTATACGTCAGTTGGTCAGTAAAGAGACCTCTTAAAGAGGACACCTCTTCTTCTTGCCAAAGCCGTCGGGTCAAAGACAGGAAAAGAGATGGACGTGCAGCAAGGGAATAGTAAGAGGGGGGCAGCCCTCAGGGCAGCCTGAATGCATAGAGACAACCATCAGCTCAATCCCACTGCCTCACTCCTCCCACCCCACTGGGGCACTTGGCAGAGGGCCCAGGCCCAGATGAGGGTGAGCACGGGGACCACCACCGTGAAGAGGCAAGACAAAGATGGTCCAACTCGGCACAGAAACAAAACTGCCAAAGGCAGCAAAGGGAGCCCTGACTAGGGTCTGGCTCTCTCCTTGCTAAGTTATAAGAAAACAAACACGAAGCAAAGCGCAACCCTTTCCCCTTCCCCACTGCAGGGATTGGGCCTCAATATCAGGGCCCACGTGCATTGTGCATCCTATAGAAATGGATGAGTAAGTGAGTACATGTCAGACTAACACGAGGTTTCTCATCGGCTTCGTAGCGGACACACTTCTGCAGCACCAATTCTCTTCCCTTCTACACTAAATGGAACAGTACAGCAACATCCGGGCCCTTAGTCCTGAGGCCACTGCTTCTCAGCTGCCTCCACAGCAGGCTGGGAGCTGTGCGTTCTCTCCCAAGTAGGTCTGATGACCACGATGTTCTCAGCAGCCTCATTCTAGGTGCCTATGCAAATTCTGAAGAAGTCCATTCCTAGACCTGGGGCAGGCAGGCCACCTCAGGGGCTGTAATCACATCACGACCCCCAAAGTTTTGTCAGAGTTCTTGCCTGGTCTCCTAAGTCCACGGAGGCCAGAGGCCAAGCTCACCTCTTCAGGGCTGGTGAGTGAGCCCGCTGCTCATGCCAGGATGGGCATCACACAAACTCCTGCCTTCTTGCCAGCCCAAGGGCTATTGGTGGTTTTAAAACGCATCATGGTATGGATTCCATTTTTTTTAAAACAATCTTTTTTTTCTTTTTTTTCCCTTAAATGTAAAAAACACCTCAGTACAGCAGAGACAGACACGAAGGGCGGGCGGGAGGGCTGCATGCAGGGGCGTGCATTGGCTGCTGCCGCTTTGTAATTTAATTGTTTTAAACCTCAAACGAACAGGACTGCCGCTGTCACTCAGGCCCTCCAGAGCCACTGGCTGCAAAGGTTCGACCTCCAGCTGGGATCTCCTAATGCCCCTGTCAAACAGGATAGACACGGTAACAGAACAGAGGACAATAAACACACAGATGAGTTCTTGGAACTTACACTATACACGTGACCAAGTCTGCCTGAGAAGGTGGAGGGTGGGGGAGAAGCTAGTATTTAAATATAACATTGCCTCACATTTGCAGAGCACTGACTAAATGCTTTACTTGTAAGTATCTATTTACAGCTTAATGAGATAGGCACCACTCTTTCCCTCTTTTGACAGCTAAGGAAACCGAGGCTTAGGGAAAGGAAATAACCTATCCAAGATCACCCAATTTGGGGTCCTGGAGCTAGACCCAAGTCTGTCTTGATTTAAGAGCATAACTTGTTACAACCACACTGTCTAGTCCTTGCCATTCCTCTGGGGTGGCCCATATCTCCTCCCCCAATGCTAACTCTCAACCACCTCTTCCTCCTCTGACCCCACCTGTCCCAGCCCCTCCCCACCCCCCCACCAGGTGCACCTGTGGCTGAGCTCACTGCAGCGGTGCGGCAGGGGCCCCTGAGCAGTGATAGTGGACATTGAGCCACTTGCCATCCCGGCGGTGCCAGACCCGGGTCTCCTCCGACTGGCTGGTGCGAGGCCGACCCTGCCCATCGATGTACTGGGTGAGGCGGATGTAGGCGATGCAAGCTGCGTCCTCTCCGATCACATGGACGTGTGGGTTCAGGATGGTGGTGTGAATGGGCTTGCTGTTCTTGGACAGGACTGCAGGGGACAGGGCAGGGTGGGGGAGGTAGGAGGGCGTCAGGCCTGGGCACTGACATTTCCTCCCAGCCTGCACTTCCAGGTCTCACCCTCTCTCCAAGTCCCCCACACACCTTCCAGAGGCCAGGAAACCTCATCACATTAGCCTCAGTTATCCAAAAGAGGAAGGTGGGGAACAATGATAACAGCAGCTACTATGTTAACCGGACATTGTGCTGGGGGTTCTACATACATGAGCCGTATTCCTTGGTTGATATTATTTTCTTCATTCTAAGACAAGGAGACAGGCTCAAAGAGGTTAAGAAAGTTCCCCAAGTCATGTAACATTTGAGCTCAGGACCATCTTACTCTTATCTAAAGCCTATGATCTTTCTACTCTACTAGGCTAATGTTCAGATTTCATAAGGGTTGGCCTGTCCCCAATTAGGGCTGTAGAGCAAAGTCAAGAACTTAAAATATTCAAAATTGATTTGTGATAAAAAAACAAACAAACAAAACCCCCCCAGAGGGTCCAAAGTCCAAATCGAATCATCAAAGTACCAAGCTCAGGATATTCCCAGGATCCTCTGGGGGAAAGCCAAAAGATTGCCATTATCAGCAAACACTGTGAATTGTTGCTTTTATTGAGATTCACATCTTAGTTCAATTCAAATGTTAGATAGGGGCTACATGAAACCTTCCCTCAAGCTTCTATAAACTCTGGAATTGCTTCTGGCTAATAGAATTACTTAGATAGTCTAGGGCTTACATCTGCAGCTGAGACATGGAGAGGATGGTAGGTAGTAGAGAAAACAGTGACAAAATCAAATTCAAGGCAAGATGGGGAAGACCCAGGATAAAGTGGGAAGGAAAAGAAAATATGAGGAAGAAGGATCTTAGAGTGGAGAGAAAGATGGGAGGAGGTGAATATTCAGCTTCTTATCCCGGGACCTCCACAAACTGTCCAGTGCCCAACTCCCAGCCAGGACTCCTGTCTCCCTCGATATTCAGGAAGACCCTGGCCACAACATCCAGTCTCACAGGTCACCAACAGTGCCCTGTTACTTGCTTGTCTTGGCTTTAATGTTTTCTATTGTGACATGTGCAGACACAGCATTATCACTTGCTGAGATCATCTCAACCTCATCTCAAATGGTTTCCAATCATCTTGAAACGAGATGAGGTTTGCCCTGGCTGGTGTGGCTCAGTTGGTTGGAGCGTTGTTCCATGCACCGGAAGGTGGTGGGTTCAGTCCCCGGTTAGGGCACGTATGGCAGGCAACTGAGAAATGTTTCTCTCTCACATTGATGTTTCTCTCTCTCTCTCTCTCTCTCTCTCTCTCAAAAAAAGAAGAAAAAAAAGAGGCGAGGCTTACAGGAACACAGTGACCCTGATTGTGGCGACCAGCACCGCCGTGAGGCAGCTGCGGAATGAAGGGGCACGCGGGGTTCTGCAGCAGGGCCTTCAAAGGTGCCACTTACGGCCATTCTCAGGGCACAAAGAAGCAAGCACATGACCAGGTCAAATGAGAGAAAAGTGAGCAATTGCGAAGAAGAGGGTGAGCAAGGACAGAGGCAGCGGGGTGAGGGGCAGGCAGGAGTATATCAGCAGCACGAACCCACTCACGATTCTCAAAGTAAAACTTATGGAAATCCATTCCCTCCACGAGGTTACCAAGGGCTTCAGGCTCAAAGGAAGTGAGGCCTGGATCACAAATCTTCCTGCAGAAAAAAACAAAAAACCCAGCTGGTCAACCTTCTAAGGGAATTACTTGTCTTCCTCGTCAGTGGTGTCTGTCCTGCAGCACGTTGGCCGTGAGCTGGGCCAGACCAGATGGCTTAGATCTTCGGGGTACTCCTGCTAAGCCTCTTAGCTCTGCCCTTTCAGCCCACCACCAGCACACCACAGGAGGCCTCCATCATAGGGAATCTACCTGAAAGGGCTCCCAACCTAGCGGCCCGACGTTTCACTCACACGCTGTGCCCAAGGCCCAGCCTTCCCTTTTCCCAGGGTCCTAGCTGCTTTGGGGGAGGAGGGAAAGGCCTTGAGAAACTTGAGCCTCAATGAATTGGGTCTGTACTCACGTGTAGGCCTCAAAATCTCCATTGTTGATGGCCTCAATCAGCTGTTCTGTGATCTTAATGATCTCCTGTTTTCGCACTGTGGGGGGAAAAAAAATCCAGCAATTTACCTGCGTGGGCCCTGGGAGCTCCTAAGTGGCGGAGAGCCCTCCCCAGTCCTTCAAGAATCCCGGGATCTCTTTGACAAAGACATCCCTCTTCTCTGTCTTTAAGGCCCTTTGCAGGAAGAGTGAGCCCACCCTTCTCTCCATCCCTCCTCTGTTGTCTGTAGAACTAACGACCCCCTCCTCCTGAAGCCCACCCATTAGATATGGTTCTCTGGCCTTTGTCTCCCTCTCCATCAACAACTAGGTTGCAGAAAATGTTCTTGTCTTTAACAGCTGAGGAGCTTGGCACATCATGAATACTCTGTCCAGAGTCTGCATCCCATCTCCAGCAGGTTCAGCTTCTCTGAGAAGCTTCTCCTGATAAGGCTGCTTCCCTCACCTGCTTATGTCTCTCACCTGAAGGGGCTCAGTCAGGTCTCAATTACCATGCTCCCCTCCCCCAGCCCTCACTCAGTGGTCCAGAACCTAGTCCCGGGCAATAGCCAGCTCAAGAGCAGAATTCAGCCAGGGATGAGGGCTCCCAAAGCACAAACAGAGCCCTAGGATGGATGTTTAATTCTTTTCAGCCTGCTCATCTCCTCCACAGGACTTTTCTGGGATAAAGGATCTTGGAACTATCAACACTCTTTGTAAACAGAGCCTCTCACCAGAAAGACAGCTCTGTTTACCCTGGACAAACCTTGAAAAAGCTCTAAATCTCATACCAGCTCTCATGCCAGGATGTGCCCCTCAGGAAAACCAAGACAAGGCACAGACTGACAGGCAGGCAGAGTTGGTGCCCTCAGAGCCTGCACCCATCCCAAGCCAAGGGACTACTGGTGACATCCTGTGCTCATGGACAGATCACTTACAGGCAGCGTCACTACTAGCAGAGGGTGCTGCCAGTGTAACGGAGGGCTCAGACTGAGCTAACCCTGACCAGAACCCTATGCCGGCCCAGGCCACAAGCCTTTCCTCACAGGAGCGAGAGGCTGCAAGACAAATGCGAGCAATTAGAACAGCACAGCCCAGTGGCACAGCTAGACAAGGGCAGTGCAGCCAAAGGTACAGCCAGGAGGGGGCCCCACAGCCATCAGCACCTTCAGGTGAGTAAGCGGTTAGGGGAGCCAAGGAGCTCTCCACTTTCTAGAGGCAGACACACACACACACACACACACACACACACACACACACACACTCACACACTCACACACACACACACACACACTCCCTCTCCATCCCCACCAGACCCGTCTGCAGGACCTGACTGGGGCCCTATGGGTGACAAGGATTGTGTATAGAAACTCTGAAAGGACAGATGGGAGGAGGAAAAGCAGCAGACAAAAGCATAATTTACACAGACACAACTAAAAATGTAAATACGAGCTATGGCTAACCCAGGAAGGCATCCCAGGAAGGCATCATTTCAAGACACTCTACTACCTCGTTTACTTTTCATAACAATGCTGTGAGGTGGGGGCCATTTTATCCCCACTTTAAAGATTAGGAAACAAACTTCACACATTTTTGAAAGTAGGTTAGCTGGGATTCAAACTCAGGTCTGTCTCACCCAAGCCCCATGCTGAGCCTCAGGAAACACCAGATCCCAGCGGTTTCTCGGCTATTGCGATTTCGCCATCACCCAGCTCCCACCACCTGGGACCTGACTTCTGACTTGGCCTTTCTTCTTGGCTCACTGCAGATCCCAAGACTTTCTACTCCTTCCCACCATGCGATGCTCTTCCACCCACTCTTGATGTCTTTGGGCCCTGGTCTCAGGGACCCCGGCCTGGTTGACAGCGCCTCCAATCAGCTCCCCCACCCAGCAGAGGCCGAGCTCCCGAAGCTTACTAAAAGGGACAGCTGAGCTGGGCTGCCAGCTCCGGGGGAAATCCCTGAGGGGCCTCAGGACGAGCCAGGGAATGGAAGCCAGGTTGTGCCTCCCTCACACTTACTGGCTGAGGAGCAGAGAGAAGGCTGGGGCTGCATGCCTGCAGAGGGGGCTGTTCTGTCCCGGGAGCTCCGTCCTTCAGGCACCGAGCTGCCATTCCCAGTGCGGAGCGGGGCAGCTAGCCAGCCAGGGCAGGGCAGGGCAAGGCAGAGCAGCCAAAACAAACAGAACAAGGCAGGTGAGCGAGCAAGCCGAACAGGACCCGAGCCCGTGGCACTGCAGAGCCGGGGCAAGGCGGCGCCTCGGGCTGCTGTGGACACTGGACCACATCCCACGCCGCCACCTCTGCCAGAGAGGCCTCCCAGCCAAGAGCCCCAGGAAAGTGCACAGGCCTGGGCTTGTGGCTTCCAGAGGAGCCTTCACACAGCCTGTATGAGGGTCCCTGCTCCCAGAAAAGATGTTTTAGGGGGCTAAGCTACAAGGTCAAGAGCCCAGCAGTGAAGGAGCCGCACACTCTGCCAGCATCACCAGAACTAAACTGATCTGACCTTTATCCCAACAGCCTGGAGCTACTGCTCTTTACTGCCTTATACATTTATGCTATTTTCTGGGTTCTAAAAGGTTTGGTGTCCCTTACTACCCCTGGGCATGCTCTCTCAGCTCTGTCCTGCAACACTCCTCCATCTTTTCTGAAAACCTGGCCTAAGGTCACTTACTGAGGCAAAGGAAACAATTCCAGGAGGCCAAACCAAAGAACAGGACAGAGATTCCCCGTGGTCTGGCCTGCCATGCCCTCCCACATCCCCTGGCACTTTGGCCAGGCCCAAGCCTAGGCTGGTGATCCTTAGAGCATCACTGGGACACAGCCAAATGTGCTTCATCTCCATTGTTCATGCCAGGGCTTTGTGAAGAGCATGACCAACTCAGCCCAATGTGCTGGGCCTGTTCCGGTTTTAAAACAGAAAATTCCACATCTTGGGAATCACCTCAGTCCTAGGGAAACTGAGACAATGGTCAGCCTACTAATATTTGTAGGCTCACCATATTTGTTGGCTACTTCTGCAGGGACTCATGGTGTCCCTGTTCTGGGATGTCACTTCATTATCTGCAACAGGAACAGTTCTCTGAGCCGCGGCCCTGGATAGGCTCAGGAAAAGCTCTAGTTTAGCTATTCCAGACTTGGGGTCAAAGAAGAGACACCTCTTGCCTAGCCCAGCCATGACAGACAGAGGCCTCACATCTTGGTCCACGGAAAGTAGCTTTATGCCAAGCCCTCTTCTGGAGTATAAGGAGGCACTGATCTCAGTTCTGGGGGCAGACAAGGCAGGTGCTCCACTGGAGTGGAAGTACCAAGGACACTGCTGGCGTCCCTTCCCCACCAAGGGCCAGCACCTACCTTTGAGGTCCTCATCTTCTGTGGTGGTGTTGCAGCTCTCTGTGGAGCCCTGTAGGCCGAAATGAACATGTTTTTAAATATTCAGGCCCTTAGAAAACCAAAGGAACCAAGCAGAACAAAAGCAGAGTATGTGCTCCTACAGGAGGCACAAGTAGGAATCATAGAAAGTTCTATTTCTACCCTTGCCATCTGACTCTTACAAAACTCAGAATTCCCAGACTCCCTCCCTAGTGTTCCCCAACTCAGTAAGTGGCACTGTCTGTGCCGTTACTTGGGCTAAAACCTAGAGTCATCTCCTAGGTGTGATTTGAGGTAGATTCTTCTCTTTTTCTCCTATCTCAATTATCCAATCTAAAATCAAACCTGTCAGTTCTACCTCCAAAACAAATCCCATCTTACCTCCTGTCTTCAGCCACAACCTGAGTCTAAGCTCCCGACACCTGGCGCCTGAACTACTACAATCACTTCCTGGCCTCCCTGCCTCCACACTTGCCCCCGATGACATGCATGGCCAGAGTGGTTTTTCAAGGAGTCCATAAGACTCTATTACTCCCCTGCTGAGAACCTTCAACAGCTTCTTGTGGCTGCTGGAAAAAATGCAAACCCAAGTCCCAAACAGCAGGCCCTGCCCGCTTCTCCAACCCCACCCCCTCCTGCCGCACCGGTCCCAACCCCTTGCTCTTCGGATCTCATCTCTGCTGGATTTCCCCCATCGTTTTCTTCCTTCCGGACGCACGCCAAGCCCCGCACGTGCAGTTCCCTGTCTAGGGCCCTCTGCCCGAGTTCACCTGGCTGTCTTCCTCCTGTCTGTGGTTCAAATATCACCTCCTGAGGGAGGATCTTCCCTGACCCCGCAATTAAAGGCCCTGTTCACTCTTTCTTTACTTTGTACCATTTTCTCCATAGCACTTATCACAACTGGATTTTATCTTGGTTATTTGGTTTCGGTTTATTATCTGCCTCCCCCACACCCGTGGAGAGGGATTTTGTCTCGTGACTTCTGTAAACCAGAGGGATGGACGGTTTGTCTCAATGCGTATTTGCTACTGGTGGTGGAAAGGAGATAAGATTATTGAGGGAATGAAGGTGAGACTAAGGAGAGTGCCCTAGGGTCTGATTATAATCTCGCTCTGTTTTTCTAGCTAACATTTATTCTCATTTAATCTTCACAATCCCATTACTATTATTCCCACTTTACAGATAAGGTAACGGGTGCAGAGCAGCAGTGTGTTGTCCGGTAGCCCAGGGCCAGGAGTCTAATCTAGGCCTGCCTTGACTGTAGAGCCCGAGCTCAGAATCATGAAGGACAGGATAAAAAACAGCCTAGACTCTGCAAAGACCTTGGCTTCTGTGTACAGCCTGTAGGTTGCCATCTGCGGGGCCCCCAGAACCTGCAACCCAGCCCACCAGCTTCCTGCTGACACGGAAGGCAGGAGACAGGCTCAGGAGCCGCTCACCTTGATCCCATCGGTAGCGTTGTGCACCACGGTGGTTTGTGGCTCCTGTGAGAGAAGATGAAAATTACTGTCCTGACCTTGGGGACAAACTTACTGCTCTCCCCTGAGGGACCCCCACCCCTACCCCAGTACCCTTAGAGACCTTGATGATGACCACTGGGGCCTGCCCACCAGCCATTCTCACAGGACAAAATATCCTGATTTAACTGGGTCCTTGGTAGCTGGGAAGCCCCAGATAATTTAGGGGGCAGCACTGGCTGGTAAGAGAGGCCTGGCACTTAATGGAAGCAGGTATCAGGGAAGCTGAGAGAAAGAGGGCCTCTTTCTCTGATACCCACAGGTCAAGTACACCAGAGGAGCTAAGGGCTAAGGGCACAGGCTGGGCCCTGCCGACAGTGTTCATCAAGGGGTATTCAGGAAGCAAGGAGAGTGGACTGAGGTCTCCCAGAAAGACCCAGGGTGCCCCCTCAGCAAGCTGAGCCCAGGGAGCTGCCTGCTTCACCCACCTCTGCCTTCCCCAGAGCTCCTGTCCCTATATCACCATGTCAGGCAGCACGAGGGTCCACGGAAAGCAGGAGCAGCAGGCACAATTACCCTTCCCTCTTTCCTAGCCATCCCCCGGCTAGGAGGATGGGAGCTCTGAGAGCACAGTGCCCCTTAGACAAGCCCCGAGAGAACTCAGACAGCATGAGCAGCATGGGGCTCTCCAGAAACCCAGCGATCAGCACCATCCAGGGGTAGGGGACCCCAGCCCTTCTTCCTGTTCATAGCTTTTCAAAGGAAAGGCTGAGATCGATTTTATAAGGAGGTCTCCAAAAACTGATGTACAGGTCCCAAGAAAGCTCCTACTCTCTCCTTTTATAAGCAACCCACCTTCCCGGCTCCCGCAGCAGACCCACTGGGGGCTCAGCCGGGGGCTGGGAGGTTTAGCCGAGAGCCCTGATCCCTCTCCCCCCACAACAGCGAAAGGAGCAGGAGCAGCAGTTCTGCCGTGCGGGAAGGAGCATGGTCAGGTGGGACCATGAGGGGAGAAGGGGCCTATGGGGCAGAACACAAAGCAGCCTGATCTACAGGGATCGAGAAGGGAAAAGGGCCAAAGAGGCCTGGGAGGGAGGGCAAGAAGAGGAAGCGGGCAGGAGCAGGAGGCAGCCAGGGGCAGGGGCGGAGAAGCCGTAGTCAGGAGGTACCATGGCCGTCTGCAAGGGCGCGGGCTCTTGGACTGGGCTTACGAGACTGTTTTTGTTGTTGCTCTGTGGCTGAGACAAGAAAACAGATGGTTTAGTTCCTCTAGAGTCACCAAAGCAGCTCAGGTTCGACTCCCAGACCTCCCTTTGCCCCCTGGCCTGGCCTGGAGGAGCTAGGGCTGAGGTGGCCTCCATTACACTATGCGAATGGGAGCAATGGTTGGAGAGATGAACGAAGGAGGGAGTATTTGGAGGGGTCCAGAGACTTAGCTCTGGAAGCATCCTCAAAGTGGGACCAGCCCAAAGACTGTTTTAAAGCATCTCTCCAGAACTCTCTGCCTCAGCCAGATGCCATGTCACCGCACAATCATACTTTACCCAAAGAAATGCAGGATCTCCTTCTCCCTTCACAAGGGGAAAAGGAAGGTGGCTCATAAGAACAGAGAACAAAATCCAGAAACGCTGGGTCTCCTACGTGTGGGCAGTCTCCTGCTGCCCCTTTAACCTGCCATCTGCATTTCCTTCCCTCAAAACACCACCTTAAAGCCTGATTTGAAAGTAAGAGGAACAGGAAGAGAAAGAAAACCTGGCCCAGAGGAAGGTGTCCAGAGAGGAAAGGGGTGGAATGTGGCTTTGCTTAGAATACGCGTCTACTGACCCCAGGGAGCAGAGACGGGAGCGTGCTGTTGGCCTTCCTGCCTGGTAAATCTTGCACTTGGTCAGTTGTCAGTGAGGGCAGAGCTCCAAAGAGGGGCAGGTGAATCCAGGTGGGGGCTGTGGCCACAGTCCCAGAACCCAGCCCCCAGGAAAGAGTAGGCTGACATGTAGGCCAACATTCCTAACAGCACAGACCATCAGGATATCTCCTTGTCTTTCAAAATGTTACACTGAGTGGCACAGCAAGAGAGGTTGGGGGGAGGATGGCAAGGAAGGAAGGAGGCCCATCTCGAGGGCAGGGAGTCGTATTGACGCTCTCTGCCTCTTACGATCCCGTAACCAGTGGACTCAGTCTCACTGGGAGCCCAGTGGCGCTGGTGGCCACTGAGAAGCACCTGATGCCTGTGAGTTCTTCAAAAGGCACAGAGACAAATGCATGGCTACCATCTCTGCCCAAGGCACAAATGAGGACACACCTAGGAAGCTCTCCACGCTGATTTTTTTTTCTAGCCTGGAGGCCTTTTCTCCAGCCCCTTGGACCAGACCTGAAGCCATCCACCCTTAGCTTGCTGAGGCATCCCCTAACCCAGGGCTAGGCATGGAACCTCAAACCGGGAACCAAGTGCTACAAGACTCCACTGAGCTCTGCAGGCTGGAGAAGAGGGGTTCCAGGAGTAGTCAGGACATGCGTCTAAATGCCCGTGAGCTCCGCGCTCTTCCATTTCCACCAGGAAGGAGCAGAGCCCTCCTAGCTCAGCCGTTGACACTGACCTCCTGTGTGGGGCTGATTGCATAAGCTTGTCTTGCCTGCAAAGCCCAGCTGAGACAAAGACCCTGGCACGGTGTAAGGACTCCAGGGTGCTTGTAAAACCTGTCATATCTGTGGAGGGCTGGGATGTCACCCAGGTTGCTCCACCTCTGACTTTACTGGATCATTTCATAATAATTCAGGATGCTGTGTTCCTCTTGATGCCATGTGTCCCATGAGAAAGAAGATGCGTTCCCACCCTGGCCAGTGTAGCTCGGTTGGAGTGTCATCCCGTATACCAGAAGGTGGCGGGTTCGATTCCCGGTCAGGGCACATACCTACATTGCAGATTGATCCCTAGTCCGGACGCATGTGGGAGAAAACCGATGTTTCTCTCTCTCTCCCTTCCTCTCTCTGTGAAATCAATTAAAAACATGCCCTCAGGTAAGGATAAAAATAAGAATAAAAAAATTCATTCCTGTTGTCTTTCAGCTGTTCCCCGAGGGCTGGGTGGGAAGGATAGAACACTGGGCTCTGCTAATGGGGACTTGCACGTGGGAAAAGGCCCCGAGAGGAGGCTCAGAGCCATGAGCCTTCAGCCAGCAGCTCTGCCCACCACACAGACTCCCACCAGCTGCCAGTCTGTAGGAAGTGGCTGTTCATGCCCTGGGAGCAGGGCCTCTCCTCCTGAGCAACACTGAGTGAGGGTCTCTCCCTGTGCTTGCCACCTGGCTCCGAGACCCTGCCAGCTTCACTTCCTGCCCTGGGCTGCTGGAGGCAGTCCAAGCTCTGCAGCAGGGGGTGCCATGCCACACATTCCAATGCCCACTTTTTAGGCCACTGGGGGACTTTGGGCAATGGCCCTCGCCTGGCAGGACAGGCCGCACCAGCCCGCACAGCACAGACATGCAGTGAGGATGAGTGAAGCACACGCACATGGCAGAATGGGTTTGCGTGGCTGGCAGGCGGCGCAGGCAGCATGGAGTGGGCGGATGGGTGGGCAGGCAAGGCTCACCATTAGGTGCACGCTGGAACTCGACTTCCTTTTCTGGACACACCACAGCAAAAGGGAAAGAGAACAGGAAATAGGAGGTAAGAAGAGAAGCACAGAGACGCTGCAGGTTAGTGCACCAGCGTAGGCTCTGCCTCAGGAGAAAAGAGCAGAAGGAGAGCTGGAGTCCAGCACACAAGGCTCCAGAGCCTGGGAGAGAAGAACTCCTTTGCTGTCAGGTTCACAAACACAGATTTAGTATATTCAGAGATGTCTCAGCCTTGCTCAGAGAAAGCTTCTTGAGGAGATTAAGCCACAAGCCTGGGAGGGTAAGTAACATTTTGCTGCAAATTTATAGGTTTGGGCTAATAAAACTAGCTCACCTATAAGGTTAATTATTTTCTCTCATTACTAGGTCTGCCTGAAATTCAGGGTAGCAGCCACCAGGGACATGACCAAAGATACTCTAGGCCATCCCCAGATTAATAACATTTGATTTCTGAACCTCGACTTTTTTCGCTGCCCCCTCACCCTCACTCCGCCCAAACTGCTTTTGGATGAAGATGTTGAGCTTTTAAAAATTATCTGACAAACAAATTCTGGCCTCCCTTTCTTTATCAACCCTCACTTACACGATTTCAATGTTTTATTTCATTTTGCAATTAGTGGGAAATGGGAAAAGAGGAGTGCTGGTGATTAAAAGTCCAGTGATCACAAGGACACAGAGATGCAAACCACAGGGGATGCTGAAAGCAGTGATTTCTCAGCCTTAACCAGGTGCTCATGGACTTTATGTTCAGATGTGAAACAAGAGCATAAAAATAAAGACCACACCGAACACCGAAAGTACATTTCAGAAGACTGTGTCTGAAAAGTGAGAGGTAATTAAGAATTTTATAATTAGCTTGCTGGGAGACAGAAGTCCCCTTGGACCATGTCTGTCTGCTGTCTGACTACTGCATATAGTCATTTAACGATATCCAACAAGTACTTAATGAGGGCTGTTCCAGGCACAGTGAACATGTCAAATAAATGTTCCTTCCCTCAAGAGGCTGACACTCTATTTTGTTGTTGTCAAATGATCTTTAATGGAAACATTTTCTTAACCAGCTGGGCATTCACTGCACCACTGTTGATGTCATCTATGATGTCATGAGGGTGGTGGCCATCAACACTGCAGCCCACAGTTTGGGCAGTCGCCAGGATCTCTTTAATGGTTCCAGAGAGTTCTCTAAATAACTAAAGATGTGTGCCACAATCTCATCAAAGTGGTATTTCCACTGTGCTTAATGTTTTTGCTCTTTTCTGTCTCGTGGTGGTTCTCTGAGGGCTCTGATGATCAGGGCAGAGGCAGAAGGTACTAATTCAATCTGGGCCTGTCTGTTCTGAATGGCCAGTTTCACTATAACCCTCAGACCCTTCCAATCACTGGTTACCCTTTTGGAGACGGACCCAGGGGGCCAATCTAGGGGGCCAGGACAGATGTGGCACTGACTCCCCCACTGGTGCACCTCAGGTATACATAATTTTGATTTTGTTGGGGTTCAAACTTCGGTGGCATGGTGGAGGCGGATGGTGTAGGATGAACCCACATTCGGGATAGCTGAACAAAGTTGCACCTAAGCCTCCTTCAAGCCAGAAGACTGGAAGACCCTTCGACTACATCAGATATGCTGACACTCTACTTTAGAACACATTTTGGGAATGTATTATATTAAAAAAAGAAGAGGGCCACAAGTATTTAAAAGAACGGTCCACAATTTAGAATTAGATCTAAAGAAAAAGAAAGCCTAAATATAATTAGGACCCTTCTGCATTAGCCTTTCATATATGCCCAAATATAAGATTTTACTTTCAAAATCATCCCTCAAAAAGAGTAGCCTTACATTCACACTTATTCCTTCCCTTTATGCAACAAGAACGTTAACACTTTGAAGGAAGGAGGCCCACATCTTATCATCTTTGTAATCTCCATGGTGTCCAGCAGAATGTCTTAAAGTCAGCATTCGACCAATAAGCATTTACTGAGTTGAATGGGTTTGCTGACTGGCTTTTCTCCAGGCAAAAGCAGAGCACAGGTTTCTGACTTACCCAGAATCAGATCAGTGAAACTCTGCAGGGGCACAAACCAGGCTCAGTCTTGGTTCTTGTGATTTTTAGGGGCTTGCCGTCAAAGGTTATTGCAAGTTGCTTTTACCTGGACCTTGCCTCAGGGAGGGCACTTTCAAAGGGGAATAAGTTCCCAATTTTCTCCCAGCTGGCTCTTTTTTCCCTCAACTGTCTTGCATGAAAACCTGAGATAATCCTTTCCTACTGAGAGTTAGTTTCTACTAGGTGACAGGACTTCTTTCAATTCCTCTCTCCGTCCTTTTGGGGTTTTGCGCTCAGCCATGCACAGCCAGCACACTGCAGCACTGTTTAAGCACCAGCTCATTTCTAAAGACCTACATCTTGCTTATATTTAAAAATTAAACATTTATTTAAAATTTTAAACCAGAAAAGGGCTCAAGCCTTCTTTCCACACTTAAACAGATATTCAAGCAGTACTTAAGGCAATACCTACATACTTTTTTCTTTCTTTTTAAATATTGGATGGCCATTCTGGCCTGGGACTTGCAGAGGTTCAACTAGGAACCTCTAGGGCTCTGAGAGTTTGTGGCCTCTCACAAATGGCTCTCACTCTTCCACAGACCCTGGGTCACTGGCATCCACATTCAAAGAAACCTAACTAGAACCTGAAGTCTCCAAACTCAAGACCACAAAGTGGACTCGCTGCTCAAATTGATGCTAGTACTCGAGCATCTTGTGGAAGCTTCTGGACAGTGAGAAGGAAACCACTCTGGAGCTTAGGCAGCAGAAACTGGGGAAGGAGGAGCCTGGGAAGGAAGACAGGGTATAAGAGAAAGATCCAAGATGCTGACAGCTCGGGACCCTCTGAGCAACTTCATAGGCCTCCTCACAACTCAGGTTATCGCCTCAGCTTCCAAGAGGGACCAGAAAAGTTGAACCCCACACATCTTGCTTTCATCCAATCATGTCATTACTTGTCATATACTTGTTCCTGATTATAAAAGGACTGCAGCCACATTATAAGCAATTTGGAAAACAGAAAACATCCATAATCCTGTCACCCTTGCCAGTCTTTTTCCTTATACAATTTAAAAATAAATAGATTTTTATTCTGATTATCAAAGTAATGCACCATCTAGCTGAAAAATGTAGAAAATACAGAAAAATGTATAAAAGTTTCCCAAACTCCCATCACCCAGTGTATTAACACTTCAGTATGTTTCCTTCTAGTTCATTTTCTATCCACATATTATATACTGAATATAATCTACAAACACATTGTTTTTTAAAACAAAATTTAGATAGTCAAGTATGTACTGCTTTATACCCCACTTACTAGAAAATGTTTCTGTCATTATATAGTCATGACAATTAACTCGGTAATGCTCTATTAAGGACTTCCCATAATTACTCAGTCATTATCTTACTGGCTATTGAGATGGTCTCCAATCTTTTCAGTTATAAATAACATCATGTTGAACATCTTTCTTCTTTCAGTTTTTCCATATTTTGAATTGTTTCTTTAGGATAAATTCCCAGAAGTAGAATTAACGTGTAAAAAAGGCACACTTTCATTGTTTTTGACACACAGGCTGTTTTACGAAAGGTCATTCTGATTTATCACTAACTTAGGTCAGAAACGGTACTTCGTCTCGACTTGCATCTCCCCGATACTAGTGAGGCTAAACACCCGCACGTGTGTTTCAGATAGATTGTCAGCTCTATCTTCCCACACCTGTGTTTAAGATAGTCAGCTCTATCTTCTTTGACCATGAGGTAGATTGTCAGCTTATCTTCTTTCACCATCATCTGCTGGGTTTTAGGGAGGATTCTTATTTGTTAGAAAAACCTCTTTTGTATAAAAATAGTATTACCTCTTCCCATCACACCTGCTGGGAGTATTTCCCCCAGCCTGTCTGATGCTGGCCGTTTAATTTGGGTTGGTCACCTCTTCTTAAACACTTGTCTTAGCCTCTGGTCCCATCACTACTTTCAAAGTCTATTCTCAAGAATCAAACTCATTTACTGAACACATCGGGTCAGACATGGGCTAGGTTCCCCACGTTTCTGATTTAAGGACTCTGTTCCCCCGGCCCTCATCCCTCTGTGTTCCTAGAAGGTATGACACTGTTGCACAGCCCTTCCTCTCCCACCTTTGTCCTTTCCACATTTCCTTTCATTCCTCTTTTCCAGCCCCTTAATAGCAGACGACCCCCAAATTTTGCCTTTACCGGACCCTTAAGCCTTCATGTGCTTTGGATTCACAGGGGGAAAGGGGAAGTTTTCTTAAAATTCAGATTCCACCTCCCACCCAGGGCTTCCTGAATCTGAACTCTAGGGGAGACCCTGGAATCTGCATATTTTTAATTAGCTCCTTAGGCTAATCTTATGCGGCCACACCTGACAGTCATCCTTGGGGCCAGCATCTAGAAAGTTCTGCTAGAAATGTGCTCCTTAGCGGCTCTTTAGTCATCCTCCCACTGCCATCTCGGCCGTCACTGCTTTATTTCAGGTCCTATCTGGCGCAATCACGCTTTGCTTCCGCTGTACAATACGGAAGGTACTGATGTTCCCAGAACCATCACGCTGCTCAAACTTGTGTGTCTTCACATGTGCAGATCCCTCTGTCTGGAATATTCTTCTTCCTCCTCTCTCCTCTTTAACCTGGCAGAACCCAACTAATCCTTCAAACTCAGTTCATGGGCTGTCTCCTTCCAGAAAATCGGCCTGTTCTGGCTCAGCTGCTCGTCCCTCTCGCCCCTGGCTACACCAGGTATTTCCCAGCATCTTTAAGGACCTCCCCACCCAGATCTCCACCTGTCTCTCAATCTCAATGTGGTCTAAACAAAACTTCTCTTCCCTCCAAGCCGGGTGTTCCTTCACAGCTACTTCCTTTCTAGCAGAGGCACCATCAAGTCTTTCAACATCCAAGAACTTTGATATTATCTTTGATGGATCCTTTTTAAATCTCCCTTCCTTTGATACACCTCTAATGAGAGCTAATATCTAACAGACCCCAGCATTCACGCTACAGCTAGACCAATTACCCACAGGCAACAGCTGTGCTGACTGGCTGGCGCCCATGCGCTCTTCTGGTGGCTACTTCGAATATTGACCCTTTCTATTTCTAATCACCATTTCTTCACTCTGCACCCAGGTTATAACAAATCCTAACTGATGCCTCTGTGTCTAGTTTCTACACTCTTCTATTCGCTCTTCCACCCTTAGCCAAATCTTTCAAAAGCATCCCTCTTACCATAGCTTCCCTGCTCAGTGGCCTTCAGCGTTTCCTGTGGCCTGACATACAAGCCTGCAATTTCTCTGCCCAACCAGACCAATCCAGCTGTACTTTTGAAATCCCTCTATCACACACCTCATGTTTCAGGTGGACAGAAAACTTCAGTATGGATAACAGAACCATAAAAATATTTGTTGTTGTTCTTAATGTTATAGAATACATTCTCATTTTAAAGAAAACACATGTGTAAAAAGAAAAAAACAAAAGATGTGTTTCTCTACCCTGTTATCACCTCCAATCCCATTCTCTAAAGGTAATTACTGACTTGATTTCAATCTTCCTACACCCTTAAGCTTTCTCTAATAAGCTTTTTCCCAGAAGCTTCCTGAGCTAAACCGTCTCAGGTAGGATCCAGTACCATAGGCCATTCAGTGCTTAGGTAATCCCAGGTGTGTCCATTTACAACTTCTTAAGGTTAGATGAAAGCACCACCTCTTCCTAAAGCATTACCTCCTACACCTCTTGTGTGCTCCTAGAACTGGGCCAGATAGGTGCTTATTAAATACTGTGTAAAGGTTGACAGATTCTAGCTTCTTTCTCAAATAGAAATACACAAAATCTCTCTCCAATTAGACCTGCCACCTTTCCTATCTTGGCTCCACCCATCTAGCTCATGCCCCTGTAACTTGGAGGGAGTTGTCGGTCAACCCCAGCTTCATGTGAGCAGGTGTGTGCAGAGCCCAAGCTCCCCACCCTGGGGCAGAAGTACAGAGAAGCAGGCATGCAGAGAATGAGAGAGAAGGGGTGAAGAAAATGGGGCACACGTGTGTATCTCAGCTGGTGACATAAGATCCTGGGGAAAGGCCTAAACTTTTGCTGGAATTTAAAGGTTTGGGTAACCTCCATTTGACATTCTCCATGGTGTAAAATGGTAGGCTTCAAGATAGCATGAATTCCTATCCAATGCCCTATCCCCAGGACCCTTTCTGTCCCCAAAGCATCTACAGAACACTTGTGAGGATGCCCAGCTACCTCTCCTCTACCTTGGCTAAGCAACCCCTCGCACTAGAGTTTTCTGCTTGTTCCTGCAGCCCCTATTCCCTCCTCTTTCTCTGACCCCACAGGAAAAGCTCCTTTACCAAATGGGAACAAACTGCCTGTTTCAGAGGGGCCTATGCCTTGAGAAAGCTTAAGATACTTTCACTTAGTGGTAGCTGAGCTGGGTTCTAGACGTGCTTGGAGATAAGGAAAGACCATAAGGACAGTGGTGGCTTCAGGTCAACTTTGCTTTCATTTGACAAAAAGGGTTTGTGTTTTAAAAAGAAAAAAGGAAAATAACCAAAAGACTAAAAAACCCAGAGAGTCAAGCCCTGGGAATGAGGCACCTGTCTGGAAGCCAAGTTCAAGATTCAGCTTTAGTAAACTAGAATTTGGATCACCTCCCCTGAGACCTTCTGATCAGCTAGGGTCAGGAGAAACACATCTGCCTTCTGCCCTCTCAGGCCAGTGGAACCTGCTGTTCTGAGCACAGAGGTTTCTGGTTCAAAGCAGAAAAGCAAGGATAGGAAGGTTCCCAAGAAAAGGGGGAACAAGGTGCCAAGAATTCCCATGAGTGACTGTAGGAGATAGAGGCCAATCTCAGGCTAAAAGGGTGGAGACACCTACCTTGACACCGCCATCCGACTTCTTGTTCAATAGACTTTTGGCAGCTGTGAAAACAAAGAGGAAAATCAAGTCTCTTACACTGTACCCTTTCTTCAACCTGACGTCTGGCAGCTGGATCCACAAGAGCCTGCTGTGTCTGAAAAGGGGGCCAGGAGTCCCCTGAAACCCCTGGAAGCAGAGCCCTGCCTGGTAGCCCCAAAGCACGAAGGACATCTCAAGCAGCGTCAGACCCTCAGGGTGGCACCCCAGGATCTCCTCTGCCACGGAAGAGGGCTCAGCAGAAACAGGGACACACTGTGCTTAGGAGGAGAAACCACATTCAGTACCAGAGCTGCCTGGTGCACTGGGACCTCCGCCTTCGACAGCTTCCACCCAGGCCTAGAAGCAGAGTGCCAGGGTGAAAGGTGAGGGCTCTGTCCCTAGATGCCATGGAGAGTCTCAGGATGGCCAAGCTGGAAGGATGCAAGACATCTTCTGAGTGTTCTCAAGAAACAAGAGTGTCACAGTTCACGAAGGAGACCAGACGTGAGGACAGACAGACACAGACACAGAGACCAGGACCACCTACAGGAGGGTTTTGCCAGGGGGTGAAGCCTTGACTGGGCAGGTCCTTACCAGGTTTACTGGGTGTCCTGGCTGCCACCCTTTCCTCAGGGTCCACTCTCTGAACCCACTGAGCAGGACTGGGCAGAATAACAAGGTATTAAACAGATTCTAGCCCGCACAGGGTGGTGCGCAAGGCTGATGAGCTCTGTGCAGGAAGGCTGGGAGCAGACAGTAGATGGGAGAGTCTGGGAGGCGTGAGGACATGGAATCAGCTCAACTGTCTGATCCAATGGACTTCGCTGGGTTTGCATCTTAGTTCTACCACTTGCTCGCTGTGTGACCTTGAGTGAGGTACTTAACCTCTCTGAACCTCAGGGTTTTTTTAATCTACAAAATGGGACAAAACAGGGCCTGGGTCACAGGGCAGTGATGGGATCCAGTGGGATCATGCATGAAAAGCACTAAGCAGAGTGCTTGGCACATAGCAAGTACTCAGCACGTTGCAAGTACTCAGTGTTAACTGCAGTCACTATTGCTGCTGCCACTCTTGCCTTTGGGTGGTCATTCAGGCCCAAGCTGGGTCTCACCTCTCTACAGTGAGGACAGGGGTCCTTCCATCATAAGAATTCTGACCCTCCCCAAAATGGCCTTTGGTCCTACCTCCAGTCATGCTGGGGTAATTAGAAAGTTATGTCTTTAATATATTTACTACTAGGCCTGACCACCTACTGTGTTAAGTGCTTCACATACATCAGAATTCTCAACTCCAACTGCCCATTAGAATCACTTGGGGGGAGCTTAAAAAAATGCGTATATAAGCCTATCCCATGACCTAGGGATTTTGATTTGTCTGGGATGGAGTCCCAGCATCAGGAGTTTTTACAAGCTGTCTTGTACAGGCAGGGTGGAGAGCCTTCGACATACAATCGTTAATCATCACCATGATATTACCCCACTGGTGAGATGAGAAAACTGAGGCTGGGAGAGCTGATGGGGTTGCTCAGGGTGTGGCAGGGCTAGGATCCAAACCCAGGGACACTGCCTGCACAGCTTCTGCACTCCACAGCCTTTCAGGCTGAAGGCCCGAAATGCCAGACCTCGCAATTTTGAGGGGCGTGGCTTCCTCTGTGGGGTCTCCAACAGTGCTGTTGAAGCCTGGTCCTAGCAGCCCAGGGATAGGGCCGGGCCCACCGTTTGCCGCAGCGTCACAGGGAGGCCAGGCTCTCGGGCCACCTGGAGGAAAGCCTCCTACTGCCCAGCTCCATGTCCCCAGGCTATTGCCTCCTGAGAGTTGGCAAGCGCCCAGCATGCATGGCTGGTTAGGGGGCTCCGTAACACCAATGCGCTCGCAGATGCCAAGTTAGGTGGTCCATCCGGCATGCCCATCTCAGCCCGCAAGCATGGGACTCGCCTCCCTGGTGAGCGGGCCTGGCATGCTGGCCCTCCTGGTGGGGTGGCAGGGAGCCGAGGCAGGCGGTCGGGGAGGACTCATGCCACGTACCTTGCCCGGCCAGGCCGGCGGCGCTCGCGGCAGGCGAGGCGGGGGCGGAGCTCTGCCTGCCAACTGAGGGGATACAGTCTCTCAGTGCACAGAGCCGCCGCAAAGCCACGGGGGCCGGTCAGCAGCGAGCATGCCCCAGCGCGGGGACCCGCGGGCCGCCCACCACAGCAGGGCCCGCGCGGGCGGCGTGGCCAAGCCAGCCGAGCCGGAGCCAAGGCGCTGGGGGCAGGCTGGGGAGCAGGTGCGGCCAGCCCTGCAGCAGTCTGGGGACTGGGAGGCCGGGGCTCAGGCGGGCAGAGGGAATGCCACGGCTCCACTCCGTGGGAACGGCTCAGCACGTGTCCTGTGACCACCTCGGATGAGGGGTTACAGGGAAGAGCCTGGCTTGGTGGGAGGCAGTGCCCTGTCTCAGGTAGCCCAGCCCTGGCTTAGGCCGTGAGGACACTGAGCCCCACTTTCCAGCCTTCCTCCCTAGGGGGTCTGCGTGAAGGCATTTTCAGAGAGCCCAGAGCAGAGGCAGCCCTTTCCTCTGGCCACATTCCAAACAGTGGAGAGACTGGCACTCGGGGCCCAGGAAGGGTCCATGGCCCGTGTGCAGCTCCATGTCCCCGGCTCCTTGGAGACAGGCTGCTTTCTCTCTTTCAGGCAGGGAGCTGGGAGAGGCAGCTTTTCTCAGCCTGTATTTCACAGTGTTCCAAGGGTAAATATGCCCAAGAAACAAGGCCCCAGAAAGAAAGCAAAGGCCACTGAAGCAATACGTTCTAGAAGCCCTGATTTCACCATGAGCCAACCTGCTAGAGTTCCAGGCTAAGCTGCACCTGTCTGGGGTCAACTCTGAAAACAGCCTAGCTTTTCCTAAAGAAACACACAGGTGGCCTCCTTCTTGATTATGTCTGTACACACCTCTTTCTGCAGAAGCTTCCGGAGATAGGCTCTGTCCTCACCTGTCCCAGAGTCAGGGCAAAAGAGGTCATCCTGGAGCACTTGCAGTTTTTTTTTTTTTTTTTGGCCTCCTCTGACCCAGAGCAAAGTGAACAGAAAGGCCAGATGAGGTCTGGGCAGCAAGGGCAGGAGGCTCTTTAGGGATTAGTGACGGTGCTTTGTTCTAACAGAGACCGATTTCCTGAAACCAGGACACCGATTTCCTGAAATGGATGGGAGAAGCTGATGCAGAGGACTGAGGCCACGGGATGGGGCACATGCTATTGATTTCCCAGTAGCCTGTCTTCACATTTCTTCCCCTGAGAGAGAACAGATCGCCATTCTAGGGTGAGCACAGAAATGCCCTTGAGCGTCCTAAAGAAAGGCTCTTAAACCAAGAAAGTAGAAGCTACAAGTAATTAGAAGACAAGCAGCACGATGCGGAACTTCAGCTCTACACCACTGGAGGCAGCAACTGTGTCCTCCTGCTCCCATTTGTGAGAGGTGAATCCAGGACCACAGACTTCCCCTCGTGGGCACCCACAGCACAAGAACAAGCCCCAAACCAGTCAAGGGGATGGCCTGAGGTGGGACACTCTCCCAGCTCTCTCTCCGGTCCTGACCCTCCAGGGCCCTGTGGCTCTCACTCGGGCCAGGGCTCTTGAGGCGCCACGTCCTCTCACCTGTGGCTTCCTCAGAGCCAGGGCTGTAGGTTACCCGGAACCAACACAGACGAGCCCATTGGGACTCAAGCTCAAGGGAGCAACCTCTGCCCAGAGCGGCTGCTATGCGAGCCTCCCACACAAACCCCTCTCCATGGCAGTGCAGAGGGAAACTGAGGGAGCAAATCCTGTTATAACAATGAGAGAAGGGTCTTGAACCAAAACAGTGGGTCTGGGGGTCAGGGGAAGGGAAGACCAGGGAAAAGGGCAAGCAGAGAAGAGAACTTCTGTCTTCAGTTAGTCCTGACATTAATCTTTTTCTCACACAAAAGCCACTATGCTTCCCAATTGAGGGCAAACAATGATGGGGGTGGGGGTGGGAGTGGGGGTGGGGGTGGAGTGGGGGCCGGGTGGGGAGGAGGTGGAGTGTCTTGCATCTTAAAAAGAAATGTCAAGTGTGATTTACAAATTACTGGTCCCAATTTTCTTAATTCCTCATGCAAATTTAAGAAAATGCCTTTCCTTCCATCCCGCTAGTCTATTTCTTCACTTTTACAGATAATATCACAGAGAATATTTTAAGCACAGTTGCTGAAAAAGGTTTAAACATCTGGAATAATTTCTATTAGTCATCTCTACTTGGACATAATGAAGTAGAGGATCATTCCAGTCTGCAAATTACTGGTGGTGACTGAGAAGATTCAATGCATCTTATCTCTGTTTTCCCAGCACATCCTCCAACACCCCAGAGATGGGCTAAAATCTTAGAGTGCTTCGAGTTCTTCAGAGAATTAAATAAGAGTCCCCAGGGACAAAGTAAATGGGAGGCCAGACAGGCTACTCCCTGGGAGGTTCTAGGGAACAGAGCTCATACATTTGAACCCAAGTAAAACCCCCCAGAATACCAGGTTATAGGGCCCAGCAGCAGCAGGATCCTCATCATCATGGTCAAGGTGTTGCCCGAGACACCCAGGGCTAGGATGGCAGTGTATGGCAACGCCCTGTTCTGACCCACTCACCTCAGTAGAATTAAAGTGCATGGCTGGGAAAACATACCTGAAAAGTTCCTGGAAACAAGCATGGTCGTGAGGATGGCACCCTGAGGAAAGAAGAGGGGTCCTATGAATCCAATCAGACTCTAGAAAAGTATAACCTGGCCTCAGGCAGAGGGCAGCTGCTGGACAGAGCCTGAGACATCAGGTCTTTTGCCCCCACCATGTGCAACTTTCATAGCTCAGCTCCAGCCAGGAGGAAAACTTCCTTCTGTGATGGGGCAGGGGGTATACCGGGCACTGGAAGTCCAGAGGGCAAGGCTCACCTTTAGTTTTCTCCGGGCATTGAACTTGCGCAAGCACTCCACAGTCTCCTGACGATGCATCATGGATGCCACCGTGGACCGTTGCTGAAAGCCAGACAGACAGGCCTATGAGTCCCCAGTCAGGGTCTCTGCCCCTCACCACAGTCTCAGCACTGACGGCCATGCGCTCAGCCACCCAGAGTTGCTCAGAGGATAAAATGAGGTCACAGATATGAAAATGCTTTTAGAATAAAAGCACTACCCAAAACTCAAGGTTACATAAGGACAAGAATCTGAACATGAAAACACCACGATATCTGAGGAGGGTGCCTTAGAGGGCACTGTCGTCCTCTTTGGGAAACGGAGGCTAAGGACTGAGAGCTCCTGCATGTTGTGACCCTCACACATGCACTCCTTCAGCAACTGTGCCAGGCTCGGAGGGGTGAGAACAGCCAGGGTTCCTGGGCTCCACAGAGAATATTCATTCCTTCCAAAGGACGTACCCCCACAAGGACCTCAATGAAGCTGTGATCTCCAGAAGCTAAGGATCTTTATCCTGAAACATCAATTCTTTTTATCACTTTGGAAGGGAATCCTTCTTTACTGTGTGACTGCTAACTTCCTTCCTCCTTAAGCAGGGGCCACTGGACAATGATATACATCTTGCTGACTCAGGGTGAGCAATATAAGAATCAGTTACTACATAGCATAGAACAGTGATGTCCTCAGAAGCTACTGAGATATACAGGATAGTGGAGGGTGGGGCCCACAAAATGATCTCCAGAACACAGTATTTCCCCAATTCTTAAGTTGCTCATGACCTCCCTTTGCTGTTGCTGTCTTGGCCAGCCTGCTAGAAAAATAAATCCTACCACATGCAGCCTGGTGCCCACAACCCCACGGGGCTACCCTGCAAATCTTCCCCCCATCCCAGGGCAACTTCCTTTCCTGGTTCCCAAAGCAACTCTCCCAACCTTCTCTCTTATTTCACCTCCTCCCCCAGGGTGTAAACCTCTCCACAAAGAGAAAGGAGAGCTTATCAAGAAAGAACCTCAACTTTAACACCCCCCCCCCCCAAAACTCACTTTCACCCACCTGCAACCTAATCCCGGGTCTCAGCAGCAGCAACCCTCATGTCCAGTGCTGACCCCTCCACCTGGGCTTGGGAGCCTCTCTCTTTTAGTTATCAAAACCTTTGCTTCCTCAGTCAGCTATTATTTTTCACCCCTTACTCCAGACTCTATTCTTCTCTGCAGTCTATACATTATAGTCAAGACTTTTCTTAAACAAAAATTTAAAAACTCCCTAACCCACCTGTCCTTTCTAAGTAGTACCACTTCTTTCTCCCTTCACCCCATTTGCTCTTCACCTCACTGGACACAGGTTACGTGGGTCTCTGTCGCTCCACTGCCTCTACCAGTCAAGTAATGAAACAACGCCCTCTGATCGGTCAGAACCAGTGGCTTCTTTCCTGTCTTTAGGACTCTCTGAAGCACCTGATTACAGATGCTCCCTTACTGAGACCTCCTGTTTCCGAGGGGCTCCCGCTCCTGCTTCTGCAACGGCAGTTCTCATCCTCAGTCCCCTTTTGCAGGCTCCTCTGACTCTGACATGACACGCTGGTGCGCAGTGGCCATCTCTTCTCTTATACAAGCCCCCAGTAAAAGTTTGGTTAGCAAAGATGGAAACCCATCCATTTATACAGCCTCAACTCCACCTGTACAGAAACGACTATGACCTACATTCCCAATTTTCAACTTTTCTAACCTCTAGAACCATATTTCTAACTACCCACTGAATGTTTCCAGCTGGAGGCCCTCAGACACCATACTCAGTATGTATGAAACTAAAGTCATTGTATTTTCTCACAAACTGGCTCCTCTGGGTTTCTTCTGGGTCAGTGAATGTTTTCAACTCAAAACCATCAGTTATCAACTCAAAACCTGGCAGTCCCCATAGAGCCCTCTCTCTCCCCAAATCCAACTGGTTACCAAATTCTTTTGATTCTGTCTCCCAAATATCTAAAAGTTGTCCTTTTTGTTCCATACCACCCCCTGTATCTTTACCCTTAGCTGAGATCTCACCTGGTCTTGCTTAGACAATTACAACAGCTTCTTGAGCTCTCTACCCCCCCCCCCCCGCCCTCTTTCCTTTTCAATTCCATTTTCTACACAGCTTCCACAGTGGTTTTTCTTAATTACAAATGGTTCCCCATGTTTTCAGAATAAAGTCTAAACTCCTTAGGCAGAAACTTGTGCAGGCTTCATTTTCTTGTAAACTAACATTCCTTAAACTCACTACAATTTCCCTGTGGCCTCTCACCCAGGCCCAAGAACCAGGACAGAGGTCACCTCCTCCATGCAGCCTCCAGCAATCCCACCCCCATCAGGTGCACCTAAGCACTCATTAGACTCTTTCATGTACTCGTCACATTGCAGAGTGGTTGTATGAGAGCTGAAGTCTGAATATGCACCTTAAATTTGTCAATTCACTTTGGGTTGTGCCGGCTGCTTTCTATCAACTACCTAGAGCCTGCAGAGGTCAACCTAAGCCCTCGTTCAAGATCAGAACTAAATCACACCTGACAAGTGAGTGGGAGAGAGACAGGCAAAGAGGTCAGTTAGCCCCATCTGCCTCCCTGGTGATATTTACTGACCCTGGGCCCCACCCAGTCCCCCCTCCTTCTCTGCTGAGTCCTTGCTCAGGACGCAGAATAATTACTCTCTGCTCGTAAAAAAACAAAAACAAAAACAAACAAAAAACCCCCAAACAAACAAAAACATTAAGGAGGATACTAAGGGCACACTGATCTCCTCCGCTCCTAGGTGAAGACACTTACGCAGACCCATGGATGCTTGAGAGCCTGGTCAGCTGTAATACGTTTTGCAGGGTTTATGGTCAGCATCTGGTTGATCAAGTTCTTGGCTTCAGGGGTCACCGTGTCCCACTCTGGTGATGGGAACTAAGGAGCAGAAAAAGGGAAAGGAGGGGTATGAAATTTGTGAGCCTCACACCCTGAAAGGTAGGTTCTGTCTCCATCCCAACTCCTATCAGCGGGATACTCTGTGCTACCTAAGGCTGCTTGGCAAAGCGTTCGAGAAGCCCTGGGGTATCCCAGCACCTGTGTCAGGAAGGGAAGGCAGAGCAATCATGGTTGGAATGCCAGAAAATGAGATCAGAGCAGGAAGGGGACTCCAACACCTTCTGGTTCTAGGAGGAAGCAGTGACTCAGCAATGTGCCCAGGGCCCCACCGCCGGGGAGGGAGCTGCCAGACCTCTCATCGCTGTGTGACACAGCGCCCCACACCTCCACGCCCAAGGGTGTCAGTGGGCTCCTTGATTTTACAGATACCAAAAAAGTGGCTTCCTGGGGCAGTGGGTGACTGGAATTGAGACCTGTCCCTGGGTTCTCAAAGCCCCCAAACCTCCTTGTATCCCAACCCTCCCCTTGGAAGAGCCCAAGAGGTGGGAACGGACGGGTGCTTACATCATAGGCTCCGGCCTTGATCTGCTGGTACAGCTTATGCTGATCCTCATCCCAGAAGGGGGGGTACCCCACAAGGAGAATGTACAGGATGACTCCTACGAGACAGAGCACAGGCCGCCAGGCTGTCACCGCCTGCGAGGACCAGGGAAAACCCACGCAGCGCTGAGGGCCACCCAGGAAGCCAAGGGCCACAGCACAGACAGAAGTGGATACCAGCCAGGGATGCTGTGCCACCAGCCCTTCCTGCTACGCCTCACTCCCTGTGACTCCAAGCCATGTCAGGGATTTCTTCAGGCACAACCCATCCTCTAAGGCGTGGGCAAACCCCTCTTCCAAAAGGATGTAACAGAAGAGAAAGTACTTGGGGAGGAGGGTGTGGCGGGAATGGCCATCCCAGGGGCACTAGAGCAAACACCGGGATTTCATATACACCAGACACCTGTGGGACCCGCAAAGACGAGCTAAGCCTCTTTCTCGCCATGGCTTGAAGTCAAGGGCCCTCAACGCCGAAAAGCTGAGACTGTGGAATGGGCTTACCGCAGGCCCAGATATCCACAGGTTTTCCATAGGGATCTTTCCTCAAGACCTCAGGGGACAAGTAACCTGGGGTGCCAGCAAAACCTGCAGCAGAAGAGAGGGCGGAGGCACACTGAACCCACTTTCTCTCTCATTAAATCCACATCAGCAACCTTCCCCGAGTCCCTTCTCGCTTCTGATGCCTTTGCTACATAAGCTCCCAGCACGTGGGTGGCAGGAGATGACAGGCTTGGCTTCTTGTAGTGCCTGGAATCTCAATCAGAGGGCAAGTCCATGTGCCTACCAGGAACTCCCAGTCCTCCCCAGAGGCAGCAGAGCACAGTGCTGACAACGGCTAGACTCACTGTGTTGAGTCACGTAGGGCAGAGGGGAGCTCTGCACCCTCCCTCTCCTCCGGTCTCTGAGGAGGCCAGGACCATTAAGGGTCTGGCTTCTAGTTCCGAAGGAGGAAGGCAGATCAGGAAGAAGAGGAAGGGCGGGGGCTGCATTCCAGGAAGACAGGGTCACTCTTACCAAACCAAGCCTGCTGTTCTCCCTGTACTTCTATGGCTAGGCCAAAATCAGCCAGCTTGACTGCAGCACCCTTGCATTTACTCGCCAGCAACAGGTTCTCAGGCTGCATGAGGGAAAGACAGAACCTTGTGAGGCACCCACCCCTAGGCCCAGAGGGAGCCGGGTGTGGGTGGGCCTCGTAGTACCACCAAGGGGCACCAGGTGGCGACAACACTTCACGAGCCGGAGGCAAAGGGGAAGCCTGAGCAGTACCTTCAGGTCCCTGTGGACGATGTCGTGCTGGTGGATGTGGTTAACACTCTCCAGAATCTGATGTATACAGTGGCTGCAAAAGCAGAAGAAAAACAAATGTCAGTGCAGGGTTAAACCACCTCCTTCACAACCACATGCTGTGGACTAAAGCACGTAACTCTGGATCACAGGTTCACAAAATCACTGAACAGTGAGCCAGAACCTCAGACTCTGGACATCATCTAGTTCAACCTATTTTACAGAAGAAGAAACTGAGTCCCAGGCAGATTAAGTGGTTTGTCCAGAGTCTCCCAATAGATAAGGGGAAAGGAGCAACTAGAACAGGGTCCACCAGGGTCCACCATGCCTCCTTAGACTATAAAGGCCCAACACAACCCAGTCTATTTCTAAGATATTAGAGACACCCCAGACCCCTGAGAAGGGGAACCCACTCAACCCCTCCTTGTCTTCTTTTCCCCTCTAGTAACTCTGTTCTAGGAGAAGCAGCTTGTGGTCGCAACTTAGGAAAGAGAGTCCAACTAAACCTGGGGTGGGTACACTCATGTCTACTTAAAACATTTATTGGGTGTCTACAAGCACTGTGCTTGGCACCACACAGGCTACAAAAATGAACAAGACCCAGTGCCTGACCTGAGGTTTGTCATCTAGGAGGGGAGATAAAACGAGTACACAGACACCTTTAAGAAACAATGTACTTAAGAGGGGTCCCAACAGAGTACCTAAGTGTATAGTGCGCCCTCAAACTATAAAGTAAATGTTATACTAGATGCAAAATACAGAAAAATGAGACAACAAAACTTGGATCATGGTAGCTTATAGGTTAAAAATGGTCTAGAGTGTTTTTGTTAATAAAGGCCCATAGGACCTGTCTGCCTCCCATTTACCTGCTTTTCACTTGTGAGAAAAGTTCAGCCTTGACTTCCATCCAAGGTTATGGTCCTGCCCCATCCCTAATGGTCCATCATTCAGCAAGACAAATGCTAACACCAAGACTTCCAAGGAATGAGCCTTCCTAGCACTGTGGGACCACATTACCCAACCAGCACATTGATCATCAATGCATCCTTTGGACTGATTTATGACCAAAAGGGGGCGACCCACTAAACCTGACAAACTCAGGGGAGGCCTGCATGGCAGTGGCCTTACAAACTCAGAGACGGAAAGTAACCACATAGGATGGTCTGAAATTAACTTTCTAACTAAAAGCAGCTCTTGGCAGGTAGTCATGTTCTAGGGCAGTATTTTTCCCCAACAAAGGTCAATCTTCACCTTAACTGTCTTTTTGCTTTGGAATATCAAAATAATCTCTCCCCTTCTCCCCTCACCCCCAAAATACAACTACTACACCAGAGCAGAAGCCACAAATTTCCTCATTGTTATTAGTATGTTAACTATACCCACAAATGTAAAAGAAGTATGTGTTTATTCAGTTTACTTTTTATCTAGTCCCACAGATCTCCCCTCTTTGGTTTTGGATTTCATATAACCCCTCACATCTTCCTCTTTGATTCTGATGTATAACAGAGGTGGTAAAACTGCCGTTTTCTGGAGCATTTTCACAATCCATAAGACTTCGCTTACAGGCAATTGTCGTCAGTTTGGCTCAAATAAGCTCATTAAAAAAATCTTTTAAAACAAACAAACAAACAAACAAACAACAAAATAGAATCCCTAAGGAGCATTTCTGATGATGATTTTGCATAGAAAAAGACAAACTAAGAGTCCCAATCATGCTGATTCCTGAATTAGACTGTCCAACTCCCAAACTATCCTGCCCCACTGCAGTCAAACTCGTGGCAGAGTGTTGACAGTCTAGGGCAGTGGTGAAAACTGGGGGAAATGCTGCCTCCCAAGGGACATTTGGCAATGCCTGCAGACATTTCTGGTTGCCACAACTGAGGAGTTAGGTGCTACTGGCATCTAGTGGATAGAGGCCAGAGATGCTTCTAAACCTCTACAATGCTCAAGAGAGGGTCTCACAACAAAAAATTATCTGGCCCTAAATGTTAGTACTGCTGAGGTTGAAGAACCCTGGCCTAGAGAATGGAGCCGCAGCCAGCAGGTACTACCAGGCATACAGAGCAGGCTTGCAGTGTCTGGGGGCACTGGGCTGGTGACCTGGACTTATTACTCCTTCCTTAAAATCTGACCGTGGGGTTTCCACAAGAGCCAAGGGGCTATGAGGCTCCTGGAGGCGCAGGCCTCCCTACAGGACACAGCCCAAGAGCAGGCCAAAGAGACTTTAAGACTGAACTGAAGAGGCGAGTCTCCACAGAAATGTATAATTAGAACAGAGCCCGGCTAGCAGGGAGAGCCTTCTGGCCAAAAATGGCAAAAGTGCGAAGTGTCCCAGCAGAGCCAGGCCAAGCCCACTGGTACAGTCATCCCCCCAGCTCTCCCTCCTCCCCGCCAGACTCCCTGAGCTATCACCACCTCCTCCCGCCCCACAGCCTGGTCCTCCCCTGCTGGCACTGGAATTCATCTCCCCACTTGAGAATTTCTCCTGAGGCTGAAGCATCTGAAGTTGATCAACAAACACTGGCCTCTCTGAGTTGAGAAATTTGTGAGGAAGCTGCGCTCCCCACTCTCCAGAGGCAGCTGGAGCAGCCACATATGCAGATAAGCTACAGGCAGGATGATCACAACCAGGTTGTATGGACATCACCCTCCGAGAAAACTCGGGCTGGGGGAGGAACCGAGGCGGGAAAGGCTGGCCAAGCAAGTGCCCAGAGCTGTGGCGGAGGAGGAAACTGCTGTGTCACATAAAGGAGCTGCCAGGGCTCCCACGGAGGGCTTGGGCTGAGAGGTGTGGCAGAGGAATGACTTCCAGCCTGAGGAGCCCGCATCAGGGCTGGTCATGGTGGTCAAGACACAACGTGGCCCGGCCGGGCGTGGCTCAGCAGTTGAGCATCGACCTAAGATGCAGGCGATCAGGGTTCGATTCCCGGTCAGGGCACATGCCCAGGTTGCGGACTCAATTCCCAGTCGGGGGCGTGCAGGAGGCAGCTGATCAATGACTCTCTCATCATTGATGTTTCTATCTCTCTCTCTCCCTCTCCTTTCCTCTCTCTGAAATCAATAAAGATATATATATATTTTTAAAAAAGACACAACGTGATGAAGGCCGACATCCCCAAAAAGGTTCCTGGCTGGATTATTAACCCTTTGGGACAAAAACCATGTTTCTCCATCTCTGGATCATCCCGAGAATGCCTTGTACACAGTAGAATTTGTCAAAGGAAAGGAAGGGGGTAGGGAGGGCCCTTGGGCATGCCTGCAAGTACACAGTAGTGCAAAGCAAAGGTATTTCTGGGGTGATGGCGTATGGAGACTTGTAAGAGCTTTGCAAAAAAATTTATTTGCAAGTGCTGAATTTTTAACTTTTTGTTTCACCCACAGAATGCAGCCTGAGTCCAGCTCTACAGAATCTTTGTCCAGACAAGAGAACTATTCAAACAGACACAATGCTTGGCCCCCTAAGATGACCAAGACTCACACTTGAACTACAGGGCCCTCATCTCACCTGGCATCAGCTTCACTGTAGTATTCTCTGGCCACAATGTCTTCAAACAGCTCTCCACCAGTAACACTGCAACCAACAAACAGAGAGGATCAGAGGAGGCAAGGCGGCCCGCCCCAGCATCCAGCAGGTAACAGGTGACACTGCAGAACAGCTTTTAAAGAAATGCTAACTCTATATTCATTTCATTCAAGAGCCCAGAACACACTCCATCCTTCAATGACACGGGGCTCCTCCCTGGGGTAACATGGGCCCGCCCCTCCTCCTGCATCTCTGTTTTTATGACCTTACAGATAGCTAATGCTCAGGCAAAGACGAATATACAGGGATCTAAGAGAAAATAACTGACCTACTTAGAAAGTCACAGACTTGAGATCAACATAAACACGAAGGTACAGTTGCCCCAAATGACCAGACCTACGACTGGAAGTTGCAGAATGAGACCCAACCCTGAACATACCAAAGAGGTATTTCCAGGAGGTGAAGAGCCACTTTTAAGATATTCAACCACAGCCGGAGTGGAGAGAGACCAATCAGAGCCAGCTTACAACTGATAGAAGCTACCTTCGAGTTCGCAGAATTTTTAAGGTCATGTAAAGAGCTGTGCTCTATTTCTCCACTAAGGACCACACACCGAGAGACAAGGAAAAGGCATCTGCACGAGGTGCGTGCTGAACAGAAACGCGCCAGCAATGCCGTTCTGGGGCTCAGACCCCGGGGCGGGAGGGGTGCCGCACGAGCCGTGATGTCCCCTCAGCAGCATGCTGGCTACCAGAGGAAGTTCAAAACCAAATTCTTCCCCTCGGGCAAAGGACAGGGGCCCTTGGCCGAGGCTGGAGGCCTAGCTCAGGCCTTCTTCCAAGCCTTCATTGTGAACTAGCTGAAGGAAAAGGCCCCACACCCTCAGAAAGTGGCACTTACAGGTCAAACACGAGGTAGTGAAACCCTTCTTCAGAAATACTGTCATGGAGGCGCACTGCAAGAGAGGAGATGGGACAGACATTAGCAGAGAGATTGGAAATCCTGACCCTCTCCTGCTCAGCAGCCACCCCCGCCCCTCTGCCGGCCTCGCTGGGCTCTCTCCTGAAGGAGCGGCCGTGAGAAGTGGCCGCGTGCCCAGCGCCCCCATCCCAGGCTACGCAGCCACGGCACAGAGGGACAACCAGACCCCAGGCTCGGCGCTCGGGTCGCCACCTCAGACTGCCTCAGACGTAGGCAAGAGAAGCTTCGTGGCTAAGGAGGCAGAGAAGGGCTGGAACCTTCCCAGAGGGGCTGGTCCCAGAGCAGGCGGTCCTGGGACATGACGAGTGACAGCGTAATGCACAGCGAGGAGCACCTAGTGACGCTTACCGCAGGGGACGGAGGATGACAAGATGGGCGAGCCGAGAGCTCTTTCAGAAGGGTCAATGGGAACAGAAGAATTAATGGGAGGGGAAGAAGTGGGAGAGGGAGAGCCCAGAGGAAGGCACGTGGAGCGAGGATGATGGCTGGCGAGCATGGGAGGCAACTGGCAAATTCAGGCAAAGACAACAATCACCGTTCTATTAACTGCCTACTGTGTGCCAGGCCTGTGTAAGCCTCTTGGCATACGTCCCTTGTTCTACAGGCATTTACTGAGTGCCTACTATGTGCCAGGCTCTGTGCTGGGCGGTTAGATTTAGGAAGGATGTAGTGCCTGCCTACGAGGAGTTTATTATTCCTGATGACCACCATGAGATGGGTGTTACCCCCTTTCTACAGATGAGGACTCAGGAGGTTCAGGGACAGATGGTATCTTGCTAAAGGCCAAAGACACGGTGGGTTAAAATTGTGAATCCAGCTCTATCTGTCTCCAAAGCCTGGTCTCCACCGCTGCTCCCTATAAGACACATGGAGTGGCCCACACACCCAGGTAACAAAATAATGGAGCCCGGGAGAGAGACCATTCACGAATATACCTACAACAGCACAGGCGGGTCTAGGAGGCCACCACATGAAGCCGCCCATGGCAACCCACCAACTGCGAGAGGCCGATGGGCAGAATCCCTTCCCACTCCCTGCCTCCAGAACTCTTGGGCAAAACACCAACCTAATGTCTTCTGAGGTCTGTTCGACAAGCTCCTGCCCTCAGAGCCACCTCTGGGTTAAATGCCAAGCTCTGAGCATCATTCTAATGCAAACATAGCTCACGCTTTGGCTGACAGTCTGGCTGTTCCTGTTCCTTCCCTCACCTGAACTCTCTTGATGGGAAACCTCGGTTCCAAAGGGCTCGCTCTATTTGACCTTCGCTCCAACCCTCGGCAGTCTCAGGAGACCTCAGAGAGCACTTCAGGAATGGCCTGACACCAAACCAACCAGTGAAGTTCTTGGAGACAAAAAAAATTAGTTTCTCTTCCTTGGCGTGGCCCAGGCTGCCAACTGCCCCAAATGACAGCTTCCATTTCCAGTGTCCGAGCGGTTCATCAGGGCTGAGGCGCTTCCCTACATCCCCTCCCCACCAAAGCAGGATCACCCAGAGCACAAAATGCAGGCACTAAGCCATCACGAGAGCGCTATGGTTCTCCTCGCTTGACAAATGAGGACTCAGGCCTGCCAGGGTTTGAACTAGGGCCTGAGGACTGTTTATACTTCTCACTGCCTACCTTATTTGATCTGATCTGGTTTCTCAACTCCAAATTCCACCTCAAACTCAGTATTTCTGTGATTTACCAGTGGGACCAAAGGTAGGTGGTACTTCTAAAATCACTCCTCCTCAAACCTTTCTCTCCTGTCCTCAGGCAAACAAGCTTCTGCTTCTCTAGGCCTGCAGATGACAGAAGGAAGGAGCTACAGCCAGACCTACAGCCAGACGCCTGCTTCCTTCCCACCCTGACTAACCCAGGCACGCTCACACACAGCCCCCAGAGCCCTTCCACTTCCTTCACTGTGCTTCTCTGGTCTAAGTCAGTGCTGCATGCTGAGTCCTGCTGCAGCTGCTGCTCCCTTGCTTTCAAAAGGACTTTCCATTTAATTAGAAATTTGCTATTAAAAAGCATTAAAGTGTGTAATACAAATAATCCCCTGGAAATCAGCTGTCCCAGAAGCTAAAAACCAGCTTTGTTAGGGAGGTGACTAACAGCAGCAGGATGGTGAGCTCACAGGACAGCAGGCACGGTGCTAACAACCACTCCTGGGGAGTCCAGCTGCCCACCCTGCCTCCCCCAGACCCTAACCCCACCCCCAGCACAGCACAGCAGGGCTAAGAACAGGACAGAAAGTGCAGGCACCCATGCCTATCCCCAGACAGGGAGTCACTGGCACCTGCCCTTCTCCAGGAACCACACACAGAGCCCAGGTGGGAGGAAGCGGGGCAAGAGAAGCAGCAAAGGAAGACCTACCCTTCCAGGTGACCCAGGCGAGGGAATGGCTGTGGTGTGGGACCCAGAGCAAGGTTCTACCGAGACAAGCAGGGACAGGTGTGGAAGGCCCATCTCTTTTGTGTTTTTTTCCCACTTATAAAGAAAATTAACAGGGAACTGAGAACAGGGGAGAAAACTGACTGCACCACTCTAAGTGCCTACCTAGTGGATTCTTAATAATAATGCTCTAAATTATAACTAACACTTGAACTGTTTCTATGTGCTAGGCACTGTGGCAAGTGCTTTACACATGCCATTTTACTCAACTCGCACATTAACTCTGTGGGACAGGTACTTCTATCACCCCCATCTAACAGGAGAGGAAACTGAGACTCCAAAGAAACTCACTCAAGGTCATACCAAGTGGCAGAACTGAGACCTGAAGCCAAAACAAACTGGCATAAGATCCCTGATATTGTAGAACTGCCTGTTAGGAAGTCACTTTCTCCATCCTCTTAGGCAAAGGAGCTCCAACCTGTCCCCACTAGCCCTGGCCATTCTGATTCACTCATCAACGTCCGTTCGGCACCTTCTCTGAAGCAGGCATGGCTGTACATGCCACGGATCCGGCTGTGAAGGCAAAAACCCGGCCCTCCGCCGCGGAGCTTCCAGGTGAACGGGGAAGATGGGCTTTCCACCGGCACATACGCAAATCTGTAACTAGCACTACTGTGCTGAGGGCTGTGAGGTGGGAGTAAAGGATGCTATGGACTTGTGCCATGAAATAATCCGACACCCAGCCCATACCCCAGTAAGGAGAGGGCAGGAAGGCCAAGGCGGCCAGGCAAGTCTATAGACAGGAAGATAGGAGAAAGGGATATACAGTGTTTATTACATTACAGTGTTTAGCCTAATTATTGTTCTTTACAAACTGTGGAAAGAAGGCCAAAAAAACACCCAAATACTTTTACTTGATGTTTTAGACCTTCAAGGACTGACAGAGCCACAACCCAATTATTGTGGCTATTCCCAATTCTTTAAAAACCACCCAATAATATGCCACATTTTAACTAACAAACCATGGTCAAAAAGCATTGAAAAAGTGTCACTGTTAATGTCTGCAGCAAAAGCACGGACGTTAGGAAGGAGGTCCTGTGGCAGGGGTTGGTGGGGGGCTGAGGGTGCCCCCCAGGAGTGGTGGGTAGGGATTCAGGAGCTGTTCACTCGTGATCTGATGTTCCCTACTTTTTCTTTGCAACTATCTTTGCTACACTTACTGGTAGTTGAATGGGCCCTGGGCGCAAGGCGGTCTGGCTTGAATACCTTCTGCACTGAGGTGGGGCTGGGGGTCTAGCACGGATCACTTCTGGCAGTTGGAATCTGTTTTTATCTCCCTTTATTTCCTAGGCCTCCTCCGCTTGCTGAATCCTCACCGCAACTCCACAAAAAGGCACAAGTGACAGAACAAAGGCACAGGCAGGCGAAATGATGTGCCGAAAAGTCGCAGCTACTGACCGGCAAATCCCCTATTCAAACCTGGACTTGAGCCCAAAGCCACAGGCCTTTGCTTCTCTTAGTATATGGTCCACAGACCAGCATCGTGAGCATCACCTGGAGACACGAGGAAGCTCAGGTCCGCCCCAGACCTGCTGAATCAGATCCAGATTTTAACATGATCCGCAGGTGATCCATAAGCACATAAAAGTTCGAGAAGTGCTGCTCTAAACCACAGGGCTAGACTGTGACCGAAACCGCTGGGGCGGCTCAGCATGAAGGAAGTCGGAGTCTAGTCATCAGAGGAATTTAGAGCAGGGAGCAAGCAGGTCACAGGCAGAGCACAAACACTCCATTCCAACTTTAGACGCTCAGCACTCCTGCTGTCTCCTCCTCTCAACGCCACACCTTTGGCCACTCTCCTAGGGCTGTTCGGTTTCGCAGCACACCTCATAACCAATAGGCGTCTTAAAAAAAAATCCGTAGACTTTATTTTTTAGAGCAATTTGGGTTCACAGCAAAACTGAGCAGACAGTACACAGAGCTCCCACATATCCTCTGTCCCCACATATGCACAGCCTCCCCCACTATCCACAGCCCCCACCGGAGTGGTACAATTGTTATAGTTGATGAACCTACACTGACACGTCCTTATCACCCACAGTCCATAATTTACATTAGGGTTCACTCTTCTAACAGGCTTTTAACTCCTAGGACAGAATATCTGTTAGGGAATAAAGCTGGGGGTGCCTGGCTCCTTGCACCAAATACCCTTCTGAGTCTGACAGCATCCAGAATTTGACCATAAGCTCTTTGCTCTCAGCTTCCTCAACTCTGCACCACTCTCCGCTGATCCACTTGTATCCCTGTGGGATGGAGTTAAAGAGGCTGGAGCCAAAAGGGCCACAGCTCTGAAGGATGGAGCAGTGGAGAGATGAGAGGAATAGTGAATCAGGGGGACAAAACTGCCTTCTCTCCTGCCACAAGCCAGGTCAGGATCCATGGCAACCCCCAGCCTCCTGGGCCCATAGCTCTGCCACATCTCCAGGAGCCCTGGTTCCCACCGGAAGCCAGACAGCCTGGCCAGCCAGCTCTCCCAGGACACAGTCCTGGCTCACCCTTTCCTCTCCCTGCCCTTGACCCCAGAACAGGGCCTCAGACCAACATCCCTCAGGATCTGTGAGCACTCATGAAATAGAAGCACAGTTCTAGGCAATCAGATGCTAACACAGTGAGTATCACTTGCCTGGCCTTTCCTGGATCTTGCTGTCTCCCTACCAGAGCAGATGGCTAGGTCTCTCAGTCTCCTTAATTCTGAGTTGGGGGCAGGTGGTACACACAAAAAAAGGCCACCAAACCAAGTAAAGTCAAAAGGTCAAAAAGTATATATTTAATTTTTAAAACTATGTATTTGAAAAAGGTTAGAACTTTTTGCAGCTAGAATCCCTTCTTCTGTCTTCCTGGTTGTGTCTCGGTTACCTCCATCCTGCCCTGACCCTTCTGTGGTCAGCCACGCCTGCACGGCAGGTGATGCGCACCTGGCTCCGTCTCCTGCCTCAGCTCCCCCTCCCCCGTTCTTCCTCCATGAGGATAGCTTGTCACTGTTCTACGAATTGGTCACAAGGAGCATAAGGAAAGGAAGTTGCTGTCCTCAGACCCTGAGACCCGGAACTAGAACACCAAAATGCTTCTGTGCTTGTGGATGGCTTTCAGTTACCCATGTTTTCTCTTCCTGAGATAGGGGGCAGTAGCGAGGACGGTGGCCAATGGACTAAGGGGCCGCCACTGCCCAGCCCCAGCTGAGTCTGGCCATGCACAGAGGTGGGCTCAGCAGAACCAAGCCTTCTGATTTGAAAGACTAGGAAACAGAATTTTTTCAAAATGTGAAATCTCTTTTTTTTAAAAATCTTCACCCAAGGATATTTTTTCCATTGATTTTTAGAGAGAATGGAAGGGAGGCAGGGAGAGGGAGAGAGAGAAAGACCAAGAAACATTGATGTGAGAGAGTCGTAATGATTCGTTGGTTGCCTCCTGCACACACCCCGACCAGGGCCGGGGAACAAACCAGCAACCCAGGTATGTGCCGTTGACCAGAAATCGAACTCACGACCCTTAGGTTCACAGGCCGACGCTCTAACCACTGACCCACGCTGGTCGGGGCAAAAACATAAAATCTCATTTTTAAATAATGACTGGCAAATAATAAAAATATTTTTAGACCACTGAGCCAGCCAAACAAAACACGCCTGAATTTGTGACTGCTGTTCTAGGTGTTTCTCTGCGTCGCGTCTCTCCTATGTAAGGCCATGCTGGCCTCCACCGCGCTGTTTTCAGGTGTGAGTCTAACTTCAAGAGATCACCCAGGAGCCCCACGGATTCCAAGCCCAGGACCTGTCGGCTGAGAGGTGTTGGCTCTGTGGAAAACACTGCACCAGGCAGAGTGGAGCACTGGCTATGCCAATCTGCTTCGGGTGTAATCCAAGCTGCTGATTGTGATCTATAAAGCCCTGCATGGCTGGGGTTCTGGTTACCTCAGAGCTGCTCCTCTCCCCTTGGGCTGGAGTGTGACCTCGGCTCTCTCACGTAATAGCTCACGTGAAGCATTCTAGCCCCAGATCTGGGAAGCCAGAGGCTGAGTAGCTCTGGAGGAAGCGCCAAGCTTCAGCAAGTTGCCTCACAGGCCTGGCCACCAGCAGAGTAGAGTGGGTGGCCTCTGGGGCACTGTGGGGGCCCTGATATTTAGGCCATGCCTGAGGAACACGGAACACATGTTGTTTTTTGTGATGACTCGGGGCTTTTAGGGAGAACCTAGGAGATGCTCCCTGCTCTGCCTCAAGTCAAGACTGGGGTTTCTGCTCAGACACTGCAGCCAGCCCAGTTTCTGCCCTCCCTGCAGAAGCGCCAAATCAGGGCCAACGCTCTTGGCAAAGACTATTTCAGCTGAACAATGTAAAACTGAGCCAGAGTGGGTTGTGGCAGGCAAAGCTCCTCAGGCTTTAGAACAACCAACAATGTGCTCTTGTCCCCCAAGTCAGGGTGGGAGCAGGGAGAAATCCTCTTCATTTTTTCTTCTTCCCCATCCAAGTGGCTCCTGCCATCCCTTCTCCAGAGAAGCCAGGCGGGTGGGCAGCTTGCTTCCCTGGCTCTGGAGAATACAAACAGGAGCACCATGGAAACCCCCAGAGTGTGCACGACACTGCAACAGGGACAAACTCTTTCAGGTCCAGAAACAAAATCCGGACCCTTTTATGACAGCAGTGGATGGGGCCTGGTGAGGGACACTAGTAGGCTACTAGCCCAGAGCCTCACATGCTGAGGACCTTGGACCTCAGCCCAAAGACAGAAGGAGTAGGGAAGAAAGGGAGTGTGGAACCTGTTCCGATACCTCACATCCCATCCCTGAGATGGCACTGTGGGCATGAAGACGCCCAGTCTTAAAGCTAGGATGCCTCAGAATTCTGAGCAAGACGCAGCTGCTTTCCCGCTCAGGAAAAGTAAGACACCAGGCAAAGGCCCAGGGTCAGAAGTAGTTTCATATACAAAAGCAGCGGATCTCTGTTCTCCACCCCCTCCTGCAAAACGCAAGAAATACCCATATGCAAGAGAACTTACCAATATTTGGGTGTTTCAAAAGTCGGCATATCCGGGCCTCACGTTCTAATTTCTGGTGATCTAAAAGCAGAGGAGAAAAACCAAAAGCCATCAACCACACTTTCCATTGGTGGCCGGCCACCTGGCTATTCATACCACTTCAATACTTAGGCGCCAACTGTGCACTTTTTACAATTTGCTGAATTAATGCAGCAAGTCACACCAATCCTGGAGACAGGTATTATAACCACCTTTTCCAGATGAGGAAATGCCTTAGGAAAGCAGCGCAAGCTAGTGAGTGGCAGGGCCAGGATTTGAATCCAGGTCTTCAACTAAACTCTAGTACTCTTTCCACTATTGCCGGGATTTCATTGGGCCAGGGTGTCCAAAATCTCTTTCTTGTTAGAAATACTAGTAATAGTTAAGTTTTACTGAGCACCTACTATATGACCAGGCACTGCGCTAGGAGTTTTGCATATGTTCTCTATTTTAGTATTCATAGCAACCCTAAAACATAATGATGCTGACAACAAAGATGATGATCTGAGAAAATAATGAGCACATTTATTGAGAGCTTACTTCTACACCAGGCAGATACATCTTTTTTTTTTCTTCAATCCTCACCTGAGGATGTTTTTATTGATTTTTTTTTACAGAGAGGGGAAAGGAGGGAGAGAAAGAGAGAGAAACATCGATGTGAGAAACATCAATTGGTTGCCTTCCACACATACCCCAACTGGGGACTAAACCCACAACCCAGGCACGTGTCCTGACCAGGAATCGAACCTGCAACCTTTTGATGCACAGGATGACACTCCAACTGAGCCACACTGGCCAGGACTAGCAGATACATCTTTTAATTTATCCTCATAACAACTCTGATGAGGTTGGTACTATCAAGATGCCCATTTTACAGAAATCCTGTTCTCCCCAGGATCCTCTTGGCCACCCACTGCTGGGGCACTCAGGCTCTGGGGTTATTCTACTTTGGTGTAATGACTAGAATCCAAGAGTTCCCAGATGCAAGCAAGCTGCATTGGTCAAATCCTTCCACAGGAAGGCAGAGCTCCAGGAAGTACAAGGAGAGGATACTGCTACTTAAAGCAAGGTGGCCTAGAAGCCCTCCCCATTCTACTTCCCCAGCTCTACTTGCTGGAATCCTACCTAAAGTAACCTCCATCACAACGTTTTCCCTATTCCTATTTTAAAAATACACACACACACACACACACACACACGTATGTACATATATCTTGTTGTTGATTTTAGAGAGAGAGGGAGAGAGAAACATCAATGTGAGAGCAACACACTGACTGGCTGCCTCCTGCATGCCCCCTACTGGGGATTGAGCCCAAAACCCGAGCATGTGCCCTGACGGAGAATCAAACCCACAACCCTTTGGTCCATGGGCTGACACTCTAACCACTGAACCACACTGGCCAGGGCCCCTGTTCCTCTTGGTAGACATCACTTTCCCCCCTAGGACCACCCCCTATCTCCCACTGAACCTGTTATAATTCTCACATCATACATCAGTTATCTTTCAGTTACAAGCTCTTTGAAGGGTGGGATCTTTCCTTTTTTTAAATTTATTGATTTGAGAGAGAGAGAAAAAAGAGAACGAGAGAAACATGGACCTGTTGTTCCACTTATCTATGCATTCATTGGCTGCTTCCTGTATGTGCCCTGACCGGGGATTGAACCCACAACCTTGGTGTATTGGGACAACACTCAACCAACTAAGCTACCCAGCCAGGGCAAAGGGTGGGGACTCTTCTGAGTGGTGCTTTCTAGAGTTCCTACCATAACAGGGGCTTAATAAGTATTTATCAATAACATCAATAACAGTAGTAATAGCTATTATTTATTAAGCATTTGCTATATGCCCGGCAGAGGCATGGGTTATCATATTTTATCCTCACAGAAATCCTATGAAGTAGGGGATGTGATTAGCTCCATTACATTACAAACGAGGAAACTGAGGCTTAAACAGCTAAAGTAACTGCCCAAGGTCACACAGGCAGTGGATGCAGGGAGTCTGGGCCTAGAACCCTCTTTCTCCATCTCTGTACTATGAAAACAGGATAAGGAAAAGTGAGAGCATCAAGGGAAGACTCCAGGTTTGGAGGACACAGTCCAGGTCACCTCAACATCTCCAGGCCTAGGCAGATAGATGCCTTCACATCACGCTTGTCAAGCAATTCCTTCCTCCAGTGCCAGGGGCTTCTGCCCACCTCACTTCTACCTAAACGGCAAGGAGCCTCTGCTAAGCCTCCCATGACACTCACAACCCTCCTACTGGGTAAGTGCTACAGTGACGAAGCTGAGGCTGAGGCCCAGAGAAGTTAAATAACTTGCCTGAGGACCTACAGCAGGAAGGGGATAGAACTGGGATTCAAACTCAGGCCTGTCTGGGATAATGTATTCTGAGATAAGGTAGGGATTACAGACTAGAAGGAATTCATATTTATTGTTTCATCAACCACCCCTGGCCTTGTGCAAAATGTTCCCTCTAACGACAGCTCTGCTTTGTGGAAGGAGGAGGTAGGGACAGGCAGAGATTAGTTCCTGCTGCCCAGCTAATCCATCCCAGCTGCCCAAAGATCTGGGTCAGGCCTTCCTTCCCACCCTCGGGTTTGGTATGTCCACTGATCAGGATGTAGCCAGGAGAACTCCAGGTAATCCCACGCTCCCGATCCTTCATTCCTGGGGACCTTCAGAAGATAGGTAGTTGAGAAAGCAGCCATAGCCCTGCCTGGTGCAAGGGAGCTCTCTCCTTCCAGATCTGGCCGGGAAGATGTCAGGGCTAACCCACCTTCCTCCTGCCCCTGGACCTGGGGTTGGAGGTACCAAGCTAACCAGCCCCAAAGCTGCAGACCCAGCAGCCCTCTTTCTGACTACTCACTTCATCACCCTCCAACCCCCAACCCTCAGGCTTGGTTGCCTGGGCAGGTGCAGAACAGCATCTTACTATGCGGAGGTAGCAGCTGAGGGGAAGGCCCAGAAGATTAATGTTTATCTCCTCCCTTAAGTCTCTTACTGGCTAATGGTTACAGTCTACAACAGCAACAGCACTAAAAATAAGGGTGCTCTAGCTTTATCAGTGACTCAAAGCGGGAAGAGGAGAGACGTAGATTCATGCTCCCAGCTCCTCGAAGGAGTTGCCCAGAGTCTAGAGGGTCCATGCTAGTTTGACCCGAACTCCAAGGAGCCAAGCCCCACATTCTGGGCGCAGCTTGTATCTTCTCTAAACCCCGGGCTGTGCCTTGGTCTAGCTCTGATCCTTAGCCATGCAGTTCCGCCAGTAACATACCCATTTTGGAGTCAAACAGCCCTGGATTGAGTCCTAGTGCTGCCATGTCAGGAGATTTATTAAACCCATCTGAGCCTTGCCCGACTGGGCGTGGCTCAGCGGTTGAGCGTCAACCTAGGATCCAGGACATTGTGGTTAGATTCCCGGTCAGGGCACATGACAGGGTTGTGGGCTCCATCCCCAGTCGGGAGCATGCAGGAGGCAGCCAATCAATGAAGACTCTCTCATCATTGATGTTTCTATCTGTCTCTCTCCCTCTCCCTTCCTCTCTCTGAATCAATAAAGATATATTTTAAAAACACACACATCTGTGCCTCAGTCATTCATTCAAAACATATTTACTCAGGCTTGCTATGTGACAGACACTGTTCTAGATGTTGGGGATACAGCAGTGAACAAAACAGACAAAAATCCCTGCCCTCATGGAGCTGATACTCTAGTGTGGCTGGGGTGGTGGGACAGCCAATAAGAACTGGATGGCATGGTCAATGTTGTGGCACGTGCTATGTGGAAAAATAAAACAGGGAAGGGAGAGAATGTATGGGGTAGTCAGCAAGGAGGTGACATTTGATTAGGACCCAAAGGAGGTGAGACAGTGAGCCAGGCACATTGTTTTGGGAAAAGTGTCCTCATTTCTAAAATGGGGGCAACAATATCTGTGAACTAAATGAGGTAACTGAGTAAGTGCTCAGTATGGTGCTGGGCACACATGGAGAGCCCCCTTTCCAAGGGCCCAGTGATATGAGAGGCAAGGCCTCCCAGACCGGGCTTTGTAGCTGCGGGTATTACCAGAGATTCTGGGAGAGTTGGGCTTACCAGGCCTGGACAGGCACAGGGTACACAACACAACACACCAACTGAGCCCTCCGGCCTGGCTCCACCAGCCTTGCTGGGGCAGGGGTGTTTCTCCACCCCTCCTGTCTATAGCCTACAGGTAAAGGTTAGCAACAGGGGCTCTCAGGGAGACAGCATAGCCCAGGAAGTGCTGCTGCCTGCGGGATCCCTCCTCTTCCTTGGCCCCGGCCTTGCTGGCTGTGGCGTCCTGCCATCCAGCTCTGCTCAATGGGCCGCGGTTTCTGCCTGCCACACTCTCTCCTGTCTTCTTCCGCCACGCACAGCCAGCCAGCACCCCAGCCTCTCCAGCTGTCGTCTCCTGTCCCTTTTCCACACACTTTCTGTCCTGTACTCCCCTCCACGACTGGTCCATGTCTGGGAAAAGGCAGGGCTCCACCCCAACAGCAGCAGGATTCAGGAACAAGTACGGTTTATAGAGCATCTTTCCCAATTACAAGGGCTGTCCCAGCTTAAACACAGCATCCCCAATCCCAAAAGGGATGAGGCCACTGAACTGTCCTGGTCCACAGTGGCAGGCCCAGGGACTGGCTGCCCAACCCAGGAGATACCACACCAGCTGCTCTCGTCACAAAAGCGGCCTTCTTCCCTGAGACACACCTCCTTCCAGTGACCACCGAGCTCCCTGTTCCGAGGGGACAGCGTCGACCTTCCGTGGCTGACCTTCCTGCCCACCTTTCCACGAGGCTTGTCCCCGCCCAGCCCCCCTTCCTGTTTGACAACAGCCACTTCCCGCTTTTGCACAGGGCCACTTCCTGCCTGCCTGTGTGCTACTGCCATGGAGACCCACCCCTGCCGGCCTTCAGCTCAGTCCCAACCACAGCCCTCTGCAAGGTTTTCCCCCTCGAGAGCAGAGGTGGCAACAGGAGCAGAAAGCAGAAGCAGCCGTTCTCAGGGACCAGCGTCAGGCCCTGCTCAGCAGCCCACCCAGGGCAGAGCCGCCCCGAAACAAAAGGCTCCCTGGAGGCCCTGCTCTCCTGCTTTCAGCCCAAGCACTTCAAGACGTGGTCCAGGGCTCTACAAAGGACAGGTACCCTTCACAAAAAGGGCAGCAAGGAGTGATCAGTGTGCCAAGGGAGGCAGAAAAGCGAAAGCAGACAGTGAGGAAACAGCATGTGGCAAAGGGGAGCGCAGAGCCCTTGAACCATCTCTCCCCTAGGACCCCGGGAGAGAAGCCGACTCCACGTGCACTCTCCTTCCCCCAGAGGATCCGGGCTGGGGAGGGCTGGCCACTGTTCCTCCAGCCCTGCGGGGATGTGCCCGCTGATTTGGTGACAATTTCTCTAAAACCACAAATGCTAGCACTAGCTTCAAAAAGATTCTGCTGCCACCTAAACATACAACCTCCTATAAGTAAATGGACACAGAGCCCTAACTCTGGCTATGAGGACCCTCCTCAACCCAATCTCAATGACCCCCTTGACTTTTCAGAGTATTTCAAAGGTTTGTGCCTGTGGCCCTAACATGACTGTGAGAAGCTTTCTAAAGCCCCATCAATTTCAGATGCTCAATGCAGGGGGAGGGGAAAGGGTCATCTCCCCTCCTTGCTAAGCAGGAGAGGCCCCTTCTAGCCCCCTAAGGCATTACTCTGAGTAGAAACAAGAGCATTGTAGAGGTCTGGTGTCATAATCCATGTTCTCCAGCTACTTATAAACAGCCCCTGGCTGTGGGCACTGACCAGCGGGAATCCCAAACCACAATCCCATTGACCTCACCCTGACACTGCGATGCCACACCCCTTCCTCTTTGAATCTTACTATAAAGGTGCAAAGAGTCTCCAATTAAAAGCAAAGTCCATCTACCCTGTACGAGCAGGGGGCATGGCTTCTATTTCCTTCACACCCACACAACCGGGAACTAGCTGAGGGCTGTGAATACAGGAGGACAGGGCCTGACATGTGCCACGTGAACACCACGTGAACACCAAGAATCTGTCCTTTAAACTGGTATCCGCCCCTTCTCTTCAGTCCGAACCCGAACAATTTTAAGCGGCAACACAAAGACCTGAGCCCCACTTTGTTCTAACTAAGGAGGCAAAGGAGACAGGTGCCAAAAAGTGCCCCACAGCAAAAGTCTCCCAAACCAGCTCCAACGGACAAAATCCCCATGGGGTCACTAGCAAGCCCCAAGAAGGCAAGGTTCTGCCTCTGGACACTCTGGACACTCTCAAGGGCCAGAACAGGGTCAGCCACTGAGTTCTCCATGCCCCCAGCAAGGCTCTGGGTGCCTACAGCCTTTGCCCACTGTTTTGGTGACATTTCCTTCATGGTAACCAGCCCCAAGTAAAACATCCCAGGAAGCAGCCCCTAAAAATAGCTCCTCCCAGGGCAGCAGCAAGCATGGGGGAGGGGAGAGAAAGGGAGGAGAAAAGAGGGGAGCAGATGGGAAGCTGCTAGGGCTGCTGGGGCCCAGGAAGTAGCAATGGTGCTGGGGGAGTGGCTGGAACTGCCCCCCCCATAGAGGGGTCTATACCCAGAGAGGTGGGTACAGATAAGAGCAAGGCCTCAGCGAGCAGAAAGGAGAGATCTGCTGCAGTGGGCTTAGAGCTCTGGGGCTAGGTGGAGAGGTGTGGAAGTGATGTATCAGGATTCACCACAGGAACAAAATACCCAGAATCAGTGTTTTAAAGGGAGGAGCCAAGGAGTAAGTGAAGACCACATCTCTTGAATATGCTGGGGTCCGAACAAGGGCAAAATCATTGGCATACCTATGGCTCACAACAAACAAAACTTTTGTGCCTTGGTTTCCCCACTGGCCCTGGGGCAGGTCTGTCTCTCCATGGGAAGATGATGAAGGGCCTCCGCTGAGAGGCACTCAAGAGGTGCAAAGTGCCCATCTCCTCCTGTCACCACCCTTTTGGCACCCATGGGATCAGGCCCTTGTCGGCCTGCCAAGGCTATCCAGAGAGCAGCAAGCAGAGAGATGGGGGAAGAAGCCCGTCACACCCACTCCTCTCTTTCCCTGTCTCTAGCCTCATCAGAGAATGGGGTCAGTCGTTCACTTCTAGGGTTTCAGCACAGCCTCGAAGCTTGGGCACAGCTTCTGACAAGGGACCAGAGCAAGCAGCTGGAAGAAAGCAGGGGCCTCTCCTATGGGATGGGACCACCTTCAAACCTCCATCCCCACCCCATGATGCCGGCACCCAAAGTCACTCTGAGAAGGTGGATAGGAGGGCAGGGTGACAGGACAGTGTCATAGGAGCTAAGTCACACAGCTCACAGTATGACTATATGAAACTGGCCAAGCATAAGCCTTGGCACAGAGAAGGGACCTCCAGGCTGCTTCCTAATCCACTTGGGAGGAAGAGTCAGGGGAGCTCAGTTACTTATATACAGGATGTCCATTTCTCTGTCAACAAAAAATAGCCTGTTTTATCATTAGGAGGAAAGCATGGTTTTGTGTACAACCTCCTTAAATGTTTCCTCAAGTTCCAGAGCCCCAGCGTTCCAGTGCTGCATAGATTTCTCTTCCTCACCAGCCCCCCAAGGCCTCACCCCCCATTGCTGCTTCACCCTCCCCTCACTTCACCCAGATCCTTAACAGGAAAGTCTCACTCGGAGATACCACAGGGGACACAAATGTCATGGGGGCTACTCAGGCCAACACTAAGGGGGTGGGGACTCTCAGCTGGCACCACCCAGGGGGATCCTATTTCAGTCCCCAGGGCCAGCTGGACCCAGAAAGGGACAGCCTTTGCCCTTCTGGTGGCCAACATACCACAACCCCAGCCGCTCAGCTTGCCATAGCCTTGAACACGGACTGACACCCCAATCTGGGAGCTCAGAAGGAGGCCCCAAATCACAGAGCAGCCCATGTGCACAGATGGCCACATACCAGCAGAGATGCCACCTGGAGAAGGTTGGGTTAACATGTGTCTGGTAAATCTCAGAAAGCATGGCAAGAGCAATTATCACTGCTGCTGCTGCTTTTAGATGGCATTTCTTAAAGCATGGCTCAGGGACCACCTGCATGTAGAGTCTAGAACCCCACCCAAGACCCCAAAAGCAGAATCTCTGTGGCCAGAGCCCAGGAATCTACATTTTAACCAGTACTCAAGGGGATCCTTGTACACACTAAAATTGAAAATCACTGCTTCGATAAGTTCCAACATTGCCTTAGAAGGCTGTGAATGACAGGGAATCATAAGCTACACTGTCTTCCTACACCTCCCACCTGCATTATGTCCCAAGCACAGGTCTTTAATCTCATCTCTCCTCTCCCAACAGCTGTGTCAGGTCTACAGTCTGGCTCCATGGAGTACAAAGGGGGAACCCAAGCCAGTACCAGGGTATAAGGGTTCCAGCAACTTGGATATGAGGTTCCTGAAAGCCAAAGCCAAAAGGCAACCAAGATGGGTTATGTAGTCCTCTTAATCTATTAATTCAACATGTAGGTGCTCCGTATGTATCAGGCAATTGCAAGGCCCTGACCATACAGAAGTAAAAAAACATACGGTCCCTACCCTTACCTCCCAGGTCTTCAGGAAGAGGAAAACTTTTGTTTACATTTAGCTTCAATAGAAATTTCTTCACACAGGGTACACAGACTAAATAAATATAGAAAGTGCTGTGACAGATTTCAAATATTGCTCCTGGCAGCATCTCTTAGTAAGGCCAAGTGTCCACTATAGTAAAAGCAATTGGAATGCAGACAAATGGTCCAAATACAGAGGTTTCTTATGATTCTAATTGTTCCAAGAATAAATCCCAAACTATGTAGAAGAAAGAAAGGACCATTTGCCCTTCAAATGTAGCAATATGGGACAATGTTTTAGATGTGAGCAAGAGAGCAGGATATAAAATGTTATGCGCCACGAGGTGAAAAATCTATATGCATATGAATAAAGATAAGAAGGGAATATGAAGATTTAAAAATAAAAAAAAGACATAAGGGCTCAGGCTCCTTGGGGGGGCTGCTCTTAAATCTTAAAATAACGACTTATCATTGCCATCACCTGGCCCACTAACTCCTGCATCCAAGCCTATTTTAAATGCCTCCTTCAGCCTAGCAGAGAGCTCAGCTTGGAACCACGGGTTCCCTCCCTTAAGACTCCCAATTCCACACCTATTGCTGTTCCAAAGCAAATGGAGTGACGTTATATGACTTTCAGTGACTTTACACAGACAGGCCCACAAAGATAGTGTTCAATGCATAGCCACATGAACTCCGTACCTTGCAACCCAGTCACCAATGTGGGCCTGTGGCTGTAATGACAAGAAACAACAGAGCAAAAGGATTCCATCCAGATCCCACCCACTAGAAGACCAGGTGATCTCTCCCCGTGCCTCCCGGGCCACCTCATCATGAATGCCAAGGAGAAGCAGCTCGATACCCTCTTTCCTTTTGGTTTGCAGCACAGAGAATCACAAACAAGAAAGAAAGCGGGCCGGGAGACTTAGCAAACACAGCAAGCCCCTTTAGACCTCTATGGATGACCCTGGCGGACCCACCACATTCCCAAACACAGAAATCCAACACCTGCGGGGCCCTAGACAGACAGACAGCGACGAGTGAAACCCAGCCCCAGCTGCTGCACCTTTATAAAATATACAGCGTAAACTGAGAGGCTGCAGGAAGCCACGGCCTTCACTCTCTAACCCCATGGGCACCAGCCTAGTGGGCCCCCTGGCGCAACCCTCTCCAAGAGCTCACATCCCCTACGCCCACACCTACACCACAGCCCCTGGCTTGCTCCCTCCATCTCCAAGACAACACCCTCCCACTCTCCCACCTCCAAACAGTACTGGCACTTACATATTCCTGACCCCTCTTATTGGCATCTGTGCCTATCAGCCAGGAGTAGGCCTCTGTCCCAAAGTTAACCTGGCACACAAACCATATAACAAAGCCCCAGTCTTGGCATACCCATCTCAAGAGAGGGGGAGTTGCTGTCTGAAGCATATGATCTTACACAAGAATTTTCTTTTTGAGGAAAAATAAAAATCAAAGAGAAATCAAACCTCACCCAGTTTGGGCAGGGAAAGAATGATTATCAGTTGGGAAAAAGAGGACAAGGTTGGAAGGAGGTGAGGATGAGAAAAAGACATGATTACACAGGTCAGAGAAGTTCAGGTGGGTAGGAAGGGAGAAGAAAATGACAGCCCAAGGCCGGCAGCTCTACAAAGTCACCTCACCAGCTCTCCCTACACCCCAGAGTTGGGCTCCCAGCTATCTTTCTGTCTCTCACCCCTGGGTCAGAGGACACTGGTGAGATGAGGAAAAGCAAAGCATTACAAGATTAACTGGAGACACCAGATACCAGCCCCATTTCTGACGCACCAAGGCAATGCTGCGTGGACACGGGAAGGTAAGGACTCTCAGACTATCATTTCTGCCTGCACCCTGCATCCCTGGCCAGAGGATGTCTGCCAAAGAGCCCAGCCCACCGCATTGCACCCCCGCCCTGCACCCCAGGGGAGGAGTGCATCTGACTGCCCACCTATCTCTATGGTAACCGCCTTCAATTCAAGGTACCCAGAGAGAAAGAAAACAAACAAATAAGTCAACTTTATAGCCAACGTAGAGGAGCAGCAAGAGACGAGCGCTGGGAGACAGCAAGACAAGCTCTGCTTGTGGGGATGGAGAGAGGCCCTCCCAGCCAAGAGGTAGACACCCTGCTAAATAGGTCCCAGAACAATTGTCAACATGACAGAAGCCCACTGTCATCTCTGTAGAATTTTTTAGTTTCTCCAATGCCTGGGGACATCTATTACACCTCTTACCCTACCTGGTTCCCCACTAGCTATAGCCCAGTCTTCCGCTGTCTTCCCTCAGGCATCTGTCCTGGCTCCTAATGTATTTATGGCATCCTATTGCCCAGCCCTAATTCCCTTCTCCGAATCTCATAAAATTTGTCCCCCGGCTGCACCCTGTAGCCCTCGATGACCCAACCCATCCACATACCGCCGTACTCATCAGACCTGTTCACAGAGCATTTCACACATTGCTGAGTCTATACCTATCAGATGAGGTGAGTTTGGCAAGCACCCAATACAAGGTTCAGGGAGTGTAGGTTTGAGGTGTGAAAGACAGGGCCTGACCCTCCTGGCTTCAGGTACTCTAAGGTACTCAGGAGGATGGATCTCACGAGTCAGGTTCTAAGGCCTGGCCCTTCCTAATCCTCAGACCCTGAGGCAATGCTGCTCCCACCCAGACCAGGCCATTGAGAATTCCAGACCATGAGGCATCACCCTCCACCCAGGACAGGCTGCATCTGCTGCTGCACCACCAACTTTGTAATTTGATCAAAAAAGCAATCAAGTTCATCTGGCAGGATTTGTTCCCAGAAGCCCTCGCCAGTAGCAGCCTCCTCTGATGTTTACAGATTCCCTTCCCTTGGGAGTCTGTTCCGCCGCCTGGTGGGCAGGGGGAGGCTGATTTGTCAGAGCTGTTCACTTACTGCATTTCCATCCTAAGTCACCACTGGGGCACAGGGACGACGACAGGCCTGGAGTGGCTACCGCGGCCCCAAACACAGAAACTCCAAATGCCCCAAATTAAGAGCTCTCCATTCCATGCCACCCACCATTCCCAATGTCCTCCCTCTCCCTAAAAACCGAGCTCCCTTGAGCCTTCAGGGGCTGCTCCTCCCTGCAGCTACCTACATCTCTTACATCTTCTTCCCTCTTTTCTACCTGAGCACTTCGGGTTCCTCATGCAACTCCTTCCTGGGCTTCAAAGTCCACCCACCCGGAAATCCCAACTCTTCTCCAAGTGCTAAAATGCACAACCCCCAACTCCTAGAGCATCTTCAGAAGAAGCCATAGCCCTTGGAGGCACCCTGGGGAGAGGCCAAGCTGGGGAACACTCACCCCGGGCAGACAACTTCTTGGTATTGATGATTTTTGCTGCATACTCCTGCGTGGAGGTTTTCTTCACACACCTGCGGACCACAGAGAAAGCACCCCTGGAGGGAGAAGGGGGAAAGAACTGGGACACCGAGCACAGCAGAGTAACACAAGCATGCTTCATGGTCTGAGGACAGGGATGCCCCCACCAACCTTCAGTCAAAATCACACACACACACACACACACACACACACACGCCAGCATAGTGACCATCACTATCCAACATGGGGCAAGGATGTGGCCACTGCATGACACTGAACAGATGTGTGTGGAGGACCACTGCATCCCCACCCCCACATCTAGTCACTGGGCAAAGCAACAGCCCCAACCTCAGGCTGTGCATCAGGAGCCGGTGGGCGATGCTTAAAACACACACCTGCTGCATCCCAAGACAGCCCTGAGGTTCGGCCAAGAGAACCAGAGAAGGGGACAGAGACCCTGCCCTTCTCTCAGCAGGAATAGTTGAAGGTAGGGGAAGCAGAGATTAGAAAGAGGGTGTAATTCCCTGAGAGAAGAAGTCTCCCTCCACCACGGGGAAAGGTGCGGAAAGTGAGGCTCGAATCTCCCACGGCCGCCTTCAGCCCACTTCAGCCCACCGCATCCCGGCTCCACGGACAGCACGGGAACGGGGGTCCAGCTGTGGTCTCAGACATCAACAGCTCCCCTTCCCCATGATATTTTCCTCTGCTCTCCCCCTCCCAACGGGGAGCTCGCACTCTCCGGCTCTGGAAACATCGAGGGGGGCGGGCGGGGCGGGGGCTGCAGTGGCCGGGCTCGGCGCCGCGGGTGGGGGTGCGGGTGGGGGTGGGGGGCCGGGGCTGCTGCGGCGGCCAGCTCAGCGCGGAGGGGAGGGGGATGCTGCGGCTGCGGCGCGCCGCTCCCGGGACCACTGCAGGGATGGGGGGAGGGGACGGGGGTGCCGCAGCACGGCCGGGCAGCGGGGCTGGGATCCTGGAAGCGGACTAGCGGGGGGCGGGGCCGGGCTCCAAACATCCCCCCACACCCGGGCACCGCAGCGGGCTTGGAGCTGCAGGGCCGGGAGGGTCCTGAATGCCAGGCGCGTGGGACATGCATGGGACAGGGCGCTGGGTGAGCTCCTGAGCAGGGTGGAGAGGGGACGGCGAGCCGGCGAGGTCGGGATGAGGGGCGCCTGAAGGGTGTGGGAGGGGCGGGGCTGGAGGGCGCCCAGGAGCGGTCCGGGGGCTGCGGTCCCCGCGGCAGCGCGGGGTGCAGCAGCCCGGGCAGCTGCTGCAGGGAGCGGAGGGGGCTGCGGGACAGGGACCTGGGGGTGAGGGGGCCCCAGAGGCGGCGGGCGGGAAAGGCTGGGGGTGGGGCGGGCCGAGGGGGCGCTGCAGCGACCGGTGCAGGGCCGGGGGCGGGGCGAGGAGCCGCATAGCGCCCGGGCGGCGGGGGCAGGGTCGGGGGCCGCGGCGGAGGGGGGCGGCCGTACTTGCCGAGCTCCTCGAAGAGCTGGTAGTCGTCGGTGAAGCGGGTGCAGGTGGCGGTGGTGGCCATGCTGGCGGGCGGGCGGACGCGGCGGTGCAGCCCGCGCCGACGTCGGTGCACAGTCACCGCCGCCCGGCCGAGGGAGCAAGAGGAGGAGACGGGGCTGAGCCCGGCAGCACCGCGAGACTTTACCGGGGAGAGCGAAGGAGGGAGTGACACCCCCGCGCCCGCCCGTCCGCCCCGCCCCCAGCCCCGCCGGCCCCCCGCCCGGCCTCCGGACCGCCTCCGGGGAGGGGCCTCCAGCCGCCGGCCCCGCCCCGCCCGGGAGCCGCCCGTGGCGAGCCGGGCGCGCGGGGGAGAGGAGGGGAGGGGGTCCCAGCCCCGGCCACCGGCCACCGGCAGGGAACTGAAAGGTTTGCGACCTATGGGCTCATCCCCGAGCGGACCCTGCGAGAGCTCGGAATGTGCCCGTGCGTTGGGAGTGTGCAGGGGTCTGGACCTCCGAGGTGTCTAGCGGGGCCCCGCGCGCGGGTCCCAAGCCCCCAGCCCGGTTCACAGCGTTGCGCGAGGAGGCCAAGGTCAAAAAGCCCGGGGCAGGTGGCCCGCTCGGGAGGCGCCCCGGCCTCTGCAGGGCCAGCCTCGGCAGCCTTCCCTCGGGAAGCTGACAGTCTAGACTGTAAGTAAGCGCCGGGCCATTAGCAGGTAAAGCCCTCCGGGCACGGTTTGTCCGGGGACACCGGGCCGGGCGCAGGATGCAGGTGGAGCTGCGCCTTCCTGCGCGCCACCCTGGAAGACCAGGGACGCTCTTTCTCAGGCCAGTCATGAAAGGATGAGAATGGAAACGATAGGAAAAGGGCATGTGCTGTGTGGGCTGGAAGAGCAAGCGCGAGCAAGGAGGAAATATCCCCATTTCCTTGCAGGACGCCCTGTGTTTTCGTTTTACGGCTCTCATCGCGTTTTGTAATGATGTGTTTACGGGTGTGAGAGGCAGTAGAACTAGAGCAAGGCTGTCTGAAGAGTGAACTCGGGTCAGACCACCTGGCTTTGACTTCTGGGCAACTCACTGACTTCTGACCAGCTCTGTGATGTTGGGCAAGTCACTTAATCTTTTCACACTTCAGGTACATTATCTGAACACTGGGAAGAATAATAGTTTGAGTATTAAGTGGACTAAGTCACATAAAGCACTTAGAATAGTACCTGGCACCTAATCAGAACAGTGTTAGCTGTAATTATTTGTGAAATATTTGCCTCCCCACTAAACTGTAGGCTCCAATAGGGCAGGGTCTCTGCCTCTTTTGTTAATCATTGTATGTATACTCAGCCGCAGACCCTCAGTAAATAGTGTGGAATGAACTCCTTGGGGCCCTGGCAGAGGCAATTACCATCCCTTCCTCTGTCCCCACTGTCAGGACATGGTAGGACCCAGGCACATAACTGTCATGTTAGAGGAGAAACTGGCTGGGCAGGTTCCTGACCTGCCCAGGCCTCTGCACCCCAAGTCAGGGACCAGCCCCAACTGGGCAGGCAGAGCTCAGCCAACTGCTGCATGCAGCTCAGTCTTGATTACAGCAGGATGCCCACTGGGAGTCAGGCCTCCATTGTCATCAGGCTGGCTGGCCTGGAGAAGGCAGCTGAGAGGCTGTGAATCCTCCCAGCCTCCTAGGCTACCTCCCTGAGGGGGTGGGTGGAGCAAGGCTCCCAGGGAGGGCTCCCCTCCTGTCCTTACCCAACAGTCCTGGGAGCTAGTTGGAAAACCAGGCTGCACAGTGGGGACAATTAAGGGAATAGGAGAGGAAAATATTAACAGATTGCCTGGGAGGAGGGCAGAAAGGGCCCAGAAGGAAAGGGTTGAAGTGACAGAACACCATGCCCCACCCCTCCCCAGGGCAACAGGAAGTCAGGCGCTGAGGTGTAAGGCCACTTCCTACCTTGAACCGGGTTGAGAGCCTGGTTCCAAGTCCCAGCGTGGGGCAATGAGATCCTATACCTGGGAATGACAGTAAGTCTTGAGTCCCTGTCACTCACCTTAGAACAGGCAGAGTGTTGGCTAACCTGCACTCCAGAAATAGGGGCTGCATATTAGTTAATCATCAATGTGCTTTTCCAAAGCCCTCAAGGTGACTTGGTTCCTGACCTCCAGATGCTGAAACTTTATATTCATCATCACAAGGTGGAGTGAGAAGACAGAGAGAGCTCAGAACAAGCAGAAGCACAGATTCAGGACTGCCATGGAGTCCCCTAGGGTGTCCCAGGGGAAACCGGAAAACAGAGCTACATCCCTGCCCTTTCTCACATGTGCCCACTGTGAGAGGGGATATCGTCCCAGCTGAGGGTGAGGGCACTATGCTAGGTGTTTTAGGGTAACCATATAAAGCACTTTGCATTGGGTTTCTGGGTAAAAGGAAGACTGGTGAGAAAAATACTGGAGTGAAGACTCAGGGATGCTTCACAGTAGTGAGTAAGTGGAGCCAGCCTCCTTTCAACAAAATATATCAACTTCCTACTATGTGCTTGGTACTGCCTCTTTGTGAAACATCTAAATAAAGTGGAAAATTAGAATTTGCACAATTAGAAGGAAACTCAAATCATTCCCTCCTTTTTCCTTTCTAGGTCTACCTCACTTCTCCCTCCCTCCCTCCCTACCTCTCTCAACAGCTCAGACTCCGATGTGGCTGCAGTGGCAATTGGGGGTTTATAGATACCTTTGTGTGCACACACAAACACACACTCTCCTTAATCCCCATTGCTGTAGCACCCACACAACCTCCAGCTACCCCACAGCAATTAGAGGGAAGATACATTTAAATAATAACGAGTTCACTAGCTCCCTGCACATCAGTATCTATGGCAACCTCATGGGGTCCGGGAGCTGCGCTGTTCCGGTTGCAGCTGGTCCCTTGGGCAGCACCAGCACTCAGGCCGTACCCACTGAGCCGGGAACCGGGAATTACACGGGAAATAGATGCCCTGATAATCACCAGCGGGCCCCGTTGGGTGAGACCCCTCCGTCATTCTGCTGATCTTTCTCTTTGAAGGCTCTGAAAATGACACCATGGGACTGCCCCTGGATGAGAGAAGCTTCCCTCCCTAATTTTGAAATGCAATTTTAGAGAATAAAGGTACTTATTCTTCAGACCTGAGGAAAATGAGCAGTTGAAAGTGAGGTGTTTAAATGCACGGGGGCTGACACTCTTGGAAACAAAGAATAGTTACAAAGAATAGCTTGTTAGGGGATGTTATAAAATAAATTTGAAGAGAATTCAGTCTTGTGCCCAAGAAGGGTTTTCAATGCATAGTCCATAGCACCCTACGAGTAATATGGTCATGCCCAGCAGCTGCTCAACAGATATTGGGGTTCCACATAAGATTTTGTTGAAGAAAAGAGTCCTTGGCTTAAAAAGGTCCCTGAGAGAAGTTTGAAACTCATTGGACCAGTGGCTTCTGAAGTCCCCTCCAACTCTAAGATTCTATGACTAATTTTGGAGAATTAGGGGTGATGAGGTCATGGCCTCTCTCCAAGGACTCTGAGAAAACTGCTTGTGGTGAGGCATTTGGAACTAGTGAGAAAATGCTATATAATGGGGACAGAAAAGGGAAGGAAAGACAAATGACAACATTTAAATAAACAATTTCCAGACTTAGAAGGGAGTGAGGGATGCCCCTCTCTCCCCTGGAAGGCACATCAAATCACAACCATGAACAGAAAAGTTAGTATGCCCCATCCCCAGTGAGAACTACTCCCAACCGGGCCATACTGTCCCATCCCTCCTGTGTCTAAGGGCTGAAAAACAGGATTAAGAACCAGAAATTAAATCAACGACTGCAGTATTTCTTAAAAGAGAAGCTGAGATATTAAGGTGAAGGGCTGAGCTCCTAAAGGACTGGCAATAAGGGATGAGAATTTGGGGTGAGAGGCTGGAGCATATGATGTGAGAAACGGAGGTGTCTGAATTGATTAGTTTGTTTGAAAAGATCAGTCCATCGTGGAACTTACATTTTCAGAATTTCAGGTGATTTCTAGGAGTATATAATGTGAGAAACTCCCTTTCACTTTCCAGCTAGGGGGCTGTTTCCAAAGGACAGTTTGATTCCTGCCTTCCCATCCTCAAGTCCAGGTCAGGGCTCCCTCTTCCTCAGGACCTCTCCACCAAGCCCCTTTAGATTGTGTACTCCTTAAAGCCAGGGTGCCTGATCTTTCTTCTTGTATCCTCAACACCTAGCATGAAATCTGGCATGTAGTAGATGCTCAGTAAATATTTGCGGAATGAATGAAGAATTGGGGGCAAGAAGCCAAGATATTTGGGATGAAGAGGGAGCACTGGTGCAGATGTGACAGAGCTGTCATCAGAGGGAAAGGGGAGGGACTGAGGCGAGAGGCTGGCTGCCTGCACATGCAGGAAAGACCAGGGCAAGAAGAGCAGTGTGTGGGGCCCCCTGGTGGGCAGCCCTGAGGGGCACAGGGTGCTGCTAGGGAGCAAAGGGATCTCGAAAATGTGAGTGGCAGAGATCACTAAAGCCAGGATTGTAGCTAAAGGTTAGGGAAAGCTTGCTACATTCAAGACACAGGCACTAAGCACTTTACATGAGCTATTCCATTTAATCCTCACTGCCACCTCAGGCCCATTTTAGGGAAGAGGAAACGGAAGTTTAGAAAGGTAAAGAGGCTTGCCTAAGGGCCAATATCTGATAGGTGGTAGAGCTGGCATGATGGGTGGACAGGAAGTGAATATAAAGGAATAAGAAAGGTAGTAAAGGATGCTGGGCGTCAATTCAGATGTGCTCCTACCAACAGGATCTAGATTGGAATCTTAATCCCAATGTGAATTTATCCCAGTCTAGTCCCAGTCCTGAATCCAGGCACTCACTCGGAGGTGACATCATTCATTCATTCACCATTTCATTTCATTTCATTTCATTTCATTTCATTTCATTTCATTTCATTTCATTTCATTTCATTTCATTTCATTTCATTTCATTTCGAGCACCTCCTTTGTTCCGGTCACTTGGGAAACAGAAGAGAGCAATCACAAAACTACTCTCAGGACTTACATTTTAGTAGACATGCAATGGACCTAGAAAGAGGTCGTTTTAGACTGGAGTAAATTCTACAGAAAAAATAAAATAAAGCAATGGGATAGAGAGGGAGGGAGGAGGTGGGAAGAGAGAATTTCTTTAACTGAAGCTCTCAAACAGGCTGCTCTCAGAAAGTGACTTTTAAGGGAGATCTACATGATGATAAATAGGTAGTCATTTGAAGATCTGGGACAAAAGCATTCCTGGTGGAAGGAATAGCAGCAAAGGCCTGAGATGAAAATAGTCACAGTATATTTAAGGGGTGGAAAGAAGGCTGGTACGACAGGAGCAGAGCGGGCAAGGCGGGAATTAGTAGAACTAGTAAGAGGCCCTGGTAAACACCATTGTCCTTGCACAGCCACCCTAGTGCTTCTTCCAAACTCTATAGGTCACAGGGAGTCCATAGGGGCAGGCTGCCTCCACGCTTACTAAGGCATGAGACCTGAAACCCCAGCTCAGTGCCAGAAGCTACCTTTATCAAGGGCAGACATAAATCTGGGCCTGGCTACCACAAGGAGGGAAGTGGATTTGGGCTCAGGATGACTTCTCAGAGCTCCAGGGGCTCTGGGGCTGGTGTGTTGAGGGGTTCTGCAGAAATAGCCAATGTCCCCTTCTGTCCCTTTAGACAACCATCTCCCTGCTCCGGGTAAGCTTCAGCCCTAACGTCTATGAGGAGAGAAAGGCGGGCCAGAAATAGGCCCAATCTTAAAGGAGCTTTACTCACTGGGGGCAAGAAGGTGAGCCTGGAAATAAAACAATGGGAACAAGACAGAAGATTAGTAGCAGAGACAACCTCTGGATCTTTGGACAGGTGGCTGCTTGGAGTATACTTCCCTCCCCTCTGCCTGTCCTCCAGGTCTCTGCTCAGGTGTCACTTTCTTATTTTCTTTTTTAAAAAATATGTCTTTATTGATTTCAGAGAGAGGAAAGGAAAGGGAGAGAGAGAGAGATAGAAACATCAATGATGAGAGAATCACTGATCGGCTGCAGCCTGCAACCCGGGCATGTGCCCTGACTGGGAATCGAACCCTGATCGGCTGGATCCTAGGTCAACGCTCAACCACTGAGCCACGCCCAGCCGGGCTGGCACTTTCTCATAGTAGCTCTCCCTGGCATCTTGACCATACCAAATCCTTGTAATGATCGTCCTGAAAGCTCCATTCCCCACTTCTTCAAAGCACTGCCCCTGAGGATAGGGCCTGTGTCTGTTTATGTTCATGCCGGTATCCTCAGTGGGTAAAGTGCTTGGGATATAGTAGGTACTGAAGGGGTTCAGAATTGGTCACCCCAAGATGTGCCTCTGTGGTATGTAGATTATTTTGAGCTAAAGGCAACTGAGACCCTGCAGGCTCAAGAGAAACTTCTGCCCTCTCCCACTTAACTACCTAGAAGAATTTGAATTAGGGGCCTTGCCCATAATAAGAGATTATCAGAGTAGCCTTTTTTGACATATCTATATAAGATAAGTCAAACTTCTAATTACTGAACATCTGTCTCCTGCAGTGACCCTATGAAGCCCCACGGCACCTTACCTCATCCTTAGCTCAGAATGTCATATGTACCTCATTTTAACTTTCTGTCCCTGTATATGGGCGGGGTCTCTGACACATGTATGTGGGGTTTCCAAATGTATGTATGTAATTAAATTTGGTCATTTTCTCTTGTTAATGTCTTTTTAAAAATTTAATTACTAGATCAACAGAAAGAACCTTCCTCCTCCATAGTACTCAGTAAATTCATGGAAGGTAAAAGCAAAGTACTATGGGAATTTTAAAAGGCGAGCAATCAGATAAGTTGGAACAATCAGAAAAGACTTCTTGGAGGAGATGGAAGGAGGGGAAGGATGTTGGCAGATGGAGGTGGAGGTAAGGTAAGGCATTGCTGGTGGAAAAGAGAGTGTGAATCAGGCCCTGAAATACTGAGGACTTGGCAGGTATTTGGAAAACAGTGTGGTGAGGGCCGTGGGAGGGGAGGAAATAGAGAGGGAAAAACAGGACATAGAGCTGGGGACCATCCAGACGTAGATAGTTTCTGGCTGTGGGTGGGCTTATAGGCCAGGCAGAGATGGGCCTCGGGAAGGACCAATGCCCAACTTTCTGGTTTCCAGAGCAGGTCCAGAGGCTCTTAGATCCCAGACCTGAACTAAACATATTGCCTACCAGATATTCCCAACTGAATGTGTTGCTGTCTCTTCAAATTCAACATGATCCAAATTAATCCAATTGAGAAGCAGTATAACATGGTGGTTAAAAACACTGAAGCCAAATCCTGGCTCGGCCTCTTACTAACTGTGGGAGCCTGCAAGTTTTATAATTTCTTTGTGCCTCTGCTTTCTCATCTGCAAAACAGGGATAATGATAGTACTCATCTCACAGGTTTTTTGTTTGTTTGTTTTTAAAGATTTTTTATTGATTTTTTTCGAGAGAGAGGAAGGGAAAGGGTGAGGGAAAGAGAGAGAGAGAAACATCACCCCCTACTGGGGATCAAGCCCACAAAGCAGGCATGTGCCCTGACCAGGAATCAAACTGGCAACCTTCTGGTGCATGGGACAGCACCCAACCAACTGAGCCGCACTGGCCAGGGCTCGCAGGGTTTTATGAAAAGCAAATTATTGGTACATAAGAAGAGTAAAACAGTAATTGAACACCTCCTCTTTTCAGTGCTGGGGAAGAACAATGGACTAAAATAGGTGCTATCCCTGCCCTTGAGAGGGACAAACTATAAACAAACAAATATTTAATATGTGAGTCGGTGATAAGTGCTATGAAGAAAATTAAAACAGGACATATGGAGGTGCTATTTAATATATGGTGGTCAGGGAAAGCCCCTCTGCTAAGGTGAACTCGTAGGCAGAGATCTTCAGGAAATAATATTATCTGTAGTAGGTCACATCTTTGCTGAAATGCTGTTTCCTTCAGAATTAAGTAGGAATGCTCACATATAAGTTTCTAGATCCTCCGCAGTTCTAGTCAATCTTGTGATTCCAAACTGCTCCCAGAATGCCCCTGCCTCTGCAACATGCTCAACATGCTTAAAAATGTACACCGTTAGACTAGCAGCACTTATCTCTGATAGCGGTATTACTGTGAATTGTTTTCTCTTCCTCGAAGGAGCTTTCTAAGTATTTAAATGATGAACACAGATTGCTTAAATAACAGAAACAATAATGGCCTGTTTTCTCCCCATCATCTTACTTTAATCTTCACGTAACCCTGAAAGGTAAATTTTATAAACCCCGTTTTACCGATGAGAAAACTGAAGCACAGAGAGGTCATGATGATCCACTGAACTCAGCTCTTGACGGGCTTGCTATTTGATTTTTTGAAAATGTAGTTTGCCTTCTTAATTAGATAATAGGTTCCTGAAGGGCAGAGTCCTTGTCTTATTCTTATATCTCCGTTTCCCCTCTCCTCATAGCTTTCATCAGAGTACTATGTACAGTACATAATGGGTGCTTTGAATGGATTGGTATGTTGGACGGCAGGTCTGTTGTTCTGTATGGTCCATTATCTTGCGAGTGGTGCTGTCTTGTGTTCTATAGATAGATCCTGGGCCCAAGGATAGAGATGCTGGAGATCCTTGGGGCAGAGGTGAGGAAGCTGGACCTGCACCCCAAAAGGGCAGTGATTCCACTTGTCCACTAGAGGCCGCAGTAGGTCCGGTTTTAGAGAGCCAACGGGGTTGTGGATTACTCAGCTGACAACCCCCCCACCAGGGGTCATTTACAACACCGAGTCTGTCCTAGAACCCAAGGCCCCAGAGACAGCCTATCAGTATCCGTGGCTTCAGTTTCTTCCAATAGATCACCAGATTCCTGGACCTGGGATGAGTTAGCTCTAGAATAAAAGCTGCTGATGGCAGCTAGATAGCAGGAGTGTACTGGCAGGTTCCAGATGCCCCTCAATTACCCAAATCAACAGACATGCACAGAGTACCCTACTGAGTGCCTGCTGTGTACCATGTAGTGTGTTAAACTCTGGAACTCGCTCGGCGAACTAGACAGACTCCCTTCCTGCCTTCCCAGATCTTACGATCTAAGAAAGTATGCAATTAAACCAAAAAGTATCTTATCGTGTGATAAACTGCGGTCATGATTTCTGTCCCAGGGTCAGTTCTTCTCGGGTCTCATTTCACTGGGGATTATCCTCTGGGCTATCTACCTGTTTTAGAGAAACTAAATAAAGGTGAGAGGCAGATTATCAATCAATATATTTATCAAATCTTAGGATCAAGTCACCCTTTTTTTACCCAGAAGCATGAGGCTAAGGAAATTACAAAAGAGTTGAAGAGATAACTACAGAGAGGAGTAGAAACAGATAGGTAGACACCCTGAAATGCAGCATTTTGATAAGTGCAAATGGGTTGCTGCAGACAGTCGTTGCTGAGGTGGATCCCTGGGGGTGAGATGGTCTGGATCGGTTTCCTTCCTGGAGGAGGTGAACAGGCCTTCCAGGATGAGCCTTCCATCTGCCCCACGGTGGGGTTTTTCAGAGACGAGAGAGGAGGGTAAAACATCCCCCATGCCCCAGCTGTTCATTCCACTGTGCCTGGACAAGAGGCTCAGAGGCCCATGTGCTCAACATTCCTGAGAAGCAGCTTCTGAGTCAGAGCCCCAGAAACAGCTGAGGTAGCTTCAGGCTGGAGTCTTGGCTCTCTTTTCTTCTTTTCTGTCCAATAGCAACTCCCTCCCCAGCTATTTGGATGTGACCAGAAACCCAAGCAGGGCCCTGGGGTGGGAGCCTGGCTCAGCCAATCTATAAAGTGTATTTGGTCCCTGCCTCCCCTCCTGGGCTGCAGCCCTGAGGTAAAGGTATGTGCCCCATGCGACCGATGCCAGGAAGCCCAAGGGGTGAGGGAGACTCACCTGTGCCTACAGGCCACAGCTCCCAATGCAGCCATTGTTTGGCTGCCTCTGGGAAGGGGGTCTTAACTAGGACTTGGCTTGAGTTAAGACAGCAGCTTTCCCCGGGCGATCTGCCAGCACCTCCTCACTGCCTGGGCGTGGGGCCCAGGACATGCCAGGGCAATGCCAGAGAGCTGACTCAGGGGGCGGTACGAGGGAAACAGAAAAACCCTTTGCGCCCACTAAGAGGGGAGATGAGCTGCCCTGATTGCCCACTGTGTTGCCCTGTAGTGCCAGACCACCGACAGGATATGAGGGGGGGCCGGGGCATTCCTCAGCCGCTGACCCATGAAGCCCACATCTCCGGTAGCCACCAGCAGAAGGCCAAGGCTCCTCTTCTCTCCCTGAGTTCCCCTCTTCCAACAGAGACTTCTAGGTGTGCAAGTCTAGGTTTCCAAACCCCTGTCTGCGATTGATTCAGACTCTGCCACTGTCACTCTCTTAAGACTGTGACCTTGGGCAATTCACTTACTTAGGTGTATCTTAGACTCCCCATATTTAAAGTGGGATGAATAATGCCTGCCTGCCTGATGGGACTGCAGTAAGGAACCAAGAGGTCACGTCTATGAAGGTATCTTCTATACTAATAAAGCGCATTTATAACAAGGTATTATTACTGTCCTGGTTATCCCTGAGACGGGAATTATAGCCACGAGTCCCTGAACCTCAAAGTCCTTCTCTTCGCCTCTTTTGTCTGACAAGTTGCTCTGAAGCCAGGGCTAGAATCTAACTCAGTCCTGAGCCTCGGGACCTTCTGCCTGGCACTAGGTGCCAACTCAGGGAAGCAATTCTCAACACCCCGCTCTGTTAAACCAGTTCTTTCCCTTCTAATCAGACTCCTCCAGTCCAGCTTGCCTGCAGCGATGACAAAGGAACCTAAAATAGCACAGGCTCTGCAAACACTGCTGGAGAAAACATGGGGCATAAGGTGCTGCTTGTCACCTGTAGGCCTGTCTGGGCATCCCAGCCAGGTGCAGCCCTCCACCCTCCAGGGCCTGGCGTGTCTTCCTCTCTGCAGCACCAGGATGACAGTGCCTTCTGTCAGCACTTTGGGTGGCTGAACTGGATGACTATCTGGAAAGCTGGCTTGCCTAGAGGTGTGGGAGGGGGGCTCAGGGTTCCCCCTACCAGCTCCTCATACCCACATTCTTAGGGCCTTTCCTTGCCCTGAGAGGCCAGGTAAGCTGGGCTAAGATTGTGCAGAACAGTAGCCATCTCATGGCCCCAGGGAGGGTTGTGGACTGGGAACCAGGAGAGTCTGATTCTGAGGACCCTGCAGCCAGCAGGTCCTGGCTTGTCACTCTTGCTGCAGAACCAGTTTGGTGTGGGTGGCTTCTGGGCTTGCCTGGTTCTGAGACTTCCCAGTGTGACTTACCCTGGTGGGAGTGGTGGCTGCTGAGGCCGGATTCAAAGGAGGAGGCTCTCAGCAATGAATCGTACGTCGGAACTGCCATTCTAGCAGCAGCATTCATCATTGCTCAGGTGCTCTCTAATTCTGTGTTTCCAGCAGGCATTTCCACGAGGCATGAGTCCCCTCCACCTTTAGAACTTTCCCATCCAAATCGTTCTTAAATATTTTTCTTTAGCAAATGTGTTCCTTTCCTTGTTGATTGCTATAAGAAAGACAGATGAAGTCTTAATTTTCATCACCTACCAAATAAACTGATGGTCTGTTGGCCAAATCCAGCCTTCAAACCTGTTTCTGTTGACATGCACCATTTTAATTGGGAAGTTTTAACATAAAAAGAAATCTAGCCCAGCTGGAGTGGCTCAGTTAGTTGAGTGTTGTCCTGCGCACCAAAAGGTTGCCGATTAATTCCCAGTCAGGGCATATACCTGGGTTTTGGGTTCCATCACTGGTCAGGGCACATAAGGAAGGCAACCTTGATCAACATTCCCCCCCCCCCTCGCTCTCGCTCTCGCTCTCTCTCCCCTCCTCCCTCCCTCTAAGCATGTCCTTGGGTGAGTATTAAAAAAAAAGAAATCTAGATTTCAAGTATTTTTTATTATGATGATTGATTTTTAGAGAGAGGAAAGGAGAGGGAGAGAGAGAAACATCGATGTGAGAGTGAGACATTGATCGGCTGCCTCCTGCACGCCCCCTACTGGGGATTGAGCCCGCAACCTGGGCATGTGCCCTGACCAGGTATCGAACTGGCAATCTTTTGGTGCATGGGACCTTGCCCAACCAACTGAGCCGCACTGGCCAGGGCTCAAATATTTCTTAACATTTTTTATCCTTAGGTTGGTTTCTCCCCGAAGCAGAACCCGAGACAGGCTTTAGTTGCAAGTAGTTTATTTGGTAGGCGGTCCTAGGAAACTCCAGTTAGAGAGCAGGGAAGTGGACAGGGAAGGGAAGGGAGGAGGCCGTTAGAGTAAGTTGTCAAGAAAGTTACCATATGGGCATCTGGAGCTTAATTCTCCTGGGAATCTTGGGGAAACAGTGTAGAGCACCTGTCTGAAAGTTATCTCGCCCGAGAGGCAAAGGCATTGGGTTATTTACCCACCACAGTCATTGGTTGAGAGCTTCTACAATGTGGGAGAGGAAGGATAATGGTGGTGTTAATTCCTGGGGAATAGCTAGCCTGCTGTTATTTCCTTCTGTAGGAAAAAGTAGGCTCCAAAGGCCAGAGGAAGCTGCAACTGACAGCATCTGCTACAATATGGAAGATCTAGCAAACTGGTCCTCACTTCCCACTTGCTAACAATTAGTGGGAGTTGAGTAGCAGTTGCCCCTTTATTATTATTATTTATTTTATTTTATTTTATTTTTTAAATATATCTTTATTTATTTCAGAGAGAGGAAGGGAGAGGGAGAGAGAGAGAGATAGAAACATCAATGATGAGAGAGTCATTGATCGGCTGCAGCCCGCAACCCGGGCCTGTGCCCTGACTGGGAATCAAACTTTGATCTCCTGGATCCTAGGTCGATGCTCAACCGCTGAGCCACGCCGGTCGGGCAGCAGTTGCCCCTTTAAACAAGACAAGAGCTCTCCAGTCTGCCATAGTCCCTACTCCTCCCTATTGTCCTGCAGTCAGCCTGCTTTACTCTTTACAGCACCTGCTTCGCATCTGTGTTTGTAATCCTTGCTTTATGCCTCTGTGTAGGCTACTCCCCTCTCACTGTGAATCCCATTGTCTCTGTTTCCAATAACTTGTTTTTATACTTCTTTGCCTCCTACAGGGCACCTAGCCCAGTGATTCCAAAACATGTCTCTAGCCCTGTACTCTGAATTATTTAATTCCTTGAGTCCCAGACCACCTTACCTCCATGCTGTTATACATAAGGTCCTCACTTTGGGGCCTGACTTGGGAGGTCCTTTGTCATCTCTTCAACATCTCTAACCTGATTGGCTTTTAGCTCCTGAGATGCAGTGAGCTCCTTTTCACCTCAAGTTAATTCCTCTGCCTGGGAAGTCCTTTTCCGCCTTTATGACAGGCTACCTCACACTCACTCTTTTAGACTCAGCTTAAATGTCACCTCCTCAGTGAAGCCTTTCAGATCATTTGCTCTTTCACTTAAGGGATTTTCAAGAATAATTTTGTAACCTTTGCCTAGGAACTGGTTTTAGAATCTACTACCACCACCACCCCAAATACACACAAATTTCCCATATTATCTGTCTCTCCTTCTAGATTAAAGCTCTCTGGGGACACACAACACACTTGCCTCCATTGTCACTGGATCCTCAGTGTCTAGAGAAGTACTTACTAGCAAGTAGTAAGCATTCAATAAACCTTTTGTTGAATGGATGATGATAGATGCTGGGTGATGGATGGATGATGGAGAAGGGATTATGAGAGCTGTGGGAAGTAGGGCTGGGCAGGGTGCACCTGGAGATAGGCTGGCACTTAATGTGGCCTAGCCACCTACCGGGCTGGGGGTCAAGGGTGAAGGAAACAAGGTGGCTGAAGTGCTGCAATTGGACGGTCTCTCTAAAGACTCAGAACTGTTTGTACTTCTACAAGTCTCTCAGGATTTGTGAAGTCTTACATTCTACTTTCCCTCAAAGCAAGGTCTCTGGATTAGAACCTATGCCAGGCAGTGCAGTCATTGCAATGTGAATCATTGCACATGACTGCTATATCCCTCAGGGCTCAGACTGTGCACACTATCTGCTTGGATTCTTAGCCTAAACCAAAACCACCACTCAAATCCCTACCATGACCCTGCTCATGACTCCCTTCCTATCTTAGCCCAAAACTTTGCTTTGATCCCAATGCCAACCCTGATCTTGATCACAATTGTTTTTATAACCCTGGTGCCGATCCCAACCTTGTTTCCCATCTTGACCCTAACCTTGGCCCAGAGGCATCCATGCTTCTGGTCCTGAGTACATTAAACATCTGTACTTTTGTTGTTTTGTCATTTATAAATCTTTTATACATATTATTTTAGTTGACATTTACAACTATATGTAATCATCCCTATTTTAGAAATGAGAGAAATGTGACTCAGTGTGAAAAATGCTCAAGGTCACACAGCTAGTAAATTGGGGAGCCCAGATCAGATTTAGGTCTTGCTGCTCTAAATTCAGGTCTACAGGAGTCTGGGTTACTGAAGTTCCAGATTTAAGTCTCCATTGCACTTGTGGCAAAGTGATCCTCAATAATCAAAGATCTCAGGGTGCTAATAATAGTGGTAATAATAATGGCCTTAACTTACTGAGCAATTTCTCTGTGACAAACAAAAATGCTAAGAGGCATTTCATACATTATCTCATCTAATTCCCCCACAAGGCTGCAGAGCTCTGTAGCCCCATTTTACAAATGAGGAAACCATGGCTTCTGGAGGTTAAGTCACTTGCCCAAATTCACACAGCTTGTAAGAGGCAAGTCAGAATTTGAACCCAAGTCTCTCTGACTTTAAATGCAGTTCACTTGAACTTTTACAGAGAAATGGGATGGTGACAGGAAGCAGCTAGGAGCCTGGGTCTCGAGCCATACCTTTTGAGCCATAGTGTCAAATTTTAGGGTATTGTGCTTGATTACCAAAAGTGGGTCAAAAATGAGTCAATCCTTGGTAGGACTGACTCACTGTGGTGTCTCTCAGCTTTAAAAAGAGACGGAAAGCCAGCTGCCAGCTGACCACTGCGGAGGGGATGAAGGTCCCAGAAGCACCCACCACAAGCCTTGTGGCAATTAAACATGGAAACCCATGTGCCTGCCAAAGAAAAGACTCAGACTTTAGACTCATTTGAAAAATCAGACCTGCCAATCCTCATTTCTTTCTCCATGCTTAGTCCTACACTCTAACAGCGCTCTGTTTTGGTCTCAACTTCTCTGTCTTTCATTTCTGACTCTCACACTATCCTTTTTGTTCATGGACAAGTTTCTTTGTTTCCCTCGTAGTCCCCATTCCCATCTCAGCTCATGATTTTGAATATATTTGCTGCCACCTTCTCATGTCCTGTTTTCTGAGTCTCATTCTCAGTGCCTGGTAGGTCCCTGGTGTTATGAAATTCCCACCTCCTTCTCTTTTTGGGGCAATTATTATTATTATTATTATTATTTTGGTAAAATATACATAACATAATATTTACCATTTTAACCATTTAAAAAATGTATCTTTAAATTTTTCATTGTGGTAAAATGCACATAATATAAAATCTATTTTTTAACTTTTTTTTTTTAATCCTCACTGGAGGATATGTTCACTGACCCTAGAGAGAGGGGGAGGGAGGGGGAGAGAGAGAGACACATCGATGTGAGAGAGAAACATCCATCAGTTGCCTCCCATACAAACCCCGACTGGGACTAGAACCCGCAACCCTTCGGTGCACGGGACTAGGCTCCAACCCATCAAGCCACATCCACAAGGACATACTTTTAAACCATTTTAAGTGTACAGTTCAGTGGCATTAAGTACATTTACTTTGTTACACAACCATCACCACTATTCATTTCCAGAACTTTTTCATCATTCCAAACAGAAATTCTGTACTCATTAAAAAATAACTTCCTGCCCCGGCCGGTTTGACTCAGTGGTCAGGGCATTGGCCCGCAGGCTGAAGGGTCCCAGGTTCGATTCCTACAGGGGCATGTGCCTCGGCTGCAGGCTCGATCCCGGCGTGCAGAGGCAACCAGCCAATGTTTCTCCCTCCCTCCCTCTCTCTTCCATTCCCTCTGAAAAGCAATGGAAAAAATATCCTCGGGTGAACATTAACAATAATAATAATAACTCCCCCTCCTCCTCAGCACCTGGTAAACTCTCTTCTATTTTCTGTCTGTATGAATGGGCCTATTTTAGGTTCCTCATATAAGTGGAATCATGTCAAGGTCACAGGATATTGGAGCCTGTATCAGAATTTCATTCCTTTTTAGGAATGAATACTATTCCACTGCACGCATCCGCCACGCTGTTCACGATCCGTCTGTCCGTGGCAGTTGGGCTGCGTCACCGTTTGGCTGTTGTAAACAGCACTGCCATGCACCCGGTGCAAGTATCTGTTCTCGTTTGTCTTGGGCATACATCTAGGAGCCAAATCGCTCCATCGTATGTTAGTTCTGTTAAACTGTTTTCCACAGCGGCGGCACCATTTTCCATCCCCACCGGCAAGCCGTGCGCAGGATTCCAGCTTCTCCACATCCTCACCAACACTTGTTATTCTCCACTTTTTATAATCGCCACCCAATGGGTGGGAAGTGGTATGTGGGTAATCCTCACCTGAGCATATATTTATTGATTTTAGAGAGAGAGGCAGGGAGGGGGAGAGACAGAGAGAGAAAGAAACATCTATGTGAGAGAGAAACATTGACAGGTTGCCTCCTGGAAGTGCCTCGGCAGGGGCTCAAACCCGCAACCTAGGTATGGGCCCTGCCCGGAAATTGAACCTGCGACCTTTCGGTTTACAGGATGATGCTCCAACCAACTGAGCCACACCAGCCAGGGTGTGAGATCCCTTTTGAACACTGAGCTCCACGGTCCAAGCGTTCCAGATTTCCAGGGTCTGCTGCTCCTCTGGCTCAGGACTGGCATTTCCCCGTGGCTGAGAAACCACCACTGCTGATCAGCGGCCAGCATGCTTCTTCCTCCTGTACCCTCTGGTCTCTCTTTCAGGCTCTGAAGAGCTGCTTTTTTCTGCCATTTGCTTATGGAGAATTGGACTAAAAAATAATACAGACTCTGGGAAGAATATAAATTCAGTTTCTTTAGATCCACAATCTTCTGGGCTCCTTTTCCCACGTTGTCTTCCAGACCAGCGACAACTGTGCTGACTCTATGGGAACCAATTTTATGGCTTTGGCCTTCCACTGACCTCAGAACTAGAACAGCATCCAGAGCCTTGGGCATAATTTTTTCTTGGTCTCCTCGGGACCCATGGGAACAGCTTATGTTTTAGCTACAACCCCAAAGCTGTTTGAATCAAGCCTCCCTCTAGCCCCTTCCTTTGCCAAGGCTCATGTTCAGTGAGTAGGCCTCTAAGACAGGTCCTGCCTGTGGTGATTCACCCTGCATGAGCCTCATGACTCCATGAGGGGAACTTGGAGACCTGGAATTTTGGTCAGGATTCCCTGTTCATATTCCCAGAACCCAGGCTCTCTGGGGCAACAGTTGTGTATCTTGTTTCATTTTTACATCCTCTCTACGGACTTCTGAGGTCAAGAGCAGGGTGCGTCAAACCTGGCTCCCATGTCCTCTGACATTCTGGGTTTTGCTTCAGCTCAGGCCTCATCCTTTGCTTAAAGGTGCCTGATGTAAATTTCTTTTTCTTCAGCCACCGTTTTCTGCAAAAGCAGGTGGAAAAAAGTCCTTCTGCATTCTAGAGAAAACAGAGGCCAGCGGAGGGAAGTGACACAACCAAGGTTCACGGATGGAGTCAGCAACCAAATGGAAGGCGCTCCATCCTCTGACTAAAACCACAGCCTCTGCCACGGGCAGTCATCTCTTTCCCAAGAAAAAGCTCTCAGTCATGCTCAGAGATAAGGCCTTTATATGTGACAGTTGCCACTGGGATTGGACAGTGGGGCTCTCTACCCTCAGTCTTCCCACTCTAATCCATGAGACTACTGGCCTTCAAATATAGAGTTCACAGCAGAGCCATTTAATGGAACTATCTAAGGCTCTTTGTAAACCAAATATGTGACCCTGAGAGTTTGGGAAAACACAAGCTCCTAAAGAATAGAAACAGACAGTTATAGGAGCCCTAATCTCTCCCTTTGCATTGTCACTTCCCCTCTGGTGGCTTCCACTTCAATTCTCACCTCCCATTCATGCACTCAACCCCAGGGGTTTATCATTCCCCCACTCCCTGGAGCCCAAGCCCAGAATATTTTACTGTACCTGACTCACTCTCTTCTTGTGATGATGTGAAATGTGATGCTGAGAGATGATACAATGTCTACATGATGACATAAAGTGAGGTGAATGACAGGGGCATTGTAATGTGAAGTGAGGCTGCTACTGACCTTGAGCACGAGCACTGGGATTCCTCTACAATCAATCTGATAACCAAGACAGCGTGGAGAGTGTACACAAAGGATGATTCCCACCCTGGCCGGTGCAGCTCAGTTGGTTGGGTTTCGTCTCATGCACCTCTAGAGAGGTCGCTGGTTCAATTTCCAGTCAGGGCGGATGCCCAGAGTGTGGGTTCGATTCCCAGCAGGGACGGTGCAGGAGGCAGCTGATCAATGGTTCTCTCTCATAGATGTTTCTTCTCTCCACCCCCTTCCTCTCTCTCTCTAAAAATCAATTAAATATATATATATATATATATATATATATATATATATATATATATATATATGATTTCTGACCCAGGTGGGATGGAGTGGGACTGCATGAGATTTCATCACGCTACTCAGAATGGCACACAATTAAATCTCATGAATTGTATATTTCAGGAATTTTCCATTTAATGTTTTTGGACCATGGTTGACTGCAGGTAACTGAAACTGCAGAAAGCGAAACTGTGGATAAGAGGGGAACTACTGTACTTTGAATACCTCTATATCTAAAGATATATGTGGCATTATACAGTATTTGCCTTCTTGTGACTGGCTTATTTCACTTAGCATAATGTTACAGTATGTGACAAGATTTCCTTCCTTTTTAGACTGAATAATATTCCATAGTATGTATAGACCACATTTTTCTTGGATACTTAGGTTGCTCCCACCTCTTGGCTATTGCGAATAGTGCTGCTATGACATCAGTGTGTAAATATTTCTTTGAGACCCTGCTTTCAATTCTTTTGGATTTATACCTAGAAGTTGGATTGCTGGGTCATTTGATAGGTCTCTGTATACTTTTTTTTGAGGAACTGCCATACGGCTGCATCATTTTACATCCCCACCAACAGTGCACAAGGGTTCCAACTTCTTCACATCCTTACCAACACTTGTTATTTTCTGTTTTTTGATTTTCTTTCCTAAAGTAGTGATCTCGCTTAATGGCTTTTTAAAACAATTATTATTATTATTATTTTTAATCCTCACCTGAGGATATTTTTTCCTTTGCTTTTCAGAGAGAGTGGAAAGGAGAGAGAGAGAGAGAGAGAGAGAGAAAGAGAAACATCGATGTGAGACCGGGGCTGAGGACCGAGCCTGCCACGGAGGCACATGCCCTTGACCAGAATTGAACCCAAGACCCTTCAGTTGCAGGCCGATGCTCTAACCACTGAGCAAACTGGCTATGGGTAAAAATTATTTTTAATTTTTTTCTTCCTTATTGAATTTATTGGGGTGACATTGGTTAACAAAATTATATAGGTTTCAGGCATAAAATTCTATAACATATCATCTATGTATTATATGACATGTTCACCACCCCAAGTCAGGTCTCCTTCCATCGCCATTCCTTAATGGCTTTTTAACTGTCATGTATATCCTTTTTGTCTTCCTTGCCAGATTTTAAACTTTTTTAGGGCAGGGATCACATCTGTTCTTCTGTGTGTCCTCAGGGCCTAGCACAGTGTCTTAGAATTTGAAAGTAATTTTTAGTTGATTGAATAAAATGAACAGTTTGAGTTGAGCTCAGTGTTTTTATTTTTAGAACTTGGGGTGGAATTTTCTTTACAGATAGAAGAGGCTGACTGTCATGATGCAGACTGAATACATCTTAGAACACTCTGTGTAGAGAGAATGTCACCGTTGCTTCCTTCTTGACTAAAAATGCAAACACTGTGGTCATCCCACAAGCTGCTGGGCCCATTGTTATTGAAGGAAGTTCTTACCCTCCTTGCAAAGGGACAATGTTCTGGAAACCCAGATCTATTCAGATGGGACCAGAAGATCCTAGAGAAAAAATAAGAAGCTTGAGAAGAGCTTCTTGAATCTTGGAAGGGGACAAGCACAGGAACTGTGAGGAAATATCACAGATAGTAACATACTGGGAAGTACAGGTATTCTGAGTTCTGCTTTGTTCTCACCTCTACTCAGCTTCTCCCAATTTTCCTGAGGTCTTGGCAAGCCCATTTCTCATTCATTGCCATGACTTTGAGGGCTATCTGATTCTCCAAACTATTCTAGTCTCTCTATGGAAAAGTCCCTCTGTTAGCTATCCATTTGGCATCTTAAAAAGGGAACTATCACTAGGATCTAAACAAAGAACCAGTATAAAAGTGCTGAAGCAATTAACTTTTGGAGAGTCGCCTCGGGGTGTCTGGGTTGGCACAAGGCTCTCAGCTGTACATTCCCTCCTTGATTCATCCCTGTCTGGGAGACTCTGCCTAAAAGTTGCCCTTCCAGCCCTGGGCCTTCCTTTCCCTCCTCTGGCCCCCATCCTAAAGACAGGGGTGGAGTGGAAGTCCCAGTGGAGAGACAGTTTGTAATCACATTGGCCATCCCCAGATGAAAAAAGAAACCAACACTCCCTACATATGCATTGGCTGAAATTTCCCTCAAACTTGTTTAACGGTAAGAATTTTTCTCTGAAACACATCTTAGGAATCAGATACCTAGGCCCCATCCTGGACCTAATGAATAAGAGTTTCCAAGGAAGTAATCTGAAACTCTGTATTTTTTAAACTTTCAGACCAGATGATCCTTATCATAAGATAAGGCTGGAAAAAATAGCACTAATGAATATTTCTTATTACAGATTCTGAAACCTACTTGACAGGAAGGGGGTAAAGGAACAACGCTATCATAGTGATTATCAACACGGGTGTTTAGAGTCAGAAACCTGGGTTTGACCTGGTTTTCTTGGCTGACCTTAACCTCTTAGGGTCTCAGTTTCCTTATCCATAAACTGGGGATAATATTGCATCTCCCTCATTGAGGATTAAATGAGATAATGCATACTGTTACCCAATGCCTGCCGAATAAAATGCACCATCAAATAAATATGGGTGAATAATGATTGTGAGAAAGGAAGACTAGCCAATGATGGTTCCGGGGATCCACACTGATATATAAGCATAACCAGAAGACCCAATAATCACTTCTCTGACAAGACCCAGCAGACAGAACTGTGGCTGACTATACTAAGCAAAAAGAAGAACATTTTTATCAAAGTCTGGCTCAAGCTGGGTAGGCTGCAATCAACACCGGCGTGACCCGGGCAGCTGGGGCTACCTTGACATAGCAGCATGGGTCAGAAGTAGGATGAGTCCCCCGTGTAAGGACGGGTATCCCCACATTCCTGACTGAACATAACGCTTCCTCAGAGATGGTTCTCCAAGCCCTGGAATCACCTAGGTCTGGCTGGTTCACAGTGCTTCCATTGACCTATAGTGTGACCTTGGGTAAACGGCTTCAACTCTGTGAGCCTCAGTTTTCTCACCCATAAAATGGTGATATTAATAGTACTTTCCTTAAAGGTTGTTGGTAAGATTGGAAAATAAAATGAAGGCAAAGAAAATATAAGTCAACTATGGTTACCCATCTTTAACAAGGGATAGATGATAAAAGCCCTTTGGGAAGAATAGATGTTTCTGTTTTTTAGAAATAATTATTGATTGATTGCAGTTTTATAACTTTATTTGACAATCAGCAGTTGTTCTCATCCACATTAACTGTTTGTAGACTTTTGAAAGTGATGACAGGTACGTAGGTGACTATAGAGCTCGTTTGTGACGCTCCATCCACGTTAGGTTTTCTGGACAGCTGCGCCCAGATATGGTGTGGGACGTTCCTTATTCCTTTGGCCCAGACAGCTTTGTCTGGAGTTCCCATCTCCTTCATGGCAAATTTCTGGACTTCTTTGAGTGCCGAGGGGCACCCACCCATGGATGCGCTTGTGAGCCCTGAGGTTGTGTTCTCGGGTCACCGCCCCACTGATGGCCGAATGGACCTCTTCTCGCCACCCCTCTTGGCGGGAGCCATCATGCGGGGCCCACGGTGGAAAGAAAGCTAGGCTTTCTCTTCTTTAGCTCCTGTCACACTTCCCACCACCACTGTTCTCAAGACAAACAGGAGCCTCCTGGTTAGATTACCTACATACGGCTCCTTCCACTCACTCCGCCTGCTCTTGTATCTCAGGGGCTCCCTGCTGGGTCCCTGCTCCTGTTCCCACAGACTTCCATCCATTTGGTCCCAGGCACCTTGAAAAAGGAGACTGACCTCTCTCCAGCACCTGGCTGCCTCATCACACTACTGTCAATCACTCCTTGGAGAAAAAAACACCTTCTGCAGGTGGATAGGAAGGAGAAAGACAAAGAGACTGAGGGTGGGGCTTGGATGTGGTCAGGAAGGGAGGAAGGAAGATTCAGAATAGGAGGAGAGAGGGTGGAAATGTGTCATGAGTTTCCTCAAAATTGGTGAATTCTGAATCTCATCATTTTCGGCGAATGAACTCAGATGATTCACTTCCCTTTAGAGCCGTCTACTTTCCTCCTGTGTAATAAAAAGGGAAGTGCTTGGCCTTGCTCAAAGACAGAGCAGCATGTAGACTCCAGCTTGGGAGAGCCCTGAGCACATGAAATTATACATCAGATGGGCTATGAGTATTATGTCGGTTTTCTTATAAACAAATTTTTGAGAATACTAGTTCCTGGTTGAACATATTTCCTTAAACGTCCTTGACTTCTTGGCAGTTTTCAGCAAACCCACCAGTTTCCGGTTTCCCATTCTAGCTCTTTGTTCCTGGGCATCCCCTTTTAATGTCCAGTTAAGCAGCCATTGCCATCCAACATGGTCACTGGGGCTCTGAGCAAAAGTTCCAGGGCCTGGGCCTAGCTTCAGTTCCTCGTGGGGACTCAGAATTCAGAAAGTCTAGAAATCCATAACCAACACTCCTTTAAGGTAATAAGTTCCTGACTTAGGAAGTAACTGGGTTTAGGTTAGGGACAAAGAAAAATCTGGCCAAGTCTCAAAATATTCATGCAGAGGTCTGAGTTGACTGGCCAGGGTGGGGCTAGGAATTGGGTCAGAGCTGTTGAAGGAGGAAATGTAAAGAAAAGGTAGGGGTGCGTGGGCTAAAGCTGGAGGGCTGAGACAGAGCATAACCTCAGGGTGCAGCCTCTGGGCTCACTGCTTTCCATGAGTAAGGAGGTAAGTATGTGGCTTCCCCACCCCACTCTTTCTACAGGCCACTGGGGGCCTAGCAGCTTCAGCAGCTTCCCTATCATGTTACAGGCCCAAGACCTGGCTTTCAGTGCTTGTTGAAAGTGACAACATCTTCCCGTTCAGAACTAAACACGCAGGGAAAAGGAGTCCTCAGGCCCAAGGAAGCCATGGGACCAGCATTCGGTGCCTCCTCCCTGAACTGCAGAGGAGTCTGCCTGTCCCAGGTGTAAAAAGGAAAGAGAGGAGCTTCTGGCCACCGAGAAGGGAGAGCAGAGGCGGGGAGTAGGAGTCCAGGCTGTGGGGGCCAGCAGCACACGCAGCTGGCCAGTTGCTGGGAACTGTTTGCTAAGGACACAGCATCCCCACTTGACTGGAATCCTGGGATGGGCTCCAGAGAATCCTCTGGTCTTTTGGGTCAGTACAGCCATAGTCAGGCAGGTGCTCCGGGTAGGAATTACAGTTTCTAAAGTTCACCCTTCTATCTCTAGCATCTAGAACTGTCTGGCACATAGTAGGTCCATGATAAATATTGAATGAGTGAATAAAGGAATGAAGAAATGCTTTCACCACACAAGCATGATCTTATTCAATCTGCAAAGTGGGGCACAGGCAGGACAGGCATTGCCTCATTTTGCAGATGGGCAGCTGAGATCAAGAGCATAAATGTCTTGCTGAAGGTCATTCGACTTGGATGTGGCGCTGCCCTCTCTCTATAGTGCCATGCAGAATATTCTTGGTATAGCATCCTGTGACTCCACATGAACTTCCTTTTGGGTCATGCTGGTCAGAAAATAGCCCTTCGGGAGAGGAAGCAGAGGGTCTGAGTGGGGAGTAAAAAAAAAGAATGAATGAATGAAAGAAAATAGCCCTTCAGGGACTCAGTTTCCTGGAAACAGTGTCAGGGCTAGTTTCCGACATCCTGGCCCTCCTTGAACACATGACATCTGCCTGTTTTTTTATGAGCAGGTCCAGGAAAGGGGGCCCCGCCATTAGTCTTTATTGCCACATTTGACTTAGGTCTACACCCCTGAGACACAGAGGTGGGGGCTGGTGGCTTTACTCTGAGAGTCAGGAACAGGATGAAATCACACATATTCAGTTCCTTCTTCTCTCACTTTTGACAGAAACCTCAGATAGCCTAGACCACCAAGTTAGTTTTCCTGGAACTCAGGCAAACAACTAACTAATATCACACACGGCATTGGCTTTCCAGGAGCTCAGAGCCCACAGTCTGAGGAGCGTTTCTGGAAGGAGACAGCCAAAACCCACAGGAGGGCTCCTCTGAGTTGCAACACCTGGCCCTTCTCTTGACGACATTCGGTCTAATCCCCCTCTCTGCTGGAGGAAGTGAGCTATAGAGCACAGGGACAAACGTCAGGAAACCTGGGTGCTAGTGCTGGCTTTGCCACTCATCAACTAGGTGTCTTCTCTCCACCTGATTTTCCTCATCTAATAAATGGGAATAATGTTTCCTAACCATGTCATAAGGCAATTGTCAGTTTATAGAGAATGATTTGTATCAAAGTGCTTTTTAGCACAAGAAAGAACCGATGCCAGTACTATTTTTTTATGGCAAAAAATAAAAATAAAAAAAATTCAGAGAGGGAAAACTTCCAGAGTGTCCCAAAGCTCTCTGTTTCCACTTGCTCACTGATTCACTCATGAGAAAGCACCTATGTGAATGAACAAGGGATGCACAAATGCTGAGAGACATAGATGGTTAAGATGTAGTTTCTGTCCTCAAAGACTTGAAAGACTAGCACAGACTGTGCACCAAAGATGGACACAGAGATTTCAGAGGGCGCCCAAGATCGCAGTGGAAAGGGAGCTCTGTGCAGAGTCGAAGGCTACAGGATTGTTCAACCAGGTGAGCAGGCCACAGAGGGAAGGAAGGAGTAGAGGGGTGCCACACTGCATAACGGTCTTCAAGCTTCTTTGTTGGGGAGGAAATGAAGTCATCCTGCTCTCGAAAATCAGCATGACAGCCTCCAGCCAAGTAATCTGGAGTCATGAGAGGCTGCAGGGGAGCTCTGTGAATCATGACAGTCTGCTGGGAATTTCCTGACAACTAGCCTAAGAGTTTCGGGGTAAGTCCTAAGGCTGCAACATCTCTGTTTACATTTTGATCACGTTTATTTACAATTAATGGATTGAAAATCCAAACAAAACATATCACAGTCTTCTAGAGGAAGTAGTGAGGCAGGCTCTGCGACCTATAGCACCTCTGACTCAGTCCATCCCTTGGGAGGCTGGGAGCTTAGCTAGACACAGAAAAACTCTCTCTGGAGGACAATGGGCCACCTGCCTCCCTAAAGCGGGATGGTTAACTTACGCTTTTCCCAGGCAGAGGCTGGCATCCTGGAGACCTCTGGCCGCAACAGAGCAAAGAGGCTTTCTTCCTTCCTACCATCCTGGCGCTCTCCCTGCCCTCCTCCTGTTTCTCTCAAGTGGACCTAGACTCAAGGTCCAGGTTTGCCAGGCAGCAAAATGTTGTAGGTCTAAGCGGGGAGAGGCCTTGGGTCTGGCCTTGGGCCCCTAATGAGTTACAGGGACTCAGACATCTCCTCTCTCATAAAGGGGGAGAGTCTTGGTGGGTAGAATTCAAGTGACCCCAAGCCTAGGTTCCCAACACTCGGGGGAAGGAGGGAGTGAATGAACCTCAGAGTCCCTGAAGTGCTCCTTCAGCTATGCCTGGAGGGATAGGTGTGTGTGCACCTGCCTGAGTACAAAACTGCCTTGCCCTTGGGCAAGAAGAGCAGGCTGAGTCCTTGGTACATGGTCAGTCTTACTGGAGGTCAGTCTTATTTCATAAGCAATTATTTCATCTTATTAGAAACAATGCCCCGCGATGAAGTAGAGCACTAAATAAGCACACATTTAAAAATCTGTAATTATCTTTTTGGAATGGATGGTACAAAGATGTGTTTTTAACAACTTAAACAGTGTAAAATAAATCTTTTCATTCATGTCCTCCAGTTCCCCAATTCCTCTCCTCAGAGGTGCAAATAGAACTTCCTAACCCTCTACAGCTTACTGTCTACGTAAATAAGCCTCCACTATTCCACTGTCTTTACTCGCTTAACTAACTATACTCTGGCCCAGGCAAATAAACGGATTGTTCCTTATAGGAACTTCCTGAAAGACCCACCCATCAACACTTCAGTACAGTGCAGGAACAGTTTGTGCCCTAAGGCTTCGTTTTCACAGCCCCGCACCACTGCATCTCGACCCTCCTCGAATCCTTACCAAGCCCTCACTTTCTTTTCTGCTCAGTCCCTCCCTGCACACCCCCATCCCCACCAAGCCCTCATTTTCAAATGCTGCCCTGAAGCCGAACTGCAAATTCTCCCATAAAATCTGGCCTTGCCTCCCCCGTTCCCCAAACTCCCTACCGTGGTAAGCAATTGCCTCAGCCCGGTCTCACCCGCCGGCCGTGTGGGTGGCTTGGGGCGAGCCGGCTGTCGACAGGAGCAGCCCCTGTTAGCAGGCTTTTTATCTGTGTTTTCAGCGAGCATGTGTCAAGCGCATTTTCAAGTTGAGAAAAAGACTTTACAGCTGTTAAGAGTTTGCGGACTGTGGCCCTAGACCCAGGAATCCCATTCACTCGGCTGGGCGGGGGGCCGAGGGCGGGAGGCTGGGGAAGAGCTAGGGGGCGGGGGGGTAGGGGCTCTGGGGCAGGCCTCGGAGCTGGACCGCGCAGAGCGGGTCCGCGCGCCCGGCCCCTCCGCGGGCGGCACCGGGGCGGGCCCGGGCCCGGTGAACGGGAGGAGCGGCGGGGAACTCGGACGCCGCCGGGTCGCTCAGTTGTGGCCTCGGCGGTCCCCGCGCTCCGCGCTCTCAGTCGCAGCGGCGGCGGGCTCCAGGGGGCGGGGAGGGGAGGGAGTGGACCGACGGTACCGGGCCCGGCCGGGGCGGGGCGGGGCGGGGCGGGGCCTGGGCGGGCCTTAATATACCGCGCGCGCCGCGGGCCAGCAGCACAGCGAGGACTCGGGAGCCCCGCGCCGGCCGAGCGTCTGCGTGTCCACCTGTCCGCGCCCCTCCCGCCGCAGCTGCCGGTGAGCGCGGGCCGCCCTCGGAGCGCCCGTGGGGTGCGCGGGGCCCCTCCCCTGCGGGCTTCCCTTCCCCCAGCCCCGGCGGCGCCGGTCCGCGTGCCCACGAGTCCCCCTGCGGTGCGGGTGCGGGTGCGGGGACCCCTGATCCCAGGGAGGAGAGACGACCGCGGGCTCGCCTCGCAGGTGCCCTGGGGGCTCTCCCCTGAGCCGCCCCCTCTCCCCGCGCAGGGCCGCGCTCCGAGCCCCCGCCGCCGCCATGCGAGCCCCGCTGGCCTGCCTGCTGCTGGGCGCGCTGGCCCTGAGCCGCTGCCAGGTAAGCGGCCTCCCCGCTTTGAGGTTCGGCCGTGGGAGGGGGCCTGCGGGACCCCTGAACAGCGCCAGGGGAACGGGGGGCTGGGAGGGAGCCGGAGTCCCGCGGGTCCCATCCACGGAAGGGCCGGACCCTCCGGGGAACAGGACAGGGGAGCCCGGGGAGCCCGGGGAGCCCGCACTTGCAGGCCAGGGGGAAGGAGCCGCGGGCCGCCCGGCTGCTGTCGGTCACCTGATACGCGGAGCTTGCTGAGTCGACCCATTTCTCAGCTCTGGAGACCTATGGTCTCCCAGTTGAGGGCTAGTTAGATGTGATGGGGGGTGAGGAGGGAGCTGTAGTCATGGGTGAGTTTTGGGATCGGGTCCCGTTTGTGCACACCCCGAGGTCCCAGGGACATGGGACCTTTGGCGACCTTTCCCTCTTTCCCTGTCTTTTCCAGGACAGCCATGACCTTCCTCCAGTATCTGGTGCATGTGAGTATCCACCCCTTGCACAATAATATCTGGCTGCACAAACATCTTGGAGAAGCCTCAGGAGACGGCCCTTCCCTGTCCCTGATGCCGGGCGGGCTGGCTCCCCCCTTGTCTCCTCCCTTGCTCTTTGCTTAGCCACCCCCACCTTTGTGTTTTTCAGCAAACTGTGTCTGTCTGAATGGAGGTACCTGTGTGTCCTACAAGTACTTCTCCCACATTCAGCGATGCAACTGCCCAAAGAAATTCAGTGGAGAACACTGTGAAATAGGTATGGAGATCCTCACGCTGACGGAGAGGAGGGGGCTCAAGAGATTTGGGGGCAGGGAGAGATGAGTAGGATGGAAGAGCAGGCAGGGGTTCGGAGCTGGAGGGGTGGAGTGGGGGACGTCAGCCCTACGTAATGGGCTAGACACGGTCACACACATGAACGCACATTGCCTCGTGAAGCTGTGGCTGCACAAATGTGAGGTGGGTCGGGAGGAGGCCCCTTCTAGTGTCTTCTGCCCGGCCTGACGTCACGTGAGGCCTGGCGGGATCTCTAAAATGCCTGTCTGAGCATCCGCTTTCTGATATTCTCTCATCCTCACACCCTTCCATAGATAAATCGGCAACCTGCTATGAGGGAAACGGTCACTCTTACCGAGGGAAGGCCAACACCGACCACAAGCGCCGGCCCTGCCTGGCCTGGAACTCTGCCAGTGTCCTTCAGGAACCGTACCACGCCCGAAGACCTGACGCCCTCCAGCTGGGCCTGGGGAAACACAATTACTGCAGGTGAGGTGTGGGTAGCAAGGACCTTCCCCGTGGCCTCCCAGAAGCCCTCATGAACGTTCCCCTCTGCTTCCAGAGTGCTGACCATAACATGAGAGCAGCAAGGCCTCTGGTTGAGTCTTTCTTGGAAGTGAGGACGCGGGAAGGACATTCTGTGCTGAAGTGACACCCCTCTCCCTTCTGTGTTGCCAGGAACCCAGACAACCGGGGAAGGCCCTGGTGCTATGTGGAGGTTGACGGAAGTCAGCGCGTCCAAGAGTGCATGGTGCGCGACTGCTCTTTTGGTGAGTGTTACCACCCTGTTTATGATAGTGGGTGAAAGCGGACAAACTCATATGTGCCCTTATTCCATCATGGGAGGGCTGAGGCCTGAGGCCTGCCTGGCCCCCAAAAACTGGGAGGTCAGAGGATGAGGAGAGGGGCCCTTTCTCCGACCTGTCTTCCCAAGACACCCCTCGCTTTCTCCTCCAGGAAAAAATGCTCACTCTCCTGAAAAAGCAGCGTTTCAGTGTGGTCAGAAGGCTCTGAGGCCCCGCTTTAAGATTGTTGGGGGAAAAGTCACCGACATTGAGAACCAGCCTTGGTTTGCTGCCATCTACAGGAGGCACCGTGGAGGTTCTACCACCTACGTGTGCGGTGGCAGCCTCATCAGTCCTTGCTGGGTGGTCAGTGCCACACACTGTTTCATGTAAGTCCCTCTGTCTCTGCTCTCTGACCCTCCTGCTCTACCCCAAACACATACCTTTCTCCTTCCCAGCAAAGGATTTCCCTTCAACTCTACCCTTTCAGCCCTTCCTTTGCACCCATACCCTTGGGGACAAGTCATGCTCTGAGGTCACTGTGGTGGGGAGGGGGAAGTGATAGGATCTCATGAGAACAGACTGTCTTATCGGTCTTCCTTCCCACAGTAATTACCCAAGGAAGGAGAACTACATTGTCTACCTGGGTCGGTCAAAGCTTAACTCCCATACCCTGGGGGAGATGAAGTTTGAGGTGGAAAATCTCATCCTGCATGAGGACTATAGCGCTGACACGCTTGCTCACCACAATGATATAGGTGAGTGGAAAGCCCTCATCTGCTGTCGTGATGATGGCCGGGAGGGGTTCAAAAGGAGACTCAAGTGGGAGGTCGAGGTTGTAGGGGAACATGAAGACCCTACTTTACACCACGAAGGGAGAAGTGGGGAAGGGTTCAGAGTGATGTCCATACATGAGGGGCTTGGTGCTCCCCTGTGGAGTCCCCGAATTTCCAAACAGGTAGCTTTCTCTGGGTGGCAGTGGCCCTGTGGGAAGTGGCTTGGGCTGGGGTGCCCCTTCTTTTGTTGGATGCAGACTCTGTCTGTCCCAGGAGATAGAACTTTGAGAGAATGTTGGGCTATATTGCAGCCCAGCTACCTCAGCCAGGGCTTTTTGTAGAAAAAACCTCATACAGTTATATGCAGTAGCTCTGGCTGTCCAGGCCTTTGTCAGCAGCTGGAACAAAGCCCATGAGGCACAGGACAGGGGAGGCTTGTTTCATCCTACCAGCACTCCTCCCAGGATGACCTCTGACCCTAACTGACCCAGGGATAGACAGCTGCTCCCTCAACCTTTGGAGGGCAGAGATGGTGACCACCTGACCAGGTGGTGGTCTTTCCCCTCTGACCTCTTCCCCCTCCCCCAGCCTTGCTGAAGATCGTTTCCAGCTCGGGCCAGTGTGCGCAGCCATCCCGGTCCATACAAACCATCTGCTTGCCCCCAAAATATGGAGATGCTAATTTTGGCGCAAGCTGTGAGGTCACTGGCTTTGGAAAAGAGAGTACCTGTAAGTGACCGTTGGGGCTAGCTGAGGGGTCCTGGGGGAGTGTGGTCACCTGGAAGTGAGCTCAGCTTGGTTAAGGGAGGGCCATGAAGATAGAGATAAGAGCACTGTGGAGGTAGCAGATGGGTCCAGGGATGGAGTAGAGAGCATTGTTTAGGGAATGATGGACCATAAAGGTAAATAAGTGGAGGGTGAGGGGTTAGCTGGGGTAAAAACTCAGATTTGGGTGGAAAAAGAATAGGGGCTTTCCCTGGTAGTAATACTTCTTGGTCCCCTCCCTGGCAGAGAGTCCCAGCGGAAAGGCTGGGCAGACGCAATGTAAATCCTCATGTTTCTTCCATCTAGCCGACTATTTCTATCAAGAGGAGCTGAAAATGACCACTGTGAGGCTGGTTTCCCACTGGGAGTGTCAGCAGCCCCACTACTATGGCTCTGAAGTCACCACCAAAATGCTGTGTGCTGCTGACCCACAGTGGAAAACAGATGCTTGCCAGGTGAGGGTTCTAAGCATCTCTCTCCATTACGCCAAAATCTCTCCAGGGCTCCTGGGCATTCTCTGCCCTCTTTGGGGAGCCTCTCTCCAGCCAAAGCCTCAAGAAGCCAGAATCAGGAGCTCAAGTTTTAGAAGGTTTAAACCAACCCTTCTGCCTTTTCCAAACATTTGTCCTCAGCCTGTCTCTGTGCTAGGCCCTTCCGACCGGGGGAGAGAGGAAGCCTAAGAAAAAACAATAGAAAGTAATATAGCTCAGTGTTCAGGGTGTGGTGTGAATTATAAACGATAGTGTATAGGAGAGGGAGGTGAGTGCCCACTAGCTGGTCACAGAGGGGGAGCTTTAAAGAGAAGGTGACTTTTTAAAGGAATATGAGGAGGCAGAGGGAAGAAAGGAGAGTGTTTCGGTTGCAAGGTACAAAAATGAAGTTGAGGACAGCATATTCCAGGATGGGAGGAGAGGTGGGGTCTGAGAATGGAGGTGGCATAGTGGCAGATAGTAGGGCTTTGGAAGCCGCGCCGAGGATTTTGAGCGTGATGTGGTAGGAGATAGGGAGCCATTAAGGACTTTGACTCTGGGAAACTCTCCCTTCTCTCTCCGGCATGATTGGGCAGCAGGACGCGATGGCCCCCTCCTAACTTTTTCCAGGGTTCACCTTTTGTGTCTTTGGCTTAACAGGGAGACTCAGGGGGACCCCTGGTCTGTTCCATTGGAAACCGCGAGACTCTGACTGGGATCGTGAGCTGGGGCCGTGAATGTGCCATGAAGGACAAGCCAGGTGTCTACACGAGGGTCTCACGCTTCCTATCTTGGATCCACACTCACACCCGGGAAGACCTAGCCCTCTGAGGGCCCCCCAGGGAGCCAAGGGAGGAGAGGGGCACTACCCACTCCCACACTGACCGTCATTTTTGCAGTGAGTCCGTCTGCACCAGCTATATATAGGGAAGAGACTGAGGAAGATAGGCTCCGCAGAGATGGTTTTGCTTGTGCTGCCCACCAGGGTGTGCAACGATAGCTTTACTCTCAGATACAGGCCTGGGTGCTGGCCACCCAGATCCCCTCTGGCCAGGATGGAGGGGTGGTCCTGATCCAGGATGGTACTGACCAGTAGTTTGTCTTTTTCTGGATTAAAGCCTTCTGGAGATAAAAATGACATCTATGCATGGGAAGGAGAGGTAGCTCCCCCAACAGTGGGCATTCATGAGGCCTATTATTGGGAAATGAATCATTTCCCAATTAGGAAGTGTAACAGAACTGAGGTCTCTTGAAGGAGCTTGGCCAATGTGGGAACAGTAGTTTGGGGACCAGGGACACTAATAACTTGAAGGTAGGGCTCTGACACTGTATGAATATATCAGGAAATATTGTACATGCAGGTGTATGTTTGTACAATTGTGCCCAGGCTGTGAGTAGTCAGAGTAAGAGCTGGTATTCCTGTGTCTAACTGTAAGCCTAGATATTTCCCTAAACTCTATGGACTGTGATGCCACATAGAATGGTCTGTCAGGAGAGGTCATGAGTCACTGTTGGGGCTTTTTGGTCTCCCATGTAATGGTGCCTATGAATATATCATTCTGGGGCATAGCTCATGGCCAGCGTTAAAATTTGAGTTTCACTTTCACATAAATGTCCCTTTCTTGGACAGTTATCCCTTCTGACCTTCCAGCCAAGTTCATCCGATCCTCACTGAGTGGGGCAAGGACCACTCATGTACACTGAATATTTAATAATTATATTCTGCTATTTTTATTTATGTCTATTTTTGTAATTTTGAATAAAGATGATTAATAAAATATGATTTTTTTCGGAAGACTTTCTTTCTTCCCTGGTGCTTGTATGGGAGGGAGTTAGGGGAGCATAAAAAGTAGAAAATGACCATGGTGGGATGCATGCATCTTGTCAGGCTGCATCTCTCAACTTACTGGGGCTTTGGGAAGTAGAGGCTAGGAGAGTTGTAGGTCAGGCCCTCCGCACCACATAAGGCACAAAATGTGCTGTAAGCCAGGGGCCTATGGCTAGGTGAATGGTGTGAAGGCTGGGTGTCAACCCCCAGCTCCCCCAGCCTGATGCTTTTGTGCAGTGCACATCTTATGTAACTGCATGGTGACCCTCTTTAGTATTAGTCTCATTATATTCTCTTCACTCTGCCCCCACCAATCCTTGGGCTGACTTCAACCAGGGAGAACACCGGTATGAATGAAAATTGTTAATCTGCATCCAGGGATCAGAAAACAACTGCCCATTATCTGTGTGGGGCTGGTGCTGTTTTCTCACTAGGTTAATGGAGCTTGTGTCCTGCCATTGCCATCCCTAAGATCAGGTGGCTTAGAATCTGAAGCTGGTTGATACCTTAACAGAGGTGAGCTTATATTTTGAACCAAAATCAGTTTCTGAAGAATAGGAGTTTGGAAGGTAAGCTAGGAAATATAGTTGGATGCCAAACTATTGGAATTTCCAAGCTACGCTAATGGGTCTTGGCAGTGTTTCTTACCAAGGCACCTGAGAACCTTTTAAAAATATACATGCCTATGCTCCACCCACAGAGATTGAAGCAGGTCAGGGCTGGTGCCAGGCTTCAAGGGTTTGGAAAACTCAGGTGTTTCTGATAAGCACCTGATTGAGTATCTTTTGGGAACAATTGGACAGATTATGTGAAGTGCCCAGTAAATTCAAATGTGGTCAGCATGTGTTCTCTGCATGAACAGTTTTCTGAGTGGGGTTTAGGGGTGCAAGGTCTCCTGGGCTCCCTAGACTGTAGGTCCCCGGGGAGGGCAAGGACCCAAAGTATTCAGTTTTTGTTGTTTGGGTTATGTTGTTGTTTGGGGATTTTTTTTGAAAGTTGGCTGATACCTTTATTGCTTTGGGGGGAGAGGGGTTCTCAGGAGCTCTTGGTAGGGCTGCCTGTTTCCTCTTCACCATCTCTGGCTTCTGGCTGCTCAGGGTGGCACTGGCCCTGCGGATGGCAGAGCAGCAGATCCAGGCAGTACTTTTTCCTGCAGATCATGTGCCAGGTGCTGTTCAGGGTGGCCCAGGCATTCTTGTTGATGATGGTCCGCACCTAGGAGGTGGCTGGCTTTCGCTGCCTGGATCTCTGCACCTTCTTGACAACCAACACACCTTTGCCGCAGGCTCCATGGCCCCGTCTTGCGGTGAATCACCCCGTTGTACTGAAAGGAGTTGGGGCCTTCAGATGATTGGGTTCGGTGCTGTATGTCTGCCTTTCCCTCGAGATCAGGAAGCTGGAGCAGTTCCATAGGTGGGCGGACTTGGCGGCAGCTCCTCTTGCTGGGGCAGCCAGAGACAGAAAGAGCCCAAATATTCAGTTTTTAATCCCCATAATCTAGCATGTTGTCATATTCAGTAAAATGCAGTGGTTTCAGAGCATGCAGGAGTCAGGTGGCCTGGACTAGAATCCTGGCTCTAATATTAGCTGTGCAACTTGGGAAGGACTCATAACCTCTCTGTGTCTCTGTTTCCTCATCTGTAAAAGATATAATAATATCTAGTTTCCAGGATTATTACAAGGATTCATGAGTTCATAAACCTCTCAGTGTAATCCTGGCACCTAGTAAAGGCACAAAAATTGGGGGCTATTCTTACAAAGCCATGTAAATTCCTGTAGAGTTGAAGGGAACCCCCTCCCCTCTTCTACCCCTGGTGTGCATTCGTGTGTTTGGTGTGAGCTGAAACTCGCTAGGAAAGAAGAGGCATGATGTGAAGCGAAGGGGCCCAGCCCAGGCTGAGCTGCTGCTTCACCTCCTTTCCCCCCAGGGGCCAAGAGGATCCTGTCCCAACATGAGCGGCTCTAGCATCAGGGCTCACAGTCACCCTAAAAACAGGAAGTATGAGCTCCACTGGTCAGGTTGAGCAACGACGCTGCTCTCTTCAGACCATTTCCCAGCCACCACCCGACCCCCTGCCAGCTGCGGCCTCTTCTCTGAATTGTAGGTGTCAGTTGGGGCTGGCAGAGATCGGCCACTTCTCCAGAGTCTCATGGCTCCAGATACTATCCTGTCACCTTAGGGACTGCCTTCATTTGGTGCTCACCATGCACTGGACACTACTAAGTTGTTCACATTCTTATCTGGTTTAATCCTCCCAAAAATCCTAGGGGAAAGTTATTATCATTAGCCCCATTTTACAGTAGGGAAAATGGAGGCACAGAGAGATTGAGTGACTTGCTCAAGGCAATGCAGCTGGTAGGTGGCAGAGCCAGGGTTTGGACCCAGGCAGCTGGCTCCAGGCCGCACAGGCCTACCACTGTGACATATGACCTTTCAGCAGGGCCCAACTGAGGAAAGGAGAGCTGCCCTCTCAGGGCCCTACTTCAAGGATGCTGGGTGTCCAGGGTAAGTGTATCAGAATTTCAACCCCTACCTAGATTATAGCTCTGTCCTCTTAAAACATTCCCAGGCCAAGTGAGGAGACCCCACTCAGCCACCAGTTTCAAAGTAAAACCACCTTCTCAAGGTAACCTCAGCCTTTTTTGTTGAAACCTGATTTCATTGAAGTGGTTTCCGTTTTCACCAGAACTCCTCGTTCTGAAATATTCTGTGGCCCATTCTATTATCAAGACTGAACTTGATTTCCACTTATAGTCTGCTTTCCTCAAACCAACCCCCCACAACAACCACACCCCTACAGGTATCCCTCCAAACTCATCCCCTAGTGTATCCACTTTCTTGCCTAGCAGAAAACATTTGGATCAGACACAGTGAGAGCTGTTGCTGAGCTGTTTTTAAAATAACAGTATTGCCCTGGCTGGTGCGGCTCATTTGGTCGGGCATCGTCCAACTGCCAGTTTGATTCCCAGGCAGGGGGCACGCACAAGGGTTTTGAGCTCAATCCCTGGTAGGGGGCCTGCAGGACGCAGCTGATCGATGTTTCACTCTCACATCAGTGTTTCTCTTTCTCTCCCTCTCCCTTCCTCTCTCTAAAAATCAATTAAAAAATCTTAAAAAAGAGCAGTATTATTGAGATATAATACACGTACCATAAAATTCACCCATTTAAAGTGTACAGCTCAATGACTTCTAGTACATTCACAGAGCTGTGCAACACTCACCACAATAAGTTTTAAGACATTTCATCATCTCAAAAAAAAAAAAAGAATACCCCTTAGCAGTCACTCTCTTTTCCTCCTCAGTCTCCTCAGCCCCTAATCTACTCTCTGTAGCTCTAGGTTTGCCTCTTCTGGACATTTCATATACATAGGCTCATATAATATGTGTTTTTTGTGTGACTGATTTCTTTTACTTCCCATAATGGTTTCCAGTTTCATCCATGTTGTAGCATGTATCATGTGGTTGCTGAGTTTTAAGTAGCAAATTGGGAGAAAAGATAGCCTCGCCCCCCCCCTTCTCACCTTGAAGTCCCTCTGAGATTCATTCAACAACCCTTAAAAAATTTAAGGACCGAGATACCAGGCACCCTTTTAGCTGCTGGGGATACAAAAATGAATGGGACATAGTCCTAGTTCTCAAGGAGCTCACAACTTTGTGAAGGAGACAGAACCATGACCATAATCCAATGTGATAAGTGTTATAATAAAAGTATGTATCCCTGGCCAAGTAGCTCAGCTGGTTAGAGCTTTGTTCCAATACACGAAGGTTGCGGGTTCAGTTCTCGTCAGGGCACAAGCAAGAATCAAGTAATGAATGCATAAATAAGTGGAACAACAAATTGCTGTTTCTCCCTTTCTCCCTTCCTCTCTCTTAAAAAGAAAAAAGAGGGGGAAAGCATCGCCCTGCCCGGGGTGGCTCAGTTGGTTGAGCATTGTGTGTAGGAGGGAGTCAACTGATGTTTCTCCCTCTCCCTTCCTCTCTCTCTAAAATCAATAAAAACATATATATGTATTTTTTTAAATGTATGTATAAAGTGCATGGAATGATGATGAGGAAGCAATGAGTTTTGCCTTGGGAAGTCAAGGAGGACTTTATAGAGGAGGTGATATTTTACCTTGGGCTTCAAAGATGCAAAGAGATTTACCCAATAAGGAGAAGAAAGGCATTCTAGGCATAGGGAGGATCATGAAGGCATGAAAACGCATGGTGTTCACAGGAAATGATGAATAAACAGCTGTTATAGATAAAAGTTTTGGGGGGGGCAATGAGCAGGCAGAGACGGGTTGGGGGAGTTGCTGGTGGGGTCCAGCTGGTAAGGACCCTTAGGCAGGACTGATATTCAGCAGTAGGCATCAGTACTACTCAGTCACTAAAAGCTGCTGTCTCAAGATCCCCTCCATGCTGTCCCCTGCCACTCAGCTTCTCTGCACTTATTCAGGATCCAGCAGACAGACAGTTAAATGCCTGGCAGAGGGCCCCTGGCAGGGCCTCTGAGGCCCTTCCTCAGCTTTCATCAAAGTGTTGGTACTCTGGAGTCCCGCTAGTTAAATATTTAGAATATCACCTCTTACCCTCAGGTACTAATTTCAAAATCTAGAAAGGTGATTGACGTCAAGGAGTCAAAAAACGTGTTGTTGTTTTTTTCCTTAACTAAAAATTTCCACCCCATCATAAAAGTAACTATAGTGAAGTGCTTCCACCCCTGGCTGCTGTGGCTCAGTTGGCTGGGCATTGTCCTGTGCGCTGAAAGGTTCCTGGTCGGTTCCCAGTCAGGGCACATGCCCAGGTTTCGGGCTCGATCCCCAGTGTGGGGCGTGCAGGAGGCCGCCGATCCATGTTTCACCCTCACGTAGATGTTTCTCTCCCTCTCTTTTCCTCTCTCCCTAAAAACCAATTAAAAAAAAAAAAGTAAAATGCTTCCATAGCATTCAAAGCCATTGTCAACACTTTCGGTGTCTTGGGTCTCCTTTGCAATCTCAACCTCCTCTACTTGACTCTGAATATTGAGTTCCCCAAGTCCTGATCCTAGCTTTGAGGAAAGAGCAAAGAATGAAATGGAGTCACTATAGTCAAGCTGCTAAATTACGAAAATCAAGTAGGCTGAGGTAGGAGGAATTCTTCTGTTTTTGCTTCGTTTTTGCTTCGACTAGCCTTTTAAACTTTTGAACTCTCCAGTTATGCCTGGAGATATTTCTATCTATCCCTATTTCTATCTCTATCTTTCTCTGCATCTCTGTGTCTATAAGCACAACTATATCTATCTCCTTTGGATAACCCTCTGATTAGCTTTAGAAGGACTTAGGAAACAATGTTCACATGTCCAGACCACCTGACATTCATTATCTAGACGTTCCAGACAATCTGGAAGATTTTATCCTGGACCAACTTAGAAGCTAAGAATGCAGGACTGATTCTTCTCAAGAGTGTACCTTTTTTTAAAAAATATATGTTTTTATTGATTTTTTTTTTTTCTTTTTTAGAAAGAGAGGAAGGGAGAGGGAGAAATAGTAACATCAATGAGAGAGAAACATCCATTGGTTGCCTCCTTGCATGCCCCCTACTGAGGATCAAGCCTGAAACCCAGGCATGTGCCCTGACCAGGAATTGAACCTGCGACCTCTGGGTTAACGGAATGAAGCTCAACCAAATGAGCCACACAAGCCAGGCTCAAGAGTGTACCTTTTACTGTAAGAACTCTCAGCGTTTCCACTTTCTTTGGAACAGTCTGGCACTGCCTGGTTGTGATTTTGGTTTGCAAACACCAAGACCCTGGAATAAACCTTTATCATTTATTTCTAGCAAAAGCCTCCTGACTCTTTTGTGCTCTGTTGACAATCTTCTCCCTTCCTCACCCTAAGCTTCTCCCACAGTCTCATTCACACTCAGGCTTAAGTTACCACCAATAAACAGTTGACTTACAAATGCTTATTTCCAGCCAAACTTTTCCTCTAAATTTCAGGCTCTTAGTTTTTGTATACTTGCCACCTCCTTTTGGTTGTCACACATAAGACACCTCAAACTCAGCCTGCCCCAAACCGGCCCCGTCTCAGGCCCCAACCTGATGGACTTCTTTCATCACTGTCTCAGGTGTTGGCACCACCTCCATTCGCATCCAGAATTCTCGGAGTCGTCCTGATGTTTCTTTCCTCTCACTCCCCTCATTCCATCCATCACCAAATCCTGACAATTTGCCTAATAGCTCTTGAAGTCATCCATTTCTTTCCATTTTCACCACCACCATCAACTTTTGTCTGGACTATCACAATAGCTTCCCAACTGGCCTTTCCCATTGACTCTCTCTCCTTCCTCTCCTTCCCACAGCCCCACCAATCCATTCTACTCATGTGAAAAGAAAAATCCTTTGAAAATGCAAATGTGCTGAATGACTCCCTGTGCTGGGGGCTGCCTAGCTTGGGCAGGGTCTGGCCCAGACTTCGCCTCTAGCTCCACTTGGCATCAAGCTCTCCTAGTCTTGTCCTGCTCAGCGGTTCTCTTACTCCGCAGTCCCTTTCTCACCACAGGGCCCTGGTTCGTGAGGTCCCTTCTGCCTGGGACTTTCTTTAACTAGTTAAGTTCTTTCTCTTGCTTCAGAGATCATTTCATCATGGCAGACTTTCCCAGGTTGCCTGTATCTATATAGAATCCTGCTGTTTTGTCCACAGTCTCATTATAGCATGAGGCCTCTTTGATGTACTTGTCACTGTTGCAATTTTACCTTCACTGCATCATTACTTGATTAATGTATGCTTTCCCTCCCCAAATTGTAACCTCAATGAGGGGCAGTCTGTTTTTGATCACCACCGTGTCCCCAGCACTTAGCATGGCTTTTGGAATAAGGCAGACATTAAATATTTACCGAATGAATGCATCCTGATGTATTTCTTTCCATTTGTTTCCTTTATCTGCCTACTTTTTACGTAACTGTGTTCACCCTCTCTACGCAATTTTGCATCTTGTGCTTATCCTTTGACTATTTTGTCACAAGAGTTTTCCTATGGCATTGCAAATACCTCCAAGCCTTATATGCACAATGTAGTTAATAATAACATTTATCCAACCTACCTTTCTGAGTTGAGGCATCATAGATAAAGTATGTCAAAGTTCTTTGTAAACTACATGTACATATGAGGTCATTATTTGCATTTAAAAGGAAATGTGGGTGACACTTGTCCCTGGTGTCCTCTCCACCCTTGCCTTTATAACTCTTTTCCTGGGGCATTTTTTTTTTCAGTGCCTTTGTTCTACTTGGTCACCTCGTTAAGGTCTAAAATAACTCATTAACTTTAATATGCTACCAGTTCAAGGAGGGTTGCATTTTTTAAAAGGACTTCTAAAAGAAGGTCACTCACTCCAAGCTGATGAAGTTTGGGGGCTGGGAAAGCACTCGGGATCTTCATTTATCATCCATTCATCCTCAGCTCACTCATGCAACAAACACTCGTTGAGAGTGGTCATGGGCCTGGCACCGTGCTGCGTACTGGGTGTGGAGACGAAAGGCCAAGTCTCAGCTCCAGCGGGCTAAAGGTCTAGTTGGGGAGCAGGTAACTAAGTGAGCACAGCGAGAGCATCGCTATGAGGAAGATATGCAAGATGGTCTTGGAGGGCTAAGAGCACCCTCCGAGCGGAAGGAATGGCACGTGCGAGGGTAAAGGAGGAGGGAACATGGGACACTCAAGGACCTGCGGATCGTTCAGGTGCATGGGGTCCAGGGGCCAGCTGTAGAGAGGCGACTAGGCTGGTGGGATCGTGAGCTAGAACCTAAGGGGCTAGAGGACCGGGACTGCCTCATGAAGGACTTTAGATTTTATTGTGATGGGGAGTTCATTCAAAGGTTTGGAGCATGTGGCAGCAGTGTGAAAGATCGATTAAAGAAAGATTCTTGGGGCCTGGATGAGTTGATGGGCAGGAAACACCAGCTCAGAGACAACTACAATTAGCCGGACAGGGGCTGAAGAGTGTCCGAACCTGGGCATGGCAGTGCAGTGTAAGGGGAGGGTACAGGCTGGGAGGCTTTTATGGAGATAGGATAGGCTTGGCGCCTGGAAGGAGAGGATCATTGGGGTTAGCCTTCTGGCTTCAGACAGGTAAGATAATGCATAATTTTACAGGAGTTTTCACTGTAAGTGATTTTCCTAAAGCCATATCTAGTAGGTAGTTGACTAACCCAGAGTTACTACTGGTGGAATTTTAGGGATCAGTATTTACAGGGCCACCCAGGCCTGCTGATGACCTCAGTGACTCTGTCCACTCAGAGAACTTCCTCCTCACGTAATCACCAAATGGTGATGTCACCCAAACCTTCATGCTTTTTCCCAGGCCTATTCATCCCTGTGACAGTGGTTCTGACTCCAGGAACCTCTCCAAAACCTCCCAGTTCTGCTATATACTGTCAGGAAATCAGTGGATTGGCCAGTGGTATGTATAAGGGGATCAGTAGACACTAGATCTGGTTGATGGTCTTCTGGCTTCCTAGAACTGAGATGTGACTTCTGGTGTTTGAGTAGATCATGTGTTCTTAGGACATAACCAAGTTCTGCAAACAGGGTATGGGAATGAAGTGGATTTTGTAAGAACTCCGGTGTGGGGTTTCCAGCCCAATCCCCCCACCCCTTTTTTTGTGGTCTGCAAATTGCCCTTAATTTCTCCCTCTTATAAACAAAAGCAGTCTCTTTAGCTCTCTCTCCAGAACATGTGTATAAGCTGGGGTCATTGCCATTGATAAGCAGGACACTGTAGCTCCAGTTTGGCTTTTCCCATAATTAACTTGCTGACAAAGGTCAGCTCCGACCTCAGGTTTTCTCATTCCTCTCTACACCTGCACACCCTTCACCATCACAAGCTGAGAGGCTCTGCCAGGGAGGCTTTAAGATCTTGAGTCTTGGTATGTCTTGGTGGGGCTGGATATATATGTGGAGTTAACAGCTATTGATCAGATAACTTGTATTCTCCACTGGAATTTGGCCACTGGCCCTGGCCTTAGCAGGCTATTAGAATTATGCCAGATGGCCAGTGGTAAGCTTATCAGAAGCCCTTCTTTGACAGCCCTCCCTCCTTTTTAATTGATTGATTTTAGAGAGAAGAGCGGGAGAGAGAAAAAGATCGATTTGTTGTTCCACATATTTATGCATTCGTTGGTTGATTCTTGTATGTGCCCTGACTGGGGACCAAGCCTGCAACCTTGGTGTATCGGGACAATGGTCTAACCAGCTGAGCTCCTCGGCCAGGGCTGACAGCCCCCTTCTTGTGGCTCCCTCAAGTCCAGATTTCCTCAGGCACTTACCTTAGCCCTTACTCCTTAGCTGGACTCCTTCATGGGAAAGAGAATGAGGGGAAAGGATAAACAGAGACACAAGGTGGGATAAACACTTTGTTAGGACATCAGTGGGAAATGGTGGCTCTCCAAGTATGTCTCTCCAATCAGCAACTTCAGCATCAGCTGGCACTGGTTAGAAGTGCAATTTATCTGGCCCCACACCAGGCGTCCTGAAACAGAAACTCCAGAGGTGGGGCCCAGCAATCTGTTCCAACAAACCCTCCAGTGATTCTATTACATATTCCAGTTTGAGAACCGCTGATCTGAGGCATTGATTCTCAGACTTCGGTATGCTGCGGAACCACCTGGGGAGCTTCTTAACCGTAACCTGGTTATACAAGACTGGATTGGTGTCTGAGCAACTGTATTTTTAGCAAGTTCCCTGGGTTGGGGATCACTGATCTAAGGAATTCATCTTACCAATCAGCTGAGTCTCCTGGGGAGGGAGCAGACAGAGGGCTGTGGAGATGTCTCTCAAAGTTCCAAATGCCACCTGAATCTGAATCTCTGGGGAGCTTGTTAGAAAAGCAGGATCTAAGTATGAGATGTATTGAACCAGATTCTCTGGGCCTGAGGCCCTGGCATCTATAGTCAGAGTTCTCTAGGTGATTCTTATACATGTGAAAGTTTGATAACTCGTGAGCAACAGATTGGCAGGTGTTCTCGATGATGAAGGCACCTGAGGAGCTTTAACAATGACCTGATACATGAAAGAGCCCCACCTGCAGAGAGTCTGATTTAACTGGTCTGGTCTGGGGCTTCAATATCTTTTACAGATCACCTCCCACCCCCACTCAAGTGATTTCAGTGTGTAGTTAGGGGTAAGAATCATCAGGTTAAAAGATGATGCAGACTGGGAAGGGTCAGGAAGCAGGAGGAAGCGAAGGAGTGCCAAGGAAATAATTGGAAGCCTGTGTGGGAGGCTAGTCAGAAATGTTACCTGAAGTCCAGAGGAGATAGAAAGGTGGAAGGGGCCCCAGGTGGGAGAGTGAGTAGGTTAGCTTGAGTGGTGTGGAGCTCGGTGTAGGAAGAGGGTTAGTGTGTTAGTTTCCTATTGCTATTGTAAAGAATTACCACAAACTTAGTGACTTAAAAGAACACAAATGTATTATTTTACAATTCTGCAAGTCCAAAATGGATTAGCAGGCTGGGTTCCTTCTAGACGCTCTAGAAGAGCCACCATTTCCTAACCTTTTCCAGCTTCTAGAGGCTACCCACATTCTTTTGGTTCATGAACCTATATCACTCCAACCTTTGCTTCTGCCATTACATCTCCTCTCATTCTCAATCTCCCATTTCCCTTTTATAAGGATCCTCTTATACATTGTGATTTCATCAGCCCCACCCAGATAATCTAGGTTAATTTCCCCATCTCAAGATCCTTAACTTAATCACATCTGTAAAGTTCCTTTTGCAATGTAAATTTAGCATATTCCCAGATTCCAGCAGTTAGGATGTGGATATGCTTGGGTGTCATTATTGAGCCTACCACAGTCTGCCCTCTGGCCCCAAAGATTTATGTTGATCTCATATGTAAATACACTCAGTTCATTCCAATATGCCCCAAATATCAATCCATTAGAGCATCAACTCAAAGTCTAAAAAAAAATCTCACCTAAATCTCATCAGCTCAAAAGCTCCAAATCTCATCATCTAAATAAAGTATGGGTGAGGTATTGTATGTAATCCATCTGAGGCCCATTTTTTAAAAAATTCTCAGCCGAGGATATATTTTTCATTAATTCGAGAGAGAGAGGAAGGGAGATGGAGAGAGAGAGAAACATTGATTGGCTGCCTCCCTCGCTCTGACTGGGGATTGAAACTGAAACCTGGGCATATACCCTGACAGGGAATCGAACCCAAGACCCTGCCGTGCATGGGACGATGCTCTAACCAACTGAGCCGCACCAGCCAGCTGAGGCACATTTCCTCATCTGTGAAACTTAAGAAACAAGTTATCTGCTCCCAGGGACAGGCACAGGGTAATATACAGACATTCTCATTCAGAAACGGAGAAAATGGAAGGAAAAGAGTCACTGGTCCCAAGAAATTTCAAAACCACAGCTGGGAAAACTCCTTAGGTTTTAAGACCTGGAAAAATCCTCTGTGGCTCTAGGTTCTGTCCTCTGGGCTTGACCCTTGTCTCTTCCTTTTTCTTGGAGGGTAACTCGTGTTTGCAGTTGAGTAATTTTATCACCCTGCCTCCTGCCTGTAGGATGTGGGGGGTCTGACAGCCTTCTTTCACTTTTGTCTCCTCTCTGTCCCTTGCGATCCAAGCTGGCAGTGTTTCTGCTGGTGTAAAGTTCTCAGAACCTTGCGAGTCTCCTGTTCACGTCACAGGCATTCACTCCGTCAGACAAGAGGCTCCTCCGCAGACTCTTCCAGGATGATCCCATTTTTGCTCCTGGCTTCTGCTGAGAAGGCTGGGGGAACCCAGGAGTCGCATGCCGGATCTCGCCCAAGAGCTCTCTGTGTGAACGAGTACTTTGATCTTTTTACCCTTCCAAGGCATGCTCAAAAGGTTGTCCAGTCACGCACCTGGCTTTCTTTCCAGAGTATTCTTTCCTGGCACCGAATCTCCTAATTTAAAAAAATATATATTTATTTTTTGTTTGACAGAGAAAGAGAGAGGAAGTGAGAGCGAGCAAGAGAGAGAGAAACATCTATGAGAGAGAACCATCCATCGGCTGCCTCCTGCATGCACCGTGCTGGGGATCGAGCCCACAACCCGGGCGTATGCCCTGACCAGGAATCGAACCTGGGACCTCTGGGTGCATGGGACAACACTCAACCAACTGAGCCACACCAGCCAGGGTAGGGACTCCTAATTTTAGCATCTTTTCCAATCCGTATAGACTCAAAGTTTCCCAAATCACCAAGTCCTAGTTCCTTTCTGTTTATAGTTCATCCCTCAGTTTATCTCTTCCCTCTCACATTGTACTATAAAGAACAAAAATAACGCAGGCCACACCTTCAACACTCCGCTCGTAAATCTCCTGAGCTAAATATCCAAGTTCATTCCTCACAAGTTCTGCTTTCCATATAACCATAGGATACAGTCCAGCTAAGTTTTCTGCCACTGTATGATGAAGACCCCCGCCCTCCAGTTTCCAATAAAATCTCTCACTTCCTTCTCAGCCATCACCAGCAGCACCTTTAATGTCCATAGTCTTACTAACATTCTGTTTATGATGACTCATGTATTTTCTAAGACAGTATAGGTTTTCTCTACTGTGCTCCTCACTTCCCTGTCATTTATCACCAGCAGAGTTTTTAACATCCATAGTTCTAACTGTTCAAGGCAGTCTAGGCTTTTTTTACGACATTTCTTAAAATTCTTCTGTCCACTGCCTGTGGCCCAATTCCAAAGCCACTTGGTATTTGAGGTATTTGTTATATCAGCACCCTGCTCCTGGTTATCAAAATCTGTATTAGTTTCCTATCGTTGCTGTAAAAAAGGACCACAAAATTAGTGGCTTAAAATAACACAAAAGTATTAGTTTATAGTTCTAGAGGTCAAACGTCCAAAAGGAGTCAGCAGGACTGGAGGCTGGAGGCAGAATTTGTTTCCCTGCTTTTTCTAGCTTCTAAAGGCTGCCTACGTTCCTTCGCTCCTGGCCCCCTATCACTCTGACCTCTGCTTCCAACACAACATCCCTTCCTCTTACTCAGATCCTTCTGTTTTCCATTTATAAGAACCCTTGTGATTATATTGGGTCCACCTGGATAATCCAGAATAATCTCCTCACCCCAAGATCCTTAATTCCATCACATCTGAAAAGTCTCCTTTGCCGTGTAAGGTAACATAGTCATAGATCCCAGGGATTAAGGTGTGAACATCTTTGGGAGGCAATTATTCAGCTACTAGGGTTATCACAGCTTCATGGGAGTGGAACTGGTTGCTACAAGGACAGTGAAAGTCAAACAGAGGTGAAGATCCGCAATCTAGAGCCTAGCCTCTCCCAGAGCTGCGTTGGTCACCTCTGGCCAGCTCCAGGAAACCCCTGGACGGCTGAGATGTTTGGTTAACCACTGAGGCTGCCTTGGGCTCCGCATGCTTATTGATATTCTTCAGGCCTTGGACTTTATCTTCAACTCAGAGAGAGAAGAAGGGAAGTATATTTGTTGAGAGCCCAGCAAATGCCTGAGGGTGTGGGGCCTTTACTTATGCCCTCTGAAGAGGGTTGCAGCTTTGCCCACTGAGTTACTGGGAGGGAGGTTCAGGTGCGGATGGCTGGTTCCCCGTGGGTGAAGGGGGGTGAGAGGGGAGAAAGGAAAAGCTGTTAGGCAAGCAAAGGAGCCCTGCTCTCTCAGTCCTTTCCCCCAAGGCCTTTGCTCCAAAGTCCCCGCAGAGCAGCAGGGGTCCTTAGCATCCAGGGTCAGGCTTGTGGTGCTCCCTGCAGCCCCAGTGGCTGACCTCCTAAGGCAGGCAGATGTGTCATGTTAGGCAGCACCCCTCCCTCCCTGGGACCTACTTGGTGACTCAGACTCCCAGGTAAAGCCCAACCTATGGGAAATGACTAAGCACTGAAGTTGGCTTCCTCTCCTTGGGGAGGGAGGAGGAAGCCTGAAGCTGGACCCTCCCCTCCCCCTCCCTCAGATTTCTCAAGGTAGTGAGGGAAGGGTGGGTCTCTGGAGGGGACAGCACTCCAGGGGGTGTCCCCACACCCTCTGCTTTTACTGCACAGGTGAGACTGTGTGTGTGTGCACACACAGTTCAGGAGATTTGGGGATGTAGGCATGCTGGGATCTACCAGACCTCCTCCTTGTCACCTCTGCCTCTCCCATCTCCTACTTTGCTGCCTTTGAGAAGAATCAAAAATTTTTTTCTGCCTCAGTGAGTCTGTTTTCTTCAGTATGGAAAGTGGAATTAGGGGAATGGGGAGCACTCTGCAGACTGCCAGACTGGAGTCCTGATACTAAACTACAAAGGCTCCATGTAAACACAGTTGCTCCATCTCTGAAAGGTTTGATAACTTTTATTTAAAATTTTTTTTTTTTTTTTTCTATTTTTTAGGGAGAGAGAGAGAGAGAGAGAGAAACATCGATTTGTTGTCCCACTTATTTATGCATTCATTGCTTGATTCTTGTATGTGCTTTGACCGGGGATCGAACACACAACCTTGGTGTATTGGGACACACTCTAACTAACTGAATTACTTGAGCAGGACCCAGGTTTGATAACTGGTAAATATTGTTCCATTTGCAAGTCCTACCTATGCAAATGGGAAGAATGCGTGGTCACCTGGTAAGAAAGAGAAAAAGAGCCCTTTTCCGTTGTAGTTCTAAAGCAGGATAAAATTAGTTGTTGACTGGTCAAATTACGGACGCAGTCCCTATTGGACGTGAGGCACCATGCTAGGTTCCAGACACTCGGAGTGGAGCAACACTGGGTCCTTTTTTTTAAAAAAAATTTATTGGGATGACACTGGTTAATAAAATTATCAGCTTTACTCAAGGAGGCCTTCCTGGACGTGGTACTGTCCAAGCTGAAGCTTGAAGGGTAACTAGGAGTTAGCTGGGGGAGGGGAAGAAAGTTCCAGGCACAGGGAACATAACAACATGTGCAATGACCGCAGGGCCATAAAAAACTTGGCTGAGTCCCTGGCATTGAAAGCAGTCAATAAGTCTGGAGTGCTGAGTTTGGTTGGAGTGTTGGAGAAATAAAGTCGGAGAAGTAAGCTCGGGTCATTAAGTTCTTACGAGCAAGTTAGTGGTCACTTTGGAAGAAGGTGTAGAGCCCTGGGGACAGGGATTAGTAATAACTCACAGGTACTGGAATGCTCTTTTGTGCCAAGCACTATAATCATTTTACCTCACTTAATTCTCCCAACAAGCCTATGAGATATTTATTATCATTTTCCTCTATTTTATGAGTGAGGAAACTGAGGCTCAGAGAGGTTAGGTTCAGTGGGAAATGTTGCAGGGTCATGTAGGAAATAGTGTGGACACAGCTAGCCCAGGGCAGAGCAGGTGTCTCACCCAGGCACTGGCTCAGTCTGCCCTGCTACTTCCCCGTTCAAAAAGAGCAAAGGGTCTCAACAGGGAGCGGTGGTTTTGTCCCTCAGGAGACACTAGGCAGTGCTGGAAACATGTTTGGTTGTCACAATTTGGAGGATGCTACTGGCTTCTAGTGGATAACTAACATCCCCCAATGCACAGCACAGCTACACACAGCAAAGAATTATCTGGCGCCGAATGCCACGGGTGCCATGGTTGAGAAATCCCGAGGTTGAGAATGAGCTGCAGAGGGCAGGCACAGGGAGGTAGCCACGGGGTGAGCACGAGGGTTTTGGAAGGGACATTTTGAAAAAGGCCTGTACATGCTGTCCTTTCAGCTGCAAGACAGGGGTCAGCTATAGCAAAGCCCAGGAGGGACTCAGCACATCCTTTCCCCAGTGTGTTCCTGCTGCTCCCAGCCTTTAGAGTTCAGAGAAAGCAGTTAATGAATTATCCTGGAGTTACCTAGAGCTAATTCTGAAGAGCTTCCTGTCACTTAACAGGCCCAGGACTGTTGCAGGGTACTGGCCAAGATGGTCACCTCCTTTCAAGCGTATTCTGACAGGACAGGGCTCCCAGCCATGGTCTTGCTGACACATGGTATCTGAAGCCAACATTTTTGGCCAATGCATAATTTCAATGAATAATAACATCCAGCAACCAAGAGACCAGAGACACAAGAAGTATGTTGGAAATGGTTATTTCCAGAATCCGCTCTTCTCACAAGTCGCTGAGTAGCCCTTCTGCCTGGGTCAGGAGAGGACATCCGGTGGGTGAGCTGCCTGCTCGCCGACTTAGCGAGGAGCTCTCGCTTACCTTTCTACCTGCAATTCCAGAATGGGTGCAGATCTTTCCAGGAAGCAAAGCTCATAGGATGAGGCAAAATGTTGCATTAATTTCCAGGATTCGCTGTGTGGAGCACTTGGACTCCTGATTGCTTTAAATTCTGCACATCTCATGGTTTCTGATCTTTAGCTGTACTTTTAACTGTTTCCCTCCTGGTTCTTGTCTGGCTCTCCGGTTTGACCCTTGACGCATGTGTCTGTCCTAATTGGGTTTTTTGGCATGCCCAGTCTCTCTCCCAGGCCCACATGAGCCATCAAAGTCTTGCCTCAGCCTTCCTCTTCTAACGTTTTGTCTTTACCACAGTCTTAGCCCAGAGAATGAGGAAAAGCTGTCCCTAGGGCCTAGGATCTAAGACTTCCCATAAAGAGCCAACTTTTCCTACATCTGTTAGAGAGTTAAATTTTTTCAACATCCCATGTTACCCAAAGTGTCCACATGGAAATTCTGTGAGATGTTAATAGACGTTAAGTGGAACAAAGGGTTTTATAGCCAAATAAGTTTGGGGAATGCTTTGTGAGGTTAGTTTCTTTTCTATAACAAGACTTCTCAGAGCCCTTGACATGTTATGGACAGGATACGTTTCCATTAAGGGGATAAATCCGTGGGGCCAGATGTGTTTGGAATTCATAATTTTTCAGATTTTAATAAGATAATGTGGTAATTATGTTATTTATTCCGTTGTACCCCCAGCAGAGTGGGACAGGCCCTGTAATCACATATTTTCTGCAGCAAAACATATGGGTATTCATGCTAAATAGGTTAAATAAAGAATCTGAACAACTACACATCTATTTAGGTCAAGTTTTGCCCTTGGGTTATGAAAAAAACAACAGTTTTCAGGACTTTTTAGACTTCGACATTGTGGATAAAGGATTGTGGACCCTGTATATGATACCCCCAAACATATTTGACCCCAGAACCCCTTTACCACGAGCGTCAGCAGGATTGGCATTCCTAGTCCCTCTTGGACGCTCGGAGCTATTAGTCTAGGTTGCAGCCTCCGCAGTTGGAACTCGCTGCAGTCCCTGCCAGCCGGCCACAGGGGCCTTATCACCTCCCCTGGTGAGTGGGTGAGACGGGGATTTTGACAGTTGAGCAAGGAGGAAGAGGTAGGGAGCACTGGGCACTGATCAGAAACAGCAGATTTGGTTGGGGAATTACTACGCTCAGCCTTCACGCCCTGGGTGAAAAAAGGAGCATGAAGCACAGCACTGTGCAAATGTTGGCTTATTGTTTCCTTCTTCGCACCCTTTGCATTTTTCAAATTTTCTTAACAATTTTCAAGTTTCTTCTCCTCTGTTGTTGTTTTCTACTGCAAGGAGTTGCTGCTCTGAGCGGTGCTGAGGGAGGGAGGCCGGCCCAGAGGCGATGCTCGTCCTGAGGGCCAGATGCCCAGGTCCTGGGAAGACGGCTCTGGTTCTGGCCCCGTGTCCCAGCCCAGAGGGGAGGTGGGGTGCGGGGTGGGGAGTGTACGCCCCAGGCCAGTGTGTCCTGGGTAAGGAGAAGACTGTTGAGTTTCTGGAGGATTTCCAGGAAGACTTCCTGCTCTGAGAAAAACATCACAAACACAGGAAGAGACTCCGGGGCCTAAAGGGAAGGAGTAATGCACCAGAAAGAAGATGCTGGGGACCGGGCTTGCACAGAGAACAGCCAGGAGCAGAGGAGCCTCCTCTCCCGCACCCAGCTCTATGCCTGGACGGCTGGGGGCATTTGCCCATGGAGGGTGACAGCCTGGGGTCTGGAAGAGGGGGACTTTTGAGTCCTCCCACCTTCTCTACTCTGCGCTGAGGCCTGGTCCATGGGGGATGGAGGTGGAGAGTGGGGAGAGGACTAGGAGGGCCTCAGGTACACACCTTCAATGTGCGGGGCTATGCAGCCATCGCAGAGCAGAGCTACGAGCCTCACTCAGCTCGGGGGTCAGCGGAAGATACGCGTCTCCAGCCTGCCCCGTTACCAACCCATGCCAGCTGCAGGGGGCTGTAAATTATTATTATTTTCATACAGCTTAGGAATTGCACCATTATGTTGTATTATGTGTGGGTGTGTGTAGAGTAGGGAGGGTGTTACAAGCTTTAATTTACTAAGTATAAACATTTGAAGTAGATCACGGTTTTAGTAACTTCGTTTTGACATTAAAAAAAACCCCACATCAGGAGACGTAAAAATTGAAGTAGTAAACATATTTTAAAAAAATAATAAAATGAACGCATCCTCGCCCTATCCTCACCTCCGAGAAGGATAAGGGGAGCTCCAAGCAGGAGGCCCGGCATGTGTTGGCAGCTTGGCCACAGAGCCGCTGAAGGACGGGGTGCTCTGCCCGCGCCTGGGCTCTGCGGGAGCCCTTCGCTCCCGCTCCCACCCACCCTGGTTTCATTCGCATCACTCTAGCGGCCTCTGCTGGGCCGGGGGAAGGCGACCAAGGCTGGGTGGAGCCCAGAGCTCTGGCTGGGAAAGGAAAGGCTGGGTGGGATGGTCTGTCGAGCAGTGTGAGGACCTTGTTGTCAGAAGGGACTCAAAGACGACAAGCTCTGACTACCTCAAGGTCATTTATGCCACACTCTGGGTTTAAGAAATTGTTCTGGTCATGGTGCTGAGGAAGGGGGACAAGTCCACGTCTGAGGGCAAGATGACTGAGCCCAGGGAGAAAAATATTGTGTTGCTGGGTGGGGATTAATGAGCCAGTTTCTTCTCTTTTGCTCCCTGCCTCCATATGGTGACCATAAAGGGCCTGGGCTCTCTGAGGAAGGCAGTCGTCCTCCTATGCAGCTGGTTGGGTCATGAACTCCCTGAATCAGAGAGAGGGGCTAGGAAGGCTTGCTGAGGCCTCCTGCCCTGAGCTGAGTTCACTGATCCAGCTTTTACTAAAGAACCTTGCTTCTGGGACATGAGGGTGCCTTACCCAGACGGTTAATAAAAATGCTCTTCTTGCCCACGTGGCATTTTATCCCTGTGAGGTAGATGGCAGCGTTCAGGCCCCAAACCCTTCTCTGAACATACTAGTGACCAAGTGGGTCCCAGTGACTATTTGGGATAAAAATAACACGCGGGAGCCCACAGCTTAGTGCAGCTGCCATGGCTAATGACAGGGGCTGGTATCAGGTTATTGGGAAAATAGAACTTTTCAGTCTGGCAAAGGCTCACTTCAAACAGACAGAGGTTTTAGTCGTCATAAGTAAAGCAGTTTATGCTCCCACAGCTTGCTTTTCCCCCTTCACCCTTGCAGATGGGACATTTAAACTGTAGAAAAAGCAGCTTAGTTTCATGTGGACTAAGTACACTTACGCGTGTTGCCCTGGCCGGTGTGGCTCAGTGGTTAGAGTGTTGACCGGTGCACTGATGGGTTTTGGGTTTGATTCCAGGTCAAGGGCACATACCTGGGTTGCAGGTTTGATCCACGGCCCTGGTTGGGACACGGGGGGAGGGAGGCAGCCAATCTCTCTCTCTCTCTCTCTCTCTCTCTCTCTCTCTTTCACTCTTCCCTCTGTCTTTCTCTCTCTTCCCTTCCTCCACTCTCTCTGAAAGGCAATGGAAAAAATATCCTTGGGTGAGTATTAACAACAACAACAAAAGAAGACTTATGTATGAAGTTTGGGCCCCTTAAGTCACTAGTGGTAGCAGCCTCCCCAGGTTCTGTTCTCTCTCCTGTTTTGTATGTTACCCAGGGCGTATTGAGACGGTGGCAGAACTAACCCTTTAGGGTCATGAGGCAGGTTTAGGGGTTGCTTTGAGCACACCCTCTTCCACTCATGGGCCCAGGTCAGCCTGGCTCGTTGATTGTCAGGTCCTTGTCATGGTTGTGTCTTTCACAGAACAGAGACTATGGCTTAACAACAAGAGGGTGGTTGGTTTTATCAATGGAGAGGAAAGAGGAAAAGCAGATTTGTAATAATTGGAAAAGCTAATTCCTTGAGCAGTCTGTGTGTAGGAATCTGGTTTGCTCAGACAGGAAGAAACTGGATTTGTCTGAAAAATTAGTTTTGGTCTTGCAATCAGAAGAGTAGTGGAAAAATAAAAGGTAACTGAAGGGCGTGTATTTTAATCTTTTTATTATAAAATAAAACATAGAAAACCCCATATAAACAAAATGTACAGCTGATTGATTATTTTAAGGCAAACTCACCTAGGTTAAGATATAAATCTTTGCCAGCCTCCCAGAAGCTCCTCCATGTGCCCATCCCAATCACAACCCCGGCTCTCCTCCCACCAGCAACAACTACTCTGAATCAAGATGGATATTTGGGAGGACAGGTTAGGCAGATAAACCCAACCTAAGTACTTTTAACAAATGGGCTCACAAAAAGGAAGATGCTTTAATTGTTCTTGGATCAGGGAGGGTGACTAAGGCTTGAGAGATTTAGCAGAGGATGAGAGGCTGGGTCTCAGCAAGTTAATTGCTTTTATTTTTTTAATTTTAGAGAGAGAAAGGGAGAGGGAGAAAGAGAGAGAAACATCAATGTGAAACAGAAACATTGATTGGTTGCCTCCCGTTCCCACCCAGACGAGGGATTGAACCCGAGTCCTGGGTATGTGCCCTGACTGGGAATTGCACGGGACAACGCGCCAACCAACTGAACCACATGGGCTAGAGTTGTTTTTCTGGTGTGTGTGTGTGTGTGTGTGTGTTTTATTGCAAGTGAATTGCTTTGATTCCCTGAGAGTGAGCTCAGACCCAGAAAAATAGGCCCCCTCCAAGACATGCCAGGAGGAGACCTGTGCAATGTCTAAAGTTAGCAAACAATTACTATCTGGAATGCACAGGAAACTCCTGCAGATCAATAAGAAAAAGACCAGAAATCCAATGGAAAAGTGAGCAATGGGTAGATTAGGAAAACAGAAGGGAAATCAGAAGGGCTAACAAGCGTGTGAAGAAAAGCTCAGCTTTAGAGGCACTCTGAGCAATGCAAATTAATACATGACATCACTGTGTGTCCAAGTGTTAGCAAGGATGTGGGGAGAAAGGAAGCATCGTTGGTGGGAGTATAAACTTGTAGAACCATTCCAGAAGCCGCCTGACTCTATTTCATGAATTTAAATACGCTATTCCCAAAGAGCCAGCCATCCCACTCCTGTGTATATTGCCTGGGGAAAACTCACAGGCCCCTAAGGGATCAGCAGGCAGGTTTGTCCCGGATTGCATGTGGAGGCAACCTAGGTGCCCACCGCTGGTGCAATGTGCGAGCACATGCTTGGCAGCATGGGGCAGAAGTCAGGTGCGATGAACCAGGTGTGCTGAGCCGCACAATTTTAAAAACATGTGTCATGTAAAAAGAGAAGCATTCAGACCTGTAGCATAATGCCACTTATGGTGGCTAAAGTTACGCCTATTCACAAAACAACACTGTTTATCTTTTAGAAATGATGTATACCTGAGGACATACAATAAACATACTATAGTGAGTGCCTCTGACGAGGGGGGAGAAAGATGAGTGGGTAGGGGGGACAAATGGGGAAAAAATAAAAGAAGGCACCTGCTTACCAATAATGAAATGATGGTCCATGAACTGAAGAGATTTGTCCAACTTATCCTGCCTGGGGAGGGCACATGGGCAGCATTTATTTGTTTGACCGAAGCAGTCTTTGGGGAGACTTCATCTCTATGTGATCCCCAGAGGTGGTCTATGGAGAAACGCGTAAGGAAAGCAAATATTTAGCCTGGGTGCAGGAGGTAGAAAAATGAAGGAAGGCACTCTGTTAGTGATTTACGTGGTGGGGAAAGAAAAGGAGCGACTTAAGAAGCAGGTGAAATTTGTGAGAACTTATTTGTCTAAATGCAATGGGGTATCCTGGAACAAAAAAAACCACACCAAAAGTGTGAGGAAAAAAATGGCAAAAATCTGTATGTATTTAGATTAATAGTACTGTACTAGTGTTAATTTATTAGTTTTGACAAATGGACCATTTTTAGGTGTATGTAAGGTGTTAATATTAGGGCAAGCTGGGTGAATGTTATACAGGAACTCTCTGTACTATATTTGCAGCTTCCTGTAAATCTTAAATTATTCCAAAATAAAAAGTTGAAAAAAGAAAGTAAAAACCAACTCCAGCCCAAATACATTGAAAAATAAATGAAAATAGGTCAATATATCAATCAGGCATATATAGTATATAAGACGCATGTGTGCACATGTGTTTATATATGTGTGTTTTAAAGTTTGGAAGAATTTACGCCAACATGTTATTATGTGTAATTGGTTCTCTTCTTTATACTTTTTTTGTATTGTCTGAATATTTCATGATAAACATCATGAGAAGAAAGCTCATTGGGTCCTGCCTGAAAGAACAGGGTGGCGGGCTTGGAAGACACCTGATGTCTTGCACAGATTCAACACCTGCTGGTTCCTAGGCTCATCCTCTCCCAGGCCCAGGTGTGAGCTCATCTCCTGGATATGAGCAACTTTCTCTTCTCTCTGCCAGGTCCACAGTCAACAAAAATGTGTGGACATGCAGGTGTTCAGAGGGAAGCTTGGGTGCTATTCTATTATTAGTGGTTGGGGAGCTCTGAGTACGTCTGTCTGTTACTGTGCATGTGCGCACCTGTACAGTATGGACTCTATGTATCACGGACAGTATTTATTTTTTCTTTCTTTTTAATTCTTAGTATTTCTTAATTACAAAAGTAATTAATATACATGTACTATAACAAATGCAGAAAATATTAATGTGTAAACAAAAAAATGTAGAAATCTGCCATATATGGCTTAAGGACTTAAAAAGACTTTTTTCAAGAACAGTTTTAGCCCTGGCTGGTGTGGCTCAGTTGGTTGAGCACCATCCTGTGCACCGAAAGGTCACTGGTTCATTTCCCAGTCAGGACACAAACCAGGTTGCAGTTTGGATCCCAGGTTAGGGTGAGTGGGGGAGGCAACTGACTGATGTTTCTCTCCCACATCGAGGTCTCTCTCTCTCTCTCTCTCAAATCAATTAAAAATTTTTTAAAATAACAGTTTTAAGTTCACAGAAAAATTGAGTGGAAGGTACAGAGATTTCCCATATACCCCCAACCCCCATTCACTTACAGCCTCCCCAACTATCAACATCCCACACCAGGGTTGTATATTTGTTACAACTGATGAGCTTACACTGACACATCATTATCACCCAAGTCCTTGGTTTACATTAGGATTCACTCTTGGTGGTGTATATTCTATGGGTTTTGAAAATATGTAATAACATATATCTGTCATTTTCGTATTGTACCCAGTAGTTTCACTGCCCTAGAAATCCTCTGTGCTCTGCCCATTCATCCCTCCCTTGACATTTTTCATATGAGTAACTGTATATATTTGTCCTTCTTTTGAATGTTTACATAGTATTCCACTGAATTATGCATTTAAAAACATGTCTTTATTGATTTCAGAGAGAGGAAAGGAGAGAGAGAGGTAGAAACATCAGTGATGAGAGAGAGTCATTGATGGCTGCCCCCTGCATGTCCCCTGCTGAGGATCAAGCCCGAAACCCGGGCATGTGCCCTGACAGAGACCTTCTGGATCATAGGTGGATGGACGCTCAGCCTCTGAGTCATGCTGCCCGGGCTGAATTATGCGTTATAATGTAGGCATCTGCTGATACAAATGATGCATCCATGAAGACACGTTAACCTGTATCTTAGCGCACTTGTGCTATTTCCGTGGGACGGATTCTTTCAGTAGGCTGACTAAGTGGGACAGCATGGCATTTACCATTCTGATAGAGATGGCCCTCTAAAAGCATTCATTCGACAAATATTTATTGGGTACTATTTTGTGTCAGACATTTATGAGACTCTGGGAATTCCAAACAGACACAGTTCCTAGCGGAGGACATTATCATTAAACAAATAACCACACAAATTAGTATATTCTCGCAATTGTGGTAATTTCTCTGAGGGAAAAGAACGGTGTTGTTGGAGAATGCAGGCAGAGGAAGCTAATTCACGCCCGGTGCCCAGAGACAGCCTCTGTGGAGCTCAGACTTACAGGATGAGTAGGGATAGACCAGGGCCTGGGGGTGACTAGGGGAGGAGGAGCCTTTCCGACCAAGAGAAGGTGCGTGTGGAGGCCCCAGGTAGGCAGTTGCTGAGCTGGAGGAACCCGGGGGCCAGTGTTGGGGAGGAAATCTGGAATCCCGGCTAAAGAGGAAGGCTGGGCCAGGCTGCACTTGGCCCTCTGCGATGCCTGATTTATAGCCTCCCCAGAAGCGCAAGAAGGATTCTGTTTCCTGCACCTTTGAGACCAGCCATACTTAGAGGTGTTTTCTTCCCTCGATTGCTCTGTGACATTCCTTGTGCTCATTCCTTGATTTTCAATGAAAGCCTTTTTGAGAAGTAACAGCTCACTTTGAGACTGTCCGATTCAAAATGCACATTAAATTTACTTCACGACATTAACCAAATTCCCCAAATCCCTGTGCATCCCAGCATTTCTTCTATTTTAGGACTTAAAGAATGAAAGAAATTTCCTGTTTCTGCAAAATCAATTTGTTCATCTAAAGCATACCGTGCTTGCTCCATTCAGCTCGCATTCCGGAAGCTCCCTCTGGGGGTCCTGGATCCTGCCTTGTTCTTCCCAATGAAATGCAAGGCCTGGGCGGGAGGGAGAGTGCTGGGAAGCCGGACTTTCAGAGTCACGCTTTCCAGTTTCCTCCTCGATGCTGTGGGTGCTGTCAAACGCAGGTCCTCAGTCTGCGTGTCTCCTCCGGACTCCCACAGCATCCTGTGACAAACCTGTCCTCAAGAGTTCCCCACTTTATTTAATTTTTCCTATTGGTGCTCAATAAATATTTATCGAGTGGATAGTAAATGATTATTAGAAAACATCTAAATCATGGCACATAATTCAATGGAATGTTTGTGCAAGTATCAAAAAGAGTGAGGTAGATACATATTTACTGATATAGCAAGATACCCAGGAGCTATTAAGTGGGAAAAGCAAGTTACAGAACACGTATAGTACAGTCTTCTTTTTATTTTTAAATATTGTGTACCCATAGACACATACATATATGGAAAACATCTACCTTTTCATTTGCACATTTCCGTATTGTCTGAATCTGTACAGTGCACGTGTTACTTCTGTAATTAAAATGAGTGAAGAGTGAATGAACAAGGGACTTTTTAGGGTTCTCAGAGGGGTGAATGGAGAAGGAAATTCAGTCCTGAAGTTTCTTTCTCTGACCTATTTCCCAAGCCTGAGAACTGTTCTTTCAACTTATAAGTTGAACAATAATAATAAAAACATTCCCCAAAGGTTTTTTTTTTGTTTTTTTTTAATTTATCTTTATTGTTTATCTGAAAGTATTACAGACATCCCCTTTTTTTCCCCATTGACTCCTTCTATCCCACACCCACTCCTTGCCCCAGGCCTTCACCACACTATTGTCTGTGTCTTTGGGTTATGTGTATATGCATATAAATTCTTTGATTAATCTCTCCCCACCCACACCCACCCTCCCCCACCTTCCCTCTGAGATTCCTGAGTCTGATCCATGCTTCCATGTCACGGAATCTATTCTGTTCATCAGTTTATTAAGGTCTTTAGATTCCACATATGAGTGAGATCATGTGATGTTTGTCTTTCGCTGCCTGGCTTATTTCATCAAGCATAATGTTCTCCAGGTGCATCCATACTGTCCCAAAGGGTACGAGATCCTTCTTCTTTACAGCTCTTGATATAAAAAAACAAGTCCAGCCCGGCCAGTGTGGCTCAGTGGTTGAGTGTCAACCCGTGAACCAAGAGATCCCTGGTTCGATTCCAGTCAGAGCACACGCCCGGGCTGCGGGCTCCATCCCCATTACGGGGTGTGCAGGAGGCAGCCGATCGATGTTTCTGTCTCTCTATCCCTCTCCCTTCCTCTCTCTCTAAAAAATCAATAAAAACATACTTAAAAAAAAAAATAAAAGATATGAGCTTTAAAAAAACAAATTCAGAACGGTGTGACTCCATTTTTTGGAGAAAAAAAATGTATATGTATAGAAAAGCCCTGGGTGTGTGATGGATTAGGGGAAAACTCTACTTTTATTGCTTGAATAGTTTACAATATGCCTATATTTCTTTTACTATCAGACAATAATATAGGCTTAATTTTCTTTTTTACTCTTTCCATATTTCCTTTTCATTTAAGATGTATTTATTCATTCAATAAGTGTGTATTGAGCAACAGCTATCAGCCTGACACAATACTAGGAGTTTTCCTTAAGGAATTCACAGCCTGGTGGGGAAGACTCAAAACAACATGATGTGAGAGGGCGTAGGCCACAGCTCAGCTCTGGCACAGAGTTATGAGGCCATCCACCCGCAAGGAGAGCTGAGGAATGACCAGGGAAGGCTTCCCAGAGGGGATGTTGCTTACACACCGAGCCTTGAACAATGAGAGGATCAGGTGAGGAAGGGCATTTTAGAGAAAGAGAATACCTTGTATAAAAACATCTTTTATAAAAGTATGGAGAAATAAAAGTCAGTGTGGCAGAAGCATAGGGGATGTGGGGAGAAGATGGGCTGGAGAACCAGACATCCGAGGAATAGTAAAAAGCCTTTGAAGAACCTTGCATGAGAAGTAGTGCAGGCGTTGTTGCTCCATTGAATAGTTGAAGAAACTGAATTGCAGAGGTTAAATGATTTGCCCAAGGCCACCTTAGGGGATGAGGCCAAGCTAGAAGATAATTCTAGGGTTTTTATGCTCTGGGCCACAGTGCTTCCTGGGCCAGGCCCCACCCTGAAGAGCCTTCTGATGTTCTGGCTTGAACCACCCTAAGTTCTTAGCAAAGAACAGGGCAACCCTCACAGTAGGCTCTGACCACACTGGCCACACTCTTGGCACACCCTTGTACCAAAAGCCACAGGAGAGCTTTCTCCAAGAGAGTTTTTCCTAGAAAATGGCATGTGCACACTCAGTCTTGAAGTTGATGGGCACCCCTCAGAAATGATGGAAGAGGCAGATTTCCTGGCACCCAGCTGTCCTGGGGAGCCACTTTCCATCCTTGCTGCCAGCATGTAAGTGGTACTTGGGCCACCCAGACAGAAAGCCATGGAGGTAGGAGGGTCCTCCATCCTTCAGAGCTTTATGATGCCACATGGGCTTTGGAATCAGAAAGCTAACTCTCAAACCCACTCTCATGGCTAAAAGGAAAAGACTGACAATTCCATGTGTTGACAAGCATGTGGAGCCACTAAACTGTTGGGCAGTACTTTATTAAGTTAAACATATTTCTGCCTAAGAAGGATGTTCATGGCAGTATTATTCAAAATGGCCTAAAATTGGAAACAACCTAAATATGTATCAACGAGAGGATGGATAAATAAGTTGGATGATATATTCATAAAATGGAATACTATACTAGTATTCGACAATTAGAAGAAAAAGAACGGATACAACCATGTGGAAAAATCCTAGACACACTGAGCAAAAGAAGCCAGATATATATTACATCCATACGAAGTTTAATAATACGTAAAATGAATCTAGGAGAATAGAAGCCAGGATGTTGGTTACCTTGGGAGTTAGGGGCAGTGAATATTTGCTGGAAAGGGCCATGAGGGAACTTCTGAGAGTGATGAAATGTTCTAATATTGATCTGGGGGTGGCCACGTGAGTGTATACATATTAAGTGCATGCCAGTGATAGCTCAATAAAGTGCAGAGAGAGAGGGAGGGCAGCAAGTCTTGATTCCTCTTTCCAGTTCTACCGTTGTGACTCCCCTGGGCAAGTTACTTAACATTTCTGTTCCCCTTGCCTCATCTATAGAATGGGAATAATAACAGTACCTCTCTCATAAGGTGGCTTTTAAATTAAAATTTTATTTTACTGTGGTAAGAACACTTACCATGAGACTACTCCCTTAGCAGATTTTAAGTGTACAATACAATATTGCTAACTCTAGGCACAAAGCATGTCTTTAGAACTTATTCCTTTTGCATTATTGAAACTTTAAACCTGTTGATTAGCAACTACCCAATTCCCCCTCCAGCCTGCCCCTGGCAACCACTGTTCTGCTCTCTGCATCTATGAGTTTATTTTAGATGCCTCATATAAGTAGAGTCACACAGGATTTGTCCTTCTGTGACTGACTTATTTCACTTAGCGTACTGTCCCCAAGGCTCAACCATGTTGTTGCATATTAGAATTTCCTTCTTTTTTTAAGGCTGAATGATATCCCACTGCATATATACACCATATCTTCTTTACCCAGTCTTCCTTCAGCGGACATTTAGGATGTTTCCACGTCTTGACTACTGTGAATAGTGCTGCAATGAACCTGGGAGCGCTAACATCTCCCCGAGATCCTGATTTCAGTTCCTTTGGAAAAATACCCACAAGTGAGATTGCTGGGTCATCTAGTCATATAGCAGCTTTATTTTTAATTGTTTTATAAACCACCCCACTGTTTTCCATAGTGGCTGCACCGTTTGCAATCTGACCCATAGGGCCCAAAGGCTCCATTCTCTCCACTTCCTCTCCCACACTCGTCTTTTGCATAAGGTGATTTTAAGTGTGAAATGAGGGAGTGCACAAAAAATCTCTTCGTCCCAGAGGCTGAAAAACGCTAGTTCAGTAAAAGTTATCTTCACTGCCAGTGCCTCACTCACCACCTACTCCGCCAGGAGCAGGACCCCGAAGCCTCGCCCGGGAACAGTCCCACCCCCGAGTCATGTCAGGCCTTCAGGCAGAGCTTCCAAGCCCCACGTCACTAAATGCTGTCACATTCACAGAGCCCACGAGACTCCGGTGACTAGAAAGAAGTTTCATAGAATTCTGAACAGGAAGCAGCAGTGGCGGCTGATAATCTGTGACCCGAATATAGCTATCCATTATCTCACTGTGGTTTCTCGTTTCCCTGACGGAGGAAACGCCCACGACCGTCTTGAAGTTATTCTAAACACCAGCGCCTTGTTTAGCCCTGGCAGGATGGTGTTACCCCTGGGCGCTCCCGTGCTGTGGGCTGTGGCCTCCCTGCCAGTCCGGGGCTCCCAGATCAGCGGCCACCGCGTGGGGCAAATGTCCCCTCTCCTGGGGGTGTCGGGGGTGGGGGTGCAGCGACAGGCACATACCAGGAGAGAGGCCAACAGTATTATAGTGATTGGAGGAGAAACGAAAACAGAGCAAGAGACCTTCACTACAACACCCACTTTTTGTTCCTCTTCAGGAAGCCAGCCGGGCAGAACTGACCCGCGGGGGAGAGTGTCACCGGCTTCCTCTCCTCGTCACTGGTCCCCACTGCACTCCATCTCCAGCTGCTTCTTCTTATCAGGGAAGCAAATCTGTCCCCCTCCTGGGCCCACCCGCCAGGTGAGGAGCAGGGGAGGTCTCAGCCCAATTGCAAAGCGAGCCAGGTTTGCCTTTGGCTTCACCTCCCCCTGGCCACCCCCTGCCCAGCCTGCTCTCTACCGCAGCGTTTTAGGACATCGTATCCCTCATCACTGCACCTGGGGAATCATTCCTTCTAAAAAATTACAGATTTCATGTGTTATCTCTCTCTGGGGTACTTATATTTTAAAAGAGAATTCTTGAAATAGTAATGCTTAAATCAAAGGATTACATCTCTAATTGACATCTAGGGAGCTATGTTTGGCAGGGAGAAGGCCTTAGGACTCTCTCTGGCCCTCTGGTGGCCATCGCTTCTCTGTCAGTTCTCCGGAGGTAAATGACACAGCATGACTCTAGTTTTAAAAGATTATGTGTGTGTGAGTGTGTGTATGCGTGTTTGCAGAGGAACAGAAAGGTGGAACTCCTGCAGTTTGGTCAGAACAAAACGGGGAAGATCTCGACGCAGGTGATTTCAAGGCCCAGGAAATGTGTTCAAAACCTGCTCTCACAGGCTCAGAGCTTGTGCACAGGGTCACTCAGGGATTCTGAGACATGGGTAAAGGCAATACTAGATTAGCAGGGATGAAACCAGCCTTCTGAGCAGTCTTTCACCTCTCCACAGCTCATTATGTTTAACTGAAATGTTCCAGGCTGGAAGAATGCACATCAAGATGTTGACAGTGGTCCCCCCTGGGTGTGGGATTACAGGTGAATTTGGTTTTTTATTAATGCCTGAATCAGTCAGGGTTTAATCAGAGAAGCAGAACTACTAGGAATGACAAAGAGTAAGAGGTTTATTACAGGGATTTGATGTTATGCAATTGTGGGAGCTGGTTAAACAGCTTGTGTGACTGTTGCTTATGCTTTGGTGCTAGACCTGAAGTCTGGAGGGGAGGAAGAAATAGGCAGGAAGTGTGGGAGAGCAAGGCAACCTGGAGCCTGCAAGAACTACGTGGTGCCCAGGAGGGTGCACTGGGGCCTACAGCAGTCTCTCACTGCCTCCAAAACTTCCAGCTTCAGTGATGTGGGTGACCTTCAAAAGGAGCTGGGTCCTTTGTCATGTAGCTAAACACACATTTGGTCCAGGAGTTAAACACTGAAGGACGAGATCTGAAGGTGGGAACTGAAGGAACTATGGCCCAATTGCAGTCTCGTGCCGACAGTGTGAGCCAGCAGATCTGAGACAACGTGTGTGAGTTGCAACTGCACCTGACTCTGAACCAACCTTCTGAGTAGAAACATGGCTTCTTTGCTTCTGCCCTCCAAATCTCGTGCACAGTGGACAACTTTCTTGTGGACAACTCTAGCTCAGAACCAGACAAGGAAAGGGGTTCTGAAAAGCATAGTTCCAGTTTAGTTAAACTGACACAAAATAAATCTGCTGTGATTCCTTTCTGTATTTACCAAACCTTCTTTAATTAGCATATATTTCTTTAATAACCAGGAAAACAAAAACCTTTCAAATGTCCCTAGAAAACCCAAATAGCTAATAAATATATGAAAAGGTACTCAATTCACTAATCATCAGAAAAATGCAAATGAAAAGCACAGCAGGACATCCCCACACATCCACCAGAATGGCTAAAATAAAAAAGACAGACAACACTAAATGTTGGTGAGGACATGGAGCAACTGGAACTCTCGTACATTGCTAGTGGAAGTGTAAATAGGTACAAACCCTTTGGAAAACTGTTTGGCAATATCTACCAAAGTTGAACATATGCATATCCTGTAATAAGTGATTACATCTCTAGAAATACATATGTTCACCAAAAGACATACACAAGAATGTTCATAGAGGCACTATTTGTAATAGCTTGAAACCACAGACAATTCAAATGTCCACCAGCAATAGAATGAAAAAATAAACCACTGTGAGTTCACATAGTGGAGTACTAATACAGTAATGGGGTAAATAATCTGTAACCACACACAATGAGAAGGACAAATAACATCAATATAATAGTAAGTGGAAAAAATCAGACTCGAAAGGGTGCATACTTATTATTCCATTTATGTCAAGTTAAAAAAATAGGAAAATTTAATCTGTGCTTTTAATCTATGAGTAGGGATTCCCCTTGAGAGCTTAGAGGAATCAAGAAGGGGCCCCTGGGGTGTTAGTGATATTCTGTTTCTTCTTTCAGGTGTTGGCTACACAGGGGTGTTTGCCTTTTGAAAATTTATAGATCTGTACATTTATGATTTGTGCACTTTTCTGTATATGTAATATACTTCCACAAAAAGTTAAAAGAAAAAATTAGTAATCCCTGGTTTAAAGAACTGATAACCACTCTTATTACATCACAAACTGAGGGGATCATATGTATGTTACAGGGCTTGGGGGGGGGGGGGAATCCCTTTATCCCATAGGAATAAAGAGAGAGAATAGAGGGGGATGGGTGCAGGGAGTAGGGGTGAAAGGTTTGAACAAAAAAGAAAAAACTAGGAAAAAAACTCATGGACACGGAAAACAGTGTGGTGACTGCCAGGGATGGGGGGAGGGGAGCAGAAGAAAGGTATAGGGGGATAAATGGTGATAGATGGAGTCTTGACTTGGGGTGGTAAATACACAATACAGTGTACAGATGATGTTTGGTAGAATTGTGCACCTGAAACATGTATAATTTTGTTAACCCACGCCACCACAATAAATTCAACAAAAATTTACCACTGTATAATACTTTTTTTTTTTTTGGCAAATGTGTGTGATTGTGTGTGATAGGGCAAGTGCTGGTTAGTGGGAGGTGAGAAAGAAAGACGGATTTCCTGAGTCCCTATTAGCTTCTGTCATGGTCTGCCTTACTCTGACGCGCATTTGTTCAGCTGGCTCAGCCAAGGTCTCATGACCGAGCAGGGAAATGTTACTGTCTCTAAAGTCAGTCCCTTCATTGGCTGTGGGTGATTCTCCAGCCTCTTAAAGTCTGGCTGGACCAGATAACAGGAGCTCCTCTGAGCTCCAGAAATGCCAGCGAATCCAGGTTCTGCTCTGCTTCCCCCGCTCCCGCAACACACACATTCAGCCTCACCTGTGACTATCTCTGTCCCCCAAGCTCTCTCCTGATCAGCAGCCACGAGAAAGACCAGGATGACAAATGCAGCAAGGGCTTAAATGGCAGTCACAGGACAGCAGTAGTAACATTAATGTTGCTCTCCAGAGTGATGACACATCTGCACCTCTAGGCTCATTGGGCCAGTGGGTTCTTTATTTGACTCCAGCACCAACACTAGCACCAGCTGGAGAGGGAAAGAACCCACAGCTCTTAAATACTACACTGGAGTAGAGGCCAAGGATCACAGAAGAATCTGTGCCTGATGATACCACTGGGGAGAATTAATTGAATGCCTACTGTGTGCTTGGCATGATGCTCCCAAGAAGACACCTGAGCCTCTTGGAGACTCAGAAACTGGAGCAGAGGGCTCAGGACTCAGCCAAGTGCAGATTCCCTGAGCTAGAGCTTTCCAGGGGCAAGAGGAATCTGAACAAATGACATTGGGTGGCTTGTTCTCCCTCTTCCTAGAAGCCCAACCAGCCCCAGATTTTATTCTACTAAAGTCATGTTAAAACAAGCTCCAGACACATGTATGTAAAGAGAAGCCTGGAAGGACAATAACAGGAGTCATCTCTGAGTGGTGGCTTGGCATTGATATTTCTCTTTCCCTTGTGCTTTTTAAGGCCGCATATGTCCTGCTTAAGCACGCGACCAAACACGTAGGTTCAAGTCTCAGCTTTGCCCCGCACTAGCTGTGTGAGTTTGGGCAAGGTGCTTCACCTGTATGAACTCTCACCTTTATTACTGTAACTTTAATTTTTATTTTGGAAGAAAATAAACCTACTCTGTGGGGATATTAGGACATTTGAAGAAATGATGCACAGCAGGAGCTTTAGTACAGTGTCTTATGCAAAGAAAATGCTCCATAAATGGGAGCTGTTACTGTTACATTTCTATATTATTTTTTCTTTATCAGAGAACACATATTTTTAAATAAAAGCAAAAACTTTTTAGAGGAAAATTAGGCCAGCCCCACAGGAGAAGAGTTAGTAAGAGGGCATGTGGAGCGTTGGGGTGTGGGCACAAGGCAGGGGCTGGCCATGGAGGGCCCTGCAGAGGGTCACCAGCCTTTTTTTTTTTTGGCCTCCAGCTGAGGAGCCATCTCTTTAGGCTCTGGGATACTTCCCCCTGCCCCCTCAGCTCAGACACAAGAGCAGTTGTCCCAAGTAGCTTCAGCCTGGCCACCTCCCTGATTCTCAGGGTGTCCTGGGCACACTGGCCATGTCCCCGCACTGCTCCAAAGCCCCCGAAAGCTGGCCCATCGGCGACGCCGCTCTTTCGTCCCTGGTGCTGGGGATGCCTTTTACTTTCACTAGGACTTCACTGCCACGACACCACCAAGATGAGTCTGGAGAGGGGCCTCCGCCCTCGGGGGTGCCGGCCTGGCTCCCCTTGCTGGGGCGGTCCTTTCCCGTTTAAGTGGATGCTGCTGGCTCTGCTCGGGGAGCCTGGCGCTCGGCACAGCCCTGGGTTTTGCCTCTGGTCACAGTGAGCTTGCCCCCTACAGTGGAGGCCGCGCCACACACAATCCCATATTTGGGAGTAAGCCGGAGGCTCCTCGGCATGTGGGTTTCTGTTTAAAATTCCAAAGCCAGCAGGGCGTACATTATCCATTTCCTCCAACCCGACGTGCCGCAGACCGTGAGTCAGAGTCGGATACGCTCCTTCCCCGGGGAAGCTGTGGCCGTCGGGTAGCGAATGTAATTAAACTGGGGCGGTGCTCACTGCGTCAGCCTCCGAGTCAGGGGGGAAGCAAACTCTCTATCTTGAGTTTACAATATTCCTGCCAAGAGAAGACAACTCCCCAAGTCTCCCCGCTCAGAGAAGGCAATCCAACGTTAATGTAATTTGTGGGGCTTGGGGGACCCCTGGATCAACACTCTCTTTCCACGTAAATGAATAATGCAGATACTGGGACCCTCGACGGGGGGAACGTGTATATTCTGCATGTTTATAAGGCATTTGTGTGACAGGGTTACATGTTATCAGATGTTAATGAGCGTTATTTTATCTGATTTAGCCTCATACCCCAGCCAGGCAGTTGAGGGGAGAACAGACTCAGGGATGGGTCAGATTTGATAAGCAGTGGGGTGGGTATCAGGGTTATTGTGCTTTCATACCAGAGGGGCCTTTGGGAGGTTCCCCCAGGAGCCAGGAAGCAACACTAAGGCCCTGAGCTCCAGAAGGGCCAAGGGGGTAACTGTACCCCCCTCAAAAAGAGGAGGGAAAGGAGGGGTGGGTATAGGGGCGTGGGAAACCCATGGTTTCTATCGCACACTTTACCTAGACAAGCCCTTTCCACTTTAGTCCATCCTCTCCTCAGAGAAGAGCAAACTGAGGTCCACCCAGAGAGGTTCAGTAAGTGGCCCAGTTCACCCAGCAATTTAATGGCAGAATTGAGACTTGACTTTTCATCTTTCTACCAAGCCCCAGCCCAGGCAGCTTCCACTGGCCCATCCTGCAGTTATCTACTTGGTTCTGCCTTTTCAAATATAACCTCTGCTCAGGGTGTGAGGAGCAGTGCTAAACCATACCTGAGAAAGTATGTTCTCCTGCCCCTCAGGCCCCTCCCAGCTTCAATAGCACAAATCACTTCAAAATGTACATTTTCTTAACTCCAGTAAAAAGTGTGCTAAATTTTATAAAACAGATTCAAAGCTTATTGCTAACTAGCACAGCTTCTAGGTTAAAGGAAAAGAGATCTGTGAATGTTCTTTTAACTCTGTGCTCAGCACACCCCACCCTCACCCCACCCTGCCACCTTCCACTTGAGCAAAGTATTTGAAATGTGCTTAATTTGGGGAGGGCATTTCTTTGTGTTTTTGTTTTTTCAAGCACTCCTTCGGATGTAGGTCAAAGCATTTTGTTTTTCTTAAATGTGAGATTGTATTCTTTCTGCCCAAATAGGATGGAAAAGACTTTTCCAAATAAGGAAGTTTTGCTGGAGTGTGTGTAGCCCCGGCGGCCGCAGTTGCCGGAGTCCTAACTTAGTCAAACACAGTAGCTCTAGGAAGCCAGGCTCCTTAGCACTTCTGCACAGCTGACCCATTGGGGGTCGGGGGTGCTGCCAGCAAGGAGTTGTGGCAACCAGGGCCACACCAAAAATTTTGTAGAGAAGGTAAAGCTTGGGTTTGGCACACCCCTAATCTCCACATTCCCTTCTTCCTAGCCCCCCCCCCCAATCTGGTCTCTCTTCAGAATAGAATGATGATCCTCTGATTCTTTGGACTCAGATTTGAGTTACAAATCTCAGCTCTCCACATACAATCTGTGTGACTTTCAGTAAGTTACTTAATGTTCTGAGTCTTTTTCCTTTTTAAAAAAGTTAAAATAATAGGGTTTGTCTCATGGAGTTATTAGGAGTAAGTGATCTAAGAAATATGACATAGGTAGTATGTTCTAAATTCCCCTTTTTAGGCTCTAAAATTACTTCCCTTTTCTCCCTCTTTCATTACCTTCCGCTATCAGAACAACTTAGTTAGGATCAACTGTACTAAACCAGGGGTTCGGGAGAAAGTATGATCTTAAAGTAATTCGTGCTACGGTGTGAGTGACCACAATAAAAATGTATTAGTTCTTATAACTTCTTACTTCTGTAACTAGGATGTTGTAAGAGAGAAGAATTTCCTCATGATAAAAGGGACATATTTTCTTTTGCAATGTCCCTTAACTTATACCACTATGCCTTACTCCACCTGCCCCTAAAGCCTGCTCAGCCTCTTAGGGTGAGAAGAGGCAAGTGCTCTGTAAGCGTCTACGGAATTCTGGAAACTTGATCAATAATATCATTCTTTTTCTTTCTAGATAGAGGAATGCTAATCATCTTAGTATTATTTTTTAAAATCCTCACTGAGGATATGTTTTTGATTGATTTTAGAGAGAGAGGAAGGGGGAGAGAGAGAGAGAAACATTGGTTGCCACCTGTACGCATCCTGACCAGTGATGAGACCCGGACCCTGGGTATGTGCCCTGATCAGGGAGAGAACCTGCAGCCTTTTGGTGTACGGACGATGCTCTGGCCAACTGAGCCGCCTGGCCAGGGCTAATCATGTTATTTTAAAAACTGTTGAAAACACATTCTCTCTTAGATTGTCGAGTTCAGATGGTAATGTGGTGAGAATCTTTGACAGAGGTTTTTTACCTGAACAACAACGGCCTGTTCCCAAGGCCATTCCCAAAGAGAACAACAATTAACTCCAGACCAAGTAGGTCTTAAGATAACCTTGATGGGAAATGGTGGAGTCACTTTGGAAAATGCCTGGCAGTTTCTCAAAAGGTTAAACATAGCCTGGCCGGCGTGGCTCAGTGGTTGAGCATGGACTTATGATTCAGGAGATCGTGGTTCGTTTCCCGGTCAGGGCACAGGCCTGAGTTGTGGGCTTGATCCCCAGTCAGGGGCGTGCAGGAGGCAGCCGATCAGTGACTCTCTCATCATTGATGTTTCTATCTCTCTCCCTCTCCCTCCCTCTCTCTGAAGTCAATAAGGACATATTTTTAAACAAAGGCTAAACATAGAGTTAACATGTGACCCAGTAATTTCACTCCTAGGTAACACCCAAGTGAAATGAAATCATATGTTCACACAAAAACTTGCACAATTAATGTTCATAGCAGCATTATCTGGAACTAGAACAGCCCAAATGTCCACCAGTGGATGAATGGATAAACAAATATGGCACGATGGAATTTTATTCAGCCATAAAAGGGATTAAGCACTGATACATGCTACAACATGGATGAACCTTGAAAACATTATACTAAGTGAAAGAAGCCTGACACAAAAGTCCACATTTATAGGATGCCCTTTATATGAAATTTCCAGAATAGACGAGTTCATAGAGGCAGAAAAATAGGCCTGAGGAGAAGAGGGATGTTTTGCTAATTGGTATGAAGCTTCTATTTGGGGTGATAAAAGTGTTCTAAAACTGTTTGTGGTGGTGGCTGCACAACTGTAAATATGCTGAAAACCACTGAACTGTACGCTTTAAATAGCTGCATAGTATATCAAGGAAGCTATTAGCTACATGCACATAAAAATAGCCTTGGGTGCAGTACTTGTTACAAGTAGGTTGGTTGAAAGGCTACAGGCCTCCTGAAGTCTGGAAAATGGCCCTGGTCTTCCACTTGGAGCTCCCACTGAGTGCCCACTTGATGAATCCCAGCCTGGGTGAGAGGAGCCAGGGTGAGGACCTCACGAGCCCTTCATTCTGAACTCCAGCTCTGACCAGAAACACGAGTAAAGCAGTGGAAAACAGGCCAGAGATGGCGTCTAGAGAACGTCTTAACAATCATTTCCAGTGTTGCTATTTTCTCTTTAAAAATCTAACTTCTCTGTAAACCCTATAAATAGAACAAGACTTATTGGAGGGATATCATTATTTAAGATTGGAGTCACTAGAGAAATCACATAATTACCGATTCTGCAGGCAAGGAATGAAAATGGAATGCTCAAATCAGCTGCAGGGAGATGAGACAGAATCTTTGGCAAGATGTTAAATTAGTCAAAAAGTTCTTTCGCACTAAAACAAAAACCCCTTAAGGGTAAAAAAAAAATAGTTAGAATTGCTTTGCTTCAAAGATCCAAGTGAACAATGGAATAATAAAAGTAACTCTGTGTAGACTAGGCCATTTATATTCTTAGTATTTGTTTCAGGGTCAATTTTGGTATAAATGGCACCACAGCTTCATGAATTTTGCTGCCCAGGACATTGTCTCTCCTTGATTTATAAAATAGAGAAGAATAAAGCACAACTGAAACCTTAGGTCAGGAGTCTCCATTCCCTCAGTTAATCTAAAACACAGACACAAGGCGGCAGGGTCAGACCTCTACTTTCCAAGTTAAAGCATGATTTTAGAATGTAAGAATGCATTTAACGTAGTAAACACACAAAATTAAGGTTGGCTTCACACATTTTAAATTCTTTTTAAAATTTCAAAAGGGATGTATGTTTATTATAAAAATGTAAAAATGCAGCAGTATATCAATTATTAATAATAATTACTGATAATTAATACATATTTACAATGTGCCCAGCACTAGGTTTAGAGGTATCTGATTTGATCCTCATGACAATCTCATGAGGTAGTTATTATTATATTTTCTGCCATTTTGCAGATAAGGAAACTGAAGCTCAGAGAGGTCAAGTAACTTGCCTAAGGTCACACAACTTTTAAGTGGTAGAATCAGGTTTTTATTTTATTTTTAAATATATCTTTATTGATTTTAGAGGGAGGAAAGGAGAGAGAGAGAGAAACGTCAATGGTGAGAGAGTCATTGATAGGCTGCCTCCTGCACGCCCCCTACTGGGGATCGGGCCCGCAACCCAGGCCTGTGCCCTGACCAGGAATGGAACCGGGATCTCCTGGATCCTAGATCAGTGCTCAACCACTGAGCCAAACTGGCCTGGCTAGAATCAGGATTTTAAACCACGCCGTTACACTTCAATGTCTAAGCTCTTATGTTCCTGTATACTTTGAGTCAAGTTCCCACCAACTTCTCTAATCCTCTTCATACAAATTAACTATTATGTACTGTTCACTATCTATTAGAAAGATAAGATTTGATAACTGGAAAATAACCATTAGCTCTCATAAAATATTAATGGACTCAGGTATAGTATAAAATATACAAAATTCATTGAATATATAGGTATAATTAATTAATCATATAAATTAAATATATAAAATCAATATATTATAAACTATATTAAGGTATTCATGAACCTAGATATCAACCCAAGAAATGAAAATACATGTCCATACCAAAAAAGTGTACATAAATGTTTATAGTAGCATTATTCATAATAGCCAAAAATTGAAATAATTGAAATGCCCATGAACAGCTGATTGATAAAAATGTGGTATGTTGACACAATGGAATATTATTCAACAATAAAAAGGAATGAAGTACTGATACAACATGGATAAACCATAAAAACATTATGCTGATTGAAAGAAGCCAGTCACAAGGATCATATATTATGTGATTCCATTTATATGCGTTGTCCAGAATACATAAATCAATAAATTCAGATGGTAGACTGGGGGTGCCCAGAACTGGTGGTGGTGGAATGGGAAGTGACTGAAAACAGGTAGAAGTATCTTTTTGGGGTGATAAAAATATTCTAAAATTGATTGTGGTGATGGTTTACAACTCTGTAAACATATGAATAACCATTGAATTGTATGCTTTAGATGTGTGAATTTTGTACTATTTAAATTATAACTCAATAAAGGTGCTAAAACTTCAGTTCATGATAGTGGAAGAACATTGTGATCAAAATCCATTTGTTACTTCAACCTATCCTTAAAATCTTCAGAATTAATAAAAATATAATCAAGAACACCTTCATAAATTAAAGTAGGTAGTTTGCTGCTCAGATATAACAAGGTTATAATGAGAAGAGGAAGCAGATTTTTAAAAACATTAAGAAACAACCAACCACAAAGTTACATACTGGTCAGATAGAGGGAAGTAGATATTACTTATACAAGAATCTATAGCACAGCTTTAATCTATTTGTTTTGGTTCATATTTGGCTTTTAAAGGCTACTTATTTAATATGATTTTAAAATGTAACAAGTTTCTGGTAGTGGGCAGGTAAATTATCTGTGCTCTCAGGGTAGCCAAGCTCCAAAGATGGGTCTTGATACGCTTCCTGTTATTTATGCTTTTGTGTAGTTCCCTCCCACATAGAATCTGGACTGACCCTGCGACTCATTTATTTAAACTATGAATAATTTAAATTAGATTTAAAATGTCACACAAAATTTTGAAGCTACATGATGGGTACATGAAAGCTCATATACTTTTAGTATGTTGGAACGTTTCCCTACTTTTTTGTTTAGTTTTGCTTCATTTTAACTAATGGAATACAATGAAAGTGACATTGGACGTTCTTAAATACTGTAGTTAAGTTTTGGGGGAGTCAAAAGTTATATACAGATTTTTAAATATATATCTATATCTTTATTGATTTCAGAGAGAGGAAGGGAGATGGGGAGAGAGAGAAACATTAACGATGAGAGAGTTGTCATTGATCAGCTGCCTCCCGGATCCTAGGCCAATGCTCAACCACTGAGCCACGCCTGGCTGGGCTATATACAGATTTTTGACTACATGGGGGGGTCGGCACTCCAAGTCCTGTGTTATTAGAGGGTAAACTGTACTTGACAATTTTTGCTTTTGTGCTTTTCAAAAGAGTCCTGAACTGCCATGTAAGAAGTCTAGCTGCCTTGCTGGAGGGATCACGTGGAGAAATGACTTAGAGAAGCCACGTAGAAAGGAGAGACTCTGAGCCTGCATGGAGAAAGATGCCCTGCTCTCCCAGCAGCTCATCTGGGCCCAGCCTTCCAGCCATCCTCACGAAGGCCCCAGGCATGGGAGTGTGCCATCTTCGATGTGCCAGCCTAGTGGAGCCCCCAAACGACTGCAGCCCCATCTGATGTCACATGGAGCAGAACTGCCTAGCTGAGGCCAACCAGTCCACAGAATTATGGCAAATACAATGAAGCCACTGAATTTTGGAGTGGTTTATTATGCAGGCATTAATAAATGAAATGAATATTTTCGTTTTGTTTTCTCTAAATCTCCTAATCCTACAGGTGTTTGTGGGCTTTTCTGCTCCTAGAGTTCTTCAGGGAAGAAACTGGCACAATTTTTCATTTTAAAAACCTTTTATCTGGGCATAATTTTAAATTTACAAAAGGAGTTGCAAAATAGTATACAGGGCTTCCATATACCTTTCACCTTGATCCTACACTTATCATTTCTGAATCATTTGAGAATAAATTGTAGACATGATGTCCCATTACACTTTAATATTTCAGTTTATATTTCTTGAGTGCAAGGATACAGTACAACAATCAAAATTAGGAAATTAACATTGATCCAATAACATCATCTAATCTACGGATCCAATTCAGAGCTCACCTGTTGTCTCAATTAATGTTCCTTAAGGTCCAGGGTTCAGTCTAGGATTACATGTCATGTTTAGTTGTCACTCCTCTTTAGTCTTCTTCAGTATGGAACAATTTCTCAGTTATCTTTTATGACCTTGATAGTTTTTTTACTTATTGATTTGAGAGACAGAGACAGAGAGGGACAGAGAGAAACACTGATTTGTTGTTCCACTTATTTATGCATTCATCGGTAGATCCTTGTATATGTCCTGACCCGGGATCAAACCCGCAGCCTTGGTGTATTAGGACCATACTCTAACTGAGCTACCCAGCCAGGGCTGACCTTGATAGTTTCTGAGAGCCCATGCCAATGGCTTTGAGAATGTTCCTCAATAATGGGTTTTTGTCTGACATTTCTTTAAAACTTACGCATTTTGTCAGGTATATCACAGTAGTGATGCTGTGCTAGTCTCCAGGCATCATCTGAGGAGGCATGATGTCAGTTTGATTCATTAATAGTGTTAACTTTTTTAAAAATTTATCTTTCTTGTTGAAAGTATTGCAGATGTCCCCTTTTCCCCCCCATTGACTCTGTCTACCCCAGACTCATCCCCCAATGGTGTTAACTTTTATCACTTAGTTAAGATGGTGCCTGCCAGGTTCTTCATCGTAAAGTAATTAATAATTATTTTGTTGCAAGAATATTTGAGATCATGTGAATATCTTGTTTCTCATCAAACTTTCACCAGTTTTAGCATCCATTAATGATTCTAACCTGAATAAATTATTACTCTGATGACTACCAAATGGGGTTTTCTAATCCAATCATTCCTCCTAGATTTATTAGGCAGGATAGAGCTTTCCTTTCTCCTTAATTAATTAATATCAATATGGACTTAGGATTTCTCTATTACTTACAGGGTTACAATCTGTTATTAACATTATTTATTTTGTTCCAGGATTGGCCAGCGGGAGCTCCTTCAAGCTGTTTACTGTGTCTTATAGACAAGTCCCCATCATTCTTGGAAAACTTTACTTTCTGCTGTTATAAAATGTCACAGATACATCTTGTATTTTCCGTTTCAGGTCTGGAGCTAGCCATTTCTTCAAGGAGCCCTGGTTCTTTTTAGTGGATAATGGTATCTAGAAACCAAGATCTAAATATAGGACTACCATTGCTTCTAGACCTTCTCAGTGAACAGAGCTAGAACACACTATAGTCTAATCAGACTATGAGAATGTTATCTCTGATTCCTGTGCAACATTCAGGGTATAATCTAGACTTTACTTTCCATATTTGTAGCTCCTTTATCTGACAGTGAGAAATCTGTATTTATTTATTTGCCTAACCCTCCGACATGCCTATCTCCCCCCTGACCATGTACCAGTGGAAAGCCAGGCCCAGTGAAAAGGAAGGGGAAGGAAAAAGGCTTTTCTTTCAGTGTACCAGAAACTTAGGCAATATATAGCAAACATTTATGTATATTCAACTATTTTGACCAAGCATTTTCTTAAGTAACAAAAAGGACAAGCAAGTTTGCTTAAAGCTCCATATATTATCATTAACAAAGGTTTCAGCAAACTGGATTTCAGTGGCATCTCTGAAAGCACTGGAAAGACTTGAGATTGTGAACTAGAAGAAACTGGTTTAATTTCATCTTTCAGACTCAGTGCAGCAACTTTGGATAAATTTCCTAACTTCTTTGAAATGCAGTTACCTCTTCTGTAAAATGAAGATGAATGAAAGACATTATTGTTTTTAGGATTAAATGAGACAATGTGTGGGCAATGGATTGTCTTGATAGAGATTGGATTTTGAAACTTTTACTTATTTATTGGATTTTGAAATTTAAAAAATGGAATAAAAACGGTTACTTAAAAGTTACAAGCAGTTTCTTTTTGCTAAGAAGTGAAGATTTTGCTATACTCTACACTGAGAAGTTGACTGCTCTCTGTCATGGAAAAACCACCACTTTGTTTTTAAATTATGCAAATATCTACAAGCTACCCACCCATTGTTCTTGGTAGAAAAATTGAATGCAGTAAATGAACTAAAATACAGTGGTTTTAGATCAAGAAATTATGTGTTTGATCATGTAAATTGGGTGCATCTTTTAGCAACTTTGAAGAGAAACCTGCTCTTTCCTCTACGAATTTAGGCTGCCTTTTGCCTATGAATTATTGCTCATTTTTGGAGGATTGTGCAGTTTTTCCCCTGGTTTTCTTTTTTTTTTCTTTCTTATTTTTTTAAATCTTCACCCCAGGATATTCTTTTCATTGCTTTTTCAGAGAAAGTGGAAGGGAGAAAGAGAGAGAAACACTGATGTGAGAGAGAGGCATTAATTGGTTGCCTCCTGCACAAGCCCTGATGGGGCCGGGGATTGAGCCTGCAACCAAGGTATGTGCCCTTGGCTGGAATCAAACCTGGGACCCTTCAGTTCGTGGGCTGACGCTCTAACCACTGAGCAAAACCAACAAGGGCCCCAGTTGTTTTCTTATGAGGGAACCCTGAGAACTATAGGAGGGACTGAAAGCATGAACTGCACCTAATGTTGGAGGAGAGACTATTCCCTGGGACAGCTCTGGGCTGTAGGGGCTCTTCACATGGTAGATTTTAAGACAGAATAATCCAGAATGTATTAATGCTGGATGTGTTGTTAGCCCTGGTCCTCTGAAAAGAGTCAAGATAGTGTTAAATGTGAAGAAAGTTGTTAGATGGGCCAGGTACAGACATTCCAATATGGACACTCACCAGGGTGGGCAGCCCCAGACGCCTAGCAAGGGGTGACACTGGGAAAACAAGAACCTTGTCCCCAGGGTAACCTATCTTTCCCTAGCATATCACTGGCCATGCAATTTAGACCCCCCTGAGCGTTTCTTCCCTAAAGATAACATCTAGGCCTTGGCTCTATTTCAGCTCCAGGCCCAGCTAAGCAGTGAAACCAGACAAGTGGCACTGCGGTTGCCTCAGGACCATACACATTGACTAATGACCCCTGCCCTGGCACTGACCAATCTGTAGAGATCACAACCCTGAAAGAGCACCCCTGGGAAGCTGATGAATATTCTATTAGACACTCCCCTGAGCCCTCCCTTAAGATTCCCACCTACTAATGCCCGGCCGGGCGTGGCTCAGTGGTTGAGCGCGGACCTGGGATCCAGGTGATCGGGGTTCGATTCCTGGTAGGGACACATGCCTGGGTTGTGGGGTGCAGGACGCAGCCAGTTGATGATTCTCTCTCATCATTGATGTTTCTCTTTCTCTCTCTCCCTCTCCTTTCCTCTCTCTGAAATCAATAAAGATATATTTAAAAAAAAAAAAAGATTCCCGTCTACTGGAAAGAAAGAAATACACTCAGGACAAAGGACCCAGCGTGCGCTCCCCACTAAGGGAGCACGCCAGCGCCATCTCCATCCTTCTGAGGGGACCCCATGAGACTTGCAACCAGGGGAGCAACAGGCAGTGGTAGCTCATCCTCCACTTACCTCCTGAACGCGTCTCCAAGTCCCCCTTCTCTCTGACTTCTCAGAGAGCCAAAGCAGCCCGGCCTAGGTTCTCCTGTGGCTTCTTCTATGTTCTTTCTTGTTCCACTGTCCCAAGTATATTTTTGCTGCCATCATGGACCCGATACCCTTTGGCTCAGTGCTGTGTAGCCCTTCCCTTTGGATATCCCCATCCACTTTTAATAAATTTAATTTTTCTTTCCTGAGATGACTATTTAGCCTACCCACACACCACCACCACATTTACCTTTCAAAAGTTTTCAGGGAAGCCCAGCTGGCATGGCTCAGTGGTTGAGCATCAACCTATGATCCAGGAGATTGGGGTTCGATCCTCAGACAGGGCACATGCCATGGTTGTGGGCTCGATCTCAAGGGAGGGGCGTGCGGGAGGCAGCAGCCGATTAATGACTCTCATTATTGATATTTCTATTTCTCTCTCTCCCTCTCCCTTTCTCTCATTTCCTTCAGGGATTCTAAATACACATATATTAAGTGGCTGAAAGTGGTGCCATACATAACTGAAGCTGTTTATTTTTAGTGTTATTTCTCTCTGTGTGTCATTTTGGATATTTTCAGTGGCTCTGTCTTTAGGTTCACTTCAAGTTCTTCTTCAGCACCTAATTCAATGTTAACCTCATCCAGTGTATTTTTTTTTAAACCTCAGACAAATACTTTTATTTCTAGATATTCTATCTGGTCCCCCCCCCCATCTTCCATGCCCCTAATTAACATGATTATGTTTTTCTTTACTTTCTTAGGCTTGTAGAATATAGCTATAATAACTGCCTTAATGACCTTATTTCCTAATTCTATTATCTATATAATTTCTTGATGGGTTTCAATGAATTAATCTTTTTCTGTATTTATGGGCTATATTTTCCTGCTTCTTTGCTGCCTGGCAATTTTTCAACTAAATGCTAGATAGTGTAAATTTTATCAACTTGGGTGCTAGGTATTCTTGTTTAAAAAATATTTTTTCTTGAGCTATGTTCTGGGATGCAGTTAAATTACTTTGAAAGATCTTGACCCTCTCAGGTCTTTCTTTAATTAAGTTTGCTAATAACTTAAGGTTGAACGACCTTTAGGTTAAGGTTAACTTTGATTACTTACTACCGAGGCAGTGCCTTTCTGAGTATGCTCCTCAATGCCCCCTGTATTGTAAGGTTTCTTCATTCTGGCTGTTGGGAGTCTGAATTAGTCTCAATCCCATGTAAACTCTATAAATTATTCCACCTGCTCCTTTCAGATGGTTCTTTCCTCAGTCTCGGGTAGTTTTCTCACATGCATGTTCTGAAGAGTGGCCAGTTGAACCCTCAAAGGCAATCTTCTGCAATCTAGAGCTCTCTTTCGGTGCAGCTGTCTCCTTTCTGCTACTCTTCCCTGTGAATTATAGCCTCCTTGGCCTCCCGGTACTTACAGGAAATCTCAACTCCGGGAGACTGAACTCTCTGGGTTCCTCCTTCCTGGCGGTGAGTCAGGGCAACTGTAAAGCTCACATCACTTGTTTACCTTTTCTCAGAGATCACTGTCATGCACTGCCTGTTGTTCAGTGTCTGAAAATGACTGTGTCATATATTTTTTACCCTTTTTTAGTTTTTAGGCAAGAGGGCAAAATCTAGTCCCATTTTATAGATTAAGAGAGCCCATGGGAATAGAGAAGATATGAAGAACTCATCTTCGCCACAGCTATGAAAACAGAGTGTCCCCTGTTTATCCCTCTACCATCATAGTACTTGAAATATACAAATTAAAGGTTGTATAAAAATGTTTAAAAGATATGGTTGAGCTCTCAGTCATTTTCAAAATAAGAGCAGGACAAACTAATACGTAAAATACCAGAGTATGCAGTAGCATGGGAAAATTATAAAGAACAAGACACATTGCGTTAAGTAAATGGCTTCCAAGAAAAATGAATGTATGTGTCCTACCAGAAGACATATACGTGTTCATACAGGTTTTATTTATACAGCCACATTTCTGAAAAAAAATCAAGTGTCCACTAGCAGTAAAAAGGGCAAATTTGGTTCATTCATTCGTGAAATACTACACAGCAATAGCAAAGAACAGACTACTGCTAGATATAAGCATATGGACGAACCTCACAGATATTATGATGAGTGGCAGAAGCCAGGCACAGAAGTATACACTCTGGATGATTTCATTTATGTAAATGTCCAGAACAGCAAAACTAATCTATGATGATGATAGAAATCAGATTAGTGGATACTGCTGGGGGAGGGTGTATTAGATATCTAGTCTGTGTAATAAATTACCTGAAATGATCACTGCATAAGACAATGAAAAACATTTATCTCACATAAATGTCTTTGGGTCAGGGACTTGGGAACAGCTTATCTGAGTGGTTTAGGTTCAAGGTGTTTTGTGAAGTTGCAGTTAAGATGTCAACCAGGCTGCAGTCACTTGAATGTTATGTTTTAATAACATTTTTGTAAAAAAACAATGGCCTTCCTACACATGTTGCTCTGCTGGAAGCTCTGTCTGTTTTATTTACCACTTCTGTGTACCTGGCACACAGTAGGTGCCTTATGTCAGCTTAGTCTCTTTTGATGTGAAAGAAAAAAACCACATCAAACTGGCTTAAACCACAAGAGGGTTTAATTTTCTCAGTGTAGTGGTTAATTTTGCGTCAACTAGACTGGGCTATGTGGTGCCCAGATATTTGGTCAAACATTATTCTGGGTGTTTCTGTGAGAGTGTTTTTGGATTAGATTAACATTTAAATTAATAGCCTGAGGAAAGAAGATTTCTCTCTCTAATGTGAGTAGGTTTCATCCAATCAACTGAAGGCCTGAGTAGAACAAAAAGGGTGACCCTACCCTGAGTAAGAGAGATTCTTTTCTGACTGCTCCCCAGTAGGGACACAGACTTTTTTCGGCCTTCAGACTACAACTGAAACATAGACTTTTCCTGGGCCTTGAGCCTGCCAGCCTTTGACAGGAATGACACCATCAGTTATCCTGGATCTTGGGCCTTCAGACTTGGACTAAAACTAAACCACTGCTCTCCTGAGTCTCCAGATTGCCAATTCATCCTACAGATCTTGGGACTTGCCCTCCTCCATTACAGCATGAGTAATAATAAATATTTTTGGTTCTTACTGGTTCTGTTTCCCAGGAAAAGCCTGACTAATACACTCAGTAACTGAAAAACCCTGAGAGCAGTCTGGCTTCAGGCGAGGACTGAGTTCAAAATAAAATTTTCACTGAAGATACATTTCTGCCTCTACTTGATTGTATAAAAATGTTTAAAAGACAAAGCATGGTTCATTCATTAGGTTTAAGTAGGGACCCACCTTCTCTGAGGATGTTTGCCTCTGGCACATTATATTTTCTCCTTAAATGTGACATTGACACTTCTCCATCTAAGGGTGGGGTCTATGTTCCCTTCCTGGAATCTGGGCAGGCCTATGTATGACTCAGGTGGAAAGTGATATTGTGACTTATAAGACTAGGTTAGAAAAGATGATACAGCTTCTGCCTAGTTCTTGATCTCTTGGGAGTTCTGAGCCTTATATAAGAAGTCTGGTTATCCTCAAGCCTACATGCTTGAGATGCCATGGGAAGGACCAAATAGAAACAGAGATGCTTGAGGGCTCTGTCATTTAAGCCCCTACTTCTTCAAGTCTTCCCACGCCAGGAATCAGCTCTGTGACTGAAGAAGCTTTCCAGGCGACCTCGGCTGTAGCTACCATCTGACTGCAACCTCATGAGAGACTCTGAGCTAGAACTTCCCAGCAAGTCACTTCCAAATTCCTGAGCCACAGAAAACATGAGAGAGCATAAGATTATTGTTGTGGAGTAATTTATGTGCAGCAATAGATAATTAATTTACCTCTCCAGAATATTAGGTTTTATAATCTAAGCATGAAGGAGAGAATATCTATTGGGTGGGCAACCAATGGTGTTTGCCTCTCTTATAAGTAATAAATGGGTTAAAACAATTCAATGCCTATAAAAATAAAAATTCAAGGCTGATATTCAAAGCATTATTTACAACAATGAAAAGTTGGACACTTAAATGCCCAATAATAGGGAGATGCTTAAGTAAATTATAATCCTTGCACACTTCAAATGTAATATGGCTATAAATTGCCTATAAAAATCAAGTTTTGAAGACTATTCAATGTCATGGACACATGTTCTTTATATAATAATGTTAAGGTAAAATAGCAGGAATAAAAATTGAACATTATACTTTAAAAGTGTATTTTATGGTATGTAAATTACCTCAATAAAAACTGTATGGGGAAAAAAATCACACACACATATAAAATATATATATGAACAGGAAAAAAGTCTGAAAGGGAACATATTAAAATGTTATTAGTAGTTATCATTGGGAGATAAAATTTTACATAATTTTTAATAGACTTCTTTGTAGCTTTCTTACACAATGTAGAAGGTTGAAATGCAATAAAAAAGTGAGAAAATTGGAAAAAGTGTAAAGCTGAAAGTGATTTAAATCCCCATCCAGTTAAAAAAAAAAAATTGGTCAAGAAAGGAGACGAGCAGGATCACATGGTAATTCTATTTTTAATTTTTTGAGGAAACTCGGAACTGTTTTCCATAATGGGAGTACCAGTTAACATTCCCAACAGTGTATAAGAACTCACTTTCCTTCACATCCTTGCTAACATTTGTTATTTTTTTACTTTTTAATAATAGCCATCCTAACAGATGTAAAGTGGTATCTCAATGTGGTTTTGATTTGCATTCCCCTGATGATTAGTGCTATTGGACACCTTTTCAAGTACCTGTTGACCACCTGGATTTTTTCTTTAGAAAATGCAATCCCACTCCTGGGTACATATCCAAAAGAAATGAAATCTGGATCGGGAAGAGCTATGTGCACCCCCAAGTTCATTGCAGCATTTTTCACAATAGCCAAGGCATGGAGACAACCCAAGGGTCCATCGAAGGATACAGAAAACGGGGTATATGCATATAGTGGCATATTATTCAGCCTTAAAAAAAAAAAAAGAAATAAATTCTGCCATTTGTGACAATGTGGATGAACCTGGAGGACCTTATGCTAAGTGAAATAAGCCAGGCACATAAAGATAAATAAATACTTCATGATCTCTCTTATATGCAGAATCTAAAACAGTCAAACTCATAGAAACAGAGTGGAAGGGTGGTTACCAGGGGATGCGGTGGAGGGGTGATGGGGGAAAGCGGGGATGTTGGTGGAAGGGTACAGACTTTTGGTTAAAACGTGAATGAGCTCTGGAGGCCTACTGGTACAGCATGGTGACTATAGTTAATAACAATGTATTGCACGCTTGACATTTTCTGAGAGAGTACATCTTAAGTATTCTCACCATACAGCCACAAACAATAAAAAGGTAACTATATGAAGTGATGGATATATTAGTTTGACTGTGACAGTCATTTCACAATGTATATGTTATAAAAACATCATGTTGCGCACCATCTATACACACACACACACACACACACACACAGAGAAACAATTGTTATTTGTTAATTATACCTCAGTAAAGCTGGAGGGTGGAAAGAAAAGGGAAGAGCCACTTTGTTTTCAAAGTGGTGGGGGAAGTGGCTGTGGTTTTGGGTGGGGGTAGAAAGTGTTGTACATGCAGCGTTTGGGGACAGAAAGGAAGAGCCGTTTGAGCCACTCACTGTGTGGTTCCAAGCGTGGGGAAGGGCTTGGTGAGGTGGTCTACGGAGCAAGAAGGCTCATTTGTGGTGAGCCAGGGAAATGCTGTCTGTGTGTGTAAGCTGTGAATCCAGGGGCTTTAAGAGCACTGGAGCGTACTGAGAAGGTGGAAGGAAATCCTTAGACGCATAACCAACATACAGTGGTGCAAAAAGTAATCAGGACAAGAGCAGAGAAATATGGAGTGAAACTGAGCCTTCCAACTAAATACAGAAGCCAGGTTTTATATCCAGCTCTATCCTGGACTAAAAGGTGCACAAATTGCACTCACACTGACCGTTGCTACTGTGTCTCAATTTCCCAGCCTGTGTAACACAAGCGGTTTGTACTTCTCCATTCCCACCTACCTCAGAGAATCACTATGGACTTAAAAAGAATCAAAAGTTTCTCCTGTCACCGGGCACGGAGTAAAACAATTGCCATTATCAAAACTCTCCCCAGTTATTTCTGACTGAGAAATGCTACGTTTTTGCATATCTTACAATGTTCCCTATTATTATGGCCTTCAAACTAATTACTTGGCAGAGGGTAAGGTTGAGCTAGCCACGCCACAAGCAAAAGCCACCCAGCCTTCCAGCTCTGGGGGTCATAATCTTGTGGGAATTCACCTCTTTCCTCCTCATCTTTGAGTTGAAGGAAGGCTTATCTCCTTCTGGCTGATCTGATCGCTGCCCCGGAACGTGCTCCCACCTCCAGGCCTTCCTCCTTCTGGAATGTCCGCTCTCTTGCCTGCCTAACCAAATATTATTCTTCCTTTGAGGCCACACTTAGTTCCGCTGTCCCACAAACTCTTTCTTACCCTCAGGCCCATGGTGATCTCCTCTTGCTTGGAACTTGACCACTCCGGCTTGACCGCCACCTTGTTTGTGACTTAGTTCCCTGATGATTCTTAGTCTAGTACAGGCTATGACTTGTCCTTTCTCTCTCTGGGCACATTTTCTGAATGCTTATTATGTGCTAAGTCCTTTGTATTCAGTGAGATTGAAAACATTTTTATTCTTCTATTGGAGATGAGAAAACTGAAGCTTTGTAACCCAGCTTGCCAAGTTGGAGCCGTGTGGCTAAGTGCCCAGCTAGAAACCTGAGGTTCTGCTTCTGTGGCGAAAGAGCAGAACAGATATGGAGGGACATCTAGCAGTCTCTATCATAGACAGACAGGAGAGAAATGTAAAATGGTCACATAGTAGAAAGACAATTGAGATTAGTGCTATGAAGGACAAAAGATTTGTGCAAACAGCTCAAGCCAGGGCCTCGTAGTGAGAAGTCATAAAGGACTAGACGGAGTGGGTCTCGAAGGTTGATATTTTAGTATTCTGTTGTTATGCTCCTATTGCTTAAATTACTTCACAAGACCCATTTATTATTTTTGCGATTGTATAGGTCAGAAGTTCTGCAAGGTGTGGCTGGGTTTTCTGCTTAGGTCACAAGACCGAAATCAGGGTGTCGAATGGATTGAGTTCTGGGGGAAAATCTGTTTCCAGGATCATTCTTCTTGTTGGCGGAATTCAGTTCTTGCTGCTGTGGGAATGAAGTCCATGGTTTTCTGCTGTCCCCTATCCAGGGGCCACTCTCAGCTCCTAGAGGCCGCCTACATTCCTTGACATGTGGCCTCCAGCATCTTCAATGCTGAAACAGCTTGTCAAGCCCTCCTTATAATTCTAATTTATAACTGCCTCTTCTGTGACCAGCTGGAGAGAGCTCTGCTTTAAATGGGCTAATGTGATTAGGTCAGGCCTGCCTGGATAACCTTCCTATCTTAAAATCAATAATGTCATTTAATTACAGAAGTAAAACCCACTCTATCCACACTCCAGGGAATTATACCAGGGGTGAGAAATCTAGAGGGATGTCTTAGACTTTTACCTACCACAGTAGGTAAGACTTAGATGAGCAGAGAGAGCTTTCTAGTGTGAAAGAGTGTAGGCAAAAGCTCCAAAGTGAAACTCCAACAGGGATTATTGGGGATTGTAAACATGTCTCTTGGTGGCTTCTCCAATAATAATAATAGCTCCCTTTTACTGGGTGCTTTACACAAATTCTACGAGGATCCTGTTATTTCACCTTTACAAAGAAAGAAATTCAAGCAGAGAGAAGAAAAGCCACTTGCCAGAGTTCTAGCCCAATCAAGTTGTGTAAAGTTGGGATTATGGCTTGAGCGCTGGCTGACTGTTTGTCTTCTCTGCACTGTAACCCACCTGCCTGTGGGCCTGGATGGGGAAGCAGAAGGTGGTAAGGGTGGTCTGAGCCCAGACTGTGGTGGGTACTGACATTAACCTGTGTTAGATGCCACAGAAGATCTCAGAGGGTGCGTGTGAATGTGTGTGTGGGGAAGGGGACAGGAGTGGGTATGGATGCGGGTGGAGGGGAACACGTGGCCTGGGGGGGCAATGGTGGAGAGTACTTCCTCACTTAACGTCATTGATAGGTTCTTGGAGACTATGACTTGATGCAAAAGGACCTACAATGAAACCACTTTCACTGTAGGCTAGTTGATATAAACTAGACTTAAGTTTCTAGCACATATTTCTGGTCACAGAAACTTTACCAAACTTCTAAATGGAGACCCCAAACACCTCTAATATTAAACATTGAAATAAATATGAGCTCTTCATACATATAGGAAAGATTACTAAAAACAAGTAAGATGATTTTTCCAACCTACTTATTCCAGTTTAGGGTTGGGGGTGGCCAGAACCTATCCCGGCAGCTCAGGTGCAAAGCAGGAACCCACCCTGGACAGGATAAGCTCCCACTGCAGGGCAATCACGCATACACCCGGGCTCACTCAGACTGGGACAATTTAGACACGGCAGGTCACCTAACCTGCACATTTTGGGGATGTGGGAGGAAAGTAGAGCACCTGGAAAAAAGCCACGCAGACTTGGGAAAAATGTGCACAAGGTCCTGACCGGGAACTGATTGTTTCCTCCCCTCCCCCCCATCAATATTTCAATGGAACAACATTGAATGAAACGATGTTATTCAAGGACCTGCTGTATCTTGGGAGGTTAATATGGCCAGTCAGGAGGAGCCTGGATTAGACAGCTGGAGGCAGGGATAATATGTTGCAGTGAAAAGCCTGCTGCATGATCAATTCTCTGAATCTTGCTGCCAATTTGTAGGAAATACATAGGACAGAAGAACATGTTAAACTGCACATATATATTATCAGCAGAGTGGAGGCAGAGTGAGGGTTACAGATAAAAACATACATAGTTCCATCACCCGAAAGTTACTACATTAGTATCCCTTATCCTTGGGTTCTAAGACCACCAGTGGATGCCTGAAATCATAGATAGTATTGAACCCTCTACTATGTTATTCCAAACATCCTTGTGGTAAAGTTTAATTTATAGATTAGGCACAGAAGAGATTGGCAATAAATATTAATAAATGATATGCAGGGTGGGGCAAACGTAGGCTCACAGTTGTTCGTATGAAAAATAATACAATAATGATACAAGAATAAACTCTGTGTTTTGCACGCTCACAACTGTAAACCTACCTTTGTCACACCCTGTACTGTAATAGAAGTTGTGCGAGTGTGGTTTCTCTCTCACACAGTATCTTACTGTACCGCACTCACTCTTCTTTTTGTGATGATGTGATATAATGAAGTGTACACATGATGAGATGAAGTGAGGTGAATGAGACATTATTAAGTAAAATAAGGGTTACTTGAACTCAAGCACTGTGATACTGTAACAATCCATCGATAACCTCCACAGCTACTAAGTGACAAAGGAGTGGGTAAGGACATGGCATGGATACGCTAGACAAAGGAATGATTCACATCTGGGTGGGACAGAGCGAAACATCCAGAGATTTTCTCACACTATTCAGGATGACGCACAATTTAAAACCTATGGATTGTTTATTTTTGGAGATTTTATTTAATATTTTGGACCTGCCGTTGACTTTGAGCAACTGAAACTGCAGAAAACTGGATAAGCAGGGGAGGCTATTGTATTTCTAATGTGAAATAAGGAGCAGAGAAAACGGCTTTGGGAGTTGTGTTAGGACCAGACAAAAATCTTTATTAGTTTTGATGCGAGTCTCCAAAAGGCATGGAAGCTCCTAGGGAGCTGTTTAGTAATTAAAAGTCAGTCGTGGTCAGACCTGGGTCACCGGCTGTGTGAGTAGGGCCAGGTTCACGGGTGTGCAGTCAGTGCGGTTACCCAGGGCCCTGCACCCAGAGGAGCTTCACGTTGGGCTCTAATGCTCTGCAGCCGCTGTCTTGATTCTTTATCATTTTGTCTCTGAGCATTTTAGAAGAGACGTCCAGCGGGACAACGGAACACGCACTGAAGGCTTGGAGCCTCAGCTTTTGCTTAGTCCTGCCTCCAATCACCTCCTTTGGATGGGCTTTTAGCTGCTTGCTGCCCCAACTTCTAGCTTCTTGACCCCGCCCCTGTCCGGTGCCACTGCTGCCCTCTGTGGTGCCTTGGGCAGGGTTCCATATATGCTGCCCATGGTGCCTAGGGGTGAGGCATGAAGGTGGCCATTCCCAACTCAAGCTATCAATGCCACAGGATGAGTCTCTTGCCCTCCCTCCAGTAATTGGGAGAGTCTCAGTGTGGAGGCTGCAATTCCTTTGGAAGCCACCTCTTTGCTGTGAGTTGGGGAGGCAGGCCTGTGGGAAGGGGGGTGCCTGGCTTGGCCTCTTTGTCCCTAGCAGGGAGCGGCATGTCAGTCCAGCAGCTGGCAGGCAGGAGGGGGCTCCAGGCAGCCAGTGGTTGCATGGGCCCCCAAGTTCCTGCAGGGGGGAGGGGGTCTGTACTGACCACAAAGGTTGAGAGAACACCAAAGAAAGGAACAAGCTTTATATTTTTGTATCTTTAACAGCACCATTTCCCTGCTTTTTGAACAAGGGGATCCACATTTTCATTTTGTACTGGGCCCCACAAACTGAGTAGCTGGTTCTATTTGTAATCTCATCAAAGGGCTTATGCAGTGCCTAGAATTTAGAAAGTACCAAATAAATGTTATTTTAGAATAGAGTTATAGAAATCCATTGTCTACAAGGACATGAAAGCAGTAACAAAAGAGTGAAAGTAGTCAGGAGGAAGCAGGTTGAGAACTGGTTGAAAAAAATAAAGGGATTAAACAGTACAAATGGGTAGTTATAGAACAGCCACAGAGATGTGGTTTGTAGCATAGGGAGTGTAGTCAGTAACATCGCTATGATAGGTGCCGGGCCAGGTGGGTGCTTGGGGCATTGGGGGCACCACTCTGTAGGATACGTGATTTTCTGGCCACTTTGCTGTACATCTGAAACTGATACAGGGTGATGTTGAATGTCAACTGTAATCGGAAAATCTTAAAATTAATAAAAAAGTGAAGGTATTACGGAAAGGAAAAGTACAGGATTTAGCAACATGCACCGCAGAAAAGGGGTATCTATTACTAGACAAAAATAGCCTCAGAAAGTACCTAGGACAACACACACAGTCTAGCCTTCTGCAAAATGTGGGCCCTTGAGAAATATCTTCATTTGATGGAGCATCTTCTGCTTGGCGGCATTAGCGGAAGAGTCGGCCTGGGAATGGGGAGGCGGGGAAAGGGGGGCTGAGGCGAGGGGGGCATCTGGGAGATGTTTCATACACTGGGTGCCCTGAGAGAAGCAGGCGGTTTGATCTTATCGATGGAAAAGTAAAACGTACATCCTTTCGCATTTTCATTTCTAGGTATCCGCCCCAGATAAACATACATGTGCCCCACTCAGAGGCAGGTACAATGATGTTCATGCAGAACCGTTTTTCAACGGTGAAAAACAGAATCCAGCCTCAAGGTCCACTCCTAGGAAAGCGTTTGATTTCACGCCGTGGAAAACCAGGCAGCCCTTAAAAAGCACGAGGTGGAAAGATAACCAGGGAATTTTAAGAGGAAAAAGTATCAAGGTCCAGGAAAATGTTTAATCCCATTTACTTAGACAATATGCATGTACAAAAAAATGAATAGACGAAGGTCCACGAGGCTCCAGACCAAGCTGTTCGCAGTGTTTTCGAGGAGGGCGTGGGCGGGGTGCTGGTGAATGAATGGGACGCTCTCGCTCCTCTGTGCACTTCAGCTGTTCGCATGTTTTACTAGAAAGCGTTTCCGTGTATCACTGAGGACACGCAGCGAGGGTTCTGGGGGAGCCCCGCGAGGGGAAAGCTGGGGCACGGCCGCGGGCACCCTCGCCTCCCGGGCCCCGCCGACTCCGGCGCCGCGGGAGGGCAGACCCCGCCCCGCGGAGGTGGCTCTGCAGAGGGCGGAGCTCCGCGGGCCCGGCGGGCCGGCCGGGGGCGGGGCGCCGACTCGCCCGCGCGCTCCGCTCCCACCATGCCCTTATAAGGAGCGCCCGGCGCGCGGGCTGGGAATCCGGTCGCGATCCCGGCGGCGCGGCCCCCGTCCCAGGCCCCTCCCTTGGGAATGGGGGCGGGGCGGGGCGGGGTCTCGGAGGCGAGGGGGGCGGGAGGCGGAGCACCTAGAAGCGGGACCAATAGGAGTGGCACCGCGGGTATGAGCGGCGCTGCCATTGGGCGCGACGACGCGAGGGGGCGGGGCGACCGTGAGGCTGGTAACGCCGAGGGAAGCCCTGACTCCGTAGTCTCCTCTCAGAGTCCGTCGGTCCGCGGGTTCCCGGCCCCGCCGTTCCCAGTTCTCCGTAGCCCGCGGTTCGCCGCCCCGCTCGCCGCCGCGATGCCGGTGTTTCACACGCGCACGATTGAGAGCATCCTGGAGCCGGTGGCGCAGCAGATCTCGCACCTGGTGATCATGCACGAGGAGGGCGAGGTGGACGGCAAAGCCATCCCCGACCTCACCGCGCCCGTGGCCGCCGTGCAGGCGGCAGTCAGCAACCTCGTCCGGGTGAGTGCGCGGGGCCCGGGGTGGGCGGCGGAGCCGGCGGGAGACCTTCCCGGGCTCTCGGTCCGCCTCGCGGCTCCCCTTTGCCTCCTCGCTGCCTGTGGCTTTGCACCTGGGCTCTGGAGCCAGGCGGCCGTGGGTTCGAATTCAGTCAGACTCCACCGCCCCGCCCCCCGCGCTGTGACCTTGAGCATGCCCCGGAGCCTCTCCGGGCCTCAGTTTCCTCATCTATAAAATGGGGCAATCGTAAAAATGACTGCCTTGTGGGTCTGCTGTGAGGAGTCCGCGAGGTGGTATCGCACAGTGCTTAGCGCCGCGTGTGGACCTGCTGGGCGCTTGACAAATGGTAGTTGTCGGGGTGACTGAAGGCCCCTTCCTTCAGCGGGCGGACGCCCCTCGCGTTGACAGCCTTACTCTCAGCTTCTTTCCAGGCCTCCCCAGTCTGTGGGCTGAGGGACTCCCCTGCCCATTGCTGGCTTTTCCTTCCTGGGGCTCTGGCGCCGCGCCGTTCCCCTTCCTAACACTTCTGCCCCTCGCCCGGCGACCTGCCTCACCCAGCCCCCTCCCCAGGGCTCCCCGCCGCCCGCCCTTTTGTCCACTTGTCTCCCTGGCTACTCCTCTGTCTGTCCCCTCCCTTCCCGGGCATTCTGCTTCAGCTCACACCCCTGGCACTCTCAACCCCCCGGGCATTTCTGTACGTAGTGATTCATGACCACAGTCTCCTAACCCTTTCCCTTCACCCCGCTGCCTTTCATTTTTTACCCCTCCTTGGAGATTCCCACCTAGCTTTACCTGCTGTCAAACGGCTTCCTCCCATTGGGGCCTCTCGGGACTCGGGGCCCTCCCTCCCGGCCCCTCCTCCTGGCAGGAAGCAAGATGGAGCTGCTGGGAGAGGCCTGTGGAGTCCGGGACCTGCGGGACCTGCGGGAGGGAGGGAAGGGCCCCGAGTCTCCTCCCCGAGCCACCCCTTCCCCGGGGCCGAGCGGGGCTGCAGATTCCTGTAGACCGCGGCTGTGACTAAGAGCGGAGGTGATGGCTGGAGGAGCAGAGCCCGCTTCTGAAACAGGAAAGGAGGTGCTGCGACCCGTCTCCTCACACTCCTCTGGCATATCACACTTTCCTTCCCACCCCGGCGGGTGACTCAGCCTGCTGCCCGGGAGGGACAACCTGACCCGCTTAGGGAAAAGTTCAGGCTGCTCCGCGACCGAGCTCTGTAAATAGTGTGTCAGGGCAGTTGGGAGGCAACTGTGGGTCTGGGTGGGGCTTGGTCGATTATCTGAGTAGAGCCCTTACTGCACTAGAGGCACCTTAGCCGCTGAAATCTTCCTCAGTTTTCAGGGTCCCTTCAACTGCCTCGGGCTGTTCAGGACACTGATAAGTAGGAAGACCAGGAAACACTGTTGACCAAATTTCTGATCTGCCTTCTGTATAGATTTAGTAAGAATACAGTAAGAATACTGTGATACTGTGTTCATTCAAAATGTCTAGTTCTACATTGTTCTTGTGGTTTTTTTTAAAAGAACTAATTGTAATCTAAGACTCCAGAGTACATTCTTATGTAGTGTTGTCTAACGTGGCTACATTCCAGGCCTCCATTTTTCAACAAATAGGAAACAATGTAAAGAGACAAGGTAATAGTGTCCCTCCAAGGAGTACTTCAGGAAATGAAATCTTAAAACCATATGTTGTACTTGGAACAGCGCTAGTGTAGTCTAGGGGTTGATATCTGTCTGGTTAGGCTATTTAGAGAAAAGTTATTTATGAGGTTCAGTGCATGAATTAATTAGAATTGAATGTCTGCTTTATAGAGAGCATTGTAATAAGTCATTGGTTCTCAGGTTGGGATGTGCATCAGAATCACCAGTGGGGCTTTTTAGAAATACGGATGTCCAGCCCCCACCCAGACTTATTGAGGAGCTTTCCCAGGGGGTTGGGTAAAGACCTTTCTATATTAAAGAAGCTCCATAGGTGGTTTGATATACACCCTTAGTTAGGAAACACTATAATAGATACTGTGGGACAAATACCAAAGGAATAAGACCAGTCAGTTATATGCTGGAAAAACAATTACATATAGTTAACATACGTCCTAATACATACAAAAGAAGGGATTGAGATTGGTGGTAGATGTGAATTAGAAAGTGGGGAGAATTATGGTGACAAATAGTCAATCATAAACAAAAGATTCTTGTGAGTAAGTCACTTCCAGGTTACCCCAAGTAGATTGTCTTGATTAGCTCAGGAGGCAGGTTGCAGGGAAATTGGAGATGGGTCAGTGCATGACATATGGGCAGTGTAACAGAAGACCTTATCCAGTAAGATGAACAGAGTGGGAGAGAGGGTGAGAATAGTGTGGAGATATAGATTGTGTTCCGGGAGGCCAGAGGACCTACCCATTGCTTGGAATTACCAGTGTCAGTTGTGGCCCTTATATATATGCTGCGGAGTATCGTGATGAATCGTGTACATGTGTCAGTGAACGCCCCAACTAGATGACAGGCCTCGTTTGATATTTCTTTATGTGCTCCTCAGTTCTTACTCTCAACATCGGCACACACCAATGGCTCCATAAATATTGTTGAAGAAAAGAAGGGACTGTGGGAGAGGGAGATAAATTAGGAGATTTTAAAAACTGGTTGATCATAAAGAAAGTGAGGGCCTGGGCTTCAGGTGTGGTGGGGAAATGGAGAAGGAATTAGAAGTAATATATATTAGAAACATAGAAGAAGAATTAGAACTTGATAATAGAACCCCCAGGAAAAAACATGGTATCCCTATCAAATAATGAAACTGATTTTTAAATAAATATTCTGGAATTTATATAATTCAGGTTTCTTTCAGTTACCTTGGGGGGTTATATCCTTGTTTCAGTGCTTCTGTTTGGGAGTTCCTTACAGATTACATATACATATATGTCAAATCAGTCTGGTTTTATTTTGGTCAAGAACATTTTATCCAATGTGGGCATTCCTTAGCCCTACTACTTCATGGACCATTCTTGAGTCTAAATATTTCCAAAATTAATATTTACCAGGCTAAGATGAAACTCTCAATTGTTAAGTAGCCATCATCCACTTATCAAATAGCTTCTTTATTGAGACTCTTTTTTAATGTCAAAGCAGTAAGTTGATACTGGGCAGAATAGGTATAATACTGGATTGAAAGTCTAAAGCGGCCCTGATGAAGTGAAGGGCACAGAAGGTCAGAGGAGTGTGACATTACTTCCATGAGAGCATGGGGAAGGCTTCAAGGAAGATGTCACATTTGAACTGGCCTTAAAGTCAGGTGGGATTTGAACATTTAAAGATGTGATAACAAAGGCGTTACAAGTAGAAAGAACCACCTAAACAAAGGCACCTCGTTATTGAGACTCTGAGGACCAAATTTTAACTTAGGGCATCATTAGGGTAACTACTTTTGAGGGGGGGGGGCAAGACTCATTTGGATTTGTAATCTCATGTATATTTGTTAGACAAAAGTAGTCTGGTCACTTTATATACATGTCTTATCACAGCTAAGTCGTTATTTTTACTCTACACTTAGGGAGGGGCAGGATGGGAATATTTGTTTACATGTCCCTTTTTCAGCTCAGGACCCTGAACAAGATCATTTTTTAAAAGACAGTTGCGATATAATCCACATAACATATAACTCACCCATTTTAAAGTGCACAATTTAGTGTTTTTTAGTATATTTACAGAATTGTATAACATTGATACAATCTAATTTTAGGACATTTTTGTCCCCTTAAAAGAAACCTCATACCCATTAGCAGCCACTCATTCTCTCCCATCCCCACCACTGGACAACCACCAATCGACTTTCCGTCTGTGTGGATTTGCCTATGCTGGACATCTCATACAAAGAGAATCATAACATATGTGTCCTTTTGTTTCTCACTTCTTTCTCTTAGCATGTTTTCAAGGTTCATCCTTGGTGTAGTATGTATCAGAACTCCATTCCTTTTTGTTGCTGAATAATATTCCATTGCATGGAATATGGCCATTTTAAACACTGAGAGTGATTCTAAGATAATAACAAAACAATGAGGGGGTGTAGGAGACAGAAGGGTGATAAGAAAAACAGGAGACGTACAGGAAGTTCCAAGGATGGGATTCAGTAAGCAGTTGGGAAAAAGTCAGATGTCTTACACTGCCTGTCTTGTAGCATGGTATATAAATTTTTCTTTTCTTCCCATTCAAGTGGCCATAGAAATTTGACAGTCTATACAGTTGTCCAGTTTTATTAATGAGGCTTCAGACACTTTGCCTTCTCCATTGCATCTGAGGGCATGCGTTGTAACTACTCCGGGCTCATGAAATATTTATTTTGGGAGTTTTTGTGGCCTTGACTTTTGTGAGCCTCACCCATATATCATACTGCTGGGACCAGCTCTGGGACAAATAGCAGCATTGTCTTTACTTTAAACTATGGGAAAGTGTGTTCTGTTCTTAAAAAGAGATCAGCAATTTTGTGATTTTGCTTTAATTTCTTTTTGTTGATGTAACACTTATTTCAGTTAAAATAAATAACAACAATGTTTGTGTGATAAGCCTGTGGGGTGATTTTTTTTCTCCTTAATACTTTTCTATATTTTCCAGTTTTTAAAATGAACATATAATTCCTAGTTAAGGAAAACCAATAAAGTAATTAATAAGAACATTTGTATAATCCTTTATAACTTATAAAGTTATAAACTTATAAGGTAGGTATTGCTGTAGTCCTAATTTTACATATGAAGAAGATGCTGTGGATCAGAGAAATTAAGTAACCTGCCCACAGTGGCACAGCTAGTTAGTGATGGAGCTCGGACTCAAACTCTGTTTCTCTTACTATGGATCCTGTGCTTTTTTCACTCCACCATTCTACATCCACTTAGAAAAAAAGTTGTTAACTATCAGTGGCATTTTTCCACCCAGAATCAGAAGCAGCAAGAATGCTGTTGGTCATAGAGTTTCCATTTGTCTTAACCCTGGCAAGATTCTCTGTTTAAAGCCTGGTTTTGGCATGGCCTGTGTGAAGGGCCTATATTAAAGGAATGATGTTGTGAAGGTAGGGTTCTGTTTCAGCAACATTCAATTTCATAGCATTTCTTTCTTTTTAATTAAAAAATAAGAGTAGGTACAGATCAGCACAAAAGTACTTATGCCTGCAAAACAGGTAAAGGCTTTTTATAGTATATATCCCTGCTTAGCTCGAAGTCTACTAGAACTAAGTAGTATTTAAAGTAGGTTTGTAGGATTTAAAAAAATTTTGTATTTAAATGGTATTTAAAGTAGGTTTGTGAAGTCTTTGGGGAATCATGAAGTTTCATTTGAAAAAGTTAGTCTCAAGATGAAAATAGTTATAGGATGGGACAGATATGAACTTTGTTCCAATAATACTTAACATTTACTCATATGATTGTTAGAACAGAAGAGTTGTGGAGATTTTATGTTTCTACAGCTATGTTATAATTTTAATGGAGCCCCAATTTAAATATTTATTTATATGTCTACACAGTAGGAAGTTGGGCTTTTCTAAAGCTGTTTTATAAATAATACTGGTATAGCCCTAAGGGGACAAAATAAAAGAGCGAAAGTCCTCAGTGTCAACCACAGTATAAGTTGGCTCCTTCTGTTATAGTCCAGGAGTAAGGGCAGCATTAAGGAAAATACTTTTATGGGTTGGGACTTATTTAGATTTTAATATTTTTTGTATATTTGTTTAAAAAGTCATTTTGTATACTTTTAAAATTACTGGTCATTTATATTTGTATAAAATGCTTATGCTTTATATGCGTCACAGCTGAGAGGGTCATTATTTTAAAAGACTTCTGACAACTTTCTGGTCTTTTACAGCATGTATAGGAAGGGGGCAGGGTGAGAATATCCTCATTACCCACAGTCTGCAGTCCAGCAGAGCATGTGTATACTCTCTTGTGATGTTCACCGAACTTGGTCACTGTTTGTCTTCTCCACTAGATAGTAGGTTCCTCAGTGGCAGGGATGACACCTATTGTATTGATTCCTTTATTTCCAGTGTCAGGCTGGTCATAGGTGTGCAATATAACTTTTTTTTTTACTAAGTGATCATAGGCATAGAATTTATTTTTTTAGGTACAAAGTCCTGTAATAGGAATTTTTGTGCAATGAATATTTCCTATCTCCATCTTTCAAACATCTGGTATAGCTGAATTTGAATAGCCTCATCAAATTTATAACGGGCTTTGTCTGAAACCAGTAGAATATATACTAAGAGGGAGGAATGAATGGCTAACTGCCATTGTTTGAGATAACGAAAGTGTTCAGGCTATTTTGGATGGTGGTTCTCTGTTTCAGAGTCATTTCAACTATGCAGGCCACTTATTAAATTCATAACATGAGAATATGTTGCTTCCTATCTGAAAGGGTCATTAGAATTTTGCCGCCTTTTAAAATTGGGAGTATCTTTTTACAATTTAACAATTTAGACCAGGTGTTGGTATAGTTATTTAGAGCCCTGCTGGTTATAGTGTAGTATCATACTATAAGTCATGCATTCCTCCTTAAAAGATCTTTATTTCCTTGAACCCCATGGCAGGAAACAAAGATATGAAGTTGATCTGCTGCTTTTTTGCTTCCTGACTGACCTGGGCCCCGTCTTTCCTTTGAACCTTATGTCATAGTCATGACAGTGGGGTATATTTTTACATTGTAAACCACCATTCAATCTATGTCAAAAGAAATAGCAGTCCTAATGAGCAAATGTCAGAGATTAGCAGGTTTCTCTGTAGAATAATGCTGTGCTCAGGACTCTTGCTGGGGAAGGGTTGTTTTATCAGTTCATGTTGCTTTCAGGCAGGTCTGCCCTTAAATCTTCCCTATATAGAGACAAAACTAGAAGAAGAAAACATAAATTTAAGGCTTTTTTAAGCCTCCAGTGCTATGTAGTATAAATACTTTAGAGTGAGCTTTAAGGAGTCAAGTTCAAATCTGTACTAAGACTCTGAAATACCCAGAGAAGAAGTTGATATATTGGTGAAAGGACTAGACCTCCCATTGGGGATTTTCATTTTTTTCTGTACACTAGACCTGTAAAATTCTTGCAATATAGGGTGTCTCAAAATATGTATACACACTTTAACAGCTGATAACTCAACTTTCACTCCTTTTCAGGTTTAACTGATTTGAAATAATGGGTGAAGCCAGACTAAGCTTTGAACAAAGAAAATTTATCCTAAAGTGCCACTAGACTTCTTTTTATGGGGATACATAAAAGATAAAGTTTACGGTACAAAACTGGCAACAGCTGATGAATTGAGGGCACACAAATACCGAACAAAATAATTGCTGGTGTTTGCGATTCCATTGCTTCGAATTACCAGCAGCGCCTGGACCAGAACGGTGGTCAATTTGAAAACAGGCATTGACCAAAAAAAATTATTCATTTCTGTAGATTCTTTTAAATTCTGAAAATGAACTGTATGTTAATAAACACTGACTTTATAATCATTCAAAGTGTGTGCACATTTTTTTGGGATGCCCTTGTATGTGTTTGGGTATATTGGGCCATGTAGGTGAGTTTTGAATCTAGGTGCTGCTTCTTTGTTTTATCAGCCATTTTATTTATGTATTTCTTTAAATAGGTTTTATTGTTTGTTTTTTTTTTAGCAAGAGGAAGAGGGGAGGATAGAGAGATAGAAACATGGATGAGAGAGAAATGTCACTGACGGGCTGCCTCCTGCACGCCCCCTCCTGGGGAATCCAGCCCTCATGTGCCCTGACTGGGAATTGAACCCTGACCTCTTGGTTCCTGGGTGGACGATCAACCACTGAGCCACACCGGCCGGGCTTATCAGCCATTTCGGTACTTGTTCAGTTTCATTGGGGATGGTTTTGGAGAGCGAGGCTGTCTTACCTGTTTCTTCTTAACAATTTACAAAAAGGCTTATTAGGGAAGGAAGTTGAGATTAATATGTAAGAAGGGAATTTTTGTTCATTTGTATTTTTATCATGATAGTGTTATATCTCTCATGTAACACTACATATAATACAGTATATATATATTTTGGCTGTTATAAAAGTTTATTTAACAAAAACGTTCACTATGAGAATGTCTCCGACCTGATCTCTATATTGTAGTAAAACCGGTGATGTGTGGAGGCCTTGGCCTCTCTGGTGAACACAGCCGTTCTTCACCCCTCTTTCCAAGGCTTCTAACATGATGGCGTGTTTCCTCGTATGACCGCCGTTCCAGTCGTGTTCCGTTGCCCACTAGTTGCCATCTCCACAAGATTCATAAAGGGATCAGATCTCCGCAGTAATCCTTGGACATGAATGCCGCCATTTAATTTCAATGATAACGTCTTGTCCAGAAATGTTTTTAACTTGGGGGAGGGTGAGCTTTGCTCATGGGGTCTACTCAGTGAGCTCAAAGGTGCCTCCAACCGAACAGCATTTTATTGAATGGTATACTGTTAGTAATCACGTCTTGTCACGCTGAGCCTTCGTGTCATCTTCCAAAAAGAACAAACTCTTACACGTTACAAAAGTATTACACTTTCATTGTTGAAATTAGAGAATCTATTTTCAGTCGAAATCTCAGTATTTTTCAGTCTGTTTGAACTTGATTTGTCTTTTACTCTCTGTCTTTTCTCTCCAAACCAATTTGTGTTTCCTTGGATGTAAATACAAACTTAACTATGTACAGAGGCACCAGCTTTTATCCTTTGTCACCATTAAAAAAATACCACAAAACCCTTTAATTCACTTTCCTGCTCAAGAATGGCAGAGAGAAGCGAGAACCCCGGTGTGTTACAGCTCCCCGAGACTTCCTCTGCCATGCGATGTGCAGGGAGCCGTGCTGCACTTACCTAACTGCTGCTTCAGTAAGTGTGGAGTGATAGCTTCAAAATAATGGGTTAGGTCCTGAAAGAACTTCTAATCTCAACGTACTTATTAAAGGTATGGGTTCTTTAAGTTGGTTAAATCTATTTAACTGTGTGCATTGTGTACAGGCAAAGAGATAGGGTGTGATAAAGTAACGGATAAAGGGAAACTTGTATAATTAGACATAGGAGTTGGGGATTAATTGCCTTCTCTCCAAGTCCTTGGTAAAAGCTTCATAGAGTTTGTGTTTTCATATGCTGGGTCATCAGTTTGGGGATGATGGATTTGATTGTGGTTTTTCTTTCCCCTCCCTTCCTGCTCCCCTAGGGTATCTCCCTTTTAAGATTTGGTTTCTGAAGGGCAAGGACTGGGGTTTATTCTTCTTGATGTTTCTGATGCTGTGCTCATGGTGTTCCTTCCATAGGTGTGTCATGTGATGATTCTTGCCTTCCCGACTAGTCAGCCTAGGCTATTTCATGACAATGAGGACAGCTTGCTAATCTTGCCTCCACTGGGAGGCACGGTGATTACTTTTTCCTGCCCTTGAATGTTACTATATGCAAATGCCTAAGGAATCACAAAGAGAAACAGATTCATAAATGTGTTGGTTACATGTTTGAACTTTTAGATTTCAAAAAACTTTTTGTGACTTCTGTCAGAAGTCAGTTTTTTAGATTGGTATGACTGTGGGATATGTGTGTGTGTATGTGTATAGAGGATGACAAGTGGTGAATCTTAGAACTAAAAATGTTTTACAGATATCGTTAAGTTGCAGAAAATAGAGTCTTTGGCCCTTAGAGAATTTCCTACTGATAAGATTTCCAGTTGAATTAGTTTTAAGGGAAAAGTGGCTGAATTTCATTGCAGCTGGCCACAATCCAAGTCAATGTCATTCCTTCTTTAGAAATAAGCTTAACTTATTCCCACAAGGAAGCTTTCCGTGAAGGAAGAGAAATGGCGCATTTGTTCTTAGAGTTGAGGAGTGAGGGACCTTGTTAGGAAGCAACCCTGTATTTCCAGCCTTCTCTCTGTGCCCACCCCCATCCTGCAGAATTGGCTCACCTTTTATTTGTAAAGTGGACAGCATGTTTTTATTCATACAATTAAAGTAGATAAGGATATATGAATGGGTTAATAAATCTTAAATAGAAAAATATCTAGGCAAGTAACATGTAAATTCTTAACCCTACATCTCTTCTCCCTAAATAGCAAAATTAGATATTAGACTCTAGCTATGCACATTGCTAGGTTGATAGTAGGGCATATAAGATATGTTCTCTGGCCTCACGTTGTTAAAATACAGGTGAAATTTATAATCTTAAAATGATTTATGTTATCTAGATCCTCTCCACCAATGAAATTATTGCAGAATTTAAATTATTCATTTAATTTTTTGAAGATTTATTTTGAGAGCAAGGAAGGGAGAGGGAGAGAGAGAAATATGGATGTGAGCGCAAAACCTTGATCGACTGCCTCCTGCACGCCCCCTACTGGGGACGGAGCCCACAACCTGGGCATGTGCCCTGACCAGGAATCAAACCGGCAACCTTTTGGTGCGCGGGCTGATGCCCAACCTGCTGAGCCACACTGGTCAGGGCTAAAGTACTTATTTTAAAGGGTTGTGTGCGAGTACTGTAAATGCAGTTTTTATTCCTTGGAGTCATGGAGAAAATGTGAGTGGGTCAGCAGCAGAGTGAGCAGGTGGTGGGCCCCATAGTTAGGAAAAGACTTTTGAGGATTGGCCTCAGCTGCCCTCTTCTTGTGGCAGTCCAGGCACACCGGGTTCTCATTTCCTCCAAAGCACGGAGCTGCTTGTGGGCCTTCACATGTGCTGTTCCCTCTGCCTGAACTACTCTTGTGTACTTATTTACTTGGATAATTTCTACTAATCCTCTACGTTCACATTAAATGTCAATTTTCTAGGGACACCCTCCTTGACTCTACCTCCAAAACTAAGAGAGGTCCCTCTATCATATGATTGCTATAATTTTTTTTATTGTGCTTATTACAATTGTTAGTAATTACTTGGGTGATTATTACTTGACATCATTCTTCCCACTAGAGCCTGAGGGACAAATATTGGCTTTGCTGTGTTTGCCCCTGAATTTTCAGCATGAGTGCCTGGCACATAGCAGAGTCTTGAGGAATATTTGTTGAATGAACAAATGGGAAGATCATTTGCTGTGTCCCTACTTTATGCTTATTTGGAAAAATATCTATCATGCTGTGGGTGAATCTTGGTGAAATTTAACTGCCAATTAGGAAAGTAACTATAAATCATTGCTTTGCACAGGGCATTGCCTGTAGTGGGACCATTCAGTTCATGTTTTCTGAATGAATAAATTCTAGGCGGAGTCCTAAGGTGCAGATTGGGATAATCCTCCACAACACAGGCTTATGCAGAGTCTGTAAGTATAAATAAAAATATAACGTGGACTTGGAATTCTCTATTAGTTTTGATCCTTTGCAAATAAATGGAATAGCTAACATTGGCAAAATGCATCTAGTATGAGTTATTAAGTAACAGAGTCCTACTTTAGATATAGATACAAGGTAAATTAGCATACAAACATGGCAAGACTCTTGGGAGGCAGTAGAGTGTAATGGTTAAGAATAAAGACTGTAGAGCTAAACTCCTTGGGTTCAAATCCTACCATTGATTGACATCTGCAAGGTATGCAACACTGGGGGAATTATTTAATCTCTTTCTCACGGTCCTCCTCTGTAAAACACAGCGAATCATAGTACCTGACTCATAGTTTATTATTGTGAGGATTAATGAGTTCATAAAAATGTTTAGAACCTATGCCTGACACATAGTTAAGAGCTCAATGAGTGTTAGACATAATATATTTTCCCATGATTTTAAGCCATATTTTAAATGTTAGTCTAATGAAAAGGCAGTGTTGATTTTTTTTTTTAAATGTCTAAGCATAACTTCTAACTTTTATTCAACAAGGCACAGTGCCAGTGAAAGCTTTCAGCAGGATTCCATATGTTGTGGAATATGCAGTTTTACCAACTGCAGGGAAAATATCACTCACAGTTTGTGTGTCTGAGCCTTTGATTGCCAGTTTCCCATCATTAGAATAAAACATCTAAATTTTTGCCTGATAATTCCTTTGTTTGGCACAAAAGTGAGAGACAAAGTGTATTTTTTTTTTTTTTTCTTTTCAGTTTAGATGGAAGAATTGGGGACTTAGGATTTGGTATTTTACCCTAAGGATTCATTGCTCTATTTTCTAAAAATGAAAACAAAACAAAACAGCAGCAACAAAAACGGAAGGGGTAGTCACACCACTCACTAATAATAATAAGATGAAACCAGCCAGTTGAGGAGTATGACACATTTGTGAAATAGAATTCATCTGATTCTGGAAGAGCCAAGTTAATTGAACAAATTTAATGACTACATACTGTGCCATGTACTGTGGCATATACTATGGACGAGTTTGGTATCTCTTGCCTGAAAGGAGGCCTGGAATCTCTTCCACGTGTGCTGTCAACATAGGAGTAGCAGAGTTGCACATGATGGGCAGGTGGCTGTAATACTAGTTTGGTAGGTATACTTACTGGTAGCCTTTCAGTGGTTTTCAGGAAGTTTTGAACAGGCATATTTAACTTCAAAATCTTAAATTAATTAGCATCTTTACTGTCTCCCCAGTAATAAAAATATTGTAAAGTACTTCTAATTCCATTGTCCCCTTATACATGTTTGTCTAAGTTTTCACTTTTGTCTCCGTTCTTTCTTCTTTGAGATATGAGAGACATGACCTTCCTTGACCGTTCCCTTGCTTCCTGAAGTCCATCCCTCACTAGCATCTTCCGTGAGGTCTTTGGGCGGACAAAAATCTTCATTTTTGTCCTTGATTTTGAAGGATAATTGCATTGCATATATGAATCTAGGCTGGTAGTAATTTTCCCCCCAGCACTTTGAAGATATTGTTTCAGCGTTTTTGCATTCAAATCAGCAGTCAGTCTAATTGTTGTTTTGCTGTGTAGATTATGACTTTTCTCCCTGGGGTTTTTAAGGCCTTATTTATCTGCCTTGGGACTTTTTTTGGGCTCCCTGATTTTGAGAGTTGATTTCTTTTTTCAATCCTAGAAAATTCTTAGGCATTATCTCTATGAAGTTTTGCCTCATTTTTCCCCCCTCCCTTTGGAGCCCTAATTAGAAAAAATGCTGGACTTTCTCACTCTGCCTCTTATGTCCCTTAACAGTTTACATTTTCTATTTGGTAATGTCTCCAGCTCTTCCAGTTTGCTTAAGTATTTTAATTATGCACATGAGCTCACTTTGATATGCAGGGCAGAAGACCTAGAATCCTTATCAAATCTAAAAGATGTCAGCAGTGATTTTATTGAAGTTGTATATTAAACGAGTCATACCCACGCCTTTTCAGTTTCATGAGGAAGAAAGAAAAATGGAATGCCGTGTCTAGTAGCATGAATCTACCTGTTGAGATCTTGGAAGAAAACAGAAAGAAAATATCCAGTTAAAGCAGGAGCTCCAAAGAAGGTCTATAAAGAAGGGCTCTTCTTGTCCTTGAAGTCAGGTATGCCAGTGTTGCTTAATCATTCCAATATGTATTCCAAGCTGGCATGAACACAGAGCTATGCTGTTACGATGTTATGCAGACACCGTGGGGGATATGTATAGGAAGATTCCATTTTGTATTGTCCTGTGTGTGAAAGAGCGTACATTAAAATGTGCTGGGATTGAGGGGTGGGATTTTAGGTTAATTTTTTTTCTTGCCACAATTCACGTCTTCCCTTTCACAATGAACATGTACTGCTTTCAAAGTAAAAAAGATAAGTCCAGTATTTCCCCACATCCTTCTGTTGCGACCACTCTTCTCACAGCCTGGAATTACCCTTCCTCTCTTGTTAACATGGGCCCAGTGTTCACGTCACTTTCTCCATGAAGCTCTTGCCAGGCTGCTCAGCTGAAATTCATCTCTCCCTGTGCTGTGTTTCCATAAGGCTTGACTATATTTCTTATCAGATAGCATCATGAATTAGAGCTACTGCTGTGCATGTCTCTTTGTACCCCTCCTTCCTCCGACCCCACCCAGCTTCCAAATTTGACTTCTAGAGAAGTACTCCCATAGAATGGGGCTACTTGCACTTGGTAGATACACTAATATTGAATCAGTTGTATTTGCAGCGTTGCAGTTTTTTTCCTTCTCTGTTAGAGCAGGAAAAGATAGATATAAATTCTGAGTCACAGTCAGCAGAGTTATTTTAAAATTCAGAGGGCAATGATATATCTGTGTACACCAATGAATACCCTTTCCTAATTTGAAAAGGCTGCTGAAAATTCTCTGGGGTAAAAGGAGCCATAAATAAATAAACATCATCTCTAAAACTGCCATATCTGTTGCATGTCTAAAACCAAAACAACGAATGCTACATTTGACCCGATGTATACCAGAAAACTTCTCTTGGAACTGGAAGCTGCAGCCTGGGCTGCTTGTTGTAAAGCTTCTGTAAAAAGGCAAATTCCTCGGTGAGCCCGCTGCAGTCCTGTGCTGTGCTGACGGCGCTGAGGAGTGGGGGTGTAAAACCGCCTCCCCCCCTTCTTATCTGGAAATGGACTTTTTAGTGATTATGTTCGCCAGATAAATAAGCCTTCTCTTTTTTGTAAGTAGTGTTCTGCTGACCTTTCCTTCCATATCTCCCTCCTTCTCCTTCCTCAAAGCTGCCAGCCTGGATTAAGCTTTACTGTTTCCCCTCCTTGGTAGTTAACTATCAATCTCATCCCTGTTCATCGCCGCCAAGTAAAATCTTTTAAGTACAACTCTGATCTCAACATTTCCTTGCTCAGGAGCCTGTACCCTCTCCCATTGTCTTCTAAGTTAATCTAAATTCCTTATTCTAGCTCTTTTTAAAAAATTGAATATATTTGACATGTAATATTGTATAAATGTAAGGTATACAACATGTTACTTTGATACGTTTTATAGTACTGTCGTATGATTGCCATAGTAGCGGTATCTATCATACATAATTATAGCACAATATTGTCGTCTGTCTTGTTCTAGCTCCTGAGGGCTATCAAATCCTATCCCCTTTCTGCTCTTATTTCTCCATGGAGTAGAGACACTGGCAGACTATGGCATGTAAACCAAATTTTGTACTGCCCAGGAGCTAAGAATAGTGCTTATATTTTGAAATGTTTGAAAAAATCAAAAGAAGAATGTTTTGTGACGTGTGAAGTGATATAAAATTAAAGTGTCAGTATGCATAAACATAGCTTTATTGGAACGCAGCCATGCCCTTTCATTTACATATTTTCTGTGACTGCTTTCACAGTACAGTAGTGTTGAGAGGTTATGACAGAGATTGTATGGCCCACAAAGCCTAAAATATTTACTATTTTCCCCTTTATAGAAAAATTTTCCAACCCTGGACCTAGAGTTGTACATTTATAAAGTTGGAAATAGACCTCAGAGATGTTCTGATCCAACTCTCTCATTTTAAAAATGAGAACCTGTATTCTCAGACATTCTCCACCTTTGGCAAGGGAAAAGCCAAAATCAGAATCCACTGCTGGCCCTGCCACACCGCAGCGCCCCTCCCAGAAGCCTGTAATAGCCCGGTGAGACTGCTTGGCGTTTCATGAACTCCAGTCTCTTGCTCCTGTGCACACCCTGTATTTCCTTCTTCCCACAAGAAGTTTTATCCATGCCTTAAGGCTCAGCTCAAATACTGAAGACTAACTACCCTTATCCCCAAAGCTGGTTGAGCTCTCCATCCACGGACCCTCAGCAGTGCTGTTACACCTCCCTGTTGGCCTTTGTCAGAGTCATGTATGTAGTCCTGAATCTATTCCTGGCCATAAACTTCCTAACTGTGCATCTTTCTGTCACCTGAAGTGTCACCTGCACATTGCCTTCCACACAGAATTCTCAGGATATAAAGTATGAGTTCATCTAAAGATGCCAGGACACAGGAGATGCCTTCAAGACCTCTAGTTTACTGCTATTAAAAAAGAAAGAAAGAAAATACACCACCACTGAGTAATATTTTTGGTGCGATCAGCTGTGTAGAAGAATTCATCGTGAGTTTACCTATACCATAACCACCTAGTAACTGATGAAGTATGTACACCCTAGGGAGAGAACTTGGATTTATCCTAAGGAGGATTACCTAATTGTGTGATGATTATTTAAGCCTTTAGTATATTTATTAATTACTAGGCTTATAGAAACTTACCTGCTTAGATAGGAATTCACACTTTAAAATCAAATTCAACTATGAAAACCTTCTACAGTCTTTCTCAATTTCCAGGGATTCTCTGCTGTTGTATCTTCCATATAAACTCTAAATTTGGGACTATTTCCATTTATGAACCATAGACTTGCAGTGTTCTATAATGAACCATTAGGAGTGAACTTGATATTTAGTAAGGACTGAAGATAAAAGGATTATAGTTATAATGTTTAGGTGCGTTGCCGGCATTATCTTTAATATTTTCCTTAAAAACAAAACAAACAAAAATTAGATAGATGAATGGACTCTCATTCTAGTGTAATTTCTTCAATTCTGGCTAATTCTATTTCTTCCTTTTGTCCAACTGGGAGTAAGTTATCTAAGATGGTAGAACCAGAATTTAGTAATGGGTTTAGATTATCTGTGGCAGCTGTTCAACATCTAGACTGCAGTATTGATATTTCGTATTAGTAAGCAAGTGAAATAAAAGGAAATAAACTTACATATCTGTAAAAGTCTTTCTCCTGATTATACCAACTTGTGTCTGATCTATTAATGTTACACGAAGAGCAGTGGTGAAGTACAGCCTGCAAAAGTTCACAAACACAATCAGTATTGGTGGGGATGGTTGGTAGCTTTCTTCTTTCTGTGCATCTCTGCCAGTTTGGTTTGGATGTGCTGCAGCTGTTCTCTTATTTCACTTTTCAGCAAGTTTAGAACTGAGTCTGCACTCAGCTCATATATAGTCACACTGAATTACTTCTGCAGTAATTGAAAAGAAAAGGTAAAAACATTAAGAAGAAAAGCTTAAAGGCAAAACTTTTAGGGCTTATTTAGTCTAGGTACCAGAAAACAAGAGATGGGTTGTTTTTTTTTTTCCTATGAGCATTTTAATTGGCAGTCTGAATCATTTGACACATTAATATTACAGGTCATTGTATTTCCAGTTCCGGTTGCTTGTGAGAAATGTGTTTGATTTTGCTTATGGCCCTAATTTAATGGGTCAGAGTGTCTATTTACAGCTTGGAGTCAAATTCAGTTACTGTGCTGAATAACCTCAAGTTAGTAAGCAGGATGCTCTTAACATGAGTAACAACATTTAAGACTTTTGTCATTGGGTTACTATTTCAAATTTTGACCACACCTGTTAAAAAAAAAGAATCTACATTGTTGATCAGACTTGGTTCAATTTTAAAAGCTAGTTGCCATTTGTGGCAAGGTTGTCTTAGGTGATCATCTCTAAACAAATAACAGTTAAGGAACTGAAGCAGGTGAAGCCCTAGTGAGCCTAACCGATGCGATACTGACCGTGGAACTCTTCCAGCTTCTGGGAAGGAAAACCAGAACAACTGGACATCAGCTGGATAGACTGCAAGCTGATGGTTTATATTTGCCTATTATGAGCTTAAAGTTTTTCTTTTCCTTCTTGCCATCTGGTGGTTCCATTGAATTACAGAATCATGCAATATTATAAAACAGACCTTTACATATCATTGAATCCCTCTCCCTCATTAAAAAAAAAATGCAATAAAGTGGTTTAGGATTACAGCAGGGGTGTGCTGAAGACGACACCACAACGTGAGTGATTTTAGAGATTTGCCTAAAATCTCTGTGCCACTGCTCTTCCTCTGTAAAACGAGATAGTAATGGCACCTACCTCCTAGGGTTGTTATAAGGATTTAGTGAGGTAATGAAAAGCTCCTGACTTATAGCGTGTGCTAGAAACAAAACAAAAACAAACAAACAAAAGAGCAAACCACATTTTTAAAAGAGAAAGTGGAAGTCACAAGTGACTGCAATACACTGCAAGGGCAGAGGGACAGAAAAGGGGACTGTTCTAGGTGATTTACACGTGTGTTCCACCCATTAGCTCTGAAAGAGATCTTACTTTTCCCATTTTACTGAGAAGGAGACTGAGGCTCAAAGAGATTGTCACTTGTCCAAGGACAGAGTTTGTAATAGCAGAGCACTGTGAGAGTCATTCCAAAGTCCCAATTCTTTTCCCAATACTCCATGTTACCTTCCAGAACAGAGTGTAGGCCCCAGTTATCTATCCTAAGATAAAAATGGGTTGCTTTTCACAAATTCATTTACAAATTGGTTTCGAGTTATTTTTTCTATAGAGACAATGTTACAAATGGTGGTTATATACCCAGGCAAAAGCTACAATGTAATTGAAATTCTGCATATTTGTGAACTAAAACTGTTAGGAGAAAGTGTGTTTGCAATTCTAGCTATTAAAGCAGAAAAACAGATAAAAAAGAGTATATTTTAAATTCTGTGGGATGATAGCACCTTGAGCAAAGCAGATTTGGTTGGAGGACAATGAGGAAGAAGGTGGAGACTGTTTTGACTCTGGTGGGGCCTTTGGGATACTGTGAGGGACTAAACATTTATGGCACAGAGACATTCTGTATTTGATAACACTTTCATGATGTGTCAAGCACATTCACATGCATTATTTCCTTGTGTTGTGTATGAGACAGATAGGGCAGGTGGTAAAGTTGACCTGATTTCCCTTAGCAATCAATGTTTAGCTCTCTCTCTCTCTCTCTCTTTTTTAAAAAATATATCTTTATTGATTTCAGAGAGAGAAAGGGGGAGAGAGAAACATCAATGATGGGAGAGAGTCATTGGTCGGCTGCTCCTGCACACCCCCTACTGGGCATCGAGCCTGCAACCTGGGCATGTGCCCTGACTGGGAATCGAACCGTGATCTCCTGGATCCTAGGTCGATGCTCAACTGCTGAGCCATGCCCAGCCGGGCGAGCTCTTTCTCTTTTTTAAAATATTTTTATCCATGACTTTTTAAATAGCCCACGGGAGCCCAGCTATTCATCTTAATAGAGTCATAGAGGATTAGTGCATAGTTGTATGAAGAAAGAATGAATATAAAAGAATGAAGGCCTTTCTGAGTTAATTTTGCAGGAATAGAAGGAATTAGGATGGGGTATTTAAAGAGTATATGTGGGCAGTATATGTGAAAATGGTACAATGATATGTTAACCTGTTTTATTACCTTTCTTAATCATTTTACTTATTTCAGTTGGCACTTCTTTTCTGAGCACTTATGCGCCAGTCAGTGTATGTTGGCTATGAGGGGGAAAACAGTTCAGACGCTAACCTAAGGAATTTATTCTCTACCTGAAGCATCTACTAAAGATTACATTTAGGCTGGCTCTCTCTGGAGCACACCCATGCCTTTTTTCCTCTTTTCTTGGGCATGAACTGTCTTTCTCCTAAACTCTAAGAATCTCTATAAGACTTGCAACCAGGGAAGCAGTGGGCAGTGGCAGCTCATCCTGTGATAACCCTCTGAACCTGTCTCCAAGGCCTCCTATTCTTTGACTTGTGAGCTAACAGAAGCCCCACCTTAGCTCACTTCTGTCACTCTGACTTCGACTTCTCAGTGAGTCCATGCAGCCCTGTGTGGCTCACTCCTTTCCTATAATGTCTCTAGAGAGCCAGAGCAAAGACTCCCCCCTGTTGCTACTTCTATCCTAAGCCCTTCCTTTGTCTCACTGTCCCTAGCTTTAATAAATGTACTCAAGAAAAAAAAAAAAGGTTACATTCCAATCATGCAATGATCTTTTCCTGTCCACCAGTATTTATGGTTATGCACCAGTTACTTAATTATGAAACTAGTGGAAGTAATACTGAGTTCTCTTTTTAATAACTTAAAAAATTAGAAAAAGTAAAGGAGATTGAGTGAAAAACAGTGCTTTTATTTTCCCATAACTATTGCTTGAGTTCCTGTCTCTAAAGCAGAACTAAAGGATCAGAATTAGGGGACCCCTATGTTCTTCTCCCCCCCCCATGTTCTTTTATGCAGCACTTACTAATATATGTTTGAAACCAAAACAGAAATCACTTTAAGTAGGGTTTACTATATTGTACATGGGTGTAGGGATAGTTGTCATTTAACAACATATTGCTTGCAAGTTAGGAAGTGTACTTGAAAACACAGGAAGGGGAGTCATGAGGCTTGGATTCAAATTCAAGTTCTGCAACTTTCTTAGAGAAATAACCTCTCTGAGCCTCATTTCTAAAGTGAAGAATTTGGATTAGATTGCCAAATTCTTTTTCACTCTGAAATTCTCTGTGAAATGGAAGGAGCCATATCCTGTGTTCCATTGAGAGAGTTGGGGGGAAAGTGGGTGGTGGAGATGAGTTCCCTGTGTTGATGACCTGCTTATGTTGTTCAATTGGTAGCCATTCATAGCACAAGTGTAAGTGGTTGTGAGGCCTGCAGAAGAATCCTGAGTTGAGGGAGAGAATGTAGTATTTGCAAATTGGAACCCTGCCCAACTATGTTCATAAACAGGGATCTGGTGAGCAAGGCTGCTCTGCTAACATTTATCTAGCCTTAATTGATACATTCAATCTCATGTTGGGTTAGAATAAACAGCTGCTGCCCAGGCAGCTTAACACTAGTTCTAAGGAAAGTATGTTGCATCAAATGAGCTTACTTGACATTAAAATTTGTTACTGACATGGTTCATCTGCTGTTTAACCCATTTTATTGTTTGCATTTATGTACATTTCAATTAAGTTTTGGCAGTTGGTAAAAATTTGTACCTTTTAGGCACTGGTGGTTTCTTATTACTTTAATTACTTACCAAGAATATTGTTAATACATTTTATAAATTTTGTCTATATTTATATTTTTTTTAAGAATCTGGAAAGTACGGAAAAGGATTAAGAAGAAAATAAAAAATTGTCTGATTCTATTTTCATGTTGTATTTCCTTCTAGTTATTTTTTCAGTGTGTTTAGGGGAGAGTGGGATGTGAAATTATTATTGGTGAAATCGCTGAGACATAAGTAAAATTTCACATGACACTCATGATATTGGGGAATTTGCCTAACATACTGTGCTAAATAAGACCAAATCTTTTGCCTGGCTGGTGTGGCTCAGTGGTTGAGCGTTGACCCATGAACCTGGAAGTCACGGTTCGATTCCTAGTCAGGGCACATGCCCAGGTTGTGGGCTTGATCCCCAGTGTGGGGGTGTAGGAGGCAGCCAATTGATGATTCTCTCTCATCATTGATGTTTCTCTCTCTCTTTTCCTATCCCTTTCCCTTCCTCTCTCTGAAATCAATACAAACATTAAAAAACCAAAAAACCAAAAACACTGGGGGGAAAAAGAAAGACCAAATCTTTTTGTTAAATTAGGTGGCACAAACTCAGATGCCTGCAGGACCAAATAGGTAATAAGTGAATCAGGCCAGTTATAGGACACTGGGGAGTGGTGGTGACTGTGGTAAATGGAAAAATGCAGGCCCTGATAGTAGTAGAAGAAAACTACTACTGTCTCCAGCTTATTGTTGCCATATGGAAACAGGGCCTAGTGTTATTAGATCATCCTGATATTCATTAAAATCTGGAAATCTTTATTTCTTTTTGATGTGAAATTTTCCATTTTAAAAAATTCTGTGCAGGTCAAACAAAATAGGTCTGTGGGCACTTGTTCCATGCACTGCCGTTTTGTCATTCCTGACATAAATACTTCTAAATCTTTCTCATAGTTCTCACAAGAAGAGCACTTTTATAAAATATTTACAGAGGAGTTGGGTAAGGACTTTCTAAGAGAGGCTTCAGGAACTTTTCACTCTGTATAAACTCTGAGAAGGCTACTGAGTGTAGGAATGGTGCTCAGATACCCACAGGCAGTGACACAAATGAGTGACATGATCTGGATGTGAAGATGATGATGGTGCAGAAAGCATACAGGGTGGGACAAACGTAGGTTCACAGTTGTGAGTACTTGAGACAGAGTTTATTCTTGTATTATTATTATTTATTGTATTATTTTTCCATACAAACAACTGTAAACCTACGTTTGCCCCACCCTCTATTCCCCATATGGGACATTTGGGTTCCAGCCAGTTGTTTCCTTGCTGGAATGCAGATCTAATGTGGCCAAATCTTTTGCTATTTCAAGAGATGTCAGAAATTTGGATCTCTGTGAAATTTCTTGATTTAAAAAAAAGGGGGGTTGCCAAACAAAAACCACTCTTGGCCCAAATTTTGCTCAAAAGCCAAGTTTGCAACTCCTGGCCTCAATCACTATTTCCCTAAGTATGTTGTACAAATCTGAATTCCATCATAGGTTAATAGTTATTGTTAAGAAATTAGGAATCCTGGGTCACATGTATTTAGAAAATGGTAGGTTAAACAAAATTAAATGGATTTTCTGACTGCAGGTTATCTTACACCTTAACTATACTAATATGCCTTATAAATTCCTAAGAAGAAGACAGAGCTTATAAACTCCACAGTTACAGTTATATTTCCATCTCCACTTATTTTCCTCACCATCCCTCTTGTCTCTCTCTGAGAAGAGGTGGCCTTTCTCCTGGTTAAGGGTAGTCTGGTTAAGGATAGTCTCTGCCTGCTCTCCAGATTCTATCCCTGCCTTTTCAGGGACTTTGCTTCATAATTAATGTCTAATTTCCTGCCTTCTTTCCTTCAGCCTGTCAGCATGCTTGGTTTTCTACTACAGTGGTACCTCGGTTTTCGAATATGATCCATTCCTGAAGACCGTTCGAGTTCTGAATCATTCCACAGCCGACAGCTGGGCCTCAGGATCTTGCCCTCAGCGGAAGCCGTGGGGCACGTTCGACTTCCGAGGCGTGTTCGAAAACCGAAGCCTTTACCTCCGGGTTTACGGCGTTCATAACCCGAAATGTTCGTCAACAGAGACGTTCGAAAGCCGAGGTACCACTGTAATTAAACAAAATAACCCTTTCCTTATGCCATATGCAAAAATGAACTCCAAATAGATCATGGACCTATTTGTAAGAGTTAAAACTATTAAATTCTTAGAATAAAACATAGGAATAAATCTTTATGATGTTGGTTAGGCAAAACCTCCTTAGGTATTACAGTCCTGTGCCCCGTAATGATGGTTAGGTCAATGATGGACCCATCAGATTATACATGGTGGCGGTTCCATAAGACTGTAATGGAACTGAATTTCCTGTAAGAAATGAAAGGATATGTGGTTCAGGTGGAATTTTCTTTCCTTTGACAGGAGCAGTATTTGTGGAGCTTGGCAATAGGTCCCTCTCACTCAGCACCTCAATTTTGAGGGCACACATTACATCCCAATTAGTCAGCCACTGACCTATTTCAGACAGTGGAAGGAGCCGGTCCCCCTGTGCCACATATCTGGAGGGCGCTACAGCCTTCCCAGATCTAGCTTCATATCCTCAGAATATAATGCTGTAAGTTCTTTGTTGAGGACTTCAGACCTATCCAAGGACACAGGTCCACAGGAGCTGCCTTCACAAGTATTAAGTGCCACTTTAGTAAAAGCTGTCTGTGGTCGTGTGGGGCTAGTTTGTCCCTGTACTTTGGAAGTATTTTCAGGTTGTAATGATGTAAAGCACAGATAAGTTTTATTTCTTTGATCAGTTCAATGCCAGACAGGGTCAATGGAACAAAAAATACATTTCCAAAGTCAAAATATTGATGCCCTAGCCGGTGTTGCTCGGTGGTTAGAGCCTTGGCCCGTGGACTGAAGGGTCTTAGGTTCGATCCCAGCCAAGGGCATGTACCTCGGTTGCAGGCTCCATCCCCGGCCCTGGTCAGGGCATGTATAGGAGGCAACCAATCGATGTGTCTCTCTCATGTCGATGATCCTTTCTCTCTCCCTTCTACTCTGAAAAGCAATGAAAAAAAAATATATCCTCAGGATTAAAAAAAATAAAAAATTGAGTTTTCAGTTCCACATTCTTGCTATGTTAAACACTCTTTTTTTTTTTTTTTTTTTTTTAAAATACCATAAAGTTCCTTAATCTAACCACAGCTCCAACATGCAACAGTTAAAACCACATTGCCATGACAAACCACTGTGTTCCTTATCTCTGCACCTAAATTTCTTGTCCCTACTGATCCTTAGGCCACCTTTCACTGCCTCCTGACAGTCACTATTAAGGTGATCTACACCTTATCCTGTCAGTTTCTCCCCGGTATTTCCAAACCGTGCAGCCCACATCCCTGTTCATGGAGCAGCATGGACAGCTTTATGTTCATTCTGACCTGTGGGAAGGAAGCAGGGGAGCCTGCAGTAGTGGGCAGTAATGTGCTAGGCCTTCACGTTCACTCACCACACACTCACTGGCCCACCCGGAGGGCCTTCCAGTCCTGCAAGCTCCATTCATGGTAAGTGCTATATGTAGGTGTGCCGTTTTTTATCTTATTTTATTAATCCTCACTGAGGATATGTTTTACTGATTTTAGAGAGAGAGAAGGGAAGGGAGGGAGACAGAAAGAGAGAAGAGAGAGAGAGAAACATACATGTATGAGAGAAACATCAATCAGTTGTCTCCTGTATGTGCTCCCATCGGGGACTGAACCTGCAGCCTAGGTATGTGCCCTGACTGGGAATTGAACTGGCAACCTTTCGGTGTACAAGACGACACTTCAATCAACTGAGCCACACTAGCCAAAAATGACTAGGGTCATTTTTTACTGTACATTTCCATGTTTAGATATGTTTAGATATACAGATACCATTGTGTTAATTGCTTATAGTATTCAGTACAGTAACAGGCTGTACAGGTTTGTAGCCTCAGAGCAACAGGCCATACCATATGGCCTAAGTGTGTAGTAGGCTATACCATCTAGGGTTGGCTAAGTGCACTCTATGATGTTTGCACAGCGATGAAATCGCCTAATGATGCTTTTCTCAGGAGTATCTCCATCCCTAGGGGATGCATTCCTGTATACCAGCAGCACAAGCAACAAAAGAAAAAATAGGTAAATTGGACTTGATTAAAATTAAAAACACAAAGTGAAAAGACAGCTCACAGACTAGGAGAAAATATTTGCAAAAGACACGTAACCTAATTAAAATATGGCTTAAGGACCTGAATAGACATTTCTCTAAAGAAGACACACAGATGGTCAATAAGCACATGGAAAGATGCTCAGCATCATTGGCCATCAGACGTGCAAATCCAGATCGCAGTGAGACACCCCTGCACTAGGATGGCTGTGATTAAAAAACGAAACAAAAAACACAGATAAGAAAGAACAAGTGTTGATGATGTGGAGAAACTGGACCTCATACATTGGTGGTAGAGATGTTAAATGTTACAGCCTCTTTGGGAAGTAGTCTGGCATTTCCTCAGCCATTAAACAGGTTTACTATACGATCCAGTAATTCTGCCCCTAGATATATACCCAGGAGAAATGAAAACATATACCCACATAAAACCATCTACAGTAATGTTCACAGCAGTTTATTCATAAAAGCCAAAAAGTGGAAACAACCCAAATGTCCATCAACTGATGAATGATAAAGAAAATGCAATAACCGTACAATGCAATTTTATTTGGCAGTAAAACCCAGTGAAGTACTGATACATGCTGCAACATGAAAGAAGCCAGTCACTGAAGAACATATATTGTATGATTCCATTTATATCAGATCTATAGAGACAGAAAGTAGATTAGTGGTTGCCTGAGGCTGGATGGGGGCGGGGAAGGAAACTAACGGGTTTCTTTTTGGGGTGATGAAAATATTCACAAATTGTGATGGCTGGCCCGGCTGGTGTGGCTCAGTGGTTGAGCATTGACCCATGAGGTCAGGGTTTGATTCCCAGTTGGGACACGTGCCTGGGTTTCGGGCTTGATCCCCAGTAGGGGGCATGCAGGAGGCAGCCAATCAATGACTCTCATTGATGTTTCTCTCTCTCTCCCTCTCCTTTCCTCTCTCTGAAATCAATAAAATAAAATAAAAAATTGTGATGGTTGCACAATGCTGTGAATATACTAGAAATCATTAACCTCTCTCTGGCAGTTGACACTGTTGACTCCTTTTATTTTCTTGAAACTCTCTGTTCCTTTGGCTTTCATGACACAATTCTACCATTGCCCCGCCCCTCTCAGACATTTCCTTCTCAGCTCTTTTCACCAGCTTGTTCTTCCACCAGTTGCTTATCTATTGGTTTTGTTTCTGTTTCATTCATTGTCCAAGGCTTTTAGAACTTCCTGATTTCTTGTTACTTTCCAATCTATTTCTTGAGTCCGGGCAAGTAAACTGAGGAACATTTACTTATCCCCATCTAGATATCCCATAGGTACAAGTAGTTTCCCTCTCAGATCTGGCTTTCTTTTTTTATATTTTTATTGATTTTAGAGAGAGAGGAAAGGAGAGGGAGAGAGAGAAAGAAAACATCGATGTGAGAGAGAAACATCAATCAGTTGCTTCCGGTATATACCCTGACCAGGACCAAACCAGCAACCTGGGCATGTACCCTGCCTGGAAATCGAACCCGTGACCTTTCGGTGCATGGGACAACTCTCAACCAACCGATCCACACCGGCCAGGGCTCAGATCTGGCTTCTTATATTACCTGTACTACCAAGTCATTTGAGTCAGAAGCCGGGGAGTCATCCTAGATTTCTCCCTCACCCTCCACATGGAGTGAATGCCGCGTAGATGCATCTCTTATATCTGCCCTCATGTCCATGTATGCTGTTGCTTTAGTTCCTCTTTAGTTTATCTTTCACTAAGGCTCTAAGCTCCTTGAGATGAGGGCCCATGTGTGTTTTCTTCCTCACTGCCTGTAATGCCTGACATTGGTATGTTATATACATACAGGGTACAGCAAAAGTAGGTTTACAGTTGTGAGTACACAAAACAGAGTTTATCCTTATGTTATTATTTATTAATTATTGTGTTATTTTCCATATGATCAACTGTATAACTACTTTTGCGCCACCCTGTATTTGTTGATTGAATAAATGGACTAACAAAAAAACTTGTCCTCCTAGTTACCTTTCCTCTGGTCTATTCTTGCTGTATTTTTCTTGTTGAAATGCAAACCTAATAATATCTTTTGATTAGAACTGTTAAACAATTTCCCATTGCTTAGAGAATAGCGCTTAGGCCCCTTGCGTACAAGGCCCTCCCTGATGTGGCCTCTTACTGCTTCTCCAATGATCCCTCCTCTCCTCAGCTCCTCTCCAACCTGTGCGCTGTGTCCCAGCCGTGTGGATCTGTCTTCCCTGAGCTGGCCGTGCTTTCGCATGTGCTGCCCCACTACTGGAAAGCTCTCCTTTCTTCCATGAATCCCATTACTCCTGGAGAGCTCTTACCACCCTCCCTAGAGTATCTTTTCTTCTGCGAAACCTCCCCTACCTCACTGATGCAGAGCTGAAACTTGTGTGTAACTCTATTATAGCATGTGCTACCCATGGTGTAACAGTGATTCGTTTAAGCATTTTCTTGCCTATGAAGGGCAAGGACTGAGTCTCACTTATTTTTGTATCCCTGTCACACACAGCGCTGCACACAGTGCCTACCACATAGAAAGTACTCGATGAGTGTTTGATTAAGTGAATGAGTTGGAAATCAGAATAGAGTCCTAGTTTTCCTGGATATGTGGCTTTTTAAACACCTGACTTTGGTGTATCACCTGTGAATGACACAAAAGCTACCAGTGAGGGAGTGGATGAATCATAAGCCCATCATCACTGCAGGAAAACAAAAGTGTTGCTGATGGTGGGTCACATACATTATTCCCGTGTGTCCCAAGCATGGTACTGGACATAGCTGCGTATCAGAATGGCTGTTTAGTATAACGGATTGATCAGCCTAATACGTAAGACCATAAGAAACATTGATTTGAGCCAAACGAAGTACAGGCAGATGGATGACATTCCTTTGTCTGGTCACAGTCAATTGGCCCTGTACCTTTAACTGAAAGTTAGTCGTATGTTTTCATTATTTGTATATTCTTAGCCATGAAGAACTTGTGTTGATTACCATCTCCCCGCCACCTATTCAATATAATGCTCTATAGCTACCACTTATAAGTACAAATTGGTAACACGAGTCCTCCCTGCTGTGTCTTGTCTTCCTGTTTTCTTACGCTTAGTCTAGCTAGGGGAGTCATCTACATTAACATATTCTTTAGCCTGGCTAGTGACTTGAACCAGCCAAGCTCTTTTTTGCTGGAAGGAAACCAAATCTCTCTACATTACTGAATCAAATCGAGTAGATTGTGATGAAAGGAGTAATAACAACAACAGCAGAAGACAAAAGGCCTCTCACAGGGAATTTTGAACTAAAGTCACATATTGAACAAAAGATATTTAAATTAACTACTGAACAAAGTAAGAGCTCTTCAAAGGAAACAGGGCTCCCTGCCAAGCCCCTAAACATGCCCCCAGGCCTCTCACCCCTTCGCTGTGTTGTTTCAGCTTGCTGTCTAAGGATGCTTTATTTCTTATCATTCTCTTCCCACCACCTCGTGGATGCATGGCTGGCACTTGCTGTCCATTTATTGAATTGAATGGGATTGGGTCTCGACAGTTAGAGGCAATTCTCTGAAGAAGAAAATAAAAGAGAAATAATTTTAGTAGTGAATAGAGCCAAGAAGTCTGAGTTTCAGCAACGGAATAAAGTTTGGAAAAAAATAAAATGCATTTACTATAAAGTTAGATTATTTTGCAAGGGTTGTTTTTAAATGCTGACCTGGAAAATGTGCTCAGAACTTTGACTATAACTAAGACCTATATGCCATTCTTTTTTCTGTGTATGTGGTTTTTAAACATATTTTCATTGATTTTTCGAGAGAGAGAGAAAGAGAGAGGAATGTTGATACGAGAGCGAAACATCTATTGGCTGCCTCCTGCACGCCCCCTACTGGGTGTACCAGTATGATGCTCCCACCAACTGAGATACACCAGCCAGGGCAAAAAGATAAATTTAAAGGTGAAACCTGGCCAACCTACAGTAGACAAGTGAGACATCTAAAGAGAGCACATAGTGTAGGAGAAATATTTGACTAATTAAATGATTTGTTTATGGTCCCATTGCCATTTATTAGGTAGGTCAAAACTAGAAACCAAGTCACCAAATTCCCATGCATATGCTCTTAATATGTCTGTAGCAAAAAAACATTTGGCTTAACCAGCCAAGCGTTTTGATTACCCGGTGCTGAACGTGGTTAAGAAGCTTTTGTCAAGATTATTAATGACCTGCTCGTTTGAGAGTTGTAGCCTATTTTAGGAACCATAGGCTTCCCCACCCTAAGGCTGACCTCAGGAAAAATGTCCTTCCACAAGCCATGAAGATTCCTCCTCTTTAACAAAGAGCATTTTGTGAATTATTCCCTTTCTTAATTTTGCTTTTTTTATTTGCAAACGATGGGTACTATAGAGACTGTTTCTGTCTGATGGGGTGGGGAGAGAGGAGGAAAGCATGTTCCTGTGAAAGCTTTGTCTTTGGCTCTCCTAGATAGGTTTTGCCAGTTGCTCACAAAAAGGGAAAGCTTTTCTGGTCCTGCATATTTTTAGAAACTGGCTTCTTTGGAAGTTCTTGACTTGATAGTTCAGTGAGTGAACACTGATTTGGAAAGATCTAGAACCGAGAATGATCACCTTTGAATGAACGGGCAGGTTAAGTTATCTAACTCTCTCTGCCTTCACTTGTTATACAGCCCCTTGTAGGCTGACTCAGGCCTTCCTCTGTGGCCTCCTGTCCTCTGCTGAAGCCACAGCAGTCTGTCTTTCTTATCAAGTCAATCACGTGCTCAGACACATCGGGGCCTTTGCCCCGTTCCTCTTTCTGTTGGGACTGTCTGATCTCTCTCTTTTCTCCACCTGGCTTTCCAGGTCCAGTTCCTTTTTTGTGTGTGAAGATACCACGTAGCAAAGGCAAAACTGAAGGTTAATCTAGCAGCTGTGTGAGGGTACATTGGATGGAAGAGGGAGGGCTATGGAGGCAGGGAGATCAGTTTTAGGAGACAACGACCTGTAGACCTGAGCTGTCCAATATGGTAGCTTCTAGCCATAAGTGGCAATTTAAATTAAAGTTAATCGAGAGAAGCCAATCTGTAAAGGCTATGTACTATATGATTTCCACTATATGACATTCTGGAAGCGACAAAACTAGGGAGACAGTAAAAATATCTGGTTGCCAGGGGTTTGGGGGCAGGGGAGGATGACTACTCGGAGCACAGGATTTTTAGGGCAGTTCTCTGTGTGATACCATAACGAGGGACACATGCCATTGTGTATTTGTTAAACCCATGGAATATACAACACCAAGAGTGAACTCTAATGTAAACTATGTAAATATATGTAATATATACAACACTAAGAGTGAACCATAATGTAAACTTGCTGATTATGATGTGTCAATGGTAGGTTCATCAGTTGTAGGTTCATCAGCTGTAACAAGTACCACTCTGGTGGGGTTTGTTAATGGGGGAGGCTATTAATGGGGGGGGTAGGAAGTGTATGGGAAATCTCTGTATCTTCCCCTCAATTTTGCTGTGAACCTAAAACTGCATTTAAAAAAATGAAGTTTAATTTAAAATTCTAAATTAATTTAAATTAAGTAAAAGTAATAATTCAGTACCACAGTTGCACTAGACCCACATCGAGTGCTCAATAGCCACGCATGGCTAATGGCTACTGTATTAGCACAGTTTAAGTAGAACATTTCCATCATAAAATAAGTTCTGTTGGATAGCATTGCCAAAAATTAACTCCTCAAATGAAAATGCCAGTCATTCTGCATAGGCATGTTTGATGTGTTGTGCCTTGCAAACAGGACCATTCATTTTACCTGCCCTAATTCTAGACTGAGTATATTGAAGATCAGAGCATTTGTGGCTACCATCACTGTCAGTATGAATGCAGCTTTGAATAGTAAACCAGATTTAGTGCCCATCACTTAAATACTTAAAAATAGCTTTTAAATAAGTAGCCCTTGAATATCTTTTTATTATCTATTTCTCTTTCCCCACCTACCCTCACCCTTACAAGAGAGCTATAAAGTAATTAAATAAAATTCATTCTTTAGTACTTACCTCTCCTGGGGTCAGAATATTTGTTTTAATGGATTTGCCTGGTATACTTAATGATTGTTTTATCTTTTCATGATACATCTTTGCTATATATCAGCCTTCTAGCATTGCTGCCTTTGAGAAAAGCATTTTTTTTCTTTCCTTCAGTCTACTCCCTAACCCCTACCCCAATCTGTTCAAGAGCAAGCCCTATCAATTCTGTCTGCTTCCAAAAGAAGTAATTCTCCATTTCCACTTTCACATCTTGTTTTGTCACTGTGATTTCTCTCCTGGATGACTGTAATAGCCTCCTAACTGGTCACCCTGCTTCTCCTTGCCTGCTAAGATCACTTGTCCGTATAACAGGCAAAATGACCTTTTAAAAAGAAAATCAGATCGTGTCAATCTCTTGTTTAGCATTCCTGCTTCCTGTTGTACTTAGAAAAGATTCCAAACCTGGCCTTAACCTGGCCTAAAAGCATCTTTGTAATCTGGCCTTTGCCTTCTTACCCAGCCTCATCACACCTTCCTCCTCACTGGGCCACAGCCTCTCTGGCCTCCTGTGGTTTCTTCGAATATACCCCAATTTATTTTTCTTCTCCCTCTGGTTCTTTTCAGGCTCTTGCATGAGTGGTTCCTCCTCAGCTTCAAAGTCTCAGCTCCAACGTTGCTTTCTCAGAGAAGCCTTCTTTGCCTATTCTTTCTAAGATAGGCTCCCTCTGCCCCATTCCTTTGGTTAATCCTTAACTGAGGTCTTTTGGAGAGAATGGGAGGAATGGGGAGAAACAGAGAGAGAAACATCAACGTGAGAGAGACACATCCATTGGTTGCCTCCCTCACGAGCCCCCGGTGAGGGTGGGGGGCTGGAGGGCAGGGATCAAGCCTGCAACCGAGGTGCGTGCCTTTGACCAGAATCGAACCCGAGACCCTTCAGTCTGAAGGCCGACACTCTAACCACTGAGCCAAACCGTCCAGGGCTGCTACATGCTTTATGGCATCATCCTTACCATTTTTTTCTGGAATGATCTTGTTTGTTTATTTATTTACTTGTGCACTCTCTCTCTGCTCCTACTAGAATATAGGTTTCACGAGGGCAGGAAGCTTATTTTTACTCCCTGCTCTATCCTCAGTACCTAGAACAGTGCCTGGTGCATGTTTAATAAAACTGGATAACTGAATACTTTCTAAAGAAGACATCAGAGGAATTCGTTTTCTCTCTCTCCCCTTCTCCCTCCCTCCCTCTCTCGGTGTATATATGTGTATGTCTAAAAGACAGGGACTCTCCATGCATCTAAATGTGAATATTCCTTCTAGGCCCTTTATACTTAGTATGAACTAGTGATTGTTGTGAGCACCATCTTTTACTTCATGAAATCATGACCCACAGCTTTCTGAATGGTTGATTTTAGTTGGGAAATATAGTGAACAATACATCTGGAAATATTCTGTCATGTTTTGATCTGAAAAACTCTACTGAACCAGCTGCTGATTTAAAAGGCTTTTATTATGGTACAGGCAGCCCATTGTCTACAAAGGCGCTGGCTGTTACACAGTGGTGTGTGTGTGTGGCTCTTCCTGAGCTGTTAACTTGAGAGAAAAAACTTGTATTCATTAACTTATGCGTGACTTGTATTCTCCAAGAATAGTTTATTGTGTTATTTTCTTTGTGCATTTAGGGATTTCTCTTACTGATTTTCTTTAAACTCAATCAGAGTTAAATGGTTAAATGGTAGGATTGAGATACTTTCTATTCTGAGTTTAGAAAATTTCACAGATTTCTGCATTAAAGTTGGGTTTATATTTATGGATAGGACTGGTGAATTTCACCATCCACTGTATTAAAGTTTACTTCTATAATACTTTACAATATGTGACATAGTGAAAGAAAAATTGACATCTAAGCCCTACATAGGAGTAATTTTGAAGAAGGTGAGGATGTGTACTGTTTGTGGTGTAATAAATACACATGCACATGCACACAGTCTGGTTAGTGTGGCTTTTAATATTTCAATTTTTAAAAATTTTTGGCCATTACCACTTAGAAGATTTATATAAAATGACAGATAATTACTGAAATTATTAGGTAGGAAATAGTTGTACCTAAGCAACCCAGAGTGATATTTTAGTATTAGTTTTTAATTTTTTAATATATTTTTAATTGATTTTAGAGAGGGAGGAAGGGAGAGAGAGAAACATTGATGATAGTGGAACATTGATCAGTTGCCTCCTGCATGCCCCCCCCTGCCCCCCCGGGGACCGAGCCCACAACCTGGACGTGTGCCCTGACTGGGAATCGAACCAGTGACCTCTTGGTGCATGGGACGGTGCTCGACCAACTGAGCTACACCAGCCAGTGCTTAGTATCAGTTTTTAAACTAAAAAAATTGTGTATTCACATTCCAGAAAATTAGAAAACAGGAAATACAGATACAGATTCACTCAAAAATTTCACAAGAATTAATAAAACCACTGGTAACATATTATTTTATATTATTTCACTGTTTTTCCTTATACATATGGTTTTTTTGGTTTGTTTTAATGATAATGTATTTATTTTTTTATTCTTCCTTTTTAATGAAATATGTCATAAATTTTCCCATAGTGCTGAGTCTTTATAACCATGGTTTTAATAGCCCCATAGTACTCCATCTAAAGAGCTTTCTTAATTTACTTAAGTGTTCCTCATTGTTGGATAAGTTATTTAAAAAATATTTTAGCCCAGCCAGGCATGGCTCAGCGGTTGAGCATCGACCTAGGATCCAGGCGATCGGGGTTCGATTCCTGGTCAGGGCACATGCCCGGGTTGCGGGCTTGATCCCCAGATCAATGACTCTCTCATCATTGATGTTTCTCTCTCTCTCTCTCCCTCTCCTTTCCTCTCTCTGAAATCAATAAAGATATATTAAAAAATAAAAGTTTTAGTTTTCATAAATAACATGATAGTGAACACTTTTGTGAATATTGTTATTATCACATTTGATATTATTGCTTATAGGCTATATTCTCATAAGTGGAACTCCCAGATATCATATTTTTTATGTCTCTTAACACACAAACAAATGATTTTCTAAAGAGAATATACCAATTTATATTGCCACCAGCAAGGCGTAAAACTATTTCATTGCAGCGTTTAGCATTATGTCTTTTTTCTTTTTAAGTTGCTCTGCAAGGAGAAAAAATGTGTTGATTACTAGTGAAGTTATATATTTCCTTTTTTTTATAATCCTTAACTGAGGATATTTTTTCCATTGATTTTTTTAGAGAGAGTGGAAGGGAAGGAGGGGGAGAGAGAGGGAGAGAAACATCAATGTGAGAGATACACATCAATTGGTTGCCTCCCACATGCACCCTGACTGGGGGTGGGGAACAAACCTGCAACCCAGGTACATGCCCTTGACTGGAAATCGAACCCGAGACCCTTTGATGCTCAGGCTGACACTCTACCGTTGAGCTGCACTGGCCAGGGCAGAAGTTCTATATTTTCCTATATTTGGTTTCTAATTTCAGAGTCATAATTCCTTCACATATTTTTCCTCGTTTAGTAACAAATTTTTTTCTCTATAGACATTTTAGCCTACCCAACTCGATTCAGGTACTTCATGTGCTCTTTTAGAGACGGAGCAGTTTGTCAGTTAAACATGCACACGTCACACATATGAATTTTTCTTTTTCCCCCCTCTGTGTTCAATGATGCCTTCAAATTAATTACTCTGGAGAAGGGTTAATACGTTACGTTTGTGCTTCATGTAGTTATCCAAGTATGTTGTGGAAGCATATATGTGAGAAACCTTGATAATTTCAAAATATCCAGAAATTTTCTTGGAACCTAGTTATTATAAAGTATATGTTTTAAAAATGTTTAATAGTCTTAAAAGTCTGAGAATTTATATTTGAATTGTGTTTCTTTTTCCTCTGTAGGTTGGAAAAGAGACTGTTCAAACAACTGAGGATCAGATTTTAAAGAGAGATATGCCACCAGCATTTATTAAGTGAGTAATTAAAATATTCTTTTGTTGCAAAGCAGAATAATTCTCCTTAGGAAAGAAAAGTAACTGATCTAGTAGCAACTTTATTTTTAATGTAAGGCTGTGTTTACAATTGACATTTCACATTTTCATCTTTTAACACTTAGGTTTAGGTTTCCTACTGTTGATTTTATTCATTGGTGTTAAGCCTTTTAAACATTATTATTTTTTTAAAGACCATTGTATTTGATGTTTATTTTTATTTAGTTATTTATTTTATTTTAGAGAGAGATTTGTTGTTCCTCTCATTTATGCACTCATTGGTTGATTCTTGTATGTGCCCTTACCAGGGATTGAACCCGCAACCTTGGTGTTTCAAGACAGTGCTCTAACCAACTCAGCTGCCCTGCCAGGGCAACATAATTATTTTTAATAAAACCATGACTTCTGAATTTTGTTTTCCAGAATGAAAAGGATTCAGAAATATTCTGACTTTAGCATGCACAAATCAGAATTGTATACTGAACACCTTTGCTTAGAGTTAAGGGAATAACTTTAAAAAAATTTATTGTATTTCAATAGCATTTTAAATTTAAGTTATATTTACATATCACCTAATTCTCCTACAAATAATTTTCAGGCGTTTTGGCCTATCCTGCATAAAAGCAGAGATACTAACTTTTGATTAGTTAAAACTTCCCAGGTTCTTGATTATACTGTCTTTGATTAATGGCTTTGTTTTATATGGCAGTCAAATCCTGAGTAAAAGCAAAGGTTGATGCATAACAGTTTTTTATTTTATAAAATATTTTAAAATTGATTTTTAGATAGAAAGAAAGGGAGAGAGAGAGAGAAACATTGATGTGAGAGATTGATTGGCTGCCTCCTGTACGTCCCTACCAGGGAGCAAGCCTGCAACCCGGGCATGTGCCCTGACCAGGAATCTAACCAGTGACCTTTCGGTGCATGGTACGATGCCCAAACCACTGAGACACAGTGGCCAGGGTGCATGACAATTTTTTTAAAAAAAGCAGAACCTCTACAAGTCGATAAGAATGAGATAAGTATTCATTACAAAAAAGGGGGCAAAGGATTTGAATAGCACTTCAAATGAGAGGAAATCCAAATGGCCAATAAATCTATGAAAGGGTACTCTATCTCATCAGTTATCGGAGAAATGCAAATTATTCCATTATACGCCTCTAAATTAAGAAGTCTGATAATATCAGCTGTTGAGGATGTGGAGCATTTGGAAGTCTCATACACTGCTGTTGGGAACCTAAATTGGTGCAGCCACTTTGAGAAAGAAGTTTGGCATTAATAAAGTAGAATATAGGAAATTCCACTCCCAGGTATGATTCCTAGAGAAACTTATGCCCGTGCACACTAGGATCCATATACAAAAATATTGATATTAACAGTGTTCATGATCACCCCACTGGTCTATCTACAGTTGAACGGATAAAAACAATCATGGTATAGTCATAAATTGGAACATTAATCAGTAATAAAGGAATGGGAATTTTTCACTTTAAAACGATTCATTTTATGTTAAATGAATTTCACCTCATTTAGAAAAAAACTGAATAAATCTCAAAAACTCAGGAATACGAATGAATTATCAATAGCTACACAGACAGGTTTCATTTATTTAAAGTTCAGAAACATTGTAGAAATAAACTGTGTTGCTAGGGATGTCTGCTTATTTGTTAAAATGATAGAGAGGAGTAAGGAAATAATGATCATAAAAGTCAGGGTAGTGGTACCTCCGGGAAGAAGAAAGAGGGTTACAGACAGGGAGAGGCCCACAGGGGCTTCTAAAGTGGTAATAATGTTCTGTTTCTTGGCTTAGAGTGTTGAGTTGTTTTGACTTCTAGTGTTGGCTTCTAGTGTTGGGTATTTGTTTTTTTATAATTATTTATTACATTATACATATGTTTTGTGCACTTTTCTGGATGTTTGTTCTATATCACAATTGTAAATACAGTGAGAGTGTTTATTTTTACCCTCTGTAGGTTCTGTTATTTTCATTGAACAGATGCAAATTTTCACCCATATGGATGTCTTCTTATTTCTAACTTACTGAGTGGGTGTTTCTACAGAACTGTGTTTCTGTTAGTTCTGCAAAATATTCATGTGTCAGTAAGTAAGGTACCAGAAGCATCTGTTTTTCATACAGCCTGTTTTGTGGGAGTATCTTTTGTTACTTGCTTGCATTGACCTTGGTGACCTCCAAGGTTTCTTCCAGCTCTAACCAAGATGAGCCTACTTTGTTTATGTGCCATTCCATGAGCATAGTAATTTTGAGAGGAATCTTAAGCTGTCAGTAAACATATTTTAATTAAACTTTCATTGACCTTACATTAAAAACAGCTCCAATTTGTACCCATTTGTCCCTCACCCCCTGGAATGTACAGAGCATGGTGAGAGAGTGTACAGAGGGTTTTAGCATCAGGTGGGTAGTTGGACTAGATGATCCTAGAGAAAGTTCTTTCAGCCTTGACATTCAAGTCTGTGAATATCATTTGATCAGTAAATGAATTTCTTCAGTAAGCTCATTTCTGCTCACTCCCAGATATAAAGCAGTGAAAAATGCAATGCACTCTCATAGGCTTCTTTGGGAACTTAGGAAAATTAAGGAGTGTGCCATAGTTGTAATAACATCTTTTAAAAAGTAGGTAATTTTACAACAAAACAAAACTTAATTGATCACCTTTGGTGGTAACTAGGACACCAACCCCATACTCTTGGTAATTGGTAATTTAAAGAAAAGAATTAAGCATTTATTTTGCCTTTCCAAAGTTTCCTCGAAAAATTAAAAATAGAACTACCATATAATCCAGCAATTCCACTTTTGGGTATTTATCCAAAGGAAATGAAATCACTATCTCAAAAAGTTACCCACACCTCCACATTAATAGCAGCATTATTTACAATAGCCAAAACATGGATACAGCTTAAGTGGTCCATGAATGAATGAATGAATGAATGAATGAATGAATGAATGGATAAAGAAATGTACTGTGTAAGTATATATATAATGGAATATTATTCTGCCGTAACAATGAAGGAAATCCTGCCATTTGCAACAACATGGATGGATACTGAGGGCAATATACTAAGTGAAATCAGTCAGAGAAAGATATGTACCATATGATCTCACTTATTGTAGAATCTTAAAAAAATAACAATAACAAAAAAACCCCAAACTCATAGATACAGAAAACAGATAGGTAGTTGCCAGAGACACAGGGCTGGGGGTGGGTGAATGGGTGAAGGCGATCAAAAGGCACAGACTTCTAGTTATAAGGTAGGTAAGTGCTGGGATGTAATGTAATGTGTAACATGTAATGTAACTGGAGTTAACAATATTGTATTCTATATTTGAAAGTTGCTAAGGGATCTTAAAAGTTGTTATCACAAGAAAAAAAGTTTATAACTATCCTGCCTTTTCTGTACAGACTGTACTTCACTGTAGCCTAGTAGCTCTAGTTGATAAGGGAATTCTAACCAACATATATGGAAAAAATGACAGAATTAGAAAGTCATCATTGTGTGACTTTTAAGGAAGCCGTTGATTTTGGTAAGGATCATTAATGGAGGAAACCATTTAGAGGCTTTAACCTTTATTGGACCATGAGGAAAACCCTGGTGTCCTTGGAGAATTGGGGAAATAGTGTGTTATGATAACTGAAAAATTTACTGAGCAGTGTTTTAAAGGTACATAACTTAGTATGCTATACTCTGAAATGTTACCTGAAAATAGCCTAGACTACAAAAACAATATGGCTGTGGTTGTCAAACAAATTTTGACGCATATAAATATTCTGCAGTTTAAAATATCATGGTTGTTAATGCTATTCTTGCTTTTCTTTAGAATGCAGAATGAAGCAGAAAATAACCGGTAGATGCCCTGACTGGGAGGGGGAGGGGACAGAGAGGGGAAACAGATGGAAACAATTAGTGACATCCTTGGAACTGTTGAGTAGGACATTCTTTTAGGCTGTTTGGTTGGTGCTTGGAAGTTTCCAGGGCATGATAGACTGAAGCTTCTTCTGTCACAAGGAAATCTAATTTCACAAGGATTTCTAAATAGTGTATGCTTTGGCAACACTAAAGAATAAAATAAGTTTTAAACATTTATTCTTAGATCCATCTCTACTCCTAGAATGTTAAGATGTCAGGGCTAGAGAAAATGGAAGACTTGTGGTGTATAGATAAAATTATACCTAAGCAATCTGATATATATATATTTAGATATTTTATAGGGAAGGATATGACATTTTCAGAGTTTTTGACATTTCAGGATTTGGGGGTCTCAATCAAATCATCTATTTGTTTGACTAGCAATTAAGGGCATGCTGGAATGTTGGAGAATGGTTTAATATCAGTTAAAGATTTACATAGTGGTGTTGTAACTGTTGACGAGGGACTTCCAATGCTTGAGCAATTCCTTATTGTAAAAGTGAGAGCCATTTTAATATAGAGCAAGATTTGCAATGTCACCAGAGGCTTTTTCTTGGGGGAGCAAAAGTTATCTGATCCCTGACTACACTGGCAGATAGAGTTTACAATTTACTAATTTTACCCAAGATTGCATTAATAGCCACAGTGTTGCACAAAACGTGTAGGGTTGCATGGCAATTGCTGTAGAAATTGCCTCAGTCTTCAGACCAGAGGAAGACTATACTATTAAAATACGGGTGAAACTCATCCTATAAGAATTCATTTGTTTCTTTAGAGACTGTCAGCAGGAAAGTCAACTATTGTACCCGTTTGCCTTTTGCATCCCTGTCAGTCATCAGGCAACAGCAGTAATATTCTGTGCAACTGATTGATTAATGGGCTAAACACACTAACTGGTTAATTAAATATTTATTGATTACTTTCTATGTGTTTAGTATGCTAAGTGCTACATAGAATAGCAGTTATTACCAGTGTGTTATGAATGATCCCTGGTAAGACATATTACAAGTTAGTTATTAATAATAATAAAGTGCCGAAGCTTGTGAATGCTTTGCTTCTCTAAAGTAAATTGAGCATATTCAATGTCACTTGTATAATAACATCCCTCTCATTTTTTATCTCTAGGTATTTTTCTTTTTCTTTTTACTTTTACTGAAGTAAAATATATGCACTGGCTTTTACTATGCTTTCTTTAGTGGGAGAGAAATTAGTGGAATTACAGCTATTGTGGCTGGAATTTGTGCATAATCCCAGATACACCGTAGGAGTGTGTCTCACATGTGAGTTTCATTCTTCTGTGTGTCATAGAGGAACAAAGGTGGAAAACTGCTGCCATAGAGAGATTATTAAAAAATGCTTTAAGAAGTTTCAAATTAAAGAGCTATAATCCAAACGAACTTTATAACAGGGATTCAGAGAAAGTGCTATCCTTGTAGGTAGGAATAGTAGAAAGAGGCTTCGTGGAGGAAGTGGGACTTGGGGCGATAGATGTAGGGGAAAGGAAAATGCTGTGTGTGGGGACAGCTGTGGGTAGAAAGGAAAACCCTCCTAGAGGAATGAATGGTGTGAGCCAGTCACGGGGGCCTGTGAGGAGAAGAACAGCCATGCTGGGAGTGGTAGGAACTAAGCTTAAATTGGTAGGTTGGGCCAGTTGATGAAGGCCCTTGAAAGCCAGGCAGAGGAGCTTGCAATTGGGCAACAGAGAAGCTTTGCAGTTCCTGAGCAGTAGAATGACAAGGTGAAAGTGGTTTTTCAGGAAGATTCATGGCCCAGTACAGGATGAAATAGGTGCTATGAAGGAGAGAAAGCTGTATGTCAACCCAACCAGAGTCACTTTCTGTCAGTGCGGATTTACGTCAGCTTGATTCCTCACAGATAAAAAATATTTATGGCAAGCTATTTGCCTTGGAAAAATTGCTGTTGCAGTGTACAGTGGGATTTTGTTTTTATTTCTGCAGTGGAGCAGAAATGGCACAGTTCTTGGATCTTAGCCCAGGGTGTTCAGTATCCGAACATATGAAAAGGCATCACTTGTGAGGTAGTTTTGTGGTATGGACTCTTCAAAAAGGGCACAGCACTCTTTGTCTCTTGGCAGGCAAACGACAATTTCATTTAGAGCTGTGAGTGTTGCCCCTTTCTGTCATAGTGCTGCTCTGAACAGTCTGCTTGAAGCCATCAAAACTTGGATTGACTTGCCCTTAGACTATTTTTGAAACATATTGTAATGTCTAGGCCTATTGAATAAAAGAATGTTCTTAAAATACTCTGTGAATGGGAGTGTGTACTATTGGCAATCTACATGATTACCATTAATCACATTTTCTAGGAAATTATCTTGTTTTAATCCCTAAACTTTATTAGTTAAGCACAGTTACAGTATATATGTGTATGATTTTACCCTGATTGATGCTCACGTACAAAGAAGAAAATGGAATAGGATTAAAACATGTTTATGTTTAATTTCGATCTCTTGACTTAAACTAGTAGTGTATTTTTAGATCACCAGTCTTTATATTTAGCTTTTTCTTTGCCTATGATCTTTAACACTCAAAATAATTTGTGATGAAATTTGTATTTTTAGACACTCTTCTCTGTGAAAGTGCCCAGAATATCTTTTTTTAGAATTAATTCTTTGATCATATCACTCAGTACACTTCTGGGGCCAATGTGTGATTCTCATGTTTTGTTTTTTTCACATGAGTCTTTTGTGTGACCTAGAGTAAGCACCAAAACTTCAAGTAGTTAACCATGAACTTGCTACATTCAACATAGTTGGGTACTACTGTTTTTCACAGACTTTCTCAGACAAAAAAAATTTATAAGCTTTAAGTCTTCCCAATAGTGAATTCTGAGTCATTTTATTAACCTGCAGAACAGATTGGCAGCAATTTAATCCTTAGTTTACTTTGTATACCCTTCATGATTAAGAAATAAACAAACAAAACTTTAAACATGTAATTCCTTAGTTTCCATTGTCTACGGAGTAATCAAAATCACACGACTAAAAGGAACTCAAAAGGGGACAAGGGAACTCACATTTATTGAGTACATATTATTAACTGTGTATTTATATATTTTCATTTTTGCATGTGATTCTGAGAACATCAACTTCAAGGTGTTAATATGTTACATTTTACAGATAAGAAAACAGATTCAACAAACTTTAGCCTGAAGTTGCTCAGCTTGTAAGTGGCAGGGCATGTTTTATTTTTTAAAATATGTTTTTACTGATTTTTGGAGAGAGAGGAAGGGAGAGGGATAGAGAGAGAGAAACATCAGTGATGAGAGACAAATATCATCGATCAGCTGCCTCCTGCATGCCCCCTACTGGGGATCAAGCCCGAAACCCCAGCTTGTGCCCTGACTGGGAATCAAACCTTGATCTCCTGGATCCTAGGTCGATGCTCAACCGCTGAGCCACGCCAGCTGGGCAGGACATGTTTCTTATTGGTGATCCCCTGGCTTCCAAGTAGATGTTCTTTCCACAGTCTGAACTTTTGAGAAGTTATGTAGTCTATCCCTCTCTCTCCAGGCAGTACTAACTTTATACCACTCCCAGAGGATAACAGTTTGCACTTTTCCTAAGTATTTCCAAAGAAGGAATATTACAGATACACTTTGTGATCGATGGCAGTGTCTTGAAGTTAAACTCATAACATTTTAAATTTTTAAAATATTTATTGATTTGAAGGAGAGTGAGAGAACGAGAGAGAGTAATTTGTTGTTCCACTTATTTATGCAAAATTGCTGCTTGTGTGTGCCCTGATGGGAGATGGATATTTCAATGTTTCAAACTTTATGTCCAGTCTTTCTTGTTTTTAAATAGATATGATTTTGGCTCTTAATTTTGCTCTAAGTCCTACTACAAGTTTGGAAACAGCTATAGGTAATTTAATAGTTGTTCAGCCCTAAATATTTTGTAACTTTGACTGTAAAATACTCTTAAAAAATTATATATTTTATTGATTTCAGAGAGAGGAAGGGAGAGAGAGAGAGATAGAGACATCAGTGTTGAGAGAGAGTCATTGATTGGCTGCCTCCTGCAAGCCCCCTGCTGGCGATTGGGCCCAAAACCTGAGCATGTGCCCTGACCCGGAATCGAACCACGGTCTCCTGGTTCATAGGTTGACAACTGCTGAGCCACACTGGCTGGGCTGTAAATTCCTCTTTAACCATATGCATTATGGAGTGTATTATAAAGATTTCAACATTCTTTTCACTATCTTTTTATTATTATACTTCTAATTTAATTGCATTGTGCTCAAAAGACAATGGTTGGTATAATATCAACTCTTAGAAATTATTTTTTGACATAATAAGTGGTCTGTTTTGGTAAGTGTCCTATACATGATTGAAAAGAAAGTATATTCTTTTTTGCTTTTGAGTATAGGGTTCTTTTATATCAATTAGGTCAACATATAGATATTACTGATCAAACTTTTATAGCCTTACCATTTTGTCTGTTTGAACTCTTAGTTTATGATTGATGTATGTTGAAATCTCCTATAATAATTGTGGATTTATCAGTTTTCCTTGTAATTGTCAGTTTTAAACATATGTCAAAGTAATATTATTAAGTGGTTACAAGTTTGTGATTTTCCTGGGTCCTAAATTCTGTTAATTACTTTGTTGTTTATTATTGTTTTTTAGAATAACTGTTGATTGATGTTAACCTACTTGTATCTCCAAATTATTTTTGAAACCATAGCCTATTTTTTGGCAGTTTTCTTTTTTTTAAATTTATTTTTCATTTTTTTGTCTATCCTCACCCAAGGATATTTTTTTCCATTGTTTTTTAGAGAGAATGGAGGGGGGTGGGGAGAGAGAAACATTGATCCGAGAGAGACACACTGATTGGCTGCCTCCTGCATGCACCCCTACTGGGGCCGGGGATCAAATCTGCAACCCAGGTACATGCCCTTGACCAGGAATCGAACTCATGAGCCTTTGGTGCTCAGGCTGACGCTGTAACCACTGAGCCAAACCTGCCAGGGTGGCAGTTTTCTTTATAAGTAAAAATATTCTCTTACTGTATCTATTCCACTTTGTTTTTGTGTTTAGGTATTTACACCTCTAACTCATTCATTACATTCTGCTGTAGAACAGTGATTGTCAACTTTTTTGAGCTAAGACCTTCAAATAATAATAGTGAGTCTTGCCCAGCTGTCGAGGCTCAGCGGTTGAGCATCGACCTAGGATCCAGGAGACTGAGGTTCGATTCCCGGTCAGGGCACATGCCTGGGTTGTGGGCTCGATCCCCAGTAGGGGGCGTGCAGGAGGCAGCCGATCAATGACTCATCATTGATGTTTCTATCTCTCTCTCTCCCTGTCCATTCCTTTCTCTGAAATCAATAAAGACATATTTAAAAAATGATAATAATAATAGTGAGTCTTTTTGTTATTAATTGATTAAGAATGTATAAAAACAAAAGATAGCCCAGCTTGGCATGTCTCAGTGGTTGAGCATTGACCTGGGATCCAGGAGATCGTGGTTTTTTTCCTAGTGCAGGTTTGATTCCCAGTTGGGAGCGTGCAGAGGGCAGCTGATCAATGACAACTCTCTCATCATGGATGTTTCAGCTCTCTCTCCCTCCCTCTCCCTTCCTCTCTCTGAAATCAATAAAGATATATTTTAGAAAAAGACACCAAAAAAAAACAAAAATCAAAAGATACAATGAATTCGTAATGTTTTAAAATGATTTTTTATTTTTATTAAGCACAACCATGTCAACACACATTTGAAAACTACTGGTAGCTGTAGGACACCCTTGCTTATACATTCACCTGTTTCTGCTCTGATAACCCTAGCGTGAGACGGAGGAAAGACCATGGTTGCCAATGGACCTGTAGGTAGCAGAGTTCTGATTGAACTTGCAGGCTCAGAATCCCCTCTGCCTTCACAGATTCCAGATTTGAACAGGAGGTGAAGGAAGTGGGGACAAAGACTAGGACTCGTCTTTTAGGCTTGAAAGGATTCAAAGGCTGGGACTCACACTCTACCTTTCAAATAAGCTGCCTACCAAGTTGAAGAGCATACAGTTTAGGGCAGCAGTTACACTTCCACCTCTCTCTTTACCAACAAGCTATTTTCCCTTTAGTTACCTTTGGTGGAATCTTGTTTTGTTTAACTGGCTGTATAATCTCCTAATCTCATCTGAAATAAAAGAATTTAGTGAGTCCGTATTGTTTGTGTGCATTTTAGCTTTGTTATCTCAAATGTTCAGGTCCTAGCAAAAAGAATTTTGCATTGCCCTTAAAGGGTTTTGAATGTTTTCAGTATGAGTCATTGAGGTTTTTAATTTTGGTTTTGGGTGTGCACACGCAGTGTCCTTTACTATCATCGAGTTAGGGCAGGGTAAGAAATTATTTGTGGATGAGGCCTGTAGCATCTTAAATCTAGGAACAAAGTTGGAACATGGTATTATCACAGCATACACAGAGTTGGTGCTTCGCACTTGCTACTTGAACTAGATTAAGCGGGTCATTGTACTCGGTGTTCCTGACTCCCTCCTAAAAACTGTGACTGCTTGTGGCCTTCACTCAGGTTTCTAGATGACTAATGGCTGTGGATCCTTGACCTTTTTCAAAATGGCAACACCAGGAACAAAGCTTATTGACCTGTACTGGGATGACACAGATGAATTTATTTTTGGTAAAATTTGTGCCAAATGGCAAGTATATATTTAAAAAAACCACCCACTTTACTTTTACATAACTCCTTAGTCTTTTGAAATCTTCACATATATATTTTTATTATTTTTTTAATCACATGTATAAACATGATAAGATCTGAGGGTGGAATGAACTGATTATAGAGGCAGTACTTCCTATCTGAGGAAAACTAGAAAGCCGATGCTGGAAATTTCATTGGAGCTCAGTCTTCAGGTTAACAATTTAAATACTTAAATACTTAGGGAAGGGAGAATTTTTGAGGTGGCAGGAGTCATTTTCATGTATCAAACTTTTGGCTCAGGGTAGACTGTAAACCTGGGAGCAGAGAGAATTTGAGAGCCTGCCCCTTCCCCCCACCCCCTGACCTCTCACTCAGGCATAATATTTATAAGGGCCTGGACTTTAATATTATGTTCAAATGATACCATATATGTAGTCATGGAGGAAAAGAGAGTCTTAAAAGATGTTTATCATGCAATTAAAATTATTAAATGTAAACACTTAAATATACCACCATATTTATGATCCTGTTTTCCACTTCATTTTTACATATGATGGGCTCCGCCAACATGTAAGTGTTCTGGGCCTTTCTTGATCTCTGAGACCCTGCCCAGATGGGAAGGGAAGTCTCAACAAGTGTTATGAAGAGAGCAGGAATAGCCCTGACAGTTGATTTTGCCTGCCAAGTAATTATGCCAGGCCCAGCCTGGTTAGAAATGGAGGTGCTGCCCTGGCCAGGTAGCTCATTTGGTTAGAGCATTGTCCCGATACGCCAAGGTTTTGGGTTCAATCCCTGGTCAGGGCACATATGAGAATCAACCAATAATGTATAAATGGGTGGAACAGCAAATCAGTGTTTCTCTCTTCCCTTCTCTTTCTCTCTCTCTCTCCCCCCTTCCCCCTCTTTCTCTCAAGTCAATAAATAAAAATTTTAAAAAAGAAAATAAATGGAGGTGCTGGGCTCAGTGGCCACAGTGGGGAAATCCTCACCTTCCAGCCATTTGCAATCTCTTTCTTCGTCTACCTGTTTACTTCCAGTCTCCCAAGTGTTGTCTTTGTCTTGTGAGATAGGATATGCCTGTGGCCTGACCAGCTCTCTTGAATGGACAAGCCCCAAGATGTAAACACCTGCTGCTTTGGGTGTGCTCCAGGGTAATCTGCTGTCCATGAAATCAGGTTTTCAGGTGTTCTTTTCCACAGCACTTCAGTCTTTAGCAAACAGAATGCATTTTTGTGTGTGTGACAGTATTTATAACCCAATTGGCTATATTGTCTAAGGTCAGATTTTATTAATACAGTGAATTTGATATAGGATAGTTGCCCCCACCCTCCAACATGTTTTTGGGGGTGGGGTGAAAGTTTTAACTTGTTGACTGCTTTAAAAAGCTTTTTAGTTTTAACTTATGGAGCAGTATATGTCTAATTAGACCTATGAGATTGTCTCCTTTATATTATTTTGTCCAGAGCTCTCTCCTTTCCTTGACTAAATCAGTGAGCTGGGATAGGATGACTGATTTTTACAGCAGCAGACTGAGATAGTTTGACTTCAGGGTGAATTACCTGTACATTGTGATAGTAGACTGCCCTCCTTCATTAAGCCAAAACCTTTACTAACGTGTGTGTTATTTTTAACAGAAAGGACGTGTGTGTGTGTGTGTGTGTGTGTGTATGTGTGTGTGTGTGTGTGGAGAGAGAGAGAGGGAGGGGGGTGAAGAAGGGGAGGGAGGGAATATTATTCCATTGGAAAAATAACTGGAAGAGAATCATGTTTATGAGTAGGTCTGAGCTTCTGAGGGCAGGAACAATGCTGGCTTCATTCACCTTCTTCATAGCAACTTTCCTAATCTTTCCTGATCTTTTATGTTCCTCCAGACGGGCTGGATATACTTCTAAATACTAATGCTTATTTCTTTACATGTATATCTCCGCCTACCAAGATGGTAACCCCTTAGATCTAGGGACTTAAAAGAAGGCTATTTCTAGGATTCATACAGCATGCAGTATGGCTTAGTATGTTAGATGAACAATATACAAAAGGATTAAACTGAAGGAATTTAAGGTTAGTAACTCACTTCTGGATGCAGTCTAGAGAATGTTTAAAAGTGACTTGTAGCAGTCAATCCTTATATCTCTGGATTTATTTTCCTCTTATTTTTCTAAATAAAAAATTCAGCATAAGCTTAAGTTTCTTGATTAGTGATAATTGAAGTCACATGAAACTGAATTTGAAAAACTTCTACATTTCTTAAATTATATCAAGTTATATCATGTAATTCTGGAAAGAATGTATTAGTGGATTATGAGTGAACATATTTCCAGTCCCATGAGGCTGTCATTGGTCCATTGATCTAAACCATAAGAATTTTCTGTTAACTTAGGTTGAAGACTCAAAGGCAGAGGGAAGCCTTAACTTGTGCTAGTTGATTGATTTAAAGTATCAATATTACTATGTAGTAAGATATATAATTACTTAGGAAACAGATCTTAGCCATACTGTCATTCTCTAAAATGCTTTTTAAAAAATTCAGACTTGTATTAAAAAGTAGAATATCACTTTAAGAAGCCAGGCAGCTTGAATGTTTAAATAAAATCTCATTTTCCGCAGACAACACAGACTCCTTCCTGTTTCTGACTACTGGTTAGTCATGGTGGGATTTGTTTGGCTTTTATAGATGACATTAAATTTTAATGTACAGATCAGATGTCTTATTGTAGGAAAAAAATGGGGCAGTGTCTGTTTTGGCCCTATCATTTTACCACACAAGGGAACCATTAGGAGAGAATCAAATTGATTCCTGCAAAGCTTTTCCATTTCATCTTTTTCTGTTGTTTCCTTTCTCCATGATGACTATTTATTTTTTTGTTTTTTCCCCCCAAATTTGAAACACTTATGTAGTAACTGGATCCTTGCAAATGGGTGCGGTACAAGAGTTGCATTCCATGATGCTTATGTTTGCTATCATTTCATCAAGGTTCATGTTACCTGGAAATAAAATCAAGCTTGTGACTTTTTAAAGTTAATGTTTTCTATGGGCCAGGTGATTTCATGATTGCCCATACTTGTTGAAAATTCATTCATTTATTTAAATATTTATTGAGCATTTATTATGTGTCAGGCATTCTAGTGTGTGAATACATTAATGAACAAGGTAGACAAGGTCCTTGCCCTGCTGAACTTAGTCTTGTGGGAGATAGAGAAAATTAAACTGAGAGGCTGTGATATGTCTCATGAGAGCACATAGGAGAGGTACTCAGATTTGGGATAGTTTCCTCAAGTAAGAGGCATTTAAAAGTGGAGTCTAAGAGAACAAGTAGGAGTTAGTCAACAAAAGAGGGGGGAGAGAGAGGTGTTTCAGTTAGAGGGAATGGCTGTAAAAAACCTTGAAGCAACAGGTAAGTGCTCTTCAACCAGTGGCCTTTAATGAGCAGTTAGCTATTCTTATAGGACTTGTGAAATACTTCTCTTGAATACTTTAAAGTTTTCACTTAAACATTTTAAAACCATAAGTTTAGTTGCAAAGCATATGTTTTTTGACATATTGTATATTATATACATGTCTTAAATATGTTTTCATGTAAATTTAGCTCATTTAATTTATGGAAAACATCTGCCACAATCATTGGCAAAGCCAATCTTCATTGTCTAACTAGGCTGCCAAACCAAATTTACTTTTTTAAACTTTATTTTTTAAAAAGTTCTTGCTTCAGTCAATTATCTTTTAAAGATATTTAAATAGTAAGGAAAAAAAGTATTTTTCTGTTTACCTACATAGTTACCATTTTGTGCTCTTCATTCCCCCCCCCCCCCCCCCCCACCCCTGGTAAATCCAAATGTCCATCTGGTATAATTTTTCTTCTTGAAGGACGTCCTTTAACATTTCTTATAGGTCAAGTCTGCTGGTAATGAATTCTTTCAGCTTTCATAATCTGAAAAAGTCTTTATTTTCACCTTAATCTTTGAAATATATTTTCTTTGGGTATAGATTTTTAGGTTGGCAGATTTTTTTTTTTTGAGTACTTTGCTCTAGTGTCTTCTGGCTTGCATTGTTTCCAAAGAGAAGTCTGTTGTAATTCTTACCTTTATTACTTAATGCAGTGATTTGTAACATTTTTCATCTCATGGCACACATAAATTAATTACTAAAATTCTGCAGCACACCAAATAAAAATATTTTATTTTTGCAGATCTGACTGAAAAAATAGATATAATTTTGATTCATTCACACTGGACAGTGGTTGTGTTGGCTGTTGTCATTTGTTTTTATATGACAATTAAGGAAAATTGGTCAGTGTCCCTGACTAAACAGTCAGGTATTGCATGTTTTAAAAATTCTTGTAGCACACCAGTGCGCCACAGCATACCAGTTGAAAATTGTTGACTTAAAGGGTACAGATTGTTTTTCTGAGATAATGGAAAAGTTTTGACATGAGAGAAGTGGTGGTTGCTCAACATTGTGAAACACTAAATGCCACTGAATTGTTTCCTTTAAAATGACTAATTATATGTTTGTGAATTTCACCTCAATTAAAAAACTATATTAAGATCCAATTTTGGTCTATCATATTGGTGAAGACACATAAGTTTTGATTACATACTGAGTTATTGAAACTGTGAGGAAATGGGTACTCTAATCCACAGTGGTTGGAATGTAAATGAATAACTTCTGTGGATAGCATATGGTATTTGTCAAAACTAAAATGTCCATACTTTTGACTTAGTGATTCTATTTCCAGACTGTATACTACAGATCTATTCATGTAAAAATGATATGTGTTCAAAGTGATTCATTGCAGCAGGATAATAAATTATGAGCTAGTTATGTAGCTGTATAAAAGAATGTATTTTTATTAGAACATGTCCACTGCAGAGAATACATGTAGTATGATACTGTTTGTGTAAAGAAAGGTGGAAGCCTATATTTTTGTTTCTGTATGCATAAAGTATCCCTTTTTGAAGAATACAGAGAAAACTCACAGTATTGGTTGCAAATAGATGGAATTTGAATGCATAGGAGATTAGTGAAGGGAAGATTTTTCACTGTATGCCCTTTTATTTTTATATATGTGTATATGTTTGTGTCTATCTATGAACATACCTGTTATGTAATTTAAAATTACATATAAATTTTAATATAAAAATGAAAAAGAGTGATCAAAAGCCACATCAGTTCACTGATCTTTATTACATACTGCCTCAGGCTATAATGTTTGTGACTTAGCTTAGTAAAGTAAGCATCTTGAGAGTTAGAATAGCGTGTTTTGCACCTTTAAGATGCATACCTATAGTGTTCATAGCCCAGTGCTTTTTATGTAGTTGAAATTCCTGTGTTGGTTTAATTTATTATTTTATACTTGTGGCATTTTACATTATTTCATTTGATCCTCAAAACAACCCTGTGAGTGGGATTTTATTTGCATGTCACATTTCCTGTTTTCAAGTAAGAGTGTATAATTTTGACTAAATATTTTAACTTTAAGAGATTAGTTCCTTATCTTTTTAGGTTATAAAATGATAACATAATGGGCTTATTAGATATGAGATTAGAAGAGATGATCTATCAGGTCCTTTTCAACTCTGAATGGATGGGTGAATGAATGGATGAATGAATACATTTTAGTAGTACAAGAGGGTCAAGGAGAATACTTGGTTTATGCATTTTGGGTTTCTCTTGCAAATGAACCCCTTCCACCTAAAAACCCTACATTTGGCTGATCAGATCATCTATGTTATTAAACTATGTTAATATTAAGCTATTAATAACTGGCATTTATTAACTGACATTAATATCAATGGCATTTTAATTAACAACACAGTGTTTTAGAGCTGTTTTCAAAAAGCCCAATGGATTTGTCAAACAAACGCATATAGCTAGATGAATGGGAAATTTATGCATTACTGCATAATTTTACTTTGTGTTTTCTCCTATTCCTTTGCTTTTCTGATTATTAAATTTAACACAGTGCTGTGGAACTTTTTTAGACACTAAATCTGAAACCGTTGCCAAGGATTTCAGTTTGTGATGTAGTGTTTTTTAATGGCATTGGGTATAGGTGAGCAGTAAGGAAACAAAGAAGATACAGAGATGTAGCAACCTGAAGTAAACAGTCCAAAACATTTCTCATCATTTTTTGTTGCCAGGAAGTATCGAAGAACAAGGGTTTACTTAGTACAGTGAATAATGAATGAATGATTGTGTCGCATTTAATGTAAATACAAGCTAAAAACTTCTATTGTAAATTGGTCTTGGCTGTTTTCCAGGTGGAAAAACATGCGAATTTATATCCATTTACATTCTTTGGGTTTGCATGTGATATTCTTCTGCTTTGTTTTGCCAGTGAGCTAACTCCCTGTTCCTTTTCACAGGGTTGAAAATGCTTGCACCAAGCTTGTCCAGGCAGCCCAGATGCTTCAGTCAGACCCTTACTCAGTGCCTGCTCGAGATTATCTAATTGATGGGTCAAGGGGCATCCTCTCCGGCACATCAGACTTGCTGCTCACCTTCGATGAGGCTGAGGTAGGCAGTCCTCAAAGATAATGATGGAGGACTGATGATTGTTTAGCACGAGAGAATGTTGAATAGCTACACATCTGAATTACCATTGTTTTCTACTTATTTTTCACTCAGTTGACTACTCTGAAATATATTTCCAGGTTCGTAAAATTATTAGAGTTTGCAAAGGAATTTTGGAATATCTTACAGTGGCAGAGGTGGTAGAAACTATGGAAGATTTGGTCACTTACACAAAGAACCTTGGACCAGGTTAGTTATATCCAATTTTTATACTAACATTTTTTATGGATTGTCCATGTTTGATCAAGAGAAAAAGGTACTCCACCCTTTTTTTTTTGCAGGAGATAGGTAATGATGCACTGGGCTTTTAGGTGTCTCCACTCTGTTGGTGGGGCTAATGCTGTGCTTCTACTGAGGAGATATTATTGTCTCTGAAAGCTGAATCTGCTTTCTACAAATCCTGGCCCTGTCTAATGAACTAAACAAGACATTGAAAATGTTGCTGGAGAATGTAGGAAATACTTTTCTGTGACTGTAATGCTTAAGGCCACCCTGAACCCTGACCTCTCCATTCCACACTATACAGCATTCCTTCACTGTCTGCCAGCTGGCCTGCAGCTCTTTATGACCTCTTAGCTTGCTAATTAGCCCGCCTACTATTATGGATTCATGCCCTAGCCCAAGGCTGCGTAATATAATCAGATGTAGAAGAAGAGAAGAGCTACTGTGGCTAAATCTCATTTTGAAATGATTGTTTAGTCATCTGAGAATTGAATATTCAAAATGCATGAACAGATACCAGCTTTTGATGTTATAGACATGAACTTGAAGGTTCTTAGAGTATGAATGAGACCAGTGACAGGACACATCAGGTGTTTAACTTGTCAGTATTAAAGATCACATACTACCCTATAAAACTCTTTTGTTTTATGTAAAATGATTTTTAAAATTGATTTTTAGAGAGAGAGGAAGGTAGAGGGATAGAGAGAAGCATCGGTGTGAGAGTGAAACATGGATCGGCTGCTTCTGCCTGCAACCCAGACATGTGCCCTGACTGGGAATTGAACCAGCAACCTTTCAATGCGCGGGACGATGCCCACCCAACTGAGCCACACTGGCCAGGGCTGTAGAATGATTTTTAACTAATAGTATTTTCATGAGGTTCTGGTGCAGTCATTCTGTAAGCTTATGGCAGTTAAAATTTTCTCTGAGCCATCATTGAAGATCACCGGGAGGTGGCTTAAGAGCAGTTCTCTTTAAACGTTCTCATAGCACTGGAAAAAAGTTTTATTTCTTCAAATGAAATCTTATGCTGAATTCCAACATATAAAAGACAGAAACAGAGCTACCATGGATGGAGAAGGGGCTACCCCACCTTTTCCCGTCTTCCTTTGTTACCCCTTAATAAGCTGTGAAACTACTTAAGAAATCTTAAGAGCAGCTTGAAAAATCAAAGCTTAGAGAGTCACATAACCTTCGATTAATACATGGAGTAAACAGAAAGTGCTAGCAGGCTGATTCCAAAGCACTAGATGCTTTCAAACGCTGTCATCACTATAATTAGTTTTATAATATTTCTATCTGTTTCTAATTATAAAAGTAGTACATTCTTATTTTGGACAAATTGGAAAACATAAAGATGAAAACAAAACACATTACTGTAATTCTTAAGATTTTTTTCAGCCACTAGATTCTCAGTACCAGGCTCACAGGAGATTCTGACATACATAGGGACAGTGGCCAGGTACATGGCTTAAAACCCGTGCACATGGTAGCCAGGCAAACTAGTGAATTTATTTTTCACAAATATGTATTTATTCACTTGAATGTCTGTTTATATTTGTGAATGTATTTACATCAAACGTGAAAATTATGTTACATTTAGGGTTCACATTTAATAAACCACTTTTAATGAAAAGAATAAAGTTGCATTAAGTTAGAACTATCCTAAAAAATTCTCTATCATAAACGCTAGAGTTCAGTGATAGTGTCTGTTGTTTAAGTAAGCGGGATTTCATAGTAAATGACAATGGACTTAGGCCCTGGGTCGTTTCACTACTCACCCTGCACAACTCCCTCCGTGTGGCCCAGGGATGACTAAGATGGCCAAGATGATTGACGAGAGGCAGCAGGAGCTCACTCACCAGGAGCACCGAGTCATGCTGGTGAACTCCATGAACACCGTGAAGGAGCTGCTGCCGGTTCTCATTTCAGGTATCTGCGGCCTATACTTTATCTTACGGGGGAACTGATGTGAGCGTGTTCTAAACTCTGATGTTCATTTACTTTTGCTGCTTCGTTGCATGTCCTTCCTCCTGGGTAAGAATGAGACCTGCTGGACTGGGCATCACCCGCAGGCCCAGCCGATTGGCTAAGAACCTGCATTCGTCTCTCATGCTCTCCTTCTCTTGCTCTTTGGAAACTGCCCTTTCTGTTCTCCTGAAGCTCTAATTAGCTCTTTTTCTGGAGGTGGAATCGCCTCTAGAAACTCTAGTCTTGGATGTATGGATTTTGACATCTTTATTTGTATTACGAAAAAACAGTAAGGAGCTGGATTGGATATTTAGAACACTGTGTGATAAGGAAGTGAACCCAGAGCCCTTTTCAGTGTTGCATTGACATAGTTTTATTTTATTTTATTAAAGATATTTAACTTTTCTCTACATTGTAGAAGGTCTATGCCGCCTGGGACCAGCTTCCCATTGAGCAGGGCCCAGAAATGCAACATGGTGACTGTTCTCTAAACTCCCGAAAGGGAGCTGCACCTATCGAGTAGCTAATATGTAGCAGACGCCTCATGGTTTATATGGTTATCTTAGTCAAGTTGTGCGTTAGTTAGTTTCACTCTCAGAGGGCAGCTTTATTTTAAAATCTTATGAGGCATGTCACTATGATCCCACTTGCTGCCTTCCTGCTTTGGCATTTCAAGCAGTAGCTAAAACGGAGATGTGAGTGTTAGAGTTCAGAAGCCCTTCTATGAACTGGAAAACAAAGATTTGTAATTAGAACCTTAAAATCTCCATGGAAATATGTTTTTGAGGCCAACTGTTTGATGTGGCAGAAAGGCTGTTAGGAAGAGGATTTCTTTCTAAGCTGGGTAACTCCATAAAGTGATGATTAGTCTTTGGTTTTACAATTTTAATTATTTTATGGGAAGAAATTATTTTCCTTCAATGCTTCATATTATTATTATTATTATTATTATTATTATTATTATTATTATTATTTCTTCTCCTTCACATTTGGGGATTAGAAAGTCCCTGCTACATGTTGAGAGAAATCCTGGAAGATAAACTGAACACTTTGGGACCTTCCATTGGGTTGGGGGCAATAGGATTCTCTAGTTATAGTTTAACTGACTGTTTTTCCATTAGGTTTGTGTTAGATGGGAACAGTGTTAGGGCTGGGATGCTAATGGATTTAGGAGGATATTGCATGTTTCGTGATTGTAGGTCATCAGCATGTGCATGTTAAATTAGTTCCCTGATCATGTGGTGGTGATGTCTTATGCCTTCAGTTTTCATTGCAATGAAGGTTGCTGATATTGGAACTTTATTGGCAGTAATAAAAGTGTTTGTTTTCATATATTTTTTTAAGACCTTAGAAGCCCAAAACATGTGTTCAAGAAGTGGAACATTTTGTGTGAATGTTGTTATACAGCAAAATTCATTTCCAACCTTAGTTTCTAATCTTTTATCTTTATAGCTATGAAGATATTTGTAACAACTAAAAACTCAAAAAACCAAGGAATAGAAGAAGCTTTGAAAAATCGCAATTTTACTGTAGAAAAGATGAGTGCTGAAATTAATGAGATCATTCGTGTGTTACAACTCACTTCTTGGGATGAAGATGCCTGGGCCAGCAAAGTAAGTTTTATTTGGAGGAGAAATCAGCAAAATCCCAATTTCTCCCCTCCTGGGGGTTTGATCGTCTCACATTTTATCTCGTAACTATGTGTAGCATTGGACTACCCAGATATTGTGACAGCATTTCTTTTTCACTTTTGTTTCATGGATTACTGGCTGCTTTTGCAAATTTCCTTTGTTCCTAGATAGAACAATAAATACGTATGTGGGGTGAACGTTGGTTGAAGGCTGACATGTAGCTTTTCCTTCCGGCTGGAGTCTCCCTGATTGGGCTGGTGGAGGAATTCTGGTGCGGTGTATGCGCCCCTGGGTGGGAAGCCCTGCTTTTATGTGGGCGGTTGTTGCTAGGTAACTAAGAGACTTATTATATTTGTGACTGGATTTTATGGAAAACTTTTCCTGAACCAACCTTTGACCCAGGGAAATCTACAGAGGAAAAGCTCTTGGCACCTTTGCTCTTTAGAACTCAGTCTAGAATTTCTCCTTGGACTTCGAAAGGGTTGGTGGATTCCCTCCAGAGCCCAGCAGCAGTGGTTTTGTGTTGCTACCTCTCTGCTCTGCTCTGCTCCTCCCTGCCCAGTGACTATTTTGAGGGAACAGAGACACTCGGGTTTACATTTTGCTTGTAGGAGCCCAAGATGCAGGCAGTAGGGGAAAGAAACACACTGTCTCCAGCGTCAGGCTTACCCACGCCTGACCCAGATGTTGTCTCCAGGGCCACCTAGCAGGCTGGTAGCAGACTAAAGCGGGGATTTTGTAGCATGACTTGCATTTGGTGCTCCGTGGGGCTCTTTGTCCTTTAGGTCACCTGTAAGGTAAGGTCGAAGCTGGGGCCCCGAATCACCAGCCCCCTCTTGTTGCCTAGAAAGTGAATCTAAATATGCAGAAGAAATTAGCCTGCCTGTCTTAATTATGAATTTGTTTATAGAAGCACGGAGTTCTTGAGCAAGTTCTAAGACTGTATTTTAAACCCGTATGGTAAAATCTTTTTAATTTTACTTAATTTTGCTTTTGCATACTTGACAGCTTTCACTTCCCTGTTATGACTTCTTTGTGCATCTTTTTTGTTTTCTTGTTTGTTTTACCCTTTTTTGTCACGTTTAGAAGGTAAGCTTTCTGTTGCCCTCTAGTTTTTTTTCACTTAAAAGAGCAAAAGCATGTCTGAGGTTTTTGTGCTGTGTGCCATGCCTTGTCCTGCGTGCCGGTGTGTAACACTGTGCTCGGATATGCGTCAGATTGTGACTTTATGTGGGACTCCAGGCTGTGCTGGGCAGGCTGTTCGACTCAAGCTCATCTTGAGCTATTTCTTTGGGGAAAGCAAAAGAAAAGGTGTTTATCTGGGATATCAGGGTTGCCGTGTTTAGCGAGTGCTTTCATTTTTTTGAGCGGGCTCCTGAGAACCGTTCTGGCCTAGTCATTCCCACTGACTTCATTCGAAGGGCAGGTTTCCCTAGGTAGCTGGGTGACCCCTATGTTACCTGTGAACCCTGCTCTTAGGAAACTTCCAGCTGATGTTATCTCTGTATTGGCCTCTCCTACCAGTGTCCTTTGCAGGCTCTGGAATTTTACTTTTGGAGACATGTCATTGCTGTTTTAAGCCATAATGAAAATGGACAGGCCAGAGGGTTTAGGTGGGGCATCTGTCCTTCACCATAACCCTAGTCTTCAAAACCAAAGGGGAAAATGTAAGGTGTATCCCAAGTTCATCCTCACGTCAGCCCACGGCTCACTGCATGCTCTGCTGTGTGGCTTCGGTGAGCCATCTTTCTCCATGACCTCGTGTCCCCCCCGCCGGGCCTCTCTCCCGATTCTCTCCCCTGTGCTTCCAGCAGCTGAGAAAGAGTAAAAGCGAGGAGCAGGCATCGCAGCCTTAATGTTTATTTTCGGAGGGGAAGAGTCATGTATCATTTAATAAATAAGTGTTGCTGAGCTTTATTTTGTGCGAGTGTCATTGAGAGCTATTTTTTTTAAAAAAATAAGTGTTCATTTGAGGCATTCAGGATGAGCAGCGGGCACTTGGGGGGATGGACACGGGACACGGACCTGGTGCCCACCGGGTACAGTCTGTAGCTGCCTCAGTTTTATGCTGATCTGGAAGGAACCAGACTGTTAGGATGCTGCAAAACTACCAGAGTGAAGGAAAGTAAATAAAACTAGTTCAGCCAAAAGAAGCTCAAGTACATAATGACATCAGAATGAGCAAGAAATGTTTATTTCTAACTTCTTTTTGTCTTTGTTATACATTTACCTGGTTCAAAAACTGGATGCTGTAAAACAACGTACATGGCAAATCTCACCTCTAACCCATTCCCATCCACCCGCCTCCCCTCCCTCCCTAAGAGCAATCGTTTTTATCAGTTACAAGAGCATTTAGGAAAAAGAAATTTTACCTTGAAAATGGAAATCGGTAACGAGGGTTTTGGTTATTTTTCAGGCTTAGTAGCATTATGCGTCTTACATGGCTCCACTGTAAGCAGTGAGTGAGTCAGACCTCGTGTCTGTCTGTGACTTCTGGCTTCCCGCTCTGTTTAATACATGCGGCATCTCTTACTTCCTCTCGCCCCTACCAATAAAGAATTAACTTTGTCTTAACATACTTGTTTCATGCTTCCCTATTGGTGCAGCTTTCTCCTGGAAAGTGATGGTTCCTCTAGAAAAGTGGGGGAAGAAAGTAAGTGGAAAAAATTTTTGGTAAAAGTGCATCTTGCTGAATAAGTTAAGATTTTAAAGAGGCAATGCAATAGCTGATCGTTTTACCTCTACGCCTACATTCAAACTGCAGATTTACAAACTTAAAAATACCTTGACTTTAAATACTTCGTTTTATTTTTATTTTTAAAAAATATATTTTTATTGATTTTAGAAAGGGAGAGGAGGAGAGAGAGAGAAACATAGATCAGAGAGATACATCGATCAGCTGCCTCCTGCACGCTGTCCACTGGGGATCGAGCCCACAACCCGGGCATGTGCCCTGACTGGGAATTGAACCGGTGACCTCATGGTGCATGGGACGATGCACAGCCAACTGAGCCACACCTGCCAGGGCAAAATACTTCATTTTATTTTGAAAGTAAAAATTTCTCCCTCTTTATTTTATTTTAAAATATATTTTTATTGATTTCAGAGAGAGGAAGGGAGAGAGAGATAGAAACATCAATTATGAGAGAGTCATTGATCGGCTGCCTCCTGCATGTCTCCTGCTGGGGATCAAGCCCTCAGCCCAAGCCCGTGCCCTGACCCGAATCAAACCGCAATCTCCTGGATCACAGGTTGATGCTCAACCGCTGAGCCATGCTGTTTCCAGCCTCTCCCTCTTTAGACAACAGTCATCTTATAAGTGATCATTAAAAATTAGTTTAGCATTTTTTTGGGGGATACATTATGAAACAAAAGAATTTGTGAATGAGACAATTCTAATTCAGCCCCTTGTAGTTTAGCAATCTCTCTATTTTTTGTATTTACATTACTTGCAGCTTGATGCATGCTGAGAATCAAGAGGAAGTGAGAAAAATTTTAAAAGCCTTTTATTGCTAAGAATTTTTGAACCCACATGGGTGCTCCTACTGTGCATTGAGTCATTAGATACTGTTACTCAGAATTAGTTCCTGTGGTGGGTGTCCTCCCACTGCGGGCCTAGGCTGGTGGTGGCTGAATGTGTGACTGCCTCAGATGTCTTGCACAGATTACTCTTCTCTACCAAAGAAGGAAACTTTGTTAGAGCATGCAATTCTGTAATGCTTGCCCTTACTGCAGACCACTGGGATTTAAGGGTTGATTTTTATTTCATTTTTGAAAAAATAAGGCTGCTTGTGAGCTTTTTATGAGGCTTCTAGTGTTTTATTTCAGCAGCTAATACAACGAAAGATTTATCTCTTGGAGTTTGAGATCAATAGTTAATTCAGGCATTTATGATATTTTATCCCCTCTCTGTAAACAGGAGAAAAGCCCAAAATGTTAAAGGAATTGATATTTCCCTTCTAATCCAAGTGATCTCTAGTTGGTACATATGATTGTGTGCTCAGAGGTGGCAGAGAGTTTTAGAGCTGGGAAGGTATTCTTAGAGATGGGAAACTGAAACCCTGGAGGGTAACTTGCTTCAAGTCTCAGGGCTAGACAGCGTTCTGTCATCGCTTAAATGCAGTTTGTAAGATTTTGTTCTATTGCCCAGTCTCTTCTTTCCAGAAACATTTTTGTTAAAACTTTGATTTGGGGGTGGAAATATGGTCAGGGGTGGAATGGAATAGGAAGAGTAGGATGAGGAGGTGTTTGTGGAAAAAGTGGGGGAGTAGATTGGGCAGTGAAACAGAGGGGGGTCCTTAGTCTCATATTTACAAATTTCAAGAGCCTGTGAGTGCAGGACCTTCTTTTCCCACCATAGTTCCTCTTGATTGTCTGTAAAAGGAACTCAGTGGTTCTCAGTATTATTCTGTGTTACTTAGGTTTAACTTGATATTAAATTTCAGGACTGTCTCAGTTCCTGGGAATGCATGTAAAAAGGAGTTCTTTTAGGTTGTTCTTCCACCTTTTGGTATGTGGGGGCAAGTGCCAAGGCACTGTGGTTTTTCATTTAAAACATGAACTCATAAGAGTTTTACAGTAAAAGAGACCATAGGGGGAGGGGACCCGATCCCTGCCAGCTGTCCCCAAAGCTGCATGACTAGATCTGGTCTTTTTCACACTCTTAAAAAAAAAAGAACCAAGAACCAAAAAACCCAGACAAGAGATGGGTGGAGACTTTTCTCTTCCCAAATTTGAGGTTTTACAGAGAGTACTCAAATGAAGGTGCTGTATTTCCTCTCTTCTGTGTCATGTCCAGATTGTACCCTGGGTACTTAGATGTACATGACAAGATTTAACTAAAAACTTTGTGGCACACAGTATGCTTGACCACAGAGTTACAATTATTTTCACCCTTTATAAATATTTCTTAATAGTGACTTACAGTCCCAGTTGTTTAGTGAATTTGCTTATATCACATCCAGTATTAACATACTTACATTGCTCATGACAGAATTCTGACAGTCCCATAATAAATACTGCTCTTCAAGAGAAACATATACAAAATTCTTAGGAGACCAGATATGGCAGTAAAATGTATTGTGTTTAAAATGATTATTTAAAATTTGCCCTATTCTAGAAAGAATTTAAGGTAGGCTTTTCAGTGACTGTTTTAAACCTCTAAAATTGTCTAAAGTTCATGCTGCCAAAAACTTTGGTAACTAATGGAAATTCCCAGTTTAAAAATGCAGCTTCTCCTGGCTAGTGTGGTTCAGTGGTTGAGCGTTGACCTATGAACCAGGAGGTTACGGTTTGATTCCCGGTCAGGGCACATGCCTGGGTTGCGGGCTCGATCCCCAGTGGGGGACGTGCAGGAGGCAGCCGATCAATGGATCAGTGACTCTCTCATCATTGATGTTTCTATTTCTCTCCCTCTCACTTCCTCTCTCTGAAATCAGTAAAAACATATTTTAAAAAAATGCAGGTTCTTTCTAAACTTCCCTTTGACTCTTTTTAGGGGGAAATGAGCATCTCTTAACTTTAACTTCTTGATGTCACATCTCCCACTCGGAAGTACTCACTTCCTGAGAATTAGAGTCTTCCCTTGAAGTGTGGCAGCCATTCATACTTTATTAGGGACAAAAAAGGCATTGATTTTTTAGGAAAGTAAATAGAGCAAAGTCAGTTTTTCCGTTGTGTTTGAAATCATTTTTGGGCAATGGAGAGTAAAAAGCAGTCATTTAGGTTAGTGAGGGTTTTTAATTTGATTCTAGAGCTTGCTTTTTGGCTAGTATTAACAAAGCCAACATCGACAAGACAAAGATTTGCTAACTATTATAGAAGGCTAGTGGATTCTTTGGCAACTCTCTTTGGTAAAAGAAAAAAAAGTCCTGAGTTTCATCTAAGAGAAAATAATGAGGTTTGATGCCAATGAACCTGAGATCAAATTGGATTTCTAGGACAGAGCCCCTGTTTCTTAATTTGTAAAATTAAATTACATTTAAATATGAGGTTCAGTGAAGTAATGAGAGAAAAAGTGCCGCAAACAACCTAACATGCAGGAAATGCTCAGTTAAGTTAGTTTCCTGACTAGTAGCCTTTGATGCTAGGGTAGACGCTACAAAGTTTTTCTGATTCTTGTTTCTCCTTGAATTTAGATTTTTGAAATGTAATCAATATTACTTTCCACTAAAATATGTATGTTAGAGAAATGGTTATTAATAGATTTCAAATTAAGTATTTTTACATGGATATAATGTCTCTTCTTCAAAGTGTGCACATACTTTCCAGGTGAGAGCTTGTGAGGTGTTTTTTTTTAAATCCGTCTCTAGACAAAGTCCTATAACTTGTATTAGACTCTAACTCTCTGAGGTTAGGAGTTGCCTGAAACACTCTTTGAAAAGATATTGATTTGAGCCATGCTAATTTGGAATTAGGCTAACGTGACCTTTGCATTACTTCCAAAGGCAAGGGTTTGCTGTACAGATGAATGTAGAGCGAGATAGAGGAGGCGCAGATATTTAAAGCATTTGAGAATCAAAGCACTTACAAAAAATGCCACTGTCTACGTGTACTAATCACAAATGGAGTTTTGAAACAGATCCTCTTACCACTCTGCCTTTTATTGATAGATAGCTACCATAATTCCATACAATTTGATAGTAAAAATATTTTATTTTCATTTTTTTCCAGCAATTTATTTCACCGCTCCTTAGTTGTTGTGGCTGAGAATTTGTTCTTTAGAGCCTTAGATAGCCAAGGTTGCAACAGGGGAACCGTCTATCTGTTTAGATGGCGAAGGGAGGAACCCAAGCTGAGAGTCCTATGATTTGAATAGGTACTTAGGAAAAGCTGGGATCCGGCTCCTGACCTTCTGAGCCTCTGAGCGCTCCTGGCCTTTATTTGTGCTAGTGCCTGGTTTGGATTGGAAGAGGGGGCATGAGGGGGGCGGGGGCTCCTGGCGCCCCCATGTGGAAAACTAGTGGTACAACACCTTCACGGACCCAGGTTTTGCAGGACTGGAAGTTGAAGTTAGGGGTATAGGGTACTGCCTAGAATTTCAGAGGTTAACTCTGTGGGTTGGTGGATGGACCCTGTAAGGGTCAGTTTTCTAGAGCAAAAGGGAGATAGGCTGTCTGTTAAGGTGTTAAATAGAGACTTAAGAGATGGCTGGTCTGTCAGTTGTGAGGATGGGTACATGGGTGTTGATTATATTGTTCTGTGTGTTTTGCTATATTTTAAAAACTTTATTAAAATATATGTGTACTTTCAGAGTGACTAGTCTGTTGTTTCTCCTTCTCATGCTGTATCCTGGGAGGTTTTATGCTAATTTTATGTTAGTCATTCTGAATCATGATTGTAAACAGTACGTTGAGACCCACTTATTTTAACCTGCCTCTTCTTCCAGGTTAGGGATGGTCAGGGAACTAAGGATGAGGGGTGGCAGGAAGGCCGGAAAAATACTTCTGTCTTATGTTACATTTAGTGGCTTCTTTGTGGCATTAAAACTAAATTGCTCAGTTAACATTTTCATTTATTTCCCAGCAGTAATTCCATTTTTTTTTTAGATTAATTTAATATAGTGAAACATTACCCAGTGTGTGTGTATTTCAAAACAAGATGTAAAAGAACTGCGATCTGTGGCACCACATGCTAATGAAGCTTCCGTGAAGCCAGGGCTTTGCAGGGCTTTGGCAGGGCTGCAGTAGATGAATGTTGACTAGCGGAAACGCTGATAACGAGGCATGTGACAACAGGGCTTTTTCCTGCTGAAGACATTAAATATCTTTTGGCTTGAGCAATTTTACCAGTTTTCACACTTTAGCGCCAGGGAGATCAGGAAACAATAGAATTAACTGAAGATTTGCATGCAAGATGCTGCATTTTGACAGAAATAAGCATTATGGTGTGATGAGAATATTTTTAAGGCTTTGTAGGACTACCTTAGCTCTAGTGTATGTTAATGCTGCCACTTCTTCTCTGTCTTACTTTGTATCATGGTATCTCTATTTTTGCAAAGAAAATAATTGTGGCACTTCTCTTCAAAAGGACACTGAAGCCATGAAGAGAGCATTGGCCTCCATAGACTCCAAACTCAACCAGGCCAAAGGTTGGCTCCGTGATCCCAGTGCCTCCGCAGGTAATCGTCTGGTTCTACTTTACCGTTAGATACAAGAAAAAGATGAAAATCAAGAAGACAAAAGAAAGTAATTTTCCCAGAATCTCATAATCCTGAGATAACTACTGCAACATTTGGGGCATCTGCCATTCAATTAGTTTTGGCTAATTGAAGCGTTACTGGGTCTTAGAAGGATGGTAGACATGGACTAGTCACCTCTTATCAGGGAGTAATATACCAAGCTGAACTGGGCATTTGCAGAATTCTTCATTCACCTCTGTCCTGAATCAGAAAGGTACTTATTTTGAATAAAAGCTCTTCTCTTCCTATTCCTTTTGGGCATGTTTCCATTTATGTCCGCAAAGTACTTAATTAAGCAGATTAAATAATGATGCCAGTAAGAATTGGAAACCAAAGTTAGCTTATATAAAGATAAGCCCCAAATAGTTTATTGAGCTAGGCTTTATGGATTTTCTAATCTAATATTTATTCAGTTTTAGATAAACATTTGAATGAATGTGAAAAGCCTAATGGAGGTTGGAGGTGCTAAGTACAATTAAATTGTTAGAGCCTATTTTCATGATCCGTGTTCTTACCACAAGCTGCTTATTATCTCCAGATGGCTGTGGTTCCAAGTATCTTTTTTAGCAGTGTCTGTGTTTGAAGCTCATCTAAGGTTGTAAGGACACTGCTTGGCTGTTCACTATCAGATGTATTGTCTTCTGTTGACCTTGCCATTTGAAATCATCTGCTCCCTCCTGAATGAAATGACTTGTAAAGCATCCTCTGTAAATAATTAATGTGTTAATAGTGTAGATACTGAATATCTCTTTATTTTAGGGGATGCCGGTGAGCAGGCCATCAGGCAGATCTTAGATGAAGCTGGAAAAGTTGGGGAGCTCTGTGCAGGCAAAGAACGCAGAGAGATCCTGGGAACCTGCAAAATGCTAGGGCAGATGACTGATCAAGTGGCTGACCTCCGAGCCAGGTAAAGTTCCTCTGCTCTTACCAGAGCTGTAATTGGTAATAGATAGGATCTCACTCCTAACAGAATGACTCAGAAAGCAAGTCTGCTGATCTTACTGTGTCGTCTTCGGCTAATAAACAAAATAGGTATTATACTCTACTGATTCTTTGGAGATTGAAATGAACTTTTCCCTCTTTAACTGGTCATCTCTAGGCTTTTTTAAGTTTCTGTTTCATCATAATTCATTTGGTTTCATAATGCTTTTACCCACTTTAAGTCTTGGCTGTTAGAACCTTTTCTCCTATAAACTAAATATATATCATTTGCTATTAAGAAAACTCAGTATAATATAGGTCTTTTTGGGAACTTATTCATAGATTTAATGAAGTTCTAAAAGGTCCTAATTTTTATGGAATTTTATAGTATGGACATTGGGAAAAATTGAAGTAAGATGAGACTTGAGTATACATGAAGTTTGATTTTGCTTCAAGAATGTCATGGAATATCGTGAGATAATAGGAATATGCTGGGTCTCCATGCAAACAGGCCTCAGAAACACTCTTTGACATATGGCACACCATGACACTCGGTCTCAAACATAGCAGAATTAAGAATACAGTTCTTAAAGGAGTAGACCTACATCATTTTTATAATCGATTGAAAGCCATTAATTTCAACCTAAAAAGACACATGCAAACAATATTACATATAATTTCCGTAGGTTCATTGATCCAGTGTGGCCCTGGGAGCTCCAGAGACTTCAGGTTAAGGGTCTCTGCCTTGAAGGGAGGAAGGAACAGCATAAACAAATGTTACCTCATTGAACTCAGTGAGCCTTTTTCTCCTGCTGCGAAGCAGTCTCCCCTGTCATGAGCATGACAAGAACTTTACAGGAAGAACAAAAAAGTTCTGTCCCCATTCGGAGAAATGCCAGTGCCGCCTGACGAGATTCTTGGCTCTTCTGCTTTCTCACTGCTGGCTCTTTTGTCTGCAGCCTTTTCACAGTTTCCACTCGGAATTCTCAAATACACAGTTGTGTGCGTTTAGAGAAAGATGAATTTGAGCAAGAGAATGAGGTGGTTAGTCTATGGGATTAACTTTTAATATGTAAAGAGAAAAGGCTCGAACAGCGCCGAGCAGCTGTGGGCCCATTCCCACTGGAGCCTGCTGTACCCTTTCATGATGAAAGGTCAGAAAGCTCCCTCCCCATTATTCTTTCTTAAATATGTCTCGTACTTAACATTTTAGTGGCTGAAGCTCAGTAACAGTTTCCTCATTGATATTCTCGGATTCAGTCACCTATGGTTTCTAGGTGGTAAGTATATACTTTCCCCCCATGGGATTCAGTAAACTTTTAATTTTTTTTTTTTTAGATATGTCTTTATTGATTTCAGAGAGAGGAAGGGGGAGAGAGAGAGAGAGAGAGAGAAAGAGAAACATCAGTGATGAGAGTCATTGATCGGCTGCCTCCTGCACGCCCCCTGCTGGGGATCAAGCCCACATCCTGAGCCTGTGCCCTGACCTGGAATCGAACCACGATCTCCTGGATCCTAGGTCGATGCTCAACCACTGAGCCATGCCTGGCTGGGCTAAACTTTTAATTTTTAATAAGAAAAACTATGTAGCCCATAAATGTTTTTACTTTTTCAAAGTTGGACTCTAATACCAAAAAGGTTCCTCATCTTAAATTACTAGATTTGAAGGGAAAAAGCAAGTTGAGTCATGAAAAGTGTGTTTCCTAAAAGTCTTCCACTCCTCTGCCATACAAAAGGGAAGCCTCAAGTACAAGTAATTACCTTGCAATGAACAGTGAGTTTATTACGTAAAGTGTTGGTATGGATGAAAAGTAGAGATACATTTAAAAAGAGGACAGGAAAATGAATGACAGATTCATATTATCATTAGGGGAAGTAAAGTTGTTTTGGAGTTTATCCTAAAATCGGAAGCTCAGATTAGGACAATCAGCCATGCCATTCTACCAAATGACAAATTGGTGACCCTATCACTGGGTTTACCAGTCTGGGTAGGTTACAAAATCTGAGCTGGTGAAAAGATGGAAAATTTTACTTTGTTATGAGTTGGAAAGTGTCTACAAAGGGAAAATAAGTTTCTACCAACTCACATTATTTTTTTGGTAGTAGTAGCATATTACCTCTTAGGAAAATACTGAAATTAGTTCTTTAGAAACTTGTTGGGAAACAATTGTTTCTTGTCATCATGTGCTTTTTACTCTCTTTTATAACTGTTTTTGATATTTATAGATTGCATAGGAGTAGAAGGTAGATAGTTAAGACTATCATTAGGTTCATTATAATAATACTGACAATTCAATAATATTAATAGTTATATATGTGTATTGCTTTATTACCAAAAATATTTTCAAATATATCTTTTTGCTTGAAGCTACTTTGTTTGATAAGCAGGGCAAGTATTGTTACCTCCCCTTCCCTCCCCTCCCCTCATTTTGTAAGTTAGAGAACTGAAGCCCTAGGAGCTTAAACATTGCAACAAGGTTCCATAGGTACCAGGAGGCAGGATTTGAACACAGATCTGTTTGGTCCCAGTATGATGTGCTTTCAGTAACACTGTGCATGCTACCTCCTGAAACAGCTTTAATGTGTGCTTGCCCATAAATAAGACAGTCTGATGGGCTGTTTATTTCTAAAGCACACATTACTATGGTAACAAAATCCTCCATAGCAATAAGATCGTAAGCACATTTTCCCCCTGAAGTTTAGATTTGATTATGTAATCTCCACCGAGAGGAGAATCATTATTATCAAAATCTGCAAGCCTGGTCTTTAAAGTGGCTATGCAGCTCCACGAAGCTAATGGGTATTTTTAAAAACAAAGGAGAAAGTAGATGGTTTGGGTGTTCTGTTTATCTCTCTGTTTCCTTGTGCTGTCTCAAACTTACTGGAAAAAGAAAAAGACAAGCATGTTAACAAACGACATACACTGTGTTTTTAGTGATATTTTGCCGTTAAGTGTTTGAGAGGGTGCAATGACAGCGTCTGTCTGTTTTGAGTAGAGGACAGGGAGCCTCGCCCGTGGCCATGCAGAAAGCCCAGCAGGTGTCTCAGGGTCTGGATGTGCTCACAGCCAAAGTGGAGAATGCAGCCCGCAAGCTGGAAGCCATGACAAACTCAAAGCAGAGCATTGCCAAGAAGATCGATGCTGCGCAGGTAGTAGCGATGATTTTTAGAAGGGGTGGGAAATAAGGGAGAAAGAAATGTCCCATAAATATCCTCTGTCTGCCCCTTCCTCCTTCCCCCCCTCCTTCCCTCTCTCTCTCTCTCTCACTTACTGTGGGTGGATAATGGATGTTTGTAAGTGACGATTAATTTCGAGCAGTTACCAGTGTTAGCACCTCTCCTGCTAACACAGGTTTAGACTAATATTTATCTATAGTTGGAAATAAACATCTTAATTTTAAATACTTCGATTAGTTAAAAGTAAGCAGTCGGAATACCAAGAGAATCCTGGTCCCTGGCATAGATTACAGCATATTAAAACTGTTCGTCTCAATTCACAGCTGCATTTGGTCATAGCAATGTTAAAGGGTTCGAGGTTTCTGATGCCACTGTACTGTAAAATGATTGCATATCACAAAGAAACACAATGTTTGAGAAACTGAAGAATTAATAAGGTGTGACTAATTCAAAGAAGAGATAAAGCTTGTGAAGATATTTTATTCTAATGGGAAAGAAAAAATGTTTTTTAAAAGATGAGGGATTGATTTGATTTTACCTGAGCTAACAACGTATGCAAAGCCATGAGGACCAGCGTCAGCAGACCAATTACTGGTGGTGCCTTGTGATTGCTTTTGAAATATTTCTGATGGCCTTGTTAAGTGTACTATCATGTGGTTCATGAGTCGATCCCAGTGAGCGTCTTTCCCATTTCTGTGTGTGTAGAATTGGCTGGCAGATCCACATGGTGGGCCAGAAGGAGAAGAGCAGATTCGAGGGGCTTTGGCTGAAGCTCGAAAAATAGCGGAGTTATGTGATGATCCTAAAGAGAGAGATGACATTCAACGTTCTCTTGGAGAAATAGCTGCTCTGACTTCTAAATTAGCAGACTTACGGAGACAGTATGTATTTATTTAATCACTTAAATTGCCCTTTAATCTCTTTCTCTTCCCCCCAAGCATATACTTAAATGCTACAGGTTAAATGCATGTGCGATGCTCACTGATTCTGTGTTACGTGGCTAAGTCAGATATTTACTCTATTTTATCATTGACACAATTGAAGTTTAATGATTTATTGCTGATCACATGATTTTAAGTTAACTCAGGATGGTAAGAACTCCTTTTTTGAGATCTATATTTTTCATTTCTAAGCTAGGACTTTTTCTGCTATATTGTGTCTGTAACATGTCTGTTTCCCAGGTATATGAGGAAATTAATTAGTGTGTATAGTTATGAAAAGCTTCCTGGGGTGAAAGGAGAATGGGGGAGGCATATGAAGATACTTTCTTCCTCCTGGAGAAATGTTATTTCTTAAGTAGCAATGAAAAGAGATCCTTAAATACAGTGTCCTCAACACAGTATCTCTTAAAGCTTTCATGGCACCCCCTTTTTTTTTTAAAAGTTATTTTTTTAAAAAGAAAATACTTTTTTATTGATTTTAGAGAGAGAGAAAGGGAGAGAGAAACATTGATGTGAGATTGAAACATCGACCCGCTGCCCAGGCATGTGCCCTGACCAGGAATTGAACTGGCAACTTTTCGGTTCATGGGACGTCGCTCAACCAACTGAGCCACACCGGGCCAGGGCAATGGCACCTACTTTGATTATATAAGAAGAAGTATTGCTTTTTTCCTAAAGAAAAAAAAAAATAGGTATTTTTCTCTCTTAAAAAAACCTGCAGCACATGCTGGAAGAATGGGCTCAGCATCAAAAGTAAAAGTTGCTTCTTTCCTACGTCAGTCCTCCAGCCACTTCCCCAGGGATAACCATAGTCAAGGATCTTGGGAGATTCTGCTTTTCATTTAACTTGCGTGTTGCATTTCCTGCTCGTCCGTGGGAGAGTGCCGAGCCCTTTTCCAGTGAGGGGTGCTTTAGAGTTCCCTCAGGCCTCACACTAAGGGGCATGTTGGCTAAGAAAGCAAACTGTTGCCTAGGATCACGAAATAGGACGTGAGTGGGAGCAGGGCAGACATACTTTAGGCAGGAGGTTGTGGAGATAGAAATCAACAGCTGAAATTTGATTGTATATCAAGCTCAGTCATTTGGGGACCTCTGCTCTAGGCCCAAATTTTGAATTATTTAGGTTAGGAAAATGAATCATTTGACATTTGTAAAATATAATGTCTATATAGTTTGGTCTATGCTCATTAATAATGGCCTGTTATTATAGTCTGTTTACATTCATTAGATTTTAAAATACTCAAACTTTAGACTCTATATTCTTATCACCCTAATACAAGTCCATATACATACATAGCTGGCACTCATTAGTGTTTCTTAAAGATAAGGAGAGAATTAATGCTAAACGTGATAGAGTAGATCTATTACTATACACACACACACATATACACGTATATAGTCATGCCTTGCTTAATGATGGGTATGTGTTTTTGAGAAATGCATCATCAGGCAGTTTGGTACAGCCTATTGCTCTAGGCTACAGGCCTGTATAGCAAGTTACTGTAGAAAGCAACATGAGATTAAATTAAGCACAAGAGGAAATGATACACTCAAGAGATGCAGTAAGTTCGAGATGTATGAGGCTGCTGCCAGAGTAATAAGGCTTGATGTTTTGCAGCAAACATTTTTTATAAGTTTTTTTTATAACTACTACTAGTTTCACTATAACTATTTCAATACTACTACACAATAAATAAGGCTACTTGGGCCCACCTAGTACCTCAGGGAACTAGTGTTTTCAGAGGTGGCAGGCTGAGGAGTCAGCTAAACCGTTGATGACTGATTGAGCTCAGCTTGCCAAATGGTACTTCTTGATTGAGCTAGACTGATCCAAACTTATATTTAATGTCTTAACTGGGACAAAACTATCTGAATTTAGATTATTAATTTCTGATTTAAGGGCCAAGTAGATAAACTACTCTTCTTTCAAACCAAGTTTATAATCATTAGCAATTTGACATCTCATTAGCATTTATATCAGCAATGAAGTCATCTCAGTGTAAATAGTGTCTGTATGGGACAAAAAGGCTGTTTTTTTCTCTGCAGGGGAAAAGGAGATTCCCCAGAGGCCCGAGCATTGGCCAAACAGGTGGCTACTGCCCTGCAGAACTTGCAGTCCAAAACCAATAGGACCGTGGCCAATAGCAGACCTGCCAAAGCAGCGGTCCACCTGGAGGGCAAGATTGAACAAGCACAGCGGTGGATTGATAATCCCACAGTGGATGACCGGGGAGTCGGTAAGGCCAGCAGTGCCCTTAACCACCATTAGGCTGGGCTCAGCGAAAGTAAGCAAGTTGTTGGTAGAGATCCTGTATCATCTGTAGTTAAGGGCGGAAGGGATTCTTTAGCCACTGGGAGAGAGCCATTCATTCTACTGTGTGACTCCATTTCCAAATGTAGCTGATGAGATTTCTGTGATTTAATCAAGAAGCATTAATGAATAAGTGATTTTGCTGTGGGCAAATAGGTCCTCAGGCTGGAATTGCAACTTTGAACTAATTATTTTCAGTCTATGTACACTGCGATTTTGTCGTATTTCTGTTAAGAGAGTCCTTAGAAAGTACCCAGTTAAATATAATTTTTGAAAATAGTAGAAGACACTTAACTACCAAGGTTATTTTCTGCTGGGAGGGCTCCTGTACATGCAGTCACTAGCAGAATGAATAACTTAAAATTTTCACTTCTGGGAGATTTTAGGAACAGACCTATAAGAATTTAGGTCATGTTGTGACAGCAAGCCCGCTGAAGCTGAAAGAGCTCTTTACTTCATTTGCCGTATGCATTGGATACAAAGATACAGTTTTTAATTGGTGAATCCCAGTGTTGGGGAATCAGGCAGACATATAATTAACTGGTGGTGGAATAAATGGGTGATAACAAACTTTCTGAATGACAGTTTGGTATTATGTGTCAAGAGCTTTTAAAAAGTTTATACCCATTGACTCAGCAATCTGACTTCTAGGAATTTATCCCAATTAGAGATGTTTCTAAGGAGTTACATAAAAGAATGTATATAAACGGAGTAAAAGGTAAGTAAACGGCCAACTAATTATGACCAGTATAATCTAGTAGGTTGATTTTATTTTAGATTGCGATTTTTTAAGAATATTTAATGATGTGGAAAATGCTCCTGTTAAATAAAAAGAAGCAGGGAATAAAGGTTAGCGTATAGCATGCCTCCAGTTTCGTAGAGGGGAAATGTATAGGAAATGTGCACGTGCATAGGAACGTGCTGTGCATTAAAAGACTGGAAGAAAAGTTCAAATATCTCAATCTGCAAGCGGCGGAATTATGGCTGCTTTATCTGTTATTTATACTTTTCTGTATTTCCTCAATTTTTTTCTATTTTTAGGGGGAAAAACTCACTAGATATTATTTAAAAAATGAAAACTGACCAGATGGCACCGCAGTTGCCTTCTCTATGTCTTTATGAGTTTCCGTGTTCTCTTTGGTCTAGGTCAGGCTGCCATCCGAGGGCTCGTGGCCGAAGGGCATCGTCTGGCGAATGTCATGATGGGGCCGTATCGCCAAGACCTTCTCGCGAAGTGTGACAGGGTGGACCAGCTGACGGCCCAGCTGGCTGACCTGGCTGCCAGAGGGGAAGGGGAAAGTCCTCAGGCGAGAGCACTGGCGTCTCAGCTCCAAGACTCCTTAAAGGTAGAACTCAGGAACACATAGCGTTATATTTCTTATGCTTATTTATTGAAAAACTAGGGAGGGAGAGTGTTGTTGTTCTTTATAAATATTTATTGTTGAGAGTATTATAGATGTCCCCCCGGGAGAGCGTTTTTAAATATATAATTTTTTAGTCTAGGGAAAGTGAAAAGAGTGTCACCAAGGATGTAAGGAAATTCAGAGCTTATTAGGAAAAAGCTCACCAGTAGCTTTGTGCAGTGGCAGTATTGTAGCCAATGAGGTTTATCCAAGGCGTGATTATTGCTAATTGAAAATGAAAAGCTCGCCAGTGTGTGACAGCAACTAAAGTTGTGTTTCCTGTTTTACTCAGTAGAGAGCTATTTTGTGATATTTGCTTTATCCATGCATCGCCTGTACTTATCAATCAATATTTATCTTCGAATGGACTTCTTTTTTAAACAAGTAAATTTATTTAAAAGAAAACTCTGATAATTCTGAAATCAAAGCTTGATGAGCTACTTATATTTCCTCTAATATTCATTAAAAGAAACACTTAATTATTAAAATAAAAACATTTTTCTACATCACACCAAAAATCGTCTCAGTATCACCAGCCAGTACATGCCACCCACCTTGAGAATGGGGGGTGATTGAGACTTCTTTGAGTAAATATGGAAAACTTAGATTAGACTGAGTGTGATGACTGTGGAAAAGAGCTTTTGATGACTTCTAAGAATTCTATTCTTTAGACCCAGGTTAATAAATTGATACATATATTGGTTATCAGGTTTTTCTAGAAACTCAATAGAAAAAAAACGTATAAAAAATTCTCATTCTTGATTTCTTTCCTCTTAATATATGAAAAATGCTTAGAAACTTGGCCCTGCCTCTGCCAAACAATCTTTAATAGGCCCCTGCAACACTGGGAATGGTGAGGAATTCTGTCTCCCCCAGGGCCTTCTTTGGTTTCAACCTCATGATTCTCAATATCGTTGCTTAGAGGTCACCAAGAAAGGAAGTTACATTTCTTGATTGGGTAGAACAGTTTCTAGGGAACTGTGGGTCAAGTTTTAACTCTTCTACTGGACACTAATCGCTTAGAGGGCAGGATTCATATTTTACACCTGTTCCATGCTAGCTCAGTATAGTTGATACCCAGCAGATGTTTATTGAATAAAAGACTGACTGACTGACTGACTGACTGACTGACTGACTGACTGAATGAATGAATGAATGAATGAATGAATGAATGTGTCAGTGAAGTGAGGCAGATGTGCTTTTTAGATATTTTTGGAAATTTTCATTTGTAAACAATGTTTTTAAGGACCTGAAAGCCCAGATGCAGGAGGCCATGACTCAGGAGGTGTCAGATGTTTTCAGTGATACCACAACTCCCATCAAGCTGTTGGCAGTGGCGGCCACTGCACCTCCTGATGCACCCAATAGGGAAGAGGTGGGTATCTGGTCTTCCATTTCTTCTGTTGGTCTACCACACACACACACGTATTTATTGATTATTTATTTGTTTGTAAAGGTAAAATGTGATTACAGTGTACATCAGGTTGGGATACTGTGAATGAAGGGTGGAAGGGTAGAAGAGGGAAGGCCTTGCCACTTCTTCTTTTAGTCACCAAGTGTATCAGTTAGGAATATCTTTAGGACATGTCTTTAGTTGTAAGCAGTAGAAAACTTAACAATCAGAGGTGAAAACAAATGGGTTTTTATTTTCATCACATAAAAAGAAACATGGAGGTAGATAGCGTTGGCATTGATTCAGCAGCTTGACACCGTGAAAGCTGGCACCTCTTTGATTTTCTTGGTCCTTTCTCCATGCTGTGAGATTGCTGTTGCCGCTCTAGGCATCATGTTCAAGGCAGTAAGAAATGAGGGATGGGGCACTCCCGTGATCACTACTCCTTTCTTTTCTTTTTAAAAATATATCTTTTTTTATTTCAGAGAGAGGAAGGGAGAGGGAGAGGGAGAGATAGAAATATCAATGATGAGAGAGTCATTGATCAGCTGCCTCCTACATGCCCCACACTGGGGATCGATCTTGCAACCTGGGTATGTGCCCTGATCGGGAATTGAACCTCGATCTCCTGGATCCTAGGTTGATGCTCAACCGCTGAGCCACCCAGCCGGGCACAACTACTCTTTTCTTTCTTTTTTTTTTTTTAAATATATCTTTATTGATTTCAGAGAGAGGAAAGGCGAGGAAGAGAGAGAGGTAGAAACATCAATGATGAGAGAGTCATTGATCGAGCCCACAACCTGGGCATGTGCCCTGACCAGGAATCGAACCCTGATCACCTGGATCCTAGGTCGACGCTCAACCGCTGAGCCACACCTGGCGAGGCACAACTACTCCTTTCTTAAGGCACTCTGTTCTCAACACAGAAGTCAGGGTGACCTTTTAAATCATTGGATGTCATTTTTCTGCTCAAACCCTTCTGATGACTCCTCCCTACCTCAGAGTGAGGCCAAAGTCCTTAGAACAGTAAGGTCAGCGATGTGCTGATAGACTAGTTCTCAGGAAAAATCCCCCCAAAACAACAAGCCCTGATTTGTAATGTTTGTCCTCTCCATGCTATAAACACTCCCATCGTGCCTGTGGCAATGTGAATCACTGAAGGCAGAATTGGGAATTGATGGGCACGCTGGTTTTGGGGAGCTGGTGTGAATCGGTACAAGCAGCTTCAGCAACCACTGCACTGGTCCCCCCGTGTGCTCTGACCTCTTGTGGTCCCACTCTCCTCCCTCATGCTCTTCGTCGACATTGACCTTCTGGCACTGAATTCCCAGCGTTCCTTGTTTATGTTCACATGTTCTAGCTTTGAGGCCTTTGTATTTGTTCTCTCTGGTCTTCCTACATAGAGAACTATATGTAATATTCACTCACTATTTTCAGCTTTCTACTGAAATGTTACTTTGGGGTCATCACCTACGATAGTAACCGCACTTTTCCCTGGGACTTCCTAATCTTCTTGTCCTACTTTTCTCCTTTGTGTTTACCAACATTTGACATATTTCCCTCATTTTCTGTTTGTCTGTCTCCCTCACATTAGCATGAAATTCCATGTGGGCAGGGACTTTTTCCTTTTGCTCCCATTACTTTATTTCCAGTTCTTAGAACAATGCCTGGCACAAAGTTGGGAATGAATGAATGAAAGTAAAGGCTTTCCCAGAACTCCTCCAGGAGACTTTTGCTTATGTCCCATTGGCTAGAACTCTGTCACATGGCTACCCTAGATGCAAAGGGATCTAGGAAAGCATGTATTTGGTTCCAGCCTCTCTAGTATTGGCAGCAAAGTCAGGCACCCAAGACAGTGCAGAGCTGGTGGGTAAAGGCTTGTGTTTTTATTTGTTAATGACCCCCATTTTTTCCTCTAGCCTAGGTTACTGGGCAGCTCCGCTCATGGTCCCATTAGGCTGGGATGATGTATTATTTTTTATTCCAGACATCTCTGAGTTTCATGCTAGTAGCCTCAGCACATGCTATCCTACTGTTCTCTCCTGGAAATTTGTGAGTCACCGCTGACTGTTTCCTTCCCTTCATCTTCCCACACCAATCAATTAAGACAAGCTATTTTGATTTCACAAATATTTCTTGAATCCTTTCCATTTTCGTTGCTACAGCTCTAGTTCCGAACCTGGTCCCCTGCTGCCTGTGTGACTGACAGCTCAGCTCTGGTTGGTCTTCTTTGAATCTGTCACTAGGCCACCAATAAAATAAAAATACAGACCTGACCCTGATATTTTCCTGTTTAAACCCTTCAGTGGGCCTTCGCGTCCCATAGGAAAAGCTGGAGCTCCGTGATCTGGCGTCTAATACTCTCTCCATACACCTGTTTCCTGCAAACTCCGCCTCTCAGACCATGCCCCAGCAGTGCCTAATGGCTTATAGTTTCCCACATACTCTGTCTTCCTTCCCTTCCATGTCTTTGTTCCTTCTGTCTCTCTGCCTAATTATCTTCTTTCTTACTTTTCAGCTAATTCCTTACTTCAGGTTAAATGCCTTTCCTTTTGCTCCCGTGATGTCAGCTCTTAGCTTTATTATTGCACATAGCACACTCTACTATGAATATCTGTTTATGGGCCTCTTTACCCCACTAAGATGTGAGCTCCTCGAGATGCAGAAATTTTGTCTGACTCATCTTTATATCTTCAGCATCTCCAGTGTCTGGCACATAATAGGTGCTGGGTAAATTTTGATTGAGTGACAAGAACAGCAAGTGAAGCAGTCAGTTTAATCAGAGGGGGCAGCAGACATGGGCTGGAGTCGAGATGATCAACCAAGTTTGGCAAAATCCTTATAGATCCAGAGTGTGGGAGGCCAGCCAAGGAAAGAAACAAGGGCTGAGGCCAGGTGAAGGAGACTAGGACATCAGAGGTCAGAGGTTTAGGTAGAGATTCTGAGCATTAAATGGCAAGAACCCAGGTAGCTGAGTGCAAACAAAAGGCCAGAATAGGGAAGGACTCGAATGGGTAAACCCAGAACCTTAGCAATAAGATTGGAGCCTGCTGTTGAACCAAGAGACTTTCAGAGATGGTCTACCAGAACCAGAACTGCTCTCCAAGCGTGGGCAGGTCGACCCTCGGGAAGGCAAAGAAGAGGGTGGGTTCCGCTAGGCAGTTTCTGACCTGCTTTGCATACAGTATAAACCTGACTCAGTGCTGTTTGGAACACCTTGCTTTTTCAAGCACTAGTTCCATTAATGTTATCCAAACCAATGACAAGATCTTTTGTCATTTTACCTAAGTTAAATAATCCCCTTCATGGTATGCAACCTTGCATAACATCCATGTCAAGAGAAACTTTTGTAAAATGTGAGAGCTGAACAATAGTAGATGGTTTTGCATTTGGGGTAATAAAAGTCAGCCATCCTTACCCCTGGGTCAGGCCTGGTTGTGAGCACCAACCATAGTTTTCCCTGTGGAGGTCAGGGGCAGAGTTTTCGCATTAATGGTAATTGGATCTATGAGGGATGCTGTCCTGAGGAGGCTGCGGCTCTGTTTGGGACTCTGGGTATTCTTGGCTTGTGATATGCCCAGCAACCTGCACTGGAGCCTGGAGTGGGTTTGTCTGTTTTCGTCAAACTAAGATAAGCCTTTTGGGAACAGGGATTATTTAAGTCTTTATGTTCTGCGGACTCCTTATTACAGACGACACAGAGCCAAATGCCCTGTTTGCCCTTGGTAAGCGCTGGTTGAACTGAACTTCAGCGTGTGTGATACAGCAAAGCCAGGACTGGGCTTTGACTATTGTCTTATTAACCAGTGTTTGATATCATCTCTAAAGTCTTTGCTTGAGTAGTGGGTGCCTCTGCTTAAAGAGAAACTTTTTCTTCGGCTGCCAGACCCATTTTATTTAAATAAATTTTCTTAATGTCTTTGTTTTTTCCTCAAGGTATTTGACGAGCGGGCAGCTAACTTTGAGAACCATTCAGGAAGGCTCGGTGCCACAGCAGAGAAGGCGGCTGCTGTTGGAACTGCCAACAAATCAACCGTGGAAGGCATTCAGGCATCGGTGAAGACGGCCCGAGAGCTCACGCCCCAGGTTGAGTCTTGCTCATGTCTTATCATTTCAATGCTCCCCTTACAGTATTCAGCAAAGAAGGTTAATTACAGGACAGTTTCCATATATTTTTAACACTTACTGTAAAATATCATGAAAAACACACACATACCCATAGTGTTAAAATCACTTTTGTATTGTTTGAATTTTTTTACTGTGATAATAGATAAGTTTTGAAAGTAGAAAAAAAAACGAATAAAGCCCTCCCTGCCCCCCAACACACACACACTCACTCACACTTAGGGAAATATTCGGATAATCTTGAGCGTTTTAGTTTGTTTTGATTTTAGAGTTTATGCCTTTTCCCACATCCCTTTGAGGGTTTTTTTAAAAAAAAGTGATTTGTGTTCATAACTTCTTTTTTCCTCCCCACTTAATTATATAACCAAGATATAGGTAGTATGCTGTAAATAGTATACTGGAAGAGTAGGCACAAAAGAAAACAAATTGGACAGGAATTAAAGTTCTAATAGCTGAAAGGTATTCTTAAAAATATTAATTCAGCATCATTTAGTGTGATGTTTGTGTGTTTTTCCTTCTAATAAAATTATAGAAATTCACTATTTTTTCATTCATTTACTCAGCAGATATTTGCTGAGTGCCACTGACATAGTAGGAACTGGGCTGGGCTTTTACAACCTGTGATGTGGCTTTGGTGGGAACTTGTAGGGAGAGAAGGGAAATGAGCATGTTTCTTCATTGTTAACTTTTGCCCAAATGGCATGTGAACAAGTTTGATTCTCTTGAAAATTCACACTTCTCCAACTTTTTAAAACACCTTCCATAAAACATGAATGTCTAACTTTCTTTAAAAACTTCCATGAAACGTGGAATATAAAGTATAGGTTTTCTGTATAAAAATAAGATTTCTAAAAAAGAGAAACAGAAAACTAGACTTAAGACACTAACTACAGACTTTGGAGCGAGGACTTTGGAGACAGATCTAGATGTGGAATCTTCTGTGACTTTTAGTTTCCTCATCTGTAAAATGGGATAATTCCTTCCTAATACATTGTTTTAAGGATTAAGAGGATGAGTGTATAGCCTGTAACTTACCACATACTCAATAAATGTTAGTCCCTTCCCCAAGTGCTGTCAGTAACTGAGTGGGAGCTCTTTGAGCCAGTCGCTTACATTTTCTGAGTTCTGGTTTTTGCAATTGGTGATGGAGATGTTGCCTGTCCTGTCTCTATCACAAGGTTGTGAGGATTCAGGAAGATAACAGTTATGAAAGCATTTTGTTAACTGTAGACAGGTTTTGTAAATGTTCATAAATGAGTTTTGAGTAGTTTTTAGTGTCTTTTTCAGTGGTGCTTTTTAAGATGGAAGACTGAACACCAAGGGCTCAATAGGCCGTGTGTCTGTGTATATTCTGAAATATCAAGTGAACAAACACCCATTCGCTTTGTCACTCTTACTTTTTTAAAATCAGGCTGTGCCCTGGCCGGTGTGGCTCGGTTGGTTGGGCGGCGTCCTGTGCACCGAAAGGCTGCCCGTTTGATTTCCCATCAGGGCATGTGCCCGGGTTGTGGGCTCGATCCCTGGTAGGGGGCGTGCTGGAGGCAGCCAATCGATGTCTCGCTCTCTTTCTCTCCCTTCTTCTCTCTCTAAAAATCAATTTTAAAAGATCTTAGAAATAAAAATCAGGCTGTGAACGGAAAACCTTTGCCAGAGTCCATTCTGGGGAGCTGTTTCTGAGACTGAACCTGATGTGTTCAGTCTGAAGAGACTTGCGCATCTTTGGCCTTATATCGCCATCTGTAGGTGGAGAGGAGAACGCCTCCCTGAGGGTTTGTACTGTGCTGGAGTGGAAGGGCGCTCTGGTGTTTAAAGGTGATTTTGTCATTGCCAGGTCGTCTCAGCTGCTCGCATCCTACTCAGGAATCCCGGAAACCAAGCCGCTTATGAACATTTTGAGACCATGAAGAACCAGTGGATTGATAATGTTGAAAAAATGACAGGTAGAGTTGTGTGCAAAGCCCTCGTCTAATCCGCCGAGTGAGTCCTAGGAACCCGAGCAGGACCGGTTATGTTACTCAGCTGTAACTGGATAAAGGGCCGGTCATGTGCTCGACAGTGTACTTGGCCCTGATTAAGGCTGCTGAGCAGCGGCGGCTTCTCATTCAAGCCCAGCAACTTTGTCCGGAGAGAGACTCTTTGAGTCTCTTTTATTTTAATGCCGCCCTCCCGGTGTGATGTTTATTGTTACAGCTCCTATCTTCCCTTTGAATAGTGTCTTTGCTCGCTCTGAGCCAGAGTTCGGTTTCAGAGGCCGGGAGGCGGTGTTTGTGGACACAGTAAGTGTCCCTGTCATTTTCAGTGGGTTCACATTTCAAGGAACCACAATAGCTACCATTTAATACAACTTGTCTCAGAGTTTCCTCCAACTTATCAACTACGTAGTTTTAAAAAAAGGAGAAAGCAACCACCTACAGACCGGTGTCTGTGCGGTTGAAGTGGCAGCTCCGAGTCCCCTTCACTCCCCGTGGAGGGCGGGACAGGAGAGGAGGGAAGAGACAGGAATGTAGGCTCTCGGCCGCCCTGCAGAGCCTGCTGTGACAGGGTCCTTAGCAGCCAGAGATGAAAGTGGAGCTGCTGAGGAGCCTGAAGAGAGGTAACAGAAACAAGAGGCAGGCTGTGAGGGTTATTGGAATCCTCCGCGTGGCTCACCTTGGCCACTGCAAGCTGCCAACAAGCAACAGATGGCTGGGGAGTGAGATGGGAAGGGAGGAAATGCTATTAACAGATAATGCGGTGAAGGTTTCCGACGCAGTCCTTGCTTCCTCCCGATGTCGTCGCATTTCTGGTTGTCTGTGGTGGACAGAAGGTGGCCAGCGACCACTGTTGGTGTAAACGCTGTGAGGCAGGGTGGCCTCCTGGGCCACCTCTTCATGTTATTTTACTATGCTACTCACCTGGAAGCTTTGGATTGTGTAAGGAGCACTTTGAGCTGAAGAAGAGAATTCTGGGTATTGTACTTTCACATAAGAAACTTGGACAACAGGGTTTTTCGGAGCCTCTGGTCTTCAATATAGAAAGTAAATTCCATTTCTGTTCTCCTGACAGGGCTGGTGGACGAAGCCATTGACACCAAATCTCTGTTGGATGCTTCCGAAGAAGCCATTAAAAAAGACCTGGACAAGTGCAAAGTAGCCATGGCCAACATTCAGCCTCAGATGCTGGTCGCTGGGGCAACCAGCATCGCTCGCCGGGCCAACCGCATCCTGCTGGTGGCTAAGAGGGAGGTGGAGAACTCTGAGGACCCCAAGTTCCGTGAGGCCGTGAAGGCCGCCTCTGATGAGCTGAGCAAAACCATCTCCCCAATGGTGATGGACGCAAAGGCCGTGGCTGGAAACATTTCCGATCCTGGTAAGCGGTACACGGTGGCTCCCCTCGGCTGAGAGGTTAGTCGGGAAGCTGACAGGGTGGGGAGAGGATAGGAACCCCACTACCACCACATACAAAGCCCGGGAGCGGAACCTACAGACTTAGTTTGAGAATGCTGGGTTCATCTTTTTCTGTCTGAAATAATATTGGACAGAACATTTTCTGCAGTATTGGAGGGTTAATTTCGCTGTACTTTCTATGTTGCCTGACGAACACAGCTCCTGGCCCTGTTCAGTCATTATTTTGGAAATTTCTCAAAAGAGGCATGATAACCAGTCTACCAACTGTTTAGCTTATGTAACTGGCATAATGTCTCTTCTGCTTTTCTCAAAATGCTTTTTCTCTGCAAAACGTTCTCTATTTCTGCCAAATCTGGAGGGCTTAAATTGACCTTCAGTTCTCCTGGTTCTACACCAAAAAATCTGGGTTTTTTTCAGGTGAATTTTATCTTATTTTCAGCACTACTAAAGATGCTACCACTCCTTTGGTTGGAAACATTTGAATTTCCTTTTCTTCTGAGCATCCAATGTTTCTAGCCCCGTCCGAGTAGAATCTAGTCAGCGTGAGAGAGTGGGAAGGAGGGGCCCCCTAGTCTTCCCTGGCCCAGGCAGAATCTTGCTATATTCTCAACCCATCACTACGGACATGCTCAGTTTCCTAATGGAGTCTCTAATAGTTTGTGTAGCCTCCTGAATTCCAGGTAACCGGACAGTTAGCAGTAGCAACTCAACATAGGGGTTAATAGGCTGAGTGCCAAGTGCAGCAAAGGAGCAGGGAGAAAGGCGAGAAGTACTCCAGGGAACGTCCACTCAATCCGACACTGACACCTCCCCTCTTCTCGGTCGGGCAGACTTATCTCCTGAGAGAAGTGATGAGCACCAGCTGAGCCCCGCAATGTCCTGAGTGCTTGTTAGTTGTAGAGGCAAGAGGGCATCCTGAGCACTACAGCACACAGCTGTTGGTGACACTTATGACTGGGAGGCCCAGGGCGCCTGCCTTACCTCCCTTCCCCTCAGTCGCTGCCTGCCGTGCTCACTGGCAGCTTGACATCCAGCTTTTGTTAGTGGAAACCAGTTCTGCTGCTGGACAGGCAGTGCTCCCGGGCGCTGACCTGCCCAGCTGAGAGTGAGGGCGTCTTGTGTTTAGGACTGCAAAAGAGCTTCCTGGACTCGGGATATCGGATCCTGGGAGCTGTGGCCAAGGTCAGAGAAGCCTTCCAACCTCAGGAGCCTGACTTCCCACCTCCTCCGCCAGACCTTGAACAGCTTCGCGTAAGTAAACTCCGAGAGATGGGAGAGTTGAGCAGCAGGGTGTGGGCTGCAGCGAGAGAAAGGTAGATTGTGTTCTGGAGCCTCAGTCACCAGGGGCCTTTGTTTAGCCTTTACTTGAACCTTAGAGGTGCAGCTTGATTCTGGTTGCTAAGACCAGCGCAGCCCTGACCCAGCGCTTCTGCATGGCGTGTGCGGGCTGGGTGGGGCCCTGGGAGTTGGCCTGCTGTGACAGGAGTGACGGGAGCCCAGGAGCTGGCTTTGGTAAGTGTGGATGTGATGACTGAGGAGTCAGTGGGGCAAGTTAGTGGAGCGGGAAGATAATCTGCGCCGCTTGTGGTGAGATTTTACGTGCTCCCAGTTGATAATGGCAGAACTGAGGTGGTTAGAATCTTATGTAGGTTCTTCTTTCCTTTCCTTGACTTTTTTTTTTTTTAGTAACAAAAGCAATACAATCTTTTTATTTTTAAGAGCCCCTCCAACTTTAATTTAAAATATTTTGATGTCCCCCCCAAAGTACAATGAATTGATTTTTCTCTAGGTAAATGGTTTAGGAGGGGGCTAGCTGGGCTGTATCTTGCAGCTACAAATCCTAGAATCAGAAATAGTGATTACTTTTAGACATTTACTCTAACAGTATTGAAAATAGCTTATCAAGGCAATAATTTCATTTACTCTCCTTGATTTACTTTCCCATCTTTAATGTCAGTAAAAGATGTAAGTTTCTAAGTTGGTTAAGGACACAATTGGGTCACGGTGCCTACAGCTAAGGAGCAGCGTCCCCGGCCGCCGCTTCATTAGAGTCTTTCCAGCTGGGCTGTTGGTGGGTGGCCAGGGCCAGGGAGACGGCTGTTCTGCGATGGCTTCTTACGCCGTCAGGAGAGCCGTGACACTCAGAAATCAAGACGCCGTTAGGCTCGCCGCCCCTCACTGTCCGAGGAGGCGTTACTTGCCTCTGCAGCTCCCCCTCAGCAGAGTCAGGGCCAGAAGTCAGATCTTTGAGAATCCTCGGTCTGGTGGTGCTGGGCATGCCTCCCGGGGATGTGTCCAAAACAGTAGCTGCTGGCTTTTTGTGGAGAAAGAGAGAAAGAAAATATGCCTGCGTTTAGGTTGAAGCAGGTGGTCGGCGTGCTCAATGTGGGTGGTCTTCTGTGGGGTGAATGTGGGTGGCTTTTCTGGGGATGCTTTGTGGAGGAAAGAGTTTTAGCGGGGAGTCGTTCCGAGGGCCTTACCTACAACCTGGCGGTTCTTTCTCAGCTGGCAGATGAGCTTGCTCCTCCCAAACCACCCCTGCCTGAGGGTGAGGTCCCCCCGCCCAGGCCCCCGCCGCCAGAGGAGAAGGATGAAGAGTTCCCTGAACAGAAAGCCGGGGAGGTGATTAACCAGCCAATGATGATGGCCGCCAGGCAGCTGCACGATGAAGCTCGCAAGTGGTCCAGCAAGGTGAGCCCCCAGCGCTCCTGCTGAGCAGGGGGGGAGCCGCGCAAGCCCAGGAACAAGCGTCTGTTTGGGACGTCACCCCCTCTCTCCGTGCTGGTTCCTGTCGTTGCCAAGACTATGATTCTCTCCTTCCTCATGGTTTAGCAAGATGTTCCTGGTGCTTGGACGGCTTCTCTTTCCAGCAGCAAAAGTGAGAGCGAGGATGCCTGTGGTTTGAGGAGAGGGTGCTGTCCGTTAGAGCGTTAGGTGCCTCACCCTGGATACTTGGGGTCTGTTTACAAATTGCTTCTCTTTCCCGGGAGAGCTGAATGTTTTCAGGTGCTCGCTTGCTAATTGTCAGCTCTCCAAACAGGAAACTGTCTTCCGCGGGCCCTGCTCCAGCTAGATGCAACGTTGACATTTCCCCTCTGTGTTTTCACAGAAGCAAGTAGATTGTGTCTTAGAAGCCATGTGTTTTTCTCAGAGTCACCTAACCCCTCAACTCAAGACAGCTCCAGGCTAATACCAGCTCAAAAAAGCTGAAAGTATCAATATTAACGTGGTTGGTGAACATTTGGATGCTGCGGCAGTCATGCCCCGTGAATAGCTCTTGCCTCTTCCCCCCCTAAATGATGAAAAGTGAGTGGCAGCTTTTCGGGATGAGAGCTAAATGCTGTTGCTAACCCTGCGGTGAAATGTCATTCTAACGCTTCCTAATATGACCCCAGGTCTTTATTCCACCATCTGTTTGCCTTTGTTCTTTCACACCCTCAGCTGGCTCAAGTTCTTGTACTGATTTAGTTCCCCAGAGTCCTCCTGCACATACAGCTGCTCTTGTTTTTTTTTTTTTTTTTTTTTCAGGCTGTTTTTTTAACTCTATTTTTCTGAACTGTTAGCTCTGAGCCCAGGTTCTGAGGAGGAATGATGACCTTGCTGGTGTTGGACCTGACCTGTGGCATTATTTACAATTGTGTCTTTGCAACTGGGGCATGCACACCCTGGGGCCATTTGCAGGGTGTCAGTGCACGTGGGGAGTGGGGTGGGGGTGACAATGAAGGTTGGTTTGACTCAAAGATTTTAAATCACATTACATTAAGCCCAGATACATATGCAACAGAAAACAAAATATACATGAATTGTAAAGATGAAGATAAAACTTGGGGGCAGACAGCATTGGCCCTCATACGCACTGCACTTCCCTATTTGTGGCCAGAGTCCTTAGGTTGCACTGTCTCCGGAGGTTCACATCATCAGGAGACTGCTGACTTTGAGCTATGTGAAGCCAGGAGCTACCTGAACCATGTGTGTTTGGGGTGGTGGGGTATGCGTTTGTGTGTCTGTCTTTGTACACTTTAGGACTCTGAACCCCAGCAGCAGTGAGCTGGCCTGTCCTCTAAGGCATGGGGATAAAACCTGGTTGAGGCAGAGTTTAGGTGACAGGATTTAAATGGTGCCCGAACCCCTGTTTGCCCTGAATCCTCCAACTTTCTCATCACCTATTAGAGACAGATTTCCTGAGCAGGATAAGACTCTTAGGAGTGACAGTAACCCTCAAATAAAACCACACAAACTCCTTCTTCCTCTTGGTGAGAGATGTTTGATACAGGGAATGGTGCTCACTGTTTTTCATATAAGTGGTTCTGCTCGGTTGAGGAAATTTCCTTTCTTTCCCCCCAGCCTACGGTCAGCGTCAGATCTTCCTGACTCCCCCCCTGGCCTTTCAGAATCCCTGTCCCTGGTGGTAAATTCCCTCTCCCGCTCATGGGTTCTGTTCTCTCATGGGTACCATTGTTGGGCTCCTCTGAGCTCAGCCTGGGTCGGTTGCCACATCCACGTATCATCTTATCTATGAAATACATAAATTGAGTGCGGGGGAGTGAGCAGCCTGTTTTGCAGGAGGAGAGATTTAGGCTGCACCCTAAGAGCAGCTCTGAGCCAGTGCCCACAGTGGGTGCAGCGTGAGATCGGGGACATGCTGTCGCTGAAGACCCCGAGGGAGGCCGAGAGAGCTGGCCTGGAGGGCGGCTTTTCCCTGAGGTGGAAGGCCCGGCGAGGTGTCCCTGGAGGGTCCTTGATGAGTCCCCCTCACTGACCGCTGTGTTTCCTCGCCTCTTTCCTGGTTTGTATCCATCGCCTCCGATGTACCATTTTAAATTCTGGGGCTTGTACCTTCTGAAGGAAATTGTGCCCCGTGTCTGGCAGCTACAGAGCCGGCCCAGCCACTTTCTGTGTCCAGGAAGGTGTGGAACAGCATCCGCACGAGCCCGCAGGGTGTGCGCCTCATTCCGCCCACTCCCAGCCGTGGGGCCGCATTGTTTTTTCTCTCTGGATTCCTTTTCAAAGCAACGAGCTCCTATTGTTTGGTTGTTTGGTGCCTGAAAAATATTCTGACTTGAGAATTACTCTTGGCAAGTTTAATTTTGGTAGTAAGTGTAGAAAAAAGGAATGCCACTTGCTTTCTTAGTATAAGTATTTCTCTGGAAACCCTTTGCCACTGGTGTGAGTCTCTTTCCTTCACTCATGTGAACAGGGTGGCTTGGCTGGTGCTAGAGGCTGGGAATCCCCCGCCCGTGGATCTTGGTTCTTCTGGCTCCTGAAGAACGTGCCATTTCCTTCCCCATCCTAGGCAAGCTTTGGTTACTAAACCAGCTGCAGCTCGGTTCCCCAAGTCCTACTGCTCTTACTAACACTGTCCCTGTTTCTCACCCTTCCTGCCATCGACAAAGCCGGGTACCCCAGCCGCTGAGGTGGGTATAGGTGTGGTAGCTGAGGCAGATGCGGCCGATGCTGTTGGGTTCCCTGTCCCCCTGGACATGGAAGACGATTACGAACCTGAGCTGCTGTTAATGCCATCCAATCAGCCGGTCAACCAGCCCATTCTGGCCGCGGCTCAGTCATTGCATCGGGAAGCTACCAAGTGGTCTAGTAAGGTACTGCTTAGCACCCCCAGTTGGGGCGGCTCCATATGCATCCGGCCATGTGCAGCCTTGACACATTGCATCACTCGTGGTCTGTGCGGGTCCTGGGAGTCTGGGCAGGGTGGGCATCTGCCTGTCTGCACCTTGTTGTTAGGGCTGGCTTCACAAGTTCGATAGGTCTGCTAATGCCCGATTAATGGGGTTGCATTTATGTTTGGGGGCTACAGAGAAATGGGGTCACTTTTTGAAAGGATTCCTTTTCTTACCAACCTTGTGGCCACTATTGGAACCTTATATACTCCTTGGGCAGCCATGGATGCGCCTCTCAATGATTGCGGATCAGGAATCACTGTAGACCATTAAGAGGTCCCCTGGCCTGGCCATTGAGCTTTGCGTCTCTCCCCTGTCCTCCTGCTGACCTCTCGCTGATGCACCAGCAGAGTTGGCCACGGTGAGAAGTGGCTTCATATGGAAGGCTCTCTGGGGAGGGCTGCTTGCTGCCCCACATTTGGCCAAGTGGCAGATTCTGGCCTTAATGGGAACCCACGGGGAAAGGGGCTTCACTGGTTGCCCATCCAGGTTTCGGGGGAGGGGTGGGGCAGGACAGGCAGCAATAGAGCCTTGGAGACTGAGCCAACGCTAGTTGGGGGTGGGGGTGATCACTTTTTTCCCTTTGAGGGTGGCATGTTGCAAGAAGAAAGGGTTTGCAGAATAATGGGTGATAACTAACCCTGGCACTACACTGTCTTCTAACCAAGGTCGTGAAGTCTTAGAATGGTGGCGGTCTGCACTGGAAGAGGTGGCCCAGGTGGCCTTGTCTAACATACCTGTTCTCATGACTTCTCCACACACCCCTGTTCTCTCTGGCCTCAGATACCGCCTGAGATGTTCCACGCCTCCCAGCACAAGTGCCCGGCCACGCGGTGGTGCCCGTGTGGGCCTCGTGCAGCGCCCTGCAGCGGCCCGGCTTGTGCGTGCCTCACCGCATCGTGGGCAGTGACAGCATGAAGGGAGGAAAGAGCACGGCCTGGCCTTCTGGGGAGTTTGAACAACGTAGCTGTTATTTTTGGTTGTTATCAGCCAAAAGAGAGCCTTTTGAGCGCAGAAAGTAAATTACTTATACATTTCTTTATTTACCCATAAGGGTTTTAATGCACCAAAATGCCAAATCTAAGACAGTTGGGGGGGGGGGTTCATTTACAGCTTGACATGATTTTTATTTTCCTGATGCCTCTCGTGGCATCCTCTTGGCTGAAGGTTTCTTTAATTGAAGCCACTTGTCTGAGGGGATGGAAGAACTAATTCTTGGCCTTTTTAAATGTGAAAAATTAAAATAATATGTCCCCTTAGGCTGATGGGACAAACAAGAGGCAGTAGAAGGGGTGGTGGTGTCACAAAACACATCTTTTCTCATCGTGGCCCGTGATGGTGACTTGGGCTTTAAATTCTGGTTCAGCGGAGACAGCCCCTGGCTGCTGTTTGTAACAAGGGCGAGGATGGGAAGGGGGTGAGCTCTGCATCTGGAAGGCTCCTCTGTATTTTCCCCCAGGCCGGCTCTGCTGCTTTCCCTCCATGGAAAGGAAAATGCCTGTTTAACCAGCCTCTTGGCCCGTCCCCATTTTATTGACATGATTAACCTGGAGATGCTGAGGTGCTTGTTTAGTGCTATGCCTGGGGCGCACACGTGGCCCTTTTGGACTAATACCCAGTTTTCCCTTTTCCAGCCAGGTGATATCTCTCTCTCTCTCTCTCTCTCTCTCTCTCTCTCTCTCTCTCTCTCTCAGGAGTGCTGGGGTGAGTGCCCTGGCTCTCTCTTCTCTTTTTTCTCCTGTGCTCTCCATGTCACTCAAGAACAGTCTCTTTATCAACTTCTCACCCTTGCAGAGGACTGCTGGAGCAGCAGGCTCCCTTCTCTTCTCTGTGCTTCCCCTTCCTTCCCTCACTTGGCCCGAGTGTGGGCTGAGCTCACGCTGTGTTTGCCTCTCTCTAGGGCAATGACATCATCGCAGCAGCCAAGCGCATGGCTCTGCTGATGGCTGAGATGTCTCGGCTGGTGAGAGGGGGCAGCGGTACCAAGCGGGCATTGATCCAGTGTGCCAAGGACATCGCCAAGGCCTCAGATGAGGTGACTCGGTTGGCCAAGGAGGTTGCCAAGCAGTGCACAGATAAGCGGATTAGAACCAACCTCTTACAGGTACTCGGGAGTGTGTGTGTCGGGGGTGAGGGACGTGGGAGGGAGAAAAGCAGCACAGAGAAAAGTGAGTGAGCAGGGAGGAGGCACCCGCGAGTGGAAAGAAACGACAGAAAGAGGAAATACATGTGTACCTGGGAAAGGCGGATTCAGAACAGCTTCCTTCTAATCAAATGAAGGAATTGCAATGCTTCCATTTGGGGGCGAAGGGATTACACTGACCCTTAGAAGAAAGCAGGTGGAATCCTGCTGCTAATTTATCAAGCGCCTTCTGCCTGCCAGCCACGGGGTACACAGAGGTGGGTAAATTTTGTCCTCAAGGGACTTGCAGGCAAGAAAAACACTAAAAGAACATTTCTTCTCAGGTGTGCGAGCGTATCCCGACCATAAGCACCCAGCTCAAAATCCTGTCCACGGTGAAGGCCACCATGCTGGGCCGGACCAACATCAGTGATGAGGAGTCTGAACAGGTGCGTGCCTGCTGCTTCGGGTGCCTGGCCAGTGCTGGGCGGCTTTACAGCAACGGAATTCAGCTTTGGGGAAGTTGTACCTGTGAATTGCGTACTCAGTATGTGGGATGGAGTCTTCACGTCTCTCGGAAGGGCGTCTGTGCTGGAGAGATGCATCAGAAATGTGGAAGGGAAAGGCCAGCTCTTGTACACTGCCAGGTCTTGTACACTGTGGCCATTTTACAGATGGGAGACGGAGGCCCCGGCGGGTCGGGTGTCTGAGTCGCTCGTTTCCTCCCTGGAGTAGTTTGCTCCCGAGGCCGCCAGTGCCTGTTCACTCTCTCCCGCTGTAGCCTTTTGGCTGCAGAGAATATATGCTTCCCAGCCCCCTGGTGATAAGTACCTCGGGAGGGTGACTGCTGTAGGCTTTTCAGGGACCCGGGCTGAGGCCAAAATGACAACTCAAAGGAGGTGCTTTTCTCTGGCAGAGATGGAAATAAAGATGGTGGGAGGGTTCCCTTAAGCAGCGCTTCTTGTTTGTAGTCCTTCCCTACCTCCTGGAAAGGGGGCCCAGGTCTTTCAGGAAGCCCTCGTTTGAGCCCCTTTTCCTTCCCTTACCTCCTCTCTGGTCGGCTCCGCCGTGAGCCTGACTCCCGCTCATATATGGTAGGCAGCATGTATGTTGTTGAACTGCCCAAACAAGCTCATCGTACACCGGGTGTGTATGTGGCACTGCATTAGGCACTCTGTAGGGTAGTTTAAAAAATTGACACAATCCCTCCCCTTGGGGAACTCACAAATAGTTTGGGAGACCATCTCTGATCTCTAGGCCAGAAGACAGAGGCCAGGAAAACGTTAGAGGAGATAGGTGCCAGGAGTGCTGCTTTCACTACCCTGTTTTATTATTATTAATTAATTTATTTCATTGATTCTAGAGGGAGAGAGAGAAACATTGATGTGAGAGAGACACATCGATGGATTGCCTCTGTATGCACCCTGACCAGGGATTGAACCCGAAACCTGTGTATGCGCCCTGACCAGGAATCGAACCCGTGACTCTTTGGTGCACAGGGCGACGCTCTAACCCCTGAGCACACTGGCCAGGGCACACTACCATGTTTTAATCCAACAGCTCTCACCCTAACCCTCTCCTCTCCCAAGCCATGGGAACTGAATCTTCACCCCTAACTTCCATGGATTCTAGGCAGGGTTTGGACACTGGGTTGTTTTCTGTCATATGATCTCTTCTGCCCCAAGGAAAGGAAGTGGGAAAAACAGGGAAGGAAGGATAAGGCTCAGAGTTTCAGACTTATCACTTAATTAATTAACCAACAAAAATGTATTTGGGGAATATCTACAGTGTTCTATTAAATATTCCAATAACAAAAAAAAGATAGAAACTGACAGTGTGGTAGGAAAACACAGACCTGCAAGTCAGAGGTCTCGAGTCCGTGTCCTATAGTGTGAGTTTGGCTGGCGAGTCTCTGGACCTCTCCAGGCTTTAGCCTCTTTGTTGACCAAGAGAGAAGATCAACCTTCAGGAATTCCTGCCCAGTTATGCCTCTCAGGGCTCACGAACCCTCTGAGATTGCATGCACAAATTATGCACAGGTGAAGATTTTCCATTAAGTCTCAGGTTCTGTGGCTCAAAAATAGTTAAGAATTAAAAACAAAAAACAAACAACAAAAACCCTACAGGGCTGATGGGTTGGTGAGCTCCCTGACGTGCTGTGGTGGAGTACCAGTGTGTAAGTCCTGTAAGTTTGAGTACTTAGATTTACTTAACTAGATTTTCATGGATTTGTAAGGTGGTTGGTTTGTTCACTTAACTATTTTTTCACTCATTAATTAAATATTTATGAAATACCTCTTATGTGCCAAGCACTGTCCTAACACAGAAGTACAACTGTGAACAAAACTGACATAAATCCCTGCCTTCGTGGAACTTAATTTTTAGATAAAACATCAGGTAAAACAACCTAGATAAAACATACAGTACGTCGGTTAGTGATAATGGGTTTTGTGGGGGAAAATGAAGAAAGAATTGGAGGATGAGGACGTTGGGGAGGTGGTTTAAAATAAAGTGAGCAGGGAAAGCCTCGCCAGGGTGACAGCTGAGTGACGATCTGAAGGAGCTGAGGGGTGAGCCATGGGAGACCTGGAAGAAGAGCATTTCAGGGGAGGGCACAGCGCGAGCTGGAGGCCGGAGCTTGAAGACCAGGCAGGCGTACACACTAGGGGCTTTGGAGCATACGGAACACGATCAGGGCTGGGCCAGTTTCGGGGGCAGGGAAGGGAAGCTACAGTCCACTCCCGGCTCAAGCGGTTCTGGAGGCAGGGCTGCTGCGTCAGGAGCCGCGAGTGACCGAGAGCTCCTCTTTCCCTGCAGGCCACGGAGATGCTGGTTCACAACGCCCAGAACCTCATGCAGTCTGTGAAGGAGACTGTTCGAGAAGCAGAAGCAGCTTCAATCAAAATTCGAACAGATGCTGGATTTACACTGCGCTGGGTTAGAAAGACTCCCTGGTACCAGTAGGCACCTGGTTGAACCCGGTTGGCACAGAAACCCCTGCTAAACAATGAAAATGAGCTGAGCTCCAGGAGCCACCCAGAATTGCCGGGGGTTGAGAGCCACATCCTGGCCTGATAGAACAGAAAGCAATGGGGCCTCTTCACGTTAGAAAGCATTTATACTCTTGTCATGGACACTGTGAAATGTGTCTACTCTCAAACACAGTTACGCTCCTGCACACACTCCCAATAGGCAGGCTGGGTTTCTAGCCCATGGACTTCACATAAGCTCAGAATCCAAGAGTGAACACTAGCCAGACACCTGCTCTGTCCCGGTTCCTCGGGGACAGTTTCCTCTCCACTTCCTTTTCCCTGCTCCCCATTCCCCCACCAGGCTCCCGGGACCCAGGGCCCAGTCAAGTCAGCTGAGAAGGAATCACTATGCCTCCAAAGTTCGTTTTGGGCTTTCCGTGTCGCTGGGACCCTGCCTGTCTTTCCTGGCTGTGCCACCTGGAACCCTTTCAGAAGCGAGCAGGGGAAGCTGGCCTCTGGGGGAGCCCCAGTATATGGGGTCCTGGATTCACTTCCTACCCCTCCCCAATTTAATCCTTCTAGTTTCCCACATATAAAATAAAATTTCACTGTGTCAGGAGGAGATCACAGAATCACATGATTCTGTCTTTACCACGCCCCTGAGCAATGCCTGTGCTAGGGAAACCTCTCGCCCCACATCCCTGCCCGCCGGCCAAGGCAGCCATCCCACGAACACACTGTGCATCCTGGTGCTCTCCGCCACTGGAGGGGCAGAGTCGCGGGGTGTAGCCCCGCCCTTCATCCCCGAGGGCTACTCCCAGGAGCTTCACGCTTTGTCACTGCCCGCAGAGGTCTGTGCTGAGGCCTTATCATTCTCAACTCTTTTTGTTCTTTCTGAGCTGAAATGCTGCATTTAATTTTTAACCAAATCATGTCTCCTATCCTGGCTTTTATATTCTTGCCCCACGCCCTTCCTAAACAAGATTTTTAAAGATATATATGTTTATTCATATGTAATTTTGAAAAGATCCTGTTTATCCTTTTGAAATTCAGCCCTAAGAATTGGTGCTTGCCCCCAGGAGTGTTTAATGGACAGGCAGTCCTGTCTGAAGGACACTTCTTACCCAAGGGAGAGTGGGACTTGCAGACTGGAATTCTGGCGCCGTTGGGGAGGAATCAATGGGAAGTAGTTCTCAGTAATTCCCATCTCCCTCAACCAACTACCACCAAGACCCTTGCATCCTCTCCCCCTCCCAAGTACTATTGTGCAAGTGAGTAAAGGGTAAAATATTTAATTATCCCCGTAAGTTTCCGATTAGCAAGTGAGAGAGAACAGTTTTTCCTCTTTTGCACTTATCACTGCTGTCTAAGCATCCCCAGCACTTGAAAGCGTATTTCTCCCCAAAGCCAGAACTGGGTGAGTAGAGGAACCCTCGCCTGAAGGCCCTTCCTTCCACCTCTCGTGTGGTAGATCCCAACACGGAACGTGTGAGACTTGTCTTAAGTCGGTACTGTACACTCAGGCTTCCTCTATTTCCTTTTAACTGGTGAAGATGAATTTCAAGGCCCTCAGCGTATTTGGATAGTTGCTTACCTGATGTAAATGCAATATTAATGCCTTTAAAGTATGACTCTATGCCAAAGATCACCTTTCGTTTTACTAAAGATTACGTAGAGGAAATAAGAAAAATCATGTTGGCTCTTCAAGTTCTTCCAGTGTTTCGAGACACTGGTTTACACTTTTTGCCAATGTGCTTTTCTCTAATATCAGTGCTCAAGACACAGTGAAGCAAATTAAAAAAAAAATAAAAAATCCCTGAACGATGATTAGAGACATCACCACTAAAAAACTACATTTATAAGCTAGGATTTGTTATATGCAAATATTTTCTGCCTCTTCTTTTGTTCTGTTTAAAACAATAAAGTGCATTTGTATAAATAATGCTTTAAATGTTGGGCATGTTATTTTAGCAAGAACTTTCAGATCAGGTTTCTCCTTTGTTTTGAAAAACAGCCAGTGAAACTAATCCTCAAGCCCAATGTTGTGTTGTAAGTAGTAGAAACCAGCAATATATTTACTTAACAAAGATCGGTGTCATGAAGGACACGTTTGAGGACTATGTACTAGAAGGAGCAAAAGTGACAAAGGTAAACAGGTGAAGTGGACCATCCTCTGGCTGAAGTCTGCCATCATGTTAGATGATTCTAGCTGTTCATGGAGGTTATCACTGTCCCCTAAGAAGCCGAAGCTGTTAACGTCTGCAGGTCTATTTGTCACACTCCAAAGCCCAGTACAGAACAAGAGGGCTTTCAGGGACCCACCAAGGCTGAGGCATATTCCTCCTGCTGGAGGAAGCACTGACTAAAAGAGTAGGAGCAGGTTCTTGGAGTAGAGCTGGGACATCATGGTTTTTGCCTGATTTTCTAGGTCGGAAAGGGGTAAATATCATTAAAAGGCTATAGTTAGTGTCATTTTAACTTAGAAAAATCACTGAGCAAACAGGACGATTCCAGCCTGCTTGAGTTAAAGAGAGATGTCCATTAGCTCAGCAAATCTGAAAGCAGTCTTCACGGTCTCATTTCCGCAGCTCACCTGTGTTCACCGGTGCTGCCTTCTGCTGTATTATAGTTTAGTCATTTTCTCAAATCAACAAACACCTTGCAAAGCCTCTTCTCTAGCACCACTTAAGGAATGAACCTATCGCATGAAATGATGGCAATTCCCTCACACAGAAAATGAGCATCTACTTCATTTGCTCTTGAGATACGTTCCTTTAAGAATTTAGAAAACAGGGCCATTCTGGGATTAGCTAGAATGCTGTGCTTGAAAAATAGTCCAGTACTACTGTGTATTACTGAATCTTTGCTATTAGTACGTGGTGGTAGGGAGAGGAAGCTTTGATCAGCCTGTGGCCAAAAGGGTGATGCTTAGAGAATGTGTACATGACGGTAACATACCGAGGTTAAGAGGAGCACTTGGGAGTGCTCTGTAGCAACCTTCACACCCTGTATGATTCAGAACACAACCTGATCAGGTTGTGCTTGCTCTGACACGGAGGCATGCCCATTTGCAAGTGCTCAATCAACAGTCAAGCTAAAAAATCAACTTGTTGCTTTCATCTTTTTATTGACAGTATAGCCAGAGCTAGAGAAAGGATTTACTGGGTTCAATCAAATTAATAAATACAATAATTTACTTGTAAAAGGAAATAGTCTACTTGGAAGTTTTATCAGAAGTTGCTAGAGACAAGGGACTCTTGGCATACAATCTGCTTGTATATAAGAGAAGGCAGCACAGAAAGTAAATTGGACAGTCCGGGTACAGATGGCTGATCAGGGATTCGGCAGAAAGAAAAGCAAATACACTGATTGTTCTTTTGAGGTATGAACTCTGTAAAACATTAAAAATAAAAAGCAGTTGAACTGAGTAACCAACCTTAAGCAAAGGGAATAAATATTTGGCAACATCTTGATTTTAGCTGCCACGCTGATATTGGTTACCCTAGAAATTTATTTATTTTTAAATCCTCACTGGAGGATATTTTTTCCATTGATTCTTAGAGAGAGTGGAAGGGAGAGAGGGGGGAGGGAGGGAGGGGGAGAGAGGGAGAGACACACATCAATTGGTTGCCTCACACACGTGCCCCAACCAGGGCCAGGGATCGAACCTGCGATCCAGGTGCGTGCCCTTGACTGGGAATCGAACTGCTGACTCTTAGGTGCTTGGGCTGATGCACCAATCACTGAGCCACACTGGCCAGGGCTACCCTAGAAATTTCAAAGTTGCAAAAAGTGGCCTTTCCTATTAGATGAAAGGCAGGCTGGGTGCCCTAGGCAGGGAAAGGTAAGAACGCTGCTGTATACTGGGCTCCCTGCACCAGCACCAACCACTAGCCTGTGACAGCAGAATGGGTGAGTGTCAAGGCTATCTTTATCATGAAGGAAGGGGGTTATAAGCTGAGAAGAATGGAGTCATAAGGAGAAGAAACCTAACAGCATAAATAAGGGCAAGAAGGAAACATGAACAAGCACTTACATCTTAACTTTTAGCCTTTCTCCATTCTTCATGTTTAATGAGGCAAAATAACTGGGCAAGGACTTATGAGCCAGCGAAGTTGGGTGGAACACAACTGTAGACTGACAGCCAACCATGATGACCAAAGGGCTTCATCAAAGTTACTGTGGATTTTGTTTCTGCCTCACTATGTTCTTGCATGTACTTTGTCAGTACAGTAAAGACATTTAAATACTCCAGTGACAATTACAATAGTTTCAGAAAGGAATCTATTGAGCATAGCCTTGAGAAACAATATGAAAAGGGAGTTCCCCTTTGAAGACAAGGGATATGGGCAAATTCAACACCTTAAAAACACCACCACATAGACGCATACTACAGTATGGTGACTGCCAGGGGGAAAGGTGGGTGGGGGAGGTAGAAGAGGGTATAGGGGGGACAAATGGTGATGGAAGGAGACTTGACTTGGGGTGGTGAATGCACAATGCAACATACAGATGATGTATTATAGCTAACACTTGAAACCTATATAAATTTATTAACCAATGTCACCCCAATAAATTCAATAAAAAAGTAAAAAAACCACAGTAACAAAAAAGATACAAGACCACAGTGAGGCAGGCATATTTTCCTTCTTTTGCTGAACCACAGCATGAGGCCTTTATGCTAACTATGGTTTACTGGTGTTGGATAAGCTTTATAAAACATGAAGATGGCAAAGGTTCACTTACATTCTTATATTACTACTTTAATTTATTTAAAACCTCAAACACTTGTGCTTGCAATAACTTCCTAAAAGCAGTAGTGTTCCCTTATATTACCTTAGATACGAATGATTTTTACTGTGCTAACAGCTGAACCAATGGTGCAAAACTGAGGTGGTACTTAACTGCAGCAAGGTCTCTGTAAATCAAAATCTGCGCTTTACATAGAAATCTTATTTATAAAAAATACAATACCAAGTACAGTGAGAATGGAGCATGGAGCAGCAGCTCCCTGCCAGGGCCATGTGGAAGTGGCTCTTGCTACAGTGCTTGCTTAATGGCACAAGTGAAAAGCTGAGTAAGGCAAACACTTGAAGAGGCAGTTTTTCTGTAAACTTCTTGGGGTGGAGGGAATTTCCTCTGTTGGGACAGGTGCTGATTTGGGATGGCTAAGATCAGGTGTGATATTTGGCTGCACTTGACACATCACATTACAGATTAAGACAGCTGCTGGCTGAGATCAGTTCTCTTGTTTTAGGAGAGAGGTTATCACTGTAGTCTTCTGCCTTTCCTGTTACAATGTGCAACCTCCAGCTGGTGCCCCCACTATGGAGGAAATCACCTCCAAAATCTTTCTAAGTGAAAAGATACAAAATAAGCTAAGTTATTCAAAAATTACCTTAGCTTAAAGCTCCTTAAGAACCCTACATTGATTACTAAGCAACTTTGTTAGCGCTGTGTAGCTCCACACAAATACTAACTAGAATAAGTATTCCCACTCACTTGGTACCTAATAGTAATAAACTATAATGACACTTAGAAAAGAAACAGATCTTGAGGAATTTTGGCCTCTTCTCATGTCCTCACTTGGAACTTTCCAGCTTTCGTGACATATTTGACTCCTTTAAATGGCTTATATTTCTCCCCATACATGTCCAAGCGGTTTACTTTTAAGCCTGTGCCAAAAAGAATAGGTAAGGAAAGGAATATATTATTATCCTGGTCACACCAACCAATACAATATTTGTTTAACAGTGAGCACTACACAGTAATTCTGACATTAACCAGTGTCCCTTACACCATTTGGAAGCAATGTCCTTTCTACCATTCACAAGTTACAGCATTGATGAAGTGTGATTTTAGTTCAGATTCCCATGTGGGCAAGGAATGTCTTTTAAGGATAATTCTTTCTGAATGAATGACTCCTTTGGTGTTTGAATCCGGGTTGGGGTAAAGGGAAGCTGTGTGAAATAAGGTGCTCTCCAAAATCACTGTACCTGAGAGGCTGGCCCCACAGCAGTGTGAAAGGCAAACTGGAGCTGTTGCTCTTTCTAGAGAGGGAATATTCCTTACCCTTCTAAACTCCTCAGCAAAACTCAATTACCCTTAAACACAAATTTATCCTTACCTGAAATAGCAAGCTGCTGGATCTTGAACTGTATATTGAGGCTTGGATTTTCTTCTGGCTTAGGTGCTCCAGACTGTAAATTTACCAGTCCTTTAAGACTTGGGAGCTTTTGTGGAGTAATTTTCCCCACGTCCCATGTTAGTACCTTAAAAAGACATGAAAAACAGAAACAATCTGAACCATTTAATAAAGACAAATGTTCAAAGACAACATTCAAAGACACTGTAAGTTTTTGTACAAAATGAAGCACAGTGTCTTATAGACCTGGGAGCTTTACTAATTAGTTCTGTGACTCTGAATGGAGAGTCAGTAGAGAACCCACATTAGCTGAACACTTATTTTTGGATATAGCACTGTACTTAGCACTACCTGTATGTTATCTTATAGAAGCCAGTAATGTAGATTTTGTCTTCTATTTACAAATGAGGAAATTAAGGCTCAGAGGTCAAATGATTGCTCAAGGTCACACAGCTAGTTAGCTACAAGGCTGGGATTTGAGGCTAAGGCTATATGATTTGAAATGTTCTTTCCACTAGACGACCTTCACTGTTTCTGTCTGAGCCTCAGTTTATTTTTCTGTAAAATGAGAAGACTGACCTAAATTGGTATTTTAAACTTTTAGCTATGGAACCCTTTGTGCAAATGAAATCTTTAGTGTGGCAGCTCAATAACAGATGAGAAAGTAAAGCCGGGGTAAAGGGCCGGCAACTGAATCTCTCCACTTCTTAGCCCTGTGTGGTCTTTAGGGAGGTTCTTTGAATCCTCAGGACTGGATTAGATGATCTTTAACATTCTATGATTTCATTTAAAATATACCTTTTCATTTACCAGGCAGCTCAATGACTTTGCTGTTGAAAAGAATATTTTTTACCCAACCAGGAAGCTGAGAGAAAATAATTTTTTACATTTTCTCTGAAAACCCTCTGCTTGAGGCACATTTATATAGGGTGAGGAAGCTGCTTTCCTAGCCAACATCCCCTGTGGAAAAGTATAAAACAATGCTTTTAAATTTAAAAAAAAGAGAGAAAGATCTTAACGATCAATTTCTACAGAAAATTTAACAACAGACTCTGCATCTTCTTCCTCATTAGAGAAAGAGTGTCTGGGTTATCCATGGATGAGTCAAAGTGTGCACACTCTGATGGGGGACAGCATGAGTCTCTTTTCTGTTCTGCTCAGCAGCAAATGCAGTATTGCCTTCATAGCCAGTGGCAAAAGCACAGCACAGTATGCTCTCTAGGTTTTGTTAGGAACTTTAGTTTTAACTAAGGGAAACCTTTTCTCTAGCCCCTGTCCCAAATCACAAAATAAAGATTGCAGAAACATGCTCACTCTTGGTTTGAGATGACTATACCTTGGTAACTGGATCAAATGTATAGCTGCCTTGTGTTGGTGTCAGGTTCATATTCAGCACAACTTTTGGCATGTGAACTGTCACTGTGATTCCTTCAATGGTTTTCCCCATATTCTGTTTTGGTCCAATTGTAATATCAAATCTGCCACAAGAGCTGTTCTCCTTAAAGCTGATGCTGTGTTTCACATACACTGGTATTGCCACTAGGCTAAAAAGATAAAGAAACAAAAACACAAACACACACGATTAATGGCATGAGCCAGCACAGGGGGTGACCTCAAAACATCAGTCGAGAGTCTTCTACCCTGCCTCTACGTTCACTATAAGACTCTATACCTCTAGAAGTGCGGATTCTGCATCTGCACTGGGGGTGGGGCAGGGGCAGGGTGAGTACAGCACAGTGTTTTGGTATCACTACACTAGGAATTATACAACTTCTGAGGAGTAAGTATACAAATCAAGATAGAAACCCGAAGCTTAATTATAGCGTAAACAACTGGGGCAAATATTCCTAGTTTAAAGATATTAATTAAGATCCGTAGAAAGATATTTTAAAATTATGCAAACTAAACAAAGCAGTTCCTATGTGGTTAAGAGCCAAGAAACAGTTCAAATCTCCGCTTCTGAATCCTGTCCTGATGTCACCTTAATAACCTCTAATGTTTTCAAGGGACAAACCAGCTATAACCCACAACACTAAATCATTCATTTATACTCAGTGCAGAAAAGAGTGACTTGATATCAGTTAGTTGGGGAATGTCCTGGGGAGCTACAGGTAGGTCTGTCTCCTTCTGTCAGCCATGATGTCTACAGACCATAGTAAAATTATGGCACAGGGTCTTGGTTTTGCCTAAGTTATACAAAGTCCCAAAAGCTTGCTCTCAGGTACACATTTTATTATAGTCTCATTTACTACTACTCTATGCTCTTAGATTCAAGGTACACTGATTATTTTAGACACTTATTTTCACCAGTTCTTGGATCTCCTGGTAAACTATGGCTAAAGGCAGCAATGATGAATTGAAGTATCCAACTGTCAGAATGAACTGGGAGTCAGTTCTACCCAGCACATTGATATATGATGGCAGTATGTGGGTGGTGTATCGACATACTTTTGCGAGCTGACCCGATACGATATGAGTCGGAAATTTCCATCTGGAGGAATAAATGACAAAACTCTTTCAGATTCCCAACGCTTGAACCGGATGCAGGGGTGGAAGCTGACATCATCTAGAAGCCTTGGGTTCTGCCAGGAAAACAACACAGCCACCATAGACATAGAGCATAATGAACATGGCAACTCTACTAAGATATTATGAGAAATTAACATGCTCCCTAAAGATGAAGCAGTCATGTAAGAGTTTGTTTTATAACCACATCATAAGCATAGTTTCACAATGCTTTAAAGTTTGCAAATATTTTATATACATTATTTTACTTGAATTTCAATAACCATGAAGTAGAAAATAGAAGCAGTATCATTTCCATTTTCTAGATGAAAAAACTGAGGTTCAAAGAACTCGAGGTCAGGACAAGTTAGTGGCAGAGACAGAACCAGAACTCATTTCTCTTGTTTGTTCTTAGTAGTGTGTCACGCTGTCTAAAATGATGCAAAAAGGTCCATGCCCTTTCATACCAGCAAAGCAAATAATTCAGTAAAATGAACACTGCAGATTTGCAGAAGCCAGTCAGCCATTTAAGCTCCGCCTAGCACACCTAGGCAAAGACCTCTCCTCAGCCTTTCGTAAAGGCCATGCTCATCATGTAAGGATAGTGTCTTGGTGACCTGTGCTAGGAATATTCTGAGATACTTTTTTGTAATCTAAGATACAAGAGTGTCTCAGTATTTACCTTTTCACTTAGTACTTATCATTTAGTACTTCGTATGTATTAGGCATGCAAGGAGCTACAGGACAGGAAAACAAAACCTACCATGAAAGAAAGGGAAAGGTCAGGCATTCCGGATAACTTAATGCAAGCATCGATGACCCCCTGAATTTCTGCAAAGACTGTAGATCCTGAAGAAAGAAAGAAAAAGGGTGATAACATCCCTGGAATATGCGTCTTTACTAGAGCTATCACTGTGTCCGAAGTAATGGAGACACCTCCTGGATGTCAGACGTACTGAAGCTTTACACATCTATTAACAGGTCAGTGGATAGAGATCCATTACACTCAGCTTCTTCACAGAGTGCCATGGCTCATACCCAATCACAAGCTGGAATATGGTAATTCCAAGGAAAATCAAACCTGTCTATATCTCTATAGAGTCAAACTAGTAAGAATGCTGGATATACAGTTAAAATCTTTTTAATAGAATTTTAAAATGAGGCAAGTTTCTCAAGAAAAGGACTAAGCTGTTAACTCTAAGAAATAGTAGCCATTATTCTGTAATAATACAGCTATTATTCTGTATGATGAAATTTTATAATGAAAGGGGCACTCAATGAAAAGATATTGGCTATAATTCACAATAACTCAGTTCACACCAACTAGCTGTGTTACCTTGGGCAGATTACTTTACCCTTCTGAACTTCAGTTTCCTTATGCCTAAAATGTGAGGGTTGGACTAAATGTTTAAAATTTTGTGTGATATTCTAATAAAGCACTGTTTTTTTGTCTGGGGTCTTTACTAGAAGTATTGGACAAAAAGTAGTAGCAAAAATATGGTGTATAGTAGATGTACAATAAATGTTAGAATGAATAAACAGCAAGAGGAGAGGTGTACAGGGTAATAACAGGCTTAATGTAAGACAATATAAGATCTGATTTACAAAGATTTGGCCGATTTCAACTAGTGGTTATGAAAATTATATGTAATCTTTGGGCAAAATAAACAGATTTTTAAACCATTAGAAAACAAATGCCTTTCCACTGAAACCACACTGCCAAGGGATTTCAATTTTCTATTCAGCTTATGTCAGCTGAACTGTTTTCCCCCAAATAAGACCACATGCACACAATTACCTGATTTATCTATAATTGCATCTATTTCTTCAATGACATCAAAATAGGCTTCATTATTTGTGTACTTTACTCCTGCCCGGCGCCATGGGATGTTGGACAGCTGCCCAGTGGGGAGTGTGTCCCCAACATTACTACTGCCTAGAAACCAGAAAAGGAGAAAGCAAAGCTAATGCATAAACGGTCATCAGAAAAGCTATTAACAGAAAAAATAAATGCTTTAGCTGCTTCTTTAATGTTTGGGTTTTTCTTCATTGAAGTTGTGGATGGTTTCCAGAATTGTTGGAGACATAGCCATACCAACATGATCAAATTTCCAGAAGACAGAAATAGGCCATGTGGTCCTCTATCTGCCAAGCCAGGTTAAGTTCATTTACTTATCTTTTGCTTCCTGTGTGTTAACAGTAACCTAACCTAATTCCAGTGGCTCAACAACAGAATCTCATCCTGTTGCCACTGATGAAAAAAGGCTGGTTGTTTCAAAACCTTCTGCCGATAAAATGTCTCCACTGAGAATACACAGTGATAACTAGGTCCTTTGGTATTCAGCTTGGATTCTACATGAGATGCTGCCAAGCAGGCCTCAGTGGAGTAAGTGCAATGAAGAACATACTCTGGCCTTTTTCCATTTTAAGGTCAGCACACCCATCTGGCCACAATATGGCTAATGTTCAATATCTGGCTAATTTCTTGGTAACCTGATATAGGTCTGAAAATAAGTCTGATTGTCTTAAACATATATCTTTGAGTTTTGAAGTAGTTAAGACTTTGGTTAATTTACATTTTCAATTCAAAAGTAGTACTTGCTTAACAACACCTTTCATTGTGACTACATCACCTGTAAAGTATGAAATTGCTTTTAAAAATCTTATACTGTTATTTATGTATTTTAATTTTTTTCCAGTCTCCTCCCACCCAGAGTGTAAGTTTTAGGAAGGTGCACAGACACTCCATCTTATCTTTCCTTGAATTTCTCCTAACATTCAGCCTTGTACAGAAGATGAGTGAGAGCTATGGAATGAATGCTTTCTTATAGGCCTCTCTCACCCCATTTTTAGATCAGTGCACTTGGAGAGACATTTACAGTGGTGGACAGTATAGTTGGAATGGCATATAACATTTGAGAGAAATCTTTCTCAAGAAGGTTTTACTATTTTCAAGAGTATTGTCATCTGGATGTACCTAATTTCTATCTTTACTGAAGAATTCAACCAAAATTGGAAGCTTCTAACACAAGTACAAGGCCCACCATGCATGAGACCTCAAAAAGAGACTAATTTCTTGTCTTTCTGTTTTAACACATCTTTTGCATATATTTACATGCTGCCGAATTAAGCACTTGCATGTATAAAACAAAGATCTGGAGGAGACAGTATATACTCTGTGGTGGAAAGTCTTAAATTTTCTGTACTCTAATAACTGTAGGGTAGCAGTATAATGCCAGCTTTACAATACTATTTTTATTTTTTCCAGCTTTACTGAATTGTAACTGACATATCACATTGTGTTAAGTTTAAGGTATACAATATAGTGATTTATGTATATATTGCAAAATGATTACCACAGTAAGTTTAATTAACATCCATCATGATATTGGCTTCTTTAGGACTAACTGGGATCATTTATTCAGTCTTATTATTTAGTGTTAAATAACAGTAATGTTATTGTGGTCTTGTAGAAAAACCTATAATAGAAGAGTAATAACCAAAAAGTTCTTTATCATTTAAGACCCAGCCTCTTTCCATGAAAAAAAAAAAAAAAATACACATCCATTTAAAAATCATCACTAACTTTGATTTTGGCCAAATTAGACTATCTTAAGAATCTGCCAGATCATAAGAAATGGTGTTGAGTTGTTTATAAAGTTTTAGTTGCTCAATTCCTAATAAAGTATGTTTTGACCTTACCTGTAATAGAGTTGACAACGGAACGAAGAATTGTTGGTGGTTTAATCAGTTCTTTCAAAATGTTAGATTCGGTAGCCAGAGGAAATCCATTGTCTAACATTTCTTCCAAGAGCTCATACACTATGACCACATTGTCCTTAATCGCAGCCTCCGAACACTCACCAAAGTAGTCCTAATAACACGTACATAATATTGCACATGGGAGGAATGAAGAAAGGCTTGCTAAATACTTTCTGTTCTGAAGAATAAACTTACAGCTGCATAATTCAATGAATGTAAAACACAGAAAAAAACCTTTGATAGGTTTTAAAAAAATTTTAGATTGAATTGAATTCCTATTACATATTATGCCAGAAAGTACACTGAAACATTAAACCAGAATGTGAACTATAAAATTCCTTTGTCCTGACAAGGTAACACCAAAACACACAGATTAAAGTATTTGGAATATTCAGCAAAACAAGAGAAAATAACAAAATGTGGTATTAGAAGATTTCATGATCAATAAAAATCTTGGGACCATTCAGAGAACTGTGTGTGGAAAGCAAGGTTTCCTGATGACATAATTTGTAATACCTGTAAGAAACAAGGCTTCCATGCCCATGAGATTGTTTTGTCCTAAAACAGTGAATGAAGCAGCCATGTGTGCTACTGTACACCCTACATAAAAGGGTTTATGAAGTTATGCTTAGTTGAAAAAGAGAGAGACAGACAGCACATCAAAAGCTGGGTAATTAAAAGATATAATAATGTGTCCCACCTCCAAATAACTTGGGTAATTTAAGTTCAAAAGATTTGACGAATAACTAACCTGAAAAGTGTCAGCAACTCGATGTAGGAACTCAATTACAAAGAGAGGTGGCACTTCAGTCTGTATGACAGACACAAAGAAGAGCTTATCCCTGTAGATACTGATGAGGTAGTGGTGAGGTGTTGAAATGACAGGTGGTACATTTTCAACATCAGCAGCTTTCTCTTGAGCTTCAAAGAAATAATCACAGACAGACTGGCTCACAACACTCTTCCAGTGCTTCTCTAGAAATATGTCACCGGAACAGTTTATGAGAAATAGACTGTGGATCATTTTCTGGGGGGAAAAAGTTTAAATTTAGTATACAATAAAAGTATCCTTGTATTATCCTGACATCAAAACCAGAAAAGGCAATATAAGAAACTACAGACCATGATGACTTAAGAATATAGAAGCAAAAATTCTGAACAAAATACTAGCAAGTGAACACAGCAACATACAAACAAAGGTTATATACTTTGACCAAGTGGCATTTATTCCAAGAATGTATAGTTGGTTCAACATATGAAAATCAATTAACATAATACACAGTATTCATAAAATAAAAGACAAAAAACTATCATTTCAAAAGGTACAGAAAATCATTTGGCAAAATCCAACACCTTTCTATGAGAAAAACATGTAACAAACTAGGAATAGAAAGAAACTTCCTCAACCCGATAAAAAGAAACTATGAAAATTCCATAGCTAACATCATATTTAATGGTTGAAGACCAAAAACTTTCCCCTTAATATCAAGAACAATGATGTTCACTCTCACCACTTCGAATCAATATTGTATTAGAGGTTCTAGCCAGGGCACCTAGGCAAGAAAATGGAAACAAAAGCCTTCCCAATTGGAAAGGAAGAAGTAAAACACACACATACACTATTAGAGTTAATGAGTTCAACAAGGTTACAGGATACAAGGTTAATATAAAAAATCAATTGTGCTGCTACATGCTAGCAATAGGTAATCTGAAAATAAAACTGGGAAAATTATAAGAGCATCAAAAAGATAAAAATACTCAGGATTAAATTTAATAAAAGAAGAGCAAGGCCTGTACACCAAATATTATAAAGCACTATTGAAAGAAATTAAAAAGAGCTCTAGCCAGTTTTGCTCAGTGGTTAGAGCATTGGCCCTTGGACTGAAGGGTTCTGGGATCGATTCCAGCCAAGGGCATGTACCTCAGATGCAGGCTCGATCCCGTCCCTGGTCAGGGCTGCTGCAGGAGGCAACCAATTGATGTGTCTCCCTCACATCTTTCTCTCTCACATCTCTCTCTTCCCCTCCTTCCTTCCCTTCCACTCTCTCTGAAAAGCAATGGAAAAATATCCTCAGGTGAGGGTTAAAAAAAAAAAAAGACCTAAAAAATGGGAAGACATTTTATGTTGATGGACTGTAACATATAATACTGTTACGACAGCAATACTCCCTAAATTGATCTACAGATCCAATGCAATCCTGTTAAAATGCCTGCTGCCGTTTTTGTGGAAACTAACAGTTTGACCCTAAAATTCATGAGGAAATGAAAGAGACAAAGAAGAGCCAAAACAGTCTTGAAAAAGAAGAACAAATTTGGAGGACTCGTACTTCCTGATTTCAAAACTTACTACAAAGGTACTGCGTGGTACTGGCACAAGGACAAACTATAGATCAAAAGAATAGAATTGAGTTCTGAAATTAACCCTTACATATATGGTCAACTGATTTTTGACACCTGTGTCAAAGCCATTCAACTGGGGGAGAGAAGAGTCTTCAACAAATGATGCTGGGACAACTGAACTTCCATATGCAAAGAATGAAGCTGGACTTCTACCTCACAATATATAAAAATTAACTCAAAATGTACAAATACTTAAATATAAGAGGTAAAACTATAAAACTCTTAGAAAAAACATATGCATAAATCTTCATGACCCTGGATTAGACAATGATTTTTAGCTATGACACCAAAAGCACAAACAACATAAGAAAAACAGATAACCTGGACTTATATCAGAATTAAAAACTTTTGTGCTTCAAAGGACATTAGCAAGAAAAGGAACCCCCCCCCACACACACACACAAATGAGGAAACATTTGCAAACCATATATTTTACAAGGGACTACTATCCAGAATATATAAAGAACTCATACAACTCAACAATAAAAAGACAACCCAATATAAAATGGGCAAAGGATTTGAAAAGATTTTTCTCCAAATAAGATTTATACATAAATGGCCAATAAGCACATGAAAAGATGCTCTACATATTTTCAACATATAAATAAAAATCACAATACATTTAATAACTACTAGGCTAGATATAATCAAGAGACAGACAATAACAGGTGTTGACAAGAACATAGAGAAACTGGAACCCTATTACATTGCTGCTAGGAATGTGAAACGGTGCAGCTGCTGTGGAAAACAGTTTGAGTTCTTCAAAAAGTTAGAGACAGAATTACCAAATGACTTAGCAATTCTCCTCCTAGGTAGAACTGGAAACTGTGTGGACATGTGCTTCTAGCAGCATTATTCATAACAGCCAAAAAGTGAAAACAACCCAAACTGATGAATGGATAAATAATAAATATATGAACAATGGAATATTACTTAGCCACGAAAAGGAACGAAGTACTAGTATGTGTTACAACATGGATGAACTTTGAAAACATTATATTGAGAGAAAGAAGTCAAACACAAAAGGCCATATATTGTATGATTCCAGTTATATGAAATGTCCAGAATAGGCAAATTCATAGAGATAGAAAGTAAATTGGTACCTGCCAAGGGCTGGGTGGAGGGGTAGAATAAGGAATTATTGGTTATGGGTTTGGCATTTCTTTTCTGAGGTGATAAAAACTGCTGGAAACAGAGATGATGGTTACACTACTTTGTGAATATACTAAAAACTCCAAAATTATACACTATAAAATGGTGAGCCTTATGGTATGTGAATTATATCTCTATTTTAAAAAAGTATTCTTAATACCTTGTGACACACAAATCCACTCCCAGGTGGATTAAAAAGATATGTGTACAAATGTGCACTCAAAACATATATTTGTAATAGTGAAAACCTACAACAACTCAAATATTTATGAATAGTACAAAAGAAAAATAAACTTAGTATTATAAATATTATACAGCAATGAAAATAAACTATTGATACATGAAACAAATATGGATACATCTTACAATACTGAACACAAAAGGATACACAGAGGATGATGTTATTTATATGGAGTTCTAGAACAGATAAAACTAATCTATGTTTGAAAAATCAAATGGTTTATTTTATGGAGGAAATTGGGGGTAATAACAGAGAAGGGCCTGGGGGTGGTCTTCTAGGTACTGGTAATGTTTTATTTCTTGATCTAGATAATGGTTACAAGTTGTGTTCATCTTGTAACAATTCATTGGACTTTATGCTATGAGTTGTATACTTTTCTGAGGGTTAGTTACACTTCAAATAAAAAGGTTACTGTCCTTTCAATATGGAGGACATTGAGAAAAAGTTTAATTACCTTAACTTTTTCATTTCTTTTATATGGACATCAGTAGAAAGGTGTTTAGTATAGTGGTCCATTCATTCAAAATTATAGAACTGTATGATAAATGTAGCCTAAGGAAAAAGAATTTAAAATCTATGAATACAGTTTCTATGCATGAAGATAAATTTCAAAGAGGAAAGGAAGACTTTCCATAAATGGATTCATTCAATTCTGCTGACACAGAAAACAGTGACAACAATTTGACTAGTTCTTTTTGGAGGAAATCACTTATTTTATGGAAGTGGCTGACATTTAAAGACTATCTGGTGATAACTTCCTGTTCCTATTTAGTCTATGTTCAATAATTATCAAGTAAATAATACTAATTATTGAGATGTGTTTTAGTAATTACTATATTAATGGAGTTATGAATGCTGTTAATAGTTTAGGGTTCCTGCTATTAGAAACAGTAAAATGTTTCTTTGTTCAAAACCATCTCTGTTTAGCTAAGCAATCAACTTGAGTTGGCAGCAATAAAACCTGATATCTCAGGCTTTGGATCTACTAAAATTTTCCAGATTAATATTTGAAATCTGTTAAAATATTCTACTTTAGTCAGATGCTTTGTTTAGTAGGTTAGCTTTGTGTCAGCCTTTTATTTCTAATTGTGTGTTAAAATATTGCCCTTGTAATACACAATACATAGACTTGCTATATAGAACCTACTGACTTTACCTGACTTTATAACCTCTGCTGATACACTTTTCCCCCCTAAATGAAACAGGATATCCAGCAATAAGATATGTAACTAAATTTGTATTATGATACCTTTTCTTAAAATAAAATCTTCATCTGAAATACAATGTGGTTTAAAGCAGAACACTGTAATAAACTCAGAGAACCAAATTTGAGCACTTTAGGTGAGTCAACTATTGAATATGGCATCCTTTGAAAAAATTAATTTACAGCTCCATTCAAAGTGCTAAGGATACATGAATTAATAATATCTAAAACATGTTGAGTACTTACTGTGGGCCAGACACTATGCTAGGCACTTTTCCTACATTAACACATTTAATCAACACATCTCAATGCTACAAATACTGCTCTTACCCTCATTTTACAGATATGACAATAAAGTGTCAGAAATGTTAAGTCAGTTACCTAACATCATACCTTAAGTATCAGAGATAGGAGTCAAATCCAGATCCAAGTGAATCCTGAGCTCCTGTTCTTACCTGCCTCTTAGAGAGTAATTATTAGAAACAAAGCAATACTGTCCAATAGGATTTCCTGCAATGATGGACATGTCCTATATCTGTGCTGTCCTATACAGTAGCCACTAATCACATGTGACTATTGAACGCCTGAAATGTGGCTAACGCAACTGATGTACTGAAGTTTTTATTTTAATTATGTTAAATTTAAATTATATGTAGTTAGTGTTTACCATATTAGACTGAGTAGCAAACGTGCTGTTTGAGCTTATAATTAAGAGAAAGAGTTGAAGGGTATGTTTCTTGTTTAGTTAGAAGCCAACGTGTTCTAATAAATTATTTAGAGCAGAAATTATATTTAAAGGAGCTGACATATGCTCTCTTCTTCAACCGTTCATCTTATAGAAAGAATAGTTCACAGGTATCTGTGGTACTCCATTGCCACAATATACCCTAAAACAGCTGCTTGTACTTGAAGCAATTGACTTCGTAGTTTCTTTATTTTTAGGGACCAGATTCCTACTCATCTTTTAAGCTGGTGAAAAATTCTTTCCAGGAAAAGTTTCCACCAAAGTTGTTTTCATTGGCAGTAGTTCAGGTCTCAGAAGACTACAGTAAGTTAAACTGGCCATCTGGATTTATTGTTCCTATCCTTAGTGCTGAGATGAAAGCATAACACTTGTAGCTTTCATTAGTGCTTAGCTTTAAAACCCATCTTAACCTTCTGTTATAGAAAAAGAGAGCTTATTTCTTCCATCCGCATTATGATCAAGGGCCTAAAGCATGTAACAATTAAATAAATACCACTTGCAGACTGTTTCTTTAGCTACTTAATCTTAGAGCAGCTGCAGTTACTTTTTATTATTTTAATAAACTTCCTGGGAAAGCTACACACTCACCACCACCACAACTATCTTTTTGCTCTTAGTGACTTTGAGTCAGGAAACAGAATTCTTCGTTATTTTAAAGCCACTTGAGAAAGTGCCTTCAGAGGCAGTTCCATCAGAGCTTTGAATGCAGCTTAAATACAATACTTCATAAATCCTCTTTACCAAATGTTGAACACACTCATCCTGATGATTCACAAGCCATGCAATTACAATAGTCAAATATCCTTGGAAGATAAAAAGAGAAAATGTATTCCTTCTAGATAAAACAGGAGAAAGGCATGGAAGGTGAGAAGAGAGGCATATCCAAGGTGAGAGAATAAGACCAGAAAAGAATCTGGCTCACCTGATTCTCAACCAATATTTTGACCATTTATTCATTCAACAAGTAGTTTTGAATGTTTTTTACATTAAACAATGGGGAGACAGGGTGAACAAAATACAGTCCCTGAACTCACAGTGTTTAGAGTTCAACAAAGAAGGCAAAAAAGGTTTTGAGGTGAGAGAGAACAAAAGAAAAATAAATCTAGTACAAATTTAGCAACTTTAGAAGGTAGAGGGAAATGGTGAGATGAGAGTGGAGGAGATAAGCAGAGATGGGTTCACTTTGTTTTCAGGGCAATGCAAAATCTTTTTTTATGGTTTTATGCGGGGGATTCATGCAATCCCATTTACAGTTTTAGGGAAGACTGCACTGTGGCAACTGCATGATAGGGAAACTGGATATTGTGACACAATTGATAAATGAGTTATGGTGGTGGCCTGAGCTAGAATGTTAACAGTAGGGATGCAGTAAAATGAAAAGATAAGAGAAACACATTGGTTTGAGCAAAGATTGGGGAGGGGAGAAAGGGAAGTATGAGAGGGAAAATGAGGCATTTAATCCTAGTTCTGTATAACCTGATCCAATTCTGGCTATATTTGATGCAAATGGATATATTCAAAACACTACTGGTGCTTCTGAGAGAAGCCGAGTTGGAGATAGACTTGTGAGTAATCATAATTTTTTGTCAATGGGAATTGCAATGATAAGGAGAATAAAACTACAAAGAGAGCGCATGAGTAGAAGAGAGCCTGGGGAAGGAACTCCAGCATTTGAGTAGCAGCTGGGTCAAGGAAGTGTGCATAACAAGAGTATTTGGACACACTCTCCCTCTTGGGAGCAAGCCAGCACTTTTCCCTTCCCCTTCTTCTCCCACAGACATTCATCTCCTAAACCCTAAGGGACCCAATGAGACTTGCAACCCGGGGAGCAATGGGCAGCGGCACCTCATCCCCAGCTAACCCTCTGAGCCGGTCTCCAAGGCCCCCTCTTATCTGACTTCCCAGTGATCTCACAGCAGCCCTGCCTTGGCTCACGTCTTCCCCGTAACATTCCTAGAGAACTAAAGCAGCCTGGCCTAGTCTCTCTCCTGTTGCTTCTTCTATCCTAGGTCCTTCCTTGTCCCCAGCTTTAACATACTCTCAAAAAAAAAAAAAAAAAAAAAAAGATTTGGCTGACGAAGGATAAAAGAAAAGTGGTCAGGATAATGGTTTTTAGTAACTAGGTTGTGTTAGTATGTTTCCAGAAGAATGGAGTATTAAACATTTTAAATGGCACTACAAGTTCAAGCTCCAAGAGCTGGACATGTGTTGATCTAACTGTGTTTCTCAACTTTCTCTTCATGATTACCTGCTAGAGGGGCCTTTTCAGAGACTCCCCTTCTATCATACCCCTCCCCTAGGAAATTCCAGTACCACAGAATATATATCTGTAAATCTCTTTATGTATACTGTAAACATATCTGTGCTTTATTCATAAAAGGGTATGATTTTTTTTCCTTACAAGAGGTAATTTTTATCCCTACTAAGAATATATGATTTAACACATAGAGGACATTGATGATCTTAGTAAAAGCAGTTTCAGTGATAGCTTAGTGGAATGCTGGAAAGCAGATATACTATAGAGGGCTGATAAATGAGAAATAAATAGCATGAAGTGGGGGAAACAGATAAGGGGAGTAGATGGTACCTTCAAGAACCCTAGTTGTGAAGAAATGAAAGGAGAGGAAAAAAATGGGTATAGTTCATAAAATTAAGGAAGAATATTTTTAAATGCTAAAGAAAAGGTGTGAGCAGAGGGGGAAAGGCTAATGATGCAGGAGAATAACTGAAAAAAAGAAGACCCTGTGAAGGGAGGAGAGGATGGTATTGGTCAATTAGGTGAAAGGATTTGTTTTCCATAAGGAGAAGGGACACTTTTTCCTCTTTAAACGAAGGTTTATATATTTGGTTGCAGGAAGGTGATGGGTTTTATTTTCTCTGTTTAATAGGAAGGAAGGTAATTTGTAGATGGAGACAAAATTCCTCTTTACAAATACTATTTGCTACCCATGAATTAAGATCCTATTGTGCAACTTAAAAGTATCTCTCTAGCCTGCAGGGAGCTCCAACAGTATCTTATGTTGAATGTCTAGAAACACTGTAAAAATCCTAAGATTCAGTATGAAAAGCTGATCTTATTGCAAAGAGAGCTTTCCTACTAAAGATGTGTACATTTTGGGTAATTCTTCATTAACCTTATTTCTCCACTTTTTCTACGGTTTCAATGGAAAGTGTCTTCCTTTCCAGAACTAATCCTTCCACTTGTAATTTTGAATCTTTAATGTTATACATTGGTTACTTGCATGCTGCAAAAAAACATAATGTCTTGTATTCCTAAAAACAAACAAACCTCAAACTTTTTAGGAACCTCGCCGTCCTCAACAATCGTCTGCTTTACGCTCCCAATGAGGAAGGATTAAGTGTAGGCGGGCAGTCTCTCCTTTCAGTAACAGACTATTGAAGCAGCCCTCTCAAACGGCCCAGGAACTTCTTCATCATCAACTCCAACAACTTATTCTCAGACTCCAACCGACTCCTTTGACCCTTGCAGCATTTCACGTCACTGACAACATTCCCCCCAAACAAAGCAAATGCTTCTTACCCTATTACATGAAACGTCACCTCTTCTGGTTTTCACCTCGAAAGCGTCCTTCCGGCTTTCTCCCCATGCTTTTTTTTCTTTTTATATTTCTACCATCTCCACCTAACCACTGTTTCAAATCCGCTATATCCCAACTTCCACAAAATTCCTCCTCACGCGAGGGCTCCTAATGTTACAGTGGCACCACCTTCTAATCACATACGCTATAAACTTCAGCTTCAGGTCCAATCCAAATCTACCAAGTCCCGCCAGCCGCACTGCTCATCGCTCTTCCACACTCGCTGCCACCGCCTCAGTCGAGGTTCCCATCACCTCCCTGAACCGCAGCACCTCCTCCCTGCATTCCCCACGCCAGGCGCCTCCAGGCGCCACCCGCCAACATAACGGGTCAGTCAGGGACTCTGTTCTTCAAAGCAGAAGCTTGGGGCTGGGGTTCAAGTCGTCGGTACTCCAGCTCACTGCGGGTGGAAGACCTTCCCGCGCCCGAGAACGCAGAGGGCCCCCAATGAGCTAGAACCTCTCGGGCCTGCGGCCTGAGAACACAGGGCTGCAGGTGCACCGCTCCCTTCCGGCCCCGCTGGCAAGGAAGCCCGGAAGGCCGGGAGAGAGGCGCGGCCCCGGGCCACCGCGCGGGAGACGCTCCCGCAGCCCACGATATTCAGCCTACTCCCCAGTTTTCGAGCTGTCCCCTGACCGCAGACTCCTCGCCCCTCACACTCACCCCGACACCTGGGCCTGTCAGTGATTCGGCGCCGGGTCCTCTCCGGACCGAGACTGAGGCAGCTGAGAAGGCCGTGAGGACCCCGCAGGTGGCGTGCCCAGTAGATTGCCTGACTAACAGCTTCAAAGAGACCAAATAGGTCTACAGATTTGGAAAGATTAAATAAGCGGGAAGACGTTGAATAAGAAGAAATACAGCTCTTTAGGTTCAGGATTCAAATCTTTAAGACCACCGAAAATTTAGAAGAGCGAAGGGGTTTCGCGTTATCTGTATTCAGGCGCTCATCCGCAGCCTAACGCAATCTGGGGGGGGTTGTCCCCAAACGTGGGGGCGGGGCCAGGGAGGGGCTGTGTATTAGCCAGTGGGTGGAGCTGACGGGTAGAGCCAATGACTGTGGGTGGGAGAGGCACGAACTGGGAGGAGTCGGGCGGGGAGGGGCTTGTAAAAAACGGAGGCGGTGTTACGAGAAGGGGGAGGGACTAGAGGGCGGGAGGGGGAGGGACTAGAGGGCGGGAGGGGTGGGGCGCACACTAGACCCTAAGTGGGGTGGGAGCGAGAAGATGGCTGCAGCTGAGGAGGCGCCGAAGGCCAAAAAGATGAAGGTGGAGGCGCCTCGAGCGCTGAGGTGAGCGCTACGCTGCGTAGGGTGGAGGGTGGCGGCGCGGGCTCTAACCAGGGCCTCCGTGCGGTTGCAGTGCCCCGGCGCTGGGCGGTGTCGGCACGAGGCCAGCGCGCGGACCCGGCTCTTCGGGGAGCTGCGGGCATGGCTGCGACCTCCCGCTCGGCGCCCGCCCCGTTTGGCGTGGGCGCCTCCCGCTCCGGAGCGGCCCGGGCGCTCTCGGCCAATGGGAGCGCCGGCCCGGGGCCGAGCCGGCTGTGGGCTGGCTGCAGGCGCCACGTGGGATCCTTGCCGCCTGGGCTGAAGTGACGCCGGGGGATCGAACGGGGCCAGAGCAGAGTCACATGCGACCACCTCCTCTTTCCTGGGGGTAACGAGGAGGAGACCCAGCAGCTGCTTTGCCCTGGGGCAAAGGCGGAATTCTTGAGGATTTTTTGTAAAATGTCACGGAAGGGCGACCTGACTTTCCTTTCCTTACACACTCTGCCTCCTGGCACTTTTGCGGACAGTCTGCCGGGGACCCGGAGCCAGCAGCGGAGGCTTGGGGCCCGGGGCGGGTAGGGGGGCGGCAGTTAGCTGAACGTATCGGAAAGGCTGATTTTTCTTTTTATTCTTCTTAGCGTTTTTTGGCAGCAGTGAGGGCAGTTCTGGCCTTAACACCTGCCTCACATGTGATTGATGTTGCAACTTTTACTTAAAAAAAATTGTTAAGTATTCCTTCCTAATACGTATAAAGTGCAGTGTGCACAGTCCTTGATTTTGAAATGTTCATTGGAAGGCAGTGACTTTTTTAACTAAAAATAAACATCAAATTGATTTAAAACTATTGGGACACTCCTCATTATAAAAGGCAAATCTCATTTCTGCCAACGTCACCTTTCTTTACTTACGAAAGAATGAGTCATTCATAACGGAAAAAAGGTCACTTACGAGCCCAGATTCCCGCCAGTGCGTTTAATGTATTTCTGCTGTCTTCAGAGGGTTATTGTCCCTACCTTGTAGGAAGAAAATAAACAAACAAACAAAAATCAGAAGCTAGCCAGTCGGATTCAGTGGCTAGAGGGTTGGCTTGCGGACCCTTGCCCTGGTCTGGGTACGTGCAGGAGGCAACCAATCCATGAGAGCAATGTCTGTCTGTCTGTCTCTCTCCCCACTCTGAAAAACAATGGAAAAAATATCCTTGGGTGAGGATTAAAAAAAAATATATATATATATATATATCAGGATATTCTATTTTTATTTTAAGCTTTCAGACTGTAGAGTAAAGCAGCGATTTTCACCCAGTGTGCCGCAAGATTTTTGAACATGCAGTACCTGACTTTAGTCAGGGGCTCTCATCTCTTTTCCCTTAGATTGTCAAATTAAAAAATGACAACAGCCAACACAACAATAGCCGTCTGGTGTGAATGAATCAAAATGATCCTTTTTTTTTTTTTTGGTATTGTTTGTGGCGTGCTGCAGAATTTTAGTAATTAGTTTATGTGTGCCATGAGATGGAAAAGATTGAAAATCACTGGAGTAAAGAAAGCAGGGGCTTTTGAATCACACCTACTTGGGGTCAAGGCATGTGTTTTTCCCTATTTGGTCCATTATTAGATTATTGTCCTGAAAGGCACCTCCTCCACCAGATTTCCTCTTCCAAATTGGAAGACAGATGCAACTCTTCCCTACTGTGCTACTAAACATAGTGCCTTAGATTTCCCCTTATGCTCATCATTTTCAAAGTGCTTTCCTATTTTACAGGTGAGGAAATTGATGCTAAATGAAATAATTAAGGAACTGAAATATGAACCCAGAGCATGTGGGTGCAAGTTTTTTGTTGTTTGACTCTACTGTGCCTACTTTTGTAAGCCACCCAGGGTGCTTATGCATCATTAAAACTAATGATAAATAATGTTTGTGCTAGGCACTGTTTCAGCACATTAGGTATTTTCACTCATTCAGTCCACAACAGTCCTACAAGGTAGATACCGTAATTATCTGTATTTTACCAAGGAGGAAACAGGCATAGAGAGGTTAACTAATTTATCAAGTCACCTCTATAGTAAGTGGTGGGGTTGGGATTCTAATTCAGGTAGCCTGATTCCAAGTCTGTACTATCAGTTACCATGCTGTACTTAGTAACTTCAAGCAGTTTATCCAAAAACCGTAGTGAGTTGTTAACTCAGTTTTTGTTTCTCTACCATTTTTCTTCTTCTTTTTTGTTATTGTACATAACATTTGTGTGTTTTTTACCCTCACCCGAGGATATTTTTTCCATTGCTTTTCAGAAAGGGGCGGGAGACAGAGAAGGGGGGGGGCATCGGTGTGAAAGACACATCGATTGGTTGCCTCCCCCACATGCCTGGACCTGGGGCGGGGATTGAGCCTGCAGCCTAGGTACATGCCCTTGGCCACGGGCCTTCGCTCTAACCACGGAGCAGACTGACTAGTGTTACATAACTTTTCATATTGTTGCAATACGTGGGCATATGCAAAATAATTCTTAAAAATATATCATGTATTTTATATGTCATTAGTGTCTATTTCAAACTTGTAAAAGTCCTTAGGCAACTAAAACTCATTTTATACATTTTCTACTTAGTGCCACCTGTAGATTTGAAGCTAAAAGATTAGACACTTGAGTATTGGGACAAATCTCTTAATTTTCTGTGAAGACCTTTTGGGGTCAGCTGCTCCTCCTTTCATTGTATTAGTTTGGATTTAAGGGATACCATGTGATAATGCACTGAGTGGTTAGACTGCATGCATTATCTCTGATGACTTGTTTGACAGTTCAGGGGCTAGCTACCAGTTTCAATGAATGACATATAAAGTCTAAGCAAAGTTTAATGTGTAGATCAGTCAGTGGGGGATGAATAAATTTATGAGATATATTTGTAGAGATCAGGGAAAGGATTTAGTCCTTTGTGAGGATTTCGGTTAGCTCTGGAATGGGGGTTTTCAACCAGGTGACATTTGGCAATGTATGGAGTCATTTTAGTGTTGAAATTGAAAACACTATGCTCTAGGGGAGAGCATCTGACAAGTCTATCCTCCCTTTCTCAAATAGCCGTTGTTTTTCTAAGCCAGGTTGCTTCTCAGGCTATAGCAGTCACTGAAGCTTCAAAAAAATAAGCAGGCTGGCACGTGGTTCCGCAGTGGTTTGGGGAAAGGGAACGCTGCTTGAATGGCAGGTGGTGTACTAGGTGCTTCACGGGTGCTGCTCGTTTGATCCTCCCAGCAACCTGTGGGGTAGGAGCGGTGATCCCCACGCTACAGTTGAGGCATTTAGGGCTGAAAGAAGCCAGGGAGCATGTTCTGGGAACTGCTCTTTAGATAAAGATGTTCCACCATTATTCACCATGATTACCTATATTTAGGATCTCTTAGTTTTCTTTTCTCTCCTTTGGAAATCTCATCCAAGTTCATTTCTTTAGCGGTCACCTCTAAGAGGATACAGTTTCTTCCAGGGCTTGTTCAGCACATGCCAAGTCAGTTCTTTCAATCAGTATTTCAAGTGACTGCTATTTTTATCATGGTGCTAAACATTAGGCACCTATATATAGAGAGGTAAGACCCAGGTTCCATGCTCCTGGTGGAAATGAGTGGGGTTTGGGAAACTGGTACCCAAGGATTCTGAAGGATGACAAGGAGTTAACCAGGTGTGAAGTAGGGTGGCTGGCTTTATAGGAAAGTTTGGAGGTAGAGATGGTAGAGAGCTGCCTCTTGAGGAACTACAGATGATTTGGTCTGACTTGTAGCAGAAGGTGTATGGAGTCCAGACATTGTACTGGATGCTTTCACATGTGGGAATATCCTTTAGCTCTTGCACCCTAATTTCACTGTTTGCTGAATATCTCCTCCTGAGTGTCTTGCTGACACTTCAGAGTCATATATATTAAACTAAATTCATCTGTTGTCCTGTATCTGCACCTTCATCCATGGCTCCTGCACCTGTTAATGGCACCATTAACTTGTCCTCCAAAGTTCGGAACCTAGATACTTGAGTCATTTTCTAGCCACGTAGAACTATCAGAGTTGGTCTTCTTCAGTAAGCTCTCATAAATGTCTTTCCTTTTCAATTCCTGCTGCTGCAACAGAAGTTTAGACTTCATCTTGCTTGGACTTTGTATTGGCTTCCTAACTAGTCTCTCTACCTCCAGTCTGAAGTTCTGCCTAATCTTTTTCAGGCATAGCTCCACTTATTCACCACAGCAAATATTTGTAAGCTTTGAAGTTGATGTTAGGAAGGAGTCAATCCTAAGAGCCCACATCGTAACTTTCTCTGATATTAGCAATTAAAGATTATTCTAGGTCATGACTTTTGATAATATCAAAAAGGAAACTAACTATAATTCTCCAATCAGCAAATAGTGAGCTTTTCTCAAATTATTGCTTGCTAATCATTTCACTTCCATGGACTCCTACCTCATTAAATACCCCACATTTTAAAATTGCTTAGTAAACCTAGGAAGAATTGTCTGTAAGTATTTTAGGTGACCAGGCAACAGCTTCCATATAACCCCTTCTAAAGCACATTAGAAGATTACTTTATTTTTATAAATGGAACACATTGTTTCTAGAGTGGTCTATTGTGAGGATTAAATGAGAAAATATATGCAGTTTGGAAAAGAGAAAGGATTGTGTGTCCTTAGTGTTTGCACAGTGCCTGTTCCTTGGTTGAATGAATTTTCAACATAGCATAGAGTGGGACTGATAACCTCCACAAATTCACACAATTGAATTTGGCTCTTTTTGGATGATATTGCATGTTTTCACTTATATTCACAAATTTAATTGTTTAAGATGAAGGCTTTGGGCTGTGAAGGAAAATGGAAAACAAAAGTCTCCTGAGGTATTTTGTGTGAATGCCTAAGAAAGATCCTTTCCTGGGCATTGTATGCTAGGTCACAGAGAGGGTGGTGGGAGAACCAGAGGAAAGTCTGCAAGGATGGCCCTGGGTGTCTGAAGGCAAGCGTGAAGTTCTTGGAGCCCAGGGAAAGTGGGAAAGACTCTAGGAAAAAGAGGCATTGAAAAGTGTGTTCTGATTTTAGGTTTAGGCCTAGGCTATATAAAACATGAGTTTGATATGCTACTTTCTACCTGGAATATGGGTTTACTTCCCTTTCATTGATTAAAATCCTGCCTGTGTGCAAAATGTTCAAAGGTAAGTAGGAGAGAAAAAAAAAAAAAGAATCATAGTTATAAAGAGCATTCTGGTCAGGATAGAAGCCAGTAGAGCAGTGGTTTAGAGCATGGTCTCTGGAATCTGACATCTGGTGTGACTCTTGGTTTTTATTAATTGGTAATCTTAGGAAGATTACTTACTGACCCCATGCCTCTGTTTTCTCACCTATGAAATGAATATAATAGTAGTACCTACCTCAAAAGATTGTTGAGAGGATTTCATGAGAAAATGATTATAAAATTGGCACATAGTAGGTCTTGAATAAATGTTAGCTGTTATTATTATGGTACTGTTTATTCTGCTTTTGGCTCCCTACTCGGTTCCAAAAGCAGCAATTACAAACTTAAAAGAAAATGAAAAGATGCAGGTATACCCAAGAACACATAAATATCTCCAGGAACTGAAATGGAAAGGAAATATGCAGTTAGACTCTGGGTTCAGGGGCTGGTAGAAATAACTCTGTGCAGGGGAACTGGAGTTAGATATTCTGGATGAAACTGGGATCTGGGTTGGGGCTGGATGAAAAGAAGCTGAAACCCTCTGCTTCCAGTTGTTGCTTTAAAAAACTGTGGACCTGAGATGGTGACACAAGTGGCTGAGCTGCCAGATGGCCCCAAATTGGGAACTGTAATATCTCCACTGTCACCTAGTACAAGAGTACCGAGCTTGGAGATAGTGGGCTCTGGAAGAGGGGTTGCCTACTTCAGGAAAAGGAGGGGAAAGTCTGAGCCTGCAAACATATGAGGAAGACCACCAGAAGATAAATTCACTCAAAATCTAACTGAGTTATTAGTGCAATTTCAAAAGATCTTTAAAAAGATAAAAGAAGTAATAGCTTAAATTAGGAAATATCATGTTATGAATAAAAAATAAGTAGATATGAAGTAAATGACTATGTAAGAAAAAAAATGGAGCTATTGAAATAAAAAAAAAAAAATAGGATGGTTGAAGTTTAGACCAAATGTATTTGAAGGGAATATTAGCAAATTGAAAGATAGTACTGAATAATTCACCCAGATGTAGCACAAAGAATAAAGAGAAATTAAGAGATGTGAATGTAAATTGAGATGCACCAACTTAATCTGAGTTCTAAAAAGAGGGAAAAATGTGAATGGTGGAGAAGTCATACTGGAAGAGATGATGACAGAATTTTTCAGAAGTTAGGAAAAACCAAAGTTCTCAGGTCAGAAGGGTATTTCAGGTACATAGGAAGATAAAAGCAAAGAATCCACACTAAAACTAGAGATTTTAATCCTAATTATTATAATAATGTGTATAAAAAGAATCTGGAAATTTAGACAACAAATATTTAATAGTAGTTGCTCTAGGTGGAAGGATTGTGGTTATTTTTGTTTTCTTTATTCTGTGTGTGTGTGTGTGTATGTTATCTAACTTTTCTACACTGAACATATATATTAAGACTCTTGGTTTTTTAAAAATGTTGTTTTTATTGATTTTTAGAGAGAGAAAGGGAGAGGGATAGAGAGATAGAAACATTGATGAAAGAGAACCGGGGCATGTGCCCTCACTGGGAATCAAACTGGTGACCTCTTAGTTCGTGGGTCAGTGCTCAACCACTGAACACCACCAGCCGGCAGGACTCTTGATTTTAACCTGGAGAAACTTGATATGCACTGAATACATAATTTGGCCGAGTGTTCCGTGGCTAAATATCACCGTTACAGAATGTACCTCTCAGATACTAAGTAAATCTGGAAGTTTGTAAAATAAGTATTATGATTTCATTATAGGTTGTAATCTTTTCATCTGTACTTCTGAAATTCCAAAAGCTCTGAAAACTGGAAATTTTTTTAAAAAGTGTGAGATAAATTAATTTGACAGCAAAACTTGAACTGATACGAGGCTCTCTGTAGTATTGGTCTGACACAAATGTATATGTTTTGCTGCAGAAATATTAGTCTGTTAATGAAATGCTGTGTGAAACCTGCCTGGGTGGTTTACAAAATATACAATACTTACAGTGTGTTACCTTCCTAAAATCAATGAATTTCAATGAATTTCTGAATCCCATAAAACTCTGGCCCCAAAACATATCTTGCTCCAATAATTCAACAAAAGGATTGTGGACCTTTGTTAAACATTTAAATAGTCAGTTTTGTAAAGTTTGCTATTATACAGAAACAATTTTTCATCAGAGTCAGTTGCTAGATTTTTCCTGCAGTCCCCATTCTACACTCCTGTGATACTAAATAGATGCTTATTTCAAAGATCTCTTGGCTTCCTCTATCATAGTACTGGTACTAGTTATGTCATTGAGTTATTAGGCTTTTCTTCCTCTATAATAGTAACTGACTAAGGCAAAAACTTCTTTTAACTTTTGGACTTGAAGATTTGGAAGGCTTATTTCACTGAAGTGGTCTCACAAACTGAAGTTTCACATAGTGTTTGAAGAAGATACATTTTGAATATTTTCCAAGGCAGATTTAAAGTTGTTGCCCTCACATGTTTTATTTCTGATGTTTTTGGTTGTACCTTTTTGTACTTGTGACTTCACACAGTTGCTTTAAAAAAATGTGTTCATCTAGAAAGCAGTGTAATTAGCTTTCAGCATGAGACCATCTGAGTTTCTATTTACATTTTTGCCTTCATTGATTGCATGCATGATGATTTCAGCATATTCTCTAGACTAGAATAAGAAAATATATGTACAGCAATTATTATGTAAGAAATTCTTACCATCTCAAGACACATCAGCAAGCCGCATTTAGGTACTAGTAAGCCCTGTTATTTTGCTATGTTACTTGCAAATATAGGATAATAGATATGAAGGTAGCCCATGTGATCATTGATCACTTTTAAAGTTAGGGATTATCAGAAATGATACTGAAGTGGCTATTTGACTATTTGCTTTCTAGAGGCTGAGGTGGTACATCACTAGTAGAACCATTTCTAAGTATTTAAGAGACTCAATTACTAACAACTGGGAAGTCCAGCTAACTATGACTCATTCTAGGAGTACATATCTTGCCTCGATTATCCTCTGACCTTGGATTTATTTCTCACACAGGCCATCTCAAAGTAACAAGGGAGATGGCATTTCTCAACCCCAAGCCAAAAATCTGATGAGCACAATAGAAGAGACTTTGTCCGTCCAGATATCAGTTTTGAGAAGACGCAGGTCCTACATACCCACCATTGAACCAATTACTGTATTAGAGGTGGGGATTTTGGTCAGACTTGGATATATTTTCATTTCTCATCCTGTATGTGTGTGTATGCCAGTGAATGTTATATATGTGGGGGAGTGGATGGATGTTGATGGGGACACTCTAATCACCAGCTCCACCAGGACCTTATAGAGTGAGGGAGGTGGTGTCATTCCTTCAGCAAGAGAAAAGTCCTTTATAGCACGTATAGGAAATGTTTATGAAAACAATTTCCTCACTGAAATTCTCATTCCTATAGGCCAGCCTAAGTCTGTCTTTTCTATAAAACTTTCCTCATCACCTGGTCTGGAAATGGCTTCTTCCCTGGCTGTTGGTACTTTATATTTTGCATTATTGTTACATACAGTATGTGCATATTTTATCTCAATTACTGCTGTACTGCTGTTTGAAGCCTGGAAACCAGTAGAATAACTCTTAGTGCTTCATAAGTAATTACTTTATTGCAACATAATAGGCTCTAAATTTTTGTTAAATGAATGAATTACTAACTCTTTAAAGATGTTTTAAGGTTGTTTGTAGTACTCATTGGTGCCAGGTGATTTCATGTATTAGCTGTACATTTAAAAAAAAATTTATTTAGTGACTTTAGAGAGAGGAAGGGAGAGAGAAACATCAATTTTTCGGTCCACTTATTTACGCATTCATTGGCTGATACTTTGTTTGTTTTGTTAATCCTCACCCGAGGATATTTTTCCATTGCTTTTTTTTTTTTTTTTTAGAGAGAGAGGAAGGGGGAGAGGGAGGGAAGGAGAAAGAAAGAGAGAAAGATCAATGTGTGAGAGAGACACATTGATTGGTTTCCTCCCGCAAGAGTTGATAGAACCTTATCTGAAAGCACTTCATGGTTCTTGGACCTTCCATTTTTCTTGTTATGTGGAGTGAGTGTGTGTGTGAAATCAATACTGGAGGACGGTAGAGACAAGAGATGCACTTCTAGATTGCATTTCTGTTCTTGTGACTATAGTGAGCTTTGCCTATAATAATCATTTCTTGTGTTTGTGTTATTGAACAGAAAGAGTTCGTCCACCTGGCACCAGCAGAGCTAAACACTAAACACCGACAACTGCAGTGGAGAAATATTGGCTATTTTATTATGAATGGCACCACCCAGGAGAACAGGAGGCTAATGCTCAAAAGCCCAAACTCCCCCAATGGCGTGTAGGTTACAGGTTTTATAGGGCAAAATCACAAGACACCGAGCGTTAGGAGTTTCGGGGTCATACTGGGAGCTGACTGATGGGATGTAAGGTATTCTTTAGGTCTTGACAGTCCTGAGGTCCGCTCCAGTGTCCCTCTGTCTGGTTTCATGGGAAAGTAGCCAGGGGTTCATTTCATGTTAGGGCCCAGGAGGCAAAACAACTTAGGTTAATATGTTATCTTTAGCTTCCAGAGAAGTCCGGACTTTGTGACCCTTGGTCTGGTCCAGGGTACTGTTTGCTGCTGCCCCCGGGGGTTGCTGATTATACAGGGGAAAGGCAAGGTCTCTGAGGGGTAAATACAGAGAGACAATTTCTAGAGGTAGGCTTTAAAGCTAAATTTAATTGAAGTTATAATTACCCTCGGTTTCATTTGTCCAGGGGAAAATTCCCTCAGGATAAATATACTTCTGTGGCCCTGTGGTCAGTATATTTCCTTTTTTATAAAAAAAAAAAAAAAATAGAATTGCTTATTTGGTGGGGAAATTTCGGTGACATATCAGAATAATGAATCTTTTTCTCTGAGTTAGCAAGTTTTTAATTAGTGAGGCTATTTGATATGTAATTAGAACTCCAAAAGCATTGAAGGTAATGCTTGTTTTAATTTTGTAGTGTACTGTGTAACACAGTGCAATATGCAACCAGCAGATAATACCACAAAATGGTCTTTTAAAGAAATTTGTTTCTATTGACTCATCCAGAAGGGGTCACTTGAAAACAAAATAAAACAAAATAAAACAAAATAATCAAATTCAGATGGGTTAGGTTTTCTCAAATTCCTTTAACTTAGATATAGCAAAATAAACTGTTTTACTCTGAGCCCTAGAGCTGAAGTTTGGAAAACCACGTAAGTTTTTAACTAAATAAATTGAAATAGGAGAAAATTATCTCCTTTAAAAATAAACAGTTTAAATGTTTTGTTTTTGAAGTTAACCACATTAGAGATTTGAACATTTTCTTGTTTTGTAGCCATGACTGAGAAAGTCTTAGGCTCCTACTAAAATAGTTTTTCAGAAATTGTTTTTCTTAAACAGAGCTGAGACCTTAGTTATCATTTTTAGTTCTTAGTTTTGTCGAAGATTAAAGCTGTTAAGCTGTAAAGTGATGCAGTCTTACACCCTTGGTTATGTCTGTGTTCTCACACACTCAGTATGAACTGATGATATTACATTTTGGCATGTTGATACACATTAAAGTATGCTGACAAAATTCTGCTTTGTCTTGTTTGTTTTACTTAGCACTTGCTTATCCAAATATATAGAACTGGATTGGTTAGATTTGAAATATTACAATAAAACAGTTACATTATTAAATTTAGTAAGTAGTACTAAATTATTGTATTAAAAATAGTATTTTAGAAAAAAATTGTCCTTTTTTTGGTGGGGAGGATAGTTTCTTCTGTACATGGTAGGCTTGACTTTTTCGGGTGTATTCATTCCTTTGTTGGAATATCATAAGGGTGCTCTTTAGAGAAATATATAAATTTCTAGATTTATGTTCACAGATCCATAGAATTGGGAGGGATCTTAAGTTATCTTTGCCTCGCCTCCTACGTGAGACAGGAATCCCTTCTTTAGCACTCCTCTTCCCCAGTTTGTGTTCACAAATAAGGGAAGAGGAGTATGTTTTTCCACTAATGGAAAAAACCCCTCACACTTATCTGACACCTTTGACCTCATTTCATGTGAAGCTTAAATAAACTACATTCCTGAGAAGAACTTTTGGTATCCTGATTGGGAAACTATCTTGTTAGACTTGTTAGTCGGATTCAGAGTTCTTTAAATGATTTCTTGTTGGCCAACAGGTTCAAGTATCCTCTGTAGCCATTCCCTTTGAGAAGCTACTTTGGTATTTCCAAAGACTGTGAGCGCTGGTGGTAGTGGGGGGTGGGAGCAGAGGTGGCAAGAGGAGGCTAAGAATACAAATTCCCAGGTAGGGTGGGACCTCCCAGAGCTGAGGTTTCCTGCAAATCATGGAGTTAGGGTGTGAAAACAACAGATCTCAGCATCAGCCAGATGTGGCTTTCAGATAGTAGTAATTTTACAATTTTATGTGATTTTTGAAAACTCTTTGAACATGTTTTAGACTCTTTAGATTGAATTAGTGCCTGATTGAATACTTAATCTGAGTCTGATATTTACATTGTACAATTGAGAGGAGCAAAGGCCGGAGAGGTTAAGTGGGATCAGTCAGGTAGCACAGCTAGTTACTTAAAGCTACTAAGTCTGGTGTGAGATTGGATCTCAAGTGTGTAACTTCCCATTGTATTATGCTCTGGAATAAGAAATGAAGTATCACTTCTCTTTGCAGTTGTGTTTTTGTCTTTTAAAGATAAGAATAACATATTTAAGAACTATGTCAAGCACTTTAACTTCCTTTTTCTTACTGATCCTCACAGGCCAGCTTTACCCAAGGAAATAGACCGAGAGAGGTTGAGTCCCTCAGTAGTGAGCTCCCATTTCACACTCTGCATCTCTGACTCACATTTCTTGCTGTTTATATTACACTCTGAAGGTACAAATTGAGAACTTGTAAAAGTGAATTTTGTATGTGCTAGATAAGCACACTATTCAAAGAAAATCTGTGGGAATGTGCTCATAGTTATGTTTAGTTTTGTCTTTCATGTTCTTTTATTCACACACATGTAGTTTTCCCTCCCAAGAATAAATATTTTCTTGTGGAATATACTTAATGGTATGCTTTGCAAGTGGATGAATTCATTGAACTTTGAGTAGATTGTGTTTTCTAATATGACAATTTCTAATAAGCTTTAATTTACTTTGGAGATTTTTATACTTTCCCCTGATATTAATAATTTGAACCTTATGACTTTAGCCTTATTATAATTACCATTACTGTTCAGGGAGTTTAATATGCCCAAGATTACACAGTAAGTGACAGAGATAGGATTCAAACCTGAATCTGTCTTATTCTAAGATTTTTAGTAATTAGCTGCAATGTCCAGGTATTCTATAAAAGCAACAGCAACAGGAATCAACAGTGATTTGTATGATTAAAAAAAATTAAGTAGGCCCTTTACTTCAAAAAGCATTCCTATTATTATTCATGAAACAATCACTAATAATCTAATACTATTTAAATTGAAAATCCTACAAAAATGTTCCGCCAGATCGGAGATGGCAGAAATGAGAAATTTTTTATTAAAAGCACCTAGTCACAATTAGCCTTGGACCTCATACAAAAATTTTTAAATAGCAAACTTTTTAAAGAAATGAAATATTCAGTTAGCCTACTCTTAAGAATATGACTACAACATTTTATTAAATTCAACGGATACATGTATCCCCTGCTTTTTAAAAGTTTGCTTTTATGAAAGATCTACATTAGTGTCTGATTTTTGTTAACTGAAAGAAATCCAAAGAGGATTTTTACTTTTACAAAAAAAGGTGAAAAGCAAAAATTGCGTTGAGAGTTTGCTTTGTAGTGTGCTGTTAAAGAAGCATCATGCACCCTGAGCAGCGAGAGTGGCCCCCTACCAATCTCCTTCCCAGAAACTACCCTCAGCATCTTGGCATCAGGCCACCATAGCTTTGAATTGTGTCTGTGAGCATCTGTGCTTGATCTTGATTTATTTATTTATTTTTAAAATAATCTTTATTGATTTCAGAGAGAGGACAGGAGAGGGAGAGAGAGAGATAGAAACATCAATGATGAGAGAGTCATTGATCGAGCCCACAACCCCGGCATGTGCCCTGACAGGGAATGGAACCCCGATCGCCTGGATCCTAGGTCGACGCTCAACCGCTGAGCCACGCCCGGCCGGGCATGATCTTGATTTATTTTGCACATCCGTTAGCAAGGTGTGTCCTAAGGTCATTGCTTCTTCCTTCTAGTCCATTTCAGCCTATGAAAGATTTCATAGGAACACTGTAATTTTGGATAGCAGGGAAACCTGTATTTAAAACCTTAATTTATAATGCTTTGATAACCACAGGAAAAGGGAAGTAGGGGGAGGGAAATTTAGATTTGTGAACAGGAAGGAGGAAGAGGTAAAGGAAGTGGAAAAAAGGAAAAGACTTAGTTCCTCTTAGCTATTTCTGATTTCTATATAACCTCCAGTCTTAGACATCTCGGCTTTTTAGGTTTTTACTCAGCCCTGAGTTGTGTATGTGATTTTTTGAGAAACTTCTTGCTATGAACTGTAATACCTATGGACTGCTAGCATGGTACAAAGAAAAGAGCTTTGGGTTAGGAATCAGAACACTTGGGTCCTTTTAACTTTTCTGTCCAGATATGTGTATGTACCTGTGAAGTAATCAGTATAGACTAAAATGCCTTTCAGACTACCTTCATGAATCAATTCGGGTGTAGCACAACTGGTATTTTATAAAATAAGACAGAATAGGAAATATCAGTGCATTGCATATGGTGAGGGCAAGAATTGCTTCGTGAAACATTGTTTTGGTTATGTACATGTAGAGAGTACTAGGCTACTATGTAAAATGTATTTTTCTTATTTTTTGCAGTGATTTTGGTTTTCTATCCCAAAATTTAGTGGCTTAAAATAACAACCATTTTATTAGAGTTCATAATTTGTGGGTCAGGAATTCAGACACGACTTGCCAGTTTCTTCTTCTGCTCTATGTGGTGTTGACTAGGATCGCTTGGAGGTATTTAGCTGACAACAGGTTTGGTCTAGAGGGTCCAAGTTGTATTTACTCCCTTGCCTGGCGCTTTGGAGAGGGTGGCTGGAAAGCTTGGCTCAATTGGGCTTCTCTCCCTCCCGATGTAGTTTGAGGGCCTCTCCATGTGGTTTCTGGTAGTTGGACTTCTTATATGGCAGCCCAAGGCTCCAAGAGACCAATACAGGAGCTGGCCAAACTCTTACGTGCTAGACTGCGATCTGGCCATCAGTTCCACTATACCTTATTGGTCAAAGGAATCGAAGGCTAGCCTAGATTCAAGGGGAGGGGACATAGAGTCTTATCTCTAAGAAATTGTGACCATTTTTTAAATGCCATAGTTATGGTAAAATAATTTGAAAAAGATGACTGAATTATATATCAAGCATTTAATTCTGTAATTGGCCTTTGAAAGATGATTACTTTTTAAAAATTGTCACCCAAGGATATGTTTTACAGACTCTAGAGAGAGGAAAAAGGGGAGAGAGAGAAAGAGAGAAGGAAATATTGATGGAGGAGAGAAACATCAATCGGTTGCCTTCCTTATGCACCTGTGCCCCCATGCCCCCAGTGGGGATCGAATCTGAAGCCTAGGTGTGTGCCCTGACTGGGAACCGAGCCAGCAACCTTTTCATACATGGGATAACGCTCCAGCCAACTGAGCCACACCAGCCAGGGCGAAAGATGAGTACTTTTAATAATCCCTTCTCGTTGGAAAATGTGTCTATTTTTTAAATTGAATTTACTGGGAATGAGGATGACTCCGGTTACCAAAATTATACAGGTTTCAAGCACACAATTTTACAGTACATCATCTGTAAAAATGTGCCTATTTTTGGTGTCAAAGTTCAGAGTTTAATTTAAATGTGCATCTTATTTTCCATGAAATACTGAGGGTTTTAGGTTTTTAGTGAAAATAATTTAAGGTTTAAAAATTTTTGTGGAGTCTAAAGATAAGTTTACTACTTAATGCTACCTAAAAAGTCTACTTGGCGTACAAAAGGAGCTGCCTTCTTACTATGTCAAAGATTACATTTAGGTATAATTACTTTCTTCACATACAGGCAAGCTGAGACTGTTAATGTTTGTGTTGAAATCTGAGAGTGAGAAATCTGCTTTCCCCTCATCCCACTCTTCAGTAAAGAAAACAAAAACATTAAAAGTTCTTGTTAAAAGTTCTCATGACAAGAAAAACAATTTTGTAACTATGTATGGTGACAGATGTTAACTAGACTCACTATGGTGATCATTTTGCAGTATATGCAGATATCAAATCATTACATTGTACATCTGAAAATACATAATGTGATATATGTAATTTACCTCAATTAAAAAAAAAAGAATTCATCCACTCTTATAAAATGCATGTTTTGTGATGCACTGTACCTTTAGCTGACATTGTGCTTTTCAGACGAGGGTTATTCCCTGTGATAGAACCACAGGGATTTTTAAAAATGCTCATTTCAGAATACCTGCCCATATCTGGAATATTAACAGCAATCTCGTAAGATATAAGGAAAAAAGATGTATCTTGTCATACACTGTGGCTATTTAGAATCCCAAATCTTGAGGCAGTGTCTGTTTAACTTCTGGCTTTCAGGGAATGGGTTGGACTTGTTTGACCAGCTGTGCTGCTGAGTAATTCTGCTTTGCCTATGTCTGCACACAAATGTTCTGTTTTTCAGGAAAAACACATTCATCTTAAATGCTCCTCTATCCCAAGCTGTTTTTCCCCCCTGCCTAGGAAGACATGAAGATAGTTAAGATTTCTTTCAAAATATTTTTGGAGGAAATGTGAACAAATGATAAGAGCTTACAATGAAATCCTTTAGGTTTAAATGCTAGCATTTTGAAATAAATATTAAAATTTACCCAAAAGACCCTGCGCCCCTTTTCTCTGAAAGAATTAAGCCACGATCCTTGAGGGGGGTATGTGATAGGCAGTTAGACAGACATGAACAGAGCAAGAACGATGGGCCAGGTATAGCTTACCGGGATGGAAAAACAAAACAAAACAACAAGAACTTACCCAAAAGTAAAATGGGAATGGGAGAACTTAAGTGTATTTTAAATTTACAAATAGGCATTGCGAGGATAAATATCTCAACTCCTAGCAAAACGATGTTAAGTTATAGATGCTTAGTTACACCAAAATAGCAATTTTTGGAATACTATATACATACATACATACATTCAATGTGTATACAGTATGAATATATACCAAATCCTGGTATTGGTGGTCCCATTACATTGCACTTCTCATTGATTACCTTTTTTAGCTATTGAAGCAATAAAAAGTTGGTTCTTAATGTCTTCATGCCCGATTCTCTCACATATGTAATGAATCATTAGGAAATCTGCATTTAGACCCACCCCAAAGCCAATAATCCTTCCTTTTCACTAGAGACTCTATCATCCTATCAAGTAACCATCGGGTGAAGTAATGTCCACTGACAGTACTCCATAATTTTAATCCCACTTGATTTGTAATGTCTGTTGTGCTGCATAAGGAAAGACATTTCAAAGATTACATTTTCTGATACAAAAGTTTTGGTAGGCTCTTTGTACTTCCTCCCTCGCATGTTTCCCAGGAACACTGAGACTACTATTGATCACTGCCACCTCTACTACCATCACCACCATGTAAACCTCCAAGTCTTTCCATGTTAAATACTTAGTTATTGCAGAAGAACAGTCTACCCTATTTCCATAGAAAGGGAGGGGCTTTGCTCTAAATATGTCACTAATTCTTCCTGCATCCAATTTCAGGTCCGTCTTTTGGCAGATGAGTCAGTACAATCGTGGTCCTGTCCCTCAGATTTTGAGAGAGGATGGGCTTCAGCCCATCTAGTAGAGTGAAGCTAGGACCTCAGGTCTAGGTCAATCCCCATCAGTGGAGACTATGGGGTTGTTGGTTCCCGTTAGAGGAAAAACCAATTTTAGAAACCAGTTCCATCATTTATAAAACAATCAATGAATCTTTCTTAGGGCATTTTTCAGATAAAACTGTATATTCAGTTTGAGACCATATTTATTTTACTTCTATAGAAAATGACAGGCACTAGGAGTTAGAAAAAGGGTATAGTAAAAAATTACTTATATAGTAATTTAATTACTTAAATAGTAATTTACTTATAATTTACCATATAAGTAATTTTTTTTAAAAGTGGAACCTTTTGTGAATATTTGTGGTTTCAGCTTCTGAGTTTTGAAAGATCTCAATAAGAAATAATTTCTAATTTTACTGAAGCCTAAATTTGATTCACACAAGCTGACTGGCTGGGGTAGGGGAATCTACTTAGCTTGACAGTACATTTAGCCACTTGCTACATTGTGTGCCCCTAAATTCTTGCACAGTGGTAAAAAATGTTGTCAAAAATAATCATTCCTTTGATTTTGACAGAAATGAAATCGTTGAAATTTAAAAAAATAAAGAGGTCCAAGAACTGATTCTTGGTGAGTTAGAAGTCTTAGCTAAATTAAAGACAAAAATGGCTGCTCAGATTTGATCTGTGAATGAGCATATATGGAAATAAAAGAAGCAGTTTCTGAAAGTATTTCATATGGTGCTCCCACTAATCAGAAAGCTGTCAGTACATGTTATGGGTGAAAGCATTGTGTGGTGTTCTGAAATCTGGATATTTATAAAAGTCTCAATCTTACACCAGACTATCTTGGACTTACTCTAGTGACACTGTGTATAGTGGTAATTAGCCTCAGTTCTGGAGTTAGACTACCAGACTTTCTTTGGATTTCTGTTCTGTAATGTGTGGCTTTGAGCAAGTTATTTAACCTCTCTGAGCTTCAGTTTCTTCACTTGTAAAATGGTGATAATAAAATATCTACTGCTAGGGTTGTAAATTCAAATGGGATAGTAATGGAAAGATACATAGCATGGTGTCTGGCACATATTAGGCACTCAGTAAGTTTTACCTATTTATTTTACTTATATAAGTACTTGCTAACAGCTGACAGCCGAGGTAGAATAGTTCCCATCTTAGGGTGTTGTTCAAATGAAACTGCATATACATTCTGGACATTTATTTTTAATATATCAGAAAACAGCAGGCATGCCCTGGCCAGGTAGCTCAGTTGGTTAGAGTATCGTCCCAATACACCAAAGTTGTGGGTTTGATCCCTGGTCTGGGCACATACAAGAATAAACTAATGAATGCATAAATAAGTGGAACAACAAATCAATGTTTCTCTCTCCCACTCTCCCTCTAAAATGAATAAATAAAATTTAAAAAAACACACCAGCAGACACTGTTAGAGTAAGAAAAACTAGAAAGAAAAATCTGTTTCACAGGGTCTATCTCCATCCTTGCCCCCTCCAGTCTTCTGAGCTTCTCCTTTGCCTTCTCCATTTATCTCAGTAAATAGCAGCACCGTTTACCCAATTTAGTCCAAAATCTAGGAATTGCTCTTGATTCCTTTCTTTCCTTAGTCTCCCATATCTATTTTATCAGCAGATCCTGACATTCTACCTCCAAAATGTCAATCTATTTCTCTCTATGTCCATCACTATCTTCATGATTCAAACCAGGACTACTTGTCATCTGTATTACTATAACAGATTTCTAATTTAGTCTTCTTGCTTTCATGCTCCTATATTCTACTCTCTATACTATAACCAGGGTGATCTTTCAAAACAAAATTAGATCATGTCATTCCTTTGTTTAAAACTTAATTATAGTGGCTTCTTTTCATGCTTATAATAAAATCAAAATTTCTTAGGATCATAAAAGCCAAGATGATCTGCTTCTTGCTCTGACCACAAACCTTTCTTCTCTCCCTCGCCCTTTTTCACACTGGCCTTCACTTACACTTTAGTGCATTCTCTCAGGAACGCCCTCCCCTACCCGGCTCTTGTCATTTAGTTCTGCTGGAGGCCTACCCAACCTCAAGGAGACTTTCTCTACTTTGATCTGCTGGGTTTTATTCTCTCCCTAGCACTAATGATCACTTGATGTTCTTATTTGTTTGTTTGATTACTTATTTACATCCCCTCACTAGAATGTAAATTCTATAAGGGCAGTACATTTCTTTTTTTTAATCCTCACCTGAGGATATATTTTTATTGCTTTTAGAGCGAGAGGAAGGGAGAGAGAGAAAGAAAAACATCGATGTGAGAGAGGAACATTAATCATTTGCCTCCATATACACCCCTACCAGGGATGAAACCCAAAACCTTTTGGTGCAGGGGAAGATGCTCCAATCAGCTGACCAACACGGCCGGGCAGTCCCTGTTCTTGACTGTTGCTGAGTATCTAGCGTCTTGAGTAGTAGGGTAGACAGTGAATGATGCCTAAAAGCTTGTTTATGAAGTACCATAGATCAGATCTATGGTGAAGCAAAAAGAAGAAAATCTTTCTTATAGAAAATATACTTCATAAGATTACCAACAATATTTTGGGATTTTGGGAAGGGAGGAGAAAGAGAAACATCGATGTGAGAACTAAACATCTATCGGTCGCCTCACTCACGCCACCTACCCGGGATCCAGCCCGCAACCTGGGCATGTGCCCTGACTGGGAATCGAACCAGCAATCTTTCAGTGCACGTGACGCTGCCCAGCCAACTGAGCCACACTGGCCAGGGCCCTTCATGCATTTTTTTATGTTAAAATGCCCTTTTGTCAAATGACAGTGATATCAAATTGTATAATTTAAAAATATGTTGGCAGCATGAGTAACTGGGAAGCACTGTTACCCTGTACTTTTAGGTGGAGGTCTTCTTTGAGTTTCAGAGATTTATAGTTCACTGCAAATAAAGCACTGTGTAGGTGTTCCTGGGAGGGAGTTTTGCTAAGAATTCTTACTAAATAAAGTTCAGTCAATCAAGTGTTATTATATTCTTCAAATTCTCCTGGGAAATAAATTGTCAGGTTCTATTTAAGATTATATTCTGTTTGAATATGTAATGTTAAAGTGAAATGTGACATAAGTATCCACAGATACTAATTAAAGGAAGTAAAAATAGTAGACCTCTAATAATGTCTTTTGGGGAAAGAGTTAATATGCTTAGCAATGTTTCTGTGAATAACCTTATCCATAATGAAAGCCAACAAAATTGCATGTGTTTTATCACATTAGAACTGATCAACTCTAAAAAGAACCTAATTTGTATTAAGATATGAGTTGGCACTTTTTTCTTTCATTGTCCAGTAAGAACTGAAAGGAACCTGAGATGTCACCTATATCAAACTCCCTGTGTTTCAGATAAGGGGATGGATGGGTCAGAGGGCATAATGTGTTTTCTAGTTTCAAGTTTAGAATTTCTATCTCCTTATTCCCAGGCTCCTGAAATTTACCCTGTGACATACTACTTATTTTAGGGAGACAAGTCTTCAGAAATTTCTCTTTTTCGAGTATGATATAGATTGTTTTAAAGTATTATTTTGATCAGTATTTTAGTTCACATGAAATGAAGAGATGTATTTTTAAATACCATGCAGGGAAGACATTCCACATTCAGTGTTGTGACAGCTGGCCTCTTAAAGGCTGTGCGAAGCTCTAAAAGTGGTGTTTATGCTTTTAACTTTTGTCAAGTTAAGATTTAAAATTAACCAAGAAAATCATAAAGACATTTTTGTTTGTTTTCTTGTCTTCAACTATCTTTAAACATGAAAAGATGAGACATTTATAAGTCCAATTCCTCTAAAGTTAATAATTTTGATGGTTGTGATTAAAAGAAATGTTTTAACAAAGAGCAGGAATAATTTTTATAGTTTTAAAACATGTCATAAAGATAAAGTTTAATAGTAATTACAAAAATTTTATGCTAATAAAACCAACATATAGTAGAAAATTTATAAGCTAGATCAATATAAGTAAAAAAGTAAAAATCACATATAATTTCAGTTTCCTGAGGAACCAATAATAACATTTTGGTATGTTTCTTACCAGTCTTTTTTCTGTGCAATTATGGCGTGTATTTTTTTTTTAAACAAAGTCAAGATCATTCTCTATATTCCTTTTGACATTATGAGCATTTCATACATTCTTTAAAAGTCTATGGAAAGATTTTATAATAGTTCCATAACATTCTTATGTAATTTATTTAACCATTGTTCTATTTTTGGTTATTTAGGTAATAAATTTTTTACTGTTATTAATGCTGAAATGAATAGTTATACATATCTTTGTTCACATGGTTCTATTTTAATTATGATAGTTGTGTAAAAATGGAATTGGTGACATATATTGCTGAAAAGCTTTTTAGAAATGCACTAATTTAAACTCCCACTAACAGTGTATGAAAGTGCTGTTTTATTACACCTCTAACAACAAATTGGTTGTATTGGAAGAGGACTTTGCTATTATTTTGGGGCTTGAAGCATGTGTTGAAAAGATTAGTATGGTGGGTACACATATTTGTTATGCTATCCAGAGGCATTTCGCTTTTGAGGTTAGCGATCTATTTGCTTTTATAGCGGCAGACTAACCACATGATTAGATAAAGTAGATAGAATTATTTACTTATCTTCCTAAGAGAGCAAACTGTCCTCTTTGGGTCACACTTATCCTGGTTCAACTATTTAAATTGTAAGAAGGTTAATGAAGGATAAAAATTTCAATTGACTGCTTTACCCTAATGTACAAAGAATAGGGTTGAAATAAATTGGTTAAAAATTGTTCAAAAGAGTTTAAATAGTAGTTGCTTAGCAGCTGTGTGTGTGTGTGTGTGTGTGTGTGTGTGTGTGTGTGTGTGTGTGTGTGTTTGGGGAAAAACTGGGTGGAAGAGAGGGTAGGAAAAGATTAGAAAAAGAGCATGATTGAGGAAACAAAGGTGCTTTGAATAAAAAGAACTGCCTTTACCTGGAAAAAAAGTCTTTATTTTTGTCTATACGTGATTGACTCTGAAAGAACAATTACACGTGAGCCCTGTTTGCTGAAATAACATTTTCATGCTTGTACCTGCTGAAATGAACTGGTACCAGATACATTTTAAAATAATAAACATTTTGCATGTTGTATCGATTATGTAAAAAATCCTTAAAGTTTTAAGTTAGATGCAAAGTGTCACCTATCAAAAGTAAGTTGCTTTTTGCCCAACAGGAGTGGCTCAGCTGGTTGAGCATCATCCTATGCACCAGGAGGTTGCCTGTTCCAAATTCCCGGGCAGGGCAGACACCTGGGCTGCTGTTTGATCCCAGGTCAGGGCACATGCAGGTGGATGTTTCTCACATCGATGTTTCTGTTTCTCCCTCCCTTCCTCCCTATCTCTCTCTCTCCTTCCTCTCTCTAACTATGTCCTCGGGTGAGGATTTTTTTAAAAAGTTGTTTTTTAAAACTTTGAATGTGATATGACTTTGACTAGATTAAATATTTGAATATTGCAGGCCCTTATCTGCCCTTAATGACATAGGATTTAGTATATTTGTTAAAAAATAGAGTTTTAAGTCTAGCTTTGTTTTGGTACCAAAAAACTTTATTGTTAAAAATCAAAAGTGGGAGTTATAAAGTATGTTAGGCATGAGCAAAGTGCATTTTATTTTTTACAGGGCCAAGTTCATGTTAGCTTTCATGTCATGCTTCCCAGAGATGTAATTTTAACTAGTGTGATAATAAGGAAATAATAATAATCGCACCATGTGTCAAGGACTTTGTTAGACACTTCATTAGAATTAAGTTTTAACTTTCACAATGCCCTGAAAAGCATGGGTAAACTGAAGGACAAATAGTTCCAGAACCAGTCTAAGATCATACAGCTAGTAGGAAGTCAAGCAGGGGTTCCAAACCACATGTCTTGTTACCTTTACAACCTTGTTACTTAGCAGGACCCACAGAAAAGAAGCAAATGGTGAGATCTGGGTACATAAAGAATTGCAAAATCTTGGCCACAGAGACCTGCTTACTGCGTCAAACCCTTATTTTATAACACCTTGCTGACCAATCACAAGTATACACGTGTTTCCATGTCCAAATGTTGCTGACCGGTCACTTGTTAACTCATCTCTTCACTTATATTAAGTAATTTTTTAAATATCTTGCTGACCAAAGTAGCCGTTCAGCAAGGTATTTAACAAGATCCCTCAAGTGATGTGCATGCATGTTAAAGTTTGAGAGGCACCACACCACATCCCATATTAAAAGTGATGTTGAAGTTTTGAAATCCTTTCTAAGGATTATTCCTGGTTTTACTTTTAGTTCTGTGGGTTATCAACATTTTCCACAAGAGGAAGAGGGTAACTGTTGAATTAGTCAGTGTTTCCACCACTTCAAATTGCTATGTGTCTGTTGTTTTGATTCAGATTCTGTTTTTTAAAGCCAGAGGAACAATTGACTAATTCTGCTCCTGGACATTTCGTCAAAGTCTCAATCAGCCAAATAGAGCTCTCTTTTTAACAGCCATTCCTCATGGACCCAATAGGGCAGACTTATAGTCCATGGCTTCATTCTGGATAGGCATTTCCCAAATTAAAGAGAGCAGTGCTTAAAAGAAAGCATTTTTGAAGGACACTTAAAATCTTTTGGAATATTTCATATTGTAGCAAGGAACCACAGATCTGTATAAACTGGTGTCTCTACTAATTTCATTCTGTAAACATAATTATTCTGTCACAGGGGCAATGATAGGTAAAAAAGAAGCAAGGCTAACTTAGTATAACAGCACTTTCCAGTAGAAATATAATACAAGATGCATGAGTAAAAAATTTCTAGTAGCTACATTTAAAAAGTAAAAAGACTGTTTAAATTAATCTTAGTAATTTATTTAACCCAGTATAGCAAAATATTGTATCACCATGTAATCAATATAAAAATTATTGAGACATTTTATATATATTTTTGTACTGTCTTGAAAAATCTGGTATATTTAGATTGCCTCAGTTTGAGAAATTTTCAAGTTAAAAAGTGAAATGTAATTTAATGAAAACGTATTTTACATTGCTTTGTTTAAAATGTAAACTAAAATGAAATAGAATTAAAAATTCAGTTCTTTTGGTCACATATGGCACATTTCAGCATCACATGTTGGGTTGTGTTTCTAATGTAACTAATTTCAGACCTATGGAATTGATCACATCCTATATGGTCAGTGAATGAATGCCACTGGGGGTTGGAGTCTGTTAACATAAATATTATCGGAGAATAAAGAGGGAATCAAGAAAAGCTATTTAGGTCATAAAGCGTTTCCTGCACCCCCGCACCCCCACCCCTGCCCATTCTTCCCGCAGTTGGGAGTTAATTTTACCTGTCTTTTATTAGTGGTTCAGAATCAGTCTCTTAACCCTTTAACACTACTAAATTGTAAGGTTGGGGCCAGGAGTTAGGGTCCTTCCAGCTTTTTTTTCTTTATGGCATCAAACGCTTGCATCAGAGGGCCGCTCGCTTTTCAGAAAAGCGAGGTAGTCTGACAGGTGCGGCGAGCAGGGCGGTCTGACGGGCTGGTTTGGCCAAGAGGTTTTAAACTTTAGGTGTGCACCTGGATCACGGGGACCGTCTGCTAAAAATGCCAGTGTCCGGGCCTCACCCTTCTAGATTGTAATTCACAAAGTTTACAGAGAGCCCTGGACACTTACACACACATTAAACAAACTGTTCCAAGTGCTTCCTTAAGTCCAAGGACGTTTGTGGACCATCGGACTCCGCAACTGACTTAAAGGCTGCGAGTTCGAATGTAACACGGTGCTGCGGCCGTTCCCGGGCTGCGGCTTCCCGGCGGTGGCTGCCTGTCTTCCGCAGACGGGCTCTGCAGACTGCCCAGCCCCACCTGTGCAGGCTGCGCACAGCGTCCCCGGCTCGGGCCCGGGGAAAGCGACCTGAGCTCGCCTAGGTAGACCGCGGCCATGTGACTGATAAACCGGTGGCCATTCGGGCAGCCATTTTTGAGGCGGGCACCCGAGCTCATGCCCCGTCCACCGGGAGTGGGGAGAGCGCTGTTACCAGGGCTCAAGATGGCCACCGCGCCCGCTAGCCAGCTTGCCAGCCCGCGTGCCAGCGGGCGGGCTCGAGACGCACGGGCGGCAATCGGCGGCCCGCGGCGCCGGGGGCTCGGCTCCCGCCGCGGGTCCCGGGCGGAGCGCCCGCCCCCTGCGGCCGCGGCCAATCAGCGCGAGGGGCCGTCCGGGCGGGGGCGGCCCGCGCCGGGGTGTGTGAGGACGCGCCGGCGGTCGCCGAGTGCCAGAGCAGGGGAGCAGTTGCTGTGGTACCTGCTGCTGCGGCTCTGCCACTGCTGCCCCGGCGCGGACGCCGAGCATCGGACGCGAGCGCCGTTGCGTGGGGAAGGAAGGTGAAGCCATGACGTCCGTCAGGTACTGAGAGGGTGGCAGCCTGAACCGCTCGCTTGCTGGGCGTTAGTCCCCCCGTTGCCGGAGAACTGTCGCCCCTTCTCTAGGGTGGTCCGGAGCCTCCCAGTGCCACTGGTCCCACTTCTGTCGGAGGTTCTCTCTGCACTTTTCATTTGATCATTTCTGCTTTCCTCAGAAGTTTTTGGGGTCTGCGGCACATGGCGGAGCGTCAGCAGCCGCACCGCTGAGGTGACCCTCGCCCACATTCCAGGTTTGAGGGCAGCTTGTCTAGTGACTTTCTCATGACAAACGTGTAGCTCCCTTTCCCCGGAGGAAGCGTGGCGTCTCCGTGTGTGTCCATGCCTGCATGTCGTGCCTGTGGCAACTTCAGGGGTGGCCTTGGGCAGACCTGCAGAGTTGGCCCCTCTCCCATGCAGGTAGATTGCCCCCAAGTGATGAACTTGTGTGTCCCTGAAGTGTTTGCTGATGACTGGAATTAGTACCCTGGTTCCCGAAGGCACCATCTGTTTGCCCACTTGTGCTCGAGTCACAAGCGAAATGAGTCTTGTCAGGTAGTAGGTATATGATGAAACAATAAACAGGAGATTTCCCCGCAGGTGCTCTTCCAGAGTGTTGAAGGCTCTTCTTTGTTAATAGCGACAGGATAATGGGCTGTCCAATTTCTGGGTGGATCGTTGACTGAATGTTTAAGTTATGCTAATGTAACTATTTATAAAGAGTTAAATTACGTTTTTTACTCAGTATTCTGACCTCCCTCTTTTAAAGTAGACCTTGGCCTTCATTGTCCCAGAGAAAGGGAGGCCCCAGCACAGATGTGAAGAGAATAAGTTGATTTTTTTTTGGTCTGAGCGTCCAGCAGCCTAAGTCCTGGTGATTTAAGTTTCTCAGTGGTTATTTTGACTACATAATATTTAACAGATGATTTGAGAACCTAACCCTCAGGTAAGATAAGGTAAGATTCAACTGTGCTGAAGTCGGATACAGTTTCTCTTTCTTAAATTGCATAATTCGGTATTGACATAGACAAAGAGCACTTGCTTTATCATGCAGAAGGAGAAATTCAGGCGCTGCAACATGGAAACTCACATGGAAAGGTTTTACAATAAATTATATTGAGTCATATAAGTCTAGCTTTTAATGCTAATAGTATTTAGGATGAATTAAGAGTGTGCTGTCAAACCACGTTAATCACCCCTTTCCACTTCCACTTCCATTATTGGAATGTGCTGCTAATTAGGTTGTGGGTGGTTTCCTTGCTATATTAAGAATCAGTTCTTATGTGGACTCAATTTTAATTGACCATGGTCTTCCTGGCTACTCTTCCTTGTAGAAACACCCAAGTCTAAAGCTTCCGCTCCTTGGCAGGTAGCAACAGGATGCATTTTTTAATGTAGGGTTTTGAGTGGTGGTTGTGTTCAAAAGACTGATTTAAAGGCTGACACCAGCTTTATTTGACTTACTGTGGAAGGATAGGCAACTGCTAATAAAGTTAGATTTATGCTATTTCTTCAGATGTTAGGCTGCATTTTACATAGTCCTGATCTATAGTGATATGACTTGATGTTATCCCAAGCAGCCACATTTTACCCCTGAGGAAACTGAGACCAAGAAATGTTGAGTGCCTTGTGCAAAATCAGTTAGTGGCAGAGTTAGGAACTGAATCCAAATATCCATGATCTAGTGCTCTGCACGATGCCATTATAGAAACAATATTCTGTTTAAATTTCCTGAAAAAGCTGCCTTGATGGACAAAAATTATAAAGTATTGTGAAAGACAACTGTAGTCATTCTTTTCTTTCCTCTAGTCCTGCAAAGAACTTGATGATTTAGGTTCAGGAGTAGGGAGGGAGATTGCTGAAGTTGAAGCAAATGTGTATGTGGTAACAGTTTTGAATGAGGTGATAATCACCGCCAGTTCCTAGTGAGGACTGTGTTTAATGCAGTTATGTCATATCTTAGTTTTCACAGTCATGTTAGGCATGTTCCCATTTTGTGCTCAGTCTAATAGTAGCCCAAAAGATAGATATTATTGACCTGTTTTTACTGATAAGGAGAGTGAACTAGGCCAACAAGTTATCAAAATCCGACTTCATGTCCAATGTCCTTTTTTACATCACACTTACAAACAGTTGTTGCTAAATGTGTGACAGAATATAAGATTGGAAGCCAATGAGGACCAGTGCTCAACATATCTGGGTTTTAGTTGAGGGCCTTTTCCTGAATTACTGATCATTTCTCTCTTTGGACATTTGTTTAATGATATACTCAGTGATGGTGATACTAATATGTATCCCACAGTGTTGTTGAGTAGGTACGAAAGTGCTTTTACATTGTAGGGATTTTATAAATACAGTATTTTCTTCTTGTTAAAAGCAAGTTGAGCCCCTACAGAATGGTATCAGCTGAAAAGAAATGTTTAAATCTTAAGTTTTTAAACAGGAAGGAAACTTACCTATCTAATCCCCTCACTTTACAGTTGAAGAAACCAAAGCCAAGATTTGTTCAAGTTTATACAAAATATTTGTATATTTCTAACTAGAACCCAGATCTCTAGACACCTGGTTCAGTGCCCTTTCCAGTGTAGCATTCAACCACTAGGAATTCCTAAATAATGATTTAAATCAAAGGAGTTTTAAAAAAAAATTTAAGATCTTTGAATGAATTTGGCTGGAGATAGTGTCTCTTTGAATTTTTATTATTTGTATTCTACTTTACTACATCATTACTGATGAAGAGTAAATTTACAGCCTCTAAAACCAATGATCCTTGAATAACAACTTTTATCTGTTGTTATGTATATCAGATTCCAACTGATCTTAATTTGGGAAATGATAGAACACATAAATCGATGCTTTTGTCATTTTTAATTGGCCCAGTAGAAAAGTTGATGCTTGAGTTAAATTCAGGAGACATAGGAAAACGTATAATAAGAGATCTAGAAGAGAATCTTAGCCAGCCTTTAACTTTTTGTACTGGACCTTGAGGCACAAAAAGTGCTATTTCCTAGTTAAGCAGTGGTAGAGCTTAAGATAGAACTTAGCTCTTCTGACTCCTATTTTATGTACTTTTCACTGAGCAACACTATTTCAAAACACCCCTATGAATACTGCTTTCTTCCCCTAACATCAGTGTCTAGTCTGGTTTTGGGCATTGCTAACAGCTTGAGTTTGTGCCAGGGGAGACTGGGAAAATGAGGCAGGGAGACAGGGAGAATGTTTGCTATACAGCTGAGGAGCCCTATTCTTTGGCCTACCCAGACAGGTCAGATTTGGTCAAAGACTATTCTGGGACTCGACATTACTGTGTCCTACATGATTCTGGAACCACTTCTGTGGGTTGGCCTCCATTGGAAAATTTATGTGGGCTGTGGGTGGGGTCCTGGGGTATTTTTCTCCTAACACTCAAGACTTTGAGGTGCATCCAACAAGATCTGCCAAGCCACTGAGATGGAGAACATTCATGTGGAGACTAAAATCTGGCTAAGATTGATACTGCCTTACTGTGTTGAGCTGGTTTCTTTAGAGCCTTTAAACAGAAATTTCAGGCTCATTTCAGGACTTGTGTCTTTGATAAGAAATGTAAATTTCAGTTTATTGCACAAACTTTTATGTATGGGATTTCTTAGGCAAATGAGCTTTTAAATACAATGAAATTGTTTTGTTTATGAAATACCGTGTTTTGAAGAACTAAAACAGGAATCTTTCTCTTATAGAACTGTGCAATGTTGTCAGCTGTTAATGCTCATATTTATAAATAGGTCACCTTTGTTTGAAAAGCATACAAGGTTTTCTAACTCCAAATCTTTCCAGCCACAGTATTGCTACATTAAGCAGAACTGTCAAAGATAAAACAGAACCAATACGATTGTCTAGACTGAATGTTAATCCTTTCTTGTAACATTGGTTAATAATCATGTCTTTTTACCTCTTCATACCTACTTGGTTTTAAATTGTTATAAAAAAAAGAAATACTGTAATACCCTCCTAGATAGTGAAGAGTTTAAACTACTGATGATATCTTCTAAATACCCCTTAGAGACCTATAACCATATACCTGATACCTCATGGAAAATTATTTCTCTGCCTGTGAATGGCAGACTCAGTAATCAGACTGTGTTTGGGTTGGGGGTGGCATGCACTAGAAATATTTATCTAAAGTGATCGATTATTATAATTGTTAGGTAACGTTTATTCATCTGAAATGCTGAACAAAAAAATGTTCTCTTTGGAGTTTTAAATTTTTTACCGGCTGTAGTATATTTATCACTTTATTTTTCTCCCCTTGAATTTTAACATTTTTTAAACTATATTTATTTAGATATTTTTCTAGTATAAGTCACATTACTATACAACATCTGGTCTTTGTTCAGTGGAATGACTTTTCTTTCCCCTGGTCAACTCCTATAAGTCATAACACTGCTTAGTTAATGGAACACTCAGTTTCAGACATTTACTTTATCAGTTCAGCAATAAGCTACTAATATTCTGAAGATAAATTTTTAGCAGCACCAGTATCCAGGTGTATATGACCAAATTCAGAATTGGGTCTCTCCTAATAGCCTTTAGCCCTCAATCTCCTCCCAAAATGTGAAGACTGGCATGTTACTTGGAATTAGAACAAATGTTCACTCTTAAAAAAAAACCTGTAATAAACTATAAGTATGGATTCTTATTTTCAAATAGCAAAGTCAGCTTATAAATAGGATGACCATATGATATGTCCCAGTAGATAATTATATATAGTGTACCCCCAAAATGTATACACAGTTCAACAGCTGATAACTCACTTAATTTTCACTCCTTTTCAGGTTTAACTGATTTGAAATAATGGGAGAAGCCAGACTAAGCTTTGAACGAAGAAAATTTATCCTAAAGTGCCACTAGACTTTTTTTTGTGGCGATACATAAAAGATAAAGTTTATGGTACAAAACTGACAATAGTCAACGAATTGAGGGCACACAAATACTGGATGAAATGATTCTTGATGTTTGCGATTCCATTGCTTAGTATTATCAGCAGTGCCTGGACCAGAATGGTCATCAGTTTGAAAACAGGCATTGACAAAAAAATTATTCATTTCTGTAGATTCTTTTAAATTTTGAAAATGAACTGTATGTTAATAAACATTGACTTTATAATCATTCAAAGTGTGTATACATTTTTTTGGGACACCCTATATATATTTTTTAGATACTTTTTATTGGTGAGACATTTTTATTGTTTTAAGAGAGTTCTCTAAGTGTCTAAATGTAGTATATTGAATAAGAAATCACGTGCTTTGAAGTTAGGAATCATTTATTTGTTTTCTGACCTTTGACAGGTTAGAAAACCTTTCTGAACCTCTTATTTCTGTTAAATGGAGATAATAGCAATACCTAACCGATAGAGTTATTGTGAAGATTTAAAGTTGATAACATATAAAAATGTCTTCTAGCTGCAAATTGCTATGTATGAGTCATTATGTCATGCATGTGCTCCTGAAAATTTAATTTAAAATGAATAATTTTATCTAGTTAAGGGGAAATTGCTATTTAACAGAGTATAGACAATCTTTTATAAGTGTTTTACTGAAATGAGAAGCAAGGATAATAGTAGTTGGAGATATATGTGGAGTTGAGAGGGGCTGAAATTTCAACATATTTGTATGTTGAAAAGAGTGATCTAATAGAAAGTGAAAAATAGATGATACTGTACAGAGGGACGAGATCATTTCCTTGAGTATACAAGAAGGCATAGGATCTAGAATACAAATGGAAAGATTGGCCTTAGATATAGTCTAAGGGACACAAATATTTCCCTAGTCTGTTCACTTAGATGAAAAAATGCCAACAACATAATTTACGTATAGTAGTAAAATCACAGATCCCAAGTTCACTGAATTTTGGGGAAAAAATTTGTGTAGATACTACCAGGTCAACATACCAAACATGTTCGTCTCCCCAGAAAATTATCTCCTGCCTCTCTTTAATCCATCCCACTTCCTGCCCCACCCAGGCAACCATTTTCTGGCTTCTCTCAGTAGAAATTTGTTTTGCCTATTCTAGAACTTTATATAAATAGAATCATACAGCAAATACTCTTTGTGTCTGATTACTTTTATGTGATTATTGTTTAATAATTTTGAGATTCATCCATTTTGATGTATCAGTAGTTTGTTTATATTCATTGTTGAGTAATATTCCATTGTATGGAAATAGCAACAGTTCTCCTGTTGATGGACTTTGGGTTATTTCTAGTTTTTGGTTACTATAAATAAAGCTGCTATGAACATGTTTGTATAAGCCTTTGTGTGGGCTTGGGTAAATACCTAGGCATGGAATTGCCGTCCTAAGATAGATACATATATTTAACTTGAGAAGTCACCAAACTGTTTTCCAAAAAGGAAAACTAAACACATTAGAATTCCCACAATTGGTGGTGTTAGTGTTCCAGTTATTCCACCTTCTTGACAATGTTTGGCATTTTTTATTTTCCCCATTCTTGTGCGTGTGTAGTTATATTTCCTTGTGGTTTTAGTATGTAGCTCCATGATGGCTGATGATGTGATTATAAGCCACTTGCTTTTCTTTTCTTTTGAACTGTGTGTGAGTATATATATATGGATGGATGTATATAAACACATATATACAGAGAATATATTGCTTATGATTTCATTTCTTTGATATCTACTGAGGTTAGTTTTATGGCCTAGCCTATATGGTGTATTTTGGTGAATATTACATACGTGTTTTTGAAGTCTTTAATTTCACTCAACAATACTTTGAGGTTTTCAGTGTAGATGTTTTGCATGTCTTTCATTAAATAGATGAATATGGCAGTTGATGGGGGTAGTGGTCTATAAATACCATTTAGGTCAAATAGTTTGTTTTATGTACCGAATTATGGCTAATTACTATTATTTAATTAATATATAACTCACATACCATAAAATCTACCATTTTATATGTACAGCGCTGTGATTTTTAGTTTCTTTGCAAGGTTGTGCAACCATCACCGCTAATTCCAGAACATTTTAATCATCCCCAAATGAACCCTCATATCTATTAGCAGTCAACCACTAATCTACTTTGTCTCTGTGAACTTGGCATATTCTGGACATTTCAAAAGTGGAATCATAATATTTGGCTAAGGGTTTTCAAAGCTCATCTGTGTTGTTGCATGTATCAATGTTTTCTTCTTATGGCTAAATAATATTCTTTTGTATGTATACATCACTTTTTATTCACCCATTCATCAGTTTATGCTTATTTTTATTTCTACTTTTTGTTTATTATGAATACTGTTATAAACATTCATGTTTAAGTTTTTATCATGTCACATGTCTTCATTTCTCCTGGATTTCTCTCTTCTTCATACTCCTATATGCTTAGGAGTAGAATTGCTGGGTCAAATGGTAATGTTATGTTTCCTTTTTTGAGGAACTGCCAAACTTCTTTCCAAGCTGGTTGCATCATTTTACATTTCCGATAGCAATGTGTGAAGATTACATTATTGCTAATACTTGTTACTGTCTGCCAATCTTTGCTGAGAGACTCTGCGTGCTTATTGAGGTGTATCTTCAACTCTCCACCAGGCTTACAACTCTGCCTTAGTCTGCATTTCCTGCTTGTGCAGGACCCCATGCTCAGAAGTGATTGCTTAGAGCCTTTTCTGGTCTCTGTCATATCCATAGCCTTGGGCAAATGTACATAGCACTCTAGATAATCAGGAACATGCAGAACTTTGCAAAACCTCTTTTGGACATCGCATGCCCCCACCAAGAAGATGGAGTTATTAGTAGGATGGTTGTTGATAGAGAAGAATCATATATGAAGCTGAAGTTTCTGGATTTAAAGGGAGGATGATTGGCATAAGAGTTAAGGACACTCATTATTAGTATTTACCACCATAAGTGTAACTAAACATTTCTAATGTCCAGAGAGCTAATCAACATTAATATACCAATAGATAAGAAAAGTTTTTCTCTGGAACTTTTACTCTAATATCTATGTCAGTGCATACGATTTGTTAGGTATCCAAAAAAGTAATATAGTATGGGTTTATGTTGGCTGGAGCCGTGAATTATGAGACTTAAAAAAATTATGGACCCCCCCCCAAAAAAAAGCCATTCAGAATATTTTATCCTAGCATCTATTCAAGGAAAAAGACAGTGCTAATGTTTGCAACAAAATTAGTAATTCCAGCATGGGTCAGTCATAGTTTTTGGCCATAGTAGACCCCATGTTGTTCACATCTAGTAAAACAAGATAAAAATAAATGCTTACTTACATAGTGCCTTCATCATTTAAGAGGAGTAATACATATCTTAGTATTTACTGGCCTGGACTCTAGTTTATATGTGTTTTTATTTAAGAAACTAGCCATTTTAAAGAATTAGTGTTTTAACAGAGTTCATCTGTCACATTACAAATAAAGTCATACAGTAGTTTCTCAGTTTTGTGCAGTGATGGAGAGGAAAACGACATGAGTAGTTTAAAGTCATTTGCTTTTATAAATAACTGTATAGTTTTTACTTAACTGGTTGTATGAAGACACCTTTTATGTGCTACTTTAAATTCCATTGTTCAGACCTCTTACACTTACTCAGGCATTGTTGCTGCAATAGGTTCTTTATAGGCTTTGAACCATTGCAACTTGACAGCATCTCTCATCAGGGACCGTGCTGCATACTTCTTGGAATGCAGGACAATAGTGAATGTATAAATTCTTCTTCTTTTGTCCTTTAGACAAGAAGCTCTGAATAACATTTCATATGGTTTTCTAAAAGATTGCGCAATAGTCACCTAACTATATATTTCTTATTGTAAATCATATTACAGCAAGGTATGGGGGTAGGTGGGGACACAAGCTTCCACGTTCTCCACTCCTCCAGGACTTCCTCCATGCTCTCTAATAACTTTCAGTAGTTGGGTGTCTTACTAGTTAGAGTTAATTATTATGTTTATTGAATATAAAACTTTGTTGTAAGAGATCTTAAAAAAAATTAATTAGATTTAGCCATTTGCTGTTGAGTATTAGGGAAAAAAACGACATGATCTGGGTTCTTGTTACATTTTATTTCATCCAATTTAAAAGTCAGCATGCTTCCTGGCCAGTGTGCTCAGTGGTTGAGTGTTGTCCCATGCGCCAAGAGGTCACTGGTTTGATTCCTGGTCAGGGCACATGCCTGGTATGTGGGCTCTGTCCCCAGTAGGGGGCATGCAGGAGGTACCTGATCGATTTCTCTCTCATCGAAGTCTTTCTCCTCCCTTCCTCTCTCTCTCAAAAAAAAAAAAAAAGTCAAATGTCAACATACTTTCTAAATAAATGGATTTGTGCTACCTCTAAGTTGTTGTCCTACATGTAATAGGCAAATCAAAGGTTTATTTAACTAGTATGTTAGGTTTATTTTCAAGACGAGGTAAAGATATTTATATTTGTGTGTATTTTACACATCAGCTTATTTTCAGAAGTATTTCTAACTTGTGCTTTTATTTTGTTTTGTATTTTTTTAGTGAAAATATTCTCTTTGGAATGGGAAATCCTCTTCTTGACATCTCTGCTACAGTGGATAAGGATTTCCTTGATAAGTAAGTATTAAACTCTTCATATGTTCTAAGCGAAACGTATCTAAAGAGAAACTGATGAAAACTCTAGAATTGAATTTACTGTGTAACACCTTCAAATAGAGAAAAACTCAGGTAACTAAAACCTGTTAATTGCAAGGGCACTATTGTTATTTATTGAGTAATTGACCACAATTTTCCCTGGGAAAACTTGGTACATTTGTTCATTCCTATTGTTATTTTCACTTAAAATTAATTTTTTTATTCTTTGCAAGGAAGAAGTATATATGATATATCTAATGATTTAATTCCCAATTTTCCAAATTAAAAAATCCCCCAAATTTGAAAATTACTGTCAGTGGAGCATTTCACCCAAAAGCAGCAAAATATACATTCTTTTCAAGTGTACATGGAACATTTTCTAGAATAGACCGACCACATGTTAGGACACAAAACAAATCTTAATAAATTTAAGAAGATTGAAATCATATCAAGCATCTTCTCTGACCATAAGGGTATGAAACTAGAAATCAATCACAAGGAAAAAACTGAAAAACACACGAAGATATGGAGGCTAAGTGATATGCTCCTAAATAATGAATGGATTAACAACAAGATCAAGGAAGAAATAAAAAGCTACCTTGAAACAAATGAAAATGAGAATACAACAACCCAAAACCTATGGGGCACAGTGAGAGCAGTCCTAAGAGGAAAATTCATAGCATTACAGACCTACCTCAAGGAACAAGAAACATCTCAAACAATCTAACTTCACACTTAAAAGAACTAGAAAAAGAATGACAGACAAAGCCCAAAGTGAATAGAAGAAAGGAAATAAAGATCAGAGCAGAAATAAATGAAATAGAGTCTAAAGAAACAATACAAAAGGTCATTGAAACCAAGACTGACAAACCTTTAACCAGACTCATCAAGAAAAATTGAGAGAGGACCCAAATGAATAAAATTAGAAACAAAAGAGGAGAAGTAACAACTGACACCATAGAAATACAAAGGATTATAAGAAAACATTATGAACATCTATATGCCAACAAATTGGACAATCTGAATGAAATGGATAAATTCCTAGAAACATGAACTCTTCCAAAATTGAATCAGGAAGAATCAAAGAATCAATAGACAGATTACAACTAGTAAAATTGAAGCAGTAATCAAACAACTCCAAACAATAAGTTCTGGACCAGATGGCTTCACAGGCGAATTTAATCAAACATTCAAAGAAGAACTAACACCTGTCCTCAAACTATTCCAAAAGATTTAAGAGGAGGGAAGACTACCACGCTCCTTTTACAAGGCCAGCATTATTCTAATTCCAAAACCAGATAAAGGCACCACAAAGAAAGAAAATTATAGGCCAATATCCCTGATGAACACAAATGCTAAAATCCTAAACAAAAGGTTAGCAAGCCAGATCCAGCAATACATTAAAAAGATCATATACCATGATCAAATGGGATTTATTCTGGGAATGCAAGGTAATTACAATATCTACAAATCAGTAAACGTGATACACCACATACACAAAATGAATGATAAAAATCACAATCATATCAATAGATGCAGAAAAGCATTTGATAAAATCTAGCATCCACTTATGATAAAAGCTCTCAGCAAAGCAGGAATAGAGGGAACACAACATAATAAAGGCCACATATGACAAACTCAAAGCCAACATCATACTCAAAGGGCAAGATCTAAAAGTGTTTCCCTCAAGATCAGGAACAAGACAGGGATGTCCACTTTCCCCACTCTTATTCGACATGGCACAGGAAGTCCTAGCACAGCAATCGAACAAGACGAAGAATCAAAAAGCATCCATATTGGGAAGGAAGAAGTAAAATTGCCCTGTTCGCAGATGACATGATACTGTATATACAGAACCCTAAAGATTCCACCAAAAAACTACTAGAACTGATAAATGAATTCAGCAAAGTAACAGGATACAAAATAAATACTCAGAAGTGGGATTGCTGGGTCTTTTACTCTATGGTGATTGAACCACCAGACTGTTTTCCATAGTGGCTGCACCAGTCTGCATTCCCACCAGCGGTGAATGAGGGTTCCCTTTTCTCCACAACCTCTCCAACCCTTGTGATTACTTGTTTCATTGGTAATAGCCATTCTAACAGGTGTGAGGTGGTATCTCATTGTTTTTTTGATTTGCATTTCCCTAATAGCTAGTGAAGTTGAACATCTTTCATATATCTGTTGGCTATTTGTATGTCTGTTCAGGTCCTCTGCCCATTTTTTAATTGGGTTGTTTGTTTGGTGTTGAGTTTTATGAGTTCTTTATATATTTTGGATATTAAACCTTAAAAGTCAAATACCATATAAAAATACAAAGAGAAAGTGCAAAATTTGAAATATTATCATGTGTAACCACTGTTACTCTTTTGATAAAATATGTTGTGTAACCAGTGTTAACTATTTTGATAAGATGTGCCTCCAGGCATATCCTACTTAGCATATGCAACCTAGAGATACATGGTTGTATTTGTGGGATAATACTGTGTTTAGTCTTAGGTAATTTGTTTTGTTTTCACTCTACACTATGTTTCGGATGTTTGTTTTTAAAAGTTCATGCAAATGTGATCAGAATGATTATCATCTAGCAGCTGTGTGCTGACACCACTGGGCGCTCAAATAGTTTCTTTTTTTTATTAGCTGCTGATCCTGAATGTCCAAATGAAGTTCTATTTTTCATTTTTATTTTGGGAGATTTTAAATTTTTAACCATGATTTTTACAGTTATTATTTGGAGATTAAAAAGCAAACTTTTCCACCCTATTCATAAAAGATAGATACTTCCCTTATATTTCTGACCATTTCTTTCAAAATACACTTGAAAATGTTTCTCTTAGACTGTGTTTAGCTTATATTTCAGACCATGTTTAGATAAGTGTTTTGCATCTGAACTGTGTGAATTATCCAGGAATGGTTTTCTAGGTACTATAAAAAATGAATTAAATATATACTTATTAGTATCTTACACTATGAGAATGACTTAAAATTCTTCTGATAAAATATTTATGTTATTTTGATTCTGTTTTTTAAAAATGTATTTGGCATTTCAAATAGAAAATGATCAATATAAAACTAGTACTAGTTAAAAAAGAAACTAGTATTAAAGGTTTTTAAGGAAAAATGTTGGTCCTTTGTTGCATCCTCTGTCCTTGCATTTACCCCATTCCCCATCAGTGCTGTTTTTCCAGAAGAAACCATTTTTAATTCCTATTAGCTGATTTTCCCCAGTATCTGTCTGTTTCTAAATAATACACTGATACATATTGCTAAGTGTGATTTTCATAAAGGTGCTTGATTGGAGAGGCAAAGGATAGACGTTCCTTTAATGTAAGGAAAGGACACAGAACGTGGTTCCGTTAGGACGGCTTCCAGTTGAGAGACTTAGCACTTTCACCAAATTATAAAAAATTCCTTTAATGAAAATATGTGGCTAGTCATTTGGAGTCATTATCAACTTTTAAAAAAATAAAACCATAAAGAGAAAAATTAAAGAATACAAGGAGTATAACTCTATTTGTTAGGTTTAAATCTAGTTTAATTCTTTTTCCCTCAGCTTTTACTAATTGAGGTTTAATCCTCTAGTTTACTAGCGAGAATTTAAAATATTATTTTCATAATCCTTGTACTTGTGCTATTATTTTCATTCTAACCCTGTGGTTTACTCTTAATCTGTTTCTTTGTAAGCCTCTTAAATTTCAGCTTTAATATGAAACAGTGTTATGGTGATTAACCCTTTTGGCCTCCCTTTTCTTCCTCTCTAGTTTGTTTTAATCAACCTTTATTTTTTAATTGCAATTAAACTGATTTAAAATATTACCATATGCATGCTGTCTACCTGATTCTGCCAATTCTATACAATTTTGCAGGACGCTTTTAGGATTCTTTGGACTATGTGGTAATGTTTGTAGATTTCTAGGAATTTTATTTGTTTAATTCTCTGAAGGCAGTCTTAGTTGCGAGTACTTATGGAATAATTTATTTTCACCCTGCTGTGTTGCAAGTTCTAGCTTGGCACCAACTACCTGTGCGACATTGGGTAGGCATTTCACTTACGACTGGGCTGTTTGTGGACTTCACAATCTCTTCAAGGACCTTAAGGCCTGAAATTCGGTGTTACCCTAATCTCCAGGGGAAAAACACGTTTGAATAAACAGTGTTTGATTCAGTCTCATATAAAAGGCCCAAATTTTATTTTATTACACTACTGCTGTTGCTGATATCATAATAGTTATCTGTAATGTATTAATACATTTTACTTATGTTCTGATATTAAATTATAAACCTAAATAACAATAGCGTTTTCCCATTGCCATGGTGGAAATGCCACTGCGGGATTTTATTGTCTTGCACGAGGCACGTCTTCCATAATCAGCTCTGCAGCGTTAGTTAAGGAGAGTGCTCTTGTCCTCTCCCAGCTCTTCTGCTCTCCCTCCCTCCCCTCCTCTTCCTGCTTAACTTGCCACCTGTTGCTGTCAATATTTATTCAATAATGTATGTAAATTAAATTTAAGTTTTTATATAAGAAAAGTTTTGAACTAATCTTTGAGGGCTTACATGTTCATTGATTGAAAAGTTTAAGTGAAAACTACATCCAGATGAATATTGTAACCACATTCTAAAGTGTTACATGTGTTTGTTTTTATTATACTTTTTCCTAATTTCAAAGTGTTTCAAAACACTTAGAGCTGCCCCTTCCCCTCATCCCCTCCATTTTGAACTGATTGAATCATTCATTTAAAGGGGTGGAAGCATTCAAAGGAAGAGGGGATGAGTATTTATTGTGTAGTAAGTAACGCGCTGGACACTTCATGTATTACCTTTTTGGATCCACATAGTAACCCTGCGGCATAGGTAGTTTGTCCTTAGAGAAATTAATGGCTTGCCCACTTCAAAACTAATTAATGGCAGAATCGGGATAATAACACAGGTCTCAGACTTTCAATCTTAGGGTTTTTCACTCACTCAGGTTTTCTTGGTGGGGGCTAGCTTCAGGACACAGAAGGCCCTTCCTGGTGCTTCCTCCTGCTTCCTCATCTTCCGCTGATTGGGCTGTATGTGTTTTCTCTCTGGTAAATTCAGACAGAAAAAAGTTTGAGAGCTACCACTATCCTTTTTTGCTGTATTTCTTTTTAGGGACTATGTTCATGTTTGAATCTAAGAAACGGATATAAAAGCAGAACACCTATCTAATCATGTCTTTAGGAAACAAAGCCCAACTTAAAAATAGGGTGTGCTTTGTATCATTTTGGGAAAGACATGGTAGAAAATTGAGGTATAGCTCTCTCTCTACTTTCTCCTAAGTTTTTCTCTTTGAAGTTTATTAATATAAAACATCGAATGTTCAGAGACTAAGTTAAATGTGATAAAGAGATTCAAAAGACTCTATATCTTCTGTTCTGCCAACAGCAGTAAGGTTGGCAGACCAGGACATACTAAGTGAAAATGAGAGCTATATATAGTTATAAATCTACATTTAAACATTTAACTGTTTCCATGAAAAACAGCTCCATTTCATTAGTAAGGATTATAATCCTGATAGTATATTTACCTTTGCATTTGTAATTCTAATTTATAGTATGCCTACATTCAAAGTGAACTTTAAACAGTTGTTTTAGTTTATATATAATTTTTACAATTATAGGTGTGTACTATTTCTGGTACACATTTTTATTTTTATTTTATTTTTAAAAAATATATCTTTATTGATTTCAGAGAGAGGAAAGGAGGAGGGGAGAGAGAGATAGAAACATCAATGGTGAGAGAGTCATTGATCAGCTGCCTAGTCCGCAATCCGGGCATGTGCCCTGACCAGGAATCGAACCCCTATCTGGATCCTAGGTTGATGCTCAACTGCTGAGCCATGCTCGGCTGGGCGTGGTACACGTTTTTAAAAGGTGTTTGGTAAAGTTTTTATTCTCTTACAAATAATCATCTGCCCGGCTGGGTGTGGCTCAGCAGTTGAGCGTCGACCTAGGATCCAAGCGGTCAGCGTTCGATTCCTGGTCAGTGCACATGCCCAGGTTCTGGGCTCGATCCCCAGTCGGGGGCCTGCAGGAGGCAGCCCATTAATGACTCTCTCATCATTGATGTTTCTCTCTCTCTCTCTCTCTCCCTCTCCCTCTCCTTTCCTCTCTCTGAAATCAATAAAGATATATTTAAAAAAAACAACACACCAAAAAACACACAAACAAATAATCATCTATACATATGGAGTTTGGTTGTAGTTTATGAGCTTTGGAAAGGTATTTAAGTTGCCTGGAAGAACAAATCATCTCTCTCTAATAGTGCCCTTTTTCTAATTTGCAAACTAAATCGATATTTTAATTTTAAAATTAGAATATTATTCTTTTAGGCAGCAAGATAGATAATTAACAACAATAGGTTATTGTAGTGGCATTTCATATAGCTATTAATCTAACTAAAATTGAGTAAAGTGGGTATTTATAAGGGAGAGTTCTATGAAAAATGAAGATCTAGATTAGTTTATGAATAAAGAAAAGCACATACATGCACACCAGTATATTTATAGACATGTAAACAAACAAACATACACATAGGCATGTGTGAAGAATTGGCCTTGCTCAAAGAGAGGTCTTGCCTTTGCTCTTGGCTTCTGGGAGGTAATCTATATCATACATGTAGAGGTATCTTTTTTGTTTAGGACAGAGTTAGCCACACCCAATAGTGTGACCAGTTATGTCATTTAGAGTGAGGCTTTGGGTCATATGGTATCAGTCAACCTGGAGACATGATTAAACCACTTGGGCAAAACAATAGATTAACCATGCCTAGATAATGAAGCTTCAGTAAAAACTCTGGACACTGAAGCGCATTGAGCTTCCCTGGTTGGCAGTACTCTATACCATATTGTCACATATCAACAGTGTGCCATGTTGATGCCAAGAGAGTAGTAATGCATCCTAGAAGCTTTGCATTTGGAACTGGCAGACTCACTGCCCTGTATGTCTCTTCCCTTGTCTGATTTTGACTTGTATCCTTTCCTTGTAATCTGTAACCTTGAGTATAATAACTTTCAGTATAATAGCTTTCTGTGAGCCCTTCCAGTGAATTATTGAACCTGAAGGTGGTTTTGGGAACCCCATGAACTTGCAGCTGGTGTTAGAAGTGAGAACAGTCTTGAGTACTCTGTCCTCAGACCTTGCGGTTTTTTGCATAGGCTAGATTTCTATGTGTGCGCAAGAGTCAGGGTAAAGATATGGAAGATAAAACTGAGAAAAACCCAGCAAAGATGAAAAAGAATAAAGGTAATTGAGATCTGATGAAAGGTTATCTGGTTTGGGTAGGGGGAAATTAGATCAGAGAAAGAAATACTGTAGGAAGAGTGATTACTTTGAAGCTTGTTAGAGATTAGAGAACTCATTTGCCTAGAGAATAGTTCAGAATGGATCTTAAAATTTATTGTTGAGGACCTGGAGGTGTACTGTGTGAATTAGGAGAGTAAAATCTTCCTTTTGGTAATTTGATCAAAATCAGGCTATCCTTGCCTGCTTCCTGCCTCTATGGGCACTTTGTTCAGGCCTCCTTCACTGTTCCCTTCAACTTCTCATCCTTTGTTAGGGGAAAATACTGCCTCAGGACATGGCTACCAACCTTGAACTGCTTCTGTTTAACAAATTTTAATTTCACACCATCCTTTGTGGTTATTTTAGTCTCTGAGTTTGCAAGGTCGCCATGCTGGCCTGCCCTGAGCTTTTCAGGTTTAATATGTAGCCCCTTTTTGTCCACAATTGTAATGGTAAATAAAATTGACCAATTACTCTTTTAGAGGACTCTAGATAACATAATGGTGTGATACCTGTCGTCATCCTTTTCTAAAAATACATGAACAAGCTTTTTAAAAATTTTTATTTTTATTAAATTTATTGGGGTGTCATTGGTTAATAGGATCATCTAGGTTTCAGGTGTACATTTCTATGATACGAGATCTGTATGTTGCACTGTGTTAAAAAAGCTCTTTTTAACATTTAAAAATTTTACATTTTTTTCTGTTTAAGTTTGTATTTATGTTATACTTTTCCCCACATATTTTATCCTTACATAATGTATTTTTATGTAGAAATTATACTTTGCATGTAGTATATTATGAAAGTAATATTTTATGCATATTGATCACCCTATCATGTCTCTTCACTAAAAATATATATGCAAATTGAATTTAAATAAATACTTCCTAGTCATTAAATTATAATTAGCATGTAGTTAGTTAAACAACATAAATATATTAAAATGTTAAGTAATTATGAAACAGAAGAAAATGAAATTTTTGGAAATGTGTCTTTTGATGAATGGGTGAAGTTAATTTTTGTTTTTAGTTCAGCTTTTTGTGGATAAATAATACATATTGCTGCAATAAGACAATGTTCGGCATCATTTTATTTCCCTTTTTTCATTTAGAGGTGTAAGTGCTGAGAAAAAAGTTCACATAATTAATTGGATGGTAATGGACAGATTTTTGTTTCAGCTTTATCACTCAATTATTTGAACTCCTCTATCATCAAAAATTCTTTTTGTTTATCAGCTGGTAATTTGATTAGGTTACTCTTCAATTTTGTTGGAAGCAAAGAATTAGAAACCACCTGACTTGGTCATTTATTAGAGTGATTAGAGACATGTAATTCTGGAAAGTATACCAAAATTGGCTTTATTAAGATTTCTTAAATAATTAGTAGTTATATCAGTGTTCTTCTTATAAGTATATGTTTACCTTAATATTTCAGGAGGTGATGGTAAAAGTTAAATATTGTTAATTTCAGTATGCCTTTGTCAGTGTTTTTATCAGGTACCTTAAATATGTTTTAGTGAAAGCCATTCATTCAGTTTAAGGCCATCTGCCTTGGAACCTTATTGGCAAAACTGTTCTTTATTGTCAAAACAATCAGATTTATTTTCATGATAGAAAAGGTCTGGCCTCATTTTTCAGTTCAAATAAATGGCTTGGTTCGTGTTTCTGTGACAACCATCTTTTGATATTTAATCCTCAGTAGATAAATGGAAGAGCAGGGAGCCTTGTTTTAAGTTTGTCTCCTGGAAGAAATAAGGTGACTGTCTTTCTTGTTTCTGATTGGAAACTGTCTTACCTTTGTTTCACAACTCTTTCTGAAAAGAAATACATTCTCTGATGATGAATATGGGATGAAAGAGAGAAACTATTTAAATGAAAATTGCAGTCAACGTCTGCCCCATTCCATTATGTGTCTGCAAATAGAACATCCTATCACAGTTCCCCATTTATAATTTCTGGCTTCATTCTTTATAGAAATAATGTATAAAACAGGAAGCCCTGTAATCAGTTTGTGGTATTAAAGAAGGCTTTGCAGACAAAAATATGAATCCTTTCTAGTTTAGTACTTCAGAGATTTTTACATGCTAGGCAGTGCAATATAGTTCTATTCAGGGTAGGTGATAGATATGATATTCTTTTTATAAGGTGGGTAAAAGCACTTGTGAAAGGGGAGGCCAGAAAGGAGAGTCTACATGGTTACTCCACTTGGACCTCTGATCCATTGTCAGGTATATTCATTTTAGGAAAGGGTTGAATATAAGTGGAAATGGAAAACCTGGGAATTGCTGTCCATTGCTGTTGGTTTTTTTTAAAACCTATTTCAGCAGTGTGCTCATTAGAAATTCTGTTACCTTCAGCAGTAATTTGAAAGATCCCTGTTCTAATATTTATAGCAACCTCTGATTTATAGATATGGAAACTGAGACTTAAAGATGTGAAATAGTTGCCTATGGTCATTAAGCTAGTAAATGGTTCAGTCAGGAACTTCAAAACTTACTTTTTCTCGTATGTCTCACTACCTAGTACATAGTCTGGTACACAGTAGATGTTTACTATGTGTTTAATGAATGAATAACTGCTTATTTTTAATGAACTCTTAAATACTTACCATTGTAGTAGTAATGTTACTCTACACGATTTCTTGAATTTTGACCTGTTAGATGAGTAACATTACAGATGATTCACTACAGAAGAATATTGAAGATATCGTGTGTTGTCAAAGCATGGTCAAGTTGGACTCTTCAATTCTTGGGGTGGTATATGTGGAAGCGACTAATAGGATAGCAAAGAACTTGGGCAATCTTTACGTTTTACAGATTAAGACAGATCTGTAACAGTGTGGTAGTGCTTGTTTGATGGGTATCTGCTGTTGATGATACAGTCAGATGTCTATGAGTCAAATGTACTTGTATGTTTATATGACCAGTATATTTTTGTTCTGTGTTACAGGTATTCTCTTAAAGCAAATGACCAAATCTTGGCTGAAGACAAGCACAAGGAATTGTAAGTGCATTAAACCTAAGATTGTACATAGTTTACCCTGTTAATGGAGTAGATGTATATAAATAGTTTGATTTTTTAAATTATATGAAATATAGAGATATAACTAACACCGTGGCCTTAATCCTTGTAGGATTAGGATATTTATACTACATAAGGTTAACAGGAAATAATTGTTCCTATGTGCACATTAAAGTATGTAGTATTGTATACCATAATTGAGAAATATGTCATTTCATTTTCTTTCCCTAGATAAAATATTAAATTGTCACTGTTAATTTTTGGCTTTTATTTAGTTGACTTCCTCACCCTCATGGTTAAGATAGAGAAATAAAATTTTGTTTCTTTTGTTGCCTTATGAAAAAGTGCCTAGTTATTGTTTAGCACTTTAAAAAGTTTGCAATGTGAATAAAATTTTGTTTCTTTTTAAAGTTTTAATTTTCTTAGGGTTCTATCTTTCAGATAAAAATAACTATATGTGATTCTGGGATATTTCCATTCCTATTTTTCTGCCCGACAGTGTTATTTAAAAGATTACTACCTTGCAGGAGCTGTAAAGTTTTTAGTTAAAAATTACTGATTTGGGAGTTCTTTAAATTTACCTTACCTTAACCTTTTCAGTATCATAAGACTGAAAGGAAGCTAAAAAATTTTGTATGTTTCCATTTTCTAGCTTGTCTACCTTTTCCCCCAATTGTGCCATAAGAAAGTTCTGATAATTTTAATTATTATGCAACTACCTCATGTCAAATAATACTATAGAATTAAGAATTTTAGGAATTTGAGGCAAATTATACTTTCTGGTTGGACCACACTTGATAATACTGTAGTCCTACCTTTTCTATGGGGGATACTTTACTAGACCCCCCCCATGCCTAAAATCATGGATAGTACCAAATGCTATACACACACACACACACTCTTTTTTTTCATATATATATATATATATATATATATATATATGTACAAACACACACACACACTTATGGTAAAGTTTAATTTATAAATAAATTAGACACACTAAGAGATTAACAATAACTAATAATAAAATAGAACAATTGTGACAATATACTGTAATAAAAGTTATGTGGATGTGGTCTCTCTCTTACTGTACTATACTCACCCTTCTAATGATGATGTGAGATGATACAATGCCTACGTGATGAGATGATGTGAGGTGAATGGCGTAAGCATTGTGCCATAACAGTAGGCTACTATAAGGTTTACTTGAACACAAGCACTGTGATACCACGACAGTGGACCTGGTAACCCGGAGGGCTACTAAGTGACTAATGGGTGGGTAGCTATAGAGCTGGGATACATTGGGCCAAGGGATGATTTACATCCTGGGTGGGACAGGGCTGGGCAGCATGAGATTTCATTGTGCTACTCAGAATGGCATGAAATTTAAAATTTATGAATTGTCCGTCTGGAATTTTTCTATTTCTATAACCAGAAAAAAGAACTTACAGAAATTCTGAATTCACTAAATTTATTTAAAGTGTTAATTTAATATACTTATCTATTGCAAGATGAACTTTTTCAACTTTAATAGTCATAATGGTGAACTAAGTGAACAAATATAATGTACATCTAAAGGTTGAAAGAGCACAATTTTATTTATTACTATTGTTTTTTTTAATCATCCCCCAAGGATATGTGTTTTTTAAATTGATTTGAGAGAGAGAGGAAGGGAGAGAAAGAAAAAGAGAGAGACACTGATGTGAGAAGAAACATCAATCAGTTTTCTTCCATAAGCACCCTGACTGGGGATTGAACCCAAAACCTAGGTATGTGCCCTGACCAGGAACCGGACCTGTAACCTTTTGGTGTACGGATGACATTTTAATCAGCTGAGCCACCCAGCCAGGGCCACAATTTTTTCTGTATAACAAGTAGTCTTCCCTCTTAATAACTAGTGCTTACATAGCAAGGTTCTTATACTTGTTAGTATTGTGACTTGACTGATTTGGCATTACTTGATTATTTTTGTTCTTGTCGCTGCTGGCTCTCTGCTTTGTAGTTTTTGACCTGTGCACTAAAGAAAACTCTCAGTTGAATATACTACTGCAACACCAGCCCTTCATGAAAGCTGCTTATAAATAATCTCATTTGTGTTCTTACCGTTAAAATAGCCAAGATCTCTATGTGCTTAAGACTAAGCTTTTCAAAATATCGTAAGATGTAGATATAAAACAAAATTTAATTATCCAATTAATAATTCCATGCTTTATTTTCATAAAACATAATTGCTTCTTAATTCTATTCTGTTAAAGACAGTCTTGATTCATCATGATATTGCAAAAATGCAGTGATGCCATCACATTAGCCTGCTTTTTGAAAACGTACCTTAATTCTATGTGTATAAATAAGACTACAATAACTGTCTTGATAATACTTTATATGCTAAGTATTAACTGTTTCCATTTAAAATATTCTTAGCTTCTGAAATGTGGTGATCCAAATTCCACATACCCTTAGTCACTCTTGCTTTACAAATACACTTGTTATTTGTCTGGGGAATACTGATATGCAACAAAACAGGAAAGATTGGTCATCAGTGACAGTGACAGCTGTCTCTTTAAGCTGAATGGTTTTTCTCAGGTTCCTATTTTTTTAATATTCTACATACTGGAGATTCTGGGAGATGATTTTAAGTACGGAAAGCTAAACAATTAAACTTGTGGTGAGATTAATCCAAAATGATATAATTTATATTTTGCTCTATACATGGTCCAGTAATAAACTGGTTGCATTAGCCTTCTATAGATTTTCTCAGTCTGTTACAGTTTTATAAATGGAGTAATTTAAAATAAATTAGAAAAACATCACTATTTCATTCAATAAATATTTTCCACCTACTTATCAGTCAGTGTAGTAGGCACTATTTAAAGAAAAGATATTGACTTCATCTATAAATGGAGACTAACTCTCCAAATTAATATTGCTTCACATTTTAAAAGTTTCATAATTGGAGATTTTGTAATTGTGGGTTTTCTTATTGGACATATCTACATTTATGGAACCATTTTGTTTCCATAAATATCTGTTTGCTTTATGAATATCTAAATTGTATATTACCTTGAATAAAGATTAAGATAAGGAAAGTTAAAAGTTGGCTGGAGTTAGAGACAAATACCAAAAGCAATATAAATTCAGAAGTATTTATGCCACTTAACACAGGCAGAAGTAACTTGATATCGGAGGATTTTTTTCAGTTTGCTGTATAATATATAAGGCATGGAGAAAGCCTCTCGGAAAAAGATTCACATTTATTTACTTGACTTTTCAAGATAGCTGCCAAGATAAAGAGTGAATTTTTTATAAACAATTATGCTATTCTACATATGAGGTATATTTTTCCTTCTGATATTGAATGAATTCTCTTTAATGATTCTTTTTTTTTATGTCAACAATTATTTTTTCAGAATTACTGCTTTAAGGTTTAAAATTTTGTCTTGTAATAATTATATTACATTTAAGGTTTTTTTGGTCAATTTACAATTATGACAAAATGGGAGAAAATAAATGAGTTATGCAAGGGGTATGAAGCCTGAGAAAGGACACTGTTAGAACTTGATCTTTGGTTCAGTGTAAAAAGATGATAATTTTTTAGAGAACAGTGCCCAATTTTTAAACTAGCAGGGAAGACTTATAAGTATTTAAGTGGCATGTTTGAAAATATGTTAAGAGCAGTTAGAGACAATCAGTAACATCTGATATGCTCTTATATCCATCATTATTAATTTTGTTACTTAGCAGTTCTTTGAAAACCTCAAGATTGTTTTGTAAGAATAATATAAGAACTGATTGACTGTAAAGCTAATAGATTTTGTTCATGGTAAAATGTATTTGCTTAATGCAGAAGAGGGGTGGGAGAAACCTGGCAAGCAGAAAGTCAAAATTGACACTATTGAAATAAAGAACATCTAGGATCAACAAGATTAAATGGTTGTTGTCAATATTCATAAATAAGATCCAGTATTTTAAATATCATAAACATTTTTATCTTCTCTTTCTCAAAGGCCTCTTTTTCATATCTTTTAAATTATAGAGCTTTGAGTCTAGAGAAATGAACTTTAGAACTAATATCTGTAATTTATAATGAAATTAAGTGAAAATTCACGGTGATAAAGTGACTAGTACAAGTTACACTTTAATGACAATTGCTGGGTAAAGGTCCAAAAAGGATCAGAGAAAAGTCACTAACCACATCTGGTGTAGGTTAATGAACTGGAACTTTTAAGAAGCGGCTAGGCATGTCCAGCTGCTGGAGGAACTCTGAAGAGGGTGGGTGGGTTGTTGGCTCTCTGCAATTTTCAGTGACCATCTAATGAAAGACTTGGGCCTGGTTGGAAAGGTGAGCTGGAGGTAGAGTGGGGGATAAGTAAGGACAAAATGCCCATACCTTTCTGTCTTTCAGTACCTCTAACGAATAACTACCTTTGGAGTGAAATGGCAGCTGCTTTACTTGCAACTCTCAAATTGTAAACAAATTTCTCCTGTGGTTAATCCTAACCTGAAACCATATAGAGAAGGAAGTTCTGTGAAATGTAGTTTTAGTTAACACTGTATCAAACTATATCACTTAGTTTAATCACTTAATCTTCTGATTTTAATATCCTTATTTGTAAAATGGTAATAATTCTATTTTATTTTATTGTTAAGGATTAGATGAAATTATATATATGAAACAGCTTTGAATTATGAAGAATCATGTAAAGCTTAGTTGTGATATAGGTGTTTGTGAGTACGATGAGGTTTATAAAAACCTCTTGGACTGGCCTCTGCTCTTGGAGATGTCTTTCAAGTATCATTGTGAGTTTACATTAGTGCTTTGTGATTTTATTATTGTCTGTTTAGCAAATGATTTCTTTAACTAGCTACTACTCTTTTAGTTTATTCAGTAGTCCCTACAGGTATAGTTTCTGAGTTTCTAGCATAAAATTATTTAGAAAAAAAGAAGGGTAATGGTCTTTTTTGGTCTCTATCTCCAGTTTTTTTTTCAGGGAGAGGGAAAGTTAAGGTGTTTCCCGTAACTTTATTCAGAGCTTTGCAGTCCATGTGTAGCTCATTGATCCTTTGCTATAAATAATTTACTTGACAGTATTTCACTATGTGATATCTATGGGGTGAATATTCAGTGGGGCCAGCATGGAATGGAGGGAACAGAAAGGGCTGGTATGTTGAATTCTTTTTCTCCTTGGTCTGACACAAACAGGAGTATTTTGGGAATGAAGCTCTGACAGATATCTACCTGAAAAATAAAGTAAGGGTATGCCAACACTGTCTATATCCTCTTAAAGATTGAGTTAGATTTGGGGGGAATGGTATGGATTTGGGAAATTTTTAGTATCAGCAACTAATCTAATCCTTGAAAATACTTTCTCTACTGAATATAATTATTGATTTCTTTTTGGAAAGTATTGGACAATTAAATAACATCTATGTGTTAAAGAACAAGAGAAGAGAGCATTATTTAATTACTTTTATGCTCTAATTTAATTTTCACAGCAACCTTTTGAGGCAGATATATATTCCCATTTTACAGAAAGACTGGGCCTTAGACTGTAACTTGTTTATAGTAGAAAAGGGTGGATTGTGATTTGATTTAAGATCTTTTTTATTGATTTCTACTTTGCCTAAGTTCAGTGACTTAGGAAAGAGAAGCTTTTTTTACTTTTTTGGAGGAATTATATTATTTAAAACAATATACCTACTTTATGGTGTTTAAAGGTATTTATGATGAATATTACATTTTATAAGTTTTAAGAACTAGTTTACTAGAAATATCCCATAGTTTGTAGGTAATACAGTGTTTCTGATGGCTAAGGTAGAATCTTAGAGAATAATCTAAGCTAATGTTGATCAATAGAAATCTAATATTTTCAACAGATGAGGTCTTTTCTTGAAGTTCTGTGTGTTATCAATTTCTTGTTTGTGGTACTAGCTCCCTCTGTAGAACTTCATTAAGATTGCAACCTGACCTTTTCAGTTATTTGGCAAAGTTGAAACATGTCTAGAATAGATTATAAACTTTTCTTTTAAATTTCACTTTATATCTTAATCACTTCCAAATGTTTTTCTTGTGAAACTATTACCTTTATAAAAAGTCTCACTTTTTACATACTAAATTTTAATAGCACATATGAAATTAAACTACCTTCTTCAAACATTCCTACTACTTTAATGCTTTGTTCGGGAAGGCCAGGGAGACATGTGATTTCTAGGTCTGTAAATCTGTGTTGGGTAAGATCACAGCAGGTAGAAACAAGCCTGATAGAAAATTCTGGGGGGAAATGTTTTGTAGTTTAACTGGATTTTATGTGTCATATTTGCAATTATCTTTTTTCCCGTTTTTTAAAAAAATGTTGGAATTGTTGAATTGGATGGGAAAATGTTTATTAAAGAATTCCATCCCCCCCTCCCCCCAAAATAGAAAATGTCTGCATGGTAGAAAGAGCAAAAGAAATATTTTCTCAAGATCCCAAATAATGCAGAAAATATGCTTCACATATATAATTTGCATAAATTTATTCTCTTTCAAGGAAAATCTTTTGTTACCAAATCCTACCAACAATATCCCTTTGCAGGAGTGTGAATGGATACCTCTTTTATCATTACTTTTTCTCTGTTCTTTTTCAAACTATTTTATATTTAAATATTAAATTGTATAATTAGCTCTTCAAAGATGTTTTCCCTGCTAGAATGAAGGGCAGAGGAAATGTGATTGGCTTTCAAGATGTAATTTAGAAATATGGGCAAGCTGATGTCAACCATGAAGCTAGGGACTATGTACCTAACATAATAATGAGGTTAGGCAAGAACTGAAGTTTTTAGGTTCTTTCAATTTATAAAAATTTAACTATACTCTCTTCTAAGTAGGATCGAAGGATGTTGTTAGGATCATGCATGAATAGACTTTTAAACAGTTTTGTAGGATAATTATCTTTAAAGCTTTGTTAATCTCAAACATTTATTATTCTGTTAAGGTCTGATGTAGTTTACACAAGCACTGGAATGCATTATGGTGGCACAAAGAATAAGGGTGATTCTTACTCTTTTTATATTTGTTGACCTTGATTGAATTTGGTATCAGAGAATTGTTTGAAAGAATATGATCAAACCAGTTTTAGTAATATAACAAATCCATCCTTTGTTATTTTAAAACAAATACTATGCCCTTGAAATAGTAATATTGTTTTCCTATATCAGTAAAATGCTTATATCAATACATAAGTATTTTTTGGTTGGTTGTGTTTTTTTTTATAGTTTTTATCTTTCAATCGGTTGCCTTTTCAGTCTTTAAGGGAAACTAACTAATCTGCCATTAGTCTCAGAAGGAATCTGGAGTGGACTGCCTTTACATTGTTATTGGCTATGTAAGTCCATGTCATTTTGAATTTGGTTAAACCTGTATGTTACATGTATAGTAGTGCTTTCCAGTGTCAATACTTCTATATTATTTATTTAAATTTTTCTTTATGTTAACTTAAAAATTGGCCTCATCTTATTAATAGAGTTTTAAATATTTATTAAAATATAAAAATAAAAAAAGTTTGCCACTTAAAATGGTCTCAAATACAAGTTGACTTCATGTGCTTTCTGATGTGATACACTGAGAAAGGCAGAATATCATGTGTAGTATTCCTACCAAAAAAAAACAACACACCCCAAAAAGCATGAATCTGATTGTAAGGGAAACAACAGACAAACCCAAATTCAATGAAACAGCTGGCCTGTACTCTTTAAAAGAGTCACTGTTGTGGAAATAGAAAGACAGAAACTTTTCCAGATTAAGAGAAACCAAAGAAACTAACAGCTAAATGTAATGCATGATCCTGGATTATGTCCTGAGAGGAAAGGTGGGTATTATGAAGGACATTGTTGGCAAAATTGAATATGGACTTATAGATTAGATAATAATATTGTAGCAATGTTAAATATCCTGAATTAATAAATGAGCTGTGGTCATGAAATGGTCTTGTTCTTGGGAAATAACACTCAAGTATTTGGGGGTAAGGGGTATTAATGTTTGCAACATACTCAAAAGGTTCAATGATAACTAAGTGTAATAATAAATAGTTAATATATTTAATGAGAGAAATGAGTCAAATTGTATTATAATGTTAACTTAAATGCAGGTGAAGAGTATATAGGGGTTATTTGTACAATTCTTGCAATATTTTTGTAAGTTTCAAATAATTTCAAAATAAGTTAACTATGAGTCTGTTTCTGTTAAGTTTGTTCCTTTACATTGTTCTTTAGATTTTACATATGAGTGAAATCATATCATCAGTCTTTCGTTTTTTATATCTAAGTTATCTCATCATGAATGTAATCAAATTTCACAGCAGATTTCTTTAAGAAAATCAGGTAGACTCCTAGATATAATTTGTTGCCTATTTTATTATTTCTTAAATATCACCAACTTGTTTTTTTAGCAGAGAACAGAAACTTTGTTTTTCTCCAACATTTGGATTGACTGTTTATAAGTGCCTCTAATTCTAGCAGCTATCTAGTGTTGGGATACATTTGGGATAATATCTGTGACTGCCCTCTTCGGTCTGGATCTGGGAGAATTTTATATGCCAATTTTAGGTTTCTTTAATTAGAATTCTTTTCTTCTTTTAAAATACGTAGTAGATGAGGGCATAAACTTTTTCCGAACTAGTTCTTTCTAAAGTCAGGAGATTTATATACTACTTGTAGTATGATGCCTTTGTTTGTAAGTAACAGACACCCAAAACAAAGTGACAATCTATAAATGGAAACTTACTTAACACAATAAATATGGAGGTAAGGGTTGGTTAATTGGTTGGTTAATTCAGTGCTTCAGGAACATAATCAGGGAGTCCTGGGTCTTTATGTTTTTCTGCTTCCCATTCCCAGTGTCTTTTAGGCTGATACTCCTCATGATTACAAATGGCTGTTGCTGTTCTTAGAGGTTTGATATAGTTGATAATATCTAGAGACTCACAGGAAAATATTGTGGTCTTTTTTAAAATGAAGAACTTTCCCAGAATTACCCCAGCATATATTTCCTTAATTTATCATTGACTTCCATTGCATCACACTCCCATTCCTAAACCAGTGAGTGACAAAGAAAATAGAATGATCATGATCTGACTTATTCTAATCAAGCATCATTCCATGGGCTAAAGCACAAAGCCTTCTAATTATGTGCTCAGGCATCAGCATAGTATAAATTTATTATTTTTCCTATAGGACATCTCATCAGATACTAGAAAATGATTAAACATTTTTTAGGGGTAGAACTGTCATTTGTATTCCTAGTAATTAGTAGGCCCTTATATTTGTTGACTGACTTGAGAACTTAATTTATAATAATATTTCACTGTCTTCCACTATAAATGAGGGATTTTTTTGTTGTTCTTACCTTAGATTTGTGGTCTATAAAGGATGTTCTAAAATTATATATGCATTTTCATGATTGTTTTACCTGGGAAACATGATAGCTACATTGTAAGCTACAGGGAAAATGGGTTTATAGCTTTGTATGTTTGTGCTTGCTTTCCATGGTATACATAGTGTAACATAGTGTATGTTTAACTAGTAGTTGCTGGAAAAATGTAATATTTAATTATAGTTTTAGATTAAAGGGCATCAAAAACATGCTACCGCTTTGTTGGCTTCAGTATTTTGATCTTCTCTCCTCCATTTCACCTTTAAGAGCCTGTTATAAAATTTGCCAAAATAAATAACCTCACCTTACTTCTGATTTTGTCTTCAGTTTATGTTTCTTTTCATTTGTTATGTGGTTATTTAGCTCATAAAATTATGGCCTAAGTTATGTTTTTATCATTAACACTGTTAGGACTCAGACAGCTTTTATTGTCAATAAACCTTGAGATCAGCCTTGCTAATCATAGCTGATTATTTAGACACACCTATTTAAAACAAACTCAGCCCTAAAATAAATACAATTAACAGACAACACTGTCTTTTGTGAAGATTGTGTTCACATCTCATCCTCTTTCATTAATAGTATATCTAGATGTAGTGTATCAAAAAAATTTATCCTTAACGGCATTGTAAAAACGGTTAACATTTCAGTAATTAAAAAACAAAACAATGCCTGCAATTTTGGTTCCATTTTCAAGTACACATTTGGTTGGTAATCAAGCTGGTTTTATTATTCATTCATAGTACTTTATAAGAATCCCCTCTTGTCATGCCGTTTTTCAAAGAACTGATAAGGTAAATGTGGAATACTGTGTTATGGTGATACCCACCAGATGGTGCTATTTCACTTGTTTTGTCGGTGAAAATACAGAGGATAAATGATGTTGAATTTTTAAGAAGAGTATGGAAGATCTCATATTTGGGGGCATAATATTTTGGGGGTGGAGGAGCTCATTGGAAAGAAGTATTGAAATGTAAACTTATATTCATTGCTGTATGTTTATCTTAATAAAGGTATTTACCCTAAAAGAATATTGCTAGAGTTAACATGGCAGAGAACCTTCTATTTAGTCTAAAAATATTAAATAGATGTTATTTTGAAGGTTGGCATAATACAAGTTCTATTAACTATCTTAATTTTATATGCATGAAAAATGTAATTATTCATAAGAGGAGGTGTGCATTACCAAAATTGGTTTCAGTTTTCTTTAGATTTTCAAATAAACAGTATGAACATTACTATCTGAGTTACAGAGTTGTTTACAAATTAAGGGAAACCATTTGGTTATTTTATGTGTTCTTGAATATTTCCCAAATAAAGGAGAGAAAATTAGGCTTGAATTCATTATTTTTACAAAGGAAAAAAATAACTCTTCTAAATTAATTTGTATATTAGGAAGAAAGCAACTATGTGGCACACTATTCATTTAGATACTGCAGTTGAATGACCATTCATTATATAAAATGGCTATCTAATCATGTAGATACTTTTAAGAGAAGTATGAAAGGTTCAGTCTGTTTCTAAGATTTTAATGTACTTATTTTTCTGATCTTATTATCACTTTGTAGTTGTGTCTGAACATGGGATTGAAGCATAAGGGTGTGTAGGTACTGTTAAAATTATTTGCCAGAGTTTGTTGATTATGCCAACAATAGAGATTAAACTTGCTTTTATTTCTTAATTTGAATTTTTCCTCTGGAAAGGTACATGTATTACTCTGAATTCAGTGAATGAAGCATATCTCTACAGACTAATATATAGAGAATAGATTTTCTCTGACCCTAAATTTGTAAATGAGTATTTTAATCATAATTATATTAACATTTTCCTCATGATACCGTAAGATTATAACTAACCATACTGCTTTATCTTAACTGTTTCATAACATTTGTCTTTTTTTGAACTTTGTATTATCATTTTGGAATATGCATCAGGTCTCTCCTGTTAACCTCCTGTGAGAGTATAAAGTTATTCCTGCCTTGCACTTAACACAGTACTTTACATATAATAGATGATCTGTATATATTTGTTACATAAAAGGGTAATTTTGTCATGCCAAGTATTATTAGTAATGTTATAATATAAAGGAAATTACTTAGATAGCCTTTCTCCTTGTAGGAATTTTCATAGTAGCAGAGAGTAATCTATATTGTTTTTGTCATATACTTCTTTTCTGAGATGGCTTTTTATAGTTGGTTTAAAAAGGATCACCTTACTGAAATCTCTTAAAATCATAATAGGGAAGCATTCTTCCTAGTGAAGATAAGTGTATTTTCAGTTTTTAAAAAAATAAAAAGTCTTGCCATCTGTGTGGTTTCATGTGGATCTCGAGAACTAGAGATAGTCTAGTCCAGCAGTTCCCAGTCAGGGCCTCTTTGGTGGAGGGCTAAGGGGTGGGCTCATGATTTCTTCAGGGGGTCTGGGAGGGCAGAGCTATTTCAAAATGATATTTAGACATTGTTTGCCCTTCTTATTTTCATTCTCTCCTGAATGTAATTAGTTTCCACGGTTATATGACATGATATTGTTTGACTCTGTAAGCATATGGTAATCTAGCAGTCTTCTATTAAGCCAGATATTAAAGAGATTTGCAAAATTTATAAAACAATGCGACTCTTATCACTAAATTTTATTTTTTTTTAGTTTGAAAGTATAGTTATTTTCATAAAATGTTATTTATATTGACATTTAAAGGTTCCATTATTTAAAAATAATAAATATTTAAAACACTTATGTTTTAATTTCTAATATGGTAACCAGGGATAGATATAAAAGCTCTTTGAAGTACTCAGCACTTTTTTAAGTGTCAAGAGGCCCTGAGATCAAAGCATTTGAAAACTTCTGATCCTAATTCTTTATCTTCATTTAAAAGATGAGGGTATTCTGAGGCCTAGAGAGGTTAAGTGATTTAGTCAGGTACACACAGCCAGTTTTTTACTCAGCTGATACTTGTAGCACTGACTTCTGACTGCTTTGATTTATTTTACTAGTGTTTCACTTTTTAGATACTCTCTAACCTAATACCAACTCTGAGCTTCTTAAACTCTCTTTTAGTTTGATATTTTAACTACATTAAGTATGTGAGTACATTGAGAACATTGACCTGACTTTTCAGCTACAAGAAAGGGCGGGCTTATTTTAAACACATAAACTGTCTAGTATAACTTTGCTGTAAAGTATGCACTTTCTAGCAGGGAAAGAGAATTGATATATTAATAGTGTAGCCTTAGTGTAAAAAATAAATAAATAAATAAAGTTGAGGGCAAAGAGCCTGTTGTATTTTCGACTTTTTTACTGTCTTCTTTACTTTTCTTTTTCTCCCTCATTAACAATAAAACATTGTTTATAATCTCCCTGGACAATTACGGCAGTCTACTCATAGAAGAACAAGGTGTTCTATACTTAGGTTTCAAAAATTAAGAGAATAATAGTTCCACATTACTCTTGGTGGATATGCATTATTTCTCACGTTGAAACTCGTGGTTGGCAGGGTGGGTGGTGAAACATTCCCTCCTTTTTTTAATTATTGAAGGAATTTAAAACCACGTCCTGAAGAAGCATTGAAAACCTGGATAGTTTTAACTTGAACGAAGAGAATCAGGATATATAGTAGGATAGCCCTCTTCACTTGAAGAGCTTCCTTCATATGGAAATGAAATTATTGATTGATTTGTGAGCCATCAAGGATAGAAGACCAGTAGGAGGATGACGAAGACTGAATAATTTTAGCTCAACAAAGGAAAACTTTGTAGTAGTAAAGAAATACAGAAATAGAATCCGCTTGTTTTGGAGGTGTGAGTTCCTTTTCTCAGGAAGTGTTAAAGTGTATAGCAGATTACTTGGTAGAAATGTTGGGAAATGAATCAAGGAGATATGGTTAATTGGGTTAGATGATCTTTAAGATTCTTTCTATTATTATGTGTCTGGGTATACTTGTTGAAAATAACTTGTTTTAATGCTAGGAGTTTATTTTTAAAAGGCAATTGGTTTAGCAGATATATTTCACTTTTATATCAACTCGTCAATAAACCTGAAGACTTTATGGATCTGTGGACTTGCCATGAGCAGTGTGATCGATTCTCCTAGAAGGAGTGTGTGTTTTGTTTGTTCTTTTTCCTGCAAGCCATTTGAAGCGATGATGGATTGGTAGCAGAGCTTGGGAAGAGAAGGGGATGATAAACATTAGTAAGGAAGGTAAATTTTGAACTTATACGTTGAATAGATGATATTTTTGGGAGTATTTTATTTTCTGATTTGCTTATGATCACAAATATTTTCTGCCTCTTACTATCACTCTTTTCCTGTCTGCTCCTTTTTCATGTATTCCAACGAAGTAAACTATTCTATAACCAATATTTGTGTGTATATTCTCCCCAATTGTTGGTGGTTTTTTAATTAGTAGGGTCCTTTGTAATATAATCACTAAAATGACGACTGCATTAAAACGTATCATATTTTATTATTTATTAGTTTGAGTATTTGCAGAGAAGAGGAGGTAAGGATCTAGCCTAATATTTTAAACTCCTTGTTTCATGTTTCTAACTTTTGTAAGAGGGAAATACACATTCTTACTGTTATTAGAAGTAAATTGCTTATAGCAAAATACTTGGCTTTATTTTTATTTGCTAGTGGATGTTTGTGTTTCTGTGTCTTATATGTGACTCTTTATCATTTATATTCTTCATCCTTTCAAAAGAATTTGAGCTCTTATTGTGCGCGCGTGCGCACACACACACACACACACACACACACAGTTTTATTTGTTCATCAGACATTTATTGAAGGCCTGGCATAGGAGTTAAGTTAAATTACTACAGGGTTTAGGTAGGGAATGGATGAGTGAAATGAGCCAAGTGGAAGCAATAGATATTGATTGATACATAGATCATAAACTCTTTTTCCCCTTCTAACTTACAGTTATTTCACATATGCTTATTCTGTGAGATAAATTAGACAATGAAGCTTAGAGAAGTTAAGCAACTTACTCTAGGACACACAGCAAGGATCTCTGATTCTGTATCCCAAGGCTTAACTGGTTGTTGTTGTTGTTGTTTAAGTTTCTTTATTGTTGAAAATATTACAGATGTCCCTTTTTTACCCCCATTGATCCCCTCCACCCTGCATCCATCCCACCCCCAGGCCTTCCCCAGGCAGTGTCCGTGTCCATGGTTCATAACCTCTTTTCAAAATAAGATCCCGGGCACTGTAGACTCTTTACACAGTGTAAATAAGATTGCTGTATGTAGTAATTCAACCAGAGAACTGAATTAAAGGGCTTCCTGGTTAACCTATCATTAGACAAATTAACTGATTGCCCCATTCTTCAAGTATGCTAAAGTTTTAGTTATGAATTAATTTAAGTATTTATTCACTTAACTAATATATATTAATCTTCTACTCTGTGTAAGGCCCTACTTTAGGCCTTGAACTCGGAGTGCCAGATAGTAACTACTGCTCACTCAGAGTTTATGGTCTAGTGGTGAAGACAGATTTGAGCATTACATTTCTTATTCAGTAAGTATTTCTAGTAAAATGTAAAGTAAAAACCTTAGAACTGGAGTCTAATGACTTGAGTTCTGATTCTGCCACTATTTATTCACCCAGTTAATGCTTATTATAAAATGTTTATTGTATATACACCAGAAATGTAGAGATTTGTAAGACATAACCCTTCCCTGAAAAAATTCAGTCCCTCCAGGATTACAGACAGGCAATAGCTAACTGTCATAAAGTGTGATAACTGCTATAATAGAATTATCTATAAAATCCTACAAGAGCAGTAAATTCCTCTAGCTATGAGAGATGTAAGAAGCTATCTCAAAGAGTTGATAATTTAAGCTAGGCCTTGATGGATGAGAAAAATTAATTGGGAACAGAGGAATGAACATGAACAAAGGAGGAGTTACCTCTGTGCCCCCAAAAGAGAGATCTTCATGAACACAGAGAAGAATGAATGAGCAAGGTGTATTTGGAGATTGATGAGGTATTATATAGTTTGGTTAAAACACTACATATGTCATAGAAGGAGAGGTAAGAGAAGAAGCTACATGTATAGGTTGGAGCTAGGTTTTCAGAGGTCTTATATACTAGGCTAAAGTTGTTGGGGTTTTGTATAAGAAGTACTTGGGACCTGTGGAACATATATTAAGCAGGCAAACATATTTAGTCTGCATTTTACAAAGCTATGTAATAGAACACAGGATGAAGTGTAGAGGAGTTGAGGCTGGAGGTGGATATTTTAGTTTGAAAACTTCATAATAGATATCAATAAGATAATGAGGATCTCTTATAATAAGGTAGTGACTTGAATACAGGGGATTCAGAATATAATTCAGAGGTTGAATTGGCAGGACTTTAAAAAATCCTCACCCAAGGATATGTTTATTAATTTGAGAGAGAGAGAGAGTTGAGAGAAACATTGATCGGTTGCCTCCCGTACCTGCCCCAACTGGGGATCAAACCTGCAACCTAGTTATGTGCCCTGACTGGGAATCAAACCTGCAACCTTTTTGGTGTAGGGGGGGATGCTTCAACCACTTGAGCCACCCGGCCAGGGCAAACAGACAGGATTTAGTGACAGATCAATGGAAAGAGGACATCCAAAATCCAGGATGATTTTTGAAGTTCTGTCTTTGGAATTTGTATACATAAATGATGATGCTATTAACTTTGAAAGGAAAAACAACATTATTTGGGGGAAGTAATAAATTTGGTTTTGCAATGTTGAGTTTGAAGGAGTAAATCTAAAGGAATGTTAGAGATATTTCTAAGTGGAGGAAATGCCTATTAAAGAGAAAGAAGAATTAGGAGAGAGAGCTGTTAGGTATGTCATTAAATTTCTTAAGTTCTCAGCTCATTATTTATAAAATATGGGAGGTGGAATAAATAATTTTTCTGGTTTCAAAATAGCAATCTTTTTAGTTATTACAAATTCTAAATTAGTGATGCAAAAAACAATAATTATGTATATTATAGACTAATAATATTAAGATTTATTGAGTGAGTTAAGTTTTATGGAGTACTTCCTATGAAGCATTTTTTTTTTTTTTTTTGTCATCATCCTATTTAATTCTCATAGTGGCATGAGTTAAATATTAACTACTATCTGGATTTTCAGAAGAGAGGGTATCTTATCCAAGATTTTACAGCAAATAAGTGGCAGGTTGCATATTTAAACCTAGGTCAGCCTGACTTTAAAACCCAGGCTCTTAACCCCTATACTGTATGCTTTTCTTAGAACATAAGAGCTGTAATGGATCTAAAGACATCATCTAGCCCTGTTTTATAATCAAATATATGTAATAGCTAAGTTAATTAAATTAATTAATGTCAAGATTAGCTATCCAATTTACTTAATAAAAAGCTTACCCAGCAGCTATTCATTACTGCTCTTATCCTTGTGGCAGGTCCTTTTGTGTGTGTATGTATATGATTTCCCCTCTACCACGTGGCTTGAGTAAATCCTGATCAATCTAGGCCAATCATGGTTGTTCAGTTTTAGTAGTAGTAATTAGTTAAAACATGAGCATGTGACTTGTATCTGGCCAATGAGACATACAGGGAGATTTGATGAGAGACTTCTAGGAAAGGGCTGTTTTTTTATTTTTCTATTTCTGGATGTTATCCATTTTAATGGGTGCTATTTTGTAACCATATGAGGGCTAGCAGAGTATAAAATAAAGCACATATAGCAGAGTAAAAGGATGGCAAGAATGGATCCTAATGGTCTTGTTGAGCTGCTAAATTACCCAATCCTAAATTACCCAATTCTAGTATCCGTGTACCTAATGTAATTGGGGTAGAGGCTAGAGATGATCATGTTCTAGAAAATAGATGTTATATGTTAAAGTAGCAAAGTGTCATTGAGGAAATTAGTCTGGTTATTTTGACAGTTTCTTCAAATTAGGGTAGGAAATAGAGATGGATTTACTTTGTAGTCCGTTAACTTGAGTTTCAGGGCTCCTCACTTACAAAGACCATTCCTGGGAGGATCTAAAGCAGTGTGTTTACACAGTTAAAAATTTTTAGGGGGTAAAATTTGCAAAAGCTAGATATTTTAACCAGTTAAAACTGTTTCTTTTCACTTTGGCTTTCTGTCAAACCTCATGTTGGGTGGCATTAGAGTGACTGGAGGCATTTTTGGGATCTGGTTAAGGGGAGGTTTAGTAAGGGATACATTTAAATGGAGCATGTGGTTTGCAGTTGTTTCTATATATAGTTATTGGTGGGGGAAACAGCAACAGGTGTTAGACAGGTGGAGTCAGTCAGCAACCTCGGTACTTGAGTTCTGGCTAAGAAAGAATTCAGAGCCAAGACTCAAACTAAAGAGAAACTTTATTTAAAAAGGCACAAAGGTATAAGAAGTGAGTCAGTGAAGAAATGGGCTCAGGAAACAAGTTACGGAGGCCAAAGAAGGGCCCTTGGAGCTTAGGAAAAAGAGACAAAGAAAACTTGCCTGGGGGAAGGGGTGGGGAAAGGTGCAGGCATCCTCCATAGAGAGAAAGAGCTGGGTCCTCTGTCCTAAGGTCTTTTAAGGGTGGGGATTTTAGGGACGGTCCCAGAGGAGGATCTCAATAGAATATTCATCAGCTTTCCAGGTGTGTCTTTTCAGGGTCATGGTCTCCACTGATTGGTTGTTGCCAGGGTGTCATTAGTCAATGCAGCTGGTCCTGATGTCAGGTGTGGCCTCACTTGTCTGGTTTTGCTGCTTTTCTGGGCCTGGAGCTGAAACACGACAGAGGCCTAGATGTATTTGATGTGAGTTAGAACCTCATTGTCTTGAGGGATTAATGCTTAAGGGCTATTCTCTAGGTCTAACCTGCATGACTAGCAACATGCCAGGGGAGGAAAGGTCAGGGGAGGGTCCGAAGCGCATGACCAGTGATGTGAAAGGTCAGGGGGTCTAAACAGAATGACCAGTGATATGCTGGGGGAGGAAGAGTCACACTGGGGGCAAGGTCCTAGTTTTGCCTCTTGCTAGGCACTGGGGGCTTTCCTCCCTGGTGACCTTCTGTACCTGGCCCATCATCCTTCCTTTCTTTATGCTTGTGTAACTGCCTGCCACAGTTATTACTAGTCATTCTGGCATAGGCATGAATTCCAAGAATAAGCCTACTGTCTACTGTATTAATGGTTTTGTGATACATAGATGCAGCTCATATATTAAAGAAACTTGATAGGGATTTTCCTAAATTTGACAATATTCCTAAGAATGTACATGATCTTATCAGTAAGCTATAAAACTGATACAAACTCTTCTAAACTATTAACAATAAAAATTGATCAAACACATTAGCAGATGGAGTTATCTTCCTATTCTCTTAATATTAGAAAATTGTTATATGAAGAGGCTCTCAAGAGTATGCAGCCAGAAATATAAGAGTGTTATAGAGGTTGGTCAAGCAGTTGATAAAAATATGCCACTTCTTCTGGAGTTTATCATGTTTGTGTCATTTGCCAGCTTTTTAAAGTTTGTAATTGTTATTTATTTTCACATTCTAAATAAATATTTACCTCATACCTAATTTTGCATTCTATTCCTGAAAGAGAGTTCTGCAAATTGTAAAAAATTCTGGCCTACAAAACCTGGATCAATTCTTTGTAGGAAACAAAGGCTAGAATACATTTTATATAAGTATTGAAATAGTTAAGTCAAATGACACTTAAGCAAGTACCATGTTTTAGTATTATAGGAGAAGATAGAAATAAAAAGTTTGAGATGAACAGAAGGAACTGGAGGGTTTTAATAGCTACAGAAGATTTGAATGATAATATCGTCCCTTAACACTTTATCAGATTATTTCTTTTACTTGGCTATAGCCGTCTTGATGCTATTTCCTTCATTATTGTTCTTCAGGAATTGGAATGGGAGAGATTGGTGAGGGGAAAAAGTGTCAGCTAATGAACAGACAGAATCGCCCCCTGTTGTGTAATAAAGAAATCAGACTGGTGTTTGTCCTCGGTTCCTTCTGCAGAGGAACTAAAATCCTTGGAGTTTCCCAGGTGACAAAAGCATTTGTTATTCATGAACTGTTTGGATCACAGGTGCTATGACTATCGTTATGTTAGTGAGGTAACTCTTGGTGGAGCCCTGGATAGCTTCATGAGGGGGCTGGTCACCCAGGAAGGCCAAATCATGTGATGAGAGAGTTGCATTTTGGAGCCAGCTAGACTTCTGGGAAGTGGGCTTGGAGATTGAGTTCAGTCAGTCATCGTAATGAAATCCCAATAAAAACTCTGGACTCTGAAGCTTAGCAAGAATGTGTCTTGCTCTGATTCCTCAAGCAGAAGGCATGGAAACTCTCTGTTTAGACCTCACCTTATTTGTCTCTTCATTTGACTGTTGCTGCGTTGTATACTTTAAATAAAACTGTAAATATAGCACAGTCCTGAATTATATGAGACATTCTAGTGAGTTATTGAACCTGAGGGGATAATGAAAACTCCCATATTTGTAGGCTGTCAGTCAGAAGTGTGGGTGGCGTCTGATGTGACGGAATCATGCTTGTGGGGTCTGTGCTAACTCCTGGTTGTTAGTGTCAGAATTGAATTGTACACCAGTTGCGTTTGGAAGAGAATACCTCCAGAAAGACAGATTTTAAAATTAAGTGCTAAATTATTGAACACAATTTGGGATATGGTAGTTGCAGTACCAAAACCAAAACCAAAAACATGAACAGACAACTCATATATGAAAAGAGAGATGTTCAGCCTCATTCATAAGCAATAGATCATTTAGTTTTTGGCCTTTTATGTGTTGCATGTTTTATTATCAGGAAATGTTAGTCACTCATTTACATGCTGTATCAATTGGGATTGAGTTTGTATACGCCAGAAAGTCCAAAAACACAGTGACATAAACAAGATAGAACTTTATTTTCCTTTCATGTGGAAGTCTGTTGGTAGATAGTCGAGGTTGTGTAACAGCTTTACAGTCATCAGCAATCCAAGCTCTATTTTCTCCATGCTAGCTTCCATTTTCAGGGTCATTTATGGTGACTGTTACTTCACGACATGTTAGGTTTTGTACTAGGTCCTGTCCTTAGAGTAGTCTGTAAACCAGACCTAGTCCCTAACCTCATGGAGCTTATAATGAGTGAAGAAGCAGCTTGTAAAAACTGAAGGTGTAATAGGCATCAAATACTGGCTTCTCCTAGGGAAGGGTGGAGGCAGCTCAGGAAAAGGTGATTTCTGAATAGGATAGATTAGGAGCAAAGTAACTAATTAAGATGATATAATCAGAGAATTGTGAGTGAATTTAAACAAACAGCAGTAAGATAGTCATATGGTGTGCTAAAGGAAATAATAAAGGAATCTGTATAAGATACAGACCTTCCAGACTCCCTGTGTGTGCTCCTTCTGAATCTCATCTTCCCAAATCCCCCACAGAGGTAACCATTCTCCTGAATATAGGTTTTTTCCCCTCCAAATATTAAAACTTTATCTATATAGTTTTGCCATAAATGTGTATTTCTAAATAGTATGTTCTTCACTTTTGCTTACTTTTAATCTGTATAAAGTTAATACATTTTTGTATATTTCTGTAATTTATCCTTGTTGATATGTATAGTTGTAGTTCATTGATTTTTATTGTTAACTAATATTCTGTTGCATGAACATACGTCACTTTGTTTTTCTATTCACCTGTTGGACATTTATGCCATTTCCAGTTGTTTTGTGATTATGAACAATACTGCTATGAACATTATTATATGTGCCTGTTGTACATATGCAACTGTTTATTTAGGGTAGTACTTAATCAAAATACTGTCAACACCATCTCACAGCAGTAAGTACATTTTACACTGCAGTGTGCTTGCACACACACCCACTGGGGATTTAGCCTGCAACCCGGGCATGTGCCCTGACCGGGAATCAAACCCTGATCGCCTGGATCCTAGGTCTACGCTCAACCACTGAGCCACGCCCTGCCGGGCTCAAATGTAATTTTAAAGTCTGCAGAATGAACAATAAAAATGAATGTTTAGAAATATTTTGTTTTGGAAAGGCATACAGTATTGGACATTTTTATGATGGATATTTGTATCTATTCATAAATCCATCAATTCACTGCATACAGGAGCAATGCAATATAAATATTTATTTGATACACTGTTAGCCTGTTGCTGTCCTGTGTTTTTCATTAAATCTAGATTGAAATCCTTGTTCATTCTAGTATGTTGTTGTCAATGGTAATATGTTCTTTCTATTTAGCGATGGAAATTTCTTTCTGTTCCTAATGTAAAAAAAATTTAATCTGTTTGGGCATCAAATTTAATGTGATCATTGATTCAAGGTTTAAAAAATGAATCTTTTATCTAAATGTTTTTCTTTAATGTTTCACATTTCAGAAATTAATCATGAAATATTTTATACAGAGAAGTAAGAAGTTACAACATATCTCATTTAGTTCAAAACTGTTTTCATTAATAATGTTCTTTTCAATAAGCATGAGAACATATAGTAACTAGGGTTTTTACTTTTTTTTTTTAATTTTCACCCGAGGATATTTTTTTCCATTGCTTTTCAGAGAGAGTGGGAGGGAGGAAGGGAGTTGGGGGGACAGAGAGAGAAAGGGGAAGAGAGAGACAGTGACAGACATCGATTGGTTGCCTCCTGCACGCACCCTGGCCAGGGCCAGGGAACAAGCCTGCAACCGAGGTACGTGCTCTTGGCCAGAACTGAACCTGGGGCCCTTCAGTCCAAGGGCTGACACTCTAACCACAGAGCCAAACTGGCTAGGGCTGGGGGGTTTACTTTTAAGTTTTTTTTATACTATGACATTAATGTTTTTTGATATCCTTGTGTATGCCTGACATATTAAAATATACCATTATTCCCTGTAGTTTCACATTTGTTTTTTAAAAAATCTTTAAATAATCAAATATGCCTATTTTGTCCCCCAGTTTCAGTAGTATTTGCCAGATGAGATTTTTATTCACTTGAACAAAAAAAGGATATCTTGCCTGGCGGCTCAGTTGTTTGGAGCATTGTCCTGTACAACAAAAAGGATTCAGGACTCATACCTAGGTTTCGGGTTTGATCTCTGGTCAGGGTGTGTACGGGAGGCAACTGATTGATGTTTCTCACATCGATGTCTCTCTCTCTCTCTCTCTCTCTCTGTCCCCCTCTCTTTCCTTTTCCTCTTTCTCCCTTCCCCCCTCTCTAAAGTCAATAAAAACATATCCTTGTGTGAGGATTAAAAAAAAGGATAATTTATTTCTGTATTTCATACTGTCCCACCTGTTCATTATTTTCTTACTCAACAAACAGTAAGTGCACTTTAATATTGTATTTTTTTGTGGGTAGGGTTAGCTCTAGTCTCTGAACAAAATATTTTAGAAGGTTGGCTATTCACTGAGTGTTCTTTCATTACATCAACAGCTTTTATTATATTTTACCCATGGGAGTTGGTGGAATTCCTGCTGTGCTAAAGCTTTATTATATAAAAAAAGTGATTCTAATCAACTCTTTGTTTTAGCAGTCTTCTAATTTTTTCAGAATAATTCTGCTCTTTTCTATTCATATTTGCTGCTTCATCACAATTCCTGTAAAATTTTTAGTTTAATTTATATTGCTTAGAAATGCACTTTGTAATTCTATAAATGTATTTAAACCAGTTGTGTGAGAGGTTAAAATTTCTACAATACAAAAATGTTACATTAAGTGGTCTTCCCACATGTACCTGACATAAATGGAAATAATTCCTGTCAAGTTGGATCATGAAATTTATGCCAGACTAAAACTGAGAAACACTTTCTTGATATTCTGCAAGAGTATAGATTTTACGTAATAGCATATAATCACTGAAAGGTATAGCTTTTAATTTATTAGTGCTTTTATTATTAAAAAAATACTCTCAAGAAAATACATTCTCTTTCTCCACAATGCTAAAAGAAAATGTTCATTGGCTATGTGAGTCATTTTCGTTTGCCATGAGTAAGGCAACTAAATTGTAAGGAGGGATTAAGCAAAGAAAAAATCCACTCAGACACAGACAACAGCATGGTGATTAAGGGGTTGGGCAGGTAGAAGAGGGGAAGGGGGGATAAATGGTGATGGAAGGAGACTTGATTTGGGTTAGTGAACACACAATACAATATACAGGTGATGTATTATGGAATTATACACCTGAAACCTATATAAATTTATTAACTATTGTCACCCAAAAAAATTCAATTTAAAGAAATGACTAAGAATTGAGCTAACTTTGTCTTCTTTCTTCCTCTGAAAATATTTTGGGAATGTAGAGCATGGTGTTTTTTCAAGTCTTTTTACTTTTGAAGATTTTACTGTTTCATTTACAAAATACCACTACACTGTTGGTGGGAATGCAGATTGGTGCAGCAACTGTGGAAGGCAGTATGGAGTTACCTCAGAAAATTAAAAATGGAACTGCCTTATGACCCAACAATTCCACTTCTGGGAATATATCCAGAGAAGCTCGAAACACACTAATTTGGAAGAATATATCCACCCTTATGTTCATTGCAGCATTATTTACAATAGCCAAGATTTAAAAGTAGCCCAAGTGCCCATCAGTAGATGAGTGGATAAAACAGCTTCGGTACATTTATACAATGGCATACTACTAAGCTGTAAGAAAGCAGGAAATCTTACCTTTTGCAGCTGCATGGATGGACCTGGAGAGTATTATGCTAAGTGAAATAAGCCAGTGAGAGAAAGACGAGTAACATATGATTTCACTTATATGTGAAATCTAATGAACAAAATAAACTAACAAAGTGGAGACAGAGAGCAGACTGACAGTGGTCAGAGAGGAGGGAGTTGGGGGCTGAGTGAGATTGGTGAATGGATTAAGCAAAGAAAAGAGTCTGGGACAGAGACAACAGTCTGGTGAGCACCAGAGGAAAAGGGGAATGGGGATGTAGACGGCGGTATAGGGGAGTTAAATGGTGATGGAAGGAGACGGGGTGGTAAACACACAATACAGTATACAGATAATGTATAGTAGGACTGTATACCTGAAGTCTATGTAATTTTGTTAACCAGTGTCACCCCAATAAATTAAGAAAACCCATAAAACAGAATACCACTACAAATAATACTTGGGGTTTATCATTTTTATTAAATTTTTGCACAGTATTTTCAATATTTATCCTTTCAGATCCAGCAACTGAATTTGAATATATCTCTTTATTTCTTACTTTCTCAGTTTTTTCTTAAAATAAATTTACTTATTGTCAGTTTGCTTTTGTTTAATTGCTGTGAACTTGAAAAATGTTATTCTATAATGTGCTTCAGAAGATTTTTTTAAAGCAAAACATAGTTGACATTTTTATGCGCAATGGATAATAGTTATTCTGAACATTTTGTAACTACAATGAATAATGTTAATATAAAATTACAGTGTATAGTATTAACCCTTCTATTATGGTGATGGTGGAAGTAACTATCAGAAAATTAGATGAGACATCAGTGGGCAAAATATTGAACAACTTATGTTTGTCTGATATGTATGCTGATGACAACATCTCCGCTAATATTTACTTAATGGCATCCCTAGAACCTCTCGCAGCTCCTGGCATTCAGTAAATCTTAGTTGAATAGATAAAAGTCTGGAGAATGGATGAAGGAAGAATGAACTGAATATCATATAACTTTAATTTTATCACAATTGCCACCAACAACCTGACTAGCATTTGGATACTAAAAGTAGCTCATTGAGCAAACTTACTTTTGAAATTATATCTTCATGAACTGTCAGGACAGGTTATTCTTCATTTATCAAACGTACTTCTTTGTTTTAACACCATTCATTTTGCACTATGGAATGTTATTTTTCTAGACATTTGTTTATTGGCCACTAAATATTCGGTCGGTGCTAGGGATTCGGAGGTAGATAAGACAGCTTCTGCTTTTGAGAGACTCATACTCTAGTGGGCAGTTAATGAACAGTCACAGTGGAGATATGGAATCAGTTTTGAAAGGGAATACAAAATTCTTTGATCAGAGTCAGGAGAAGCTTCACAGTGGAGATGGGCTTAAGATGAAGTTGAAGAGTAAGATTTCATCAAGTGGAAGTGGCAGAGAAAGCATTCTGACATGGACAGCATGAAGGCACGGAAGCCTGAGTGCAGCTTATTTATTAGTTTTGTCTCCCTGGAGCATTTTGTAAGTTGTATTGAGTATTCTGAGATGACAGGAAAGCAGGCAAGGGACCATTTCATGGAGGGTAATACTAAGAAGATTAGAGGATTTTAAGCATTATGCATCAAATTTGCATTTTTGAAAGGGTGCTTGATATTACCCTAGCTATACTTTTGGCAGATTTGGCAAGAACTGATTGTTTTGATATGATAATAAGTTAATAGGAAAAAGAATTTGGAATGTTATTTGTCTTCAAAGACCCTCACAAATGTTATCTAAACTTTCTTTATAACGTACTTAGTGAAGTAGAAGTCTCTCAGAAAAAAATAGTTTTTGAAATTTTTTTCTTTTTCAGTTGCAGTTTGCTCTCAATATTATTTTGTATTGCTTTCAGGTGTACAGCTTAGTGTGTTTTTGAAATTTTAAAGATTTAAATTTTTTCAAAGTTTAACACTCTCAGATAACTGGGCTAATAAGTTATGAGCAGAAGTAAAATGTGTTTTCCTGGGCTGGAGCATTTAATTACCAGTGCAAGAGTGTCCAGAGCTCTCTTTCCATCTGCCATGATGACTGGCAGAATTTGAGGTGATTGCTGCATCATTTTGGTTACTGAAATGGAAAGATATGGTGTAGAGCCTTTGGATGACCCATGAACATCTAGTGTAAGCAAGAAAAGACTTTATTGTTTTAAGCCACTGAGATTTTGCAGTTGTTACCGGGACCTTACCTGACCTGGCTTCATTGATGCAACCTACATATCAAAACAGTTTTATCTTAGAAATAAAATTATTTTAGAAGGAATTGTTGTAGAAGTATAAAAATTTATAGAAAAAATTTACGTGATTTAGAGATACTGAAACCGCAATGATTCATGTATGTGGTAATGTAGAAGTTTTCATACCAAATATAAATTATGAAATGATTTATTGCAAGAATCTATAAGAAAGTCATTTTGAAAGATTTTAAAATGATCTTTAATTTGTTAACATAAATACAGCTAGTGTGATACTAATCCATTACAAAACTGGGTAAAAAGTTAAGACTTAATTATATAGGTCACTGAATTTAATCTTATATTTGACATTATTTACTTTAAGTATGTACATAATAAGGAACCTAAGTGGTGTATTGGTACTTTGATATTCAAAGTTCCAAAATAACTATATGTACATTTTTAAATAAGTAGCGTGGTGATATTAATACTTATCTGAAAATATGAGTTACTAAAGCAATTCATGATTTACTGATATCAATTAATCATTTTGGGTAATCATTATTATCCAATATCATTAGAATGATTATATCCACATAAGTACCTTAATTTTACTACAAGATATTCTTATAGTGTTTTATAATCATAGCTAATTAAGAATGAGTAAAATCATACTACAAATATACAAACCAATATATGCTTAAGATTATTACTGTTTACTGATAGTGAATTAGATTTCCACACTAAATGATTCCTGTTTATCTAGGCAATAAATTTAAACTATAGAAAAAATGCAGTGTAACTTGTACTGTAAATAAACTATTAGCATGAGCATCACAGTGAGAGCTGGTACTATATGAATTATTCACTGCAAACTTACTATCTATGTATCGTTAGCATGTAAGATAATGAACCTAATTACCATGGCTTTAAACTCGGGGGAGTTAACAATTTATGTGTAGAACTTTCTGGGCTCTAGTTACCACCCACCCACCAGGGTGTTGAGAGAACTGAAGACGTTACTTCTGTGTTTTGTTGCTGAGATATTCTTTCTCTTTTCTTCTTTGTTGTTCAATTAGGTTTTTTTTGTTTTGTTTTATCGTAAGACTTAATGGGATTTTCTTTTTCTAGAATACCTTTTAAAGGGGTTATGAGATATATTTAGTATTTTAATGAGTTCTTTTTAGTGTAATTTAGTGTTGTATGTAGACAAAAATATTATTGGGGGTATATTTTTTAATTTACTCATATGAGTTAGCATCACCTATTATAGTAGATTACCCTAAATAGTGTAATTACTTGAAAAATCTTGGCTAAAAGGTTAATAATCATTTTCTCCTCTAAAAGGATCTAGACTAAAATGAATTACATTCAGAGTACTTGGTATTACCATATAGCCCTTCCTAATCCATAATATTGTATCTCTGATCTTAATATAAGATTTTGATTAACTTCTTGCTTCTATAGTGTAAAGTATCTGTAATAAGCTATTCTAATTAAAGTTGGTAAATCTACAACTGCTTCGATTATACACTAATCAATTATACACTAATTTAATTCCACTTAGCAAGGTATAGTACATCGTTAATGGGTTTCACACTTAATACAACAGATTTAGAAGTAATAAAATTTTGAAGCATTCTATTTAACAGAAAAAAGTGAAGGATTATGTCAAGTAATTCACACATCAACTCTGATAAACTGAGAGTTTCATCTCTTTAAAAATGAAGGGATGCATCTGCCATTTATGTTCATTGTTGAGTGCTGTAGGCGGAGATGGTGATTTTTATAAGATCTTTATATATTAATGTTATAGTTTTATATTCTACCTTTAAAATTTTTTTTAACCTCTTTTAATGTTAAAAAAATTATATAGCCTGATTGTTTAATATACATCATAAGGATTATACCTTAATTTATTGCTTTTCAACCTTCTCCTTATCATGGCCCACACAGAATATTTATTAGTTTGTTTTGAACATAAAAGTACATGCTCAAGTGCATGTTTCTAGAATTATATTAAAGAAATAGGTGATTACATATAATTAACTTTAAAATCTTCAGCAAAGTGATCTTTTGTTTTGGTTTTATTCTTGTGGTGGTGGTGACTTTAAGTGTACCTCAAAATCCTTGGGAATGAATTATGAACTCAATGCTACGGTTTTCCCCAATTAACTGATTATTGAATTACGTGATTTCAGATTAAATTACAATACTCATTTTAAATCTACATGTTTATATTATTGGGAATATTCCTTGGCCTGCTCAGCTTTCTTCCCAATAAATTAGTATTTTTTGTATTTCTTATATTTCTTTATAATAATGTTCTAGGTGGGGTTCTAGTTCTGGAGACTATATTAAATGCATTTTACTCTTTTGAGGAAATTATTTTTGGTAACAAGTTTCGGGGTATCCCATGGGCTTGTAATTCAGTTTATCTCAGGGCCCCTGTTTAAAAACTCAAAGATAATGTATGCTCATGGATAGAAATAGAACAGATGGTCTTATAATGAAAAGCAAGAGAAATCCTGCTCCAAATTTATTTCCCTTTGCCACTCCTTCAAAGGCGGTCACTTTTAACTAATTCTTATTTGAATGCTAGCACTGTGGTTACCTCTAGTATAGTAGGATTGTTATTTTATTATATTTCTGCTTTTCTATGTTCTATCATTAGATTTACCTTTTCTTCACTCTTTCTAGTTTTGATCACTGTTTCAGTTTCTAAATTGGTTATTTTGTTTTTCCAAATGATAAAGGGAAACATAAATTTCATGTTTTATTAGCTATGTTCGCTGCCCTCTGTCACTCAGCCTCTTTTAATTTTAGCATCATCAAAGCTGATAGCAGGAACTTTTTGTATTAAAGTAATTATTGCATATGGGTAAAAAATGTATTCTTGCCAGATTTACAATAAAATATAACAGTCTCCTGCCCTGTCCTCAGTTCTCTAAAAGCAACCACTTTCGATACTATTAGCGTTGTCTTCTTTCTAATACTACCTTATTTGTAAATAATATACATATTCAGTTTTTCTTGATTAAACTTTAGATGTTATCTATTGACCTTTTTAAGGCAATTTGGGATTCATATTATACATGTACTTCTTGAGTTTTGAAAAGTTATTTTGGTTAAATCTATAAATAGTCTGTACTCAGTATTTACATTGTAATGACCATGTAACTATTGAGCAACAACGCATTATATTACATTCATTTACTTAAATTTTGTGTCCCCCTCCCTCCCATATTATTAATTGCCTTGCTTATTCATTTGCTTAATTTCCTATGGGCTAAATTGCTAATTTCCCCTCTGTTTGAACAGATCTCTCAGGTACTGTTCATTAATTTCTTTCAAGTGCTTAAATATAGGGCCAAAAGCTCAATTAATATTTTTTTCCTGGAAACTTCTCTCCCTCAACCCTCCATTCTGTGTCAGTCAGGGTTTTTTGTTTGTGTTTTTAAACTCTCCACAGCTCTGATCCTGTGACTTCTCTTTGTTGCTTTTTTGATGGATAATTTGCTTTTTTTTGGTTGTTTCCCCTCCTATTCCCTCATTTTACTGAAGCATATTCTCCAGAGATTCCTGAAAAAAGAATGGGTGGAAAATAAACGTTTGAGTACTTGAAAGTCTAAAGTGTCTTTATTCTACCTTCATATTAGATTGGTATTTCAACTAGGTATGGAATTGTAAGTTGAAAATAATTTTTCCTTAAAAATTTGAAGTGTCTGCTCATTAGTAGCCAGTGTTGCCCATGAGAAGACTTATGTTGCATTGATTTAGAAATTTTTTATGTGACCTATTTTTTCCTTTGGAAACTCATAGAAAGGATCTTTTCTTTACCCCTGGTATTTTGAATTGTCTTTATGTGACTTTTCTTAGTAGGGCTCTTATTTTCATTGTGCTGAGCATGTTATTGGAACTTATAATCTGGAGTATACATTTTTGTTATACAATTTTGGTAATCTACCATTTTTTTTCTGTCTTTCTCTCTAAAACTGCGAATTATTTTTATTAGCCAATTCCTTATTAATGAACACTTTGGATTTTGCTAGTTTTTCACTACCAAAACTACTCACTTTTACTATCTTTTTGCATATACTTTTACAAAATTGTGTCAGACTTTAAATTAGATGTAACTAAAAGGAATACATATTTTAATTTTTGAGAGATGCCAAATTGTCTTTCATAAAAGTTGTATTAGTTACTTAAGATAGACTATAATAGTATTTACATAGCTACCAATGTGATAAGTGGAAATGTGACATTTAACAGTTCTGATATGCCTTCTTTTCCCTGATTATTGCTGAGGTTGAGAACATTTGATTGCACTTCAATCTCATTTGATTGCACTTCACTTTGTTGTGTTTCACAGATACTGCTGTTTTTGTTTTTTTTTAAAACAAATTGAAGGTTTGTGGCAACCCTGTGTTGAGCAAGTCTGTTGGCACTATTTTTCCCACAGCATTTGCTCACTTTGTGTTACATTTGGTAATTCTTGCAATATTTTAAACTTTTTCATTATTTTGATCTGTGATTAGATCTTTGATATTACTGTTATAATTGTTATGGAGTGTCACAGACTACACCCATGTAAGACAGAAAACTTAATAAATGTATGTGTTCTGACTGCTCCCCTAACTTGACCATTGCCCCTGCTTCTTTCCCTCTCCTCTGGCCTCCCTACTCCCTGAGATACAACAGTTAAAATTAGGCTAGTTAATAATCCTACAATGACATCTAAGTGTTAAGTGAAAGGAACAGAATTGCATGTCTCTCACTTTATTTTTTTAAAATATATCTTTATTGATTCCAGAGAGAGGAGAGGAGAGAGAGAGAGAGAGAGAGAGAGAGAGAGAGAGAGAGAGAGAGAGAAAGAGAGAGAAACATCAATGATGAGAGAGTCATTGATCGAGTCCACAACCCGGGCATGTGCCCTGACTGGGAATCGAACCCCAATCGCCTGGACCCTAGGTTGATGCTCAACCGCTGAGCCACTCCCGGCCAGGCTGCATGTCTCTCACTTTAAATGAAAAACTAAAAGTGATTACACTTATTGAGGAGGAAGGCATGTTGAAAGCTGAGATAGTCTGAAAGCTAGGCTTCTTGTACCATATAGTCAAGTTGTGAACACAAAGTACAAGATTTTGAAGGAAATGAAAAGTGCTACTCCATTGAGCGCATGAATGATAAGAAAATGAAACAGCCTTATTGCTGATAAAGACAAAGTTTTAGAAGTTCAAACCAACCACAACATTCCCTTAAGCCATAGCCTAATCTAGAGCAAGGCCTTTTAAACTTTCTTCAGTTCTTTGAAAGCTAAGAGAGGTGAGGAAGCTGCAGTAGATGAGTTTGAAGCTAGCCAAGTTTGCTTCCTGAGCTTTAAGGAAAGAAGCTATCTTAAGATGAAGCAGCAAGTGCTGATATAGAAATTGCAGCAAGTTATCTGGAAGACCTAGTTAAGATAATTAATGAAGGTGGCTTCACTAAACAATAGATTTTCAATGTAGGTGAATAGCCCCATATTAGAAAAAGGTGGCATCTAGAACTTCTCATAGTTTGAGAGAAGTCAATGCCTGGCTTCAAAACTTCGGAGGACAGGCTGACTCTCTTGTTAGGGGCTAAGGCAGCTGGTGACTTTTAAATTGAAGCCAGTGCTCATTTACAATTCTGAAAATCTTAGGGCCCTTAGAATCATGCTAAATCTACTCTGCCTGGGTTCTAAAAATGGAACAACAAAGCTTGGGATGACAGCACAACTGTTTACAACATTTACTGAATATTATAAGCCCATTGTTGAGACCTACTTATCAGAAAAAAAATAAAAAGATTCCTTTCAAAATATGACTGTTCATTGTTCATGCACCTGGTCACCCCAAGAGCTCTGATGGAGATGTACAACAAGATTAATGTTATTTTCATGACTGCAAATACTGTGTCCATTTTGAAGCGCATGGATTAAGGAGTAATTTTGATTTTCAAGCCTTATTTAAGAAATAACATTTCAGAAGGATATAACTGCCATAGATAGTGATTTATCTGATGGATCTAGGCAAAGTAAATTGAATACTTTCTGGAAAGGTTTACCATTCTAGATACCATTATGAACATTTGTGATTCATGGGGAGAGGTCAGAGTATCAGCATTAACAGATGTTTGGAAGAATTTGATCCCAACCCTCATGGATGACTTACGAGTGGTGTCAGATATCAGTGGTGGAAGTAACTGCAGGTGTGGCAGAAATAGCAAGAGAACTAGAATTAGAAGTGGATCCTGAAGATGTGACTGAATTGCTGCAATCTCATGATAAAACTTTAATTGATGAGGAGTTGCTTCTTAGGGATTAGCAAAGAAAGTGGTTTCTTGAGATGGAATCTACTTCTGGTGAATATACTGTGCAGATTTGAAATGACAATAAAGGATTTAGAATATTACATTAGCTTAGTGGAGAAAGCAGTGGCAGGGTTTGAGAGGATTGACTCCTGTTTTGAAAGAAGTTCTGCTGTGGGTAAATACTATAAAAACAGCAACATATATTACAGAGCAATTGTTCATGAAAGGAGTCATTTGATGCAGCAAACTTCATTGTTGTCTTATTTTAAGAAATTGCCACCCCAGCCTTCAGCAGCCACCACCCTGATCAGTTAGCAGCCATCAACATCAAGGTTCAGACCCTCCACCAGTGAAAAGATTATGACTCGCTGAAGGCTGAGATGATGGTTAGCATTTGGCACTTAAGTATATTTTAATTAAGATATGTACATTTTTTTAGACATAATGCTATTGCATACTTAATAGAGTATGGTATAGTATAAAAATAACGTTTATATGCAGTGGGAAACCAAAAATTTTGTGTGGCTCTCTTTACTGCAGTGGTCTGGAACTGAACCCTTTAATCTCCAAGGTGTGCTTGTATTGCCCATTTGTATTCATATATTTTGAAAAGGCTTCATTTGTACTCATTTTGCATGCAGACCTTTTTGGCCATTTTCTCCTATACTCATACCCTGATACTGATCTTCACAATCTTAGCATTTAACGGCGAGAAGCAGCATGAGAAAATCAATACAAGGGTTAGTGGGTAAAGGAAAAGATCCCTGTTCCTTTAGGCTGAGAGTGGCTGGCCTAGACCATTCACTTTAAGCCTTTCTCCTGGCTTAGTTACATTTTTCAGACATAGGGATTGTTCTCATGCATAAGTGCACCAAACAAATGGAGCACTGAGAGAAAACCATGCCATAAGACACAAGATTTTAACCTTAAAATCTGGTTTTGACCTTCACCTTGTTTATCAGTGTTTTCTCAGAGAGATTTAGAGTTGGGAACTTAAGATGGGGGGGAGGGAGAAGCTTTGAGATACTACTACTTGAACTTCAAGTTCTGGTGTGACGTTCCAACATTGAATTAGAATTGCTTTTCCAAGAAGGGTTATTTCCAGTTTTTTATATTATTTTCTCTTACCAAGTCATGAAACATTAACAAACCAGCATGGAACACATTTGATACTGATGATAAATAGGTAGTTCCATTCACTGAATATTCGTTTATCCATTCATACTGTGTGAGTCCTTGTGGATACAGTAGTGACACTATACTTGCTCTCATGGAACTTACAATCCCAGGGATTGGTAGGAGTCTAGTTGATAAAACATGTATTTTGTGCTTCTCAACAATAGAAGGATTGACTAATTCAAGAAAACTTTTGAATCAGAGACAGACTTTTTAAAAAATGGAATGTGATATTTGCTTGTTTCTATTTTTATAGATGCATTTATTAGCTTTTGATTTTTAAAAGTAGGAGAGAGCAGAATGTCCTGGCAGAAAGACCTAATACACGCCATTCTTATGAGTTCTTCAATTGTTGCAAAACATAAACATTTAATAAGGGGTTTAGCAAAGTAGATTAAATGTTATTTAAAACATATGTTATAATTGACCTCATGGCTAAATGGCCTGGTTCAGGAATCCATGAATTATTCCAAGGGTAATTCTTATATAGCATAAAGTTTTTTGTTTTGTTTTTTCTTCACGCTGAAATACTTGATTTTCACAAATACTTCACAGGGGAATTGAGTAAGTCAGAAAGTCGTAAGGGAAAGAGAAACCTTTCCTTTTTACTGCTTTTCCTGGGAAATAGAATACATTTTTAGTGACAGGCTGTGCTTCATCATGAAAATACAGTTGGGTAATTTAGGCCTTCACAGATTTGATTTCATCCTGTTTAGTGATGGATGTTAATAACTGAATGAGATGGGGAGAAATTAAATAAATAAAAGGAACTCGCAAACTTTTAAGTGGTTGTGTTCTACAGTTTGTAGCATGGATTTTCTTGTGTTTATATTTTCCCTATGAAATATTTAAAGTTTATAGAAAAATTTAACAATAATGGAAAAAACATACATGTACCCAATATCTTAACACTGCTATATTTGTTGAAGGTTTGAGTATGGTGGGGGGAGAGAATAAAACATTACAAGTACAGTTGGGGGCTGCTGTATACTTCTCTGCAGTCCCATTCTCCCTCTTATCCCAAAGGTCACTGGTATTTTTATTGCTTTTGGTGTTTTTAGCTGTAATACCTTTCTTAGTGTTTAAACTGTGTGTAATGTGAGTGTGTGTATATATGTACATATATATGTACATACACATATGTACATATATATGTACATACACATACACACGTGTGTATGCACACACACATAAATATAAATATCCATAAACAATATAAAGGATTGATTTGTAGGTTCTAAAACATTATGTAAATGCTATTTTACTGTGTCTACTCTTCATGTTGCTTTTTTTGTAGTGTTATATTTTTTGAGATTTATATATGTTAACTTATTTTTTATATATGTATATAAATTTATTTTCTCCTGCATAGCACTGTATGAATATGTCACAATTTATTTTTATAAGTTTTTTATTATTAGAAACACTACTACAATTAAGGTTCTTGTAGTTATCTGTGTATGCTTATGCGAAAGATACTCTAGGGCTAGCTACTAGCCACATGTGCGTATTTAAATTTAAGCTAATTAAAAATAATAAAATTAATTCAGTTCTATGGTTGTATTCACTACATGTAACTAGTGGCTAATTATTGGGTATTGTAGATACAGAATATTTTTATTCTAGAACGCTTTTTAGGACAGTGCTTCCTGGAATTTGTACCTGTGTGTGGAATTGTTGGTCATGCGCATCTTACACTTCACTAGATGATGCTGAGTTGTTTTTGCCAGCAGTACCTGAGCGTTCCCTTTCTCAGTTGTCTTGCTAAGAATTGGTATCAATAGAAATTTTAATTTATTTCTATTTTGATAGATGTGGAACAGCTCATTGTGGTTTTAATTTCCACTCTAAAAACATCTGGTGAGCCCTAGCCGGTTTGGTTCAGTGGTTAGAGCCTCAGCCCACAGACTGAAGGGTCCGGGGTTTGATTCTGGCCAAGGGTACATACCTCAGTTGTTTCTCTCTTTCTCTCTCTCTCTCTCCCTGCACCCCCTCCCTTCTACTTACTCTGAAAATCAATGGAAAAAATATCCTTGGGTGAGGATTAAAAAAAAAACACCACTTCTGGTGAGGTTGAGCATATTTTCCTACATGTCCTTTGCTCATTTTTTTTTTCTACTGGAATATTTAAAATTACTAATTTATAGAAGTTATTTATATTTTATGGGTACTAATTCTTTGATTGTATTTGTTGTATATATCTATTCCCTTTGTATGACTTATCTTTAACTTGATGATGATGTATTTTGTTTCATACAAGTTTTTTAAAATTTGAAGGAATAAAATTTATCAATCTTTTTGTTGTTGTTGATGCTTTATGGTCTTAATGCATTGTCTAAGAAATTCCTTCCTACCCCAGGGTCAAAGAGTTTCCTATATGTGCTCTATAGAGTTCGATCTTTCATTCAGTTGAATATAATATTTGTGTATGGTGTGAGGTAGGATTTGAGATTCAATTTCTTTGCATATGGATAACCCACAATGTTTTGAACAGTTCTCTATCATCTATTGAGTTTTCTGTATATATGTGGGCCTGTTTCTGGGCTCCAGTGGTTCCATTGGTCTATTTATCCCTATACCAATATTTCACTGGATTTTCTTAAAATAAAAGGAGCAATGGTGGTTAGGTCTTAAGTCCTCCCCCAAAATTGATTTAACTGATGATAAGCTAGAGGAGTGTAATTCATAATGCGAAATATTGGAGAATAATATTAGTACAACCAGCAGAAGTGAGCAAGAACATTTTTTTTTCTGTGATGGCATTTGAGGAAATCTTGGCTTAATTTTCAAAGAGTGAGAAAAAAAGGATGATAACTTTTAAAAGTCAGAACTTCTAGATACTTTGGAGAGGTGAACTGAGACTAAATGTTTTGAATCCAATTTTCACTTTAATGCCTTTTGTTTTCTTCTGAGATACAGCTGAATCACTACCAATTTTATAAATTGGTTTTGTGGTTTGGCCATTGTAGGAAAAGAAGTTAATTAAGAAAATGCAGCATAGGCCTTATGAGTAGTAATTAAGCAAATGGATTTTGGAATTACACTGCCTGTCCAATGATCTGTGATTTGGGGCATGTGAATGGGGTACTCATAGTACTCATAGTAGTAAGTTTACAAAGCGCTTGCTACACTGAGCACCAGGTACCTGGCAAAGATCAAGGACATACTAAATAGGTGTTCCTAAAGTAATTGGATGGTTGTTGAGAAAGGGATGAGAGGGGATGTAGGACAATGTGTATGTACATATGAATAAAAAAGAATGAATTTTGGAAGAATTATTAAAGACAGAACAATGGGAGACTAGCCTGTGTTCATTCAGCAGCAAAAGGAAATGGAAGAAAAGTGCCTCAGGTAGTGTGACCAGTATGGAACACTAGGTGGTGCCATTAGCCTAACTGCTTATTTGATATTTGGAGGCGGAATAGCATCAGGGTAGAAAGATAGAAAAGCCTGCACAAATTAATGGGTTGGTTAGGAATTACTTGTGTATTAAATAAAGTATTAAAGGTATGAATTGTTTTATTGAGTATATTTCAAAATAATACGATAGTTCTTGATATTTTCTCTTCATCATTTTGAAATTTTCCTGTTTTAAAGCAGTTTGCCAAAGTATTTTAAAAGTGTTTCTGATTTAAAATGAAAGATTATATATAAAAATGTATTTCTATTTAGAACCCATATTAAAACAAGATAACTGAAGTTTTCATGTTGAAATGATGCAGTCAGAAGGAACATGTTTTAATAAGCTATAGTGGCCTTATCCCAGATCAGATAACAACTCTATTAAACTTTCTGAAATACTGAAAATAGTTCCTTGATTCCTGTTTTTATTTTTAGATTCCAGATTGAGAATAATTAAATACATGATTTGACTTCTGGACATGATTTATGCCATTAAGATTTTACTGATGGGTGCATTGAATAAGTGACAGAAATCTCCAACTGAAACGGACTTAAGCAAATGGATATTTATTGGGTCACCTAATTAAAAAGATCATGGTATAGCTGATTTCAGGTGAAGCTTGATCCAGTGGCTCAAGTAATGTTATTTGGACCCTCGTCAACTGCTAGCTCAGTTTCTCTTGGTATTGGCCCCTTTTGCAAATAGACTCTCCTTTCCTGGAGGTAGGGTAGCTGTCAGCAGCTATCGGCTTACATCCTTCTCACTTTTTTGCATCTGTTCTAGTGGCTCCAAGAAAAGTTGTGATATTAGATCATATGTTAGGTCTGTTTGGCTTGGCATGGGCTGTATACCTACCCCTGTAATTGGAGATTGAGTTAGCACTGCTGGAAATTTATGGATTAAGAGTTTTGAAGAGATGGTTCCCCAAAAGCAAATTCATTTGAGAAATAAAGAATGGTTGTAAAATGACAGTCATTTCTTTAAGAGGGTTATCGTAACACTGGTTTGATTCCTTTGATTTTATTTCACTAGGATTTGTTTTTACTTTAATCCCTTCTCTGCTAGTTATTACTTGTGTGACTTCTCAGAATCCATTTCCTCATTGGCAAAAGTGGGGACATATATTATCTTATTTCATCATAATACTATCAATGATGAAATAAGATAATATATGTCAAATACCTAGTGTAGTGCCTGACATATATTAGATATTCCAGAAATGTTAGCTTACCTCTAAGCATGGTTATTAGCCATACACTTACATTTTATCAACACTTGCTGCATGTCTTATTAGTCTATAATCCCTGAATATGACAAATGTAGGTTTATAATGATAAAATTTTAAATTATTAATTTAATTTATTGATTACCACTTTACATGCATAAAATGACAGTTGATAGATACTCTTCTATTCATGACTTACATGGATCTTTATACTTGCACTGAATGTGCATATTTAGTTCCTGCAAAGTTTTTGTAATTAATCTATGTTGGGAATTATAAATTATATTTAAAGACAGCAATAAATATAGTGAAATTATGATAAATGGTTTTATTGTTTGGGGAAATAATATAAACTGCTTCATATGTTTGAAGAATAGAAAGAAGTTGGCAGCAAGAGAGAAAGATGAATGATTAAATATGGTTTAAACTTGTTTTTTAATTAAAGTGCTTCACTGCGGTGTACAATATTCAGAAATGTATTTTAAATGTAACATTAATTTTTCAATTACCATTCATCTTTATTAGAAAATATTGCTTATATTTATCATAATTTTTTTCACCAACTATAAAGCTTTTATAATCCATTTAGGTTAAATTGTGTGTAATCTCAAGAAAAGAACTTCCATAATGTTTTTTACACTATTTGAACATTAGATATTTGTACCCACCATTTCTAATAACTAACAATACACATGAAACTCTTTAGAGTGATGGAATAGAATTAATTATTTTCCTTATAAAATAACATAGTGGTTTGGTATATCATTATTTGACTTAAGGCATATTTAGATGTGGCTAGCTACAAGCTGTGTTATATTGGTATCTTTTATTCAAAATTGATAAGTGTAAATGTAAAATACTTAAAAAATTTGTGTTTTTGTTTAGTTGTTTTTTACCAATTTTCACTATATAAAATTTTATAAACAAAAATAAATCCCACATCCTGCCGAAGGATGTTGTAAACTGATTTTGCCCATCATTTTATTGTGGCTTGTTGTGTTCATTATTCTGTACTATGTTTGCTTTGCTTGTGCTTTAATTGCAGTCTGTTTATTTATTGCAATTTATTTTTAAGAATATTGTATTATGTAGGTATAAAAGCAGTAGAAATATGAAATGCTGATAAGGAGAGAGGTATTAATCTGATGGTAATTAAAAGTAGAGCAATTTAAAAAAAAAATTCAAAATGGTGAAAGATTGATATGCAGCAACAGGAATTATTTTGAAGACAAAACCAGTGATTGCACATATGTAAAGTAGTGTGCTTATGCTTCAGAGAGCCGTTGCTTAGTGGATTATATCTATGTATATTTACCATATAAAAAATTAAAATGGAGACATTTGAAAATATTTATTAATACATTTAAAGATCATGGTAATAAATATATCTTAACTAATATATTTTTGTGAAAAATAATTATATTTTCCAAACCAAAAAATATAGTAAAAAGTGATATTGTTTTACCTTTTGCAAATCTCTTTAATGGCTGACTTGATAGAAGGCAGGTGGAGTCTCATCTGCTTCTGCATTCAACCTGTTGCAATATATTGTTTTGACTGAAGTATACAAATGCAATATGGCCTCACACAGATGCATAGATTGTAAACAGGTACAGCTAGTAAGAGCACAGAAGTACCAAGGACAAATTTAGTTAATCTCTGAAAACACATGTTAATACCATAGATCTATTACCTTAAAAATGCTCAAAACAAAACAAAAACATGCAAGCATCCATTCCATTAGCCATCAGAGCTGTCATCACATGTTATATAGCCTCTGGAAAACTTCACTGTTTTGAAGTTTTGAAGAATAGCATTGTAAAAGGCACATAGTTTTAACCTGTGGGTTCCCTGAAAGAATTTTAGGGACCCTGGTGATCTATAGACCACACTTTGAGGACTGCTAGCCTACACAATTGAAAGTAATCACTAAGAGACATCGATAGAAATTATTTTGAATTTACAGCTGAGTCTCAACATCAATATCAAATGTCTATTCACCTTATGTTAAAAGATCAAGAGTTGAAAAATTTTGCCTAAAGCAATGTGTGTAATCACTGTTGATCAAACTTTTCACAACCAGAGATAGTTCTATAGGGTTAAGGCCCTTTAAATCCATGTGATTCCCAAGTAAGTGGCAGTATGGATACCATAGCTGCTAAAAAGTTCTTATGACTTGTGCAGAGATCATCAAGAAGTGAAAATGATCTCTCATGACCAATTTTTAATGTAGACAAAACTATAATATTTTGGAGAAAGAAGACCGATGGAGTACATGTTAGGAATAGAGGATAACAATGTAATCTTCTATTTGACAGGACTATATATATTGGGACTAGTCACTTTAGATTAAGGAACAAATGAGACAACCAACTTATAATTAGTGACTTCTGTACTGAGAATTTTTCTTAGAATAACTTATATTTACTCCACTAGCAAAGTGTAGAGGTTTTTGATACCTTCAAATTAGCAGTTGTTCAGGTGAGGCATGGAGACAGGACAGACCTTGATAATATTTTGAGATAATTTTATTTTTAATGTTGGAAATTTTAGCTCTAACGCTACTGATAAAGCACTTTGGCCACTTACGTTTTCATGCTTTTCCTCAATAGGAACCAACTACACTGCAAATTCATTGATGTTAAATTATTTGCTGAGATTTCACATGTAGGGAAGCCTTAATTATTCAGAATATATTTATGCTATGATGTGTATATGACTTGTTTACTATCTTTAATTCAACTCACTCAAAATACAGATATTTACATAAAGGGGAAGTGTTGCTAATATCTTTTGTATTGCTGAATGTTACATATAAAAGTAATTTCCCTTCGAAGTGAGAAAGTTTTTCATTTCTCTTTTCTGTTTCTTCAGTTTCTATGAAAATGTAAATTTAATCTTTTTATGATATAAGGGGAGCAGAACAAATGCTGGGAAGCAGCATTAGTTATTGGAAAAGTGTTTGCTTATCAGCACTTACATAATTTTCTAACTGTAAACAACAGATTAAATAGAGGAAGCATGATTGATCCTGACATTGACACTTTTCATATAACTCTTACCTCATGTAAGAGCATTCTTGCTCACAATACTTTCATGACACTGATCTGTTTATGGTTTGTTTTTTGTGTTTTTTTTTCTGTACAAGTGCTCATTCCTATCTGGGACCTTTGCATATGTTGCTTCCTTTTTCTGGAATGCTCTTCCTTATGGTTCTTTTGAACTTACTTTCAATTCTCAGTTCAAATGACACTCCTTTAGGACTTACTGATCTGTATCTGAAGTGACTTTGTGTACTTGTTTATTATCTGTCTACTCTAACTGGACTGTAAGCTCCTTGAAGGCAGGAAGTAGCTGGCACATAGTAGAACTTTAAATATTGTTGTATGAAGGAAGGTTATATTTAAAGTATATGATGAAAACATAAAAAATTTGCCTTATTTCTGATCCTGATTATAATAAAAATTATTATATATTATAAATGCTTAATTTTATAGTCCTCAAATAGTGATATTTACTCCTCCTTGTTGTGATGGATAAATGATAAACTATCCTGTGTTTAATTCTAGTAGGGTTTGGTAGAAAAGACGGCTACTTACAGAGATTTGCTGTTAGATCATTTTGTCAATTATTCCTATGTAATTTCTTATTTCATACAGCCTTAGCCAGCAATTTACAAATAAACAGGTCAGTAGGGCTTCCTGTTGCTCTGAGGGGGGCTCTTTCTACCCATGTCCAGTTTCAGTCTGCCCACATCCTATAATGCAACTCTTGTGAGGACTTTATGGCATAGATCTCTGCTACAAATGCCTGGGCTTTTGCCTTAAGCATACTGGTATAATTAGAAGAAGTAGAAAAGAGAAGTAGAAAGTACAAGACAGGAGATTTTAGAATGGATGAAATAGTCTTTTAAGTGAAAGCATGGTAGTTATGAAGTTATGCAGCCCAGATCCTTCTTCAAGGAAGAATTGCAGCCCAGCTGTGGGGAAGAAGGTAACCAGAAGTTTTCAGCTGTCAGCTCCTTCAAGGTTGACCTCCGCTACATAGAGTCTCCTTGCCTAAGGTCCCTCCCTTCCCAATGCAGCTCTCATCTTGCAACTGATCAAGATGGAGGTATAATCGCCCAGCTACTTTGTTCATACCTGAGACAAACTCTGACAAGTAGTGTACCTCCAGAGATCCCTTCTAGGTTGCCTGAAGCTTTGTGAGGCCTGTATCATAATTTGATTTCCTGCTTTGCTATCCTGCTTTTTCTCCCTTCCTTTCACAGGGGTTGATCCCTAATAAACATCTTGTACCCCAAACCATTTCAGTGATAGTGATTTCAGTGATTTTGGTCAACATTCAAGTCAAAGCTCTGTTGATACGGAAGCATTCTCTCTCCAGTGACACAGCAGTTAACACTGTGACAAAGGCCACTGGAGCTGGTACTAATTTGCTGCTGATGGCTCTTGTGTGGAAGCTTGGAAAAAGTGATGGCCCATGTTAAATGAGTAGAGATATCAAGAGCTGTATGGCTGACAGTGAAGCAAGGGATCAGAGGCTGAGAGGTGAGAATGTTAGACTGAATCTACTGTATAAGACACTGTTTATCAGTAATGCAATAAGGAAATGCAGTAGTGAGGGAAGCACCAGCTTCATAGAGGAGTCTCAAGAGTGGCTGCTTACTGTAGATAGGGGCTGACGGTAGAAGATGCTTTTATGAAACTTGGCTCTCTAGTAGCAAGGGAGGTGATAGGACTCTGGAATAGTAAAGGCTCGGGAACAGCACTTAACTGTCAAGCAAGGAGGGTATATTAGTTTTCTGTTGCTGCCATACAAATCACCACAAATTTGGCAGCTTAAAACAACAACATCTTATTATCTCATAGTTCAGAAGTCGGTACAGTGTGTCTCACTCAGCTGGTTCTCTGCTTCAGGTTTCACAAAACTGAAATCAAGATATTGGCAGGACTGCATTCCTCTTGTGGGGTTCTAAGGATGAATGCTTCCACATTCATTCAAGTTGTTGGTTTAATTCAGTTAATTGGAGTTGTAGGACTGTGGTCCCTGTTTGCTTGCTATTGGTCATGAGTCTTCTATCGGTATCTATTGTAGTTACATGAGTGTGTTTTTAAACAGATCTCTGTTGTACCTTGCTTTCTAGTTTATTGTTTTGCTCTTATTTCCTTCGTTTTACTTCTTTGGGTTTCTCTATTATTCCTTTTTTGGTATCTTAAATGAATATTAGCTCACTTGTTTATAGGTGTTTTTCTTTTCTTTTCTAATATTTACAACCAAGGCTATGCATTTTTCTCAAAACACCTTTTGTGTTCTATCATCCAGAGTTTGAGAGATAGTGTTGTAATTATCATTTATTTCTAAGTATTTTAAATTTTACTTTAGATTTCTTTTGACTATTAATTATTTGGAAACTTTTAAAATTTGAAATATGGGTTTAAAAGACTTACCTGTTTGTTTTGTAAATTTAATTGCACATTGTGGCTTAACAATAAGTTTCATTTGATATCTGCTCTGAGAAGTTTTTGAAATTTGTCTTATGTACCAGTATATAACTATTTTTGTAACAGTTTATGTGTGCTTGATAAGATATACATTCTCTAATTGTTGGATGAAGAATTCCATATGTTCCATATGTCACATGATTCACACATGATTTGGCTTGTTAATAGTTTCTTGTGTATACTTTTTTGTTTACTTGTATGCTAGATTGTGATGCTAGATTTGTCAATTTCTTTTTCAGATTTATCAACTTTTCCTTAATATATTTTGAGATTATTTTATTAGATTATTTTATTTTATTACTTTTTGAATTACTATCTTCCCCAGTATACTGACTTAAATCCTTATATAGTGACATTTTTTATCCTATTTGATATCTGATAATAGTCACAGTTAGACTTCTTTGATTTCATTATTTGACCGGTATACCCTTTTCCTCTTTTCACTTTAGGTGTATTTATACTTTTGATATATCTTTTATAACAACTATTAGTTGGATTTTTAAAATCATATCTTTGTCTTTTAGAATAACTGTGATTTAAATACTTTGTCCTACTTTTCCTTTTTGGTTTCCTTTCTTGCCTTTAAAAAAAAATCAAGTGCCTTTTACCTGTAGCCTCATCAACAGAGTTGTTCAACTTCTGTGTTGTTGTTTTTTGCCAGCTCGATCACTAAATAATGGTGTTTCAGCCTACTTCTAATTTGTTTTTTTGTTCTTTTTAATGAGTGAAGTTGAGGCTCTCTTAAAACATTTGCTTTAAAAAATAATAAAAAATAAAAACATTTTAAAAATATAAAAAGAAAGAAAAACAAAATTAAAGAAAACCATTTGCTTTTCTCTTTCTGTGAAATATCTGTTCCTATCTTTTGGGGAATGGATGGTGTTTTTAGTGATTTGTAACATGGGTTGCAAACATTTTTACAAGATTTATAATTTTGATTTTTTGGGGCTAATTTTATTTTTATTGCTATAAAATGGAATTTATTATTTCTTTAAAGACTTCAAAAATTCAGGTTTTTACTGTTAAATATCTGATCCATTTATAATTTATTCTAATACACTGTATGGGATGTGGATCCTACTTTACTTTTTATAATTGGTTATTCAGTTGTTTCGTACTGTTTTTTGACTACATCTCCTCATTATTGAGAGAAATCACTTTAAGCATATGTTACTATCATATCTAAATTTTCATGTTTATTCTGATTTGCTTTGGATTTTCTCCCATGTTGCATTGGTATGGCTTTTTATTCTTGTGCCAGTTTAATTATTGAATAATTATAATAGTTTTATTCTTAGTTGGGCTATTCTCCCTCATGTCTTTAGTGTTCTAGAGCTTCCCAGTTTACCCTTATTTATTTTTCAACATTTTATCATATTGTTTTATCTGCAGCACTTTTCTCACAAAAAAACCCTGAAACTTCTTCTTAATATGGCTATTAAATTGAAGTAAGAAATTAACTGAAGGTAAATTGACATCTTAATACTGAGTCAACTAAGCAAGAGCATGGTTCTTTCATTACTTCAAGTCTTCTAATAATGTCTCTAGAGGTGTTTTACATTTATTTTCTTATAGGTGTTATATATTTTTGAAGTTTTTAAAATTGGTTTTGTGAATCAGGATCTTTAAAACTAGTTTTGATCTATATAAATGAAAGTTACCGACTTTGTATATTAATTTTTTCCCATTTGTAACTTACCATCTTTTCTTTATTGCTTGTAAGTTTCCTGTTACATATTTTTTGAAAAAAATTTAGCTATGCAATAACACCCTCAAGTAATAATAGATTTGCCTTTTGAATCAGAATATTTATACCTCTGATTTTCTTCATTTTGTTTAATGGTGTCGATTAGTATGCCAATATGATGTTAAATGGTAGTGGTAGTAGGGGACTTTCTTGTCTTTTTAACTTGGCAAATTAGTGGTATAGTTATGCATTTCATGGTACTCCTCTCACCTTCAAAAAGTATGTTTTTATAGGTTTTTTTTTTTAAGTGAATTTCCACCACTGTACCCTCTTGCCACACTTTATACTAGTTTTTCCTACTGCATGGCAACTACTTTTGACAGAGCTTACAATCTACATTTATAGTTGTCCCGTACCATCATTGATTACTCCATCTTTTCCTCATTAATTTGCAGTACCTACTGACTATATTTGTCTCCTAATTTTACTGAAAATTACTTGCTATTTTCATTACTCTTAATTTTTGCATGATTTCCAGTAGGAGGAAGAAAGTGTCCCATGAACATTAGAAGTTCTAGTCAGAAGTTTCAGACTGAGAGTTGGGAGCATTTTGGATTAAACCACACCTTCATTTTTCTTGTTCTCTGTATAGAATTGAAATATTTATTAGAGTTGCTGAGATCTGAGTGGTCTTACTCCTCTCCTCTCTTGGGGTACTGGCTATCGTAAAACCAGCTTACTTAAAGGAGATACTTTGGGTGCAAAGCTATTCTAAGACTCAATAGTGTGTTTCATTTTTGTTTGTTTTGTGTTTCAAAATTACCTTCGTATTTTTAAGACAATGCTTCATGTTGTCTAGCTTTCAGTGTAGCTGTGGTGAAATCTGGTACCATTCTGATTCTTGACCTTTTGCTTGAAACATTTGTTTTTTTCTGTAAAAACTTTCAGCCTCTTCATTCTGATAATGTTTTTGTATGAGTCTCTTCTAATCCATTTTGTTGGACACATTGGTGGGGGATTCTTTTGATATGGATCATGTCCTTCAGTTCTGAGAACTTTTTTTGAATTGTGTATTTGATTTTTTTCTTATTTCCTTTATTTCTCTCTCTTTTATGGGAGGGGGAACTCCAATTATTTAGATATTGGACATCCTAGATTGGTCCTCTAAATTATTTTTTCTCTTTTACTTTTTGAAAATTTTTTATTTCTACTGTCATATTTTTAAATTTAAAGGGTTCTTATTTATTCTGATACTCTTTTCAGTAGCATAAGTTCTTGTCTCATGGATGTAGTATCTTCTCTTACGTCTCTGAGGATAAAAATTATAAGATAGATTTTTTTTTCCTTAAGCTGTTTTCCTAATGCATGCCTTCCTTTCCTCCAACTTTCATTTTAAGTTTTGGTTTCGTTTGTTTATTGGCCTCTTTCACAGTAGAGAATTTCTTTAAATGCCTGGCAATATTTGCCTCTGCTTATTTTTAAGAATGGGAAATTGAAAGACAATAACTGCATGGGTAGCAGTTGTTAGTTGTTTATGTCATATCGAATGATCTGACTGGGTTTTTTGTAGCAGAATTCCATGTTGGTATCATTAGATTGTTTCTTAGACTAGATCAGTTATAGAGTACGGTTTCTTTTCCAACTTCCTGGATTATGGAGTGAAGAAGGAGAAGAAAATTGGAGGTCTCAAAGTTTAATGTGTCAACTTTCAATGAATATTAATGTTTTCAACCCTCTTTTTATTCTTTCTAGAAAATGGATCTTTGGTCTTCTGCCTGGATGAGAAAGAGGGATATTTGCCCTGATGTGCAGAGTAGAGGGCAGGGTCTGGAAGTCTGGCTGCATCTTAAACAGACTTTTATGCCCTACTTTTACTCTCATTCCTACAGATTCCTAATACCAAACATTATGGTGTCTTTGGGGGTATGACAGTGTAAGTTTAATTGCTTCCCAACTTTCTTCTGTCTTTTCCCGCTGCTGTTTAGTATTCAACTTTCTTGAGTCTGTTGAGTTAATCAGTACTCCTCACTCTGCTTTCCAGTATCTAAATTTTTATCACCATTGTTTCTTTTTCTGTTATTTTTGTCTTTGATAGTACTTTTAGTGGGGTTCAGGAGGAATCAGAAGTTCATGCATATAATCAGTCCCTTGGTTTTTACTGAAAGTCTGAGACATAGTTTGAATTATTGATTTTATATTATTTGTCTATCTTCATTTAGAAGTTAAATTATTCCATTATATAATTACTTTTTCTAGTGAGATATTCAGTTTGTTAGAATTGAGACATTAAGGGTTATAAAAAGGGTTTGCCACATTGGTATGTATAATGTTCATTTGAAGATGTAAAGAAATGACTGTTGTATATTATTATATGCAATGCATGGAAATAGTGTTGATTTGATGCTTCACTTTTGACACAGTTGATTTGATACTTCAGTTTTTAAGCACTCATCAGATACCCCACGTGCTTTATGGGAAGCTGGGTTCTTCTTTACCTTTAAAGGCTGAATCTGCATTAATCTAAGCCAGTCATGCTTATTTCATTCCCTTTGCCAGTGATTGATTTAGTAATGTGTGTCCAGTAACACTGAGAAGAAGTTTGAGTAATCTCTCTTCTAATCTCTGGACATTAGATAAAGTGAAACTTTGAACTATTGCAAGTATTTTGAACTGTTAAGGGACAAAAGTCATCACAATAAGGATTGCACAGGGAAAACTTGGAAAGGACTTAGGCCTGTGATGATGTTGATTCATAAATTAACTAATCCTTAAGCTGCTATAGCTCTAGACATTTTGTTATATGACAGAATAATTCCTTCGTCGTAGAAAACCAATCAACATAACCATTACTTGCAGCTAGCTAAAAAAATCCTAAGTAAATAAACATTCTAAGGCTCAAATTTCATAAATATTATAGGTCAAAATTGAAGGTTTCTGAGAAGTTAGTGATTATTGTTTTTCACTAAAATCAGCTGAATTGGAAATTTATATCATTTTTTTTATTACTGTTGTCTTTGCCCATAACTTGTGTGGATCTGACATTTTAGTTGTTTGGTAAAACTGGTAATTTTAGTTTTTTGTTTTGATGTGATTCAGGTTGACCTGACATTTTACTAACTCTGGCTCCTAGGACTGATTAAAGAAACAGCTTATTTGTTGAAATAGGTACATTTTCTTCATGAAATTGATTTCCTTTTTATCTGTGACCTGTCTTGCCAAAGCTTTTGAAGCATATGTTTTTGATACCGTGTTACATTTTTAATTAATATTTTAGATGCAAAGGTGACAGTTTAAAAGATTGTTTTGTTAGTGGCTTATCCTTAAAAGCAAATGGCATTTGGTTTTATTTTACAATAGAATTTAATCTTACATGTTTTTTGTTAAAGTAATGTTAACCAAAAAATCTCTTATTGAACTATTTGTGGTGAGCTTTTTAAGGATGTTTAAGATTTCACATGCAGTTTAACTGATCACAGATGAAGTTGTAAATTAATACCTCATGAGCGTATTTGACTGCAGGGCATTGTTTGTGAATCAAAACTGCTTTGTTCTGTAAACTGTGAAAGCGGTTTAAGCATATGGATTAAAATTGCGTGGTGATACCAACATACTTATGAAAAGACACTGTAGTTGGATCATTTAAAATGTACTAAAATATTATGAATAGCCATCAATTGTAATAATTCCCTTAAGCTTTTTAAGGTTGTAAGGTTTAGTTTTATTCCTTTGTTGGACTTAACCACCTTAATAAGAAATTGTTTTGTTGCTTTTAAAACTGTGTAGTAATAAGAACAGTCATTGATACAATACGGTTATGAGAACAGCTAAAATTTTTCAGAAAACATGTATTTTTACAGAAGTGTTCACAGTTGTGTCAGATATATACATGAGCTTGTTTTCTTGTTATCATTTAAGTCATCCTCTTACCAGAACCTATATAATCAATAATTGCTGGTATCTTTTAGTATAAGATTATAAAATGTGCTTTGCTTAGTGTAAAATCAGATTTTTTTTTTGCTGTTATTTTGGTTTTACAATAATGAAAGTCACCTGGTGTAGAATGTACTCTCCTAGCCATTATAGGCTGAGAATTATGAAACAAAATACTAGAAAATAGCCGGGGAAGTCTTGTTTTGGAAGACAGCAGTGAGTTAGAGGAAGCAAAAGCAAGCTTTAATTAACTTATTTAGTCAGTAAGGTGAATACTAGACCATGCTAAGGAAAAGGTTGTTGGGAAGCTTTTGGAGTGTCATCCTTTTAAACTTCTTCACATTCTCTGTAAACTTTGGTACCTGTTTTACAAATACTCTAATTTCTTTCTTCTTAGTTCTCATGTGGATGACATTTCCAGCACCAGTTATCACACTTCCTTTAACTCCTCTATTTAGCTGCCTTCTTCTCCATTCCACTTGAGCAACCTTCTTTTCATATTCTGAACCTAGTGCCTGCCCAGAGCTGCTTTAAAGAAAAAGTCTGAGTCAGCTTCCTATTTAGCTCCTTCCTTTTTTCACATTACTCTTTACCCAGCCTGAGTGGCATAATCAGTTATTTCAACTACATTTCATCATTATCTTCAACTCTCTCTTCCTTTTGACCATGCCAATTTATAAATCTGGGTCAGTTTAATTGTGTGCTTTGCGTCTTGAATTTTTATCACGATTAACTTTGTCATACTAGACATTTTCAGCCATCTTTGATCCTACTCTTAAACCTTTATTAACCTTCTCCAGCTCTTACTACTATTTGAAATGGCTTTCAAATCTCATCCCTCTTTGCCACTTTCATGTTTGTTGCCTGAATCGTCATCTTTTGCATTAAGTACTATAGCCCTCTCTTAGTCTGGTTCCGTTTCTCCAGTGATTCTCTTTCCACCTTTTTCTATCCCAACAACACGTGAGAGATCGGATCCCCATCTAACCACCCTCCTCCCTCCTTAATTAAGAGACGTTCCCTTCAGTAGTAATTCTCAATTGAGGTGCCAAATCTTCTGGGTCTCTGTAGTGTGTAGTTTTGAAGACACCCCAAATGATTCTTTTTCTTTTTTCTGAAGTCCTAAAGGGTCTCTTGCAGGACTTCCTCAATTCCCATCTTCTGTAGTGCTATAGGAGTCATTTTTCTGAAGTGTGGATTCATTCACTTGACAAATGTATATAGTAACTTATTTTTTGCCATATACTGAATTAGCTGCTGGAGTAAGGAAGATAAATGCTAAGGTGTTTGCCTTTGAGAAAAATATTAATGACACAGTACATCTATCATTTACTGGAACTTTTATTAAGTGCTAGGCACTTCCTGCATCTATCCTTATAGTAGTCCTTCAGTGTAGATACTGTTAGACCTTATACAGAAGAGCATAGTGAGTCTCAGAGAATTCTGAGCAGTCAGAACAGCTAGTAATTTAATGTGATGTGTTATGAAAAATATTTGAAAGGCATCTCTGAGAGCATAGAGGAGAGATAGCTAGTTTGGAATGGGAATATTGACTGTTAAGATTGGCTTCACAGAATATGATGCCTTAAACTGAATCTTTAAAGACAAACTGATGTTAGTTAAACAAAGAAAGTGATAGTCATGTAGGAATTTATGTGTGCAACATGGTTATACTTGTGGACAGTCTTTGTAAAAGATGTGCAGAGATATGAGAAAGAATTTTATGGGAACATCTAAATATGCCTGAAGGATAGTATATGAGTTGGGGCATTGAGAGTGATTTTAGTAGGTATAAAGGCATTAAACCAAGTTGTATTATATGTGTGATTTTAGTAGGTATAAAGGCATTAAACCAAGTTGTATTATATGTGTGATTTTAGTAGGTATAAAGGCATTAAACCAAGTTGTAACATTTTTTTTTTAAATCCATGGAAGTTATTTTGCCTTAAATTATTGAAGAGATTATTTATATAAAAAGTAAATTATGTTTTATAAGCCTGTATTGCAACTGATTAGGAGAGAGTGGGTACTTTGAAAATTGTCAGCAGTTAGGAAATGAAAGTATCAGAGTGAAGCAGAAACTCAGATTTTTTTTTTTAGTAGGTGACGGAAATGATTTTAAATAGGAGAGTTAATTGATTAGGTGGTATAGAGAATGGAATAGAGGAAAGCCTTTTTGCAAATGACCTGTTAGCCCAAATAAGAAATGAGGCCCTGAAATGTGGCAATGAAATTGAAGGGGAAAGATGTGGAACTCAAGGCTATTGGAATGTGAAATCAGCAGACTTAGTGGTATAAAAAGTAAATGAGAAAAATGATTTCTCAGGTTAATCAGCTTGGGAAAGTAGTTATATCAATCTGAGATAAAACATATTAATACTGATATTGTACATAATGTAAGACATCCTTAAGGGCTTAATAGGCTCTGAATAAATCTACGTAAGCTGCTTCCTAAATTGTCTCCCAGTTTTTTATTGAAATGTGTTCCTTCTAACACCTTGGCCAACTGTGGGCATTGAGACTTTTTCATTTATCCAGCCTTACTGAGTGAATGCCCAAGGGCCCAGTTACATTCTGGGTCCTGGGAGGGGATACAGTGCAAGTTCTAGGACTCATCCATCTAGTTGAACCTTTTAGTTTAAACAGCTTCTGAACTTCCAGTTTTCATATTCTCCAACACTGAAAACAAACTTTTACTAGAGATCATGTAAATCAGTATTGTAGCTAAAAAAAAAAAGTGACCATATTATACAGAAGTGAACTTTTGAAACTTCACTGTAGTCTCATTCACCTGGAAGTTTCATTTTTGTTTGTTTTTTTGGTTTACATTTATAAACTATTAAAATATTGCAGTAAAGTTGAGCTGTATTAGAGGTATGTAAAGATATCTTTACATATCTTTGGAGTGAAACCTTGATAATTTTAATATAGTAGAAAGTAGGATCTAAAATGGGTAACATTTTTTTTTAATTCCATGGAAGTTATTTTGCCTTAAATTATTGAAGAGATTATTTATATCAAAATTAAATTATGTTTTATAAGCCTGTATTGCAACTGATTAGGAGAGAGTGGGTACTTTGAAAATTGTCAGCAGTTAGGAAATGAAAGTATCAGAGTGAAGCAGCTCACACTTGATTGTTGAATTGAACCATAAGAATATTGTAGCAAAAAAGCCTGAATTAAGCCAATTTATTGCAACTCAACCTCCCCCCAACTATGTAATGTAAACAAATATACATTCACTGAAGTCTTTCTTATAGTTATTTCCATAAACTGCATATCATTTTTCTTATGACACTCTACACACTGTAGGTATTTGGTAAATGTTTGTTGAATTGAACTAAATAAACATTTCATCTCTCAAAACTATATGAAGATTAAGCCTAAGTAAACATGTCCTTTGAACTATGATGAAGGTTAAAATTACTTAAAATGTACACTATTTAAAAAGTAGCATATTTCTTATTGATTGGGGATACAATACATTAAAATAAAATGAAAAAATACAAAGATCACCAGTAATTCCACCATGAATAGAATACTCCTGTTATCATTTTGTATTCCCTTCCAACTAACTTGTATGTTAAAAATGGCACATTTAAAAAAATATGTCTTTATTGTTGAAAGTATTACAAATGTCCCCCCTTTTCCCCTCACTGACCCTCTCTCCATCCTGCTGCATTTTTTAAAGGGATGAGTACTTCAGGAAAGTTGCTATCAGTTTATGTAAATTGGTACCTTTCAAAAAAGTAGGCTCTGAAGTGATCTCCTGTAGTGAATCTTATTTTGATGATTTTAAAAAGCCTCCTCTCTCCTGAAAATAAAGGAAAGAATATTCTCCTTTGTGGATAAAGGAGAGAAGATAGAGTATATGATGTCATAGTAAACCTGAACGTTGGTGCATTTCTGTAGATATATGGACAATTAGTAGTATACACTTTCTTAAAATATTTTTACATTCTTGGGATTCTTGGCTATATGTAACAGAAAACCTAACAAGCACTGCTTAGGCTAAAAAAGGAATTTAGTAACTCAAGTGACTAAACTGTACACACACACAAGTATGGGTACATTTGGGCCTTAGGGATGACTAAATCTAAAGACTCAAAAGCTGTCAGATTTTTCTTTCTTCAGTTCTTTTTTTAGTCTCTCTGAGAATTATCTTCAGTTCGTCAGACTGCCTTTTTATACTTCTTCCTTTTTTTACTTTGATTTACTGTGCCTGTAATGGTCTTGTGCTCACTTTTCTTCTTGCTCATTTGAAAAACTGTCAGTACTGTTGATTAACTAGTAATTTCAGATGTTTTTATGTTTTTAGTTTATTTATATGCAATATAAATATCCAGAAAAAAATAGTTTGGTTTATATTTTTATAAAATTTACTATGTATTTCACTGTTCTTTCTCAAAAGAATATTCTCAAATGAAATAACTGTAGTTTGATTCTCATTTGTTTAATGGCTGAAAGAAACCTTTCATTTTACACAAGGGACCAGTAGATCAGTTTTAGTATTTGTGACCAGTATTTGTATCCTAAGGTATTAAAATGCATATAGGAAAGAGGTTAGTGTTTTACCTAAAGAATGAGAAAAAACTAATTTTATGTCATTTACAAAGTTTTTTTCATTTTTGCTGAATGCTTTTAAAAAAAACTTTACATTGTTCCAGGTTTTTTTTCCTTGCTGATCACTGAATGTGCTACATGTGTTTTGTTAAGGTGACCCTTTAAGATTGCTCTTATAGGCTAAAGAGAGGCACTGAATTTTCTAATGTTGTTGAAGAGGTTATATTTAGCTGTTGGTATTTCAAGTTGGAACACTTCATTCTCCTGTGCCTTTAGTTAATGAGTCATCTGGAGAAAATGGGCTGCCTCTTGCTTTTAGGAAGAGTCTGTAGCAAATAATAAGTTAAACATTGTGGGAGATTTTCTGCCAAATAACAAACTTAAAATGGAAAATGTTTTGTAGTACATTTTATTGCCCGTATGTAAAATATATGCTAAAGGATATAGAAGCATTGTGCTCATTATTATCTTTAGCTGATAAAGACAATAATAATACTGATGTCAGATGTAACAAAAAGAAAGCATTTTCTATTAAAGCATTGTGTAGATTGTTATGAGTTATACATAAGTGGGAAGCCAGAATAAGCTCTATGAAATTCTTTTATATACAGTTATAGAACAGTGGTCAAATCTTAATGATAATTGTCAGTAACTGGAAAAAGTATTGTAAGTATTAAAGTATTGATTTTTTAAAAAATCAATATTATATCTGCTCAACTTTTTTCTCCAATATTTGTTGTAAAATACACATAACATAAAATTTGCCATCTTGACAATTTAAAAAATTTTGAAGACCTAATTGGCTTTATTTCATAAATTGAGCAGAATCCCATATAGTACCTAGAAGGGTACTCCCCCATCTTAACCATTTTTAAGTGTATTAAATACATTCATAATGCTGTGCAACCATCCCCACCATCTATCTCATGACTCTTTCCATCTTGTAAAACTGAATCAAAAGCTGTCAGGTCTTCCTTGGGCATAGAAAACTATTTCACTAGCACCATGAACTGTCGAATTTTTTTCTTCTCTATTTATTTATTTGTTTGTTTGTTTGTTTGTTTGTATTTACTGTCTACCTATCTACCTACCTACCTATCTATCATCTAGAACTATTGAGAGCTTAGTATTACCCACTATACCGACACCACCCCTTCACTTGTTTTATTCATTTACAAAGATCATATGGAATATACTGGAGAGGAATTTGAGCCTTTTGGCTTTGCTTTAGTGAAGCCTGTATTTTGCTTCTCCCTGCACATGGTATTGAGGATATAGGCCAGTTTCTGCCATGGGAAGATAGCACCTGTTGTGAAGTCTCTTTTTTGAAAGCCTCAGAGAATCATTTCTTTGCAGTAAAGTGGAGTGTGTCCTGTGGCATAACTCTATGTGTCCTTAATCATAGCAGTTTTGGAATATTGGAAAATCAGTCATGTTTGAGAGATTGATTAATTGATTTGTTCTTTAAGCATTTATGTAATGAATGTGCTTGTATTTTTGATACCCTAAACTCAACATTTCCAAAACTGAACTCCTAATCTATCCCCCAAAACTTGTTCTATCTGCAGCCTAGTCTGTTTTACTTGATGGCAACTTTACCCTCTGGGTTGTTCAAGCTAAAACCTCTTTTCTTTTCTCATAGCACATATTCAGTCTTTCAAACATCCTACTGAACCACCTTTGAAACATACCCTGAATCCAGTAACTTCTTAACTGTTCTGTTACACTCATCTGCCCCCCGCTTGTGCCACCATCATCATTCCTTGTCTGCATTATTACAGTCCTCTTAACTAGTTTCTCTGCTTCCACCTTTGCCCCCTATATTATATTCTTTAATTTTTAATCCTCACCAGAGGGTATGTTTTTATTGATTTTAGAGAGAGAGAGGAAGGAGAGACAGAGGAGGGATAAGGGAGCAAGGGGGAAAGGGGGAGAGACAGAGAAACATCGATTAGTTGCCTCCCATACAAGCCCCAACTGGGAATAGAACCCACAACCTGGGAATGTGTCCTGATCGGGAATTGAACCCACGACCCCTCCGTGCATGGGACATCACTTCAACCAACTGAGCCACACTGGCCAGGGCCCTATATTATATTCTTCTTAGTATAGCAGGCAGGTTAACTTTTTAAAAACAAGCCAATTATGACACTGATAAAAATAAGTAAGGTACACAAATGGTAAAGAAAGGAAATAGCTGTAGGTGAAATGATTATATTTTTATAAAACTCAAAAAGCATCAAGTGAAAAATAATTAGAAGCAAGAACATTTACTTGATGGGTAATTGTATATAATAAAGACAATATATTTTTTATACTTTTCTTTGTACAAAGAGCCACAGTGATAAATCAACAGCAGTATAAACAGAATACAGCCATATATCAAGAGACTAGTACAAGTGGGATTTATTACAAAATGAGAGTATAGTTTAGAATTAGGGACTCCATTAATATGATTTAGCATTCCCCACAACTGCTTCCCAGAGGGTTTCTATTGTTTGCTTAGCAACTCCAGACCAGCTAAACCAGTGAACTCTGCTATCTGGTGGCTGAACCACACCTTCTCAAATAAGGTCTGATCTTTTTACAAGTTTTTCCTTCCTGAGGTACTCTTTTTTTTTTTTTTTAATTTTCTTTTAAAAAGATTGTTATTGAATTTATTGGGGCGACACTGCCCTAGAGTACCATATGGAACTTTCTCATATCTTGCAGATACTCTTTTATCATAGTTAATAATTCTTCTATGTTAAATTTCTTTCATTTAGCTTCCTGTGTGGTTTTAATCTTTTGTTTGGACCCTGACCAATTTACCATATTAATAGAATTTTGGAGAAATTTTATACGATCATTTTCATAGATGCTAAAATTACATTTTCAAAATTCAACATTCATTCTTCTTTTATTAACTTTTTACGAATTGAAGTATAACACACATAGAAAAGTATACAAATCATAAGTGTACAGCTGAAAGAATTACCTCAAAGTAAACATACTTGTTTAACCACCATCCAGTTCTAGAAATAGAACTTGGCCAACAGCCCAGAAGTACCCCTGGGCCCCCTTCTTCCCTAAAGGTATCCACTATCTTGACTTACAATGCCAGTGATTAGTTTTACTGTTTTTGAACTTTACATAAATGGAATCATAAGTGTGTATTTTTTGTTTCTGGCTTCTCTGGCTCACCTTTGTTTGTGTGACTTATCCACTTCATTGCACATAGTAGTGCTTTGTTCTTTTTCTTTTCTGTGTCCTATTCCACTGTGTAAATCTATCTCAGATTTACTGTTACATTCCACTGTTGATAGGTATTTGGGTTGTTTCTAGTTTGGCTTTATTACAGATAATCATAGCAATGAACCTTCTTGTGTGTGTCATTCGGTGTTCATGTGTACACAGTTCTCTTGGAGTTATATATAGCAATGGAAATACTGGGTTATTGGGCATGCTTGTCTTAAACTTGACTAGATACTGTCAAAAAGATTTCCAAAGTTTTGTATTCCCATCAGCAGGGCTGAGAGTTTTAGTTGTTCCACTGTTTTTTCCAGTCTTTAAAATTTTTGTATTAGCCATACTGGTGGGTGAATAGTCCATATGTTGTCATAGTTTTAATTGTATTTTGTTGACCATGAACACTAATGAAGTTAAGCATTTTCTTATTCATTTACTGAACATTTGGGTATGCCTTTTTTTTTTTTTTAATCGCATGTTTAAATTCTTTTTTCATTTTTCTGTTGGGTGCTTAATAACTTTTGATCAGTTAATAAGAATTCTGTATATATTCAAGCTATGATCCATTTTGATTGGCAAATGCCTTCTCCAGCCCTGAGACTTTTTCATTCTCTTAGTGGTATATTTTCATGAGTAGATGTTCTTCATTTTAACGTGGATACTCTTTTTGCTGTCCCTGTCTTTTTTACTCTTTGGATGATTTTGCCTATGGTTGGTATTATTTCTTTCTTAAATGTTAGGTAGAATTCACTCATAATACTATCTACACCTGGAGGTTTCTTTGTGAGAGTATTTCATTAAAAATAGTTAAAGGCCCAGCTGGAGTGGCTCAGTTGCTTGAGTGTCGTCCTATGCACTGAAAGGTTCCAGTTTAATTCCCCATCAGAGCACTTACCTGGGTTGTGGATTTGATCTCCTGTCAGTGACCATGTGGAAAGCAACCAATCAATGTTTCTCTCTCACATTGATGTTTCTTTGTCTCTCTGTTTCTCTCTCTCTCTCTCTCTCCTCCTCCCGCCCCTTTTTCTCTCTCCTTTCCTCTCTCTGAGCATGTTCTCGGGTGAGGATTTAAAAAAATAGTTCAAAGATTTTTTAGATTTTTCCACTTACTTTATCAGCTTTGTAAGATTTGTGTTTATAAGTATTTGTACATTTTGTCTAAATGTTATAATGTATTGGCATATCTTGTTTATAATATTTTTTTGTGACCTTTTTATATGTATTCATCTATGGAGATGTACTCTTGCATTTCTGCAAATGGTTCCTTCTTTGTAAGAGTTCATTAGTTTTATTAGCCTTTTCAAAGAACCAAGTTTAGTTTTGTTGTTCCACTGTACAACATGCTCATGCTTATTTTCTATTTCTACATAGTCATCTCTTTGTTATTTTCTTCTTTCTTTTGGTTTAATTTGCAGTTGTTGGTTTTTCTTACATTTTTGCAATGGGTGCTTGACCATATAAAAATAAATTTTTATACATGGCAAAAAAAGTTTACATAAAGTCAGAAGACAGTTTACAGATTGATAAAATTTATTTCCAATTACATCAGAGTACAAGCCCTCTTTTCTTATATATATAGAGCTTCTAGAAATCAATAAGAAAAGAGCAGTGATTGCATATTAGTAACGAGCAATGTCTATGAACAGATGATGGATAGAAAAGTTAATATTGATGGCACTTGAACATATGAAAGGATGTTTATTCTCTCTCATTAGAGGAATTCAAAATAAACATGTTATGATAATTTCTGTATATTATATTGAAGAGGTTATAGAGAATAAGCATTTTCATAATATGATAAGGTAAAAATTGCCACAAACTTTTTGAAGGAACAATTTGTATTATTTATCAAAATCTTAAATGTTCTTTGATTTATGAACTATATGTATGGGCAAGGATGTTTGTTTTCATATTACCTATAAAGCAAAAAAATTAGACAAAACATAAATGTTTATTCTAGAGATTAGGTTGTAGCTGTACAATGAAAAACTGTGAAGCCACTAAAAAGAGTTAGGCTATAGGTGTTGGTTGTTATGGAGTAAGCTTCAGGAAAGATTAGTTGCTGAAATATATATTTTATTAAAAGAGTTTGCGGGTGAAATGTTGTGTTTTATATATGCACAGTGAATTTCTGAAATGCCTAACAGTGTATCATCATGGTTATGGAACAGTGTTTCATCATGTTTATGGAATTGCATTGACTTCTGGTGTTTAACATAGGCTAGTCAGTATTTCTTTTGGTTATATTGTATTTTCTCAGTTATTTTGTAAACTCATAGAAAATAGAAGATATGGACCATATATGCACGTTATGTGCTCTACACTGCCTGGCATAGTATATACTGCATGTTGTATGGTCAATATTTTGTGAATGCAAAATAGTATTAGTTGACCCACATTTGTTTTACAGTTTCAGAACCTGTTGACATACTATCTTTGATGATCTTTTTCATAGCCCCCTATGGTAGATAGGTATAATCATTATTTTATTCACATGTTATGGAAGAGTGACATGACCCATTATAAGTAAGTAATTTCTTTAAGGCAGGTGTTGGTAAGCTATAATCTATGCGCCAAATCTTCCTCACCACTTGCTTTTGTATAGACTATAAGCTAAGAATAGTTTTTATATTTTTTAATGATTGGTGAAAAAAATATTCCATGACATGAAAGTTATACTAAATTCTAATTTCACTGTTTGTAATTAAAGTTTATTAGAAGACACTCGTGCCTGTTCACATATGTATTATCTGTGGCTGCTTTCCCACTGCAGCATTGTTGAGTAGTCACTTCATTCACACTGTTGCTTGGCACGCTACACATCTCAGTGATGCAGCTGTAATTCAGTAGCGTTTCAAGTGTCACATGTATTGTTGTGCCATAACACTTTATTTTTTATTACTAGTCCATACCCATTATGTCAAAACAAGAAAAGGAGAAAAAGAGGACTTTGAATCTCATAGTTTTAAGGGAGAGTGGATCATGGATTATTTTATTTTATTAAGTTAGATGGTAAAACATTTGGCTGATTATGCTCTATTAAAAGAGTATAGTATACATTGCCATTACCAAGCTAAGCACTTATGGTATTCCAAACTCACAGGAAAGTAACTCTTATAAAAATTAGAAACTTTAAAATATAATATCACAGCAGAATTTTTTTCACAAATACACAAAAAAATGCAAAGTGAGGTTTGGGGTGGCTCATTTGTTAGCCAGACAAAGAGCCATTTACCAATGGTGAGTTAATTATACTGTGTTATATTGTTGTAGCGGAAGAAATGTGTTCAGAGACAATAAATTTGTTTAAGACTATTAGCCTTTAAGAATTGAGAACATTGCTAGCAACAGCAATAGTCAATTAAAGAAGATAATGATTTTGAGTGATTTTCCTTGGCTCTTGATGAGTCAACAGATGTTTACTGATGCTGCTCAGTTTTCATTTATTCAAAGAGGTAATGCCAAGTTTCAAGTGACTGAAAAATTAGTCTCCATGAAAAGTCAGCCTGTAGAAAAACTGCAGGCAACATTATTTTCAAAGAAGTTTAGGTAACATTATTTTAATATATGTAGTCTGAAGTAGAATCTGTTAAGATGTGTTATAACTGATGGTGATAAAAAAATGTGTGGAACAGAAAAAGAGTTAATTGGACACATTTACAAAGTTTGTGAAAATGTAAGTTTCTTTTAAGCCTATGGTTATTGATTATTACAATTAAAATTATAGAAAATATTTGGATCTGTTGTTATTCAACTGGTAATATAAATAATGAACTTCATTTGATCTCATGAAGAGATAGTTCCATAAGTTTTTGTCAGAAATTTGAGCTGTTTGATTTGCTCTGCTGCTTATCAGTTTGATCATTGCAGTTTGTTTGGCTCATAGTTAAGGTTCAAATTTTTCTAGACAAGAAGAAGCTCTAGCAACAACTTTTTTGGAATATTGAATGGCTTTGAAAATTACCTTTTGTTTCTGTCTCTATATTGTTTCTTAATAATATAATTAAAACTATTTCTTAATTGGGAGCACTTATATGTGAAACTTACACTATGGTAGTCATTTGACAGCGACTAAATGTAGTTTGAATCACAAGTAATATCAAACTATTTTATATATGTCTCATTCTGTCAGAAGTTAAAACAAGAAGTGATATCTCCATTCCCACATACATTTGTAGCAGATATATATTCCAGGCTGAAACTACAGTTTCAGCAGTATTTTTCAGATCTTGATAGAAGTACAAAGGAAACTTAATTTCAAAATCCTCTGACCAGGGCAGTTAAGGAGCCTCCACCTAACCTTGTGTTGGAAGTGATTAATCTACAATCAGTGACATACTAAAAGGCAAATATCAAGAGACCACTGTAATAGAATTCTATAAATGCCTTCTAAGTGATGAATATGCTCAATTAAAATCATATGCTTGTGGATTGATATCAGTATTTGGCAGTATCTGTCTGTGTGAAAAGACATTTTCAAAGTTGAAATGTGTAAAAATCTTATTATAGATCAATGTTAACAGATGAACATTTGTAATCATTTTTGATGATAGGGAACAGTAACTTTGAACACTAATTAAATGAAATGTTATTATCCCCCAAAGAATTACATTCTTCTTATTAGCAAGCCTGAAGTACAAACAAACAAAAATAACTCAATTATATTTTAATTTCATCAGCAATTTTTTTGGAAATTTGTTTTCTCTCTTGTTTTATAACTACCCAAATACTGTATTATCCTTGAGGTTTTTTTTTTTTTCTTCCTACCCTCAAAGCCTAAAATGTTTATTACCTGGCCTTTTATAGAGAAAGGTTTCTGAACCCCGTCTCCTCCTGAAAAAATAATAGTATGTCTAAGTAGAAGCCAGTTATATATTTGTTTGATTGTCTTTTTTTATTTATTGTTGACAGTATTACCATTTCCCCCCCTTTGCCCCTCTCCACCCAGTCCTTGCCCCACCCCAGGCCTTCCCCAAATTATCATCTGTGTCCATGGGCTATACATGTATGTTCTTTGATTATGTTCTTGCGTTTATAAAATACTAAAAATTTTGAAATTTGGAAAACTTTATTGTCTACATAATGTAATTTAAATATTTGAAATGTTGGGAAAGAGATTGGCCTGTAAATTTTATGTCAGTATAGGATATCCTACAACAAACCTCTTCCTCTGTAGTAGTTGAATAACTTTGAAATTCAGGGCTTTGCCTTTTTTTTTTTTTTTTTTTTTACCATTTTTGCTTGTTTTTGCTTCCAAAGTGACTGATGATGGTTTGCTTGCTCAAAGTTTTTTACTTAGGAAATTTGGTATATACTGAAAAGAATTTATATTGTACATTGTACTGAGTCCAGTGTTGGTGGCTATTTTAAAAAATGTATGAATACTTTCTTTAAATTAATAAACATCATGGGCAATTTTATTTTAAATTCTGTGGGAAATGTGAGCTTTCAGATCTCATGTGTCATGTCTTGATACATTCTATGTTGTATATTTTGAAACAAACTTTTGTATTAATATTAATTTGATGCAAAAGATACATCTTAGAAATAAGCGAGCCAGAAAAAGACAAGTATCCCATAATCTCACTTATATGTGGAATCTATTCAACAAAATAAACTGATAAACAAGATAGATCCAGAGACATTGAAGCATGCAACAAACTTACGAATTTCAGAAGGAAGAGGGGGGCCAGGAAGAGATTAACCAAAGAATTTATATGCGTGTGTGCATAACCCATGGACAGACAAATAGTGTGATGAAGGCCTTGGGAGGGGGCGGAAATGGAGTAGATGGGATCAGTGAGGGAAAAAATGGGAACATCTGTAATACTTTCAACAATAAAGATAAATTTTTAAAAATTAAAAAAATTTTTAAAAAGATACATCTTCCGGGTGGTTTTTGTTGTTGTTAATATAAATTAAGCCATTTGTTCCTTACAATAGCTTTCTGAGAGTTTATTATTATCTCCTGAGAATTTACAGCTGGGGAAACATCTTTCATAAAAGAATATTTGTAATCCGAACCCATCATCCTATATTCTTTAGTTAAGCAATGCAAAGGTTTATTGACAGTTGTCATCTAGTGGCTAATATCTCTAAAATCATTGTAGTCTCATGATTATTTTAAAATTAAATCCTATGTATTTTATAATTGAGCCCTAGTGTTTATTTTTAAAGTTTCCTTTTATAGAACATTTTTGTCTCTTGGCACTCTTTTCTTTCTTTTTTATAAAAAAAGTCTGTGTATATTCAATGGGATTAAAAACACACTTCCACTTTTAGAGCAGATTTATCATCTACCCTTCAGGCTGTTCTTTAACATGGAGCTCTTAAGAATGAATATCTTAAGATATTCCCCAGATGTTTTAAACTTCAGCACACTTGTGGTTTTCTTTATTGTAATCTCTGTTTGTAGTATTCGAAAGATGAAAGAAAACATCTCTTCAGTTTCTAAACACTTTTCATATTGATTTTAACATCTTCTGCAAAGACATACATAAGATAAAGCTTTTATACTGATGAATTTTCAAAATCCTTGCTTTTAAAGTGTGTTTTATAGCTGTAACATTTGGTTAATTGCTTAATGGATGATGCAGTAGGTTTTATTCTTCATAACTTGGTAAAATAGGGATCGAGAATGTTTTGAATCAGGCATTTTCCTAAATGTTGGGACGTTTGTATATAAAAATTTAAAGATATCAACCATTTAGTTTTTCTTATGAGGATAGTGCAATTGAATATTCTCTGAAAAATCAGCAACTAAGTTATTCTTCCACAATTATAAAAAGAGTTGGCAACATTTGAGTGCTTACTATCTTCAAAGCACTGGCGTAATCCTCACAACAGAGAGGTATTGGTTTGTATTAATTGAAAGACAAGGAGATAAATGAAAGAGTGAAATAGTGCAACACACACACACACACACATACATACATACATACATACATACATACATACATTTTTTCCCTCATCTTGAACCTGTTGTAGGGGAAGCAATTAGGAGCACTTTATCTGATCTCAGTTGTTTAGAAACAATTTGATTTTGTTTTTTTTTCTCATCATGTAACATCAAATCTAAGTGTTAACCTAAAATTTTTATGTTAATAGCTAAGTTTCTCTCTAATAACTATATTCTGTGTGCTTGTATGTTTTTAGTTCTTTTGCCTTCATTTTTTACTTATTGTCCAGTAGGTATCTGGGATATAGGCAAAATCCAAGTCATTGTCAAATTCATTTTTAAAAATATCTGAGAAAAACTCAGGGTACCTTAGGAAAGAAAAACTGAGAAAACCTAATCTCAGAAAATTTAAGTTACTTGTCTCATGTTAGATCAGACAATTAGATGAACATGAAATTAAAGCCATGTCTGTCTGACACCATAAGAAATGCCCTGATGGCTTGTAATATGAAATCATATTTTGATTATGTTAATATCAAATTCATCTTATATCTTCTTAGTAAGGAATTTGGCAATGCTGGATATTCCTACCTTCCTGAAATCTCACTTTCTCCTGGTTCTTTTTTTTTTTTTTTTTTTGTAGGTGGGTGTTCTTTTCCCTTTCTTTCTTTCTTTCTGTTAGTACCTTTTCCTCTTACATGTTGATATTCCACCCACTTCCACTCTGGGTTCTTCTCCTGTGTCTGGGCATGGATTTCTTTGGGCTTATCCTATTTGAGGTTTCTGATCTTCTTAAGGCTGCAGGAGGGTGTGTTTGTTTAATCAAGTTTGGGAGTTATGAAGACATTATTTCGTCAAAAATTTTTTTGCACTTTATATTGTTTTTCTTTTTCTGGTACTCTTGATGTCATAAATGTCAGATCTTTTAGTGTCATTCCATAGATGTCTGGGTCTTTGTTCATTTTTTGAAATTCAGTTTTGCCTCTGTTGTTCAGACCGAAATACTTTTATTGATCCGTCTTCAAGTATACTGAGTCTTCATTCCGATTTCTCCATTTTCCTACTGATCCTATCTAGTGAGTTTTAAAATTTCACTTATTCAATTTTTATTTGGTCTTCTCAGTATCCTCTGTTTCTTTGCTAATTCTTTCATTTTTTCCAGAGATTGCAAGAGTCCTAGTACTTTGTGGTTCCCAGAGTTCTCCTTTGTGATCCTCTAGCCAGAGAACAGGCATTTTATTTTCCCAGTTCTGCCACACATTTCCGTGACTGAGCCCATGTCTGGCTAAGTAGTGGGACGATACAGAGAGAATAGGCGAAATTTAAACTTATTCAGTGAATTCTTAAACTCATATATTAAACTATTCAGTTCTAGATGTTTATTTTATTCTTTTTGTTATAGTTTCAACTCTGTTGAAATTCTCCATTCTTTTATCTAGTTTATTCATCCTTTTTTCCTTAAAAATATTAATTATAGTGATTTTGAAGTCCCTTTATTTCTAGTGTCTGAATCATTTCTGAAACTATTTCTCTTGTTTTTTCTCCCCTTTTTTTGTCTAATTATTTTGCCTCTGCATAACTGTCTGTTATTTTGTTTGCCAGACACTGTTTATTTAAGAACTATAGATCCTTCAGATTTTATCTAATACTAGAGTGGTCCCTGTTTTCTTTATGAGGCCAATAATCAAGGATTAAGGTAGGTCGAAGCTGATTTTCAGCTTTGATAGATTCAATCTACTGTGTATCTCTGTTTCTGGAGCTTGACCCTCTAGGACTTTTAACTGAGATCATCAGGTCTTGGTCTCATCAGCTCTGGAACGGCCACCAGAACAAGGACACCAGAGCGGCTCCAAGAGGTTTACGGCTTAGTTCTTTATCCTTCTGCCCTATCCGCCTGCAAATTGGCAGATATCTCAAGTGGGAGACTGACCTTTTGTCAGCAGTTTCCAATTTTATCACTTTAGTACTGTGTAATGGCTGGAATCCCTATTTTTATTATTTATTTATTTATTTATTTATTCATTCATTCATTCATTCATTCATTCATTCATTCATTCATTCATTCATTTATTTATTTATTTATTTATTTATTTATTTATTTATTTATTTATTTAATGTTGGCCTCCACCCCATCCCAGTGTTCTGCTAAGACCAAAATATGAATTCAGCTTCTAGGTGCAATCATTATAGATACATGTCCTCTCTCAGTGCCCAGGGGGAAAGTGTCCGTGTATCTTTAGTTTTTAATCTCCTCTCCTCCTAGGGCTTTCATTTCTGGCCTGTTACTGTTTTAGTTCCTTTTCTCCTGGCCTGTCTTTGCTTTGTAAGCACTGCCTGACTGGGAGAACTTTCTGCTTTTCAGGTGATTTTGGTTAACCTTAGCTTACCATCCACTTTCAGAATTTAGCAAATGTGTTACTGGGCAAACCATATGTCAAATGTTTGCAGTCCCTGATATGTAAAATTTTGTCTCTCTAACCCCACGTTACTGACTACAAATTTGGGCAGGTCAGACAAACAGCTGCCAGTTCTGATCTGGCCTCTGGACAGTTCTCACCTCCCTGGAAATTTATTCATTTGGTCCTTGTTGCTCTTTCGTACCTTTAATGATTATAATTTATATGACTTTTCTAGTTGTTGTCAGCAGGAATGTTGGCTGTGTCCCTCTATATGCTATTCAGAATCAGAAATTCCATATATTATTATTATTTTTTAATATCTTTATTGATTTCAGAGAGAGGAAGGGGGAGGGGGAGAGAGATAGAAACATCAATGATGAGAGAGAGTCGTTGACTGGTTGCCTCTTGCACGCACCTGACTGGGGATCGAGCCTACAACTGGGGCGTGTGCCCTGCGTGAAAATTAAACCATGATCTCTTGGATCATACATAGGTCAGTGCTCAACCACTGAGCCATGCCGCCCAGGCTCCATATGTTGTGTTTTGATAAGAGATTTAAAAGTTTGACTGTGTCTGATAGTGATATTCTTTTAAAGTTTGGTGGAGGAAAAATGACTAATTATTGCTTAAATATGTTTTCTCCAGATCTATTAACATATGTTTCTAGAATTTTTCTGTGATCAGAGAAAATAAGGTCCCATTGCAAACCATGGATTCTGTGATAGAAATAACAGCTGAAATCAAACCAATATAGTAGGAAGGAGGTATAATTTATGTTTGGGAACTAACTGTGGAGATACGGATGACACTTTAGGTTTACCAGGAAACTACATAGCTCATTTTGAGAACTCCTATCCTGCAGTATTTCTCTTCTCTTTATATATGACTTTTTCTTGTATGGTTTAAAAGTAAATGTCAAACAATTTTATTATTTAATGAAAATTGTAAATTGGTTTAATAAAATTTTGTTGTGTATTTTTATAGTGGGTAGAAATCTAATGCACATACCATGCATCTGAATTTAAGAATAATTCATTTTATTTTAATCATCTATACTTATATACACAGTGCTTGTCAACAGTATTTTTTATTATCTTGTGCAAAAAACTTTATCTTCAGTGTTAAAAATGGCAATAATTAAACCTTTAATCATTTAGAATTTAATAAGGAGTTATCTAAGTAACACATGCTTAAAACTGCTTTCTTATCAAAGAAAATAAAGTTAGAGGTTGGAGAAATACCTTTAAATTACAACCCTTATGAACTAATAGCTTAACCTTAGTTTTGAATGACTGTTGCTTTTTCCATCTTTTTAAAATAAGCTTAAATGTAAACACATGTGGAAAATGTTCTTTTGGCTTTTATCAAACTGACATTTAAGTGAATTTTTTTTTTTTTTTTTTTTACTTCACTAAACATTTGTGGTAAAAAATTTCAAAGCTTTGAATCTTACAATTTTCCTATGGATCCCCCACCCCAACCCCGTGTTATTCTATTAGCATTTGGTCTTAATAAGTGTAACCTGTTTAGAATTAACCGATTTTTTTCCATTTATTATTTGTTTAGATAAGCTCAGGAAAGAAGTTCATCGAAAACACTACTTGGCAGTTATAAATGCATTCTTAAGGAAGTTAAATATTTTGAGTTTTACTCTAAAGATTTTACTTGTGTCTTATCCCTCATATGTCTTCCTTTATGAAATGTTCAAAATTGTTGATGTTTGTTTCTGTGCTGTGATGATGTTAGCACAATGTGAGATACTCTTTATCTACTGATATATGCTGAACTCTCATTTTCTCCCCCAAAACTAGAATAAAAAAGGCTTTAGTTACTGTGAAAGTGGGAAGCAATTGCCCTAAGATTGAACTAGAAATTGCAAAACCATACATTTTCCTGTTCATAATTCTTACATCTTATATATAAGGACTTTTTAATATAAGAATTATTGGTACTAAGTTAAAGAGTATAATTATAAAATCTTTCTCATTTCAACTAGTATTTACTTCATACCAGATAACTAGAAAAAATTACCATTATAATTTAAAGAGCTATTTCTGTTCTTTAATTTCTTCTCTCCCTTTTCCCTTTTTTATTCTTTTTCTTATCTTTCTGGTGTTTTAGAAGGCATCTTCTAGGTGCATCTTAAAAATAATTAACAACTCTCTTTTATTAAAAAGTAATTCATTTAGTTTCAGGCCAAAAGATTTTTATTCTAAATATTCTTATATTTATTTTATATGTTTTTAATATTTTCTTAATTATTGGCTGGATCTTCTTTAATATGTACCACGTCTGCCACTAACTAAAGAGAAATTCATCAAAAGTCAGTTAAACTGGGCTTGGAGGATAATGAATATGAACTCCTTCATCCTTCTTGAAATAAGGGACACGAATATAATCACATATAACCTGCATTTTTAAAATTGCTAGGGGACAGAACATACTAAGAATTCAAATTTCTTTTAAGTAGAGGAAGAAACATCATATTCTAATAGAGCTCTCACTGCTTCTATGTCTCTGTCTTAGGACACTAGAGGTGGGTGGGAGGCTTAAGAGACTGAAAGAAGGGGGTTGTGGAGAAGGTAGTTCAAGAACAGACACAATCACTCCTGCAAAGAAAAAGTCCAACACAGGCCCCAGACTTGTGTTTTGGATGTAGATCAGGATGAGGCAAGCCCTCTTTTCAGTGTATCGTCCCCAGTCTATTCTAGTTAGTACTGTTTTTTGCCCTGTAAGGAGCTTATCCAGTAGGGCCACTGAACTCTGTCCTGGACTTAAGAGCAAGGGATCTCACTAGAAGAGAAATACATAATGGAAAAGGAGATGACAAGAAATGAGGTAAGACAATAACTTTGGATTGTGTTGGATTAATTGGACATATGCTTAGTAACCCAAAAATCAAACGATTTTATAGACATAAAGTTCATCTTCTGAGGGTTTTCACTGAGGTATTACAAATAATAAAAGTGTGTTATTTTTGCCCTAGCTGGTTTGGCTCAGTGGTGAGAACGTCCTCCCACAGACTGAAGGGTCCGGGGTTCAATTCTGGCCAAGGGCATGTACCTTGGTTGCAGACTCGATACCTGGCCCCAGTCAGGGCGCATGCAGGAAGCAAACAGTCAATGTGTTTCTCTCACATTGATGTTTCTCTCTCTCCCTCTCTCCCTTCCACTCTCTCTGAAAAAGCAATGGAAAAAATATCCTAGGGTGAGGATTTAAAAAAAAAAAGTGTGTTATATATACAACCTACTCCAAAATGATTTGGAATAACTAAATATTTATGTATCTACACAGGTGACTTTTTATTCTTGCAGCCTTTTCACTCTTTGAGGCTATTTCAAAATCCAGAGTTTAAAACATGAGTCACTAGAACTCTAAATTTGTGTCTTTATTCAGAAAATTGGGATAATTGTTTTAATCTTTAGGATTGTTTTGAGTTTCAAATGTGCTTTATGTGTGTCTCTGTGTGTCCATGTTTGTCTTTCCGTGTAGGTAGGTAAGTAGAGATGTACATATGTATATACATAAATGCAGAGAGGGAAAGGTAGCCTTTTGGAATTTCTTTAATTGGGTACCTAGATTGTGTGTGTGTGTGTGCATGTGTGTGTGCACATGTGTGTGTGTATGTGTGTGTGTGTTTAATTTTTAATTTGGATTTCCCTAATGATTTCTGTTCCTATAGTTTGGCCTTACCCAGAATGTCAAATAAATGGGATCATATTGAATATAGCCCTTTTAAGTCTGGATTCTTTAACATAGCCTAATATTTCTGAGATTCGTTCATGCTCTTGAATGTATTAGTTATTTCTTTTCATTGCTTAATAGTATTCCTTGTATGGATGTACCAAATTTTTTTATCCATTCACTAATTGAGGGATATTTGGGTTGTTTGAAGTGTTTGGTGATTATAAATAAGGCCGTTTTAACTTGTCATGTGCCTGAGTTGTCAGGTAACTACATGTTTAATTTTTAAAGAAATTACCAAATTATTTTCTAAAGAGGCTGTACCATTTTTAATTTCCATCAGCAGTGTATGAGCATTTCAGTTGCTTTACATCCTTATCAGCACTTAGTATTGTCAGTTTTTAAAGTCATTCTAATGGAGCCCGGCCAGGCGTGGCTCAGCAGTTGAGCGTCAACCTGGGATCCAGGCCATCAGGGTTCGATTCCCGGTCAGGACACATGCCCGGGTTGTGGGCTCAATCCCCAATGACTCTCTCATCATTGATATCTCTGTCTGTCTCTCTCTGTCTCCTTTCCTCTCTCTGAAATCAATAAAGATATATTTTAAAAAAAGGGTCATTCTAATAGATATATCTCCTTATGGTTTTAATTTGGATTTCCCTAATGAGTAATGATATTAAAATCTATGCTTATTTGCCATCTATATCTTTTCTTTGCTAATGTTTCTTATTAATATTTTGCCCAATTTTTTATTGGATTGTTTGTTTTATCATTACTGAATTTTTAGTGTTCTTGATATATTCTGGATAGTATAACTTCCTCAAAGTTAATATTTATAGTAAAAAGTATTTCTATAACAGTAAGTATATTTTTAAAATACTAGATCAGTCATGTTTAAGTCAGAAATTATGAACAGTGCTTTTGTATCCTTAGTCACCAGGCTCACTATGACATATTCAGACTGAACATAGGATGTCAGACTTGTCAGGGATTAATTTTATGTAATATGAAAAATATCATAGCTGGTAAGTCACTTAGTTTTTTTCAGGAATGTCAGAAAATGAAAAGTTTGTATTTCTAAAATTTTCTATTAAATTTCTCACATTTATATAACTTTGCCATTTGTCTTGCCAATATATGGGTAATTCATGTAAGGTTAAAAAAAGATATTTTGGAAGAAATTTCTTAACCTAAAAATCAAATGAAGATAGGAATTCAAAGTGCTCTAGATTTTAAAACCTTCTTTAAATCTTACAAATTGAACTAGACCATACTTGATCCTCAGATTATGGAGTAAGATTTTTTCATTCAGATCTTTATGTGTGGACCTCATAAAGAGTGGAATTAAGAGTCCTGTGATTGCTTTTGTAATGTATGGTGAATATACATGGTTATATTAGCATCTTCAAACAAATACTGGTTTTTCTCTTTTTATTTATTGGGTGGCACTGGTTAACAAAATTATACAGGTTTCAGGTGCATGGTTCCACAACCCATCATCTATACACTGAATTTTGTGTTCACCACCCCAAGTCAAGTCTCCTTCCATCACCATTTATACCCCCATACCTTCTTCTTCCTCCCCCAACCTCCCTCCCCCATGCAATCACCACACTGTTGTCTGTGCCCATGAAATTTTTCTCTTTCTTAAATTTTTTGCTCAATCCCTCCACTCCTGCCCTGAGCCCCTCCGTTCCCCCAGCTCCCCCAGAGAGCTGTCAGCCTGCTTTCTGTCTCTGTTTTGCTTGTTAGTTCATTAGATTCCACATATGAATGAAATCATATGGTACTTGTCTTTCTCTCACTGGCTTATTTCACTTAGCATAACTCTCCCCAGGTCCATCCATGCAGTTGCGAAGGGTAAGATTTCCTTTTTTTACCACTGAGTCGTATTCCATTGTGTAAATGTACCACAGCTTTTTTATCCACTTGTCTACTGATGGACACTTGGTCTGCTTCCAAATCATGGCTATTGTAAATAATGCTGCAGTGAGCATAGGGGTGCATATATTCTTTCAAATTAGTGTTTCTTTGGATAAATTCCCAGAAGCAGAATCACTGGACAATAAGGAAATTCTGTTTTTAATTTTTTGAGGTAACTCTTTACTTCTTTCCACAGTGGCTCTACCAATCTGCCTTCCCACCAAGAGTGCAGGAGGGTTCCCTTTTCTCTCCGTCCTCATCAACATTTGTTGCTTGTTCATTTATTGAGGATAGCCATTCTGACAGATGTGGGGTGATATTGTGGTTTTAATTTGCATCTCTCTGATGTTAGTGACACTGAGCATGTTTTCATATGTCCATTAGCTGTCTATATGTCCTCTTTGGAAAAGCATCTGTTCAGGTCTGTTTACTATTTTTGTGGGGTCGGATTGTTTGTGGGGTTTTTTGGTGTTGAGTTGTATAAGTTCTTCATAAATTTTGGATATTAATCTCTTATCAGATGTATTGGCGAATATATTCTCCCATTCAGTGGGTTGTCCTTTGATTTTGTTGGTTTCCTTTCCTGTGCAAAAACTTTTTAGTTTAATGCACTCCCATTTGTTTATTTTTTTTCTTGTTTGTTTTTTTGCCTGAGGCTATATATTAGAAAAAATAACCTTGGCCAGGCAGTTCATTTGGTTAGAGCATCGTCCTGCTATGCCAAGGTTGCAGGTTCGATCTCCAGTCAGGGCACGTACAAGAAGCAACCAATGAATGCATAAATAAGTGAAATGACAAAATGATGTTTGTCTCTGTCTGTCTGTCTGTCTGTCTCTGTCTGTCTGTCTGTCTCTCTCTCTCTCTCCCCCCTTCTCTCTCTAAATCCAGTAAGTAAAGAAAAAAGAAAAGTATTGCTATGAGAAATGTCCTAGATTTTACTGCCTGTGCTCTCTTCTAGTATTCTTATGGTTTTGAGTCTAATATTTAAGTCTTTGGTCTGTTTGGAGTTTATTGTTGTGTGTGGTGTAAGAAGGTGGTCTAGTTTCTTTCTTTCTTTCTCTCTCTTTCTTTCTTTCTTTCTTTCTTTCTTTCTTTCTTTCTTTCTTTCTTTCTTTCTTTCTTTCTTTCTTTCTTTCTTTCTCTCTCTCTCTCTCTCTCTCTCTCTCTCTCTCTCTCTCTCTCTCTCTCTCCCTCCCTCCCTCCCTCCCTGCCTCCCTCCCTCCCTCCCTCCCTCCCTCCCTGCCTCCCTCCCTCCCTCTCTCTTTCCCTCCCTCCCTCCCTCCCTTCCTTCCTTCCTTCTTTTCTTTTCTTTTTTGCACGTATCCAATTTTCCCAACACCATTTATTGAATAGACTATCTTTACTCCGTTGTATGTTTTTGACTCCTTGGCCAAATATTGATCATAAAGGCGTGGGTTTATTTCTGGGCTCTCTATTCTGTTTCATTGATATCTATGCCTGTTTTATTCATTTATTTTTTATTGAATTTATTGGGGTGACATTGGTTAATAAAATTATCATCTGTATATTGTATTGTGTGTTTACCACCTCAAGTAAAGTCTCCTTCCAGCACCATTTATCCCACCCTTACATGTCTGTTTTTATTCCAGTACCATGCTATTTTGATTATTGTGGCCTTATAGTATAGTTTGATATCAGGTAGCATGATTCCTCCAACTTTGTTCTTATTTCTCAAGATTGCTGTTGCTATTTAGGGTCTTTTGTGGTTCCATATAAAGTTTTGGAATATTCTAGTTCTGTGTGATATACCATTGGCATCTTATAGGAATTGCATTGAATCTATAGATTGCTTTGGATAGCATAGACATGTTAATGATTTCAGGTTTTCCTATCCATGAACTCAGTCTATCTTCTATTTGTATCTTCTTCAGTTTCTTTCTTCAGTGTCTTATAATTTTCTGAGTACAGGACTTTTACATCCTTGTTAAAATTTATTCCTAGGTATTTTATTCTTTTTGAAGCAATTTAAGGAAATTGAATACCAAGAAATTTTGAATTAAACTCTAGTGACATTAATTTTTATTTAAAAGTTATCCTTAATAAAAATGGTTTCATTTTAAAGGAGTATAAATGGTGATAGAGGAAAATTTGACTTGGGGTTGTAAACACACAATGCAATATACAGATGTTGTGCTGTAGAATTGTATACCTGAAACCTGTATAATTTTATTAACCAGTTACACCCTAATAAATTCAATTTTAAAGAAAAGAGTGGTTAAAGCGGACATCCTTGTCTTGTTCCCAATCTAAGGAAGATGCTTGTAGTTTTTGCCCATTGAGCATGATGCTGGCTGTGGTTTTGTCATATATGGCCTTTATTACATTGAGGTGTATTCCCTCTATTCCCATTTTGCTGAGAGTTTTTATCATAAATGGGTGCTGGATTCTAACACATTCATTTTCAGCATCTATTGATATGATTATGTTATTTTTATCCTTCATTTTGTTTATGTGGTGTATCATATTCACTGATTTGCAGATATTATACCAGCCTTGCATCCCTGGAATAAAGTCCCACTTGATCATGTATATGATCTTTTTAATGTATTGCTGGATCTGGTTTGCTAAATTTTTTTGAGGGTTTTAACATCCATGTTCATCAGAGATATTGGCCTATAATTTTCTTTCTTTGTAGTGTCTTTACCTGATTTTGGAATTAGGATAATGCTGACCTTGTAAAATGAGCGTGGGAGTCTTCCCTCCTCTTCAATTTTTTGGAATAGTTTGAGAAGGAAAGGTGTTTGTTCTTTGAATGTTTGGTAAAATTCACCTGTGAAGCCACCCATTCCAGGACTTTTTGTTTGTTGGGAGGTTTTTTGGGTTTTTTTTATTACTGCTTCAGTTTCACTAGTTGTAAGCTACTCATATTCTTTGATTCTTCCTGATTTAGTTTTGGAAGATTCTATGTGTCTAGGAACAACAAATACTGTTTTTCTGACTCTTCATACTCCTGATTTTTTTTAAATTTTGTGTGCTGGGTATTGTTTATTTTTGAGTGTTATATTTTCAAAGCAGAACAGGCTTATCACATTGTTGCGTTGGATATATTGTGTTCATTTCTGCTTGTGTTTATGCTGTTATTAATCTACCTGTTATCAATCTACTATTTAAACTCTTGAAAAATTATTTGCTGTTTGTTTCTCATTGTAGACTTTATAAAGTGGAAACTGGTTGAAATCTTATGAAATGATCAGTACACTTTAATGAGAAGCAGCAAATTCTAGCTACTTTATCTTCAGTGTAGCATCATAATTTTCTACCATTAAAATTTTCTTCCCATAACCTATCTGCCCGTGTTCCAGTTGCTATAATAATTATTACTTTTGAAAAGGTGATCTCTTTGTAATACACCACTATGTATTTCTATTAATACTTGTATCTTTATTTTAATTCCAAAAGGGCTTTTATTCTAAGGGATGGATTATGTTAGCTTGCCTATGTTTACTTTGGTCGTTTAGTCACTGCCCAGCTGTTGTTCAGTAAGAAACTATTTGTTGCTGCTTGTAAGATGCTTGTGATCATCAATACTATTTTATTTTTACCAGAAGTTCAGTGTCATCTCTTAGTAGACTTTAAATTTCTATGTTTGATCATTTTATTTGATACCTTTTCTTGTGCATAGTACCACTCTGCGGTGGTTACTGTATCTCCAGAAATTTACTACTAATCCAGGACCAAAGACTAGTATTTAATCACAGCTTTGCCTACCATATTAGTGTTCGAAACCTTCTCCATTTCCCTGTATTTTACTTTTCTTCTCAAAAGCAAAGCATATATATGTATGTATACATACACACACACACATTTACACACATATATATCCTTCATATTGTCAGGAATTCTAAATTGTTTATTAAGTATTTAGTAATATGTGTTATGAGAGTGGAAAGCATTTCTTAGAGTTTAAATTCTCCTATACACTATCACAATAAGTATTAAAGCTTCTTTAGAAGTATACAATATATTGTTTTTTGCTTTTTTCTATAAGATTAGTCCTCCCAAAATTCTGAATTTAACTCCATTGATATTCATTTTTATTTAAAAGTTATCCTTAATAAAAATGCTTTCATTGTAAATTGAAATACTCATATGATCAAATTGTAGAAAATGTAAGAAAGGAAAAGGCTTATACAAAAAAATGTTGATGGCATGTTAATGTATTTTCTTCTGGTCACTTTAAAAAATTTCCAGAGGAAGATAAACATCTTGAATACATTTTTATATTCTTATAATGCCTTTGAACAGTAAGTTTAAAGATATTCCATATTATATTTTGGTTTTTATAAACTAGAAATCTTCATGTCTTATATTTTGTGTTCTTTCAACTTCATTTTAATTTACTACCTCTGTTTTTAATGTCTTTTTTGGACATTTATTTAATGTGGTTATTCACCCTATATTACAGATATCTTTATAAGCTATCATAATTCCTTCCTAGAATAATATAGCATATAAATAATATATGAGCTTTATTATATTCCTTTCAAGATAATTTCCATAATTTACTTAATCATTCCTCTATTTTTTGATATTTATGTTGTTTTTACTTTATTATATATTACGGTAGGATGAGCAGCTCTTGCATATAGCGGGTTATTTCCCTGAGGTAGAGTGATAGAAATGGAATTTTATGATCATAGGATATAAACATTTTTGTGATTGTTGGTATGTATTGCTGAGTTACTTTCCAGAAGAGTTCTGTCTCTAACACTGTGTGGTTATGTCAGCTTTTTCACATCTCTAGTAATACTGAATATTATAATTTATACTTTTGACTAATGTACAGAAATCTCTGTTTATATGTGTTTAATATTAGTGAGTGAGACTGTTTTCAACATTTCTCATTTTTCTTTTGTCGTTTTAGTTTATCTGAGCCTTATATTTTTATTTTGAATGGGAATATTACAATAATATTTTTAAAATATTAAATTAATAATATTTAAATTAAATTAATATTAATATATAAATAATATTTAAAATATTTTAAAAATCTTTTAAATAAAAATAATCATTTTTCATATTTGGTAAACATTTCTTTAGTTTTAAATTTTTTTGTTTTATTTTGTTTTTATACAGAAAATCTTTAAATGTTTTTATGTTATCAAATTTGTTGTTCTTAGTCTTTGTTTGCTTCTGTCAACTGGAAACTCTCATCCTGCAGTTCGATAAGTACTGAGTCCAGTTTTTCTCTAGCATTTTATTTAAGTTACTTACCCTCTGGAATTTTTAACATCATATAAGCTGTATACTTTATTAATTTGGGCTTCATAGGTAGATTGGTAGTAGGAAAATGGATCAGCTATTTTCCTTTTAATTCATTCAGCCTTTTGATTGAGGTGTTTCATATTCCCACTCCATTCAGATAAAGACACTCAATCAAAAGGAGGAAGTAAGAAAATCTATGAAGCACAAAATTGCCACACATCACTTCTTATAGAAAAAAATCACATAGTGGAAATATTTCATTTTCCATAAAATGTAAAGGTATCATAAATTCTTTTATCCCTAAACAACTTAGAAAATATATGATTTTTACTTAATTTATTATTTCCTTAGAAAGTTATAATTATAGTTTTAAGGTTTATTAATATTTTAGCCTGAACTTTTTGTTTCTTTAAATATTTTTTGCCAGGTACATTGATAGTTTTGACATAGATCATTCATAGACAAACAAAACATTTTGTATCAGCTCGAAAGTATACAGAGCAAACCAACATATGACTTATGTGCCAAATCTGTGCAAAAGATTAAAGGGAACAAATCTTGCCTCATTGCAGTCAATTTCCTAAACAAATGTTTCTTGGTTTGTCAGCTACTTAGTATTTCCCTTTGCTCCATATGATTTTTCTTCTTTCCTATATCTCCTTTCCTAACACCATCCAACTAGTCATCCAAACTAGAAATCTCAGAATTGTCATCCTTCTGCCACATCTTCCATTTGCAGTTATTTATCACATGCTATGTCTTTAACATCAGAAATGATTCCTTAGCTTGATCACTTCTCTCTAGCCCCTTTAGCTCAGCATTCTGATCTTCTTTGGTATGAACTATTCTAAAAGCAGCAATCTACCTCTTTTATTATTATTATTTTTATTTTTAAATTTTTAATTTAAGTATAGTTGGTATACAGTCTTGTATTTGTTACATTAATTTCAGGTTTACAATAGTGATTTGCAATTTTTCCTTTCTTTACTCCACTCCGTCCTCCAAACAGTGCTATCATCATTTACAAAAAAGTCTGCCTTTCACACTAGTAGTAACCAGATTTTAATAATTCCTAGTTGCCCACAGAATAATGTCTAAATTTATTAGGCTGGCAGAGAGAATAACCTACCTTTTCTTTGTCAGATTTTACTACTTTGATTTTGACCTATATTTTAGTCTGTGTTTAACCTGTTTCTCTGAATATGTCATTTTTTTTGTTTTACCCTCAGCCCTGTATAGTTTTTCTCCCTTATCTGTCAAATCCCAGTTCCAGATGTTAAACTTTCCTTGCCTGTTTCATTCAGAATCACTTACTTTTCTGCTCTATGCTTTTTGTTTGGCTTTGTTCTGTATATGGTTCTTTTTAAATAATTGTATGGAAAATTGCTATGTTCTTCCATTATAAAATGAAGTACATTTAAAAATGGTTTTATTACAGAACAGTTTATGTGCTTATTACACAGACAATCAAAATAAATGTATACAAGATCCATAATTGCTTCTACTTTGGAGCTAACCACTGTTAACACCTTGGTTGTACTCTTTCTGGTTCTTTTTAGTACACATGTATATTGGATAATTTTGTTTGCAATATACATATGTATATTATAATTTTGTTGCATTATATTGTGGAAATATTTTGATAACTTAATATTTCTAAATTGAAATATATGGAAAATATCTCAATAGTAGATATAGGTCTATGACATTTTTAAAAATTTAACTCTTTAATAAAAACAATACAAACACACAGTAAAAATTAATCAGACTGAAAAATTAAACACTTCTCTTAAAAACTTACAGTTTTGGGAAATGGACCTACTTTGTCATTCATCAGAATTTATAAGGCCACTATTTTTTTCTCTATGCATGTTAATATTGCAGGTCCTAGTCTCTACTAAGACAAGAATAGAGGAGAAAAATTGTCATTATTTACAAATGATAATTATGTATATACTGCAAAAATATATGAAACATTAGATTAATTAGAGATATTAGGAACTTGGCTAGATAAAAATTGATATAATTATATTTCTAAATACCAGTGACAAATAAAAATTAGGTTTAAACAGACATCACTTCCAATAGTATTAAAACATAGTCAGTATGAAGTAGTGACCCTAATAGTAAAAGATATGCAGGATTTATGGCAAGAAATATATTAAAACTTATTTGAGAGATAGTAAAGACCTAAATACATATACTGTGATCATGGATTGGACAATTTAATATTGGAGAGATATCACTTCTGTGGGTGTGGATGTGGGTGTGGGTGTGGGTGATTAATAATATCCTAGTCCAAAATTCTGAAAGTTGTTTTTTTCTTTAGAAATTGACATTTAGTTTGTCAATGTGGAGGTGCAAAAGGACCAAGAGTAATGAAAGAGCTCATGAAGAACAAGGTGAAGGCACTTGTCATTTCATTAAGACTTAACAAAGTAATAGTAATAAGACAAAATGGAGTTTGTGCAGTGGTAGATGTACAGATATAGAGTCAGAGTAAAGAATGGTCAAGCTCGGAGATTAAAGACGGTGGCAGACTGAGTGGAAGCTACACTGACATTCTCCCGGGACCAAACTGGAATTACAACTAAAATATGAAAAACCATCCTGAGTAATCAACTGTAACTGAAGATGAGCTGGAGAGTACCCTCATAAACAAGGAGGAAAAGTGGAGACCACATAGAGACTGGTAGGAAGTGCGGAGGTACGAGGGCTGGCTGTGCTCTCATAGGCAGCAGCTAAAGGTCCACAGGGATATCTCCCCTGTGAGGGGTTCCCACCGAGACTTTGTGGTCTAAACCCCAGGCTGGGCTTCCCAGCTAAGAGCACCAGGTCTGAGAAAGGTGCCCATATAACATCTGGCTATGAAAAGCAGCCGGGTTTCTGTCTGCGAGGGAGAGACGGCTGGAAATGCAGGCACCCTATTAAAGAGCCGACGCGCAAAGTTTCATGTGCAGCCACTCACCTTGGGCTCCAGCAGAGGGAGGGCAGAGTGGACTGGAGCTGTGTGAGGAGAATCTAAGGTGATGGGCTCTGGAGATAGAGCTCAGAGGGCACCCCTCTGGATCCCTGTGCTAAGTCATTCTCCCATAGTGCAGAGGCAGATATTTACCTTCCAAGCAGCTTTTGCCTTAGGGAGAAGCAGTGCCCCACCCTGCTGGAAAACCTTTCACGCTACCCCATGGGGTTTCTATAGTTTGAGGCTCATTTAGAGAATCAGATTAATCAGCCTGCTGGCAGAGGCAGACTTAAGAGTGCTTTGAGTCTTTGCCTGATCTGCTTCTGGACCTGGGCCTTGGAAAAGCAGACTTTGGTGTGCATGTTAGTCCTGTCCAAACACACCCAGCCCCACCAGAGGGGACCTCAAGCCATGGGTTGTTGATAGCTCCAAACGGTACTCAAGGCCAGTCACAAAGAGCATCTGACATTGGCCTGCACCAGAGACCGGCCAAAAAGACTGAGAGTCCTAGCAGGCCTACCTAATACATAGAAACAAACCCAAATAGGCAGCCAAAATGGGGAAACAAAACAAGCCCCAAATGAGAGAACAAGGGAAGTCTCCAGCAAAAGAGCTAGATGAAATGGAGATAAGCAATCTTTCAGCTGTAGAGTTCAGAATACTGATTGTAAGGATGCTCAATAGCATGAAAAAGATATGGAAACTGTGAATGAACTTAAGAATGACATAGCAGAAATTAAGAATACATTGGAAAGAGTAAACAGCAGATTAGAGGAAGCTGAGGATCAGATCAGTGAATTAGAAGACAGGGTAGAAAAAATAACTCAATCAGAGATCCAAAAAGAAAAAACAAAAAAAACAGGAGGACGGTCTAAGGGAGCTGTGGGACAACACAAAACGTAACAATATTCGCATCTTAGGAATGCCAGAGGAGGTCGATAGTAAGTAAGGGTTTGACAATCTGTTTGAAGAAATGATGGCAGAAAACTTCCCTAACCTGGTCAAGGAAAAAGGTCACACAAGTTCAGGAGGCACAGAGAGTCCCAAGCAAGAAGAATCCAGAGGTCCATGCCCAGACACATGATCATTAAAATGCCAAAAATTCAAGACAAAGAGAATATTAAAGGCAGCAAGAGAAAATTAATCTGTTATCTACGAAGGAGCTCCCATAAAGCTGTCAGCTGATTTCTCATCAGAAACTCAACAGGCCAGAACGGAATGGCATGAAGTATTCAAGGTAATACAAAACAAGATTCTGAAACCAAGACTACTCTATCCAGCAAGACTATCATTCAAAATAGGTGGTGAAGTAAAGAGCTCCCCAGGCAAGAAAAGGCTAAAGGAGTTTATCACCACCAAACCAGCGTTGCAAAAAATGTTAAAGGGACTGCTGTAATAATAAGAAGAAATAGAGAAACATAGGCATAAAGAATTAAAATGGCAATAAATAAGGACCTATTAGTAATAACCTTAAGGACTTTAAGGGAGAGATCAACAGCAATATAGTCGTAGTCGTGGACTTTAACACCCCACTGACTTCACTGGATAGATGTTCCAGATAAAAAGGCAACACAGAAACAGTGACTAAATGGCACAACTAGATCAGATGGATTTAATTGATATTTATGGAACATTTTACTCCAGAGCTGCAGAATATGTTTTCAAGTGCACCCGGTCATTTTCAAAGACAGACCACATGTTAGGACACAGAACTAGTCTCTACAAATTCAAGAAGATTGAAATCATATCAAGCATCTCAGTTCACAATGGCATGAAATTAGAAATTAACACAGTAAAAACATTCAAACACATGGAGGCTAAATAGCATGTTATTATTAAACAATGAATGGGTTACCAATAAGATTAAGAAAGAAATGAAAAACTTCTGGGAAACAAATGAAAATGAACACACAACAACCCCAAATCTGTGGGACACGGTGAAAGCAGTACTAAAAGGAAAGTTCATAGCACTGCAGGCCTACTTCAAAAAGCAAGAAAAATTTTTAGTAAACTATCTAACCCTACAACTTGAAGAATTATAAAGCTCCCCTGTGAAGTTGTCCAGACCAGGGCTTTTGTTTGCTGAGAGTTTTTTTATTGCTGCTTCGATTTCATCCGTTGTTATTGGCCTATTCAGGTTTTCTGATTCTTCCTGATTTAGTTTTACATGATCTCACTCATATGTGGAATCTAATAAACAAAATAGACTGAGGAACAAAATAGATGACATAGAAGCATGGTACAGACTGATGGATCTCAGTGGGAAGGCGGGGGGTAGGGGAGAAAGTGGGGAGAGATTAATCAAAGAACTTATATGCATATATGCATAACCCATGGACACAGACAATAGTGTGGTGAAGGCCTGGGGGGTGGCAGACATGGGGTGGAGGGGTCAATGGGGGAAAAGCGGGGGATATCTCTGATACTTTCATCAATAAAGATAAATTTTAAAAAATGGATGGTCAAGCTCATTATATATTACTATCTATATATCACTATCTGTCTGTCTATTGGTGATGGTTACATAGGTGTTCACTTTATAAATACAGTCATGTACTGCATAATGACATTTTGGTCAGCGATGGACTGCATTTGTGACAGTGGTACTATAAGATTATAATGGAACTGTTTTTCCTGTAAGAAATGGGAGGATATGCAGTTCAGAAGGATTTTTTTCCCCCTCTGAGAGGAAAAATAATCAGTGGGGTTTAGCAGTAGATTACCTCTCACTAATAGCACCTCAATTTTAATGCAGATGACATCCCAATCAGTGAGCTACTGACCTGTTTCAGCACAGAGAAGCTGGTCCCCTCAGCGGAGATCCGTTCTTGCCTCATCTAGCTTTTGGCGGTGTTAGCATTCCTTGGCTTACTTCACTTATGGCCACATCAGTATCTCTGCCTCCGTCTTCACTTGCCCTTCTGCTCTGTGTCTTCTCTTTTGTCTCTTATAAGAAGACTTGCCATTGGATTTAGGGCCCACTCATGGTAATAGAGGAGGGAGGATTATATCCTCAAAGACTCTTTTTCTAAATGAGGTTACATCCACAGGTTCTGGGCTTACATATATTTTTGGAGGACACCATTCAACCCACTACAAATGTGATTCAAAGCCTTTGGAGGAATTAGCTTTTGAAAGTGGAAGGACCTAACATGAACCTAGCAATTGGTCACTCTGTGTTTACTTTGTCCATTCACCCCCCTTTCACCTCCAATCTCTAACATCACTCTTAGCTAATACCTAGTTAATAAAGTAATTAGAGGAGAACTTCCTGTAAACTACCCAAACCATCCACCTATATATATGTATCTGTGTCCTGTGTGCTTGGCCTCCTCTGCTGTTATTACATTAGTAGTATTAGTGGTATACAAACGTTGCTGTCAAAGTTCTGAGCAGGTTTTACAGATGGAATCCCAAGGCAATTGGAGTATGGGACTGGCTGTAACTCCATTTTTTCTACCCCAAGTCTAACCATCTCTGAATTTATCTGTCTTTTTTTAATATACATATATTTTGAAGTTCTGTGAAATGTTTCACTTGAATAGTAGGATCTACTTCTATACTTCAAGTTTTGAAAATATTTTCAAGATGGAAATCTTCCTTGAATATTCTACTCACATCTTAGAGATATGTAGTAGGAAATATTGACTTGTGATTCAGATTAGTAAATGCCATCTAATTTGACCCTTATTGCAATCAGTGTCCAAAATCCCTTGGCTGAGGGTGTGTAATAGGAGGGGTGTACATGGATCATCTTGTGTGAAAAGTTAATGTATAGTGAATATATGTATTTTCCTAGAGAGAAGTTAGCTTTTATCAGATGCCAAAATAATGAGGCATCAAAGCTTAGATCATCTCTCTCTGTGCCTTTATTCATCAGATACAAAAATTGTCACCAGCCAACTTACCTAGAATCATACAACCCAATGTAGTTTCCTGATTCTTTAAATTATAAACCATTAGTCCTCATAATATCTAACACTTTTTAAACTTACTAGAGTATACATTTATAAGGATTCTAGAGGTCAACAATTAATGTAGGAAAATATGCATTGCTTATAATTATGAATTTTTCTTTCTTACTTTAGTTTAATGATTAATAATGGAAAGCCTACATATTTTAAATTCTTATAGTTGTACATTTATATAATACATATCTTAAGTATGGGTATTTAGCAAAGTTTTTATATAGCATTTAAATTCATTTATGTATCATAATTATATAATTCAAAAAATCCTACTAATTGCTATTTAATGTGAAAACTTTGCATTGTGACAACTGACATATGCTAACTTACTTTTTCTACTGTGGTTTCCTTACAGGTTTAATGAACTTGTAAAAAAATTCAAAGTTGAATATCATGCTGGTGGTTCTACCCAGAATTCAATTAAAGTGGCCCAGGTTGGTTAATTATTTTTAAAGTTGTAAAGAAATGGATTTAAAATGATTCTAGACTTTTGGTCATTGCATAAGTGTTCAAATCTATATTTTGTTGCTATGGAATGGTTTTGTTTGTTTTGAATTAGGATTTTAGCAGTGATTTTTCATCTAATCAACAAAAGTTACTTTATTTTAATTGGTATTTATTTATGGGTAAGTTTGAACATTTTTTAATGTGTTTATTGTTCATTTACATTTTTTCTTTCTTGATTGTCAAGTTTTTTGACTGTTTTATAATTTTTCATGTTACTAGTTTATAGAAATTCCTCATACTATGGATAGTATAGCTTTTTATTCTATAAGTTGAAAGCATTACTTATTTGTACTTTAACTCTGCTTATAGTGGCTTTTACTGTGCTGAAGTTTTTAGTTTTTTTTAATATAATTAAACTTTATGGCTTCTGCATTTTATATAGTGCTTAGAAAATACATTTCTATAATAAGATACACAAGTTTTCTTGTGTACATATAGATACGTACATATTCGTATACATAAATATAGGTATGATTTGTATTTAATTATCTGTGTGTCTGTATCTGGGTATGTTTTATATGCACATGTACATACCTAAATTTGTATGTATGTATACATTTCTATGTCTGTATCTATACCCATGTCTATATCTTCCAATGGGTAATTGGATAAGCTTATCTGACATATTCCCTTCAAGTCACCAGCCTAACCTAATCTTGCATGAGCAGGTTAGTGTTCTGTTTAAAATCCTGATTATGAAGGACCTGAAAAAAGCTTTACTTACCTCTGGTTCTTACCTTTGCAATTTAAAAGGTAGCTCAAAACCCCACTCATTGTAGTTACAGGTGAGTTCTGATAGACTAGGGTCATTTTTTATATTTCATCGACTAATGCTTTTTCTTTGAATTTTATTAACTGTAAGGACTGGAGAAGTGGAAAATTGACAAAAGTTGAACAGTTTCTATTTTTTGAACAAAATCTTAGTTTATTTAGACACACAGTGTAATTTTCCTGCATACTGAAAAAACTCATGTTTAATTGTTGTGTTAAAATATTTTAGGTTATAAAATTAATCTTTAAGGTGGCTATTTGTTTGCAGTGGCCTGAGGAGTCTGTTTGTCAATTGATTTCTATTGTTTTTGTAGAACATCCTGCTGGTTATTTTGTGAGCTCAGGTTAACAGAAAAAGGATAATGTATTAGTTCACTCAGGCTGCCACAACAAAATACCATGGACTGGGTGGCTTAAAGGAGAAATTAATTTTCTTACGGTTCTAGAGGTTGAAGGCCAAGATCAAGGTTCCATCAGGGTTGGTTTTGGGAGAGGTCTCCTTCCTAGCTTGTAGATGGCTGCCTTCTTACTGTGTTTTTACATGACCTTTCTTCTGTGCCCATATGGACAGACATCTCTTGTGTTTCTTCCTCTTACAAAGGCATCAGTCCTGTTGAATAAGGGCCCCACCTTTAGGGCCTCATTTAACTTAATTATTTCCTGAAAGGCCCTATCTCCAAAGACAGTTGCCAGTTTAGGGTTTCTACATACGAATTTCAGGGCAGGGACATAATTCTTTCTTTAACAGATACCTTTTTAAAAGCCTTAGTCTGTCAAAACATATTCTACTACCTCTTCAGTTGTTTCTCTTTACAGATCTGGGAGACTATTAGCTGTCCACTAGTAAATTCTCTTCTTTCTTGAGCATTTTCATTAATTTCTACCTCCCCAAAGTTTATTACTTATATAATTAATATCAAGACCCGCATTGGATTTCTACCTGATACTGGCCTTATTAATAAAATAATCATAGTCCAACTGTTGTTATTTTGCAATTTTTATAATACTTCATGTGCATTATAGCAGCGTACTCTAGTAATGCTTTATTTGCTCCTATCTTTAGCAAGGAAGTAAATGGAATTTAAAGTCTTGAGTGGCTCATCTAATATTTTTATTGTATTAGTGATATATTTGTAGTTGAACTCTTATCCTGATTGCCAGACTAGCCATCTTTCTTTTATATCATATGGAGAGCAGTTCATTTTGGTTCAGCTCAGCCAGCATATACAAGAAATTTCCTTTTCTTTATTCCTTGTCATTTATTAAGTTCGTACTGTGTGCCAGGTAGTCTGTTAGATGTTGGTGATACAAAAGCTAATAATTGACCTGGTCCACACTGTTGAAGCTTTTGTTATAGTGAAAATGTATTTAGGGGTAGGGTTGTTGGGGTGGAGAGAGAGAACTGTAAACTCTTAAGTACAGTATAATGTTATGAGAGCAATCCTCTCTACCCCTAAAAGACAAACAAATCTAGAAGAACCAGAATAAGAATATATCAGTACTCACATGCTATACATGTGATTTCTTCAGTTTCTGGAAACTTGAAGGCAAAACTGTATATCTTCCCAAGTACACCTCCAACGTGATGTTCTATTCCTAGTTGAATCACAGTAATTCCCATTTTCTCAGTAGGATTTCTATTTCATGTCCTTTTTTAAATTTGAACTAGGAAAACTGAAAGAGATACCCCGAATAGCAGTTTTTCTCTACCCAACTTGAACCCCCACTCCCCCGCAGTTTATCAGTCTATTTCCTAAGATTTTATTTTCAAACTTTTTGTGGAGTCTTTCAGAGACTATCATAAGGAGGCAAGGGTAATGCTAGATTTGTTCTAGATTTTTTTGCTTTAAAGGCAGAGCATTTGTCCTTTTTTCTATTTTATATGTTAGGTTTTAAAAGTTCTACTGCCCACCTCACACCCATTAGGATGGTTGCAGGCTCAATCCTGGCCCAGTTAGGGCACGTGTGGGATGCAACCAGTCGATGTGTCCCTCTCACATCTCTCTCTCTCTGAAAAGCAATGCAAAAAAAATATCCTCAGGCCCAGCCGGGCGTGGCTCAGCAATTGAGCATCAACCTAGGATCCAGGAGATCATGGTTTGATTCCCAGTCAGGGCACATGCCCAGGTTGTGGGCTTGATCCCCAGCCCAGGGGCATGCAGGAGGCAGCCGATCAATGACTCTCTCTCATCATTGATGTTTCTATCTCTCTCTCCCTCTCCCTTTCTCTCTCTGAAATCAATAAAGATACATTTAAAATATATATATATCCTCAGGTGAGAATTAAAAAAATGATTAAAAAGGTAAATTTTGTGTTATGTCTATTTTAGCACAATTACAAAGTAAAAAATAGATTCTAGAAATGCTTTAGTAGGGAGTGATATCAGCGTGATTCATCTATAGATTTCATTTGCTTATTCAGCAATCAGTGAGGCAGCATAACAAGAACATGGGCTTGATCTTGGGATCATGAGACTCCATTAGAGCTGTGTTTAAGTTCAAGCTTTGTCACTTTACTGGCTATGAAACCGTGATCAATTTATTCAACTTTTCTGGGCCTTTCATATGTAATGTGGAGTTCAAATCCTATCTCAGATGGAAGTTGTAAGGCTTAATGAGATAATGAATGTTAAAAAAAAGTTATAATACTTTTTAAAGAAAGTTTGGAAACCACTATGGTTGGGTGCTTTCCCCATTTTTTTCTGAGTTCTCTTTATTTTAACAAAACTTACATTTATCCATTCATGGACAGAACAATCTGGTTTGTGGCTCTCGTCCACTTAAAAATATTTATTTCAATCTAGCCCTCAACTGAACATCTTGTTTAGCTTTTCAGCTCCCCTAATATTTTGAGAGTACTTTTCCTTTCCATCTGATTGATGAGCCAACTACATAATTGCCAACTTGTGATTTATGACTAGGATAACCACACAGTTTGAAAAATATTCATTTAGAAGGAGGATTTCTCAGATTTTCATTGGCAGTCATTAATAGGAAGAATTGATTCCATTGTACATAAAGCAGATTGTACTTTGTACATTGAGCATCTGCTGTTTTAGTCATTGTATTAGGTTACCTATATTTTGAGTAAATTTTGAGTAAAATCTGAAAAAACTA